>NC_059075.1:34006820-35256820 GCF_020497125.1 Mauremys mutica
TTGAAGTGCTTTTAAAGAACAAAAAAGCAATGTGATAAGATACCTGTATTAAACCTAAAGAGAGGGGCTCTTCTTCAGGGAGCACTGTGGAAAAATAAATCCCAACCACTGATATATTTAGATTTTAAATTTGAACCTGCTCCTACTAATCAACCATATAGTTACCAATCACTTAAGGCATGATCCAGTGGTGGCTTGTGCCTAGGGTAACCAGATGTCCCAATTTTATAGGGACAGTCCCAATATTTGGGAATTTTTCTTATATAGGCACCTATTACCCCCCCACCCCCATCCCGATTTTTCACACTATCTGGTCACCCTACTTGTGACTTTTATATAATATTACAAATGTGTGCATCATTTTAGAGTAAGAAATGTCCTTTGCTTGAAAGAGCTTACAGTCTGAGACAAAGTGACAATCAAAGAGACCAGTGATATTTCTGGGTAAAAATGTGATTAAATACTGAAGTCCTGTGATTCTTGTTCACATGCACAGAATTAAATTGATGAATGAGTTTGGGTTTGGGAAGGAATTGTTCCTGAGGTATATTGACAAGGATGTTGGGCCAAGGTTCTGCTCTCAGTGATAGCGGTATAAATCCAAAGTAACTCCATTGACTTTGAGTATGAAATCTGTCCCTTTGGAATTTTATTTTTCTGCTTTACTTTGGAGCAATGGCTACAGCCATCTGTTATGTTAAGCGGGTGTATCCCATGCAGCCAGTTTCCTATGACTGCAGAGTCTGGCAGTGAGTATTGATAAACCTTGAAGACCTTTGTCCTTCCTATCTTCCATGTTTTTATGAGGTGCCTTTTCTCCTTTACTGTGCCCATAAAGGGGAAACAAAAACAAAACCTACTTAAGTGCACCCAATGAGCCTGAAAAACTTTACGCTGATGCACAAATGAACAGGGGAGCTTTAGTTAAAGAAGCACTTCTTTGGCACTGGAATTGTCAGTGTTTATTGGTTGTCTTCATATGAGCCAAACAGGCCCTGGGGTTAGTATGTTCACGTCATGAGGGTGTTTCTGCTGAAGCCTACTGATTTACTGAATACAATCTGTGACAATCCGGTCAATTGTCCTTGAAATTGAAATGGCCAAGAGTTTGTCTCTGCTTTTGAGGTAAAAATGACCAATGAAACACTGCAAAAGGACCATCCTGGTATTCTGTGTGATGGTAGCAAAGGTAATATTGGTTCCAGGAACTTCTAAACATTTTTGAAATAGCCAAAGCCATCCTCCTAATCAAGCAGTTGAAAAGGCTGTACATCAATATTTGCTCCTGATCTGAAGTGTGGTGGTCAGGAAGAGGTGAAAAGAAAGTTGAGAATAGGTTTTTTGTTTTCAGGCTGCCCTCATAGGTTGCTCCAGTAAGGGGTGGCCATTGTACTTTAACCCAAGGCCCAAAGGCATTACAGGGTTGGCAGGTGATCGATGAGTGGCTTATCAGTGTCCAATTCTATACCAGCTGTAGGAGTCTATCATCACAGTGTATGGTCCCACCACCACCACCAACGATACAGCTTCAGATAATTTTTACCAGCAACTGCAGATAATCCTTAATGAAACCCTGAGAAGAGATGTCATCATGATCCTGGGAAACTATAATGTGAAGGTAGGAAAGTACCCTGGTAAGTACACTCCGGAAGTTTGGTATTGGACAGAAGAACATGAACAGGCAGCAACTGCTGGAATTTGCAGCTGCCGTGACAATGGAGATTGCTGATATGCTCTTCTGTTACCCACAGACTCACAATAAGATCTGGCATAACCCAGTTGGTTTCACTAGATCTGTTGGCAACTGTGTTCTTGTTAACAATCATTGACAATCAACAGTTTCTGATGTACAAGTTTGTAGAGGTCCTGAACTTGACATGGACCATGGGCTTCTGCTGGCAAAAGTGCACCTTCATTTTCAGTGTCAACTAGTTAATAGGCTAAAATTAGTCCAATACAACTAAAAGCTCCTATTAGAACCAACCTATCAAACAGGTTTTTGTTTTGAACTCTCAAGGCTATATTGAAGCACCAGAAGTTGCAGTCTCACTCCATTCCTCCATCAAGCCACCGAATAACCTTGTTTTAACTCATTGGTGCTGACTGCTGCCAGCTTTGGGCTGGGACCTCAGCCCTTCAAAGGTCAGTGATGGATCAGTGAAGAGATGCTTATGGTTCTTGGAGTTAAGAAAGAAGTGAGACTGCAGGTTGAGTAGTCAAAAATGTGATTGTTGAGAGCAAAAGCAAAGGCCGAATGGGTTCAGTTTTGGAACATTGTCAAGTCATTGTGTAAGAAAGATAAGGAATCCTGGTGGTCAACTCAAGAAGCCAGTTTAGAACAGGCTGCTTTCAGGGACTATCTCTGCAGCTTCCATTCAACTTTGCAATGTCTGCAGGGGAAGATAGCACCAGCATGTCCAGTACAGAATCAGGAGGACATCATCAGCCAGGGTCTGCAAGACTAGTTGTATCAATGAGAATATAATTGCAATATGCTCCTCAGTTGTCTGCTACTCCTGTCCCTCTTTCACATGGAATGGGGCAGGAAGTTCCAGTAGAGTAACCTTTCTTCATCCATTAAGAGATCCAAATTGCAGTTTGTAAGTTGAAGTCTGAGAAGGCACCAGGCGTTTGTATCATTACCACTGAGTTGCTGAATGCAGGTAAGATTATTGGAGTATTGTGTCTGTTCTGAAAATCCTGCACAATCTGATGCCCTAATATCATCCCCAATGGCAGGAAGAAGGGTGTTATTGCCCTTTTTGAACAGAAGCAGAAAAAGGCTGAGTGTAGCAACTATAGAGGTATTAAATTATTTGTGATGTCCTGTCCCTTTAAATGTTTGAGCACTCCCCCACCACAGTGCAAAGCCTCATTTTCATGTTAGTTTCAGTTTTGCCAGCAGCACAATAAAAGTTACCACAGCAGATAGCTATGTTTCTATCCTGTCCCTCTGTGTCTATGTCTCTCTCCGTCTCTGCTGGGTCCAAATATAACATATTGGCAACATGGACCTGGTACACCATGAGTGTCCCATGCTCCCAAAGAAAGCAAATAATAATAAAAAATGAAAAAAATTCACCTTGAAACAAAAGGTGGAGACTGCTGCTGCATTTTGCTTCAGGTACAGAATTAGCCTGCTAGCAAGAGAGAGGAAGTAGGCAAATAAATAGAGCAAAGGCGAAGCATTCTGCAACTATTGCTGGAGCAGTTCAAAACGAAACTTGAGGGGGAAGCAAGTAGCCATCTCCGCTGACCATGTGCTAGCAGACAAAGAGAGAAAAAACACTTTTATCTGCACCGAGAGTCTTTAGGCACCAAAGAAAGTGATCTGTGTTCTGCTGGGTAGACACAGTCACCAGGTGCAGGTAGTGTATAATTAAAAAATAATCCTGTGGAAGAGAAGATGTCCAAAGGTGTGAAGTCCTCCAGGACAGCAGAGAAATGTCAACTTTTGTGGGCAAGCTGTGATGTTATTGACATGAACTGTGACTGTATAGATCGTTGTTGCAACCAAGGTCCTATAGTTGCACCAAATCGTATACGAAGGAGGTCAAGTAAAGTGTTTATGAAAAGGTTATGATTTGCTGGTTATGATTATGCTATCTGTATGCATGTATCATTTTTGTATTTAAAGTTATAAGTATTGGTTTTATACCTGTTTCAAATGTTGGCTCCTGGGGTAACGCCCACGAAGTAATCAGCCAGATATGCCATGTAAGATATCTGCAAAAATGTTATAATTTGCCAGATATGATAATCTTGTTTATATGTTTGTATCATCATTGTATTATGAGTTATAGATATGTATGTGTGTCTGTATTTCAAACTTGTGCTCTGCTTTTGGGTGACACCCCAGGCAGTTTGGCATCAGCACTGCCTAGCCAGCTTGATGGCCCATGAAGGACCATCAGCTATACAACTGACCCATTGAGAGAAGGCAGATACACCTTTTGACTCAGCAAGGCATGCAGGGACATGCCTATGGAGAGAACTCTAAGGCTTCCAAGCCATGTGCTGGGCAGCTTGTGTTTGAAACAAAGGAAGCACAGGCTGCATGGCAAGAGACTATAAAAGGCAGCTGCATCTTCTCCATTTTGTCTTCAGTCCTGCTTCTGACCTCTGGAGGAATGTGCTTGAAACTGAAGTTCTGAACAAAGGACTGAATGACCTACCCAAGCAGGGATGTTTGTACTCCAGAGACTTGACTGGTTTAAATCAGCAGTAATCCCATCAAGCCTGAAACAAGACTGAACTAAGAACTTTGCAATTGTTATATGTATTTTATTCCATTTAACCAATTTTAACTCTCATCTATATTTCTTTCTTTTCATGAATAAACCTTTAGATCAGGCATCGACAACCTTTGGCACGCAGCCTGTCAGGGAAATCCACTGGTGGGCCGGGCTGGTTTGTTTACCTGCAGAGTCCACAGGTTCAGCCGATCCCAGCGCCCACTGGCCGCGGTTCGCCATTCCAGACCAATGGGGGCTGTGGGAAGCGGTGCCAGCCACTGCTTCCTGCTGCCCCCATTGGCCTGGCACAGCGAACTGCGGCCAGTAGGAGCCGTGATCTGCCAAACCTGCGGACACGGCAGGTAAACAAACTGGCCTGGCCTGCCCGGGTGCTTACCCTGGTGGGCTGCGGGCCAAAAGTTGCTGATCCCTCTACTAAATTTTGAATCTATCACCAGACATTGTCTCAAGTTCCTCTGGAAGAAACCTTGACTGTTTTGAAGACTTATACAGAAGAAAAGTTAGTCACAAAAGGGGATACTGAAGGTGAAAATTCAACTAAGATGGGCTATCAGTCATTTTACCCTTGTATGTGATTGAAGGAAAGTGTCCACATCTTGTGGCAGATCTTGGCTTGAAAAGCGTGAGGTGAACTGGACCAAGATCAAAGACAACAAAAAACACCTCAAAACCCTCAAGAGAAACTGGACAAACACTGCAAACTTTTTGAGAAAGAACTTAGACAAATGAGCAACATGTCAGTGAAGCTCACTTTTAAGTCTGATACCCAAAATATTACAAGTTCAGAGTTGTGCCTTACACTCTGAAATCTCTGGTGGAACCACTTATAGTGAACATCAGAGTCTTTGTCATCGGTTTCATACAGTGAGTGGGCTATACCCATTGTACCATTGATCAAGAAGGATGGCTCTGTCTAACATTGTGGAGATTTCAAAGTGACACTGAATCCAGTTTTATGTGCAGAACAGTATCCATTACCTTGTATTGAAGATTTGTTTGCTACTCTTAGTGGGGAACAGTGTTTCAGTAAACTGGATTTGCTCAGTACATACCTATAAATCTCAAAATCAGCACACAAAAAGGCTTATTTTGTCAGAACAGGTTGCCTTTTGGTATCACAACAGCATATGCCTTACCCCAGAAAGCCATGGATTCAGAGGGGACTGAACAGAGTTCAGTGCTATTTGGGTGACATCCTTGTTACAGGAAAGGACCAAGAAGATCATCTTCAAAATTTGGATGCTGTCTTGCAACATTTGGAAGACCATGGACTGAGAGTATATTGAGACAAATATGAATTTTTCAAACATTCAGCTGAATACCCTAGTCATGTAATTGATGCCATGGCATAAGAAAATCACCAGAGAAAGAGAAGGCAGTTCTTCAAGTGCCATCACCAGAGAATGTGTCACAGTTACATTCATTTTAGCACCACTTAACTACTATGGTAAATTTCTGCCTAATTTGGCAACAGTATACGGCACCTTTACATGAACTGTCACAAGCAAAGAAAAAATGGAAAATGACTAAAAAGAGTGTGACTGTGCATTTAAGGAAGCAAAGAAACTGTTGACATCAGTCAAAGTTCTTACGCACTTTGATGCTTCGTGACCATTGCAATCAGCTTGTGATGCCAATTATGATGAATGAAATGGGTGCAGTACTTTCCCACATTTATCCTAATGGCACAGAGAAACCAATTTCCATTGCATTATGAACACTCACTACTCCTGAGAAGAACTATGAGCAAGTAATGTTGAGAGTTTTTCTCTGTCTTTGGAATTCGGAAGTTCCATACCTAGCTGTATGTTAGACATTTTTCCTTGCTGATAGATCATCACCTGTTACTTTTAGTTTTTGGACTGAAACATAGAATTCTATCATTAGGTGCTGTTTGTATGCAACCATGGGCATTGCTACTTGAAACTCATTCCTATACTATTCAATTCCGTAAAGGGAATCAGCCTGGCAATACTGATGGGCTGTCATGCCTGCCATGCCCAAGGTCTTGCTATCCCAAAGAATCTTTGGACAAAGTGTTCTATCTCAATTTGATGGATAGGTTATCCATTACTAGCACAGATATCAATGATTAAACCTTTAAGGATGATGTGTTTTTTCTTATGAAGGGAATGGTACTACAAAGTAGTTTTGAATCAAAAGAATCCCCAGTTTACAAAATGAATGTCACATAAATGTGAATAATCTGTAAATCATGGCTGCATCTCATGGGGAATGTGAGTGATCATCCAAAATCACTTCAATCTCTGGTTTTGGAAGCTCTTCACAAAAGTCATGTTGGCATTGTACAGATGAAAGCCATAGCCCGGAGTCATGCCTGGTGACCAGGGATAGACCAAAGACATTGAAAGAAAGGCAAAGTGTTGTACTACATGTCAAAAAATTCAGCATGATCCTGGCCCAGATCCTCTACACCAGGGGTAGGCAACCTATGGCATGGGTGCTGAACATGGCACGTGAGCTGATTTTCAGTGGCACTCACACTGCCAGGGTCCTGGCCACCGGTGCAGAGGGCTCTGCATTTTAATTTAATTTTAAATGAAGCTTAAACATTTTAAAAACCTTATTTATTTTACATACAATAGTTTAGTTATATATTATAGACTTATAGAAAGAGACCTAAAACGTTAAAACGTATTACTGGCACGCGAAACCTTAGATTAGAGTGAATAAATGAAGACTCTGCACACCACTTCTGAAAGGTTGCCGACCCCTGCTCTACACCCTTGGTTGTGTCCTCAGACTTCTTGGACATATACTCACATGGACTTTGCTGGACCTTTAGAAGGTTATAGGTCTTTGGTCGTAGTCAACACCCATTTGAAATGACTAGACATTTTTAGAATTACTTCTACTACAGACACCAAGACCACTGGACATCTTCATACCTTGTTTAGCCAATTTAGTCTACTGTTACAGTTGGTGAATGACAATGGACCTCAATTCTGTTACAAAGAATTCCAGAGGTTCCTAGCTTCAAATGGAATTCAGCACATACACCCATCTCTTTACCATTGTGGAAGAAAACAAGTCCTCACTCTGCGTTTGTTAGCAACAAGTCAGAGACAGTTTATTACGAACAATTGCAAGGGAAGACTGCAGTTGGACAGGGCCCCCTCGTGACCTTAGGCAGATCTTCCCCCTACACGCAGTATAAGACAAGTATTTATACCTTCCCGTTACATACATACAAGATTTCTGCTTAAATCAGCATTCCATTCTTATCAACTAAAAGCGAGGTGAGAAAACATCATCTCTCACAACTCTCGCGTTGTTAGGGTTAGGGCTACCTTTCATTCTATCCTTAAATTGACTAAACATTTACCCTGCTTTAATTCTGCTTCCACACCATCTGACTACAAATTGATTAGTGGAACGTTTTGTACAGATACTTAAGCTTTCCTTAAGAGCTATCAGGGCTATTTTGAATCATCAGCAGAAATTGGACAATTTCTTGCTTGTCTACAAGAACACACCACATGCTACTACCCAGGAGTCACCTGCAACTCTTTTCTTGAAGCAGTCATTGCATACCTGTTGGGACCTGCTATGTCTGATGTTGCCTCACGTGTAGCAACATCCCAAGCTATGCAAATTGATTGACATGAAACTTGTCATTTTTTTCAAGTAGGAGACTTATAGTGGACTTGCAACTACAGTCGTGGAGTGAAATGGGTACCTGGAGAACTTGTAAAAGGCACAGGACCTGTTTTTTCGTGGTAAAACTATCTGATGGTATTTTATGGAAATGCATATGGACCAGCTGCAGCCCTGACAAGTCCAGAGATGTTCCAGTGGGACTTTCTGTTCCTCTGTTTGAATCTCCTTACATTACAACTCCTACTTTTCATGACTTGGAAGAAACTTTGGTACCACATCCAGATGATTCTTTAACACGGACTTTTCCTGTTGTCCAAGACATTGCTGCACCACCCTCACCATGTTGTCCCAAAACAGTGTGAAAACCACTTGTGCACCTGCACTTGGTACTTTATTCCTTTCCTCCCAAATCAAGAATCTCCTCTTCCACACCACAGAAGCAGCTTTGACTATACTTATACACAGAAGAAGAAATTGCCCAACTGACTAAGTTAATCAGAGCAAACCTTGTACTTCTGAAAAAATATTGGTTTCCTTTCAGCCAATAATTTATACCTTCAGTCAGCTCGATATGGCACTCTCCTGTTTCCTCACAAGGACTATTGATCATTATGGGCATTAGGGTCATATAGGAGAAAGAATGAGGCTACTTTTTCTTACTGGATGACAATACGTACATGCCTGGTTTTGAACAAGGCTGAGTGTTATTGCAAATAAATGAATCTTTGCACAGAAAGCACTGCTAGTGCACCCAGGGGAATTCAATTTTTTTTACAGCTAACAGCTGAATTAATTTATTTTATTGGCACATGCTATATTTAAAGGTCACCAGATAAGCATCATTTCCAACAGTTACAGCTTCTTATATGAATTCCCAAGTGTTCATCAATAGAAAAATGAAAAGCTGGCTGGAAGGAATTGGATCCCTTCATTGTATATTCTGATACAGATTTTGCAATATCTATTTTTGTGAGAGTACATCCTTTTGCCACTTTCACAGTTTAGCCATATATTAAGTTTAATGTATTTTTGTAAATGGCTGACAGCAAGGAGAAAATACAATTTACTCATATAGATCTGAAGCTGAGCACAAAAAGGTTATTTTGGGAGTTGTATAACATACTGTGTATAATGTCTTCTGGGAACAAGATTCTATTTTACTTGGGATTGACTACATATAATATACATCATACTAATTGGAATGACCAATGTACCATATTCCCACCCTAGACATATTTGTATAATTGTAATATGGTGGTTTGCTTTCTTTTACATGTGCTTGTCATGATTGTTCAGTGGGGCCCAGGCTTTTTTTTGTCCTCTGGGTATATCAAGTATTGAATGTATGGGCAGAATCTGGTAATGCAACCACTATTAACTACAGCAATGTGCTACTAATATTAAGTACACAACAGTAAGTATTTTATTTAAGTTTTTTAAAAAGGAAGACCATTAGAATCTGTGTCTCTCATCACTAGAAAACAGTAACTGTGCTGGAGATTAGGGTTTCAGTGGTCCTAAGGAAGCATGAAACTCTGACTAGCTGGGACTAGGAGCACGGTGGAAGCTCTATTTTCTCATGATATTGAGACAGATTTTCGTTACCAATCTGCCTGGAGTGCTGATGCTGCAGGATCGTTTGGGGAGGAGATGACGTAACACACCAAGTGTTTAAATTTTAAAGCTTTATAATAAAATACAGCAGAGAGTGACGCTCCCACGTCACTCAGGGGAAGAAAGAAAGCATTAGAGCCTCAAGCCCTAACCCACTTTCATACTCACACATGCACTACCCAAAGCTGGCCGGGCCTGAGTGTAACGTAAGAAGAAGAGGGGAAAGGGTGGACAGGAGTTCTTGCCCTGGGCCCAGGTCATCCAGGGAATCCGCTGTAATCTCTGAATTGCTCCAGATCTCAGGAGGGTTTTAAGTCCTGGGCTCCTTTGGAGGTGTTCCATTCCACGACCTCTGTTGCTGGTGCTCCTTGTGCCAGTCCAAACTGCTTTCTGTGGTCTCTTTCCCTTTCCTAAAACATCCTGGCTCCAGAGACTGTTTTCTTTTCTGTCTTGGCCTTCATTGGTCTTGCTGTTATCTTTGCAGCTTTGTGTCTCAGTTGCTCTCACTGTTCTCACTGTTATCTTTGTAGCTCTGTGTCTCACTTAGTTCTTCCGTTCTCACAGCTGGTCGCGGGGGAGGTTGGACTTCCCCCCTTCTGTCTTGGCAGGTAGCAGCTGGCCTTGAGCTGGCTGGAGTTAGCTTCTTATCTTTGGACTGAGCTTGCTAGCTGCAGTGTTGAATTAGCTGCTCTTCTCCTTCCTCCCTTCTTGGCCTCTAGTACCTGCAAAGGAAACTTCCACTCCACACTTACACACCTTTGACCCTCCCCAAAATGCTTTGCGATGCTTGCAGCAGCGTTAGCAATATACAGTGCTGATCTGCCTTCCCTGGGGAGTCCCTAAGGGGAGGGGGCCATTGGGGTGTGACAATATCCCAGAGGTCAGGGAGAGGAAGCAGGAATAAGGAAAATATGCATTGTTGGCCACAGTCATTCCCCACAGAGCCACCTTGCAGCTATGGCAGGTTGTTTCCTCTTTTCAGCTGTTGTATTAGTGCAGTTCATGCTCAATGAGGAGTAAAGCTTCAGAGCATAATGGAGAAAAATAGCAGCCTAGAATGAGAAGATGAGGTGAAAAGGCAAAGTCCCATGAGTCTAATTACTCAGGCCCAATGTATATTGAGCCTATACCGTAAGGACTGGTGGGTCCTCCTGTTATATGGCCTTAGGCTGGATGGTAGGAGCAGTGCTAATGCAATTGCTTATACACGGCCAAATCCTGAAGTCTTTTTATTAGGATATATTAGGACACATCTATGCTGACTCAGAAGGTTCAGACACCTATCTGAATGGACTTTGAATTTTCTGAGATTTGCCTATCTTTATTCCCAGTTGCATGAAAGAAAGAATGAGACATTGTCCAGGGGTCAACTTTCCTTTCAGTGAATCATACAAGCATTTGCCCATGTAATTCCCAATAGCGTTAGCAGAAGCTACGGAGCACATTGCCCAAAATGTGCTCATGAGAATGAAAACTAAACCTGATTCAGACATTTCACAGAACACTGCAGCCACACAGTTACAAAAGCTGAACTTCTGTTTTTCTGAGAACTATTCTTATTCCTGGAAGCCATCAGCAAAACATGCTGATAGCCGCAGTGACCTTTTATTGATCTATTCTATTTTTGTCACCAATAAGCCTTTTTTGTATTGTTTACAATTGCAGGCCAATAACAGAGAGTCAATACTAATTGATCAAAGTGAGCACACATCCTCCTTAGGTTTAGCACTGGTATAAATTACTGTTCAACGTATTCAATGGAGAGAGGTAAAAGACATTTTTCAAGGTTTTCTAGCGAGAACTGTAAATGTAAGAATGCTAAAATAGTGGGTCAAGTCCTGTAATTCTTATTCAGCCCAATGAATTCGATGTGGGCTTGGCCTGAGTGCATGCATTTGGCTCAGTATGCATGGGTGTGTTTGATTTAAGGA
This sequence comes from Mauremys mutica, assembly GCF_020497125.1. Taxonomy (NCBI): domain Eukaryota; kingdom Metazoa; phylum Chordata; order Testudines; family Geoemydidae; genus Mauremys; species Mauremys mutica. Next base: position 34,018,243 of record NC_059075.1, read on the forward strand.
TGAGAAAAAGCACGTAGCATCAAAAGATTAAAAACCAAAGTCTGCATCACATTGCTAAACAGAATAATGGGATTTTAAAACCATCTAAAATGATAGGTGGAAACAGTAAACAAAGAAGAGAATTATTAGAGGACTCCAATACAGACATCAGGGCACTGGACTAGCAGTCAGATCTGGGTTGTGGCCCATTTTTCCTTATACTTATTTCATGGGTTAAGGAAACTATTTAGGTCTAAATTTTCCATTTTCAATGAGTCCACAACTCTAGTTGAAGTCAGTGGGAGCTGCAGATGTTTGGCACCTCTGAAAATGAAGACTTAGGTGTATCAGTTTGGCACCCCCAAGATTGTGGTAAACAGAATTATTGGACACTTCTGAAAACTTCTGTGCCTTAGTTTTCCCATCTACAAACTTTGGAAAGGTGCTTTGAGATACTCAGATGGAAATTACTATGTGAGTATTAACTGTTATTAAGGGATTATAATTAGGGCTGAAATTTAGCTAAGGGAAATTTAAACTCTAAAAGGAAAACTTTCCTTACAGAAACATCTGTTAGATTATGGAATAGTTTACCAAGATAAGTTGTGGGGATGCTATTGTTTGAGTCAGTTAAGCTGCACCAGACAAAACAATATAGAATCATAGAATATTAGGGTTGGAAGGGACCTCAGGAGGTCATCTAGTCCAACCCCGTGCTCAAAGCAGGACCAATCCCCAACTAAATCATCCCAGCCAGGGCTTTGTCAAGCCTGACTGTAAAAACCTCTAAGGAAGGAGATTCCACCACCTCCCTAGGTAACCCATTCCAGTGCTTCACCACCATCCTAGTGAAAAAGTTTTTTCTAATATCCAACCTAAACCTCCCCCACTGCAACTTGAGACCATTTACTTCTTGTTCTGTCATCTGCTACCACTGAGAACAGTCTAGATCCATCTTCTTTGGAATCCCCTTTCAGGTAGTTGAAAGCAACTATAAAATCCCCCCTCATTCTTCTCTTATGCAGACTAAATAATCCCAGTTCCCTCAGCCGCTCCTCATAAGTCATGTGCTCCAGCTCCCTAATCATTTTTGTTGCCCTCTGCTGGACTCTCTCCAATTTATCCACATCCTTCTTGTAGTGTGGGGCCCAAAACTGGACACAGTACTCCAGATGAGGCCTCACCAATGCCGAATAGAGGGGAAAGATCACCTCCCTTGATCTGCTGGCAATGATCCCATTTATACAGCCCAAAATGCCGTTGGCCTTCTCGTCCACTGTAATACCTAGGTCCTTTTCTGCAGAACTGCTGCCTAGCCACTCAGTCCCTAGTCTGTAGCAGTGCATGGGATTCTTCCATCCTAAGTGCAGGACTCTGCACTTCTCGTTGTTGAACCTCATCAGATTTCTTTTGGCCCAATCCTCTAATTTGTCTAGGTCCCTCTGTATCCTATCCCTACCCTCCAGCGTATCTACCACTCCTCCCAGTTTAGTGTCATCTGCAAACTTGCTGAGGGTGGAATCCACGCCATCCTTCAGATCATTAATGAAGATATTGAACAAAACCGTCCCCAGGACCAACCCTTGGGGCAGTCCACGTGATACTGGCTACCAACTAGACATGGAGCCATTGATCACTAACCATTGAGCCCGATGATCTAGCCAGCTTTCTATCCACCTTATAGTCCATTTGTCCAGCCCATACTTCTTTAACTTGCTGGCAAGAATACTGTGGGAGACCATATCAAAAGCTTTGCTGAAGTCAAGGAATAACACGTCCACTGCTTTCCCCTCATTCAGAGCCAGTTATCTCATCATAGAAATCAATTAGGTTAGTCAGGCATGACTTGCCCTTGGTGAATCCATGCTGACTGTTCCTGATCACTTTCCTCTCCTCTAAGTGCTTCAAAATTGATTCCTTAAGGACCTGCTCCATGATTTTTCCAGGGACTGAGGTGAGGCTGACAGGCCTCCTCCTTCCTTTTTTAAAAGATGGGCACTACATTAGCCTTTTCCCAGTCATCCAGGACCTCCCCCAAACGCCAGGAGTTTTCAAAGATAATGGCTAATGGCTCTGCAATCACTTCCGCCAACTCCTTTAGCATCCTCGGATGCAGTTCATCCGGCCCCATGGACTTGTGCTCATCCAACTTTTCTAAATAGTCCTGAACCACTTCTTTCTCCACTGAGGGCTGGTCACCTCCTCTCCATACTGTGCTGCCCAATGCAATAGTCTGGGAGCTGACCTTGTTCGTGAAGACAGAGGCAAAAAAAGCATTGAGTACATTAGCTTTTTCCACATCCTTTGTCACTAGGTTGCCTCCCCATTCAATAAGGGGCCCACACTTTTCCTGATCACCTTCTTGTTGCTAACATACCTGTAGAAACCCTTCTTGTTACTCTTAACATCCCTTGCTAGCTGCAACTCCAAGTGTGATTGGGCCTCCCTGATTTCACTCCTGCATGCCTGAGCAATATTTTTATACTCCTCCCTGGTCATTTGTCCAATCTTCCACTTCTTGTAAGTTTCTTTTTGTGTTTAAGATCAGCAAGGATTTCACTGTTAAGCCAAGCTGGTCACCTGCCATATTTACTATTCTTTCTACACATCAGGATGGTTTGTTCCTGCAACCTCAATAAGGATTATTTAAAATACAGCCAGCTCTCCTGGACTCCTTTCCCCCTCATGTTATGTATATGTATTGGGAAACAATGTTGCATCAGTAAGGCCTGGTCTACACTATGAGTTTATCTCAAATTTAGCAGCGTTAAACCGAATTAACCCTGCACCCATCCACACAACGAAGCCCTTTATTTCGATATAAAGGGCTCTTAATATCGATATCTGTACTCCGATGAGGGGAGTAGCACTGAAACCGGTATTGCCATTTTGAATTAGGGTAGTGTGGCCGCAATTCGATGGTATTGGCCTCTGGGAGCTATCCCACAGTGCACCATTGTGACCACTCTAGACAGCAATCTAAACTCGTATGCACTGGCCAGGTAGACAGGAAAAGCCCTGAGAAATTTTGAATTTCATTTCCGGTTTGCCCAGCGTGGAGTGCTGATCAGCACAGTTGACCATGCAGTCCCAGAATCAAAAAAAAGCTCCAGCATGGACCATACGGGAGATACTGAATCTGATTTCTGTATAGGGAGATGAATCTGTTCTATCAGAACTCCGTTCTAATAGATGAAATGCGAAAATATTTGAAAAAATCTCCATGGCTATAATGGACAGAGGCCACAAGAGGGACTCAACACAGTGCTGCATGAAACTTAAGGAGCTAAGACAAGCATACCAGAAAGCCAAAGAATCAAATGGATGCTGACGGAGGGAGGGGCGACTGATGACTGTAGCTATCCCACAGTTCCTGCACTCTCTGAAAACCATTTGAATTCTTGGGTGAGCTCCCAAAGTCTGAAGGGTCAAATACATTGTCGTGCGTGATTCAGGGTATATGTCGTCACCCTCCCCCGCCGTGAAAGCAAAGGGAAAAAAAATTTTCTCGCCTTTTTTCAGTGTCACCATATGTCTACTGGATGCTGCTGGCAGACGCAGTGCTGCAGCGCTACACAGCAGCATCCCCTTCCCTTCCCTTCCGGACGGCAGACGGTGCAGTATGACTGATATCCGTCATCATCGTCCCGTGAGTGCTCCTGGCTGGCCTCGGTGAGGTCGGCTGGTGGCACCTGGGCAAAAATGGGAATGACTCCCAGGTTATTCTCTTCTTTAAGCTTTGTCTAATGGAGATTCAGTCGCGCCTGGAATATCATAGCAGCTGGGGACTACCCTCCGCTCCCCCCTTTGATCTCTGCTTGCGGAGGCAATAAAGTCAGTGTTGTTTCTTATTAATGCATTCTTTATTACTTCATCACACAAATGGGGGATAACTGCCATGGTAGCCCAGAAGGGGTGGGGGAGGAGGGAAGCAATGGGTGGGGTTGTTGCAGGGGGACCCCCTAGAATGGCATGCAGCTCATCATTTCTGCGGGATCTCTGGGGCTCTGACCCAGAGTGGCCATTTGCCTCTCTGGTTCTTTAGTAGGCTTGCCTGATATTCTAGGCAGGACTGACTTGCCATTAGACAAAACTTAAAGAAGAGAATGACCTGGGGAGTCATTCCCATTTTTGTCCATGCGCCCCCGACCGACCTCACCGAGGCCGGCCAGGAGCACCCAGGACAGCAGCAGACGGTACAGTATGACTGGTAACCGTCATTGTCAACTTGCAAAGCAGCAGATGGTACAGTAGAGCTGGTAACCGTCTTTGCTAACTTGCAAATGCAAGGAGATGCTGCTGTGTAGCACTGCAGTACCGCGTCTGTTAGCAACATCCAGTAGACATACGGTGACAGTGAAAAAAGGCTGAACGGGCTCCATGGTTGTCGCGCTACGGCATCTGCCTGGGCAATCCAGGGAAAAGGGTGCAAAATGATTATCTGTCATTGCTTTCACGGAGGGAGGATTGACTGACGACATTTACCCAGAATCACCCGCGACACTGTTTTTGCCCCATCATGCATTGGGATCTCAACCCAGAATTCCAATGGGTGGGGGAGACTGTGGGAACTATGGGATAGCTACAGGACAGCTACCTACAGTGCAATGCTCCGGAAATCGACGCTAGCCTCGGTACATGGACGCACACTGCCGAATTAATGTGCTTAGTGTGGCCGCGTGCACTCGACTTTATACAATCTGTTTCCAAAAACCAGTTTCTGTAAAATCGGAATAATCCCGTAGTGTAGACATACCCTAGGAGAATAGAGATGGTCAACACTAAAGATCTCTTGCATCTGTACTGTCTTTGATTTTATGATCCTGTGAGTGCAAAGGTTCTACTGTGGTGTTAGCACCAAAGCCACGATGTGACAGAAGTGCAATAGCGAAGTAGCAATTGCCACTGACGTTGTGCCTGTGGATGAGACAGATAGGCAAAATGCACCCTCAGAAGTAGCACTTACTAACCCCTTTAAAAGGTTTTTGTGGACTTTCCCAGGTGCGTGCGCTGACCATTTAGTGGGTATATAGCAGTGCCCAGACTTCCACCCCATTCAGCTAACATCCCTTAGTGTGGAGTGCTTTGGGGCTCCTGTACATCTTCCTTTGCACATTCATGTAAGAACTATCACAGTTTACCCACAAATATCTGCCTGGATCTGAAAAAAAAACTTTCAAAGTTGTAGTGATGGCCCACATGGCTACCACTTTCCCCTGAATTTGCTACAGAACTTGCTACAGATGAACTTGCTACAGAATGAACTTGCTACAGAAAAAATGATGATCAGTTTGGATGGTGAAGGGGACACACAAGAACTTAGAGGATAAAAGAACAGCCACACTGGGTCAGATTAATGGTCCATCTAGCCCAGTATCCACTCTTCCAACAGTGTCTAGTGTCAGATGCTTCAGAGGCAATGAACAGAACAGGGCAATTACTGAGTGAGCCATCCCCCTATCATCCAGTCCCAGCTTCTGGCATACAGAGGCTTAAGGCACCTAGAGCATGGCATTGCATTCCTGACCATCTTGGCTAATAGCCACTGATGGACCTACCCTCCAAGAACGGGTAAAGGAATAGTTTAAAAAAAAACCCCTATGAATCCACAATCTGGAAGATCTGTTGATTTATCTTGGCATTTACTTCTCAACAGAACTCAGGCTGATTGCACTATACTAAATAGAGCTTTGTGAGTGCAAAGTACTTATATTACTGCACTCTCACAATTTTATCACACATCTTTTGATATTTGATGTTTTTCTTAAAGCCTCAACTTTAAGAACCTAAGGTCACTCGATAAAGTGAGACTCTCAGCTTTCCTTGAGAAAAGTAATCTAGCCTTCATTGAGAAGAAAATTTTGAAAAATATGACCCAAATGCACCCTAAAATCTCCAAAAACAGAAAGTAAATAACCCCCAGATTTATAATTAAAACTCCCTCATGATTTCTAAACCATCTCGGGAATTTTTGGGCCTAACTCATGATTTTTCAATGTTTGGGTAACAATGTAGTAGTTACTGTAGGAAAGATCTGTTCCCTCTAGAAGCAGGATAGAAAAATGGTCTCTCATTCCTTCCTTTTGTGACACATGAGGTTCATTTGATGAACTCCTACATTTATGTTGCTTAGGTGGCGGGAAGTGGTTGTATTTTGGCTGGTGGTGCTCAGCAGAGATTTCCCAGTATGTAGGGGAACTTTCCAATAGTATAAAGATGGAAGAGGCAGTGTAACCACTTCCTGTGTCAGTTTGAGCTCTCCCACAACAGATGACATAGGGAGCATGCTGGGGAACGAAGTGGGCATGTGAGGGCTGGGGTGAGTAGGAGGAATGGCAGAGTTATGCTGTGCTTATCCTCCACTGGCATAGGTCGTTTAAGGGGTCTAATTAGAATGCTCCTAGGATGCTCTAATTTATGCTGGGGCCAGATGACACAGGATCAGCCTCAACCAGTTCGTTGATGACCCTGCTTTTTCCTGCATTGAATGGTCCTTGGCCACAGGGGAAAGTCTACCCCCTGGTCTGTTGCATAGGAAGTAAGGTGAATAACTCCCTTTAACAAATCCAGAATAGAGGCAACCCACCGAGTATCATGAGTAAGGCTCCATGTTTTTCATGAAGGTTACAGAAGTCACAGATTTTGTGACTTTCTGTGACCTCCGTGACTTCTGCAGTGGCCCGTGCACTTGGCCTGGGAGCTGCCTGAGCAAAAGCCAAATAAATCCATTTTACTCTGTAGAAAGCTTATACAGAGTAAACTCATAAATTGTCCGCCCTCTATAACACTGATAGAGAGATATGCACATCTGTTTGCTCCCCCAGGTATTAATCACTTACTCTGGGTTAATTAATCAACAAAAGTGATTTTATTAAGTATAAAAAATAGGATTTAAGTGGTTTCAAGTAATAACAGACAGAACAAAGTATGTCACAAAGTAAAATAAAGCAAAACATGCAAGTCTAAGCCTAATACCTTAAGAAACTGAATACAGGTAAATCTCACCCTCAGAGATGTTCCAATAAGCTTCTTTCACAGATGAGACTCCTTCCTAGTCTGGGCCCAATCCTTTCCCCGGTACAGTTCTTGTTAGTTCCAGCTCAGATGGTAACTAGGGGATTTCTCATGACTGGCAGCCCTCTTTGTTCTGTTCCACCCCATTTTAGATCTTTGGCACAAGGCGGGAATCTTTTGTCTCTCTGGGTCCCCACCCCTCCTTCTAAAAGGAAAAGCACCAGGTTTAAGATGGATTCCAGTATCATGTGACATGTTCACATGTCCTGTGAGACCCCAAGCCTCCATTCTTTCCTGCCTGACTCCACAGGAATATAGGAAAGCTTACAAGTAAACAGAACGATTTACAACTAATTGTTCTAGTTAATGGGAGCCATCAAGATCCTAAGCCACCTTTAATGGCCCACACTTTGCATAATTACAATAGGCCTTCAGAGTAATACTTCATATTTCTAACTTAAGATACAAGAATGATACATTCATATAAATATGATGAACACACCCAGTAGATCATAAGCTTTGTAATGATACCTTACAAGAGACCTTTTGAATAAAGCGTATTCCAATTACATTATATTCATAGTCATAAGCATATTTCCATAAACAGATGAGTTTACTCCTCCTGAACTTATTGCCGGAATCTTGGACACTGTCCATGGTGGAGGGAGTACATGTAAAAATCCCTGTTTGTCTCTGGTTACGTACCCTTCCAGTACCTTTAAATCCTATGATGTCATTCATAGGTGTTTTAGCAAAGTTCTGGGTTCTTGGCCCCTGGGTTCCTGAAAACATGTTGGGGACGGTACAGTATTGCTAACAGAATGCAGATTGCAATATCTGTTAAAATGTAGGTGTCTTGGCATTTAGCCACCAATGCCATGAAGCGGTGTGCCTAAGTTTCCCCTTCCACACAACAGGATAGGCCTGTTAGGCTTTTGCTGCTGTGCTAAGCTTCCAGCCTGTTTACAGGTATAAGCTGAAAAGCAACATGCTTGTGGGACTGTCTTGTCACCATCCATAGCATGTACAGAGGATGGAATCATTATTATTATTATTTATATGGTGCCACAGGCATGCATGTCACTTTATAGATATAAAATAAGAAAAGGTTCCTGTCCAGAGGAGCTTACAATTTAGATGACTTAATGGATCATTTAATTATTATTATTACAATTCAAATATCCCTAAAGGGAGCCAGGAACAGATAAGTTTTTGATATGTGGCTAGGTATTATTTTTGTACTAGGTTTCAGATCTGGGTCCCATAAACTATTCATTAGAAAACCATTATCTACATAATAAGCTCTTTAATCATGTTCCTGGTGGATTAATGGTGTTGTTGCCAGTGCACTTAGCTTGTACATAACTTATTGACATTGGCATCACCAAAGCCTGATTCGTCTCTGAAGCATAGTTTCATTCAATAACTTTGCTCTTATTAAATGTTCTTTCACCTTAGCGGTCATGATGAATTTCCTGAAAACAGCTTTTTACTCTTTCATAAGAAATACAATAGATCTGGTGTGTGTGGTAATTTAACTCCAGCTAGTAAATGTCATTGGGGTTACTAACGCAGTGGGTACCCCATTAGTTGTAGTAGTTCAAGGGGGTAAGAGGAGAGAAATAAGTAAGTTTCTTTAAAACAGAAAGGCTGATGGTTTAGACAACTTTTCTTTAGGGGGGAAATTTTAACACATGATAGTATTTATAGAAATGTAAGTGTATCTGGTTAAGATTTTTCTCTGCCACTTTAGAAAATATTTGTGCTTCCTTCCTGCCACAGCTAAATTTCTACATCCTGTTCCTATAGTGAAGTGAAAGGCCTGAGTTTTTGACAACAGGGAAATTTATCCTGTGCTACAGATATACCATGATTTCTTTCCAGGATACGTTAGGTGGAGGAGATGGCCTGTGAGGGGGAAAAATCCTTGTTTAAATGCAATATAACCGTAGTAATTACCAGAGATGGACTGATGGCACTAAATTCAGATCTAGATCTGGCTCTGAAACCCCACCATATTATGGGGGTGTTTGGATCCAGGGTTTTGGTTTGGGACCCATCTTTAGTAATTAAAACAATCATCAAAAGCAGTTGCAAGAACCCCCAGACACAAGTAATAGATGAATGGACTTATTGGCCATTGCCAACATGCAGCATTATCATAAGTGTTGCGACGAGCTGAGGCAGTTTTCGGGGTGTGATCTAGAGATAAAACACAGCTCAGGAATTTTACCTGATCTGCCTGCAGTTTTCCTTTTTGGCCACTAGAGGCTGCAAGGCCATAGGCAACCACAGCAGCTGCCTACAGTACTAGGTGGAGTGCTCCTGTGCACAGCTGACCCCTTTTGAACTCTACAGCATTGGTGTTAGCCCCTCACCACAGTGCAGGAAAGGAGAGACTGGAGGTAAGAGGCCCAGGGAAGTCTGGAGAGAAGAGAAGCAATTGCAGGAGCCTGCAAGTGGAGGGTGGGGAGCTGCAAGAGCCTTCAAGGAGCTGCAGGAGCTGCCTGGTGAGGCTGCAGGAGCAGGTGGCAGTAGGATGAAGGGGAGCACAAAGGACAGCCAGGGAGAAGGGGTACTGGGCAGTTGGTGCCTGCCGGTTGATGTGCATATTTGGTGTGCACTGAAGGTTGAATTTTCAGTCTGGAGTTGATGCACACAGAGTGAGGTTGATTGGGGGAGTTCAAAAACCAAAAGTCTGATCCAGAAACATGATTGGTTGTATTTATTTTTTTAAAAAATCTTATGGGGGGCGGGGGATTCTGATGCATGATTTTAAGCTCTGTGGGTTTAGGAATACAATACCCCAAAACATTAACAGTTTAGCAGAAATGTTACGGAATCAGTAACGGTTCTGCTGCATTACTGAGGACATTGTTTCAGATGCCGCTATATAAATGAAAACAAAACAATTCAAAATGGGCTCTCTGGTCTAGGTAGCTGTGTCAGCGGGAGGAGGCATTGGCATCCCCTTTGTGTATTGCACCCTTAATGTGGAGGCGTCTCCTCAGGCTACAAGGATAGCTGCCATTCTGTGTTTCAGATCAGATGCAGTATGTTACACAGGAAGGCCTTTCCTTTCCTAGGGAAAAAGATGTGTTTTTACCTCATGTTAGCTAATGTGGTAAAATCCTAGTGAAGATCAGGCACCCTGTGGTATTCACATGCGTTAGCAGGTTGGCTCTCCATAAAGTTTACCTTGGCCTGCTAATGTGTGAATACCACAAATGGCCTAATCTTCCCTAGACTTTTACCTCAGGTCAGGTTCTAGGTGCTAGCTAAGAGGTAAGACCACACCTTTGTTCCTAGTGTGGACGCACCCTTTGTGTCTGTGCTCTCTCCTTCTTGGAGATTGCCATTTTGTGCTGGCTTTGTTTTTTCATCATCTTAAAAGTAATTGTGACTTGAAATACATGTTTCTTTTTTTGTTTGAGAAATGATAACAGGCACAAGGTCCCAAACTAAATCCCTGGATTCAAGGAATCCTGAATGTGTGGGAGGTGTAGCGTGTGGTGACTGAGCTCTACTTGTAAAAGCTGAGTATGCACTCGGGAGGCAGGTTTTCACCACAGAGGGCAGGCACTGCTTATTAACTGTATGTGCCCCCAGTCTGGTCTGACGGTGTCTCTTATGCTTCCGAACCTTGGAGCTGTTTAAAATGAGAGCATTTTATTAAACTTTTTTGTCAGAATCCTACAAACAACCCACTATAGCTTGCACAGCCCAAGTCTTTCATGAGCAGGACCCTACGAAAATTGTGGATTTTCTTTTTAGAAAATTCATGGCAGTGTCATTGGTAAAGGTGAAGGTGGCAGTTTTGCAACAAAAAAACTTCAAAAACAGACTCCAAAGAGAGACTGCTTAACTCAAATTAATATGCAAATTAGATACAATGAACTCAGGCTTAAACAGAGACTGGGAATGGTTGGGTAATTACACTAATTGAATCTATTTCCCTATGTTAAGTTTGCCTCACACCTTCTATGGGTCATCTTAATTATCACTTCAAAAGTTTTTTTCCTCCTCCTGATAGCTCATCTCAATTGATTAGACTCTTCCTGTTGGTATGCATACTTCCACCTTTTCATGTTCTCTGTATGTATAAATATCTCATGTCTGTGTGTTCCATTCTATGCATCCGAAGAAGTGAGCTGTAGCTCACGAAAGCTCATGCTGAAATAAATTTGTTAGTCTCTAAGGTGCCACAAGTACTCCTGTTCTTTTTATTGGTAAAGTAGAGAATTTCACAGAATATGCCTGGAATGAAGTCAGCTGCCCTGGCTCAACCGCCCCAAGCCTGCCCCTCAAGCTCCCACTGGCTTTGGGGGAGAAGTGAAGTGAGGGCGGGAAGAGGAGCAATGTGGGCAGGGCCATGGAGTAAGAGCAGGATGTGGGAACGAGGCCTTGGGGCAGAGTGTGGGCAGGGCCATGGCCTGGACACCCTTTCGGTGGCGGCGCTCCAAAGGTGGCAGGCCAGCAGCATGCCTCCAGAGGGAGGTGCGCCGTATCCTGTTTGGGGAGGCTTAGCCTCCCCTGGCCTATTATACCTGCTGCCTATGGGTGTGAGGTACAGTAGCCAGGGCTAGTACCACTTGGAACACGTGCTACAAGCTGCATTGAGCACGACATCAGCACCCACGGATGCTCTCTTCTGCCCCCCTGCAGAGGCCAGGGCTGCTCGCGTTCCAAGCGGGTGGCAGCACTGGCCACTGTGTTTCACATAAAACTGGCTACCGAGCCCCCTTGAACTGCTGTTCTGACATGACGCTGCCACGCTATGAGTTGCACTGAGCATGAGACTGGCGCACGTGGATGCCCGGTTCTGCATCCCCACTGTTGGAAAAATCATGGTATTGGGCTAATTGCAGGATTTCTGTGCAGTCCATGAAATCTTGATTGCTCATTACTCTATTTGCGAGTACCAAACTCTTCTGACCGCACCCAGGTCACTAGTCCTAACCCTTAAAAGGACAGGAAAATATAGTCCTGGCATTCCCCGTTCTTCTATCAAAAATAGTTCCCTTTACATTAAAAGACTCTAACATACATATTCTAACTTACCAGTGCTACATGTGGAGTCTCTTGCCCCATTTGTATTATGCATAGAGATCATATCTTTGCAGTGTCAGTATCAGATATTGGAGTCTAAGTCATAGTAATGACAAATCCTTATGAAACAAACTTTAAAGTGGCCTTTGATCAGCCAGGCCCTGCCCCTTCCCACCTTTTCTGGAGAGGCTCGGAACCATTCTTGTGCTCAGTGAACACAGGGACTATGAGTGTGCCTAGCCCGTGTGCAGGGGCATGAAGGATATGTGTATGTGGGGTTAGGTTTCTTGTGCCCCCCAGAGCAGGCTCAAGCATATCTGATCCCCTGCTAATTTGGGGATTTCCATTATTCCAGGGCTTTGGAGCTGTGCTCCGGCTCCGCTCCAGCTCCAGGCAAAAACCTGCAGCTCCACTGCTCTGGAGCTGCTCCGCACTCCAGCTCCAGGCTCCACTCCAAAGCCCTGCTATTCAAAGTCCCAAATTCAGTGTGTGACTTTCACTCTGATCCAGGCTCCTTTGTCATGCCTGCTGTGGGGAACAGGAGGGTAGATAATGTGCCCAGAACTGATGTGTGTTTTTGAAGGGCATTAGAGGAACAGTGGATTGTGCTTTCCTATCAAACAGGAGGAAAGAATGAAATAATTGGCCAGGACCATGCTAAGGACCCTGACTGAGATGTCCTGATTCCTTAGAAGACTCACGTTGTTACCCCTACAGAGCTCTGTTTGCACAAAGCCGCTCAGTTTCCATAACTTGCAGTGCTGGATCATGAGTAGCAAACATCACAGTTGCTCTATGAGATCGTTCCCAGGCAGCGAGCGGCAGGTTTGACTTCAGGCATGTGTCATCATGAAAAGCCAAACAGTACCTGACTTGCCAAAGAGATACAAAATAGTAGGCTTGAAGTGTTCCTATTGATCATACCTTCTACATGTCTCCGGGAGTCCTGCTTTATGCATTCTTCTGCATTCAAACCAGCCTGCTCACATTTGCTGCGTACTGACGTATGGCTGTGAAATCCTCTGAGACAATAAGCATTCTGCTGGCATTACTTCTCAGAAAGAGAACGTTTGCTTTGCTTTTCTTTGTTGCAACAAACAGGGCATGCTGACAAAGCCAGAAACAAAATATATATTGAGGTGGAACCAGTGTAAACTGCACTTCCTTCATGCTTTTGGGGGCTATGGAATTATTACTACTGCTCCTTAGGCTATAGGTGAGGGAGTGTATTTTCCGTAATAATTCAGTGCAGCACAAAATCAAAAACCTGCAACTCCGTGACATAACTGAGCTGGGCGCCATTGTTCAAGTGTTTATGCAGAAAATAAAAAGAAATAAAAACATACGTACTGTATTTTGACAACTACTCCATTTCTTGCACCTGCTGTGACCATAAGCTATTAAATAATGCTTAGGCTTGGAAGGATTGGAGTTTTATTGGTAAATGTTGATTTCACTGTACACCACAAACTGACAAAATATTTCCACTGTTAATAATAGAAATTTACAGATAGGGAAAAATGCTGCTTGAGAATTTCTTAGAGTCAAAAGTCAGTGATTTAGACTTTCAAATCAGGCTTGTTACAAATGGACTAGTGAGTGAAGAGTAAAAACAAGTATGATTTGTTGATTGAAGGATACGTATATTTTGATATGTATTGTTGACAATGTCGGTTTTAATAGTTTATAAAACTTTGACTTTTTGGATCTCAGTGTCTACTATCATTAAATAATTGTCTGAACCCTCCATAATTTCCCACAACTATGAACATTTCAATAGATAAAAGAGCTTAAATAAATGCTGATATTATCCATTGACATTATATAAAAACTGAATTCTGCCCAGACTTAATGCTGCAGTGAACAGGATATACAAGTGGAAAGCAACCACATGTCTTTATGAGAGGGTGTTGCTATAAAGAGAGAGAGAGAGAGGGGAAAAGAGAACATTATAAAAACCTTGTTACCTCTGTAGGTATCATGATCTGTTTGCCCTGTATCAAGCAGCGTAATAACACTATTAGATATTCAACGTCTGCATATTGTTTTGTGCTTTCAAAGTGCTGTTCAAACTTTGACTAATCTTCACCCTACTCCTGTGAGATAATTAAGTAAATTATCTCAGTTTTACTAATGGGGAAACCAAGACCCTGAATCTAATTCTACCCTTATTTACTCCCAAGCAACCCCTTTGACCTCAGTGGCGTTGCACATGTGAAAGCCAGGCCAGAACTTGGCAAAGCCAAGTTAAAATGGGATTATATTCTGAAAGGGGACTAAAAGTGGAACTGTCTTACTTTGATAGGGTTATTGTATCTTTTCATGTTCATATTTGCTGACGTAAGTGGGTTTTTTTTGTTTGGTTTGTTTTTATCTCCTGTTACTGCTGCAAAACCACTACGGCTATTAGTGAAAGCACTGGAGTTTATTCTGGTTCGTGCATCATCAATACTTGATGACAAAGTTCAAAATGAGGAGAATGGGTTTGCGAGGGTATAAATGAGCGCAACAAATATCTCTCAGAATCTTTCTTACTTGTGTTTTGATGCGTGAGTCACACAGAATACACTTTGGCTGCAGATCTTAAATTGAAGTGTCAGCTACAAGGTCATATGCAAATAAATTGTGTGGTTAGTAAAAGGCAGTGTAGTCAACAATACTTGAAAAGTGCTAGGTAATGTGTGTTAAAGAGAATATTCATAGATTCCAAGGCCAGAATGGATTATTGTGGATCATGTTGTGTGACTTCCTACATAACACAGAGCATAGACCATCCCCAACATAATTCTTAGATGTGGTTTTTTAAAAAACCACTCAATCTTGATTTTAAAAATTGTAAGTGATGGAGAAGCCATCATGACTGTTGGAGATATAAGACAAAACTTCTAGAATGAAGGTTAAATCTGGGTGAGGCCATGGAGGAAGGGAAAGGAGTTAGGAAGGAAGGGCACATAGGATCATAAGGTGACAAGAATGTGAAATGAGCATGTAAGGAGCTATTTATTACTTGTATTTCAGTAACATCTGGGGCACAGCACAAGGTGCTGTATAGATGCGTAGAAAACAGTCCCTGTTCTGAAGAGCTCACAACCTAGTTTATGACAGGACACAACAGGTGGATGGAGATAGACAAGCTGGTAAGTTGAGGTAAAGTAAAGCAAATAGTCTGTCCTGTACTAAATAGCTCAATACCTCCCTTTCTATGGTTAGCTGGTAGTGCTTTGTAGGTATTGTGTCCAAGGTAAGTTTAAAAGAAGAATGTGAAGGCGCATGAGGTAGTGTCTTTGCAGATCTGTCCATTAGATCTGCGGGGTTGTTCTGTACTTCCCTAGATTCTGTTGCCCTCCTCTGTTTCTCCTTTGCTCACAATACGGATTTTGAATTGAATCAATTATCTTATCTATGGGCCTCAGATACCATGGTAATGTGTGATATAATTTGCCTAGCTAGAACATTGTGTGGGTTCAAAGCCTCATACCATAAGTAATGCAGCTTGTAGACACCCAGACAGGAAATGGGTGGTCACTGCTTTGTTTTAACAGAGCTTCCTGTGCAGAATTCAAATGTCATCTAATGTGCTGCTAATATTAGAACTGTCAGCCTTGAGACTGGGTGAAGCATCTCTCCCAGGTGATCATGATTCATATGGAATCTGTGCATTGCAAAGTGAATCAACCCATGTGATTCAACAACAGGAGGGACAAAAACTCTGACCACAAAGTAGTTTCACCAGTCTCCATAAGTTGTGCAAAACAAAGCAAGTCTTTTTAACAGCTAGTTTTACCAACAAAAGACCATCTTATGCTCCCTGCCAATTTTCCTTCTCCCTCTCTTTGCACAGAGAAAGAAGCATCCTGTTTTAAATAGGCTGTTATTCCAGCCTGACACAGCACACCTGCAGTTATTCATACTGTGTTTTCCCCCATATAATTATTAACATGATATAAGACTCAGCTCGATTTCTCTCATTATCTTCTTCAAATGAAAGCCAAATTAACTGGCAGAGAGTTACCAGAGAGCTAAAGGGTGTGCGAGAGACCACTGAGGTGCCAAAAGGTTATGGTTCTGTTCTGCTGAACCTCTGAGTAAATACGTGACAGACATGTTCCAGCAAGTTTGCATCAAGCTGAGTGCCAGGTGACAACTAGCATTTTAGAAGTTTAAAGCTTTGCTGAAATAAAAGCATGACAATAGGTTGTGAGCTGGTGGAATGGGTCAGAATTCTTAGTAGCAGCACAAATGGAGATTAGTATCCAAAGGCCAGATCCACAGCTGTGTAAATTTGCGTAGGGCCAGTGACTTCAATAGATCTATGCTAATTTGCACAGTTGAGGGTGTGGCCCTGAAACTTTTTTCTCCTGATTCTGAGTGTACCCAACAGAAGTTACAAAATGAGCCTCTCTGTCCCACACCACCATTCAGTCAGGTTAAACTTCAACTTTCTAGCACCTGGATATTGACCTCTGCCTTCTCCAAAGGCCTCTTTCATGAATGCTTCTCCATTGTTTCCTCGGCCTCCGCTCACTGCCTGTCTGGACCTCCAATCCCCATCTCTCCTTTATTACTCCGCTCTAAACATTTGTGTCAGACTTATGCCAGGAATTAATGTCTTGGAAACCAAGTAGGGCCTGTGCAACCTTTCAGACGGGTGGGAGTAAATAGGGTTTCAAGTAAATGAAACAGGATGGGGAGTTCTCACCATATCTAAATTTTGCTAACCAATCCTAACACATTGTAACAAAATTCTCTAACCAATCACACCCCACCACCTTAATTAATTTACACCTAGCAAAATTAATTATGTAACAGACAGAAACAATCAAAGAACCAGACAGAGATCATGCAGACAATAGGGAAGTGGGGACCATAAAGATGAAGCAATAAAGAAATGAGGATTTCACAACCACAACTAATGATAAGTGATTTCTTGCCAGACAGAATGCTATCAAACTAAGTTTTCTTTAACCATCTGTTTCTTTATCTGGTGATAGTAGTGCTATTAGGACAGGGTCTCCTTTTTAACAGCCTGATATTACATTGTTTTAATGTAATTTAGATGGAATGTGAGGATGGGACTTCCTGCTTCCTAGCTCATGGCTGCTGCTCTCTTAATATGGCTGCAGACCAAGGCCTTATCCTTATAGTTGGGCCTGAGGTTTCTGTTAAGTTAACTTTCGAGCAAAGCCATCTTTAATCTGCCCCCTTGATGCCAGCTGTGCAGATATGTCTAGTCTGACCCTGTCAAGATACTGCTGTAGAGCAGGCCAAGGCATTTATTTGCTAAACATGCAGAGTGTGATTCTCCACTGTATTTCCTTTTGTGCAATCACTTAGATCTGTGCTAAGGGGGTGTAATAACACCAGTGTGCATGGAGAACATTTTACATCTACCTAGCCCAGTTCATTGGACTGAAAGAATGACAAAGGGCAACTGAGAAGGGTAGAAGGAATTTGAGGAAGAGAGAAGGGGAAAAGGAGAGAGTGAATGCCAAGGAGGAGCAAAAAAGAGGAATAAGAAAACAACCAGGAAGTGAAACTGAGGGTTTTCAAAGTAATCTCTTTGATCAGCTTCACTTCTGAAACAGTTACAAACATAACAATTCATTTGTGTTCTTTGGCTTTTTCTTTTGTGTGAGATCTATATTGCTATCACGAATATCACTTCATGAACCTACTCAGTAACTCCAACTATTGACACTAGAATGGTCACATTCTGGTCTCTTGGCATCATTTCCAGCATACCTGTAGTAATGACAGCACATGGTGCTTTTTCTGTATGTTACTGTCTAGTGCAGGGATCGGCAACCTTTGGCACACGGCTTGCAAGCATAAGCACCCTGGTGCGCTGGGCCGGTTTGTTTACCTGCCATGTCCGCAGGTTCGGCCAATCACAGTTCCCACTGGCAGCGGTTCGCCGTCCCAGGCTGCGGGAAGCTGCACAGGCCGAGGGATGTGCTGGCTGCTGCTTCCTGCCACCCCCATTGGCCTGGGACGGTGAACCACAGCCAGTGGGAGCTGTGAGCGGCCGAACCTGCGGACATGGCAGGTAAACAAACCAGCCCGGCCTACCAGGCGTTTCCCCTGGTGGGCCGCGGGCCAAAGGTGCCGATCCCTGGTCTAGTAGCTGGTCCATAGAAAAGATATGGGGCTGGCTACTGCTACTAGTTAGAGGAGTTTCATATATTTTTAAGCAGAGTCAGGATGAGATCTACCCTGACATCTGGTGGTACATTATGAGGAGTGGGCAAAGGAATTTTAGGAATGTGCATTTGCATTGGTAAACCCACTCCACTTAGCATAACACACAGCAGCATGGGATGGTTATTTTCACACTGTGGAATCCCCAATTTCTTTGTTATTGGGGCAGGAAGGAGAAAAAAGTGCTGTTACCTTAATTATGTGAATGAGGAACTATGAGACTGCTTTATGACAGAAATGACTCAACCTACATTAAATAGTACTTGCTAGACAAGGGACATGGGTTCCAAAACCCAGTGAAGGGAGAGAGGCTGGGGACTGGTGTGTGTACCTGATGGTATGGGCCCCTTTTGAGGGCCTGGAACACCAATTGCACATCCTCCTCTCTCCACTGTTAAAGAGCAGAGCTAATTTTGAATCCTTTAGGAGTCCATCTGGAGGCTGCTGACCTGAATTCATGTTGGGCCAAGGTGGCACTGGGGCTCAAGTTGAAACCACTAAGAGCTGAAATCACTAAAAGAGCTAAGCTTACTGAGCTGAGATCACTGAGTGGGGGAGAGCCTGAAGATTGATTGCTAAGCAGCTGGCAGAGCGGAGCAGTCTGCAGCACGTTGGCGCAGCCTGTGGAACAGTGAGCAGTGTGGAGCGGTTCGCGGGGACGGCTGATGCGGTTCACAGGTTGGCTGGAGGAGCGGCACAGCTGATGGAGTGGAGCCAGTCGTGGTGAAGGCTGCAGCAGAACTCCACGGAGAAGCGGGGCAGTCGGCCCGGCCCACGTAAGGTGTCCTTTAACACCCTGTGTGTGCCCCCCCCCTTTCCACCCAGGCTGGGGGGTAAAACTCTGCAGATAAACTTTTGAACTCTGGGGTGGCACTGACCAGAGACAGAGACTCTTGGGTTGTTGGACTTTGGGGTGATTGGACTTAAGACCCTAAGGGGGAAAGGACAGTGCCAAATGTACTTGGAAGTGGGTTTTTTTTGCTTATGGTTTGTGTTTATTCCTGTTTGTGGTGTCTCTCCAACGTGATGCCGCATTGTTTCCCTCCTTTATTAAAAGGATTTTGCTACACTTGGACTCTGTGCTTGCGAGTGGGGAAGTATTGCCTCCTAGAGGCGCCTGGTGGGGTGGTAGGTAATTGTCCCAGGTCACTGGGTGGGGGCTCGAGCCGGTTTTGCATTGTGTTATTGAAACGGAACCCCTGGATACTGAACCCGGCCCTTGTTGCTGCCAATTCAGAGGGGCAGAAGGGTTACATATTCATACATTATAAGGCTAGAAGGGAACACTGTGATCATTTTATCTGACCTCCTATGTAACTCAGGTCCCAGAACTTCCCTGAATTAATGTCTTAGCTCAAGGTGCAGAGGCTTGTGTTATTGAAGATAGGGGACCAGGGTTTTAGTTCCAGTTTGCAGTATATGTGTGAGGTTATATAGTAACTCTGTCTGTGCAGCTAGTGCATCTCATTACAACAGTCTGGGAAAAACTTTTCAGGAAAGATGAAGGCTGCCAGACTGGCACCTTGCAGACTGGTCTTTGTAAGGAGCAGCATGGAGGTTCCCCCTTGCTCTGCCGGCAAAATAAGCTGCAGCAGCCCATTTTCTGGAGCAGCTAACTTTTCCCTCCATATTGGCATTTTTTGGGGGTGGGAGGGGGCAGGAGCAAAGAGGTGAATGCAAGGCTCTTTCCACTCCCTGCCCCTTCAGGCCAACCTGTACCAGCTCAGGACGGAGCCTAAGACATCACTACTGAATGATGCAACACATTCCCTCCTTAATATGAGACAAGGTACACTGCACCAACAGTATTTCCAGACTCTCCTGTGGTGCAAGAGACAGGAATTTGGAATTGCCTTTCACTTGGTTAAGTTAAAAGTTTTTCT
This sequence comes from Mauremys mutica, assembly GCF_020497125.1. Taxonomy (NCBI): domain Eukaryota; kingdom Metazoa; phylum Chordata; order Testudines; family Geoemydidae; genus Mauremys; species Mauremys mutica. Next base: position 34,038,366 of record NC_059075.1, read on the forward strand.
GTTGTTACAGTCACGCTATAGTCTTTAAATCTGTGCCAGATGGAGCAAAATTGCCCCCTACTGATCACAGCGTCTCAGTTCACCCATTTAATTCCTTGAGTTGCTGTAGTGTATTTTCAAATACAGAAGAGTACAATAGTCTTTACATATATATTCGCTGACACCTTTCATAGTCAAAGTATTACATGTTTTGCAGTAATGAGTTAGGCATGACATTTGTTAAAGTGATAGAAATGCAGGTTTTGCCCCGATTAAACAGAAAATGATATGTTATCTCAGAGACAAGGTGGGTGAGGTCATATCTTATTGGACCAACTTCCATTGGTAAGTGAGACAAGCTTTCAAGCCACATGGAGTTTTTCTTCAGGATCTCTTAGATCTGTGCCAGTGATTTTCAACCTGTGGTCCGTGGACCTTTGGGGGTCCACAGACTATGTCTAAGATTTCCAAAGGGGTCCGCACCTTGATTCACAATTTTTAGGGGTCTGCAAATGAAAAAAAGGTTGAAAACCACTGATCTATGGTATCTATGTTATCTCAAGCAGAGAATGAAGCTACACCATCTCATCCCCTTACAAAAAAGTTTTGGCTCATATGCAGTGTTGCAAATCCAATCATCAGCAATAATATTGGGCTAGTCCATGAAAATTAGGGAGTGCAAGTGATAAGCAGTTTAGGAGCTCATTTCACATTGATGGGCATGACATAAAACTTTGGAACTGTTACCACCAAGTGGTTGGTGACCTTGGAGGGATCCAAAAGAAACATCAGACCCAAAGCCTCCACCTCCGAAATGAATAGTTTTAAGTTGCTGCTGGTTTCTAAACTACTGCCCAAATTTGCTTGTAACTTTCCACAAAATTAAGCCTTTCTGCTCAGAGTATGAGTTGTTAATTTAGTTATGAAATACAGCACCGCATTTATTGTTTATACATAGAGCCCTGTGTGGATACAAGAATTTGGATCTACATCCGATTCGCATTTCTGATAATTAAATTGTGTCCGACCCATGATCCACACTCCACCTTTTATATGGATCCACATCCGCACTAGCACCCTTTAGAGCAGTGGTTCTCAACTGGGCCTCTGTGGTCCCCTGGGGGGCGTCGAGCGAGTTTCAAGGGGTCCGTGGCCCTGCAGGACAGAAGCCCTGAGCCTCAGTGCCCCCTGCAGGGCTAGAGCCCTGAGCTCCGGCACTCCCACCCATGGGTCTTTGGGCTTTAGCCCCATGGTGGGCACCAGGGCTTGGGGTTCCAGACTTCAGCCGTGCAAGGGACACTGGGTTTTAGTTCGGGGAGGGGAGGGCTCAGGGCTTCAGCCCTGAGAGGAGTACCAGAGGGGGCACCAGGCTCAGGACTCAAGGCTTTATCCCTGTGGCGGACCTCCTGAAACCACGGCCCTCCAGGGGGGCATGGACCTCCAGTTGAGATCCACTGCTCTAGAGCTCTGCGTGGATAAAAAAATGTGGATCTGCATCCAATTGGTGATCTGTAAAGATGGTAAACAAAGAAATGCATTTGCAGATGCAGATATTCCTGGATATAAAGCGGATATCCTTGGATTGGCACAGCTCTATTTATACATGACAAATTCCCGCAATAGCTGCAGATTTCAATGCAACCTAAACTGGAGTTAACAACGAATCCTCCATAATACATTGCAGTATGTTACTATTTCTGTTGTTCCCATAGCAACATATGTACTGGATTGAAATAATACTGCTGTGCTCTAAAGACCTTTGCAGATTGGGAGGGAAGATTACAGGAGCATATGTCAACATAAATGCTCAGGAAATTGCATATTACATATCTGATGTTTCTGGTGCTATTTCTTTAACAACAAAACTTGTTTGTCTTTGCAAACAAAATGTGTGAAGAAAAATAAAACGGTGAGAGACAAACAATACAGGTTTGCACTCTCAGCTGAAATGCACCTGGTGCAAGGCTTTCCACATCACGTAAGCCACATGCAAGTCTACTGGCTGCAAGCCATGCAGGGATGTCTTTTTTCCCGTCTGCCAGGGCTGCCACAGAAGTATCAGTATGGGTCTATGGCTTGGCTTCCCAGGCATTTCCCTGTCTACAGCATGAAGTCCTCCTGGGCTAGATGGTTCTCCATTTCCCCTGAACTCTGCCACCTGGGATAGCAATGAAGAACCTCTTTGGAGACCTGCTACAGAGGTGGCAGCAGCTGGAGGGGGCTGGGTCTGAAGGTTGCTTATTGCACTCTCTGGCATTGGCAGTGTCCAGGTTGTTTCTAGTGCCATGGCCCAAGGGGGAGGAAGCTGAGGGGGAGGAAGTGGCTGAGTTCTGCAGTCCGGAGCATGGCTACTGCTGTGGGCTCCAGGGAATTTTCCATCTGGTACGTCGCCCTTCTGGCATCATTTCCCTCAGGGAGATTAGGGAGAGGGAGCCACTAGCCCTTGGATTTGGCTTTGTCAACCCTGCCTGCCTCCTTTGTACCACAGGGGTGGGGTGGGGTTGGGGGGTGGAGGGTGGCGCTACCAAGATGATGCCTGCATCTTACCCAGCAGAGACATCTTCACCAATTGTGACTGGCAACTTTCCTGCCTAGGTGATAGGTGACAAGGGTTATGTCTACACAGAATTTTAAAACATGTGACAACTAGTCTCAGAGCCTGGGTCTGTAGACTTAGGCTTGCAGGACTTGTGCTACTGTACTAAATACAGCTGCGTTGACGTTCAGGCTTGGGCTGGAGCTCCGGCTCTGAAGCCCACCCCCTTCTCCAGGCTTCAGAGCCGGAGTTGCAGTCTGAGCCACAATGTCTGCGCAGCTGTTTTTGTTATATCCTTGGGGGCAGCCGGTTTAGGAAGAAATCACTTGAGGCCAGAGAGCAGACAGCTAACAAAACTACCATTTTATTTACAGACATAGAGCTCACCCAACCGGCTGAAGCCGGCTGGGCTATCCCCTAATAATCTAACTTAGTTGCCATAGGAACAAAAACCATGACAACCAAATACACAACATATTCCTCCCCCTCTAATAAGAACATCCCCTAAATAAAACACACACTAGACTAGAGAAGGAGGGTAGACTGCCTCCATTCCCGGCTAAACCCTGGGGATTATTTTGCCCCATAACCGTGGGTTCGCCCTAGCTAAAGATCCAGCCGATGAGGAGGCCTTCTGTCTCTAGGTGGATTACGGTGAACTTCTGGTGTTGTTGCACCTGAAAGTACCATGGGCTCAGGGTCTGCAGCACGAACAGGTGAGGAGGTGGTATCAGCTCGTGCTGGGCAAAGGGGTATCTCAGCCGCCAGCAGTAATGGAGGAGAACAGTCAGGAACAGGTAATTCGTGATTCGGTGTCTCACCAGAAGAAGTGAAGTCAGACCCCTCAACTGCAGATGTATCCTGAGGACTGGCATGACCTGGCAACAGCTGATCTACATGTCGCCGCCAAGTCAGATTCTCTGCAGTCCGGACTGTGTAGGAAACAGGTCCTGTTTGAGTGATGATTGTGGCAGGGACCCATTTAGCTCTGGAAGTATAATTCCGAGCCAAAACTGGCTGTCCCGGGCTAAAGGTTCGGTCTTTTGCTCTGGGTGCCCGTCTGATGACTTTATATTGCTGCTGATGTTGCACAATTTGTCGGGGTTCAGAAGGTTTCAGCAGATCAAAGCAAGTGCGCAGCTGTCGTCCCATCATTAGAAAGGCCGGGGATGCCTGGGTCGTAGCATGAGGTGTGTTTCTGTAGGAAAGTAAGAAGGTATCCAGACGCTTTTGAATGGAGTGTTGTCCCCTTGCTGATTTCAAAGCGTTTTTCATTGTCTGCACAAATCTTTCAGCTAATCCGTTGGTGGATGGATGATATGGTGCTGACGTGATGTGGTGTATCCCATTTGCCTTCATAAAATTTTGAAACTCCTGAGAGACGAACTGCGGTCCGTTGTCGCTCACAAGTTGTTCTGGCAGACCAAAACGACTAAAGAGTCCTCGTAGTTTTTGGATAGTACTCTCTGCAGTAGTGGACTGCATTATAGAGACTTCTGGCCATTTAGAATGGGCATCTACTGCCACCAAGAACATGCTTCCTTCAAGGGGGCCAGCGAAGTCAACGTGAATATGTTGCCACGGGTTTTCAGGCCAGTCCCATGGGTGTAGGGGTGCACACTGGGGTGCATTCCTCACACCCTGACATGACATACAAGCTTTTGCCTTCTCTTCAATAGCACTGTCCAATCCAGGCCACCAAAAATAGCTTCGTGCAATTTCCTTCACGCGCACTATTCCACAGTGACCGGAATGTAGCTGTTCTAACATCTGTGATCTCAGTGGTGGTGGAATAATGACACATCTCCCCCACAACAAACAACCAGATTGGACCGATAACTCCGTCCTCCTGGACATGTAGGTAACAAGGTCGGGTGAAACCGGAGAGGTTTGTCGAGATTTTCCATGCATCACCAGGTCCATAACTTGGGACAATACTGGGTCAACGCGAGTTGCCTTCTTTATCTGAGTAGCAGTGATGGGTGTATTCTCTACCTGTTCAAAGTAGAAGATTTCCTTTGGGGCACTATCTTGATATTTGACCGGCAAAGGCAACCTTGAGAGGCCATCTGCATTGCCGTGCAGAGTGGATTTCCGATATTTGATGTCATATGTGTGTGCTGAAAGTAACAATGCCCAACATTGCATACAACTAGCAGCTAATGGGGGAATGCCTGTGTAGGGTCCAAAAATTGATGTCAGAGGTCAATGGTCTGTGAGAAGAGTAAACTTTCGCCCAAACAGGTACTGATGAAACTTCCGAATTCCAAAAACAATTCCTAATGCCTCACGTTCGATTTGGGTGTAGTTAGTTTCTGCTTTGCTTAGAGTGCGTGAAGCAAAAGCAATAGGTCTCTCTTCTCCCGAAGGCATAGTGTGTGACACGACTGCTCCCACTCCATAAGGGGAGGCATCGCAGGCCATTTGTAGGGGTAAGGATGGATCAAAGTGCGTTAGAACTTCAGAATTTAGCAATGCATCCTTAGCTTTGTTAAATGCAACATCACAGGCTTCAGTCCATTTCCAGGCCTTGTTCTGCCCAAGGAGCTCATGAAGTGGTTTTAGCAGTGTAGCTAACTGTGAGATGAACTTTCCATAATAGTTCAGTAGTCCTAGAAACGAGCACAGCTGGCTTACATTTCGAGGTGGGGGAGCCTCCACAATAGCTTTAACTTTTGCAGGGGCCTTATGAAGTCCTGCAGAATCAATGATGTGTCCCAAACATTCAACAGAGGGCTTGAAGAATTCACACTTGTCTTTGCGAACTCATAGGCCATACTCTTCCAGTCTTTGTAGGGTAGCCTCTAAATTCTTTAAGTGATCCTCTTCATTTCTTCCAGTGACCAGGATATCATCCAGATAGTACTGAACTCCTGACAAGCCACACAAGATCTGGTCCATAGCCCTCTGGAACAGGGCGGGAACAGACGTTATTCCGAAGGGTAGGCGACAGTATCGATAAAGCCCCTTATGAGTCACAATAATCAACAGCTCTTGGGACTTTTCATCAACATGCATCTGTAAATATGCTTGACTCAGATCAATCTTACTGAACTTTTGTCCCCCAGCCAGGCCTGCGAAGAGGTCATCGATGCGGGGAAGCGGGTATTGCTCTGCACACAATACTGGGTTGATAGTGACTTTAAAATCACCGCAAATCCGGAGAGAGCCATCTTTCTTCACTATTGGAACGATAGGAGTGGCCCATGAGCTATGGGTAACTGGTATTAGGACTCCATTGGTGACCAGGCGCTCCAGTTCTGCTACAACTTTTGGCCTGATGGCATATGGCACAGTTCGGGCTTTCAGATATTTTGGTGGACTGTCAGGTTTAATGTTCAATGTCACAGTGATTCCCTTCATACTTCCCAAATCATCTCCAAAAACAGCAGCATATTTCCTTAGTATAGGGGTTAGACTGGTTTCTTCTTTAGTCATCCGGTGCACTTCTGCCCAGTTCAGTTGAATCTTCCCAAGCCAAGACCTACCCATTAAGGCTGGGTAGTTACCTCTCACCACAAACAGTGGCAATTTAGCAGCCTGTCCATTGAGCTCCACCTTAACATCCATAGTGCCCAACATGGGCACAGCTTCTTCCATATACGTCTTCAGAACAGTTTTTGTTGCCTTAAGCGGAAGATGCTGTAGCTTTTCTTTATACACAGTCTCGGAGACCAGTGAGACGGCTGCACCGGTGTCCAGTTCCATGCGTATAGGTTTGCCATCCAACAACGGGGTTACCCAGTATTCATGTGAGCCCACTGCCAAAGACAAAACATGCAGTGGCACTTCCTCTTGTGATGAGGTGTCACCTTGATCATCCTGGGTCTGCTCTAGGGTATGCAGGGTTCCTCTTTTTGTCGGCCAGACCACAGGCTTCTTTTTCTTTTGTTTACAGGCACACTCAATGTGTCCCTTTTTGTCACAGTGTCGACACACCAGGTCCTTACACCAGCATTCTGATGCCTGGTGACCCAGCTTACCACAGCGGTAACATTCTTGACTCCACACAGTTTTGTGGGTCGGTTCTTGTGACACTTTTTGCACCCTAGGGGATGCACCGATGTATTGCGCCTCCCTTGTAGCCAGTTCCATGGAGACAGCAATATCAACAGCCTTCTGTAATGTAAGCTGAGCCTCTGTCAGTAGGCGCTTCCGTATAGCTTCACTGTAGAGGCCACACACTAACCTGTCACGCAGGGCATCATTTAACATCTCTTTAAATTCACAGTGTTCTGCTAGCTTTTTTAAAATTGCTACAAATTGTACAACTGTTTCATCTTCTTTTTGGTCTCTTTTGTGGAACCTATATCTTTCAGCAATTACCAGTGGTTTTGGGGAAAAATGGGACCCCAGGATTTCCACAATGTCACTGTAAGATTTAGTCTCAGGCTTAACAGGGTGTAGTAAGCTGCGTAGCAGGGAGTAGGTTTTAGTTCCTACAACACTTAAGAATATTGGCACCTTCTTCGCTTCTGTAATGTCATTTGCAATACCAAAAAGCTCAAAACGCTCAGTATACACATGCCACTGCTCTATATTCTCATCAAAAGGTTCCAGTGGCCTGGTCAGAGTAGCCATGATTTTTAGTTTCACTTTCAGAGTCAGTGCAAACAAGCAGTATTTTTCTTTGTTTGTTCTTTACCTTGACTTCTACTTCCTTCTGTTACTGGAGCAGCACCGGGATCCCATCCCCGTCGCCACTTGTTATATCCTTGGGGGCAGCCGGTTTAGGAAGAAATCACTTGAGGCCAGAGAGCAGACAGCTAACAAAACTACCATTTTATTTACAGACATAGAGCTCACCCAACCGGCTGAAGCCGGCCGGGCTATCCCCTAATAATCTAACTCAGTTGCCATAGGAACAAAAACCATGACAACCAAATACACAACAGTTTTTAGTGTCGTAGTGCAAGCCTGAGGCTGTAGACGCAGGCTCTAAGACTCACTGCCATGCATTTTAAAACAAACTGTAGGCATAAGCAAGGTGACATACCCAGATTGGGTTTAGAGAGGGAATTGCACTCTGCTCCCACAGCCAGCTGTGCTCTTCAACAAGGCACTTAATGGTGAGGTAGAGGAGCATGGCAGGAGACACAGATCGTTCCCTTGGGGGGCTCTGTCTTTTCCTGGCCTACCTCTCTCCCTGCAGCCTCCAAGGGCACGAGCTGCTGCAAACGCCTCAGAAGGGGAAGCAGAGCTGGAGGGACGATCTCCCCATAACACAAATGCAGCTCTGGGATACGGCTGGGAATTGGACAGACGAATTATTTAGCTGTGCTGACAATCGGAAATTTGAAATCAAAGGTTGAAATTTTCCTCAGAAAGCTCTGCAGCGAGGAGGTCAGCTTAACCACCTGCCTGCTGCTAGCGAAGCAGCAAGAGCAGGCAGGAGCTTTAGGAAGTGGGGCACTCTCTGCTGCCAGTGACTGACAGGTCTGGCTCTGCCCCAGTGCCAGCTGAAATACCTGTCATAGCGGGTCTGTGGACCTTAACATGATGAAGAATACCAACATCACAGCTGGTGCTGACTGGCAAGCTCACTGGCAGTCTCTGCTGTAAGCCAGGGGGCACGGATGTCGCCCTTTCAACTCTGAGGTGGCAGCACAGGACAGAGACTTGTTTGCAAGGCAGTGTGTCAAAGCTTGTGCTCCTGCTACCTTTTCTGGTGTTAAACTGAGCACTCCTGTTTGCAGTGCTGTTAATTCAGCCCGGTTCAAAATTAATTTAAACATTAAAGAAGGGGGGGCGTGAATGAGCTTAGATGCTCAAAACAGTCACTCTACAAATCAACAGGTGAGGCAATCAACCGTCAAGCAGCCAAATATTCTTGAGTGAGGGAGAGATGATGTGCCACTTCCTGTCACTAACCACATTTAGGTGGGCTGCAGAAGAGTCATGACGTCCTGCCTGTTGTTTAAAAAGAAGCTGTTTTCAGCTGTTTTCAGCTTTCAGGATGTGTTGTCATGATCCTGTCACTGTGTGAAGTGTATTTCTCTGAGAGCCGAAGATGTGCAACTCCTGGTCCCAGACTTGAACTAGCTAAGGGGAGAGAATGTGCTAGAAGGGGAAAGAGGTTCCTGTGGTTTTGGATGCAAGTTGGATTCCAAATGGCTGAAAGACCTAACTCCAGCAGGCTGAATGCAATCCCCACCCCAACCCTGCAATTTTGTTTGTATTTGTTCTCCAAGTTTGGGCCCATTATTTGTTAAGAGGGGTTAATGAAATATTTCTTCTCCAGTTTAAATTGCAAGGATGTAGAATGTAGTTGCTCAAAATAGATTTTGAGAAGGATACTGGCATTAACCCATCTACTCTTAAAAAAGCACTATGAGGTCGTTATCCATCACAAATTAACTTGGTTTTATATCTTATCTGTGAATGTCTTATATCTGTCATACTTATAGGGCACCAATCCTCATCACCAGGCATGCTATATAACCCCCCCACCAACCTGTCTTGGGGTACAAAGCTGCTTAGGTTGCCTTTTCTCTGTGTACTTCAGTTTCCACGTGCAATGAGTGTAGTGCTGAGTGAAGTGCTTATACCCATATTAATATGTGATTAGACACTAGGAAATTGCATGTGCTAATTCTCTATCATTTCAACTTCCTATCCCAGAAACAGTTCAGACCCTAAAAAAAAAAATGTAAGCAGAGTCAGGATGAGCCCCATCCTGACATCTGGTGGTAAATTATGGGGAGTGTGGAAAGAAGTTTAAAGTGTTGCATTGGTATTTTGGTTATTTGCATCAGCACTCCCACCCCACTTAGCATACCGCAAAGCAGCATGGGATGGTTATTTTCACAGCTGTGGGAGCCCCAATTTCATTGTTATTGGGGCAGGAGCAATAAAATGTTGTCACCCCGATTAAGTAAATGAGGAACTACAAAACTGTCTTATGATAGAGGGTTTCATTATCAATTAAATAGCACTTGCTAGACAAGGGACATGGGTTCCAAAACCCAGTCAAGAGAGAGAGGCTGGGGATAGATATCTGTACTGGGTGGTGCAGGCTTCTTGTGTGAGCCAGAAGCACCAGTTCTACCTGTGCCTCTCTCCACTGTGGAATGTCAGAGTTAATTTTTGATTCCCTTAAGAATCTAGATACAGGTTACTGAGCTGAACTTGCTGGCATTGGGGCTCCCCTACTATGAGCTGGAATCACTGAAGAGCTGGACTTGCTGAGCTGAGAGCACTGTGCTAAGGAGTGGGGGGAGCCTGAAGCAATACCGTGGAGCAGAGCAGCTGGCAGAGCGGAGTGGAGTAGTTTGTGCAGCCACTGGGTGAGTGGAGCCAAGCAGCTCGCGAGGACGGCTGGAGTGGCTCACAGGACAGCTGGTGGACCAGAGCATCTGGCAGAGCGGAGCAGCCCACAGAGCAAGCGGAGCTGAGCTGTTTGCGGGGATGATTAGTGGAAGCAGAACCCCACGAAGAGGCAGGGCAGTTGGCCCTGAAACCATGTAAGGTGCCCCTTTCTACCCAGGCTGGGGAGGGGGACCTCTGCAGAGAGACTCTTGAACTCTGGGGCTGCACTGACCCCAAGACAGAGACTTTTGGATTGTGGGACTTTTGGGACTGTGGGTGATTTGGGGGTTGCTGGACTCAAGGGCCCCGAGAGAAGGACACGGCCCAATTTGCTGGGGTGGGTCTTTGCTCACGGTTTGACCCATGAACTCTAGCTGAGGTATTTTCCCAATTTAATGCTTGTTGTTTATCATGTATTAAACCTTTTCTGCTACAGCAAGACTCTCTGCTTGCGAGAGGGGAAGTATTGCCTCCTCGAGGCGCCCAGGGGTGTGTGTAAGATTTTCCCAGGTCACTGGGTGGGGGCTCGAGCTGGTTCTGCATTATGTTGTGGGGAAGGGACCCCTATGTATTGAACCCGGCCCTTGCTGCTATCGTTTCGGCCCGGCAGAAGGGTTACAAAAAGAAGAGAAAAAAGAAGACCGTTTTGTCCTTGGCACTGGATTTTCCAGAAAGTGGTTGCTATAGCAATAATTTCTCTCAAAATGCTATATTTAAAGCACCAGCTCCTGTGAGCCACCTCACTCCTTGTGATACACTGATCACTAGCTTCCTTCTACACCTCACTCACCCCACCTGAGGAATATGGAGGGTCACATCTCCTTTCACTGGCCCCACACCCACAGCCTCCTCTTAACAAAATACAATAAAATGGTTTTTCTTTGAGACTTCTCTTTTAATTGTTACTAACTGCTTCACACCTCTTACCCTACATGATTCCCTTTTATTATTAATTACTCTCATTTCGTTATAATAGTGTAAGGGAGCATGAGGTTGAGGCCGAGCAGTAGCTCATGGACCAGGGTTCTAGCTCCTAGGAACTATGGGCTAGATCCTCAGGTGATAATTTCAATTGAGCTATGTTGATTTACAATTGGAGAGGGTCCAGCCTTATTGTCTCTAGCACACTGATTTGTTACACTGTGTTGTGTTTCTTGTGTAAAATCTGAGATGGGTTATTTGACGGGTCTTTTCTTTGGTTCTTCCAAAGTCTGAGTCAGGAAGAACAGAGATGGAGTCTTTCCCGGTCATTATAAGGCACTGTTTGTAAAATGGCATTGTTTTTATTACATTGGTATTGTGGGTGTAAAGATTTCCTAAGCTTCTTAACACTACTAAGCTAGTGCATTTGAATAGTAGAGCCAATATGGTATGTTGAAAAAGGTCTGGCATTGAATATTCCTACCTTCGCTTCCTCTTTAAGGTCTGCTTGAGAAGGAAGCAGCTGGGTGAGTTGCTGGTAGCCTCTCAGCAGACAGAAGAAAATCTATGTAAGCAGGGTCTGAATGAGTTTTCCTCTGTCCTCTATTGATGAAATGGGGGGAAAGACACCAAGAGCAGACCGTATTTGCATAGACACACCTTTGGAGATGCTGGAACAATTTGTATAGCAGGGGTGCTGACAGCCATTGAACCAAAATGTAAACCCTGTATATGATGGAAACCGCTTCAAGCCAGAGGGTGCAGCAGCACCCCTAGTTCCACCATCTATGAGAACATTTCCCGTAAATCCAAGACTGAAGTAAATTTTAACCCAAAACAGCCAAAATTGATCATTTTGGCAAAGTGGGTCTGTCTGCTGATCACCTAGCTGCTGGCTGCCTGCCAGTGATGGGGGTGGAGAGGAGGCCTCAGCCTCTGCTGCTCTGGGATGGTGCCCATCTGCTTCAGGCCTCCCCAGGGGCAGGGCCCGCCTCTCCCTGCTGCACTGCATAAGCGGTGCACTGGGGAAGTCAGCGGCTCCACCCCACCCCTGTGAGGAAATGCCTCCTCTCTACTGCGGGCACCACCAGTGCCAGGTAGGTAGGGCTGGGTGGGGCCCTGTGGGATGGTGCTTGGCAGTGGAGGGTCAGTGTGGGGTGCTGTGTAGTTATGGTGATGGGGCTGTGGGGAAGAGTGCTGGGGGAGATTGCTGGTTTGTAAACAGTGCCCTCATGCTGGGCTGGGTGGAGTGAGGCTGCCCCTGGCCTGCCCCTGGCTCCGGGGACCGACCTCCCCATGCCATGCTTCATTGCCCCCAGGGGAGCCCACAAATATGTTTGGCGCCGGGCCCACAAAAGGTTAATTCGGCCCTGTTTCAGAACTGAGGTGAACCCATGTGAATGCACCACTGAATTCTAGGACTTTTCTGACTGCAACCAACCAATTGTGAGTAGTGTGCAGCAGAGGGAAAGGAGAGTGGTGTGTTAAAAGTACGTTCATTCATTGGACTTTCACACCATAGAGTGGGAAACTGAGGCAAAGGACTACTACCCAACATATTGTGGGGTAGATGTTTACTTGTTTACATACTTTTCAGTCATTTTTAGCAATGTTTTTTCAAACTAATCACTTTTAGTACATGTCCTTGTGAGTGGAGAAGTATTGCCTCTTGGAGGCACCCAGGGGTGGTGGTTACTATTTCCTAGATTATGGGGGTAAGGACTCTGTCTGGTACTGGTTTGTAATGTTAAGAGGAGCCCCTAGATATTGGACCCAGCCCTTGTTGCTGCTGACACTTCCTGGCAGAAGGTGTAATTCTTTATGTGACTAACAGTGCCTTGATTACAATGGTAAAAGATCAGAGGGGTAGCCGTGTTAGTCTGGTTCTGTAAAAGCAGCAAAGAATCCTGTGGCACCTTATAGACTAACAGACGTTTTGCAGCATGAGCTTTCGTGGGTGAATACCCACTACTTCGGATGCAATGGTAAAGGAGTATGGTAAATGGCAAACACCTATACTGTATACTTATAATCACAACTGCTTCTCTTTTTTTCTCTTCATTTTCTTAATTAACACTAACAAATCACAACCAACATATTTATAAGGGTTTTATTCTTGAAGCTGTAATGAAATTACTAGTTTGCTTCTTGTTCAGCGGAATAAGGAAATAGAATATTTTAACCTTCATACTCAAACCACATTCTTTCCTGTTTCTCAAAAGTCAGATGTGTTTCATGGTGGCTAGGAGTTAAAGGGATGCTAATTTTGGAAATGAAAGCTACTGGCCTGATCCATCTCTCATGCACATCAACATAAATCTAGAGTAACTCAACTGAAATCAGTGGCGCTATACTGCTGTGAAAGTGTCACTAGAGGAGAATCAGGCCCTGTATTCTGAAGAGTGAGCCAGGTCACTTCTAAAATATTGTGAAGAATGTTCACAAAATATATTAGTGAAAACTGAAATATAACTGGGTGAGCCTCAAGGTGACCTAATTCCCAGAAAAACTCATTACTTGCATAGAACTTGAGTTATACCTTTATAACTGGGCTTACGGGACAATTATCCTATCCTCAGGTAATTACTGATGTACAAAAATAACTGCTGTTATTGTGCAAACAATGCGACTGCTACTTACACTGAGCTTGAAAGTGCTGTGCAAATATTAATTAATTATTTCTCAGCAGTCACATACCCTATGAGTATTAGCATTCTTAGTCTGTAACTTGGGAAACTGAGATGAAGAAAAGTTCAGTTCAGTGACTTACCTGAGACAATGCATTATCAATGTCACGTGTGCCAAGGCCATATCCAAGTCCCAAAGAAAGCCGAGATTAGAACTCCTACATTTCTCTTTCCTTATCCTGTATTCAGCCCACTTCATTGTACTGCCTTATAATTTTATTGGCCTTTTGCCTGTTAGGAGGAATTTCCTTGCTTAGGGCAAAATTCTCCACTTGGGTTTGCACTTGTTCTATGAATGCACTGTCATCAGGAGATATGCAATAGTAATCTGCAGTATGGGTAAGCATGGTTAAGATACATGCTTGGAGTTACAAGGATGGACCATGTTTGGAATGAAGGAATGAAGGGAAGTATGAAGGTGGTAGCAATTAGAGAAAGGCTGAGGGAATACAGGCTTACATGGTTTGGTCGTGTGAAAAGAAGGTCAGAAGAATATATAGGAAATAGGTTTTGAACTTAGAAATGAAGGGTAAGAGAAAGGTTGGAAGACCCAAAATTTGGATCTTGGATGGATGCCATACAACAGGATTTGATAAACTGCAGAGTTTCTGAGGAACTGCTTTGAGACAGACTGGAAAAAGGAAGTACTTGAAGGGCGGACCCCATATAGATAGTTAGAAAAAGAAGAATCTGTGGTATGGGTAAGAAATCTGCAGTGTGTGTGTCCTAGAGGAGAATTTTCTCATAGTTGTTTCTATATTGCTGTCACTGCAATAACACCATGTAAATATAAACAAAACATAGCCATTGCCCACTACCTTGCTATGTGAAAGCACCCCAGGCAAACTTGCCACATCTGGAGACATTGAATAAAGTAGAAAAAATGTATTTTCTCTCCCCCTACATTTTTTAGTTTTGTAATATTTATTAGACAAATACATCAATTATGTTAAGTTTAACACATTGCATTCCCCACACCCCCAAAGCTCCCTTGAAGCTGGAATTCAATCTTGGGCACAGACACTGGGACTGTCAAAAACAGCCTCAGGGAATTAGGCACCCAAATCCTATTGAAATTCAGTGACAGTTGGTCACCTAAGTCCTGTGGGCTCCTTTGAAAATCCCGGTCTCTATGCCTATTGTAAGCACAGCTGCATCATTTCTTTATCTCCAAATAGCTCCAAAACAATTTGGGAAATTTAGTCAATTTTGGAGGCAATTCTGCAAAAACATGTATGTGACTATGCAAGCAGTCCCGGATCAGGCCCTTAGGTAGTACTTTGGGGAAATTAAAGGCTTGTAAAAGTTCAGGGCCAAATTCAGGCCTGTTGTAAGGAGTTTGGCTGCAACTCCTGAATTCAGTAGAGATGTACCTGCTTTCCGTGGAGCTAAATTTGGCTAAGTTTAGGCTGATTTGGTTTCATTGGTTTGATTTTTCCCACCCTCTTTTTAATATAATACAAGAATTACATTTATAGCAACAGACATGTTATAATGTACTGTCCATCTTAGCATTGCAAAGTGCTTTGGAACGGTGTGGGGCGAAGCACTTCCCACATTTTAAGGATGAGAAAATAGAGACATGAAGATCTTACACTGAGCTCTGCAGGGGCAGGCACCTGGGCAGCACCATGCTGAAGTCAGTGAGACTCCATGCAGATGCAGAGGTCCACCTGGGCAGAACTCGGGGTAGCATCAGGACCTTAGTGACTTGCCAAGTGAGAGACTAAAAGGCCGGGAACAGAACCTAAGTCTCCTGAATCCCACTGCAATACTCTACCCATGCTGCAACAGATAGGGTGCTGCCTTGCCGCCAAGCGAGTATTACAGCTAGGATTTTTTCCTAACCTTTTCCAATATGTGCTGAAAGATGTTTGCATGTTAAGGTATTGCAGCAAGGCTGTTCTCTTTCTGAGGGCAGCTCACAAAGTTGGCCAGTTATCAAAGAACAGTACTTTTTACTACTGTTATGCTTCCCTGTAGCTGATCTTTTCAGGAGTCAACAGGTTCTGATATTTGTTCAAAACAATGCACATCAATGCTAATACAGTGGAGATGCTTCCTTTTTTAATTCTTCCAAGGTGATGAAATTTCTTGTTCACTTATGAAATGCATCGTGTTCTCAGGCCAGCATTGAAGCACTTTGATGAAGCAACTGGCAGTGCCGCTTCCTGTGCTGTGCTGTGCTGTCCTTTCCCTGTCAACAGTAAAATACAACCCATACCTTAAAAGGTTAAAAGAAAGTAATTGTGGAACAATCACATTCAAATGCAAAAAGAATTTGTGGAACAGATGCTAACATGAAGACCCACTCCTTGGTGCCACTTTCAGGGTCCCAAGTCCTGATATATAAATCTATATAGCAAGGCTTTTTTTCTTAAATGGAAAATTGGGATTTTGCCTAAATGCAAATTTTTGCAGCAAAATGCTTTCCATACACATTTTCTCTCTTTGTTGTCGATGTTGTTGGAAAACCGGATAAATGAAAATTTTCAGCTGAAAAGTGAAGTTTTTGGTTTTGGGGTGAATTTTTTTCTGAGAAGCTCTAAAAATCAGCACCTTCACAGGAGACTCTCAGCACTACACAGAACCAAACTCATAGTTAGTATCTGTTGCACAGGTTATTGTTGGCTTCAGGTTTTTTTATAATTTTAATTTTTTTGAACCAGATCGACAGCCCTGAGGACTGGAATGTGGACCAATATCTATTCTCAGTGAACTGGTGTAAATCCAGTTACTCTGGCTTTAGACGATTATAACCAAGAGCAGAATCTAGCCCTGTATTACTTTAACCCCAGGAGAAGAACAGCATGAGGATTAGTAGTTCATGGTTTCCTACTGCTGTATCCCCATTGCTGTGCCTCTTTGTGTCCTGTAGACATGGGACCACATTTCCACCAGTGTACACAATGAATAATTCCAACAGAGTTGTGTGAGGCCCTGTGTGTGTTTCAACAATAATTAACTTTTAACCATCTGAATCTGGATCTTCCTATTATAATGAAACTATCTCAAAAAGGGAAAGCATATGTATTAACAAAGACAAAAGCGGAGACTTTTTTGGCAAGCCTGTATAAATGTACAGGTTTAAAACATTGCTGAAGATATTGGGGGCTCCTAGAAACCTGCTTGTTAAAATTGCACAACCACATTAGAAGGTAGACTAAGATGAGTGCCCCGCGTAGTCACTCTCTTTCTGACTACTGCAGTATAATTCCAGTCACACTTGTAACATTTATCCCTGGAGTTCTTAGGCTCCTTTTGCCTTTGGAATATGGTTTGTATCAAAAGACCAGGTATTTTTAAAAAATCCCATGAGAGGATCCTTCCCCCCACAACCTTCATATGAATATTAAAATTGGAAAGCAAATAGATTCATAACCTTTCTGCCCTCTTCTTTGTGGATCCATGCATGTCCCATTCAAGGTGTATGGAATAAGATAAGGGGGACAGTGTTGTGGGAGACACTTGTTAAATTATTGGCAGCACAGCACAAGGTGTTTGCTGTTTGATTTCTGCATTTGTTTTTCTCTGGTTAGAACAGGGATCAGCAATCTCTGGCACGTGGCCCGCCACGGTAAGCACCCTGGCGGGCCGGGCTGGTTTGTTTACCTGCCGCGTCCGCAGGTTCGGCCGATCACGGCTCCCACTCACTGCGGTTCACCACTCCAGGCCAATGGGGGCTGTGGGAAGCGGCGCAGACCAAGGGATGTGCTGGCCGTCGCTTCCCGCAGCCCCCATTGGCCTGGAGCGGTGAACTGTGGCCAGTGGGAGCTGTGATCGGCCGAACCTCTGGACATGGCAGGTAAACAAACTGGCCCAGCCCGCCAGTGGATTTCCCTGACAGGCCGTGTGCCAAAGGTGGCCGATCCCTGGGTAAGAACAATGACACTAGTCCTGGCTCTCCACTCCAGTTGTATACTGGTGCAACTTCAGTGACTTGCCCTGGTCACATAATGAATCCCTATTAGATCCTCCAGTAATAGAACCCATGAGTCCTGACTCACATTAACCTCTTTTAGATCACTAGACCACATACTTGCCTTTGCATGGTATATGTAAAGCAAATAATATAATGGCTGAATTTTCCCCTCAGTTACACCCAGGCAACTCCACTGATTTCACATTATTTTGAATACTATACAGCTTCAGTGGTGTTTCTTGGGTGCAAATGAGGAAAGAATTTGGCCTATCTCATCAATTATGCAGTTCTTTGACAGTTCACTGTATTGGGCATTTTGGACAAAAGCTCATTTTCACTTAAAGGTCTGTAGATGACTTCAGTGTCACTGCTGTAGCATTCTTTTTAATAATACTAGTCATAGTAGCATCTGTTGCCTGCTGTAACTCAGATTGCCGCACACAAAAGCAGCGCTTGAGCATGTTCAGGATATCTGTTCTCCCAGTTTCACTCACAAAGCAGTACAGAATTGGGTCAGCAATACAGTTGAAACTTGTTAAGGCCTGTGTAATTCTATAAGGCTTAAACATATGGACAAAGTTGTCATTGTCTAGCTCATTGATGCTGCGAAACAGCAACACAGCATGGTAGGGAGTGAAGCAAAAGAAGAAAGTAATGATGATGCTCAATAGCAGCTTCTTGATTTTCTTTTTTTCTCTGTCTTCTGTGGCTTGATTATGCCTCACAGCTTTGTAGATTTTTTGGTAGCAAAACAGCATGATGGCCAAAGGGATCATGTATCCTGAGCATATCCGGAAGATGTTTAGTATGGCTTGCCATTTTTCCAAAGGGTATTTATCATAACATAAGACATGGAGAGTGGAATTGCAAACCTGATTGAATGTGTCATCCTTCACCAGAATCGTACTGTTCAGGCTGGTTTCCAAAACCCAAACAAAGATGCTAACAAGTAAGGCAAATCTTCTTGTGCGCAGGTGATGGAACTTGAGAGGGTGAACTAATGCCAGGTATCTATCCACAGAGATGCAAGTGAGGAAGGCAGCACTGGTGTAAAAATTCATGTACATAAGGAAGGCAGAAATCTGGCAAAGCAAAGCAGAGAATCGCCAGGTATCTCCATGCCAAGTGTAATCAATCCACAGAGGCAAGGTCAGAGAGTATAGGAGGTCAGCTAGGGATAAACTGAAGAGATATATTGCTAACTCGTTTTTTTTCCTAACTTGTATACAAGATACACAGAGGAATGTACAATTGACAGGAATACTGACCACAATCACAGTGATGTAAACAAATGGAAACAAGTTCTTATCCAGATTGTAATCGTCCATGCACTCAGTAATGTTATTCATTGTCCCCTCCTTAGAACAATCATTGAGTTAATTCCAGCCTGGATACAGAAGAGCAAGCTCTGTAGTCTTATGGGTCAGTTTCTTCTGCTAATTCCCCAAGGCACAATGAAAAGGATCCCATCCACTGCACTGAAATTTCTTTCTGTTGCAAGAAAAAAAATATCATTTGGTTGATCATTCAGTTAACCTGGTGCACAAAAATGCAGTGGTCCTTCGAAAGCTCCAAGCCAATGCAGGAATAAAAGAGCTAGACTCATAAGACTGTGTTGTGCATCCTGAGAGGTGCAGCATGGAACCTGGGCCATTTAGTATAGGACCTGAGACAATTAGTATAGGAAAGAACCAGTTCTGATGTGTATTTACTGAGTGAACATATGTGCTTTGCAAAAATCAAGAGATCTCATCATCTTAATTTGTGTAAACTCTCCTTCTTTCCCTTCCTCATGCTTATAACATGTCCTTGTGTCCCAGGCCTGCTCTACACTACAAAGTTAGGTCAGTGTAAGCCACCTTGTATCGACTTACTTGTGCACGTGGCTAGACTTAAATTTATCTCCCACTGATGCAGGTGCCTCATTATGCCAACATAGTAACACCAGGTCCCTGAGCAGCATTGAGCCATTTTGATGTACAGAGGTGAACACAGAATGAGAGTCGACACCATAGCTGCTGACTCCGTGGGTGCTCTGGGGCTGGAGCACCCACAGGGAAAAATTAGTGGGTGCTCTGCACCGACTGGCAACCAAGCTCATTCCCAGCTCTTCTCTCCAGCTGCCACCAAACAACTGTTTGGTGGCGTGCTGGGAGTGAGGGGAGGAGCGGGAACATGGCACACTCAGGAGAAGAGGTGAGGCGGGGGCGGGGATTTGCAGAAGGGGTTGGAATAGGGGCAGGGAGTGGATTTGGGGCAGGGACTTTGGGGAAGGGGTAGGAATGGGGGTAGGGCAGGGGTGGGGTCACATGGAAGGGCGGATTTTGGGAAGGGACTTTGGGGAAGGGGTTGGAATGGGGGTGGGGTAGAGGTGGGAAGAAGAGGGGCAGGGGCAGGGCTGCGTGGAGGGGCGGATTTCAGGCAGGGACTTTGGGAAGGGGTTGGAATGGGGGTGGGGCAGAGATGGGAAGAGGTGGGGCGGGGCGGGGCCAGGGCTAGAGGAGGGTCGAGCACCAGGGGAAAGCGGGGAAGTCGGCACCTATGGTGGACACTACGTTACCTTTGTCAACCCTAATTATCCTCCTCAGTTATCCCACACTGCCTGACACTGATTGCTGTGGACATGCCACTGCCCAGGGGTCACAGAGACCATAAGTCCCCCACATTTAAAATCTCTGAGAATTTTTGAAATGCCTTTTCCTGGTTGTCCAGCTTGGTGAGCACACCTCTGTCTGCTCTCCAATGTTATGTGCAGATGCCCAGCTGCCCACGCTGGCTACACGCTCCAGACATGCTCCAGCCTGAAGTGGATAGGAGATATTGGATCTCTTGGGCTGGTGAGAACAAGCTGTGCAGACGCAGCTCTGAACCAGCAGCAGCAATGTCAGTATCTGAGCCACAGACCTGCAGGGCTGCCTGGGGGGGGGCAAGAGGGGCAATTTGCCCCAGGCCCCGGGCCCCACAGGGGCCCCCACGAGAGTTTTTCGGGGCCCCTGGAGTGGGGTCCTTCACTCGCTCCGGGGGGCCGGAAAACTCTTGCGGGGCCGGGCGCAGGAGCTTCTTCCGCTCCCGGTCTTCGCCGGCAGGGGGGTCCTTCCGCTCCGGGGCAGAAGGGCCCCCCACTGGCGAATTACCGCCGAAGTGGGACCCGCCACCGAAGTGCAGCTGGGTCTTTGGTAATTCGGCGGCGGGGGGCCCTTCCGTTCCGGGACCTGCCGGCGAAGTGCCCCGAAGACCCGTGGTGGGGGCCCCCCGCCGCCAAATTACCGCCGAAGACTGAGCTGAACTTCGGCGGCGGGTCCCACTTCAGCGGTAATTCAGCGGCGGGGGCCCCCGCTGCGGGTCTTCGGGGCACTTCGCCGGCGGGTCCCGGAACAGAAGGGCCCCCCGCCGCCGAAGACCTCAGGCCCCTGGAATCCTCTGGGCGGCCCTGTAGACCTGCTGCTTTTACAAAGAGCTGCATGCCATACTTGATGGCTACCCCACCACCACCGTGAATACCTCCAAGGAGCCTGAGTCACAGCCCTCTGCCGTGAACAGCAAGGAAAAGGAGGTGGACAAGGAAGAGGTGTATGGGGGACTGATGAGTGGGGGTCTAGCTGTGCTGCAAGCCAGGAGCTGTTCTTGACTCCACTGCAGTCCAGTCAGTCTCTGCAGTTGAACCTTGGATAAATAAATCTCCCATTACAGTTACGGCTCCCACAACTTAGCAGGACCCAGTGATTCAGGGGTTGTACTGTACGACTGGAGAATTGCTAACGTAGTTCCTATTTTTAAGAAAGGGGAAAAAAGTAATCCGAGTAACTATAGGCCTGTTAGTTTGACATCTGTAGTATGTAAGGTCTTGGAAAAAATATTGAAGGAGAAAGTCGTTAAGGACATTGAGGTCAATGGTAATTGGGACAAAATACAACATGGTTTTACAAAAGGTAGATCGTGCCAAACCAACCTGATCTCCTTCTTTGAGAAGGTAAAAGATTTTCTAGACAAAGGAAATGCAGTGGATCTAATTTACCTCTATTTCAGTAAGGCATTTGACACGGTTCCACATGGGGAATTATTAGTTAAATTGGAAAAGATGGGGATCAATATGAAAATTGAAAGGTGGATAAGGAACTGGTTAAAGGGGAGACTACAACGGGTCGTACTAAAAGGTGAACTGCCAGGCTGGAAGGAGGTTACTAGTGGAGTTCCTCAGGGATCAGTTTTGGGGCCAATCTTATTTAACCTTTTTATTACTGACCTTGGCACAAAAAGCAGGAATGTGCTAATAAAGTTTGCGGATGATACAAAGCTGGGAGGTATTGCTAACATAGAGAAGGACCGGGATATCATACAGGAAGATCTGGATGACCTTGTAAACTGGAGTAATAGTAATAGGATGAAATTTAATAGTGAAAAGTGCAAGGTCATGCATTTAGGGTTTAATAATTGCAAGAATTTTAGTTATAAATTGGGGATGCATCAGTTGGAAGTAACAGAGGAGGAAAAGGACCTCGGAGTATTGGTTGATCACAGGATGACTATGAGCCGCCAATGTGATATGGCCGTTAAAAAAGCTAATGCAGTTTTAGGATACATCAGGCAAGGTATTTCCAGCAAAGATAAGGAGGTGTTAGTACCGTTATACAAGGCACTGGTGAGACCTCATCTGGAATACTGTGTGCAGTTCTGGTCTCCCATGTTTAAGAAGGATGAATTCAAACTGGAACAGGTTCAGAGATGGGCTACTAGGATGATCCGAGGAATGGAAAACCTGTCTTATGAAATGAGACTCAAAGAGCTTGGCTTGTTTAGCCTAACCAACAGAAGGCTGAGTGGGGATACGATTGCTCTTTATAAATATATCTGAGGGATTAATATTAGGGAGGGAGAGGAATTATTTAAGCTTAGTACCATTGTGGACACAAGAACAAATGGATATAAACTGAACACTAGGAAGTTTAGACTTGAAATTAGACGAAGGTTTCTAACCATCAGAGGAGTGAAGTTATGGAACAGCCTTCCAAGGGGAGTAGTGGGGGCAAAAGACATATCTGGCTTTAAGACTAAGCCTGATAAGTTTATGGAGGGGATGGTATGATGGGATAGCCTAATTTTGGCAATTAATCAAAGATCAATTGCCAAATTATCAGCAGGTAAGTATGCCCAGTGGTCTGGGATGGGATGTTAGATGGGATGGGATCTGAGTTACTACAGAGAATTCTTTCCTGGGTGCTGGCCGGTGAGTCTTGCCCACATGCTCAGGGTTTAACTGATCGCCATATTTGGGGTCGGGAAGGAATTTTCCTCCAGGGCAGATTGGCAGAGGCCCTGGAGGTTTTTTGCCTTCCTCTGCAGCATGGGGCACGGGTCACTTGCTGGAGGATTCTCTGCAGCTTGAGGTCTTCAAACCACAATTTGAGGACTTCAATAACTCAGACATAGGTTAGGGGTTTGTTATAGAAGTGGATGGGTGAGATTCTGTGGCCTGCGTTGTGCAGGAGGTCAGACTAGATGATCATAATGGTCCCTTCTGACCTTAAAGTCTATGAGTCTATGATTAACTTTTCATTAATTTACTTGTACTAGAATAGGTAGTGGTACAAAACAGAGGTAGAATTGCTGTCTGCTTTTCATTCTCTTCTAGAGTCGGACTGGAGGTGGGGGGGTCAACCGTGCACAGTAGTTTGTTTATGTACACAGGGATGTCCCTTTAATCCTCCTGACAGATCTCAATGAAACTTCCATGGGGGTACACTGCAATCCTCTTCCAGAGGTTTCTAGGGATGGTGGCTTTATTTTTTCCTCTGAGGTAGAATACTTTCCCATTCCAGTCAGCAATAACTTCGGCAGGCCCCAGGGTCGGCTCCAGGCACCAGCTCAGCAAGCAGATGCTTGGGCGGCCAAGGGGAAGGGGTGGCACGTTGGGCTCTTTGGTGGCAATTCCGTGGCGGGTCCCTTGGTCCCTCTCGGAGGGAAGGACCTGCCACCAAATTGCCGCTGAAAAAGAAATAGCGCAGTGGAGCTGCTGCCCAAGTGCCGCCCATCACGATTGTGGCTTTTTTTTTTCCCACTGCTTGGGATGGCAAAAACCCTGGAACCGGACCTGGCAGGCCCTATTGCCTTAAAGAGGCAGCATACGGGCCCAGGCACCTTCGGGGACCCCAGCATCAGCTGTGCTCTTTTTGTCTGTTACTCTCAGGAGTGAAATATCAGCTAAAATCAACACTATCGGTGGAAAATGGTGCCAGTATTCAGTTCCATTGCCCTATACTCATAATTTCATACCCCTGAGCAATTCCCTATTCGGTTCTCTCACCCCTGGTGGTCATACTCACCATTGCTTGAACTGAGAGTGGCACTGGGCACGAGCACTCCAAAGTAGAAGCGTCAATAAGCACGTCTTGTTTAACACCTTAGGGAAGCAAGGGAAGGGGGGAGTTCTGAATCTTAAGTTTTGCTTTCCATTCTTACTATACTGACAATGGTACCTCTGTGTTTTATCAGCTGCAGCTGCTGTGGCCTTGAGGGGTACCCTCCACATCAGTGGAAGGACTGATCCAGATAAGAAGGAGAAAAGAGAGACATAGGAGGATGTGTTCTGTGAGATCCTGCAACCAAATGCTGCATCAGACCATGAACTGAAGGCCTGGAGGGTCAATATTGCTGACTGTGCGGAGAAGAAAAAAGTGGACAGCTGAAAGGCCCAGGAGTCCCAGTAGGAAAAGGAGAGGGAGATGTACCAGGACATAATGAAGCTTCTCTGGCAGCAAACACAGATGCTGCAGACTCCTGGTTCAACAGTCTTGGGCTTGACTTCCAATGCAGTTTGTGGAGAACTGCAGAACAGCACCTTCCTACACCCCCCCCGCCTCAGCATTCCACGTGTCCTCAGGGCCACACATCTACCTCTGCCACTCCACCTTGAGGGAAAGCATGGACAGCCGCAGCGGCATGTACAAATCAATTGTAGCTCTCACAGGTCAGTGTATGTCGCTACAATGGATAGCAGTGTTCCTTCCTCTTGTTTATTTTTTTTAAGTTAAAAAGTATTTACTTGTAACTTCTTCAGATTTTTTTTGGAGCTATTTTCATAAGTAAATAAAAATCCTTTGTTTTGAAAGCAATTAATCTTTATTC
Source organism: Mauremys mutica (assembly GCF_020497125.1). NCBI lineage: Eukaryota > Metazoa > Chordata > Testudines > Geoemydidae > Mauremys > Mauremys mutica. The sequence goes on from NC_059075.1 coordinate 34,062,841, forward strand.
GTTTACAACACATGATGTGAAATGCCTGCTGCCAGTGAAAGTAGTGGTCATGTACTCTCACAACCCATAGGAGTGGTGCGAAACAGTGTTGTCATAATAAATGTGCACTAAGCACCCCAGCATTAATAGGTGCACTGTCAGTGATATATGCACAGGTGTGAAGAAAGCACAACACAGTTTCTACAGCCCCAGGTTGAGAATAGTACACCACAGAATGTTGCTGGGGCTCGCTGTACTCTTTCAAAGATTCCCTAAGCCATGAGCTTGTTTGATAGCCTTTGTGTCTGGCTGTTTAACTCAGCAGACAGCCGCTCCACCTCCATGCCTGCAACAAGTTTTCCCAGTAGGCAGCTATTATCATTGGGGTATTTTTGCACTGAGAATAACAGTTGAATGTGCTCTTTCAATCTACCAAAGATCAACTGTGATTCTGCACCTGCTGAGCCTATAGCTGAATCTTTCCTTGGTGCTGAAGAGATAGGTAGAGTTGTTTCTAAGAAGGGAGATGAACAGAGGACATTTTCTATGGCTGAACTTTAGAAAATGAAGCACTGCGTAGTGATTTCCCCCTCTACATCTGAGGCTCCCATCTGTGCCAGAAGAGTCTTGTTCTAATGTGAAACAGCACAGAGTAGAGCGGAAGAATTGTGTCTTACTTACAACATTCCTGCTAATACATCCCAGAATGATGTTCGCTTTTTTTGCAACAGTGTTACACTATTGACTCATATTTAGCTTATGGTCCACTCTGACCCCCAGATCCCTTTCCACAGTACTTATAGACTCATAGACTTTAAGGTCAGAAGGGACCATTATGATCATCTAGTCTGACCTCCTGCACAATGCAGGCCACAGAATCGTCATTTCCCATTTTATATGTGTGCAATTTATTGTTCCTTCCTAAATGAGGTACTTTGCATTTGTTCTTATTGAATTTCATCCTAATTACTTCAGACCATTTCTCTAGTTTGTCCAGATCATTTTAAATTTTAATCCTATCCTCCAAAGCACTTGCAACCTCTCTCAGCTTGGTATCATCTGCAAACTTCATAAGAGTACTCTCTTTACCATTATCTAAATCATTGATGAAGATATTGAACAGCACCAGACCCAGAACTGATCCATGCAGGATCCCACTCGTTATGTCCATTCAGTATGACTGTGAACCACTGATAATTACTCTCTGAGTATCAGAGGGGTAGCCGTGTTAGTCTGGATCTGTAAAAAGTGACAAAGAGTCCTGTGGCACCTTATAGACTAACAGACGTATTGGAGCATAAGCTTTCGTGGGTGAAACCCACTTCGTCAGACGAAGTGGGTATTCACTCACGTGTTTGATGAAGTGGGTATTCACCCACAAAAGCTTATTCTCCAATATGTCTGTTAGTCTATAAGGTGCCACAGGACTCTTGTCGCTTTTTACTCTCTGAGAACGGTTTGCCAAACAGTTTTGCACTCACCTTATAGTAGCTCCATCTAGGTTGCATTTCCCTAGTTTGTTTATGAGAGGGTCATGTGAGCCAGTATCAGAAGCTTTATTAAAGTCAAGATATACCACATCTACCACTTTCCCCCATCCACAAGGCTTGTTACCCTGGCAAAGAAAGCTATCTTTTTTATTTTTAGATCACTGAAGATCTCCTGGTTAAGAAGGCTCCATCTACATTACAAATAACTGCTGTGTCACCCCTCTTCTTTCTTGAGGTAGTCAAAGAATAGTTCAATTTTGTAGTGTAAGATGGGCCTTTCAACTTCTTGTGCTTCATATTCACCATTTGTGAAATGTTGTGAATGATACCTACAACCTGATAGGGGTGAGTGGTGAGGCTTAGTTAGTAGTAATACTGGGAATGGGCTGCCTCTTATCACCTTTGCCATCCTTCTGGTAAATAATATAAGTAGGGAACATAAGGCTATAGTTTTAGGGTTCAACTAGTAAAAGTATTTAATCTCTACTTCTTCCCACCAGCTGGTTGTGAATCCAAATAGCTAAATAAGAGTTAAACCCACCAAATGAGGCAGATTTCTAAATTTCCTTTCCCTCCAATCCAAATATCAAATGTAGAATTAAACCTGAAAAAACATTTTCTACACCCTCACCCTGAATCTGAATACCACAATTTAGAGTTAACCACAAACCTTCTGATTTTCAAAATAAATTGTCCTGTCAGTCATTCACCATGTAAATTTGGCTATTTGCTGAAGCCGTGTCAAATACATTGTCTCCCACCCCCCGCTTTAAAAAAATAGGGGTTTAATGTCCCTGCATAGATGCCAAGGCTGCTGATTTGAAGTTTCATGTAGTAAACTGCATGCTATTCAATTTGACCAGAGCCCTCTGAGAATGACAATCAACCCTACTGGGATTTGAACCTGTGGTTGTAAGCAATCTGTGGAACAATCAGCTTAGAGCTCAAACTTCTAAGCCACAACTTTTGGTCTTTAGTGGTACTCTTACTTCAAGGTTTGCTAAATAAAGTTCAGGAAATAGAACATTTCAATGGGCCATTTCAGTTGTAGTGTAGTTTGCTAACTAATACAGAGAAAGGAATGGTTCTCTGACTCATCTGTGGTTTTAGTGTCAGACAGTGTGTCAGCGGAAGAGAAGGAGAAGCTTGCTGTGGAATGAGAATGTTAGAGGCCCAGTGTGGAAGAACCATTGTACTGTCAAGTACATTGACTGAGGCTAGAGCAGTAAAGAACTGTTCCTGCAAGGGGACAGTTAAGGAAGCCAGCTGAGGCACTGGGATTTCTGAACAGTGTGAGCAATTTCAGCCCATGCTATGGATTTTGCATGCATGGGCTAAAGTTTGTGGATTCATCAGACAGAAAACCCAACGTCAGATGTGAGTAGTCTGAGGTTCACTGTGGGTTTTTCACCCAGCTCTAGCTGTTATTGTACTACTCTCTTTACTATAGAGATACTTTCCCTACTCGAAAGGAGTCAGAAGTGGCATTCAGCACATCACTTGTCCATGCCAATGCTTGACTCAAACTAAGGCAACTAATTCCTCACTTCTGGGAGCGTGAAATTCACACAAATTGGAAAACAGGGGGAAATTCCTCTTAAAGAAGAGAGACCCCAGCCAAATTGAGCCCCCATGGATATTTAATTATTGAGAGACTGAGAATTAATTTTAAAAGGAAAATTTAGCAAGGAGAAAGGAATATTTAGCAAGAGTGAAGGAGAGCTGCCAGTATGGTTTGCTAAACTGCCTTCCTGGTGAATAGGGTATTTAAATGTAGGCAGAATTATTTCACTTAAAGTACAAAGATAGGCTCAGATTGCAAATGTTCAATCTGCAGGTGTTTGGATCATGGGTTTTGGTCAGGCCCTTTTGTAATTGAAAGTAAAGTAAACATGTAGGAAAGCCAGATGAGGGGGAAAATATGCTGCTGTTTCACCCTTCCACACCTCTGAGTCACTGCATTCTTCCCTTTCCTGTCTTATACTGTAACTGGTCTCCTGATTCCTCACATCGTTTACTTTCATACCATTCCCTACTCCTAGACCAGCATCCTGGTCATCCTCCCATCCTTTCTTCTATAATGATCTCCTCACTGACCATGAGCCTTCTCCTCGTGCTAAAACTGCTGTCCCATGTATTGTATTTGTCAGACTTAGACTGCAAGATCTTTAGGGCTGGGACCTTGCTTTGCTTTTATTCTGCAAAACATCTTATGCAATAAAGATTAGAGATTAGTTTCAGAGACAATTTTGCATGAAAAAAAAGATGGAGATGAAGCAAGAAAGGTGAAGATTCAGAGGACAAGTGGACTGTCCCTCCCCAGCATTTCTTTATGTCCTTATTTGAATAGGTCACTGCCCGCAAACATTCTTTACTAATATTCGTCAACAACTACAACATGTTTCATCATGAACGCTTTGACAAAGGAAAGTGCTTGTGCCAGGAGGCAGCTTCTGACCTCCTAAAGAACCTGACATATTGATACTATTTAGGCCCAGTCACGCTCTCAATAGGAGCATCCCATTAGCTGCCTGTCATTCTGTCACTGAATAAACCTGGTGAGTAGCCTACATTGCATATACCTAAATTGTAGCTACTTGAAGAGAATCATATAATCAAGGCAGGCTAAATTCTGCCTTTAGCCACACACTCTGTATTTTATTGGCTGGGAAGGGAAGAATTTGGCTACAATGTTTATTGCACAACTTCATGACTCCTGGTTGGAATATTTCATACATGACTCACCTTTTCTGAATGACTGAAATGAATCATTCCCAAACCCTTCATTCAATAGGTAGCCTATTCTTCTATCTTGGGGAGTTATAGTTATTGCTTAGAATGATATTGGGTTATAGTTTTGGGATTTATATCTATTTATTGTCCAGACTGTTTAATTTTCTCCATTATAGAATACATATAAATCTAATTTTGAATTTGCGCTTCAAAAATAACTATTATAGGATCAAATTTACTCTTAGTTACATTGGAATAAATCCAGATTTTGGAGTTCTTCCAGCCTCATGTTTGTGTAACTGTGAGAGTAGAATTTGGCCCATCATATCTATATTCTGGTTTCCAAATTAGATATGTCCCCAACATAACACTACGTGGGGTCAACTTTCTGTTCATTTTCTCCTGTCTCTAATAGCAACCAATAGTCCTGGTTATTTATCAGTCCGTTTCCTTGATCGCCATTTTGCTACTCTCTCCACAACTCTAGTATAGGAAACCAGCTGTAGGAGTAGACTGGGAAAGTTAACTATGGAGTAATAGACTTGGGTAACATCTGGAGAAATGGACTGGGAAATTATATCCTTTTGGGGAAGTATGTAAAGAAGCTAATAAAGACCTTTCTAATCATTCCAGGAGGAAAGTTTATCTCATCTATGGTATCTCTACAGTTCCCATCACCATGGTATGTATGTTCTGAACACTGCAGTTTAGATCCACAGAGCATTGTCCAGAGAGGACTTGAAAGATTCTCTTTGCACATTGCCATTTCAAAGCAATAGAATCAGTACCAAAAATATCCTTTGATTTGATCACAAACATGAAACGAAGATTCTAGTAATATTCTACCATTTTCTGAAGAGACCTCCTACTTCAATTCAGTAGAAGGAAGTCTTTTTTTTCCTCTCTCCAGACTGGAGAATATCTTAGTCTTGGAAATTAGAAAAGCCCAAGCAGAGTCTGACTAATGGTTTTGTGTTATGAACAGTAAAGCTTATGCGCTCATTTCAACAAATCCTACTTTAGCCACTAACAACCAGCTTAATCTCCTTTGAAGCATCTGCAACAAGCACATTTCACCATTCCTACAGTTCTAATTAAAAAAGATCCAACTAATTGCTACAAGCAATTTTCAGTATACTGTGCTACGCTGCTGTAATAAATGGCTCTGCAGGTAAGATAAGCAATTAGAGAACTGTGCTGCAAAAGCTGGAAGATATGCGAGTGCTGCTGCTGCAGTGGTTCTATGCAAAATAGTAGTAAAGCAGCCAGAAGTTGTAGGTGCAGCTAGTTGACCTGAAATGCCTGTTTCCTATCAGACCCATGTTGTAAATTGTATTGTTTCATGTGCTTAAAATTGAAACCCTCTAACAGTAATACCTCCCAAATCTAGATTTTGATCTGAATTTTGCGAGTGGTCCCTATCTTTAGAATGAGCAGATCCAAAAACTCAAGTCTGAACCTTGACAAAATGTTGGATGTTTGAAGACCAGATTTTTATGAGACTTTTTATGCTTGAGCCTATATTTACTATTTACTTAAAATGCATCCTATACTAGTATGGTATCTTTTGTGCCCCATACTTAAAAAAAAAAAGCATCTTCTTTCATGAATTGTTAAATTATACTCACAACTGTTATAAATGTAGTCTACCTTTATTAGGGAGCCAGGGAAGCCTACAAAGCATTAACTTCTGTTAACTCTGAGATATACTTACAAGCAGGGCTGGCTTTAGGTCGATTCCCCCGATTCCCCGGAATTGGGCCCCGCACTGAAGAATGTCCCCGCCTAAAGGGGCCCTGCTCCGGGGGTCTTTGGTGGCATTTCAGTGGCGGGGGTCTTTCGGTGTCACGGAAGACCCAGAGCAGACCCCCCCACTGCCGAAATGCTGCCAAAGCCCCAGACCGCTGCCAAGTATTTGAATCGGGCCCCGCGGGCCATAAAGCTGGCCCTGATTACAAGACTATTTTATAAAGCACTAAAAAAAATCCCAAATATTATTGTTAAAATAAATCAGCTAACGCATAAATAACAGAGGTCATTGGTTTGGTAGGATGTAGTTCACACATTTGTCTATTACTATGATTTCGCTACACCTTATATGAAACAAATTTATGATATTGCATGTTTAGCGAGAGAGAGAAACTATGTGAAATACAATACATATGGTGCTAGAAACATTAATAAACCACTTTCCAGAGCATCTTGTCTTCAGTCTCTCTTGCTTAGTTTGTAAGCTCTTTGAGGCAGAGACTATTTGATTTTTTTTTGTATTGTACATGGCTGCGCATATTATTGGTGCTAAACAAATAATAAAGAAAAATAATCAGATGAGCTGCTGAAACTCCTTAGCCATGATGATGCTGGAGCAACGTAGTAATGGAAACTATATAATAGAACCTCAGAGTTACGAACTGACTGGTCAACCATACATGTCATTTGGAACTGGAAGTACACACTCAGGCAGCAGCAGAGACAAAAACATGAAAAAAAGGAAATACAGCAGAGTTCTGTGTTAAATGTAAACTATTAAAAAAGGGAAAGCAGCATTTTTCTTCTGCATAGTAAAGATTCAAAGCTGTATTAAGTCAATGTTCTTTCAAAAGTTTACAGCTGAATAACCATAACATTTTGTTCACAGTTACGAACATTTCATAGTTGCGAACAACTCCATTCCCAAGGTGTTCGTAACTCCGAGGTTCTACTGTAGTTTATAATCTGAAAACCCATCTGTAAATATTTTCATTATTCCCTCCCTCCTCTACAAAACAATAGAGGCTTTTAACTCAGCCAGTTCTTTAAGAGCAATAAACCATGTCCAGGAGGTTGGAGTAGTGTCTTAAATCACCCCATCTCTGGAACGATCCACTTACCCTTCTGCCTCATGCACATGTTGGTACTATAGCATCAGACAATCTCTCTCCACACCCTCCTTTGGCTCAGTGTTTAGCAGTTCTGTCTGATGTTGTCAGTATCACATTCAAGGAGAACCAGCAGGAGAACTCTACTAGAGGATAATGCTGCTGATAAAAGTTATGTCCCTGCTAGCTTCTTAGATGTTCTGGACTTACCTGGCAAGCCATGCTTTCCAGTGTTGCAGTTTTTACTACTTTAACTACTGTGAACAGCTGGTTTTGAGACAGGAAACTACAGCAAAGAGTGTCCCTAAAGAAACAGGAAACTGCAACGCATATCTTTAATAGAGAATACACCAATGAGAAAGCAGTTCAATAGATAGGATATATGTATTCAGAATTGAAAAAAATCTGCCTTATTTTTCAGGCACTAATTTTTGTCTTCCACTTTGTCCTATTAATCTTGGTTTGGCAGCAAGAAAGTGGGCAAAATGGCTGAATAAGCCAGGGTGCCCAAACTTTGCCCATCTGAGGTTGCCTTGGCAACTTTACAGGAGCCCAAGGTCAGCACTTGATTCCATAAAGTGGAGTATATTGCAGCCACCTTTATCTATGCTACTGATGTGGAGTATGCAGAGATGACAGCTTCACAGATGCAGTGCTCCATCTTTTTTATTTTAATATGCCAAAAATCAGAGGTTCTTACTGAGGACCTGATCCTACTGGTTGAAGTATCAGACATGCATTTTTTATTCCAGCCTTTCTTTGGCAACCTCCCATTGAATCAGATGGGAATTGGCCTGAGCAAAGCCTCTGTATAAACTGAAAGGATCTAAGGGTTTGATTCACTTCAAAAGCTGTAAATACAGATTTAAAAATTGTATTTATATTCACCCAGGGTCAAGTCATTCAATGGGTGTTTTGCTTTAGTAAGGACTACAGGATTTGATCCACAGCATGAAAGTATAATATATGTAATATACATGATATGTAAATGTATATATAATTATTTCCTATACATTGAAACTAGGACCTGCTCCCATTGAAGTTAAAAGGAGGAAGTTCAGGCCATTTGACTCTTTTAAGAAATAATCCTGGCTTAATGTGACTATTGCACAGTTGGCTAATCTGTACAGATCCTCTTTTTTTCTGTGGGTAAGACAACTTGGTTTTGTATACATTAATTCTCATAACATCTGAGTTTGCAAGGGAGGGATTCACTTCTGCATTTGGGAAACTGGTACAACTTCACACCAGATTTCTACACACTGGGTAACACAAACAGATGGCCTGTTTGCTGATTCAGATTAAATGCTAGGAGAAGTTAAATATAGGTCTCGGTGGCTATAGTGGGGCAATGACTCACTGCTGTGGCACCTCCTGCTGGTCATCCTGGGAATTAGCTCTGTCCACTCAGGAGCGCCCTCTGCAGGCCAGTGTCTCGCTTGCTGTTGACCCAGGTGTCCCTCCCAGACCCCAGTGCCCCTTCTCTTGGGGTTCTGCCCCCTGAAGTCTTGCTGGGTCTCCCCTCCCCAGGGAACCTCCAAACCCCCATCTCCCTCACCTCAAAACCCCTATCCCCACCTCACCTCAATCTTTGGCTACTGCCAGTCACCATCTAGCCCTTGCTCACTGGGGCAGACTGCAGTATAATTGCCACTCATCGTCGGCAAGGAGGGTCTAGACCTACTGCCTTTGCCTACCCTTGGGCTGCCCTCTGCAATCCCAGTACCCTTCTCGGCCTTTAGCAAGGCCTGCACCCTAGGGGTTTTCCAGGCCAGAGCTCCCCAGCTCCTCTGGCCATTCCCCAACCCTGCTCCAGTCTAGGTATCCTGCTCAGCAGCCAAGCCAAGCCAATCCCATCCCTCTCATCAGCTAAATAGAGACTATCAAGCACTGGCTAGCAGCCCTTTTATAGGGCCAGCTATGGCCTGATTGGGGCATGGCCCCAGCTGAGGCTGTTTCCCCAATCAGCCTTTCCCCAGCCACAGCCCTCTCCAAGGCTGTTTTTAACCCCTCTGGGCAGAAGCAGGGTAACTATCCTGCTACAGTGGCATATTTCAAACCCTTGAACTAGGATAAACAGCAAATACAGGCTCTGCTGAATCAGAAGACAATGCCGGAGAGCTCTTTTCAGTTGGATTCAAAGATTTGGATCCTATTTTCCAGCCAGAACGAGACACAACATTTTCATATATGGTGTTCGCAGTGATGGACTGGATACATTAAACCTAAAATCACTGAATAGTTTCAGACTGAAGGATGCCTACAAAATGGGGTCCCGACACTGCTCCCCAGTATGGTAATCGGATGGTTTTCTGCAAGCTAGGATGGTGGGCAGATCAGGGCATTATTCTGAAGGAAATTTCAGCCAATCTTTCATTCTGCTCTCTATCTGAAACATTCTCTAGCTTCCAGAGCTTCTGACTCACCTTTCGCCTGCCCATTGTGGACTCAGGATGAAATTGGTGGTAGCTCAGTTTTTTCTGTTGAAGGTTCTCATTGTGCAGTGAGAAAGAAGCAATTTGTTTTTATCATTGTAAAATGTTCAGATTGCTGGTTTTTTCCCATGTATTATGTTGTATATCAGCTACTATTACAAATTTCTTCACTGTGTGATTATCAGAAAAGGAAGCTGAAAAGATGATGCATCATACACTGTGCAAGAAAACCCACTTCTCATTGGTGTCTGCTTGTACCGGGGCTGAATTTGCCCAGTGTCTGTGTCCCAAATTACCTACTACCATTCAAAGAGATACTGTCACTGTTGGATTGGGCATTTGTCATTGAAAAAGAGAAACTGAAAAGAAAAAAAACTAATTTACTGTGTGTAAAATGCTTTACATAGGAAATAGACGGCAAGTATTTTGTTTAAAGCTTTAATATTTTTATTTAGTTTTGGATTAATAAGTGCCTCCCTCATACCTCCCTGGGGTGCATGTACAAAAGCTAAAAGCAACAAATGTAATTTATTGGCAGCACAGGCACTGACTTTTGTTTTTCCCAGGGGGTGGTCCCAACCTCGCTCTGCCTCTTCCCCCTCCCCCAAGGCCCCCACTGCCTACTGCTTGCTCTTCTCTGCCCCTCCAAGTGCCTCCCACCAGTTGCTTGCTGCTCCACTGGCCATCCTGGGGCCCGCTGAACAGCTGATCTGCAGCCAGCTCCAGGGCCATGGAACCACTGTTGCTGGTGGGTGCTGAGCACCCCCTATTTTTTTAATGTGGGTGCTTGAGCCCTGGAGCATCCATGGAGTTGGTGTCTATGATTGGCAGAAGACAAGACCAAGATTCTCAACCCAGATTAAGATTCTTCAAATGCTGTCTAAAATTGCCTGCACAGGAAGAAGCCTTTGATGTCCTGATTCTGCAAGTTGCTTGGCACCCTCAACTACTGAGAGGTGAGGAGATTCAGCACCTTGCAGGATTGAGACCTGAGTCATGTCCTGAAAATCAACAGATTGGGCCTCTGACTGGCAAATGAGATGATGTTCATTCCAGAGCTGAGGATCTTCTACTGAGAATAATATGCCTCCACAGATGTATTCATTTAGGTGCTCAGCAAAAATTACCCAACTGACTTCATCAGTCTCATCATGATGGCAAAATAATATTACTAAGCAGCTCATATAAAAGCATTAGGATGTGACAAGATATAGTCTAGTGGATTGATTATGGACTAGAGGCCAGGAATGCTAATCCTGGCTCTGCCACTGACTCACTTTGTAGCCTTGAGCAGTCACTTAACTTCCTTATTGTCCTTCTCCCCTTTGTAAAACAGAGCTAATAATACTGGTTTACATATCTCACTGGGGTGTGGGAAGATTAACTAATTAATGTTTGTAATGCTCTGAAAATAAAAAATTGTATACATGTGTTCAATGTTGTTATTAAGGATTAGCAAACAAACAGGAAACATGCATCCGACGAAGTGGGTATTCACTCACAAAAGCTCATACGGCAATATGTCCGTTAGTCTATAAGGTGCCACAGGACTCTTTGCTGCTTAAACAGGAAACAGTCATCATTTAGACACTACAGTTCTTCAGCAGCATAAGGAGCAGAAGCAGTTGCTAGCGTAAGCTCAGCAACATCCCTTATGTGGATAAATAGATGAGAGCTGGCTTTCTATAGCTAGATCTGACACTGACTACTCTGTGATCGTGGGCAAATCCTTTCACCTCTCTCTGCCTCATTTTCTCCATCTGCAAAAAGAGTAACTATTCTTGTAAAGTGCTTTGAGATCAATAGATGAAAAGTCCCATTTACAGATCAGAAGTGTTAGTATTATTTCAAGCAACAAAGAGTCCTGTGGCACCTTACAGACTAACTGATGTATTGGAGCATAAGCTTTCGTGGGTGAATACCCACTTCATCAGACACAATATTATTTCAGTGTATTAACAATTTGGTGACCTTCCCTTTATATAGAATGTTTTCTTGGAATAGGATCTGTGTGAAAAACCTGGCTTGCTTTTATGGAATATTGTTTACTATTTCAGTTATTCATATTTTGTAGGTGCATGGCAGTACAGCAATTAAATATCCTCCAACATAGATAATAAAAACAGACCCCAGGAAGTGAGAACCTTCTCATTCTGCTAGGCATACCCCTATACCATACCGTACACCACCTAACCTACCACCCCCCCCTTTGGAAAAGCCTTGGGAAAAAAGTTTGTTATGTAGTGTACTCTAAAGAAGATAAGTATCAGAGGGGAGCCGTGTTAGTCTGGATCTGTAAAAGCAGCAAAGAGTCCTGTGGCACCTTACAGACTAACAGACGTATTGGAGCATGAGCTTTCATGGGTGAATACCCACTTCGTCGGATGCATGCATCCACCCACAAAAGCTCATGCTCCAATACGTCTGTTAGTCTATAAGGTGCCACAGGACTCTTTGCTACTTCTAAAGAAGACAAAATCCAGGTTCTGGCACAACAAAGTGAGAAATGCATTCCAGAGCCAAGTATCCCTCGCCAATAAAACCTGCCTCCAGCTCACTACTACTTGCCAGAGGGCTGTAATCTTGTAGCCTTAGATAGGGCCGTCCTTAGGATTTATGGGGCCCTACGCAGTATTATTAAACTGGTGCCGCTATGCCCAATGGCAGTCCGGGGTCTGAGCCCGAGGGGGAGGGAAGAGGCAGCAAAGGATACTGAGACTCATGGCAGCAGAGACTCACAGTTCCCTGCAGAGAGCCTCGTAGTCTCTCCCTCATGCATAATGTGTGGTGTCGACGCATTCGGCTCTGTGAATATGGCCCCTGCCTCAGGAGACAGCAGTGCGCACTCGGTGTGCGGGAGCCGACCCACTCTTACCTATTGACATGGGCAGTGGGTGAAGCTGCTGCCTGGGGAGGCTAGTTCCCCAGCCCACATGTGGCCCTGCCTTTGCTGATACTCACACCTTCTTGTCAACTGTTGGAAATGAGCCATCTTGATTGCACTGGCCTCGTTAGCACTACAATTGTAATGTTACCTCCCTTGGTGTTCACCCCTTCTTGTCAACTGTTGAGAATAGGCCACTTCCACCTTAACTGAATTGGCTCGTTAGCACTGACCCCCGACTTGGTAAGGCAACTCCCATCTTTTCATGTGCTAGAATATGTATTCTGTTTACTGTATTTTTCACTTCATGCATCTGATGAAGTGAGTTTATCCCATGAAAGCTTATGTCCAAATACATTTATTAGTCTCTAAGGTGCCACAAGTACTTCTCGTTGTTTTTGATGAAGATACTGTAAGATGACGGGAGAGAGTTCTCCTGGCAGCTTAGTTATTCCACCAGCAACAGCTCTCCCGCCAACATAGTGCTGTCTGCATGGGGGGTAGGGGGGGTTAAGGTCAGTATAACTATGTTCCTTAGGATGTGGATTTTTTCATACCCCTGAGCAATGTAGTTATACCTGTCATAAACAGATAGTTAAGGGTTAATGTCTCTTTTACCTGTAAAAGGTTAAGAAGCTCAGTAAACCTGGCTGATACCTGACCAGAGGATCAATAAGGGGACAAGATACTTTCAAATCTTTGTGGAGGGAAGTCTTTGTTTGTGTTCTTTGTTTGGGGGTTGTTCGCTCTCGGGACATGAGAGGGACCAGACGTCCATCCAGGCTCTCCAAATCTTTTTGAATCAGTCTCATGTTTCAAATTTGTAAGTATCTAGTCAGTAAGGCGTGTTAGTCTTCTGTTTGTTTTCTCAACCTGTAAATGTTTCTTTTGCTGGAAGGATTTTTACCTTTGTTTGCTGTAACTTTGAACCTGAGGCTAGAGGCAATTTCTCTGGCTATATAAATTTAGGTGCCCTGTAATACATTTTTCCATCCTGATTTTACAGAGAGAAATTTTACTTTTTCTTTCTTTGATTAAAAGCTTTCTTTTTAAGAACCTGATTGATTTTTCTTTGTTTTAAGATCCAAGAAATTGGGTCTGGACTCACCAGGGATTGGTGGGGGGAAAACGGAGGAGGGGATGGTGAATTCCTCTTTGTTTTTTTAAGATCCAAGGAGTTTGGATCAGTGTAGCCTCTCAGGGTAACCAAGGAAGGGAAAGTCTGGGAGGGGAAAGGTGGGGGAATGGTTTATTTCCCTTTGTGTTAAGACCCAAGGGGTTTGGGTCTTGGGTTCCCCAGGGAAGGTTTGGGGGGAATGGAAAGTGTACCAAAACACTATATTTTTGGTTGGTGGCAGCGCTATCAGATCTAAGCTAGGATTTAAGCTTAGAAGGGTACATGCAGGTCCCCACCTTTTGGACGCTAAAGTTCAGAGTGGGGGAGGAAACCTTGACAATACCGAAGTAAATGTGTAGTGAAGACCTGGCCTTATACTTTTACACTTGACTGCCAGAGTTTATGCTCCTTTCTATTTTCATGAGTAGATTTTGACTTCCAATATTTAAAGGATGCCTTTTTGCCTTTAGCCGCTGCTTTTACTGTGTTGGGTAGCCATGATGGCATTTTTTTAATCTTCTTTTTTTTTATTTGGATTACATATTTCATTTGAGTATCAGAGGGGTAGCCGTGTTAGTCTGGTTCTGTAAAAGCAGCAAAGAATCCTGTGGCACCTTATAGACTAACAGACGTTTTGCAGCATGAGCTTTCATGGGTGAATACCCACTTCTTCAGATGCAAGTAGTATCCGAAGAAGTGGGTATTCACCCACGAAAGCTCATGCTGCAAAACGTCTGTTAGTCTATAAGGTGCCACAGGATTCTTTGCTGATATTTCATTTGAGCTTCTACTATGGTGTTTTTAAAAAAGTTTTCATCCAGCTTGTAGGCATTTCACTCTTGTGACTATTCCTTTTAATTTCTGTTGAACCAGCATCCTCATTTTTGCGTAGTTGCCCTTTTTGAAGTTAACTGCTACTGTGGCTGACTTCTTTGGTGTTCCCTCTACTCCCAGGGATGTTAAATTTAATTACATCAGGGTCACTATTACCAAGCAGTTCGGCTACATTCACCTCTTGGACCAGATCCTAGGCACTACTTAGACTAAATCAAGAGGCGCCTCCATGGGTTCCAGGACTAGCTACTCTAAGAAGCAGTTATTATGTTACATTGGGATACAAGGGCTGAAAGTAGTTTATTGCTCCAGTGTTAGCATACTTGGCTGCTTGCATCAGTGCTGTCTAGTATATTTATAATTATATTTTGTGGCAGCATATGGTTTACGCCTTAGTGATTTGGGGCTGATATTTCCCCTCCAGACCCATCCAGCTCTGTGGTGCAATGGTTCACCTCAGACTGCTTCAGCAGGGCTCTGGAGACAGAGTCCTTCAGTATCAGGTGGTGCAAATACACACAAAATATTAAACCCCCTACAGAGGTGTCAAAGCCAGCTAGAGTTGCCAGGTTCCAGTTTTTGACTAGAACACCCAGTTGAACAGGGACTCTGGTGGCTTGGTCAGCACTGCTGACTGGGCCATTATAAGTTCAGTTGGTGGGGCAGAGAGACTGGCAAGTTCCCTTCCCTCCTGGGAAGTGGTGACAGGTCCTTCCGCTCCTAGGCAGAGGGGCAGCCACCGGGTCTCTGCGTGCCATGAGTGTCAAGTTCGCAACTCTTGACCCCAGCCCGGAGCCCCCTCCTGCACTCCAAACCCCTCATTTCCAGCCCCACCCCAAAGCCTGCACCCTCAACTGGAGCCATCATCCCCTCCAACACCGTAACCTCCTGCCCACTCTTACACCCTGAAGCCCTCATTTCTGGCCCCACCCCAGAATCTGCACCCCCAGCCCAGGATGGTACTCCTTCCCACACCCCAACCCCCTGCCTCAGCCCGGAGCCCCCTCCCACACTTCTAACCCTTAGGCCCCACCCTTCAGCCCCCTCCTGCACCCCAACCCCTGGCCTCAGTCCAGAGCCCCCTCCCACACTCCAAATCCCTCGACCCCACCCAGCCCACTCTCCTCTACTGCAGATTTCGGACCTCCAGCTAAATCCCTCCCCCTCCCTTTCCTGCACCCCAGAGCCCCCCCACGCCTGGAGCACCCTCCTGCACGCCAGCCCCAGCCTGGTGAAAGTGAGCGCCGGTGGGTGACAGGCGAGCTATAGGGGCGGGGCCTCAGGGCAGGGGGCGGGGCAAGGGCGTTAGGTTTTGGGCCGTTCGAACGATTGGCAACGCTAAAGCCCGGCCCCTGGCTCCGGCCCGCCCCGTCTCACTACGTCAGGCTCTGAACCTGCAACAGACTTTAATCGCTGGCGCCAGCTGTGGCCTGGGTTGAACCTGAGGCTTGACTCCAAGCGCCGCCCCCTCGTCCCACGTGTGGCTGGATCCGCGCGTTGCAGCCTCACCCCTGTCGGTCCCGCTCTGTGCTGCCCTGGCGGAAACCCTTCCGCGCACAGCCAATACAGCGCCTGCGCTCGCTCTACCGCACCTCCAACATGGCGTCGCAGCGGCACTTTCGTGCCCATACACAACATGGCAGCCGCCAGTTTCAGCTCACCTTATCACGTGACCTCCGGCCTCCCTCCCCTGTGGGAAGATGGGGGCGGTTCGCCGGGAGGCCTAGCCCCTGTCAGGTGACCGCCGGCTGGCGTGGTCATATGACAATGGCTGGCGGATGGTTGTAGCCGAGTTGCTGTAGGAACGGGCTGGCTGCTATGGACGCTGCTGGAGGGAGGCGCGTACGGTGCCCGGGCTCCCCTCGCCGGGCTGGGGCTCCCTGCGGGCGGGCTCTGCTGTGGGGCTGGGCTCTGCTGGGCTGCGCCTGGTGCCCTCGCCCCCCGGGGGCTGCTGCCGCCCCTTTCCTAGCCGGCTACGCGCTGGACGATTCGGGCGGGCTGGGCTGTGAGTTCGACGGCATCGGGGCCGTGAGCGGCGGAGGGGTGAGCGGGGATGTGCAGGGAATGAGGGGGTGGGGTGAGGCGTGGGGTAGGGGTGGATAGAGGGATGGAGGGAGTGGGAATCGGGGTGAATGGACGGCTGGCGGGGCAAGAGGGATGGAGAATAGATGGGTGTGGGGGCTGGAGGCAGGGAGGGAACGGGGGCTGGAGAGAGACCAGACCGGTAGGCAAATTTCTGGGTGGGCATTGTGCTTCTGTGTGGGGTGAAGAGGACTGCCCTGAGTGACAGTCTCTTGTGCTGTCTGTGCATGAGGCCTCCCCCTCGGATTTGTAATGCAGAGTGAAGGGTGTCATCTAAGGCAGTGATTCCCAAACTTGTTCTGCCACTTGTGCAGGGAAAGCCCCTGGCGGGCCGGTCCGATCTGGTCCAGTTTGTTTATCTACTGTGTCCGCAGGTTCGGCTGATCGCGGCTCCCAGTGGCCGCGGTTCGCTGCTCCAGGCCAATGGGAGCTGCTGGAAGCAGCAGCCAGCACATCCCTCGCCCATGCTGCTTCCAGCAGCTCCCAGCTGAACCTGTGGACACAGCAGGTACACAAACCGGCCTGGCCCGCCAGGGGCTTTCCCCGCACAAGCAGCGGAACAAGTTTGGGAACCACTGATCTTAAGGAAGACAAGAAAAATAATAGTGTAGTGAAATTCAGAAGAATGAGCAGGTGTCCATGTGTGATGATGCATTGAGGGGAATGGGGTGGGGGTATTGTTGCCAGTCAAATTCAGGTGCTAAAAGCATGGCATCAAGTTAGTGTTGGAGGGAGACGAGAGGTTCCCTACATTTGAGTAGCAGGTCCTGGTTGAGAGTAGCATTTGAGGTTGAGGAATGGTGTGGGAGAGTGCTTCTTGTTCTCCTTTTTCCTCTTGCAAAAAAGATGTGGGATGTGTGTGTGTGTTGTGGTCTATTTCCGGTTAGGATGATAGGAGATTCTAAAGGACAAATGAATCTTTGGTGTAACTCCATTGAAATCCTGGGATTAATTTTATTCTTGACCTACATTTTAAAGAGTTCTCTTTATTGTTTTTAAAATATTTAAACCACCAAATGACCAGTCATTTTCCAGGGATTTCTTCCAGTCCAATGATAAGTATCATGAGCTCCATTCAAGATTTACTGTGATAGGTAATTAGCACCTCTCTGGAGTTAGCTTGGACACATAGGCTGACTTGGGTTTAGGAGGAAGAAAAGCAGGGAAAACTTTTAGAGCAAAGAAAACCACATTAGTAGGAAATAGGTTTTTGCCTGGGAAAATGTTCTTGTCTTGTCATGCCCATGCTGGATCCCATTCTCTCCTCCCATTCCCCAATATATACTTCACAACACCATAGTGCTGCTGCAGAAAGCTGGACACTAGTCATTTGTTAATGTCTCTCTACAGTAACTTTTGTGTCTTAAAGGGGTGTTGAGTTTTTGTGGTATCTGGCTGGCTGAGTCCCTGCTGACATGATTCCTTAGTTCTTGGTGGGATTTGACTGTACTATTAGTTATATTAGGTTGCCTAGAACCTTAGATAGGAGGCTCTTTACTATTTTAAATCCAAATAAAATAACTCTAAATATGGTCTTTCCCCTTTGTTCTTTTTCAGGCCACCTCTCGACTTCTGGTGAATTACCCAGAGCCTTATCGCTCTCAGATCTTAGATTATCTGTTTATGGTAATAGTTCTATATCAGTAAGACAAATATCTCTAACCTCCTGTAGAGTTTTAATATGTACTCTATATGTAATCAAATTGAAAATGGGACACCCCCGCTGCTCGCCTGAGGCATCCTCCTTGTCCCCCATCCGGTGTGCGGCTGTCGCCCGTTGCTGGAACCCCGAGGAGGATCCCCTCAGGTGTCTGTCACCTGTGGCTAAAACTTTGCAGGGGGCCCTTTGTTGCTGCTGTTGCCTGTGGCTGGAACCCTGCCAGGGCCCCACTGGCTATCAGCTCCAGACTCCTGCAGACACTGGGGCTGAAGCAGAGAATGTCAAGGAGGTCTCGGGAGTTCACGGATTCCGTGACTTCCATGACCTCTGTGACATAAACGTAGCCTTAATTATGGTTATTAATACAGTAACTTGAAGGTATGTCCTGTTTGTGTGGTGATAACTGTTTCTGGGACCTAAATTCTGAGGCTGAACAATCAACTCTTATTACTCCAAGGTGTAGTAGCTGCCAAGAGTAAATACTCTTGTTATGTTAAGAGGAAACAACTAATTATACTGAAATGACTAAACAATTTGAGGGTACTTCCTCTTGGTAATAACCATAATCTAGGCTAATCACCATCTTGTTGTTTCTGTTGGGAGTTTATTTAATTTTGGAAATAGCGATTACTGAGATTCCCTTTTATTGCTATTCTGAAATAGCTGATGATTAAATATTTTGCGATATTGGGCTAGAACTGGAAGGTTGGTTTTTTTTCTAGTTTAAAGGTGGATAAAGTGAAGGGTTGAGGTGGTCATAACTATTGTGGGTAGTAAATTCTGAAGGTAATATTGAATCAGTGCAAAAGTATGTATACTTCATGACTTCTGAAAATTACTGTATATTTTAGTTGGCAATTGAAGAGTATCCTTGCTCTCTAGCTTGCTAAGATTGTTCCATTTCAATAGAATTAATATCCTAAAGTTTGCCTAGGATGCAAGTTCAATTAGTTATGGTTCTGAATTCTTTAGATAATCCAGTAAAACACTTTTATACCAGTAAAGCTGTCCATTTAGAGGTCTGTACCACCAGTGGTGAGCTTGAGCCGGTTCGCACCGGTTCGCACAAACTGGTTGTTAAATTTAGCAGCCCTTTTAGAACCGGTTGTTCCAGGACAACCGGTTCTATAAGTGCTTTATTTAACAAAAGCTCCAGGCCAAGCTCACTTCCCCCTCCTCTCCTGCTCCACCCCCCTTCTCCTTCCCACGAATCAGATGTTCACGGGAAGCATGAACAAGCAGCAGGCAGGCAGGTAAGCTGGGGTGCGGGGGGGAGGGGAGGTGCGGCTGGCTCAGCGGCTCCCTCCACCACAGCTCCTGGTCCCAGAGCGCGGCTCCCTCCAGCCTGGCACCCCCTGGCTGAGTGCCCCCAGCCCGGTCCCGGCCCCCGCCGAGCTCCCCCAGCTTCAGCTCCACAGCTCCAGCCCGGCTCCCATGGCGCCGGTGCTGGTTCCGGCCACCGCGGTTGCGGCTCCAGCCCGGCTTGGGCCCCGTGGCGCCGGTGCTGGTCCTGGCGCTGCGGCTCCGGCTGGTCCCGGGCGCCGGGGCTGGTCCCAGTCCCATGGTTGCGGCTCCGGCCCGGCTGGTCCCGGGCGCCGGTGCTGGGCCTGGTCCCATGGTTGCGGGTCTAGCCCGGCCGGTCCCGGACGCCGGTGCTGGGCCCGGTCCCACGGTTGCGGCTCCTGCCCGGCCGGTCCCGGGCGCCGGTGCTGGACCCGGCCCCACGGTTGCGGCTCCGGCGCTGGTCCCGGCGCTGCGGCTCCGGCCGGTCCTGGGCGCCAGCTCTGGCCCAGCCAGTCCCGGGCACCGGTGCTGGCTCTGGCCCGGCCGGTCCCGGGTGCCGGTGCTGGGCCCGTGCCCTGCGGCTCCAGCCCGGCCCCCGCAGTTGCGGCTCCAGCCCGGGCCCCGCGGTGCTGGCACTAGTGCTGGCTCCAGCCCGGCCAGTCCCGGGTCCGGTGCTGGGCTCGGCCCCGCGGTTGCAGCTCCAGCCCAGCTCGGGCCCCACAGTGCCAGTGCTGGTCCTGGCGCCGCAGCTCCGGCCCAGCCCCGCTCGGGCCCCACGGCGCCGGTGCTGGTGCTGGTCCTGGCGAAAGCGGCTCCAGGCAGCACTGTAAGAGAGCAGGGAGGGGGTGTTGGAAGAGGGCAGGGGAGTTTGGAGGGTCGTGGGGGGGGTGTATAGGGGTGGGGCGGTCAGAGGGCAGGGAACACGGGGATTGAATGGGGGCAAGGGTCCTGGGGAGGCAGTCAGGAAGGAGCAGGGGTTGGATGGGGTGGCAGGGGGCAGTCAGGGACAGGGAGAAGGGGTGGTTGGATGGGGCAGCAGGGGGTAGTCAGGGGTCAGGGAAGGGGGGTGGATGGGGCAGAGGTCCCGGGGGGGCATCAAAGAACGCGGGGGGCTGGATTGGGTAGGAGGCCTGGGGGGAGGGGCGGCCACAACCCCTTCGTGGGGTGAGGAGGAGGGAACCTGTTGTTAATATTTTGGCAGCTCATCACCACTTAAACTATATCAATGTCTGCATTGATATAGTTAGTGCAGTACCAAAACCGAGAGGGCAACATACCACTTTCAAATAGCTGTTCCCTTGGCTTCAGCCCTGTACAGCATAGTTTCTGTGTTAGAGAGAGAGAGAGAGAAGTAGCTATGGAGGTTTTTGATGGGGAGCGGGGAAGAGACATGATGTAGCTGCTTTGCCTTCTGTGTACTCAGTCATCTGGAAAATGGTCTTTTTTGCCCTTTTTACACTGTATTTGGGAATGTAGCATATTACCTCTTATATGTAGAACTTACTTTACCCACTACAGAAATTAATCACTTATGGTTCTGAATTGTTGAGGTAAATGAATATAAACACCTTTATGCCAGTAAAACTGTCCATTTAGAAGGCTGTACCACTTTAACTAAATCAGTGTCTAAACCAGGGGTCTGAAACACGTGGGCTGCATGTAGAGTTATTTCCTGCAGCCCGCCATAGCTCCCTTGAAAAGATGTCAGTGATGCGGCCCGCAGGCCAATGTACTAGTCCTCATGTGGCCCTCGTGGTGGTTTGAGTTTGAGATCCCTGGTCTAAATTGATATAATTACATCAGTACCAACCCTCAAACTTGCAAACCTTTTTAGTTTTTTGAAGGAACATGGTCATTTTGAAATCTAGGCAACTTAAAATAGTATTGTCCTACATCAGCCTCTGGACCACCGTACACATTTTTTGGCTTTACCTTGACATCTTCCTATTTGTTAACTTTGCTGTGCTAAAGATCCCAAACAGGGAAACACACTTATAACTACAAGAGGGACTGTGAAACTGACTAGAAACCAAGTACTCTCAATTGCACAAAATAAATAAACTGTAAAAAGAGGAATAGCTTTTCCCTCTAATCTTTCAGTTACATTAATCGTAGGTGATTGTAATAATAACGGGTAAAATATTCAGATAGACGTGATGAGGTTGATGGTGATGCACTTTTTAGTTGGACATTCTTCTGCTTATAGTGGGAATCTATATTCATAGATATTTTTTTCTCCTTTTTTTTTAAAGCCAAATTTTGGTGCCTCTTTGCATATTCTGAAAGTAGAGATTGGTGGTGATGGACAGTCAACAGGTATGAATTCTTGGGGGACTGGGCTTACTGTTTTTGTGCAGATAATTCTTCACTTCAAATGGTGTGGCGATGCAATAGATGAAATACTATCAGTTTAGTGATAAACATTGTGATGAACATTTCACCTCATTTGAAATAGCAAGACTCTACATGATACAGTTGGAACTGCACTACCATGTCTAAAAATGTTTGCTGCTAGCAGGGTTCTAGTACCATTTCTTGAATTGGTGTGGGAAGGGTATTTTTTTTACATGAGAACTGTGGTACAAACTGTTACTTAGTATGGGTATGTCTATACTACCTGCTGGATTGGCGGGCAGCAATTGATCCAGCGGGGGGGGTCAGTTTATCGCGTCTATACTAGACACGATAAATCGACCCCGAAGTGCTCTCTTGTCGACTCCTGTACTCCACCACTGCAAGAGGCGCAGGCAGAGTCGACAGGGGAGCGGCAGCAGGCGAATCACTGCAGTGAAGACACTGTAGTGAGTAGGTCTAAGTACATCAACTTCAGCTACATTATTCATGTAACTGAAGTTGCATAACTTAGATTGATTTCCCTCCCTCTAGTGTAGACGAGAGTGGAGAAACCTCACAGTAATACTAGTCCAAATCTTATATGAAAGGGAACTTTTCATTATTATGAGATAGTATAGTTTGAACTGAACTCTTGGTTTCATAATAAGTTTCCTCCTTTTCTCTCCCCATGTGTTTCTCTTGCCCCCAGGAAGCAAACATGCAGTAATCTGTGCCACGCTGCCTGTTGTTTCTCAGTTCAGGGTCCTTGCATGATGGTGAAAATATTTTTTTTTTCTCCTTCTGATACTATCGTGATAATGTTCATGCAGTGATTCCTCAGCCCAAAATAATATTGAAGATAGACTTAGCGTCACAGTAATTGGGGATATAAAAGATCTACTGCAGTAGTCCCCAACCTTTACGTCTGGCAGGTGCCAGACGAAGGACCGTGGTGGCGGTGGAGCATCTGCTGAAATGCTGCCGAATTTCGGCGGCATTTCGGTGGTGACGACTCTCGATGACGTTGCTTGTCGGTGGCAAGTGGCGTCATCGAGAGGCATCGCCGCCGAAATGCCGCAGAAATTCGGCAGCATTTTGGCGGATGCTCCACCGCCAGCCAGGACGTGGGCGCCTTTAGGTTCCCCCATGGGCACCGTGTTGGGGACCCCGATCTACTGGATCATTAGATCAATCCTTGTGCAAGTCTCTGCACAGTCTCTTTGACAGAAAACATATTCATATTAATCTGATACTGTACTTGATCATGGTCAACAGGCATAGGCTATGTCTGTACTTATGTGGCATGTAGAATACAGATACTGCATGTCAATAGCAGCGTAGATAGTGAACTGCGGCTTTGTAGAGTACTGCATTACACAACTGAACCCTCAGGGTATATAGCCTACACGCTCAAGCTCTGCTTCCCATATCAACACTACTATTTTTAGTGGTGTAGTGTCTTGCTGCCTCCCCGCTGCCTGAGTCTTTCCCTGTCACAGTTAAAGTCTCTGGCAGGGGAAAATTGTGGGGAAATGATATGGCAGCTCCCCCCTGCTGGAGCATTTCCTCACTGGCAGTGAAAGCTTCTGGCAGCAGTTAGCTGCCAGAGTCTTTTCCTGCTGCTGGAGTCTTTTGCTGCCATGTGTAGCTACACACCACAGTGACAAGTGTGGACACAGCCTGCTTTTCAGTGCAGCGTGTAGCTACGCGTGTAGTGCCTATACTCTACATCAGTGGTTCTCAAACTAGGGCTGCCACTTGTTCAGGGAAAGCCCCTGGTGGGCTGGGCTGGTTTGTTTACCTGCTGCGTCCGCAGGTTCGGCCGATCGCGGCTCCCACTGGCTGTGGTTTGCTGCTCCAGGCCAATGAGGGCTGCAGGAAGCAGCGTGGGCTGAGGGAGTTTGAGAACCACTGCTCTATTTGCCACTGTAAGTGTAGCCACAGAATAACATCTGCACTGCAATCAAAGGTGTAATTGCAACATGCAGAAGTACTTGACTAGCTTTAATTTAGCTAGCGTAAGTACCAATAGCAGTGCAGCTGCTGCAGCATGGACTGTAGAAGCCCACCCAGGACTCTGGGTACTTACTTAAGCAGCTAGCCCATGGTGCCTGTGGCTTCACGGCTATTGGTACTTGCACTAAATAGATTAAAGCTAGCTGGGGTATGTCTACATGTGCTGCAATCACACCTCCACTTGCAGAGGTGATGTACTCTAAGAGGGAGGGATGGCTAGTCTTTCATGTTGGCTTCCATTGTTCACTTTGCTTTCAAATTTACTTCAAAGAATGCATGAACTGTGCTTGCAGATGTGCCTAGATATTATGGTGATGAGCAATACACCTCTCCCCCGATATAACGCTGTCCTCGGGAGCCAAAAAATCTTACCGCGTTATAGATGAAACCGTGTTATATTGAACTTGCTTTGATCCACTGGAGTGCGCAGCCCCACCCCCCAGAGCACTGCTTTACCGTGTTATATCTGAATTTGTGTTCTATCGGGTCGCGTTATATCAGGGTAGAGGTGTATTTAAAAAAAAACCTAAGATACATAGGAATTTTGTCATGACACAGAAAACAATTAGTGAGATATCTTTGTTGTTTCCTCTGTAGATGGTACTGAACCCTCCCACATGCACTATGAAAACGATGAGAATTATTTCCGGGGCTATGAGTGGTGGCTAATGAAAGAAGCTAAAAAAAGGAACCCCAACATTAAATTGATTGGTAAGGACTTGGGTTTTCTCAATGTTCTGTCGTCCTGTTTTCAAACATGATTTCATACCTGACTCATTCTTAATTGGCTCGTTAGCTTTAATGAAACAAAGTATTCTTTGTCACATTAGCCAGTGTACAGTCAGAGTTCCTCCAATTTGCCTTCCCTCTCCTTTTAAAGAATATTATTGTGTGAATTTTGTAAGGTTTTATGTGACAATGCCTTGTGTTTGGTGTGTGGGTTTTTTTTTTTCTCCCTCTTCTCGCCAGTGTTGGTGATATTTATCTTTGGCCTAAATCACTAAACTAAAACAGTCAATATGAGAGTGTCACACTGTGAGAGCCAACGGCTAGAGACAATAAATTCAAATCTAAGAATCCCCCACATCATGCATGCTCATTCTTCCTTTTTCCCAGATACCCTTTTTAGAAGGAATCTTTTCTAATCCTACACACAATAAACTAACTTTTCATATCTTCCAGGACTCTATTTATTTCCTTCAGACTTCTATCAAATACTTTAAAAAACTAGCTCAAGCAAATGTCCTTTGACTTCTCATTGTCATCTCAAATGGGTAGACAAGTTCTGTGAGGCCTTCACTATTCTGTTAAATTCAAGTCAGAGCCCTGTGTCTCCAGCTGTGGAATAAGAACATAAGAACGGCGTACCAGGTCAGACCAAAGGTCCATGTAGCCCAGTATCTGTCTACCAACAGTGGCCAATGCCGGGTGCCCCACCTGTTGCCACTGAAATGTGTTCCAAAACAGAAGTTGTCATTTAAACTAAAAAATGGTTTCTGTTCTTTTATGGCTGCAAAGAAAATGTTCCAAACCTGAACTGATTGTAAACCAATGCAGTGATTTGGAGTGGGTGTCTGAGTTACCAAGCTCATGTGTAATTCCATAATTCCAAACCCACCTCCCATGTGCCAAATGACCCCAGAATTCCTTACTCCATTGCCAAAACCTCCGGCTTCCCCTCTGACACATCTTTAATCCAGTTATATGATGTTAATTCTTAGTCAGTCTATGGCAACTTGAAAATGGGAGACTTAGAGGCAGAGTAAATTAAATTGAATTTAATATCAAAATAATGAAAAAACCCTATATTTGTATATGAAAATTAATAATAAAATTAGGTAAAAAGCTTCATTGACAAATTTACTGCAGGTTGCTGTGGATTTTCTAATCTACTTCATCAAAGCGCCTTAACTACAGAATCTTCCTGGAGGGTTGATAGCCCCACCTTGCCATTGCGCCACTATTATGCTCACACCAAAGTTGCCCCTAAAACATACAGGAGCAGCTGGAGGAGGAGCTCTCTTCCTCCTCACCAAGGTCCTGTGTCTGCAGGGTCGGCAGAGCTGTCCCCCATCCCTCGTAATGAATCCCTAGCTTTACCAAACAAATCACTTGGATCCCCAGGGGTTCGTTATAGCGAGGGTGTACTGTGATTTATGTCTGCACTATTTATTTATTCAGTTTATACAGTTTGCCTGTTCGATAAACTCAGAATGAACATTCGTATTGCAAAATAAGTGTTGCCGAAATAAGATTGCATACACATAGGAAAATCTCTCCTAGCACAGGTTTACAGCAAGTCTGTTGTCTTTAAGTGTTATCATGTTTGCTATTTTAATCTTCTTAATGGCTGAAATCATTCTGAGTTCTTGCAAACCAATCTCTATGCTGTCTCCCTCCTATTTGATCGCTGATTTACTGTCACACCTGTTCTGATACCTTGCTCTCGTGCATTTCTTCACCTGTGTACATGACCACACTGCCTTCTCTGCCCCTTGAACCATTTGCACTGTCTCAGTTCTGACTGAAAAAGTTGCCTATGTCATGAATTATGCTGTTTTGTAATTTAGTGTTGCTTAATAGTTTATAGTCGGGAATATTTGGAGAGAACCATCTTTTATATATTAAGAATGAGTGAATGATGGAGCTCTTCCTCCCATAGGGAAATTTAATGGTGCATCACTGCAAGGGGCATGAACTAGATTACTGTGGGAGTGCCTAGAGCCTCCAAACGAGGATCAGAAATCTGTTGTGTTGTATAAACATAGAGTACAAGACAGTCCCTGTCCTGAAAAGCCCACAGAAACTTTGGAAGCAGAATTTTTAATTTTTTTTTTTTAAATAATTGTTAAAAAGGAAACACACCAGTTATGGTACAAGAATTAAAATTGGACTAAATCCTGCTTGCCTTACTTGAGAGATCAGTCCCATTCACTGTAGTGGGCTAAAAGCCTATGGTGAGCAGGATCAGACTCTTGTGTTTAGATATAACAGAATGTGTTGCTTGATCCTGCAGTTCAAGAATAATTGGTTTATTTATTTATTTATTTATTTAACTAGATGTAACTCATCATTTGAGCCAGTCAGGCGTGAGATGTTGGGTAGATCATTGTCATTGCCAAAAAATAGATTCTTAGGTGGAAAGATTTCACTAAGGATGTACAGCTTGTGCTAGATTCTCAGCTAGTGTAAATGAAGCATAATTTCATTGAAGTCAATGGAACTACATTGATTTGCAGTGAGGATCTTTCCTTAAATCTTCCAGTTAATATAGGCGGTGGCTTGCTCTTGTTTTTTACTGATGTATGCAGTGCACCTAATGAACTGTCCTTCTCTTTTGATTTTTCTCTTTGAAGGGTTACCTTGGGCATTTCCTGGATGGATAGGGAGGGGTCAGAACTGGCCCTATAATCATCCGGATGTCACTGCTTACTATATTGTTTCCTGGATTCTAGGTGCCAAGCAGTATCACAATTTGGACATTGATTATATTGGGGTCAGTAAAGTACATATCTCAAATTTCTGTTTGTTGTCTGTTTCATAATTGTTCTTTGTTAGTCCCTGATTTTGATTCCCCTCTCCCATCTCCCAGTTACTCTGTGGCAGCCAGTTAACAAATCATTCCATATCCAGAGCCTTATGTTTGCCTCTGGTTTCTGGTGGAGCAGGCAAAATCACATGGGCTGGCTTTGTTTTGCTGTTCTTAGTGGATGCAATACTGATTTTCAACATTTGAGGGTTCCATGCTCTAAACTGCATAAAATGAATGTCTGACTTTGTCTTGTTCAGGTTGAAGTTCGTAGATAGTAACTCAAAATGTATTAAGTGAGGTTTGAAAACTTTCCAAACCTAGGTTATATGACCTATATCAGGGATCGGCAACCTTTGGCACACGGCTTACCCTGGTGGGCCGGGCCAGTCTGTTTACCTGCCGCATCTTCAGGTTCAGCCGATCGTGGCTCCCACTGGCTACGGTTCGCTGTCCTAGGCCAATGGGGGTGGCGGGAAGCAGCATCCAGCACATCCCTCGGCCTGCTCGGCTTCCCGCAGCCCCCATTGGCCTGGAGCGGCAAACCGCGGCCAGTGGGAGCCATGATCGACCAAACCTGCGGACATGGCAGGTAAACAAACTAGCCTGGCCTGCCAGGGTGCTTACCTTGGCGAGCTGCGTGCTAAAGGTTGCCGATCCCTGACCTGTATAATTCAGTGATGTGCAGACAATATTTTGCAAAGGAGCAACAACATACAAGTTCCCCCTTAGTTTATCACAAGCTAAGTGATCCTGAGGTGCATGTGTTTGCAAGAGAGTAGAGGGACTGTGCTGTTTATTTTCTCATTTAAACAGATTCTTTCTTATAGCTAGAATGAAGGAAAGTGGCAGATCACCTGAGATCTGGGGACTTTGCCTCTGATTTCAGGGAATTTCACCCACATGTTACAGGACTGAACTTAGTCCACTGACTATTTTGAAGCTCTAGCAGTGTGCTCAACTTGTTAAATATGAAGGGGTGGAAACCTAGTTTGGAATTCTGAAACTGTGGTCCATGGACCCCAGAGTTCACACACACCTTTCAGCAGCACAGAGAATGTGCTATCTGATTTGTTTGCCTCTGCTGGAGGCCATTTTCACCCCTGGATATTGGTAAATCCTTTCTGCCTGGGTAGATTTTTATATCCCCCATGGTCAGTAAATGAGGACAATACTTCTGAAGAGCAGTTTCATTTCTGTTTTGCCTTAGGAATATTTACTTCCCTGAGAATAGCATGGAGGAGTATAAAAGTATTGCTCAGGCATGCAGGAGTGAAATTAGGAAGGCCAGATCACGCTTGGAGTTGCAGCTAGCCGGAGATGTTAGGAGTAACAAGAAAGGTTTCTTCAGATATGTTAGCAACAAAAAGAAAGTCAAGGAAAGTGTGAGCCCCTTGCTGAATGAGGGAGGGAACCTAGTGACAGAGGATGTGGAGAAAGCTAGTGTACTCAATGCTTTTTTTGCCTCTGTCTTCACAGACAAGGTCAGCTCCCAGACAGCTGCACTCTGCAGCACGGTATGGGGAGGAGGTGACCAGCTCTCTGTGGGGAAAGAAGTAGTCCGCGACTATTTAGAAAAGCTGGACGAGCACAAGTCCATGGGGCCGGATGCGCTGCATCCGAGGGTGCTAAAGGAGTTGGCCGATGAGATTGCAGAGCCATTGGCCATTATCTTTGAAAAATCATGGCGATCAGGGAAGGTCCCGGATGACTGGAAAAAGGCTAATGTAGTGCCCATCTTTAAAAAAGGGAAGAAGGAAGATCCAGGGAACTACAGGCCAGTCAGTCTCACCTCAGTCCCTGGAAAAATCATGGAACAGGTCCTCAAGGAATCAATTCTGAACCACTTAAAGGAGGGGAAAGTGATCAGGAACAGTCAGCATGGATTCACCAAGGGCAAGTCATGCCTGACTAACCTAATTGCCCTCTATGATGAGATAATCGGCTCTGTGGATGAGGGGAAAGCAGTGGATGTGCTATTTCTGGACTTTAGCAAAGCTTTTGATACAGTCTCCCACAGTATTCTTGCCAGCAAGTTAAAGAAGTCTGGGCTGGATGAATGGACGGTAAGGTGGATAGAAAACTGGCTAGATGGTCGGGCTCAACGGGTAGTGATCAAATGATTCCATGTCTAGTTGGCAGCCGGTATCAAGTGGGGTGCCCCAAGGGTCGGTGCTGGGTCCGGTTTTATTCAATATCTTCATTAACGATCTGGAGGATGGTGTGGACTGCACCCTTAGCAAGTTTGCAGATGACACTAAACTGGGAGGAGTGGTTGATACGCTGGAGGGTAGGGCTAGGATACAGAGGGACCTAGACAAATTAGAGGATTGGGCCAAAAGAAATATGATGAGGTTCAACAAGGACAAGTGCAGAGTCCTGCACTTAGGACGGAAGAATCCCATGCACTGCTACAGACTAGGGACCGAATGGCTGGGCAGCAGTTCTGCAGAAAAGGACCTAGGGGTTACGGTGGACAAAAAGCTGAATATGAGTCAACAGTGTGCCCTTGTTGCCAAGAAGGCTAATGGCATTTTGGGTTGTATAAGTAGGGGCATTTCCAGCAGATCGAGGGATGTGATCATTCCCCTCTATTCAGCACTGGTGAGAGCTCATCTGGAGTACTGTGTCCAGTTTTGGGCCCCACACTACAAGAAGGATGTGGATAAATTGGAGAGAGTCCAGCGGAGGGCAACAAAAATGATTAGGGGGCTGGAACACATGACTTATGAGGAGAGGCTGAGGGAACTGGGATTGTTTAGCCTGCAGAAGAGAAGAATGAGGGGGGATTTGATAGCTGCTTTCAACTACCTGAAAGGGGGTTCCAAAGAGGATGGATCTAGACTGTTCTCAGTGGTAGAAGATGACAGAACAAGGAGTAATGGTCTCAAGTTGCAGAGGGGGAGGTTTAGGTTGGACATTAGGAAAAACTTTTTCACTAGTAGGGTGGTGAAGAACTGGAATGGGTTACCTAGGGAGGTGGTGGAATCTCCTTCCTTATAGGTTTTTAAGGTCAGGCTTGACAAAGCCCTGGCTGGGATGATTTAGTTGGGTTTGGTCCTGCTTTGAGCAGGGGGTTGGACTAGATGACCTCCTGAGGTCCCTTCCAACCCTGAGATTCTATGATTCTATGATCTCTTGGTGTCTAAATGTTCCATAATTATTTGAGTTATGCTGTGTTTGGCTTCAGCATTATATATTGTACAGTAAACAATGTTTGACCTTTATAAAGTTAGTAGAAATATTTCTAAGTGGAAGCTTCATTTCTGTAAATCATATGCTCTTGGTGATATTTTGTGTGGTAGAACCCTGTGGTCATGGTGTCTTTAAAAATGGGGAAATAGCGAAGACTTTATTGAGCAAGAGAAACTTATTGCCCGTAAGCTGTTTAACGGTTTCATAGCCACCTCTTCTTCTGTTTAGTCTTGTAGCACATGTGGTACAGATTAGATACCATCAATTGTTGCCTTAATATATGATGAACTTCAGAAGCCTTTTCAATACACGTGTTTTGATGGGATTTCTGAAATCAGTCCAGTAACGTTAGAGCATGCAAGTTTAAACCTGCAGTCATAGGCTTGTGTAAATGTAGAAACCTACTAATAGGCAAGTTATTCCCTTTCAGAAGGAAGATAGGTAGTTATGTCTAGGGGCCTTTGAACTTTATTTAAAGCTGCCGCCTTTAGAGCCAATAACAAAAACAAGTGGAGTTGCTCTTTCCTTACACAAGAATCTGAAGCCACAGAATTCAGTTACAATAGTGGCTGTATAATTTTACAGATTAAAACTTTCCTTTTTTGTATTGATGTGATTAATTTTATTATTCAGACTAATACATTTATTTTTGAAATTGCTTTTTATGTTCTGTTCTACAGATATGGAACGAAAGGTCATTTAGTAGCAAATATATCAAGGTATGTAATGATTTTATCTCTTTTCTCATATTTTATGTACAGTGCTACTATATTTTATCAGGATGTGTACATGACTTTTGAAACTTAGAAATAAAGTGTTTTTGGCAGCTGTATGTAGGTTGATCAACTCTTCTGAATTTGACTGAGTTAGGGTCCAATTCTGCAAGTAGAGCCCTGCGCGAGACTATTTTTTAATCCCACTCCTGTCCCGCCCTGCAATACTCACTCCCACCTGCTCCTACATTGTTTCTTGTTTATCCTATTCCTACTTGCAGAAACCTTAGATCCCACAAATCCTGCAAGAGACAGATTCCCCCATGTTACACTTAAAAAAACCCCAAAATCCCCACGGTTGGTTTTATATATAAATGGAATTTGGACACAATTTTTATCACTAAAGGAATAAAACAAATCTTGCTTAAACCATGTAAAAAATACTTTCTCTCCTGTTAGAAAGAGAGTTGATGTCTATTATATCTCTCGCTTAAATACAAGTACACCTCTACCTTGATATAACGCGGTCCACGTTATAGGTGAGACCATGTTATATCAAACTTGCTTTGGCCCCCCAATTCCTTGTTCCCTGACTGCCCCCTCCAGAGACCCCCATCCCTAATCACCCCAAGGACCCCACCCAACTCCCCTGTTGCATGACTGCTCCGACCCCTATCCATCCTCCCCCTCCCCCACTTCCCCTGGCAGGCACTCACCGGCAGTGGTGGGAAGTGGAGCAGCCCGGCTGGCCCAGCCCACTCTGCTCCATCACCTCCCAGCCAGGGTGCTCCGCTTCCCGTGCAGGGAGGCTGGGGAAAGGATGCCCCCCCCCCCCCACTCACCTGCGGTGGGAAGTGGAGCGACGTGGCCCCAGCCTGCTCCTCTTTCCTTGCCCTGGCGGGCAGCTGGGGAAAGGTCCTGCACTCACCTGCGTGGCGGGGAGTGGAGCTGGCTGGGGCTGGGCTGCTCTGCTTCCCGCTGCCGGTGAGTGCGGGGAGGTTGGGGAAAGGACGCCCCCCATACTCACCTGCGGTGGGAATGGAGCGCTGCGGCTGGGAGCTGGCGGAGTGGAGCGGGCTGGGTCCGGGCTGCTCCGCTTCTGCCACTGCTGGTGAGTGCGGGGGGGATCCCTTCCCCTCAAGTCCCCTCCCCGAGCGACAAGGCCAGGGCGAGGGAAACAGAGCGGGCTGTTCCCAGCCCCCTGCTAATCCCCCGGGTCACTCTGGGACTGCGGGGCCCCCAAAAGTGCCCTCCCACAGCTCCTGCCCCCCAGGCCCGGGGGTGGGGGGGGGAGCCTCTGATCACTCCCGAGACCCTCTGCCCCTTATTGAACCCCTCAGCCCCGGCCTGGCCCGGCACCCTTAACATGCTGCTCTGAGCAGCGTGTCCGAGCTTTACCGTCTTGTATGCGAACCCGCCTTCTATCAGGTCGTGTTATATCGGGGTAGAGGTGTATTAAAACCTTTTATTTAAAAAAAATTGCTTTACATTGCTGAAATTCTATTTATGACAAACTGACGAGATTTAGTGTTTTTTCTGAAAATTACTGCAGTCTGTTCCCCCCTCCCCAAATCCCACCCACAACAAAGTACATTTTTCCTGCTCCCACTATTATGGCAGTGGGTCCTGCAGGATCCCAGTCCTGCTGCAGGGCTCTGCCTGTAAATACATTGCCCACTGAACTCCCTTTGTCGCCCATAGTGGTTCCAGGTGTGAAGTGCCTTCAGGGTCAGATCCCTCTCTTCAAATTTAATTGACTGAAATAAAATTGCTTTGAAGTCAGGATGGTATCACCTTAAATTGTGGATGGTAATGCTCTCATGTGAGGAAGTTACATATGGAACTCTCATCCCTAATGGAAACTCCAGTAGACACCATTAGGATCCTTCAGAGTAGTCACTATTGATTTCTATTGGCTGCTACCGAAGAGTCTGTGGCCCAGTAGACATGTTGCATTGTTCTAAAACTGAGTTGCCAACTGGAACCAGTTGAAAATCTACAGAACTTCCACTGGGAATGATAACATCATCCTTTATCTTACCACCATAGAACTCATACTACCAATTATAAGTTCTTACTGAAACACAGAGTATGTTTAATTCTATTTGTCATGGTTGAAGTGGAAGTTTTCTCACAAATACCACGGGAACTACATTGCCACTTTCAAAGCTAAATTCTGCAAGAGGCCAAGCTTCTTCAATACCCATTAAAATAAAGGGAAGTTAAAGTAGGTCTGCCCTTCACATGGCAAGGTCTTAATGGTGACTTAAAACCAAAACCACTTACCCTTGACAGAAGATGTGCAGTAGGGCATGTAACATTAAAGTGGAATTTTACTAAGGCAGATAAACGGTTTCTACCTTAAATTCAATTCTCTTTTGTTGCATCTTAATCTTTAGGAAATAAAATTCATTTTTCTCTTTAATACTGGATTGGACTACCTATGGAGTGACATTGAATTTCCCACAGACGTGAACAAGGATTGGATCCCAGACTAGATTACTCTATTAATTATAGAACTGCTATAGATCTTTGTTTGCCATAGAGTTTTTATAGTTTTTTCTACACATGATTATATTAGAACTGAGTCAAGCCAATAGTTCTAATATAATTATTGGTTAATCTTAATATTGTTGGGTTTCATTCACTATATTGGGCCTGAACGATTGGATAGATAATTTAAAAAATCCCCCACAGTTTCTATAATAATGTTATTTTTTGACTTCCATATGTCTTAAGAAATTTGCCTGTGTTCATAAAGTTAACACTTATTTCTCTGTGTTCTTCGTGTTCACTTTCTTCTGTTATACAGAAAACATTCTCTTTTTCACATTCCGCCTTTGCTTGCCATACAATTTTAAATCCAAGCAAAACTAACCTGGCACTTCAGCAATAAAGACCTCTATTCAGCAGTCCAGACTTGCAGCCTTTGAGGCAATTTTATGGGAAAAGCTTTGTGGCCAATTGAATTGTTTGACTTTTAACTTGGCCCAACTACATGCGAGTTTTTCTGAAACTAGATTTTGTTTATCCCATACACCTGTTATTAGAAAAATGCTGTCGGTTTACTCTGAAACCACAGAGTATTTTAGTTAACTAAGTCTAAACCTGGCCCCACTAATAGGATAGATCACTTTAGTCAACATCTCTCTCCTTAAAAAGGAAACTATCTGCTCTTTGTTCAGGAGCTGGAGTTGGCTTAAATAGAGCACTGCTCACTCTTGAAAACAAAGGGCATGATCCTGCGAGGTGATGAGTGCCATCCACTGCCATTTAATTTAATAGGAGTTGAGGATACTGAACACCTGTTGGGTTTAAGTCCTTTGGCACAGTGTCATCCATTGAGGAGGAGGAGGATTTTTTTATTGTTCCATATACTAGCCTTACATTTGCAGCTCCTCATTGGTTAGTGGATAGGCTCTGATTGGATAAAGCATTCCTTAGACAAATGTCTTGTCCCTATATGCTGGATTTTGCCTGATCTGCCAGGAGAAGAGAGGATTTTGTCTCTACTTCCAAGTGGGTATTTAATTCTTATGAAGAGGACATAATCCTACCATGTGCCAGAATAAACTAATGCAGCTGCAGTTTAGATCTGTCACTGTTTTAGTAGCTTGGCTTCCTAGACCCTCCAGATTTTGGACAAGATTCTGCCAGCCTTGGTCACCTTGAAAAGTACCTGACTCAAAATAGTCCTATTAAAGTCCTAAAAGTAAATAAGGTTGGCAGAATCTTTCCCCATGATATGCAGTTGGTATTATCCCTTAAACCAGTGGTCCTCAACCTGTTTATCATTGTGGGCTGCCGGTTGAGAACCATGGCCTCCCGCACCCTAAAACTGCCTACAGTCCCCTATGCCCAGCGCCCTTGTCTAAAGCAGGGCCAGGAGTGGAGCCCTGAGCATGGGCTGAACAACTGGACCCTGTCGCCAAAACGTGGGGCTGGGACCCGTGGCCAGCCAGCAGACGGGACCCCCAGCAGCTGGGCCAGGAGCGGAGTGCCCAGGGGGTCAGCAGCCAAGAACCAAGAAGGGGGCCCAGGAAAGGAACCCCACCTAAAACCTGGGGTAAACCCGTAGCT
Organism: Mauremys mutica; assembly: GCF_020497125.1. Classification (NCBI taxonomy): domain Eukaryota; kingdom Metazoa; phylum Chordata; order Testudines; family Geoemydidae; genus Mauremys; species Mauremys mutica. The sequence goes on from NC_059075.1 coordinate 34,098,064, forward strand.
CCCAGAGCCCCCCCCCCCAACCTATCCACAGACCCAATCTCCTGCCCCACTGCAGCACTCACTAGCTTCCTGCTGGCAGGAGCTCTGGTGCAGGCTGCAAGACCCTCTCTCCCCCTTAGCAAGACCTGCCAGACCGGAGCAGCAAATTTTGAATTTGTTTTAGTGCACAGCTGGGCTTCAGCTGTGGGCTAATTGGGCTGCATGCAGCCCATGGGTGATGCATTGAGAACCACTGCCTTAAACCATAAGCCTTCTTAAGGACCACCTCTATAGTAGGTGGGATTAGCCTGGGAGAAGAGCAGAGCAACATTCCCTTGGAAATCTGTAGGTACTCTCTCTGAAGTCATTCCTTTTCACAATAGCATGTGCTCAGGCAGAAACAGGAAAACCCATATAACATGGAAAATAAAGTAGGTAAAGGTAACTGACAGCCAAAAATAGGTCACATGTTCTGCATGATTGGAAAAGCCCGTGGAACTGAACCCTCAGTAGAGATGGTTTGCCAAGCGGAACAGTGTTTTTATTTTCACAGAAATCTACCTTACCTGATCACTTAGCAACATTAATTTGTCCTCTGAATCTTTCAGGCGTTTTCTTGGCTGTGTGTGCAATTTGTTGGCAGTGACTCTCCACCTGCTTACAAGCTGAGTCCCAGTTATTGCTACCTGGGGGCTTCCTCACCCTATTCAGTTGGTTTGCCTTAAGCCATTGACCTGGAGGGATACTGAGTGCATGGGGCAAACTGTGGAACAATGACAATGACATTGCATTCCTTCCTTCTAGCTTTGGAAAAAAGCTGCTGAATTGGGAGTAGATTTTTTCTGAGTGATAAGCAAAAAATTAGCTCTAGGAGTTCAGCTGCTTATCACTCAAGAAATCTGCTCCCTCTGTTCAGTGTGGCATTGCACCTGTCTTACAATGCTTCTGTTTGCTTGTCAGCCATTTAAAAAATATTTCATTGTCATCATGCTAGCCATAACAGGGAATTTGAAAGTCTGTTAGTATAAATTTAAATTCTCTATGATCCTGCTAAGTGTGTTTTGAAGTATTCATCTTCCCTCCTTAGTTTATTACTGCTTTTTATATCGTTAAGTAGAAAACAAAAGTAAAGGGGCAGGACACTAACTCATATATTTAAAAAAATTTTTTTAGAGGTTTAACAACCTCTGGGATAAGTAGTTACAAAAAACAGGATTACTGACATATTTTTTGTAAGGAATATATGATATTCACACATGGTGATATCATGTGATACGTTATATTTATCATGCCACTCGTTTTGCCCACCATTCTGTGTCCCTGATACTTATTCTGATGTTTCAAATCAGCATCTTTGACCTTTTAAATTTACACTCGCAGCATCTACATGGGGAAGTTACAGCACAGGTTGGTGTGCACTTCTATTCACATCCCCCCCGAGTCTGAACTTCTGGGCATTGTAGACATGTCCTTAAATCAGCTATCATATTTAAAAGTCCAGTTGTCACAGAAATAGTGTTCTTCTGGCTTCACTCCCTTCCTCCTGTTGAAAATAATTACACCACTGAATTGGTAATATTCCATCCTTGCTGAGTTAAGAGGTTTGTGATCTGGTATCTTGCAATAACACTTCAGGGCTAGAAATGGAAGTGTTGTACCAATTATTAGAGAAGATTCCTAGTGCTTATGCTAGCCCATGAAAGACCTGACATCTGACTTTTAAATGTGCAATGTTATATGTAGTCATTTTCTGTTTCAGCTGTGCAGAGCTCAGAAGGAATGCAGTTACAAATGGAGTCTGGATTTACATTTGGAGGGATTAAAAACATCCCAATTTTCAAAACATTTTTTTCCTATAACATGTGTAGCACATTCAGAATAGGTGACTGTGTGATATGCTGTTAAAGATTTTTATCGACTTGAACTTGGAGTGACCTCTCTTATGGCTTTTGCTCTTGTGAGTAATGCAGCCTCACCTGATTCATGCAGATAAAACCTGTATCACACTATATTCCATGTACTCCACATGTTGTATTAGCCAGGAAAAACTATTATTTTTTTTCTTATCTAAAACTGAGTACACCTTATCAACAACTTCTGTAAGCTGAGGAATGAATAATTCTAATTAGGAGTGTAAACTGTAGAATCAGGTTTCTGGCATGAAAACTCCTGATTACAAGTTCAAAATATGCTTTTGGAAAATGTTTTCTACCCTTGAGGATAAGTCCTATTTTCCATTAAATTCTGTAACTTTTTTCTTGCTTTTTAACCATCTCAGACAATGTTATAAGACTTGTATCCCTGCTATAGAACTATATAGTATGGTTCAAACCACCTAGAAAAAAGGATTTATTATTTTGTTAAATTCTAGAAGTTACCCTAAAAACCTATGTAGAACCCTGTTGGCGTCACCCCTATTAAATTGCATAGGACTTTTCCATAGGGTTAATAGTCACTGAAAACTCTTTCAAGGCCTGATCCTGCACCCTTTAAAGTCAATGGGAGTTTTGACATTGACTTCAATGAATGCAGAATTGAGACCACAGTGAGTACGACAGCAATGTTCAAGAATGATTGACTGGCAGGTTTACGAATGGTCTTTGGTTTGTCACCTTAGAAATGCCAAACAGACACTGGTAGACAAAGGTGCTGGAACTAGGGATTGTGGGGGGTGCTGCTGCACCCCCTGACTTGAAGTGATTTCCATTATATACAGCAAGATATACGGTTTGGCACATGATCAGGAATGCAAGGTGGATGCTCTAGCAGCAGGGATGCCAGAACAATTTTTATATTGGGGGTGCTGATATTAGCACTGTTGGGAAGAAAAGCTTTGTTTTTAGACATGTGCTAGATAGGGACACAGTTGGTGGTATAGATGTTCCAGAAATAGCATTCACACTTAGCTTGTAGAAGGAAAAGGAGAGAACCTCAATGCTATCGTTGTGGGTGAGCATTTTTTAAAGCAGGATTTTATAAAGAAAGTACCATTCCGACATGCTGAGCTTCTGAATGTTAACTATCCGGGAGATGGTGCTTTAAAAATGTAATCTGAGAATATTCAACATAATATTAACATGGAGTTAGTTGTTGCATAGGAAACTTTTGTCCTTATAACTTGTATAGTGTAGGTAAATCTAAAGCACTGTGACTTGCAAACGATATTTTTTTACTTTTAGATGTGACTTTGTTTATGCAACTTTCTGGATTAACACATTTGGAAACTGAAGTCCTCTGTATATCAACAAGATAAGCAGAGACCATACAAGTTTTAGACTATGACCCACCAATAGGCCTAACTTCTGATTGAGGCTATATGGAGAGTTGTTCTGTCTTAAGTTTATTAAATCTTTGGCCTCTGTTTGACACTGTCAACAAGAGTGCCAGTAGTGGTGGGTTTTTATGTCCTGTCTTTCAGCTAATCTCTACATCTTTCCCCATGTCCAGTCTCTCTAGCCAAATCTGCTTCATTCTCTGCATTTCTATATTCTGTCCTTTCCTCTTCTGTCCCCTAAAATCCTTATTATTCCTTAGCCATCTTTCACCTTCTGTAATCTCCTCCTCTGACCAGCTCTGTTATACAGCCACTTTTCCATGCAGAAATGGAATAATGGGATCAGGTCTATATACTGTCTTATGTAGGAGGATAGACTAGATGCTTAGAAAGATCATCTCTGGCTTTTAAAATCTATGAAATAATTGTCCTTTCCAATGCTATGTTTGCTTTGTGAGTTCTTTCACTGCCCTCGCTCACACTTGAATCAAGCATCTTGTACTTTCCTTCAGGATCCTGTATGAGTCCATTCTGCCTACAGTACCTCTCATTCTTAGACCCACGCTCTCTTTTTCTGCTAAGTTCCCCCCTCTCCTCCACCAGTGCAAGAAGCTGAAGCATATTAGTGTTAGGTTATGTGATGAGGGGTGTCTCTGTCTTTCTCTGCTCTTGTTGAATGCTAGTGTGGGGATAGAAGTTTAGGACTTTATAGTTGCCATTTAGGTCCCAATGTTATTGAGCTGTTGCCACTCCATAAATACCAACTTTATCCTTTGGTTGGAGTGTTTTCTTGATGCACGTAAGTGCAGAATGATGTGACCTATAGTTTTGTCTCCACTTCATACCTTAGATGTTCTGCAGAGCTATCCATCTCTAACAGCACATTAAGTCTTTTCTCTTTGGAAAACTTTTATTTGTTGAGATGCTTAGTTTTATATCCAAATTTATAATCTCCACAAAAATCAAAGGTACTGTTTTTTCAGCTGTCTCTTACAACATGTCTCATGTTTTAGGCTCAAATTTTTTGCCATGCTTTCCAAAGGGCAAACTCACTCAACAGGAAGCCTCTGCTTCATATGCTAATAACACAAATATAAAACATTGAGGGCATTATAGGATGTCTCTTCTGATTCTTATTCTATCAGTAGATACAGTGAGAATAAGAAATGTAGATAAACTTAATTGTGTATTTCTGTAAATAAGAGTTAATTTTAAATGTTGCCCATTGGCCAGCGTGAATATGTATGAGGAAATGAAAACTTTTTCAATGACAAGTAATAGCTCTCTTGTCTCCAATCTGATTTTTAAAAAGTGTTGGCTCAAATTATGGTCTGTGATGATCATGCTCTTTAGAAATCCATGCACAATTAAGCCTGTCTCTTAGAAGTCAATGGCAACACCCCATGGCCCTTGGTGTTCTGTAGGGTAGATAATGATGCTTCAGTTTCTATTCTTCTCTCAGAAGACACAAGTCACCCAATAATCATGGTATGATCTGTCATCAGTGAGAAAAAAGTTGCTGTTGAGGAGAGATTTTATCTATGATCATAGTAACTTGGTTTGTTAATGATAATAGTCCTTCACTGAATATAGTTTGCAATTTAATGGGAACCAAGAGTCTTTGAGAATGACTCATAATTGAATGGCCCACCTGGAAACAAGGGAAGCTCTGACTTCTGCTTGTATGAGGTGATGGTATATCCAAGATAGTACTTCTTAATAATGATCTCAAAGGCCATGCCTAGTCTGAAGATGTCTAGCTAATTGCTGCCTTGCTTCCTGTGAGGTAGACAGCTATTACTATCCCTGCTACAGTAGGAGAAACTCAGACAGAAGTGAAATGACTTGTCCAAGATCACATGCTGAATCATTGGCAGAGCTGGGATAGAACAATTAATTCTTGTTTTCTTTTCTGCACCGTGCAGCCTTTCCTGTAAATCAGAATTTTCATGTTTGCATAGCTCAAAGAGAACAGAGGGTAGACAGTTCAATCTGGGTTTATTTATATTTTATGTTGAGACATAAAATCCAAGTTTGAAGGAAGCCAATTCAGAAGATTGTAGTGTTCAACATTCTACTTTGCTAGTTTTGTGATGTGCATGAGAAGCAATGATATCACGTTAAGGCTGCGAAAATAAGAACTGAACAGTCAGGAAATCTTAAACTTATATTCTCTGCTGTGACCTCTATCCTGTGGTATACTGGTTCAGATTCTGATCTTTACAAAGAAGTAACTGAGCTGTCTTTGGCCCTCTGCGTGTAGTATTTTCTATTCCTGTTTTTCTTGTCAAACTTCAGTCCTGTCATGATGATTAATATGTAGCACAAAATAGATGCTATGCACAGTGGGTGAACTAATGTTGCAGGAGAAACCTCTGCTTTTAGATTTTCCTTATTTGGCGTTTTTGTTTTCTTGACTCTAATATGATGTTAATGGTATTTTGAAGGCAGCAAGTCTTGCGTGTGTATCATGTAAACAATAGAATGTCCTGGAAAGTGCTTACTCTTAGACATCTAAATATGACTTTAACGAATATAGTATTGTCTGAAAGCAGCTTGCTTTGTTTCTGAAACAAAAACTTCCGTAAGAGTAATTCCTCCCATACCCCCAACGTGGACTGTAAACCTTATCTATGTTCCGTAGCTTCAGTTTTAAATTGAAACAGTCAGGTGGAGATGCAATTGTTCTTCATTGTGTTTTTATTATGAAATATTTGCTTTATGTTCAGAAATGTTGTATATACCTTTTGGATCAGACTTGGCCATGTTTGGGTGTGACGTTACAAGAAATACATACACAGACTATCAAACTACTGATATTTTGTAAGTCGCTGATCTGCAAATAGCTTGTCTCTCATGAAATGTAGTTGGCTTTGCCTTCTCTAACTTTTTCTTACATACATGCAGAGTGTAGATAATGAGAATCAAATGTTTTTCATTTTCCCTACCTCCCTTATGTACTGTACAGTCTGGGACTAACTGAACTTTAGAGCTTGAGAGAAAGTGTTAGAAGGACATTTTGTCCATTTTGATCGCCAGCTTATGGTTGACACTTTTTGCTGAGTATACTCTTGACATAACTGTTCTGTATGGAGGTGTAAGAGGAAGATAATTTTTTTAAAATTGTAAAATGTTCATTTGATAACCAAGGAAAACTGCTTTCTGTTCCAAACCTGGATTTGTGCCAGTTTGACACAATTTATTTTCTCTCCTTCCACTTAAAAAAGCTATTAAGGTACACCTTGGATAAACGAGGTCTGCAGCGGGTGAAGATCATAGCCAGTGATAACATGTGGGAGCCAATTTCCTTTTTCATGATGGTCGACTCTGAGCTCCATAAAGTGGTCGATATCATAGGGTAGGTCACGCTTTTTTTTTTTTTTTTTAAATGAAGCTGCTTTCTTAGTAGCCTGCTCTGATCATGTATTTCCACTGGTTACTCTTATATAACTTAAGAGGTAGCGTTTGCTGGGAGCTTTGGCTTAGCTAAGCGCTCACCAAAGGTTTGATACCTTAACCTTTCTTGCTAAATAATGTACTTTGTCAGGTGTAGGGAGGCGATCATTAGAGCTTTGTGTTCTGGCCTGGTTCCTTTCAAATTCTACCTGAGTTTTCACCTGAGCGGACTTAGCCTTAAAATCTGCTGACAGTTGCTTCCCCAATCAATTCAGTCATAGACCCAGGCCCCCTCTCTGGCCAGCCCTGCCTATTTTGGCGGATGCTTGGAACTCCTACAGTTGGTGCACAAAACATGCTTTGATGCTGCCCTCTTGCAAATATTCTGCTATGGCTGGTTTCCCTTAGGGTCTACGTTGGCAAAAACTGTCATAGACCATAGGGTGAATTGAGCCTTATGACTTCATCTGTGATTCAACTAGCAATGCTTGATTCAATTAATCTGTGTCTCATTACTGGTTTAGGTTAGGAAGTCAGGGTTTGCTCATGTGGAGGCTGATACGACCATCGGACGGGAGGACATGTTTTTCTAGTTGAGTTTCAATGGACACCAGTGTGTTGTCTCAGAAGCAGAAAATTAAAATTAACTACAGACCTGTATTGATTCTCCAACACTGGCAATTTTAAAATCAAGATACGCTCTACGATATTTGGGGGACGGGGGAAGTTCTATGACCTAGGCTGTACAGGCTGTTGGACTAGATTATCACAATGGTCCCTTCTGGCCTTAGTATCTATGAATCATCTACCAAGTGAAGATGTAAAACTACTGTAAAAAGGGTTAAAATTGTCAGCATTTGTTCATCTTACTAGGAACCTCTGGAAGTGCCTTTTCTTTTTAAGCTTGATATTACTGTTGACTTACTTAAGCTGCCATTCCTAGAAGACAAATAATAACTCTGTTTTTGATACAGTGTCTTTGGAAATAAAGGTATCAAATGTTTCTTAGTAGCTATGAATTTAAAATACATTATTGTGAAAGTGGCTATGGGTGGAATTGGCAGCTTGAGGCTCATGTTAACAAACCTGTTCTTCTGAGAGTATATAAGGTTGAATAAATACAGTACATCATTTCAGGAAAGTCCGCTTTCGTAGCACTTCTATCTGGGTTGAGTTAAAGTGGATTAGATAATCAAGATGAGAAAGTTGAAGGGTGGTAAGAAACAAAAAAAGGCTATTATTCTAGTTAAACTTTCTCACAGGGATGATATTGCATAATTAAGACTTTAAGTTTTGTGCAAATAAGCCAATTTTGTAAAGCCTCCTCAGAATAGAATTTTTCAGACATATTTTTAATAACTAAATATTCCCTAGCAATGTTTTGCAGCCTGCATATCACAATATTGTGTTAGTGCATGGAAGTCAAAAAGTAAAATAAGCTAGTAAATTTTCTGTCCAATAGTGAGAAGCGCAAAAGGCAAGCAGCATAAATAGTATATCTGGAAAATCTAGTCTAATTTTTGTTCACTGTAGATTACTGTTAATTCCACCTTCTGCTATGAGAAATTTGTTTCCTAACAATGATTTTTTTTTTTTACCTTGTTGCTCTAACTGGGATTTAATTAGTTCTCTCATGCAAAACTTCTGCCACTCACAGGACAGTTTTTATATGAGAGTGCTACTAGTCCATGGCCTACTATACAAAGATATATTTAATGTTAAAATGCTTGATAATATATAGACATGTATTATAGTAGAATTTAGGTACCTTGGTCATGGATCCATGACCCCATTGTGCTAGGCACTGTGCAAACACGGGTAAGGGGAGGTGCGACTGAAAAGTTTGGAGACCACTGCTTTAACTAGTTTTATACACTCCACAGCACCTAAGCCCCACCACACACTGGTCTGCTAGCTAAGGGTATCTGCAGAGCAGTATGCTGTGGCCGTGTCCCCTATGTTGGAGCATGCTCAGAGGTGTTGGGGTGGGAAAAGGTGGGGGTGGCATAGGAACGAGCTGTTCTAGCTCTAAGGCTGTTGGGGAATCTGCAGAAGAGATGGGAACAGCTTGCTCTCCTGAGGAAGTTGGAAGATGTGAAGAATCTGGTCTTTTGCTCTCTGTGAAAGGAACTTGTTCTTTGCCACAGTGCACCTCTTGCTATGTGCCATATTCCTTATTTGTCAGGTCAGTGTAGCTGAGGTGCTTGGGTGGAAAGGATAACTTAAAAGAAGATTGCAACCCAGTCTCGTGTCCTCATAAGTTTTAAAGTAGTGATGGATTCAGCAGACTGAGGGCATATTGAAGGGCTATAAGTTTTTCTGATGGTGAATGCTTATTTTTTGATGATTATTGCTCATTCACTGGCATCTAGGGGGGTGGGGAGGAAATGACCCACTCACTTTTGGTGAGATTGTTCCACTTAATCACAAACTAACGGAACGGGGGGGGGGCGCGTTGTGTCTGAAAGGATGTGGGCTGGAAGTGGAGCAAAACTGCTCATAAATATGTTCTGACAATGGTCTTTCTGCCCTTTTTTGCAAGACCCAGTTTCAGCTTCTTCTTTTTTAACCTTAACCCTTTGTTCATCCCCTCTTCTTATCCATTTTCTTCCCTTACCTTTAGTGCTCTCCTCTCATTCCCTTTATTTGATTGTTCCACTTTCCATATTCCACCTCTTATTTATTTTTACACTTACACACACCCAACCACTCCTTGGTCTTTGTAGTTAAAACAAAACACACAAGTCTGGGTATTGATTACTGCATTCCTATGTGATCTTGAGCAACTCACTTTGCATCTCCCCCCCCACCTCCTTCTGTGAAATGGGGATAGTATCTGCCAGGGGTGCTGAGTAATAATTAATGTTTGTAAAGGATTTTGAGAGCCTTCGAGAGAGAGGGGCATAGAAGTGCACATTTACTCCCTCTCTGCTTTACATCTGTCTCTACAAACTATGCTTTTCATCTAATCACTGAAGCATCAAAGTTAATATTTTAGTCACTTGCGTTTTTGCTTCCAAACCAAAAAGAGTTGAATGTGTATACAGTAAGCCTAACAGCAGAGGGATGAATATTCAACATATTTATGAGCACTGTATTATGCCTTTATTAGCTTAGTCAAGCTATACGTGAATGCGTACTGTACTGGGAGATGGTCCATACTCCTCTTAAAGGAAAACAGATCACTTAGCTGAATTCTTTCGTCTTTGTTTTAGAAATATTATTCCCTTCCCTTGCCCACAGATCAGCAAGGTTCCTCCTGCCTCTATATCAGACTAATATTAAGGACCCTTCTCTGACCTCTATTTATAGAATTTATGGTTTTGTTTTCAGTGTGTAGTTAAGTTGATTTCCTTGTTGGTTACTCTGTTATCTGAGGGGAAACTAAAAATGCCTCTTATTGTCTGAAAGAGAGCCTTTGAAACTGTTGTAAGATGAAATTGCGTTAGTCAATAAGTGGTAACCAAACCAGTGTGAGCACAAAAGGTCTTCTTTGATGAGAACAAATATCTCCATTAGGAGTAGGAAAGATCTGTCAAAGAGAAATAAGCAGAGCTCCTATCATATTCTGTACATAACCTCAGTTTATTGCAGCTGCTCCAGACTTTCAATGCTTTTTCTTTTGGCTTTAACAACATACTTGCTGAAAATCCAAAGATTTGATTTCTGAGGAAAGAGTATAAGCGTAAGCATAAATAGCTTGGTTAAGTGATGACTAAGGGGAGATCTCACTTTATGTATAGGGCTTTGAAGATACCCAGTGCTGAGCATTATTATTAATCCACAAGTATGTAAAAGTCATAGAAACCCAGGAGAGGATTTATTTAGGGTGGTACAAGGTGGTATAATTAGCCTCAATGAGATAAAAGTATTAGGGCACTAATGCTGAATATCAGGAAAAAATGTGCACACCAGGATATGGAATAAAAAGCCTGCTTTGCATTTGATATTTAAAACTAGACTTGCTAAAGCATCAGAATACAGTATAAGGAAAAATCCTTCATTGGCACAGATGAGGCTAAATTTTTAAATATTGTAGCTCTCTTCTGGATCTAACTACTGTAGTATGATTCTCTGAAGTGAAATCCACATAGTGATTGGTTTTTTGTTTTTTTTCCACCAGTCATTTTGTTTGTGCTTTGAGCTAATAATTGAATGTGTATTGAGTTCTCCTGCTTTTCTTGTGTTAAGTGATGTCCTTTTTTGAAATACTATCCAGGGCTCATTACCCTGGAACAAAAACAGTGCCTAATGCCTTAGCAACTCAGAAGAAACTATGGGCTTCAGAAGACGATAGCACTTTCAATGATGAAGTGGGTGCAGGCTGCTGGGCTCGGATCCTGAACCAGAACTATGTGAATGGAAATATGACCTCGTAAGTCTTGCATGCAGTCAGTTATTTTCATAACTTCAGCATACTGTCATGGTTACAAGGCTATCTGTACTTCTCTGGTCTCTTTGAGTGCACTCCTCAGGTGTCAGGCCTTGTGCCTTTACTACTTCTGGCTGGAATTCCACAATTTGACCACTTTTAGACCAGACTGTGGGCCACAGTATCCTGTGTTTCAACCATGATTACCCAGCAGTCCAGCTGAGTTTGGACAGCTCTGGTTCTTTTCTTTGGGGGTCTGACAGTGGTATTATAGTGACAAAAGAGAGAAGTATGTTTTGGAGTAGGAAAACACATGAGAGAGAGGAGGAGGAGGATTCTATAGCAACAATCAACACACATCTGTCTGATCTAAAAGCTTACCATCCCCTGATGATAACCTAGGGAGTCTTAACTTGAAATACCCTAGTGAGTACCTGCATCTTCATCTGGTTCTGCTGAACAACTCCCCTTACACTCCTCCCTAACCCCTTTGAGAGATTTTTCTGTTTTAAGTCTTCCACAGTTCTGTTCTTTTGATTTTTCTGGTTCCCGGGCCTTTTCCTGTCCTGGCTAGAGGCGGGTGCGAACTGTTTTGTGGGAAAGTCTGTTCTGAAAAACAATAAGACCAAAAAAGTTGGAAATTTCAGACAAAATGAAATTTGGGGGGGTGAGGTGGAAGAGGTTGGATTGATCAAAAGGTTTTGTTCAGATTTCAACATTTTAAATTAAAAAAAAAGTTTATAATATAAATATTGAAATGAGAAGGAATCTCAAAATGGAAAATCAATGTTTGGTTCCTAAAATTTCAAAACATTCCATTTTTGATGTCAAAATGCTTCATGGTTGTTTTTGAAATGGAAATTGGTCAAAATCTACCTTATCCTTTTGAAATGATTCACTGTCGATGAATTGGCATGTTCAGACAGTAAAACAATCCACTGGAAGATTCCCAATCTGCTCTAGTTATGGCATAGTCTCTAAAAAGCTCTCAAGTGTTTGCTGAGTAGTGTCTTGTCTTGAGTCATTCTTTTTCCCTTTCTGCTTGTTTTTTCCTTACATCCTCTATTAAACTAAACCAACATATTCATACAGTAAACATCCCAATAATCATATCAACACACAATATTCATCAAGTATTACAAGCAGCTCCATATCTGGCTTACACTGAATAATAAAATCATGTTGGCCTTGCTGCATGCCTTTGGACTGAAATTTGCTGTAGTTCCTGTCAGCCAAGTTGGAGCTCTTGAAAATTGAAATAGAACAAGTTGGTTAGTGTACAAAGCAAAACGTTTTCTTCTGAGCATCTTTTTTTGTCGACTTTTTAGGACCCCTTTTTAAAAATTCAGGTGCACAGTGGCACACAGTTATAACGACCGCTTTTGGGATTTAGGTGCTGGCACATACCAGGGGGTACTAAAAGAATAACTCTTGTTTGCCTGCAGCAGCGACTAGATATGTATGCCATCACAAATGGGGGCCATAATTTGATACCTGCAAATGTGCCAATATGAGAATAAGACCTAGGATCTTTTTATTAACAAGCTCTCTTGATTTTAAGTTTCTTTAATTTTTTCAAAAGTAATTGATCAGACTAATGCTTTTTTGGTTTACTGAGAACTTTTCCTTTAATGACTGAGGTTCCTTGAGAGGACAATGTGGGGTAAAGGTTGCGCTGCTGCTGTCCGTTTTGTGTGGGTAAAAAGAGTTCAGTCCACAAGTTACTTCATTTAGCTCTTTTCACTAGTGCTTAAAACCATATTACAGCCTTAAAAGTTCTTCATATATAAACCCCAAGTGCTTGACTTTTCCTCTTCAAATTTCCCAAAGACATGATGTGATGAACTGAGCAAATATCATAAATTGATAAACGGTTGCTTTAATTAAGGGCTCCGTTGCAACTGAGGTTAGGATGTGCAAGTTCCAGATATTAAGGATCTTGCAATACTTTGCTAGTCAAGTTAGTCTTGCAAGTCTTCCTAAACTTTCTTTAGGTGCACAAGTATAGAAACACAGACACCTGCAGAGCTGCCACATTCTGTAATTCCCACCACTGCAAATGTGTAATATGTCTGCCAAAGGAAGTAGCTCCATTGGAATGTTTAGTTTATGCAGACACACATGGGTGTTCAATCTCAGCACTATCAGAAAAATTTTGTTAAATTCTCTGCACTCAAAACTATTGTGACTTTAAAAACAAAACTATTTTCCAGCACCATTGCTTGGAATTTGGTGGCTAGTTATTATCAAGATTTGCCCTTTGGTCGAGATGGATTAATGACAGCGCAAGAGCCATGGAGTGGCTATTATGCAGTGGAAAGTCCCATCTGGATCACAGGTAAATAAAAAGTCCAGATAGCCCTACAAAAGTTTAGACAATAAAATACTGGGGGTTTTTTATGCTAAATTAAACTAGTACAACATCCTCTATTTTTGGTGTTTTAATAATTTTCTTTTATGTTCACTTTTTATTGGATACAGTACTTTTATTGAACATTTTTACTTTCTTAGCAATTGGAAGACTCTCCCTTAGTCATTTTAACTAGAATGGGGGCAGGAAGAAATCCTTACAGGGAATGAGATCTGGTTCTCTGATCTGACTTGTGCCACACATACAAGAATCACATCAATGTAGTTCATGGCTCCTATTATTAAAGATCTCTGTTTTCATTGCAAATGACTGTTTTTGGGTTTTGTAACATTTTGTTTTCCTTTCAAAAAAAGGGCTTTGAGCTAAAACCTCTGTAAAAGCTAGGACTCGGTGCCTGATTTTTATTTTCTATTTTATCTCCAAAATATCTGGGTACTTGAGTTCTGAGAGGGAGGAAAAGAAAACAGAACTGGAGTACTCCTATGTTCTGTTTGTGATGGTTGAGATTGTAAACCATCACTTTTACTGTCTGTATAGTATATAAAAATTTATGTATATATGTATCCAGTGGCCACTCTCTGGTCCACCCATAACCTTTACTTGTCTCTGCAGAGTTGGTCACCAGATCAGGTGACCTGCCCCTTCCCCTATGTGGCAGGATCATGTGAAGTTTCCCCTATATTGTATCTTCTGCTATTCATCTGCAGACAGAAAAATGTATCATGTAGCAAGGGGTTCAGACACAAGAATTAGCTATACCCACCTTCTTGATTCTTTGGTCTCTTTCCAATTAACTAGCCATAAGTAGCGCCTTGTAAATTCTATGGAGATCTCTCTCAAAGTAAAGTGTATGGTTGGTTGTAAAACCAGTGGCATCAAAGCTACAAAATGGTAGCAGGATGACCTTTCTGGAATGAATGCTGACCTTTGTTTTTGGTTTCTTTTCACTGTTGCACAGCACATACAACCCAGTTTACCCACCCTGGCTGGCATTACCTGCAGGTGGATGGACATTTAGAACATGGTGGCAGCTATGTAGCTCTGACCGATGGCCTAGGCAACCTTACTATCATCATTGAAACTATGGTAATGTTCTCCAATAACCAACAAAGGGTACGTGCAGACTACCCGCTGGATCGGCGGGTAGTGATCGATCTATCGGGGATCGATATATCGCGTCTCATCCAGACACGATATATCAATCCCCGAACGCGCTTCCGTTGACTCCGGAACTCCACCAGGGCGAGCGGTGGTAGCGGAGTCGATGGGGGAGCCGCGGCCGTCGATCCCGCGCAGTGAGGACGGGAGGTAAGTCAAAATAAGATACGATGACTTCAGCTACGCTATTCCCGAAGCTAAAGTTGCATATCTTACATAGACAGTCCCGTGTGTCTCTTCCCCCTCCCCCCCCCCAACCCCCCGCCATGTAGACCAGGCCAAAGCAGTAGATAGAGATTTAGGATGATTTTTCTAAAAAAAAAATTGTCTTGCAGAAACTCATTATGTACGTGTTGCTTGCAGCTTTGCCAGGGAGAGCAAATAGAGCTCCTTCTCTTGTCTGCCCGTGCTTGGATGGGTACAGTTATGTAGAACTTCCTGGAAATCGGGGTGTGCGTCAGTCTTGTATCGCAGGCTTAACTTGTGACACAGTGCAGTAGAAAACTGTTAGATGAATAAAGTATTTACTACAGTTTTAACCTTTATAGGCACTTTATTCTTTTACTTCTTAAATCACATTAACAAGTTCAGTATGTAATGAGAGCTTTCCAGCCTCTTTACTGTGTATATATACAGTAGCATCTTTGGGCTTTGAAATATTTGTTTCTAATATTTACTCTGCATGTTCTATCATATTTTATAATGTGTGGGTTGGTTTTTTTTTTAAACAAGTACTGATGTCCACCAGCCTCTTCAGTGGTGGTTTGAGGGTCAGCACAGTCCTCCTCACTAGTCTCTGGTGATGGGGGTCTTGGAATATGGACTTTATTCTCTCCTGCCCTTTGAAATTTGAGCTGTTGATTAGGTGTGGCTGGTCCATGGGGAAGGCCCTTCATTTTCAGTTAACTGCCTTTTTTATACTAAAAAATTCCCAGGTTATCCCAGTATTATTTGGCTTTTAGTGATTTTATTTATTTATTTTTTACCTGAATTTTGGATCACGTAAGTACATGAAAATGCTGATTGTGAAGAAAATACAGTATATTATTTTAGATAGACTACCTTATTAACAAACACATCAATTAAATTAAGTTAATGTGGAAGATATATATACATGCATGTGCATGCATGTGTGTATTTAATGTACAGTTCATGAAATAAACCATAGCATTAAACTGCTTTTACTTTCAATACTTTTACTTTTCTCTGTTTGTTGTTGTTCTGTCCTCCCATCCCCCAATATTCACCCAGCAAACTGTGTGTAAACTTAATTTTTGCACTGAGTTTTCACCTGTTTTTTAAAATTTTGTAATAAACCCTGAAATTCCCAGGCAGATTTACATAAATTAAAAACTGAAAATGAAGGGCCTTGGTCATGTGGTATTGTTAGTTCCTTGATTGAGTAGGCATAATATTTTAAAATCAGGTGGAGGGCTTTGAATATCCCAGGAAAAGGTAGAAAGTTTATAGTGAGAGGGAACAACAGATGAAGCAGGACTAGGGGATATTAGAATTTTTTAAGCTTTTTTATTTTTTCCCCCCTTCTTTCTGGGCCACATGCAGGTCTTGCAAGAAGTATCAGAGCCAAGATTTTTTAAATGTGACTTGGGATTTTTGAGCCCAGTTTGAGATACCGTAAAGGGGTCTGATTTCAGAGAGTTCTGAGCAACCCCTCCCCCCCGAAAATCATGCTTGTTTAAGGCATCTCAGATTGGGTACCCAAAAAGCATCACTTCAGACAATCTTGGCCATCATTCCTGCAGAAATCAAACTACTGAAAGATTTATTATCCGGATGCAGAGTTCATTTCACTTGGTCTCATCTTCACGCAAATCAATTCTGTGTGTGTTTTAGTCCTACTGTTGAAGGGTGTGATCAGTTCTTTCTCCAGCTCCTTAATTGCCTTAGTTCCAATAGTCTGGCAAGGAGTCCTGCGCATCCTGTCACATTGCTGATTTAAGCAGCATCCCAAATAAATATGGACTCTAACTTCCATTACCCCCGAAATAGCAGTGAACTTGGAACCAAAACAATTTACCTGATCCCTTTTGTTACCATTTTGTTAATGTTTATGGCTTTTGGCTCATACTTGGGGATCTTGACTCCCATCAAAATTGGCAAATGACCAATTTCAGTGATGTATGTTCCCATCTGTTCCATTCATTTTCTTTCCAGACTTATCACCACTCTCAGTGTATCAGGCCTCCACTGTTTCCCTTCATTGTGTCACCTCAGAAAGCAACTTTCTACCTCAAAGGATCCTTTGTAAGTAAAGTTTTGGGTGTATGTATCATATAAATGTATTCAGGGACATCAGGTTGCTGCATATCGTTTGATACGTGTACACTGGGCCTGTAACAAAATAAGATGTCGCTGTGTAATGAACTAGCTTTGTGCATGTGAGTGATGTTGGTGTCTAAAATTGTAGCCACGTAAAGGATAAGGGACTGACTACTACTGTAAGCTGAAAGTTCTCCTTTAACTTATGTGGTGGAGGCCTATACTTTGGGGGGCTGAAAGATGAGCACTCATTCTATAAGGTGTATGTAAGAGACTTACATAATTATTGTATTCGCAGAAGAACAATTTGTTACACTACAATCACCTTCACCTACCAAAAACTGATTTCCCCCAACTCCAAAAAGCATTCAAAGAATGTTACTGTTTTTTCCTTAATGTTTTCCTGAAAATACGTTTGGTGGTATGGAGAGGAGCACATTTTCCCTTATTTGACTTGGAAATCCACTACTTTCTCCCTCCCTTGTAGGCATGTTTAACCCTCACTTAATGGGAACAAATCCTCTTCCTGTGAAACAGTTTGTTACCCCCTCCTGTAGCTATTCTGCTGAAATAAAGGCCTATGTTTCAGCTTAAACATTTCTGCTCCATGAAAATATAGTCTGGATACCTCTCTGTGGGTGGGTGGAATATGGCTCAGCTGGGAAAAATGTGAGCCATGCTCCAATAGCCACAGTAACTAGTCTGTGTTAAATGGCAGATTTGGGGAGTTACTTATCAGAAGGCGAAAGTGTTTGAACCCTCTTAGGTTTTAATTTCTAGTAGGATTGATTCCTCTCCCTTCACAGCTATACAGGCTGGGGCAAGTAGTGCCTCATTCGCCAGTGGAATAATGGAATAAAAGACTTACAAGCAGCCCTCAATCATTGCTCTTGTAACACAGCTGCCCCTAGTGCCCCAAATGGTACTGCTCTTATGCCATATGGCTTACCAGGGAAATTGTATAAGATCCTGTAGGAATAGTGTGCACACCATGTCTCTAACTCTAGATTTTTCTCTTGCTAACTTCACTGTGACTAAATTCAAACTCCAGAATTTTGTTGAATGATTGTGTTTTTAAGTAATAGAACTATAGTTGCCCTCACATTTTTGTAGTGCTAGGACTCATCAGCTGCATTATTCAGTGGTTCTAATTAGGCCCAGGCACTAGTATCCAAAACTTGTGATAACTTAGTTATCCAGATATGAAATGAATGAGGCAATCTAATCCTAGCTGCTGGAGGTAGATGTCTGTATCAGAACCTTCATCACAGTTGGCACTAATTGGCCATCTTGTTAGCATTCTTGACGGAAGCCAAGGATTCAATGGGCTATTAAGAGTGAATTCCCCTCTTCATAAAAGCTGTTCCTGTGTATTGGGGCAGAGACCCACAGATGTGAGGGAATTGTGAGCTGCCATTGCCCATGCTATACCTGTTCTGTGGATAAGCAAATAATGGTTGTCTCTTGGACTGTTCACCCAACATATTTCACTAAAACAGACTTAAATGTCTTTAAATCCTCAGTATTTCCAAAGAAGAATCTTATGAATTTTTTTTAATGTTTATTCCTAGCATAAAGTGAAAATCTTGAAAATGTGGTATACCAAGCTTGGCTTCAAATCTGCAAATTCCACCTTATTCCATCCTCTTCCTCCTGTAAAGGTGGGTTTGTTACTTACTGATCACGGTTAATTCTCCTCAAACTAGGGTGACCAGACAGCAAGTGTGAAAAATTGGGACAGAGGGTGGGAGGTAATAGGAGCCTATATAAAAAAAGTCCCAAATACCGGGACATCTGGTCACCCTACTTCAAACCCTTGCCATTTTGTTATTCTCGGTGACTGATGGGGGAATGGAAGAAAAACCAGGCTTACAGATAAAAATGGTTTTGACACCCCTGATTTGTTCAAAGACTTCTGGCCATTCTGTATTTTATGTACTAGGGGTTTAATCCTATCCAGCTCAGTTGTGGAACGTTACATGTATAGGTGCAAGGTAAAAAAGTGGAATTACTTCAGCTTTACCCCAGTGTGAGAAGAGAATTTGGCTCTTTGGGCTTGACACCACATGATGTAGGTGTACAGTATTCCTTGTGTAATCATAAAGTTCTGAGCAGGATGCTGAGTTCAAGGGACATTGATACTCTTGCTAGTGAGAGCCCTGCTGCATGGCTGCCACATCACTCTTTCATGGTAGCTGGAGTGAATCTTGAGAGAGGAGGATGTAGCTAAGTGATTCATTAGCATAATGATTTACTCAGAAAGAAACTCTGTTCTTTCCCCTGGTCTTGCCCCTTTTTACCTTGTACACTTGAGCACTGGAGGAGGTGCACAGTGGACCTGAGCCTTTACTGTTCAGTGCTGCACTTAAACTCGCTTACACCCACCTACGTGTCTCTGACACTTGCATTTGTGCTAGACGGCATCAATCTTGCACTCTGTTGCTCAGGGATTTGTAGGGTCTAGGTCTTATATTTCTCTGGCTGGGACCCCCCACATCCCATTTTCACAGCCTTGACCCAATGTCCTCTTCGGGCCCTGCTGCTTCTCTGTGATGATGTTCTCGCCACACATTTAGAAGTAAAGTGTGGGAAGAGGGACCCTTGTTGCCAGTGAATCTGTTATATCCCAAGTAATGGGAACATGGGAATACAGAGAAGCTTCTGCAGACTGGGTGCTGATTGCCTCGATAAATACCACTTCTCAAAAAAGCTGTTCTCAATAGTATGTGACCTTGCTTAAATTCTGTTGTAAACGAGTGTTTCCAGATGGATCTCTGTACTGCCAACTGCTGCCTCCTCTCTTCACAGTAGCTCCCTGGTGACTTTCATGCTCAGAATGGACAAACAGGGCTGTGCCTCATTAGCTCGTTTATAGGTAGTTTGCAGTGTTACAGTTAACTAGAGCATGGAGTGAAGTATAGAGTTTGGGGGTAAAGCTCAACATACCTATAGGGAAATTAGACCCACTGCTGCAAGACAGTGTGCTTTTGTGTTAACTTGGAAAGTTAAAGGCAATGCTACAGAATTTTGTCATTTGCTGATGCGATCACTTCAGCCGCCTCTTGCATTTCTTTAGCTTGTGCTTTCTTTCATTACAGGTACATGAAGGGATGTTCAGCTTAAATCTGGATATGGATGAAGTCTACACGTTAACTACCCTCACGACAGGCCGGAAAGGGACTTACCCAGATCCTCCCCAGTCTAAGCCTTTTCCTTCAAATTACAAGGATGATTTCAACATTCGTAAGTCAACTCTTAATTTCTTAAGGTCTGTGCTGTCTGGGAGAGCAGAAGGGCTATGGTGCTTAGAGGAATAATCTGCATTAGTATGGCCTAGTCTACACTAAAATGTTAAGTCGACCCAGTTACATCGCTCAGGGGTGTGAAAAATCCACACTGCTGAGTGACGTTAAGCTGACCTAATCCCGGGTGTAGACAGCACAGGTCAGAGGAAGAATTTGTCCTTGACCCAAGCTACCGCCTCTTGCGGGAGGTGGATTACCTACGCCGATGGGAGAACCCCTCTGATCAGCGTAGGTAGTGTCTACACTGAAGTGCTACAGCAGTTGTGCTGCTGTAGCATTTCAAGTGTAGACAAGCCCTCCAGCTGGTCTGTGAGAGAGTGAAATACATCACAAATAGTATAGCCTTCTGGCTGCTACTGACTGCCCTGGAGTAGAAATACTGAATACTTCAAGTGCTGGTTCCTCTGTGTATTCCACTGTGGGTGTGCATGCGCCTGAGACTAGATTTCTAGCAAGTGGTGTCCACTGGCCTGCATCTGCTCAGTTGTTCCCCTTGTGCTCCGTACCAAAGAGTTAGCAGTCCCGACTGATGCCTCGCCAGTTCCTTCTTATGACCACAAGGCCTGAGTCAGAATCCTGCTGTATCTGGAACTGATCCTTTTTGACATTCTTTCCTGTAAATATTTATTTTTTATATTATTAGTTATTGTTAATAGTTTTCATAGTTTGATAAGTAGTTAGTTAATTACGATCCCTATTCTGGAAAATCCTCTGATTCCTTGGTGTGGGACTTGAATTATGCCCAGGCTCCCAGGCTTTAAGAATTGCGTCCATTGCCCCCTGCTCCTTTTAGATCAGCAATGACCACCAGAGTTGCCTCTGCTGCCTTAGAGAAGCTCCTGTCTCCACTAAGTGTGGTATAAGCTGCTCCTTTCCTTGCAGAACATGGCAGGCATGAGAACTGTGGCTTGGGAAGCCCGTGCTGGAACATGTTATGAAGCCTCAGTTGGATCCAGGCCAGTGAGACCCATTCTCCTGTACATCAGCCTGATTATTGAGAATTGTTTTTTCTAGCTCGATGTCTGTTTCAGAAGCAGTAACAGCTTGAGTGAAGGACCCTTAATAAGAGACGCTGTAATAAACATCAGAGTGGATTCCTTCCTAGATCTAAGAGAAGGGATCCCTCCCCGATCGTGTTCAGGTTGGATGAGTGTTTTTCACTCAGGACACAAGGACTTAGATCCTCGTAAGCTTCATGACCATGATCAAAAGGCACATAAGAGCAAGTTGTCTTCAGCACTACTCCCCCATCATTTACATTGACCTTTGTACCACTAACACAAAGCCCCAAGAGCCAAACTATTGTGAACTGTTGGTACTGGCAATAACCATGCGGTCAGAAATTCTAACACCAGTGATACTGTCACAGCCATGGAAGGAACCATGGAAGGATTACTAAGAGCTCTATTATGCAGACTCCGAGGGTGCGGGGCGACAAGACTCAGCCATCTAAGGCTCCAATGTCTAACCCCACACCATACTGTATTTTTGTCCTCCTGGACTCGCAATCCCCTTTGTTGGCCCTCTCCAGCAAGATTCTAATGCCGGGGAGAATCTCATCTCCCTTCCCATTCCATTCACTAGCCATGGTTTCCTGACACCGGTACCATCAATGGAACCGGACCCAACCTTATCTTCTGGACAGTCTAATGTTCCAGTGGAACTATCTTCCTCTCTGCTGAGGGAGTTCAGAGGATTGAGAGCCTCCTACTTCCAGTCTCATCTGGTTAGGTAAGGGACACCTCCTTGGACCAATGGTACTCTGTGTCTTGGTGACCATCACAACCTATTTTCAATCCCTGATATTGACCTTATTGGGGACCATGGGACCCATATACACAAGAACCAGAGTCTGTGTGAGTCAGTAGGGAAATCGTACCACCCCTTCCCTCAGGGGATTTGTTGGAGCCTTCTGAACCTATGGAAGAGGAAGATGATGAACCAGATCCACTGTTACCACTAGTGCTAACACATTTCTTCCTTGCTCAATGAGGTAATTGCTTCAGCCTTGCCTTGTCCTCTAGATGACCATAAACATTTCTAAAAACTACTTCACAGAGTAGCAGAATAGCTTCAGATCCACTTAGATGAGGTCCAGGATGCACAATACAAGCTCTTGGACATTCTATAGCCCATGGGGTCTAGCCTAATAGCACTCCCAGTCAATGAGGCCATATTGGAACCAGCAAGAACCATATGGTACGTGTTAACCACTCTAATTTTGCACTGCTGTTGATTCTCCAGCACAGATGTGCTGATGGAAGAAATTATAAATATGGAGAATATTTTGGAAGAGAACTTTCTGAAAACCTGAAGTGTGTGTGGGAGTAAAAGAAATAAATCTAACCTCATTGTTGGTTTTTTTATTCTTTGAATAGGTAATCCGCCCTTTAGTGAAGCTCCACATTTTGCTGATCAGACTGGGGTATTCGAGTACTTTGTCAACACTTCTGATCCAGGGGACCACATTTTCACACTCCGCCAGGTGGTGGTTCAGCGACCCATCACCTGGGCTTCTGATGCAGACCAGGCCATCAGCATTATAGGAAACTTTAAATGGTATGTTGTATCCACTTTAACTAGGCTTTGCAGAATTCAGTTTTTAGGTTTTTTGTTTTTGGTTTGGTTTTGGTAGTTTTGATGGATAATATCGGTTTATTTTTAAGAACTCTTTTATCTATTTAAATTTTCAAGTTGCAGGAAATTATTGGGAGAGTGTCAGACAATTTATTAATAGACAGTGAGACTGAAAAAAGTAAAGTTTTATAACTATTAAGACAAATAGTCAACATCACATGTCAAAATATACAAAGAAATATCCTTAAACTCTTTTTTAAAAAAAAAATGTCAAGTAGCAATTGCCTATCTGTAAATTTTAGTTATTAATGGAAATATTTTTCACTGCCCTGTCTGTGCATGGTGAAATCAATGTTTACTGACATTTACTTTTAAAAATTTCATCCTTCCAAGACTAATTTTAACCTGTATTCCCATGCATGTGGCATCCCATGCCCTCTCACTGGGCAGCTTCTGTCTTGAATTTTCATTCCAAAGCTAATTTGTATCTAGACTAATCCACACCTGGGATAGATTGAGTGTACATATCTCTCTTTTTGAATGCCAAGTATTGAGTGATTTTGATTTAGAATGCTGAAAAAATTCTAGGCCAAATTAGTGGCAGCTTGTAAACACAAGTCTAATTTTAAGGTAGAGGTCAGATTTTTGTGAATCCAGTGCGAATATCTGTCCACGTGTTTGTAACCATGCTGAATGATTCCGCTTAAAATCTGTTGTACAAATGGGGAAGAGTGTATAATGACTTTAAGATGCAAAAGCTTTGGGTCAAGCTTGGCTGTAATCTGTAATGTCAATTCAAATGTTTGATGTTACCAAATGAACTTTTTCAAATTTCTGTTACATTGGTCTTGTGGTGCCATCTTCTGGCCAGTCCCAAAAATTGCACTGACTTGATCTATAGAGCCCATGGAATACTGCATTTTAGGTAAAGATGGCTGTGGATGCATCAGTGAGGTTAGTCAAAGTACGTTAGTAACCTGATAAACTGGGAGACTCCAGTGAGACTCTACACTTGAGTTGGAGGTCTGTTGGCTTACATGCGATGACTAATTGGAGAAAAGAGGGGATGCAGAATCAAAGTTGTGCAAGGGTTGGGTGGTATGGAAAATAATAGCGGGCATTTTGAGTTCTCTGCATTTCAGTATCTGTTAATCCCATAGTATTGTCAAAAATGTTCCTACTCCACATTACTGTTCTGAACTCTCAGGTTAGTTGGACCCTTCGTTTTCATTTTTTATTTTATTTAATTTTCCCCAGGAATTTATTGGTGTTTATTACTACAACAAAAGCAGCTGAAAATTTGGTACAAAAAACTAGTATTAATTTTTCTGGACAAATATCAGGGTTCATTTTGGTGAACAGAAGGATGGGGGCAGGAATATTCAGTAGATTAATGCTTTGAGTGGAATGCAATGTAGTTTGCTGCAGAACTAAAACAGAACTCAAAGCACAATGCCACCTCTGAGTTTAAGAAAATAATATATCTCTAATCCCCAAATAAAGCTTTTAATTTGGATAAACATACTTTTGTAGACTTAGAACTATCAGCATATAAATATTTACATTTAATAATTGGGCTCAGTATTTTAAAATATTTATAAATCCTTGCTGTCTTATGTGAAGTCCTTCAGTTTACTTCCTAGTGTTCTGAAACATATTTTGATACAGATTTTCATTGTCTTCCCATTTTAGTGAGTCAAATCTTTACACCATTATCTGCTAACAGCTTGAAATGTGTACACGGTGGGCATGAGACTCATCAGTATGTTCAGATGTGCACGCACTTCAGAGCTTGTGTGCATCCCTGTTTGTTTATTGTGTGCATCGTCTAATACACAGCCTTACTTCAACAGGCAGCTTTGCATATACACATAGACTAATGTATTATTGTAATACATAAATCTCATGCAATGTATTGTATTTCCCTAATTAAACATTTTTTTTATATTTGAATGATACAAAAGTAGGGTGAAATTCGGGGGGGAGGAGGGGGAATAATGCCTTTTTTGTAAAACCCTGGATTTTTAAAACTTTTAAACTGAAAACGAAGGAGTTTACAGATTAGCAACCTCATATTCTTGTGTGTTGAATGTCTGAGCAATTGAATGTTTGCCTGATAATCACTAGTTTTACATATCTGTTGCATCTAATTAGTGCCCCTTTGATTTGCTTGTTTCATTCCCAGTTCAAGTCTAGCCTTAGTCTTGTTGAGGTACTTGTCCTTTGATATTCTCTGTCCTCATCCCTTGCTTTTGAAATGATGAGGTGGAGTGTTGAATCAGCCCATAACCTCATCTTGACCATAGAGTGGGGGATTTAGCTACAGCCACCAGTAGATCTATCACAGTTCTACTTCCAAGTCATTAACTTCTTTTTGCGTTGTCTGTTATTCTTGGAGTGCTTCCTAATGCCCTGCTTCCCAGCAGCATTCTCTATTTGGTCTAATGGCCATGTGAACTATTGTGATCCATGGTCCGTGGCAATAGCTTTGGATAGATCTGTGTTTCCTCCTTGCTTTTTGCATGCAGTCTAACTGATGACATGAGAAAAGAGTCTCTGACTGCTTGGTGCTTTGTACTGTGGGTTTGCACTTCCAATTTCTCGGTACTATTGGCTTTTTGCTGAAGTATTTATAAGTGCTGTTTTTGAATCCTGTATCTAATGAGTAACTGTATAACTGAGAAACTTATCCATCCTTTAACAGTGTTACAAAAGAGCCAAGCATCAGACATATCTTCCAGTAGGAGGAGATAAAAGAAACAGATATTCCTTCAGATGTATTTATCAACTGACTTGAGGGGTGAGGCGTACACTAAGACGACTTTCTGAATAGTGGAAGTTTGCTGAATGTGTGGCCTTGAGGCACTATCTCTGTTAATGTCATTTATCTTAAGGCATTTCAGGTTTTAAACATATTGGGTTTTCAAACCGTTTGAGTTGTGGGGTTTTTTTTGTTTTTGTTTTTTATGCGCCAGAAAGTATCTTGGTACTGTATAAAGGTGTAGTGCAATTTACACTGTAAGCTGCTTATCCTTATACCATAACTGCAGAAAAATATACTGCTTTGTAGAACACCAGGATGTCACCCTGGAATACTGGGGCCAGTTCTGGTGTCCACAATTCAAGAAGGATAAATTAGAGCGCTTCAGAGAAGAGCCGCAAGAATGACTAAAGGATTAGAAAACACGCCTTGTGGTGATAGACTAAAATAACTCAATCTACTTAGCTTAATAAAGAGAGAGGTTAAGGGGTGACTTGATTAGTCTGTAAGAATCTACATGAGGAACAAATATTTAATAATGGTCTCTTCAGTCTAGCAGGGAAAAGGTATAACATGAACCCATAGCTAGAAGCTGAAGCTAGACAAGTTCAGACCAGAAATAAAGGTTGTTTTTGATAGTCATAATAATTAATCATTTGAACAAATTACCAAGAGTTGTGGTGGATTCTCCATCACTGACAATCTTTAAATCAAGGTAGGATGTTTTTCTAAAAGAAATGCTGTAGGAATATCTGGGGGAGGTTCTATGGCATATGTTATACAGCTCAGACTAAGTGATCACAATGGTCAACTGATTAACTCCCATAGTGCTTTTATCCATAAATCTTAGTGTTTTGCACAGCTGGGTAAGTGTCATTATACCTATTTCACAGCTAGGGAAACTGAGACACAGGGAGTTGATGTGACTTACCCCTGATCATACAGTGAGTCTGTTGGGAGTTGAACTTTGAGCTCCTTTTACTTGGCTTGTATGAAAAGCTCTGTAGAAATAGAGGTTAATCTTTCATATTTTTTAATGACAATAAGACCTGAAATATTGGGGTTGATTCCATTCCTCTGGACTAAGGTTTGAGAGATTTGGTGGGATTTGCCAAAGCTGTGCAGCTCCCATTGATGATAGGAATTGCAGGACTTAATCTTCATATTAAAAATACTTATTCCTCCAATGTGTGTCATTGAAATGGCTGCCAAGCTGTACAGAGAAGACTTAAGGATAGTAGGGAAGTATCTCTATGCTCCTTTCTTTATTCTTTATTAAGTGTTAACTTTCTCTTGCAGGGTAAATGTGACGATAACTTGTGATGTCTACATAGAGCGCCTGGGCAACGGTGGTGTGTTCATTGCAGGAAGAGTAGAGAATGGCGGGATATATGTTCGACGTAGCAAAGGACTCTTCTTCTGGGTGTTTGCAGATGGCACCTACCGGGTCACTGGTGATCTCTGTAAGTAATTCATTATTAACACACACACACCCTTTTAAAGGGCTGACAGTTGGTTATATCTAAGCCTGAAATAAAGCCAACTGGAGGTTTGACGAAAAAGCTAAAGAAAATGCAGGATGCTTAATTTCATAGATGGCACTTGCATTATAAACCCATTGTCCTGTAATGAGTTATATCCTTCTTGCAGATAATGCTTGCAGGCTCCTGGAAAAGCACATGGTTTCTTTTATTGATGAAAGTTATCACTGTCTGTGCTGTATGCTTAGAATAATTGAAATTAATTGATGTAGGATGCCTTTGTCAAGATGACGTCCATGCAGGTGCTTAGATCCCAGGGTGGTGGATGTGGTATGAGTATGTCGGTAGATAGCATACAGCAACACTACACAATCAGTTTGACAGGATTTGAGAAGAAATTATCCAGCTGAAACAAGGAGAATTTTGGTAGACAAAATGTGGTTCAAAGTGGAACTTAGCAAAGTCATTAGATTTAACATCCCTACTCGGGGAGAATAATCACTACTTTAATGAATCATAAGTAGACAGGACATCCGTTTTTATTCATTTCACCTAGAAGATATTTCCAGAAAAAGAGTATTTTATCACTTAGCCTTCTTCCCTGAGAATCAAAACTGAATGGATGTGCTATCTATTGAATCACTAACACTACTTTCTGTAGCACTTGACTGTCTGGTCTCCTATCAAAGTTCTGATCATACCTTACCTGCTCATCTGGTCAAATCAAAAGTTTAAACCCATACGGGTATGACAGTTTTTGTTTAAGAATGTATTAAACCCGATTTTGGCATATACTTAGTACATAAATGAAGAACTGCACTGAGATTGCTCTCTTGCTTCAGTGGAATGACCATATTGCTGACAGAACTTTTTTTTTTAACTTTACTATTAACCTGGGTCCAAGTCCTACCAGTGAAAGGGTCCATATCCTAGGTTAACTCAACTGACTTAAAGTCAACAGAGACAACTTCTCTGTTGCCGACACTTGCTATTGTTATTTTGGATGAAACAATGGAAGGACAAATGGTCTGGTTTGCCTAATAGGATGACTTGGTTGTTCTGCTAAGGGCCTGAGTTTTTTTTCTTCAGGGATTTGGAGTCTCTCCTCAAGTGTGGAGGGTGGGAGGGGACAAGTTGCAGGTTCTCAACACCTCTGAAAATCAGGTGCTAAATATCAAGCCAAGAAAAGGAAGGTCCCTATTATAACATGCCTATGGGATTTGGAATTGTTTGTTAATCCACTAATATCGTGTATGTTTCAGCTGGAAAGGAAGTCCTGATGAAAGGAATGTCTGGTGTGCGAGCCAGAGTATGGCACACACTCACTCTGAATCTCAAGGTAAGGATGCAAATTGAAAGCCACAAGAATTAACCAAAATATTCTTTACATAGAACACCTTAAAATACAGCACACGGGCACCCTGGGATATTGACTTCCAGTAGCAATTGGTGATTCCATCAGTTAGTAATAGTTAAAGTAATGATAATACTCCATGTGTTACATCTTCAAAGAGCTTTACATACATGAATCCTCACAACACCCTAGTGAAGTGTTAATCCTGTTTTGTAGAAGGTTGAGGCATAGATTGGTCTGACCCAGTGTGGCCGTTTTTATGTTCACCAAAGGTCCATCAAGCCCAGTATCCTGTCCTCTGACAGTGGCCAATGGCAGGTGCCCCAAAGGGAATGAACAGAACAGGTAATCATCAAGTGATCCATGCCCTGTCACCGAATCCCAGCTTCTGGTAAACAGAGGCTAGGGACACCATTCCTGCCCATCCTGGCTAATAGGTCCATCAATGGCTATCTTCCATGAATCTATCTAGCTCCCTTTTGAACCCCATTATAGTATTGGCCTTCACAATACCCTCTGGCAAGGACTTCCAGTGCATTGCATGAAAAAATAGCGACCGTGTGAAAAAATACTTTCTTGTGTTTTGTTTTAAACCTGCTACCTATTAATTTCATTTGGTGGCCCCTTGTTCTTGTATTATGAGAAGGTGTAAATAACATTTCCTTATTTACTTTCTCTATACCACTGACCCGCGGGCCGCAGTTGGCCCGCGGGCCGTAGTTTGGACACCCCTGCTCTATACCACTCAGGATTTTATAGACCTCTGTCATATCCCCTTTAGTCACCTCTTTTCCAAGTTGAAAAGTCCCAGTTTTGTTAATCTCTCCTCATACGGAAGCCGTTCTATACCCCTAATCATTTTTGTTGCCCTTTTCTGAACCTTTTCCAATTCCAGTATATCTTTTTTGAGATTGGGTGACCATATCTGCACGCAGTATTCAAGGTATGGGCGTACCATTGATTTATATAGAGGCAATATGATATTTTCTGTCTTATTATCTATCCCTTTCTTGATTATTCCCAACATTCTGTTCACTTTTTTGACTGCTGCTGCATATTGAGTGGATGAGTTCAGAGAACTATCCACAATGACTCTAAGATCTTTCTTGAGTGGTAACAGCTAATTTAGACCCCATCGTTGTATATGTATATTTAGGGTTATGTTTTCCAATGTGCATTACTTTGCATTTATCAACATTAAATTTCATCTGCCATTTTGTTGCCAGTCACCCAGTTTTGTGAGATCCTTTTGTAGATCTTCACAGTCTGCCTGGGACTTAAATGGTGAAATGATCAGTGCAATACCACAGAGGGAGATGTTGGAACACTGGGATTAAACGCTGCAGTTTTTAGTTCCCAGGAATGAGCTGTAACACCCCCTAGATTGTGCTTTGCATAAAGTCCTAGTGGAGTTAAAGTAACTTTATTTTGCTTTTTGGTGATCCCGTATTCCATGAAGTGATGTAGTCTGCCCTGCTGTATACCACAGGCCTTTATATTTCACCCAGTACCCCGTATCGAACCCAATAACTTGTTTGACTAAAGCATATTTTACAGAGAGGCATCTAGACTTGACTTGAAGACATCAACAGATGCAGAGTCCACCAGTTCCCTTGGTAGTTTGTTCCAATGGCTAATCACCCTGGTTTTTGTTGTTTTTAAAAATTCTGCCTAATGTGAATTTGTTTGGCTTCAGCTTCCTGCCAGTGGTTTTTATATGCCTTTGCCCACTCAACTGGACAAAGGCATAAGCCCTTTAGTAGTTAGTATATTCTTCCGGTGAAGGTACTTGTCCACTGCAATCAAGTTACCTCTCAGAGCATGTCTATATGGTAAATTAGTGTGTGGCAAACTGGGGTGCAGATCTACCTGTTATGGTGGGCCCTGCTGCTTTTACTCCTGGGGGAATTGTGCACCAAAAAATTCAGCGCATAATATATTTTAAAATTCTTCATATTTTATTTTGTCAAAATACCACAAAATAATCATGCCAGTTTGGTAATTTATTTCAAATTACCTGTCAGCAAGTGTGTCTAACAATATAGACAACAAAAGAAAGTCAGGAAATGTTTTTTGGCAAATAGATTCCTTACTAGGCAAGTTAATACAGAACTTTTAAGTAGTAAGTCATTTAAACTACAATACAGAAATGTGTTTTCTGCACCCCCGGAAGCAGTGTAAAGGCTTGGGGAAGTCAGGAGTAATGGAGGAGCTGAGTGAGAGGGAAGTAATTTGCTGGGAAGGAGCCTGGGAGTGAATCTGGAAAGTTGTTGAGTGGGTAGGAGAAGTATGGAACAGGTTTGGGGCAAGAGGAGGGATTGTTAAGGAGCCTCTTTCATGCAGACCCTGGCTGACCCATAGCCTTTCCCATTCAGTCAAACATATCTGCTCCCCCCCCTTTCCTCCCCATCCTCATGTGTCCCTTCACCCTCACTCAGCCACTCTCCCTCCCCCTGTCCCCATGTATCCCTACACCTGCACTCCCATTCAGCCCCTGGCTCAATGCTGTCACCCCACTAGCTCCTGTGATCCCTCCAGCAGCCCTGTGTGCCCCTCTCTCTTCGTCCCTCCCCCAATGTCTCATGTTTCTTTACCTGGCTCTGTGGGCAGGGTGCTGTGAGGAATGCAGCCACTTCCCCCTCCCTATTTGCAGCTGGCTATTCTGGCTTGGAGCCGGCTGCCCTTTCTACTGGTGCCACAGCAGCCCCTCGTGTGCAAAAGGTGTAATTGCAGTTCCTCCCCAGCACAATCTATATTCTGGGGGTGGGGCGAAGTGGAATCTGTGGGAGACATGAATTCTGCGCTTGTGCGGTGGCGCAGAATTCCCCCAGGAATATCCTGTGCACTAAAAATTATCTAGTGAACTTTCAGTCAGTGTATGGCAGCAGGGTTCACACAGACTGGTAGTGCATGGTGAGCTGTAGATTTACACCCCAGCTTGCTAAACAGTAACTGGCCATATAGACAAGTCCTCAGTCTTTGTGATAAGTTAAACAAACTGAGTTCTTTCAGTCTCTCATTCTAAAGCATTTTTCTCCAGCCTTCAAATAACTTGTGTGGCTCTTTTCTGCACCCTCTACAATTTTTCAATATCCTTTTAAAAACGTGGACAGCTGAACTGGATGCAGTATTCTAGTGTCTGTCTCACCAACGCTATATGCAGAGCTAAAATTGCCTCCCTACACCTGTTTGCTACTGCAAGGATCACCTTAGCTCTTTTAGCTGCAGCATCACAATGGGAGCTCATGTTGAATTGCTTGTTCACTATGACCCCTAGATTCTTTTTAGAATCAGCTTTCCAGGATACAGTTCCCAATTCTGTAGGTTTCACCTGAATTCCTTGTTCCCAGATATATAATTTTGCATGTGGCTGTATTAAAATGTATTTTGTTTGAATGGGCTCAGCTTCCCAAGTGATGACCAAGGTTTTCTGGCCTATAGTTACCCAGGTCATCTCACTCACACTTTTGAATATTGGCACAACATTAGCACTTTCACATTCTTGTGGAATTTCCCTACTTTGCCCTGACTTATTAAACAAATTTAACATCAGCGGGTCAGAGAGCTCTCTTAGGACTTTTGGGCTAATTATGCAGGCCTGCTGATTTTAAAAATGTTTATCCTTAGTGGATATTGTCCAACATCCTCCTCGGTTACAAATAGACTAGAAAGTACATTCTCCTCCTCATATAATAAGTATATTGTCACATTTCTTTTTGGGTATTGAGCAGAAATATTTATTAACTATGTTGTCTTTTTCTGCATTGCTACTAAGAATGTTACCATTTCACGTAGCATACCATCTCTAGCCATAATTTGGCAGCACTTCTCCATCACCTCCAGGACCACTGTCAGCAGCTCCTTAAATATTCATATCTAGCCAGCTTTGTGTGTGTAAATTGCCACGGGCACACAGGGGCGAAAGAAAAATGCAGGCCTGTTATTTACCAGGCTGCACGTGGCAATAGACTATATTGGTAAGGGATGCAAGGAGAGTATGGTTCATGATGCAAACTGCAGACACACACACACACACACGACTAAAATTAATCAATTTAAAGTTTTATTGGGGATAATTACAAGGGGTAAGGGAGCCGCGTATGATTAGCTAATAGAGTTAATGAAACTTAAAACACACAATGACTAAAATATCTACTAACAATATTTATAAACAAAGATGCAGCACTTAGTAATAACCGATACTTACAAATACAAACCAACGCATAACGACCGGCAAACGTAGAAACTCTGTTTGAAACACGTGAGCTGAGAGAGAGGCTTCGAGGTGATCAGGCTCGGTTACGGGTGTACACAGGATACACAGGATTCGTTTTTCTTTTTCCTCTCCCTGCCTGCACATGGCAGGCAGGCCTAAAGTACCAACTATGACATCATAGAAGTGCCATAGGGGACGGGGCCCAAAACCTGTTTGTGTTAGTTTCTGATTGGCACAAGCAAAGTTTACACCAAGTAGGGGAGCAGGTGCCTTAAAGTCTGGCTTCGCCCCCAAAAGGTGAGGAAATGCATATTGTTTTAGAATGCGTTCAACACAATGACAAAAGAAGAGGCCAGGGCAATACCGGTATGGGCAAGTTTTACAGGATGCAGACAGGAACTCATCTCAACAGTGTGGTGTTGACTTTTGTAACTAAAAGAGCAGATTTCACATGCTTTTCTATGGAACTTCTAAAACCAGATTCCCTGCCCTTGTGTAAACTTTGCCATCGCACCTGGTCTGAAACCAGTTAAGCACAGGCTTGAATTGAGAGAAACCTTTTTTGAAGTTGCACACTAAGTCTGTGCCCCTAGTTGCCCACATTCCAGCATGTTTGCTGTAAGACTGGCACATTGCTTTGTGAGTGTTCTTGGTTCATTGTAATTTTTTTTTTTTTAGAGTTGAAGAAGGGATTATCTTGGGGTTAAGGCACTGAACTGGGACTGTAGTGATTTGGGTTCAATTTCCACTCATCCACAGACTGTGTGACTTCAGAGAAGATTCTTAATCTTCATGCCCCAGTCCACATCTGTAAAATGGGGATAATGAAACCTACCTCACAGGGATGTTGAGGGTAAAAATGTGCTATTTGTGAGGTACGCAGATATGGGGGTGGTAGAGAGAAGGTTGCCAGTATCATTTTGGAACTACCTCTAGTACATGTTACTGTAATTGATAAATATTCCCAGGCAACCCCTTATTTGATATGATGGTAGAAAAAATGAAGCTCCCTCTAAAGAGTTCTAATAGTGGCCAAAGAGGATAATCCCTGACGGACCACTCTTTCCTTCTGTTCAGTGTTCCCTCTGCAGCTCTTGCCTTTGGTTATAGCAGCCCTTAGAACAGGGGTCGGCTTTCAGAAGTGGTGTGCTGAGTCTTCATTTATTCACTCTAATTAATACGTGGCAGTAATACATTTTAACGTTTGTAGAAAGTCTTTCTATAAGTCTATAATATATAACTAAACTGTTGTTGTATGTAAAGTAAATAAGGTTTTTAAAATGTTTAGGAAGCTTCATTTAAAATTAAATTAAAATGCAAAGCCCCCGGACCGGTGGCCAGGACCCAGGCAGTCTGAGTGCCACTGAAAATCAGCTTGCGTGCCACAGGCTGCCTACCCTTGCCTCAGAAAGTGTAAACTCTGATGTTTGGTGTGTGTTTTTTTGTTACTGCCATCTAGTGGAAGATAGTAATATTGCTCCTTAAAAGGTTTACACTGAAAGTTACTTTGTATTAATGGTACCTGTGACAATGCGGTTCTGGCGGGACCCAACTGAGAGTGCCAATTCAGGACCATTTGCTTAAACAGGGCAGTTACAGCCCAAGGCTGGGGTTTTTCCACCTCTAAGGCAAACCAAACCAGCCAGACAAAGAGGACTTTGGTTTTACCCCCACTGGCTAACCACAAGTCACACAAGCAATTTCCTTAGACACTCCAGTTTCTCAGTATCACCACCAGTCCCACTCGTCCTAGGGATGAATGGTTATGAAAACCAACACCCCAATAAAAGAAAACTGTTCTCTCGATCCCAAAGGACCAAGCCCCAGACCCAGGTCAATATACATATCAGATCTTACCCACAAATAATGCTGTTGCCAATCCTTTAGAATCTAACATCTAAAGGTTTATTCATAAAAGGAAAAAGATACGGATGAGAGCTAGAATTGGTTAAATGGAATCAATTACATACAGTAATGGCAAAGTTCTTAGTTCAGGCTTGTAGCAGTGATGGAGTAAACTGCTACAAATCAAGGGGTTCAAATCCAGTCTCTGGAGAACATCCCCCGCTGGGATGGGTCATCAGTCCTTTGTGCAGAGCTTCAGTTTGTAGCAAAGTTCCTCCAGAGGTAAGAAGCAGGAATGAAGACAAGATGGAGATGAGGCATTTGCCTTATATAGGCTCTTCCAGGTGTAAGAACACGTCTTTGTTCTTACTGTGGACAATTACAGCAAAATGGAGTCTGCAGTTGCATGGGCAAGTTCCTGCACACCCTGCTGAGTTACAAGGCATATCTGCCTCCTCTCAATGGGTCAGTTGTGTAGCTGATGATCCTTAATGGGTCATCCAGCAGGCTAGGCAGAGCTAACACCAACTTGTCTGGGATGTCTCCCAGAATCACAGCACAAAGTTGAAATACAGACAGTATAGAGCTAATACTCATAACTTCAACTACAAAATGATACAGACATATAGACAGCATAATCATAACCATCAACCTATAACCTGGTCTTAGACATCTTATATGACCCCCTTTACATAAGATTTGGTGCCACTATAGGAACTTGGTTGCAACCATGTTCTATATGGTCCCAGATTATATCAATAACGTCACAGTACCATCATAATCAAAAGCAGTAAAAATGTATTTTAATTACTATCATGAGTGCATACAGTTCTAACTACATTTAAGGAGCGGTGCTTTTGATTCCTGTTAACCTTGGAGAGTTAACACAGCTCTGAGAAAGTGAGCTGGATTCTATTCCTCCTTGAGTCTGGCATTTCAGTTAGTTCCATCCATGCAAATCCACTGAAGAGAATAGGGGTTGCTCAGAGCAGTCTAATGGCAGATTTTGCCTAGCGGAACTCTTACATCACCAGAAGTAAGAGGAAAACCCAGTTTAACTCTCAAATTCTAGGTTGAGTTTCCAGGGTTGGAGCGTAGGGGAAATACATCTCTACATGCAAACTATAAGCATATTTGATTTCGAGTTAACTGAGCTGATAAATGTAACACTATGGTGCAGTATTTTAGCCACTATTCAGTAGAGAACCTCACTTGAAGCACTATAAAAGGCTAATGTTTTCATGAGTGCCTCCAACATCTTGTAGATGAGATAGGGAAAGTCAACCCCTAATGACAGGTCTATTGTGTTTAACAAATCCAGTGATCAGTTTAACTTTCTTCCCTTTCTTTGGACAGGGTTCTTCTGCCTCAGGATCACTCAATGGTTATCCTCTTTGGGAGAACGTCACCTTATCTGAGACAAGTCATGGCTGGGCGGCTATTGGAACGCACTCCTTTGAATTCGCACAGTTTGACAATTTTCACGTTGAGGCCAGTTGAGGTTGCTGGCATACTAAGACAAGCCAGTTGTTTTATTACTACTTTGAATCAGAGCCAGTTCAAACTTTGGAGATAACTTGTAAATATTATTTTGAGGTTGATCTGTTGGCCAGTGTTCTAAATTCCACCCTTATTTATTATTGTTTGTTAGAAATTTACTTGAGTAGGTATGTGTACACATGCCTGTGACTTAACCAAAAGGATGCTCTGGGATTTTGCCCTTTAATTTTCAGAGATAAGTTTTTGTTTAAATTAGAGATGGCAAACTGGAGCCATGGATTGAAACCCTCTCGAATATTTGGAATCAGAACGCCCCAGTTCACTTGTGAGCCATTTTAAGAAATTAACGTGCGGTATGTACAGGACCTCAGAAGCTTCAGTTTTAACACTTACCTGGCTCTGGTGTTTTCCTTTCACCATCCAACTAAGAATTAAACACCTAAATTTAGTGAACATATTCCTAAAGGGTCACGTTTACTGTTCCCAAATTCCCTTTTCAACAGAGTGCTTAATTCTGTTACAGTAGAAAGATGTTTGCCTTTTTTTCCCCCTGCCATAGCCTGAGGCTAGGGAATACACAACTACAAGTGCATTTGAATTACTTCTCCCTGTTGTAAATGAGACCTGCATTACCAGCCTTTAGACATGTATATTTTGAGGCTGTATCTGTACATTGGAGTAGAAACACAGCTTATGGTTGATTTGGCCATTTAGGAAATGCCTTATTTTTAAACTACCTCTCTCATTAATGACAAAGTAGCAAATGAGCTATTGTAATACAATCAGCTGTTGATATCCTCACTCCTTTCTGTGCGCTGTCTTGGTTGCTTTTCCAGGAGGGAGGGGAAAGATGGGTCTCTTAATTTGGTGAGGTGCTTAGATAATATGGTCATGAGCTCTTGAAGTACAGATAAGCAGATTTCCTGGAGTTTACACCCAACACAGCTATGTCACTCAGCTACTGAATGGTCTGATAAGTAAAGACCCCATTCTGAGATGCAGAAATTATCTTTCACTGGATGTTGACAACTGTAAACTTTTCCATTCATGTCAGGGCAGGACTCCGAAGTAGCTAATATGTGAAAAATGTGCTTCTTTTCCTAAGAGGTTTGTCAGCATCTTCCACTTATGATACGGGACTGTATCCTAAAACAGAGACTAAATGAAGTATACTTGCATGTTATAAATCCTCAGGGGGAAAAAACCCTCTCCATTTTGCTGTCATTCCTTGGTTTTCCAAGTCACTGCAACAGCTGCAGAGTTAATTTATTCTTAAATGTATAAATGAGTCTTGAAGTACAGAGTGAGACTTTCATATGTTGCTACTCTAGGTTCTGTAGACGCCTGCATTTTTCTTCCTCTGTTTGTTTGTGTTCTGCTCGGCTCAGTTTGGAAATAATAACTTGGTAGTTCAACGAGATGTGTGTCATCTTGTCATGCTAGAAGGGAAAACTTTCCATACCTTCGAATTGATGAATGCTTACCAAATGTCACTGTTTTAATTGAGGAAATCCAGTGAGACAAGAATCTAACTCCAGAGTTGATAACACACTTGAAACCTGGACAAGGACATATTTATTAGGCAATATTCTGTCTTAAGAGACTGCCCCAAAGTGTATCTAAACATTTTGAGCACAGTTCTGATCCACTTTTATTAGAAGACTAATTCTTAAGCAACTGGTTGTTCTGAATGGTAGCTTAAGACAGGTATAATGTAATTACAAGTATTTTGCAGTTTGAAGATGACGGGATAATGTAGAGCATTTTTTCAAATAGCTTTTGGAGAAAAATATCTCAGAATTCCATCCTTAGATCCCACTCTAGCAATTATTTTCCTAAGCAATTCCTGACACTTCTTATGACTATTAGCAAAAGCCTTTATACATAGTCTCATACATTCAGTTAACCTTGAAAACAATAAATTTTAAAGTGATTTTTAACTATTGTCATGGGCAGTAAGCAAGTTCGTTTTTATTTGATAAATGAGAGAGAATTTCTAGGCCAATATTCAGACTGTTGTGGCCTAGATTTAAGTGCCTAACTTTTATATTTAGATACCTAAATAAGTGGTCTGATTTCCAGAGGGACGTCAGTGGGAGCTGCAGATGTTCAGCACTTCCCAAAGTCAGGCCACTTGTGGGTTCCTAAAGTTGGACACCTATTTGAGGAATGTCTGTAAATGAACAAGTTACAAGAGAAATTTAAATTTGGCAGAACTAGATACGTTCCTAATGGAATATTTCTGCAGCAATTCTAGCTAACTATTAGCTGCAGGGGGTGATGGAACAGCACTGATGATGCAATTATTCCAAAGATTACGGTTTTTACATTTTTGCACTAGTTAATTAACCAATTTTACTGTTTTTGCATTATGGACTAAATGTGTTGTACATTATTGGGAGTATAGTTTTTGTTAACTTTTATAAAATTAAAGTTATAAGGGATTTAAAATGTTTTAAATTATTGTGAATACTATGTTTACTGAAGTTTTGTTGTGTAGTCATCTTATACATCTGTAATTCTTTCCCTTTGAATGGATTGTAATGCACTTGGCGATAGCAGATAAGCTGTTAAGTGTTTCAGTAAGAGACAGATTTACATGGTTGATTATAAATACTAATGATTCCAAATGAGCAAATAAAACACTTTTAAAAAAAACCCTTCATTTGTGCAGAGCTATTCTGTAAATACATCTTCTTAGTATCCTTCAGAGAGAGGATTGATAATCTTTCATTTGTGATTTCTCATAAGGATGCTTGTCATTAGGCTAACTGGTCAGGAAGATTTTGCTACTGCAACTTTGAATGACTTTGAACAGTCTTCATTTACAAAGCTCTCAAGAAGATCCCTATAGGTTAGTGCTTGCAATCCTGGTGTGATATTCTTTAAACAGTATTTTTACCTAACTGGAGCAAGGATACACTTTCTGAGGCCTTTGCACTTAGCTAAGGGTATGACGTTTTTTTAATGTCTAGTCTTGCAAAGTGCAGAGTGTCTTCAAATGTCTTTTGGCTTTATTGGCAGTTGACCACGTTGTAGGATTAAGCTTCAGGTCCATTTATCTACAGATGGGTGATGAGTTATTATAAAGGGCTCAGTTTTTATAGGGTTAAAAGTGACTTTTACCTTCCCTTGAGTTCAAATTTAAAAACTAGGTCTTTAAAGGAGAACAGAAATTCCTGGCATGAACAACCATGTAATCTGGGCTGTTTCTGCCCATGTTATACCACTTGCCATTTAGGCTGGTAGCTTAAATTTTCAATGCTTGCTCTTGCAAATAAAAGGCCTTCAAGTATCTGAGCTTCCCCACTATCACGGCAAGGGTGCTGCTTGAGCTGCAGCAGAATTTTCTATCACAGGATATAAATAATTTCAATAATGCAAAGGTTGGGTCAGAATAAATCTATTATAGGTGTATCACTTAGCCCAACAAACCAGCACTTGGTGGGTTATAGGATATGTAGACTGGTGTTGGTTCAGTCACTATAAACCACTGTTGGGATTTTCAAAGTAGTCTAGGAGATGTACACACATTTGCTTTGAAAAATCTCAACCAGTGTCTTTTCCATTCTTTGGTGGTCTTCCTAGGATTCGTCAGACATGGTTTCAGGCATCCTCATGTCATCAATACATTGAGACTCTTAACTACCAAGGTTGCTTTCTGTTTTGGATGTTGTGAAGGCCAAGACAATAACAGGATTCAAAAAATAACTAGTTAAATTCATGGAGGATAGCAATGGCTGTTAGCCAAGATGGGCAGGGATGGTGCCCCTAGCCTCTGTTTTCCAGAATCTGGGAATGGGCGACAGGGAATGGATCACTTGATGATTACCTGTTTTGTTTATTCCCTTTTGAAGCACCTGGTACTGGCCACTGTCGGAAGACAGGATACTGGGCTAGATGGACCTTTGATCTGACCAATATGGCCATTCTTATGTTCTTATGTCAAAACCAATTGCAAATGCTTTGGATTAACAGAAGGAGAATGTTTGTTTTTCTTATGAGAACTTAAGCCAGTTATCCTAAATACTTGTCAGTGTCCCCTGATTTCTCCCTGTTGCCATGTAAAGAAGAACATTTGCAATTACATTTTCCATTTCTTTTAAAACCACAAAAATTGGCAGGAGAATACAGGCAGGTGGAGTATCTGAAACTACCCTGAACTCATTTTTGAAATTGACTAGATCTCAAGCTGACATTTTCCTTTTTAAACTATCAGTTGTATTAATCTACAAACAGGAGGAGCCTGGAAGAAAGTCCAGTGAGAAGGTGTGGTCTATCTCAGATTAATTTCTTTTCTGCGTTAGCAGAACCCACATACAGCTGCCTCAAACTGGCTGGCTTGCTGGAGCTGATGTTGCTATGTGATGTTTTGGTGCTATTGTGTATGCATTCACTAAGCCTTATGAGCACATCACAAGAATTTGTATCCCAACTCTGATTTGAAAATTACATCTATTGCAGGTTAGAGGGGAGTGACTTTCTCCCATACGATGGCTTTTCAGTAACCTATGTGAATGAAGTGTTTAGTTCCAGTCCAGATCCTAAAGGGGTGTAAGTACCACAAAAATGGCCTCAACAGTTATTGTTGCGCTTCAAGGTGGCTAAGGACTTAAAATGCCGAGGAGCCTAATTCATCTTCTTACTTTTAGGTCTGATCCTCCAGGTCAGAGATAAGCTACGTGTGCCTGCGTGTGTTCACACATCTTCACTTCTATTGCCTGGGTTCTATTTGTTCTGTGGTTAGACAGGCTATTAATCTGTAGAGCTGTCAATCCAGCACCTTTCCTGAGTGTGAATTAACACACACACAGGACCTGCTTTGGAAAGAAAACAGTTACCACATAACATTTTAAAAGGCTTGCCAGGGTTTGCAAGGCATAGCAAAATAGCCCCTCAGTTTACCAATGATTGGATTACAAGCTTTTTTAAAGCTCCATATAATACATTTTGTTCATACTGAAAAGCATGATGACAATATTACATTACAATTAATGTCCTGACTTGTTAAGAACAGAAAAATAAAATGACAAATGCTTATCTGGCACCACAACAAAGATGAGTTATCGATGGATGTGCTTTGTGTGTGGAGTTGGAAGGTTCAAAAATCATCCTGTACACATCAGCAATACAGACAAATACATTAATAGCCAGCAAATTTTGTTTGCTGCTTGACGTGCTCCTTTCATTTCGTAAGCTCCATATTATGCATGCTTTGATGTCATCCTAATAGTAATGTTCTTGTTTGCAGAATCAATGTGTAAAAGAAGACCAGGACTAGTTGCCCAGAGTAAATATTAAGATCCAAACTAAAATTCTTTCAGAGGACCTGAATGACTTTGAAGCCAGTGTATAAAACTGCCCCCTATTTGCCATTGTACACCGAAAAGCCAGGTTAAACACCACTGTAGAAAGTGGAGGGAAAAATCAGTGCAAATGTTTAAAAATGAGTAGCTATTCTCCTCCCCTTCTCGCCCCCTCGCCCGACTCTTAGTGTCTTAGATTGCATGACTAATTTACAACTCCTCTGTGTGGCTCCCCATTTTACAGGCTATAGGGAGTATACACACCCCTTCTCCCAGTAACCCATAGGACAAAAGTGCAGCGTTGTACAGTGAGTCATTGGCTTGGATGAGAACGAAGGCATGTGGGTTCTCAGAAGCCTGCTGCACACACTGGTCTGCTGTGACCATCCCAATGCTAGAGGGAAAGGGGTTCACTGGAATCAGTGTTTCAGCTGGCCTGATCAGTTCAAAGTACCCCAATTCACTTATGTCATGCACT
Source organism: Mauremys mutica (assembly GCF_020497125.1). NCBI lineage: Eukaryota > Metazoa > Chordata > Testudines > Geoemydidae > Mauremys > Mauremys mutica. The sequence goes on from NC_059075.1 coordinate 34,139,717, forward strand.
GTATCTAATCAGATTTCAGAGTAGCAGCCATGTTAGTCTGTATCCGCAAAAAGAACAGGAGTACTTGTATTTGTAGAGACTAACAAATTTATTTCAGCATGAGCTTTCGTGAGCTACAGCTCACTTCTTCGGATGTATAGAATGGAACACACAGACAGGAGATATTTATACATACAGAGAACATGAAAAGGTGGAAGAATGCATACCAACAGGAAAAGTCTAATAAATTGATTGTAATGGATTTTTTACCTTTAGTCCTTTTGGTATGATGTCCATCTGTTTGCATTTGGAAAGGAAGATGTCTGTCTATATCTGTACGAGTTTTTTCATGAAGTTGATGGATTTCCACTCCATACGGCTAAATGCAGTGTCATGTAAGGTATCACTGGAAGACCAATAACACACATCACTAATATTCTTGCATGGTGTATGTATGTAATGCAATTAGCCTTCTTAATGGAAGGAGGTGTGGTAAGAATCTTACCTTGAACCAAGACTAGTCTTGGTAAGCCTGAGTCACTAGAAAGCATTTCACATTTCTTTTTCTAATTGTTTCTGAATCCCTTATACTTGAACTCACTTGAAACCCCTCTCTTTTTACTTTTATACTAAATCAACCCAGTACTGTGTAGGACTTGAAGTGATTATTAACTCCAGTTAAAGCAACTAAGCTGCCTTGCTTTGTCTCTTTAAAGGAGCAATGGACCTTATTACTCTGAATGTTCCAGGAAAGGGCTGGACATTTCAGGACAGATGATTTTGGGGAAATTCAGGACTGAGGGTGTATTAGTGTCACTTGGCTAGTAGTAAGCAAAGCTGGTGGAGACTAGCTGTAGTGTAAAGAGCAAGCTGGTGGAGCCCTGTAGAACCAGGGCTGTTCAACACACACTGCATGCAAGCTGGGAGTGTTCAGATGGAGCTACAACAGCAATGCATTTTAAGGCACTCAGGGTTACAGAACAAGTGGTGACATAACCTCTCTCTGGTCTGGGTTGAACTCCAAAATGTGACAACTTCACTCCTGGAAAGTCTTACTTTAACATGTCAGACTCTAGTGTAGAGCTGGTCAGGAATTTTTTGACAAAAGTTTTTTCCACTGGTAAAGGCAGATTATTCAAAACTGAACCTCCCCCTCCCTCCTAGGAATGTGTCAATTTCAACATTGTCCCCGCCTCACACCCCAAAAAAGGAAGGAAGAGTATTGAAAATGTCAAAACATCTAATTTTGACACTCTTGGAATTAAATATTTTTATTTTTGGTTCAAAACGATTTTAAATGTAGAACTTTAAGTTTAGAAAATTAAACAAAGTAAAAAATTGAAACAGTTTCAAAATGATCAATAAACATTTTGATTGACTAGAACTGATTTTGGGGGAGGAGGGGTCAGGTTTTCTGTTTGTGGACATTTTTTGAAATTGACTTCCTTTCCCAATTGGGTGGGGAAACCATCTCCCACCCAGCTCTGATCCAGCATTTCTATCTTGGCCAGTGTCTTCTATGCTGGGACAGTGGCAAGGCTAGGTGGGGTGGGAAAACACTTTATGTTCAATATCCCTCACATGCTGGAGTTGAGGTTTAAAGTACATCAGCAGTTTTAAGATTCTCAACTGAAAGGCTTTGTGACAGAGTCTGGCCATAGAGTACATTATTATTATTTGAGTCAGTCTGAAAAGAGCATGCAGCAGTGACAGACAGCAAATCCTATTAAGGATGTGCATTCTCTACTCTACCCTAATGTGATTGCTCTCATGGTGGGAGCCATAAATGGTGGAGTTCATAGAGCTGTAAAACAGTGAGAGATCGTTCGGGTTTTGTGCTGAGTCCAGGTGAATGCTAATACTTCAGTGTGAGATCTATAAAGCTGCACTGGGGGACACAATGGCTGTGGCTCAAACTGCCTATTTCCTATTCCGTCTGATATTGCTGGCTAATGGCTCAACTTGAATTTTCTTTCATTCCTCCACTGATGCTTTATCCTAAAATGCTTTTTGCCAATGGTCTATGGACTTCACTCAGCTTCGCAGGATATATCAGCCAATCCACCTCCCAGGCAATGTAGGATAATTCCCTGTAGTTCATTTTCAAGTGCCTTGCTTCATCTAGTGTTAAAAGTGCCATGTTGATGGGGCTTCCACCTCTTTCCATCATGGGATTATTCTCCAGTTTAGTTTGTCTTGCTACTTGGAATGTTTTGCTAAGGTTCAGCCTACGTTCTCCCTATCTTAATTACTTCCCATTGCTTCTCATTATACACCCCTGTATCATACCACACTATCTTCCATTTTGGTGTTTAGAACAGTGAGAGGTTAGGCTAGTGGGCATAGTGCTGGGAGATGGGGAGAGAGCCGGGCTTTAGCCCCACACAGGGACATAGGTCAGGAAAGTACCTTTTGGGTCAAGTCCAGTCCCCTACCATGGCAGGCAAGTCCATGATATAATCTCATTCATAAATTTATCAAGCTCCATCTTAAAACTATTTAGGTTGTTTGCCCCATCTATTCCTATTGGGAGGCTGTTCCAGAACCTCACCCCTCTGATGCTTAGAAACCTATTTCCAGCCTAAATTTATTTATGACTAATTTATAACCATTTGTTCTTGTGCCAATGCCGTCCTTTATCTTAAATAGCTATTCACCCTCCCTCGTATTTACCTCCCCTGATGTATTTATAAAGAGCAATCATAGCCCTGCTCAGCCGCCTTTTTGCTAGACTAACCAAGCCAAGCTCTTCCAGTCGCCTCTTATAAAACAGGTTCTCCAGTTCCCTGCTCATTCCAGTTCTTTGCAGCTGTTCCAGTTTGAATTCATTTTTCTTGAACATGGGTGACCAAAACTGTACAGTATTCCAGATGCGGTTTTACCAATGCCTTGTGCAATGGCATGAATACTTCTCTCTCTAAATAAAATGCACTGCCTGATACAACCTAGGATCAATTTTGCCATTTTCTCAGCTGTACACATTGGATCATAGGAGGACTATAAGCACCCACACACCAGGTCTCTCTCCTCCTCTGTCACTTCCAAATGACGAGCTCCCAGATTCTAGCAGAAATTCTTGTTGTTAGTCCCTTAGTGCATGGTGTAGCACTTTGTACTATTACATTTAATTCTTATTTCTATTACTCCTGTTCTCAAGGTCATCCAGGTCTTCCTGTGTAATACTCGGATCCTCCTCTGCATTGATGGTACCTCCCAACTTTGTACTGTCAGCAAATTGCATTAGTATATTCTTCTTTGAGTGCTTGCTCACGTGTATTCCACAGTAGGTGTGCGTGTGCGCCACGTACACCGGTGGCGGAAGTTTTTCTCTTAGCAGTACCCTTAGGGGGGAGCACCACTGCAACCCCTAGAGTGGCGCCTCTATCGTGCTATAAGGGGAGCCACATGCTCTCCCCACCCTCAGTTCCTTCTTGCCGCCAGTGAAGGTGCGTTGGAACTTCTTGCTCCATCTCTGCTTCAGCCTTTCCAGTTGATCTTAGTAATACCTTTAGCTAGTTATTAGTAGCTCGTAGAAAATTGTTTTCAGTTCTTAGAGCTAGCATGCCATGTGCCCCAGGCTTCAAGTCATGCGACTCCTGTCGCTGTTCCATGCCAAGGAGTGATCCGCATGCTGAGTGTGCTGCTTGGGCAAAACTCACGTGAGTGAACACTGTAAGATCTGCAGGTCTTTTAAGCCATGAACTAAGAAGGAGAGGGAACATCAGATTTCGCCCTCTCCTTATGGAATCGGCTCTGGATCCAACTCCGGTATGCCAAGTGGACTCAGTGCTGGGCACTGTGTCGTCAGTGCACAGCGAAGCCTGCTCCCCCAGTTGGCACTGCTCCCCTTCCAAGAAGCAAAGGAAGAGTTCGACTTCGCAGCAGCACCGAGAGAAGGGAGCAGGAGAGGCTGGTCCCGCGTTGGGCAGCCCTCGGTCCCCTTCGGGCTCTAAACCTCCGACTCGTGCTGAGCAGAGTAGCCCGGCAGCGTTGACATGTGCCTCTCATGTGGTCTGGATCCCATCAACGCCGGAGGCTCTACAGGCTGCTTGAGACATTTTGAGCTTGCCGGTGCCTGGGACACTGCTGGTGGTGGGCCCCTGGTCCTGAGGCAAACCACCGCTAGGTGCTCGACAGGCCTCCCTGGTACAGCACAGCTCTCACTCCGAAGACCGCTCTCTACCTCGTTCGACACGCAGAGACAGGTCCACTCGCAGCTCGTGTCCACCACCCTCGACACCAGCCAGGTTACTCAGTTCGGTGCTGTCCGGGCAGGAATCTTGGGGTTCCACCATGCCATGCAGCAGCGGGTGCAGGCACTGAAATAGGCATCAAAGACGTTCCTCTTCACGACACAGCTAACGTAACTGGTCTTGGCGCGACTAATGTCGACGCTCCTGCTTGAGCTCCTGCTCTGTCAAACATCACACACGGGGCTCCCACTGTGCGTCACCAGCACCACGGCACCGCAGCTCCAGGCACCGAAGTGAATCTTGGAGCAGTACTTCCGGGGGGTACCAGTCCTCGACGTCGAGGTACCAATTCCATGGAAGACGGCATCGTAGGCACCGTTGCTCCCACCGCTCCTATGGTACCGTTTTGGTAAATGGTGACCTCAGCTTCGGCACCCAGCCGCCCCTCGCTGGCCTGTACCAATCAGCCGGACCAGATAGTGCCACGTGGCCCGCAGCATGGACAGTGACAAGGGGCCCCATGGCAAGGTCAATGGTGTCAATGGGCACCATGGCCGCCGATGCCTACCCAGCTGGGGACCTGCTCGGTGGCTGGGACGTCCGAGGCCCCGTCGACCTTGCTATCTAGGCCAAGGAACAAATTGACAGGTCATGAGTTGTTGGCTCCGCACCCGGACTCCGACCTGGGGGTTGATCCCCCAGCACCAGCTGTGGCCCACAGCCCTGTGCCAGCCTCCTCTCCTGCACCGGATGATACCATCATGGCATCACCACCCTCTGTTCCACAGAAAGACTTCAGGGCACATCAAGACCTGCAAAAGCGGGTGGCGTCGAGCCTCCAGCTGCAAGCCGAGGAGATGGAGGGCCTGTCCGATTCCCTTTTTAATGTACTGTCCCTCTTGGTACCGGACCGTGTGGCTTTACCCCTTCACCAAGGAGTAGCCAACATATCCAACGCCCTGTGGTTAACTCCTGCCTCTCTGGCCCCAATTTCCAAGAAGGCTGAGAGGAAGTATTTCATGCCGGCCAAGAACCACGAATACCTCTACTCTCACCCAGCACCTAACTCTCTGGTGGTGGAATCGGTGAACCACCAGGAGTGGCAGGGCCAGCCTGCGCCCACCCCCAAGAATAAAGATCCCAGGAGACTAGACTCTTTTTTAGAAGAAAACTTTACTCCTCTTCGAGTTTCCAGCTCAGGGTGGCCAACCATCAGGCCTTACTGAGCCAATATGATTTTAATTTATGGGAGTCCCTGCCAAAGTTCGAGCCACTTCTCCCAGAGTGGGATAGGGATAAGGCATTGGTGGATGAGGGGGCAATGGCAGCCAAAACAGCCCTGCAAGCAGCGTCGGACGCAGTGGATACGCGGCTCGCTCGATGAGCTCCACGATCTCCATGAACAGGGCGTTGTGGCTCCTCCTGTCTGGGCTTTTGGCGGAGGCCCAGTCCCTCATGCAGGAGCTGCCATTCGACGGGAAGGCCCTGTTTGCCGAACAGACAGATGTCAGGCTGCATGGGATGAAAAACTCTCGTACCACCCTGCAGACTTTGGGCCTCTACGTCCCTCTGGCTAAGGACAAGGCCAAACCACAGACATCAGCTCACCCTGCGCAGAGCAGATATGAGCCCCCTTACAAGAGGCCGAGAGACCAAAAGCACCGGCCTCAATGACAGTCCCACTCTGCCCCACAGCCTGGGCCCTCTAAGGGCAAGAGGCAGGGAAAGAGATGGTTTTGACTATTTGCAGGGGGACACCAGGGCAGTTGCCATGGAAACCCCCCCACTAATAAAGTTTGTGTTCAGCAATCGTTTGTCTGCCTTCTGTGGGGAATTGTCATGAATAACCTCAGACTGCTAAGTCCTCAACCCAATTTCCAAGGGCTACATGTTGCAATTCAGTTCACCTCCACCACAACCACCCCTGGTTTTGTTCTGGGGGGGAGGGGTGGGCTGGTTAGGGAGTGACGTAATCTCAGATGCCTTCCTCCTGCAGTGGTCAGACCAACTTTTCTATGCTTTTCCACTGTTTCCCCTTATAGGCAAAGTCCTAGAAAAAGTGAAAACAGACAAAGCATGTATCATCCTTATTGCCCCAGTCTGGCCCCATCAACACTGGTACAGGACCCTACCGGACCTACCGGCGGCCCCTCCGAGGAGGTTGCCGCTACGCCCGGATCTCCTCTCCCAGGACGGGGACTGCCTCCTTCATCCCAATCTGTTTGCTCTCCACCTGACAGCATGGATGCTCAGTGGCTAGACGAGGAGGAGAGGAGGTGTTCTGAAGAAGTCAGGCAGGTCCTCCTGGAAAATCAGAAGCCATCCACATGCCGGACATACCTGGCGAAGTGGTCCTGGTTTTCCAGCTGGGCGGGGGAGCGGGGAGTCTCCCCATCGTCCGCACTGCTCCAGCTTATCCTCAAGTACCTCCTGTCCCTTAGAACCCAAGGGCTGGCACCCGCCTCTGTCAGGGTACACTTGGTGGCCATATTGGCCTTCCACTTGGTCTTCTCCCATACTATGACCTCCCGCTTCCTGAGAGGCCTTGACTGTTCATTCCCGTGTGCTAGATACCCTGTACTGCAATGGGACCTGAATCTGGTGTTGTCCCACCTCACGGGGCCTCCCTTTGAACTCTTGGCCACGTGTTCCTTGTCTCACCTTTCATGGAAGGTAGCCTTTCTTGTAGCAATCACGTCGGCTTGAGGTGTCTCAGAGCTCAGGTCCTTGATCTCGGAACCTCCATGTACGGTCTTCCACAAGGATAAGGTCCAACTTCGCACACACCCTGCATTCATCCCGAAAGCGGTCTCCACCTTCCATATGGAACAGGACATCTTTCTCCCTGTGCTCTGTCCCAAGGCCCATTCCTCCAATGAGAAATGCCGCTTTCACATGCTCTGTGTGCATAGGGCACTGGCCTTCTACCTGGATCGGACTAATCCGGTCCGAAAATCCTTGCAACTCTTCGTTGCCTTGGCCGAGCATATGAAAGGGCAGCCTATTTCCACCCAGCGCCTTTCTCGCTGGATCACCTTGTGCATATGCAGGTGCTATGATCTGGCAGGGGTTCCCCCACCACCTATCATCAGGGTGCACTCAACGAGAGCTCAGGCCTCATCGGCTGCCTATGTAGCCCATGTCCCTATCCAGGACATCTGTAGGGCTGCCACCTGGTCTTCAGTTCACATGTTCACTGCGCATTATGCGATCGTTTCCCAAACTAGGGATGACGCCGGGTTCGGCAGAGCAGTACTGCATCCCAGGAACTCATGAACTCCTACCCACCTCCAACAGATATAGCTTGGAATCACCTACTGTGGAATACACATGAGCAAGCACTCGAAGAAGAAAAGACAGTTACCTGTTCCGTAACTAGACTGTTCTCAGTGGTACCAGATGATAGAACAAGGAGTTATGGTCTCAAGTTGCAGTTGGGGAGGTTTAGGTTGGATATTAGGAAAAAACTTTTTCACTAGGAGGGTGGTGAAGCACTGGAATGGGTTACCTAGGGAGGTGGTGGAATCTCCTTCCTTAGAGGTTTTTAAGGTCAGACTTGCAAAGCCCTGGCTGGGGTGATTTAGTTGAGGATTGGTCCTGCTTTGAGCAGGGGGTTGGACTAGATCACCACCTGAGGTCCCATCCAACCCTGATATTCTACGATTCTATTAGCTTTTGGCTCAGTATGCAAACAGGCATACATTGTGAGAGAGAGAGTGTCCAAAATATACAACCAGACAGAGAGATGAGTCTATTACCTCTTGCTTGAAAGGATCTTATCCAAGACAAGTCATCCCCGGGTTATCTGCCTTAAGAACATAATTTTCAGTACAGACTCATAATTCCTTAAATATTATCCATATATATATTTCACACTGATTATAATGACCAGTGGGCTGCTGGCTCTTGGTAGAGACCTCACATGTCACACCAAGAAATCCCTGGTTCACAACTGTTCAGCTCAATAGATCTCAATATCAGGAAAATATCCCTAATATTTATCCTAAATATACTCTTTAAAATGCTTGCTACCATTCTAAAGAATTTCTCTCCATCCATGCTGTTTACATCTTCCAAACTACAAATATTTGTAAAGGCTATTATGTACCCAAACAATTGTTTAGCCAAACTATAAATAGAGACTTTAATGCTTTTTGTCTGTCTTTCAAAAGTCAATCCCTCGGACTCCAGTGTTAGAGCTAGTTTACCTTCCCTACACCTGTTAAGTTTAAAGGTACGTCTTCACTACCCGCCATATCGGCGGGTAGCAATCGATTTCTCGGGGATCGATATATCGCGTCTCATCTAGACGCGATATATCGATCCCCGAACGCGCTCCTGTCGACTCCGTAACTCCACCAACCCGAACGGCGGTAGCAGAGTCGACATGGAGAGCCTTGGACATCGATCCCGCGCTGTGAGGACGGTAGGTAATTCGATATAAGATACTTCGACTTCAGCTACGTTATTCACATAGCTGAAGTTGCGTATCTTATATCGATTTTCCCCCGTAGTGTAGACCTGCCCTAATAGTCACTTTTGTGGGTTTTCCCGTACCACTGTACAGCTAGTGGGCCAGAAAAGGTTTTCATTGTAATCCAGCTTTTGTAGTATAAATACAATTAAACTACTGCATTGTGATCCATGCATAAGAAAATGAGGGTAGCTCAGCTAGCGGGTTATTTATCATAAACCATAGGAGAGGTCGGCTCATCACACAAACTGTACGGTTCTTACAAGAACAAAATCCTGAGTGCTAGTTTTAAGATCATATTACATTTACTATGTGGGATAGAGATCTATTATACGTGTCTCTTGCTTTTGTCTGTTCTCCAGAGAACATTGGGAATGACACTTTAAGTGTAAAAATAGATTCTGATCACTTTTATTACTTTCCTTCATTCCCTTCCTCCCCCGATTTAAAAAAAAATAAAATCAACTCCTGGATTTTGGGTCAGCCTTCCCAATATGATCAGGAGTGGGAGGTGTTAATGGTCTCCAAATTATTTTTTCCTTTCCTTTCAGGTTTCTGTTTATCATCTGTCCCTTTACCACCAAAATCTTTTGCAAGCAAATTGTTTAATGCAGCCCAATGCAGGAAAGGTGCTGCCTGGCTTTTATCATTTCAAAGATTGATTACTGCAATTCTCTGCCCGCCAGCTTCCCTGATACCTTTGAAGGCTTCTGCCAGGGGTACTTAGCCATACTAGGTCATCTCAAAAGAGAAACTACTTTGCAGAAGTTTCTTTGGCTTTCATTTAAGTAACATGTTGATTAAAACATTGGTGTGTGGTGTGTGGTGTGTGTGTGTGTGTTTGTCTTTTAGTCTTTAGCGGGTAGTGGTAGGCTATCTGGGTGTTATTCCTGACACTGTCACAATTTCCTCATTAGAAAATGGATACAATAATACAAATGCTTTAGAGACACAAACTTGTCTCGAGTGGATCTGAAGGATGGCTCTCTCTTTTTCAAGGAGTATGGCTACAGTGCTCGTGAGGGCCCACTGCGGTCCATAACTGCTGTAGAGTCACAACGGGTCTCCCCACAGGTGGACCTGGTGTGTCCCCCAGGAACCGCACAAATCCCTGAGAATCTGCCAGGATTCTCTAGGTCTGAAGAAAAATATCTGGCCAGAGTGCAAGCCCCAGATAGTCTGAAAGCAAAACCAAAGGCCCAGCCAATACGCTCACATCTGTGGCCTTTTAAAAATCACGTCACTGGAGTTAAGGAGCAAGGATCACGTTATTGCTTAGTTACTGATGCAACTTCCACACTGGCATCCTATTCCCCCATGTAAAGCCTCTTAGCCCTAACTGAAAACGGATAAACAGCAATACTATTCCAATTCATTGAGTGTGACTGACACAATATTTGAAAAACACCACTCAACCAAGGCAGTCAAGAGGGCTAGCACATACTTCAGGCTACAAGAAAACCTCATTAAAGCTAGCCTGAGCTGTACTCAGAAAAATCTATAGAGGTATCACAAAGATTGGTTTCCAAATGAAAAATAGAGGGTTGACAGAAACCTTACGACTTTTTATCTTTTGTGACAAGTTCATGAAGGCAGAAAAACTTCTGTGTCACCCCAGAGCCACTAGATGGCAGTGTTACTATAACTAAGAAGTGTTTGGTGTTTTCAGTAGATTAAGAGCCAGCCTCTCTCAGCTGTGAAAATGTGGAACAGATACAGTTTTATTTGTGGGGAAAGATGAGGTTGAAACTATGGAAGATTTCATGCACACAAAACATGTTGCTACTCACACAAGGAATATTCATTCACCTCTTACTAATTTTGTATCTGCTCTGCACAGATTAAGCTAAACAAAGCAAGTGCTTCATAAAGCATCTGTTACCCACCTGGGTTTGTCTGGGGCTAAGTAATTCAAAATAAAAAAAAACCCAACGCCTCCAACTGTTGCCAGAAGCAGGCAGGTGTAAGTTAGTTGTTGCACAAGTCTCAAAAATCCACCCCTCCTTTCCTTCCTATTAAGAAATGTATGAGTATTATTTCTAGAGCACCATGCATTTGCATTTTGCTTTAGAGGCAGTTATGAAACATAGTCCCTGCCCTGAAGAACTTGGCATTGTAAGGCTCTGATCCTCCAAAGGAATCTACTGGCCAGACCCTTACCACTGCCCAAAGACCGATTTACTTTGATGTGACTTTGCAGGAGGGAGAGTCTGCACTTGCATATGCAGTTGTGGGATGGAGGCCTAGATTACACAAAACAGTGACTAAGGTCAGCAGGTAAGAGAAGGGTGTGTTTTACATAAAATAGGGTCATGAGTTTGCTAGTTCTCATAGTGTCTGCATCTGGGTGATTTTTTTTTTTTTTTTTTTTTTGGAGAGGGAGATTTCTTTGTGTTTCAAATGTTATTTTAACATCTTTGGGACCAGGGCGAGGAGCGAAGTCAGAGAGAGACAAAAGGGGTAGGGTTTGATTGCAGAGGAAGCAGTTACATGGTCTAACCTGTTTAAGGCACTTCCATATTCAAAGAGGTGGATCTAGACTTGGGGAGTGGCGTTGCGGAAGAAAGCATGTAAGCGGTATAGGGCGACGATGTAAAGAGACCCTGAAGAGAAGTGGAATTGGCAGAGTGCAGCATGGGTGGGAGGCAGGAGCTGAGAGCTGGGAGCAAAGATTCTTGAAGGCGAGGATAGGTTTGAAGAGGATGCATGGCCAGCAATAGGGCTCAAAGGACAGTCAGAATTACTTAGTCATAGAGGTCGGAGAGGCAGATGAGCTTCCTCTTCAAGTCCTGGGAAAGCAACTGACTAATTCGTGTCAGGCTTCCAAAAGATTGATGTGCCCTAGGTTACTGGCCAGCTCTTCACTTCTATAGTCATTATGGGTTAGCTTCCTTCTTTGCAGAGAGGAAATCCTTCACTGTTCCTGACATAGCACCTGAATCGGGGCAGTTGGGAGGGGAGCTGGGAACTGGCTAAGCCAGCTCAATTCTGTTGGGATTGTCCCTCATGCCAGGGGAATCCCCAGCTCGAGGGAGACAGCCAGTCTCTGGTCCCTATGCATAGCTGACCAGCGCAAAGGGAGACTAGCAGCGCAGGACAGTGCGGGAAACAGGATGTTAGTCAAACTGAAACACACAGTGGAATTTAGAACAATTATCTAAAAATCTGACCTGAAAGGTCATCATTTTGCATTGTCCCCCAGAAGGATGATGTGTGAAACAGTTTTGATTTTTGTTGCGATTACAGCAATATGCATACACCGAATTGGTGCTCGCCCATTGGGCACCCTAAGCAGGAATATTTTCAGCCCCTCCCCCATGCAGTACTAAAACAGGCAAGTTTTTTATAATAAAGTGAATGGGGGCCCCCTTTAGCTGCTCAGGGCCCTAAGCAATTGCTTAGTCTGCTTATCCCTAGCAACGCCTCTGTGTGTAGAATCTGACACACTTGAAGGGAGTCATTCTTTTTCATAGGAGTATGGAGTGTCCTGTAAGCCTGATTTTCTGGAAAGGAAACTCATCCTTTTTAGGGGATCTGAAGGCTTTGGTGATACTTGACTAAGTGGCTCTCATGGTTGGCTGTTCATGCGAGCTTTTGCATAGAAGAAGGTGTTGGGGGAAGGTGAGGAGGGTAACCTCTTCCAAGTGTGTCAAATCCCTCTGATGATGGTGATTTATATGCATTGCCATGGAGCCTAGGGGGTTGATCTGCTTTGAAGAACTACAGACATTTGGTTTATAACTTAATATTGCTCATTTATGTTTTGATGTATTTCCTTGTTGAAATCCCATTGATTTTTATTGGCCTGCTTTTATAGTTCCTTGGGTATCCTGTACACTTTGGTCATGACCCTTTCCCCTATTGTTTCCCTTTGATTGATGTACGTGCTCTTCTGCCAATGTTTCAAATCTTCATATTGCATTCCTGGGACTAACTGGATTCTACTGCATAAGGGCCAGAAACCAAACTTTCCATTGAGCAGTGAGGTACTGAAATATGAGCATTAAACCTATGAGCTTTTTCCTTACAGTAATCTGAAGGCCAATTGCTTACCAAAAAAGCTTAGATAAGCGAAGAATACACAGTATGGTGGAAGAGAGATCCCAAGGCAGCACAGGGCTTGTGGAGGACAGCAGTTATTTACAAGCATCTTTGGAGCCAGGTGAGTTATATAGGTCTGCCTCACTAAGCAAGATAACACCAGGGTACTGCGCCTGATTACTGCACTGTTTGTGGAGTCAGCACAAGAAGGCAGCTTGGCAGCGTGTTTGTGATGGTTTGAGATGCTCTGTGTGGGATTAGTTAGTAAGAGAATTTACTTAAGAAAGAACTTTAGTTCCTGAGCGATAAGAGAGCCAGGGTGAACTGCTGATCTAAATTAGTGGTTAGCAGCAGCTGGTATAGGTAACAGTGCTTGTAATTCTGGCTTCAGTTCTGTAAAGCTGAGCCCCCTTGTCTGGCCCCAGTGCACCACTGCTGGCTAGCACTTGGGCTGCTCCCTCGTATGATATATAATATAAAGCTAATAGTAAGGAGTTCTAGTAACAGAGCCTCACTATAATCCTGATGCCTAAGAGAGCCATACATTACACACAACAGAGAGCACCCTTAGGGTATGGAAAATGCTGTATCAGACATGACTTGAACCATGCTTTAAAACTAGATCGTGAGATGCAGTGCTTGGGAATACAGTGTCATGGGCAATCTTGAATTAGCAACGAGATGTACTAGATGAACTTGTTGATTTCCAGAGGTAGCAAGAACCTGTTGCTCCCACTGACTTCAGGAAGCCCTGAACCTGCTTGGGAGGGCTGCTTCAGCACTTCTGGAAATCAGACACTGGGTATCTTCATACGTGCAAGTTTTCTGTTCACATTCCATTAGTGTTCTCTACCTGTGTGATATGCTTTGGTGAAGGCAGTACCGTTACTTGTATTTCTCACTGAGTTCAGTTTAAGGTGGTAGAACATCTGAAGAGCCAGACAATCGAATTGTGCCATCTTAACATGCCATTCATTGTTAGGTCTCCATTTTACGTGCAGGGCCTACTGATGGTGGTACCGAGCGACAGGCCTGATACAGCAATTGGTGGGCTTACGTGGGGCAAACTATTGCCCTGTTGTTATGGGCAGTAAGACAACTGTGACTTGCTGGGGGAGGCAGGGTTGTTAGTGAACAGGACACCAGACCTGAAGTTAGGAGATGTGCAGTCTTCTGCCACTGCCACTGTCTCAGGTTCTCCATCTATAAAATGGGGTTAATGACACTACCCCACCTTTGCAAAATGCTTTGAAATCTATAGATGAAAAGTGCTGTGAGGCTGCTGGGTACTAGTACAAGTTAAGGTTAGGGACTGTAAAGAAAATGCCACAGCCCTTATGTGCTCAACAAGGGCTCAAGCACAGCTCTTGGTGCTGGAAGTCTGTTGCTGCTAAGAGACAGAGTTGTGGTCAAGACATCAGAGAAATCCAGCTGTTTTGCAAAGAGCCATAGGAGCATTTCACTTTCATCTGGACAACACCCCAGAATGGGTTGAAAGGGAGCCCCCTTTTCACATTGTATCTGATGGGCACCCCACCCCACCCCTAGAGTTAGAGCAGAGCTGGCCAGACAATGGAATTTCCTGCCAGTGGAAAATTTCAATTTTGAGGGAAATTTTTCATCTCAAATTGGGACAAAGTACAAAGATGATGATAAAAACAGAGGAAAAATACCATTGTGGGGGAACCGAAATGGAGATAGTCAGTTTGCTCCTGGAGGCCAGACTCCCTAGGCAGCCAGCTCCCTGAGGGACGGGGGATGAGGGGTGGGGGGAAGGGGTGTCAGGCAGAATGGGGAACAACTGCCCAGGGAATTGGGAACCAGATCAGCTCTTTGAGCAGCTACGTCTGTGTTGCCGAAGTCCCCAGTTATAGCATCTGCTGGATTCAACTCCAGTGCCCAGGAGGTATCAATGGCAAATGGTGGGTGATGAAGCGTGTAGGGCTTGAATGGGTGAATGGCACAGAAATGAGTCAGAGGAGACAGAGGTTTGAGGTAATCTGGAATCAGGGTTTTGCTTTAACTCATTAGGAAAAGATGGTCCAGTGCAAAGTTTGGATCCCAGAATTTGGTCCAGACTTGTCTCCAGAAAGGAATGGACCAGAATTAGACTCATCTTGTGAAGCTAATTTATTTTTTAAAAATAATACTCCCAGAAAACAGCTTACCCCTCTTGTTACCTAACTCATGTTGCTCAGACTGTCTATGTTCATAACTGGATCTAGTACTGCCTTTCTTTATAATCTAAGAGTGAAATCCTGGCCACACTGTGACTTCACTGGGAATTTTGCCATTGACTTCACTGGAGCTAGGATGTCACCTGAGGTATTTATCTTTTACTCAACACCATAGTATGTGAAATTACACCAGTCCTTGTGAACGACCTAGAAGCCGGCTTCCGTGTTCTCTTCTCCCCCTCTATCCAGTCACAGCGAAAATTATAGGAAGCTTCATTCACTCTTCTTTTCCTTCTCTCCTCCATTGTCAGAGTAGGCAGAGATAATGCTCATTAGTGTAACAGGGACGCTATGGCAGAGTGGTGGGTCTTGCCTGTTGCACTGTGGTCATTTTTGGCTCTCATGGGAGGAAGTTCTGAACTCATTTACTCCTTTGTTAATAACAGGCATTTGTTAAACACCATATTTTGTCCCAGAGCAAATTAACTAAATAAAACACCATGGTGTATTCAAACATGGCCTTTGAGATACTTTATTAAAAACAATAAATCAAGTGCTATGAAGGCCATTATTGAACTGGCTTTTATTGAGTTCTTCCGTTGTCTTTACCATCCTCCTTTAACCCTTCCCCTGACTCCTTTTGCATTTATGATTTTGAAACACACTATATCACACAGACCCGCATGGCACTTTAATCTAACGCCACATTTTCGGGGGTTGTTTGTATCACTGAGAACCATATGATCATTTTATGACACTTTTTTTTGTAAGAGAATTGTGCTCATTGCCTTTATTACTCTGCCTCCCTTTCTCTCAAAATCTGGTTATAATTATAAATAGCTTTTGTTAAAAGCGCTAGTGGGAAGACTGAATACCGGTCACACTTGTTTCTCTTAAAATGCCACAATCTACCTATTGAAAAATATTAGATGAAAAGACACGTAGCCATGTTGAAAACAAAACCAAACAACATTTTCTTATTCCTAAATCTGCCTTACAGTGATGCTGATATAGTTAAATGGACAAGGGAAAACCCCAAATATATTGAAAGCAAAAAAGCCTCTCTCACCTTCACACACCCAGCCCTAAATTCCATAGAAACTTTGCAAACTCTGGAAACCAAACACAATTTTTAGCTCATACTGATAGATGAGGTTTAACTGATGGGCTGTCTACATTATAAATTGATTTAGATCTCTGGATGGGAGACCGGTGCCTGTATATCACCAGCATTAAAATCTTGTCAATATCCATCCCTATCTTCTCACTTTCAGTTTCTTATACTCTTTGGATCTTGGATTATAGGTATAAGAAGTCTTTTCTTTCCTAACTATGCCAGTCAGACACTGTTTAAAATTCCAGAGGCCTATCTTTCATATACCATGAGCCTCTGGGAAGTCAATAAATGTCAAAGAAATGTCAGATTATTTATGTATTTATTAGGTCTACGGTGCATTTCTGAGGAGGCCGTGTGGCATTTGGTCATCACATTCTTCGAAGACATAACACAGAGTAACAGCGCTGTAAATACATCAAATGAATTTCAACATTAGCCACAGTACAATAAATCTGGATTGCACTTAAGACAGAGTGTTGAAGAAGTCACTTCCCTCTCAGGCGTTTTCCTTTGCCAAACAGTTCTCTCAGCTCTGTACTTCTTTAAAATGTATATAAGCACCTGTTTAGAGCAAGCAGAAGCCAGACTGGTTTTGGATTTAGCCTGTTCATTTCATGGGATCATTTTTATCTGAATTGCTTCCAACTCTTCCAAACTTGTTTGTACCATATGTGAAGTAAGGACCATCATAAAGAAGACTTAGTGCTTAGATGTCAATAGAATAATGAAGCCCTTTCCAGGGCCTCCAGATAAATGATTTATGGCTATAGCACTAGCAACAGCTTCATTCCAGGATTGCCTAGGCTGTTTGTGAAGGATTTCTCCCCTCACCTTCCATAGTGGTTGCCAAGTAGAGCAAGATCAGCACAGATTTTGCTCAGCCATGGGCAGTGTTGGCTACATTTAAGGCTACATTTAATATGTGTGAAATGGAGCTGATTGGAGACCCCTTCATCTTTAAGAGGGATGTTGCACCTATGGAGCCAAAAGACATAAGCTTGCAATGCTTCATCATGATCTCAGTGGAAGTCGCATGGAATCTGCAGTCATTGGTAAAGAGAGAACGATGCACATGGGCCATGTTTTAGATTTCTGCTAGCTGAATGTGGCTCACAGAGTGCCCTTGAGTTGTCCATGAAATAGACAGTATAATGCCTTTCCTGTGTCAGTGGTGTATGATATGAAATCTTCATAAAAATAATTTCTATTTACATAGTTCCTTTCATCCTGGAGTACCTCCACATGCTGAACAAACTGCTAGGTGAAGAACCAAGCTGCGTTGAGCTCTCAGAACAAAATGGCACATAGAGAGACTACTCCGAAATTTAAAGATGTGGTGCACAGGAAACAAAATGCTCACAGTAGCCTAACTACCGTACATCCATCCTATAAACTCTGTGGACAAGAGAGAGAGAGACAATTGACAGACAACATAAGTATTGGTAGGAGGAATTCTGGCCAAGGATACCTTTGATTATACTGACAAGGAGTCCTGTGGCACCTTATAGACTAACAGACGTATTGGAGCATGAGCTTTCATGGGTGAATACCTGCTTCATCAGATGCATGTAATGGAAATTTCCAGAGGCAGGTATAAATATGCAGGCAAGAATCAGTCTAGAGATAAACAAGGTTAGTTCAATCAGGGAGGATGAGGCCCTCTTCTAGCAGTTGAGGTGTGAACACCAAGAGAGGAGAAACTGCTTTTGTAGTTGGCTAGCCATTTACAGTCTTTATTTAATCCTGAGCTGATGGTGTCAAATTTGCAAATCAACTGAAGTTCAGCAGTTTCTCTTTGGAGTCTGGTCCTGAAGTTTTTTTGCTGCAGGATGGCAACCTTTAAATCTGCTATTGTGTGTCTAGGGAGGTTGAAGTGTTCTCCTACAGGTTTTTGTATATTGCCATTCCTAATATCTGACTTGTGTCCATTTATCCTTTTACATAAGGACTGTCTAGTCTGGCTGATGTACATAGCAGAAGGGCATTGCTGGCACATGATGGCATATATTACATTGGTGGACGTGCAGGTGAATGAACCGGTGATGTTGTGGCTGATCTGATCAGGTCCTGTGATGGTGTCGCTGGTGTAAATATGTGGGCAGAGTTGGCGTTGAGTTTTGTTGCATGGATTGGTTCCTGAGTTAGAGTTACTATGGTGCAGTGTGTGGTTGCTGGTGAGAATATGCTTAAGGTGGGCAGGTTGTCTGTGGGTGAGGATTTTTAATTAAAAGGAACCATGTGATCTTTAATATCTATGCAGAGTGACCTTGCTTTTTAATTCTCATCTGAAAGATCTACATTCAGTATTCTCCCTGGAACTCAATGCATCTACTGTAGAGGGATGAAAGGTTGGGTTGATGTCTGGATTCATGCCGGTGGATCATTGGAGCTGGATATTTCCAGTGTGCTGTGCTTAGACTTCTAAGCCAACTGCTCTGGAATGTAGCATCTGCTGCAACATGATGGTTAAAATGGGGCAAATTAATAATATTTAATGAATTTCAGTTTGTGAGTAATCTGCCAATAGATTCAGTTTTTTTATGAATTTGTCCATTTGATCACTTTACGTGAACATCGTTCAGACTATGGGTTGCTTGCAAATGATTCTCTGACTCTTTTTGTCTGTTTTGTTTGTAATGTGTATTGGCCACCAATTTACATGATATTGCTTCTGCTCCTTGATTAGATGACCAAAACATTTATAGCCTGGAGGAAGGAAATGAAAGAAATTGCAAGATGGTCACAAACATTTCTGGGCACGTATCTTGTGCAAACATTCTCATGCTTTCCACGAATCTTCCTGTGAACAAACAAATTACTAATGAATGCTTACGGAAAGTGAATAAGAAGGGATACTATAATGGAAGTGAATTGGTGAGTCTCCATTCAAATTAATGTTCACAAATCCTTTATTGTTACTCTGTATTATTGTTAGGTATTAGATGCCATACTGGATAGATAGGAAGACCAGTTCTTTTCCCTGAAGAGTTTACACTCTAATCTGCAACATAAAATGACAAGTGAGTAACACAACAAACTGTAAAGAAAGGATGCCATGAGGTTACAGGAATCAGATCACACAATTATTCAGTTTTGGTATGTTCACAGCTTGGTGTTTTAATCATTTAATATATATAAACAGGTGTGTGTGTATTTGTGTATAGTCTTATTGCCTTTTACAGTACCAATTTAGCTCTGCTCTTGATGAAATCTAAGATGTTTAAATTATTCCAAGAGATCTGCAGTGAAGTTTGTTTCTCTGGTCAGTGAATAATAATCATATATCCAGGCTGCCATGACTATGGTGCCATTTTACAGAAGATAAAGGTGGTTAATAAATAAGCTACTCTGGAGTGTTAGTTTCTGGATAGACAAGAATGTAATCAATTGGGAAAGAAGTTTATTACTGAAAGAGTTTTTATTATGCAGCATTTGTGTCAGCATATTGTTAGAGCCCTGCAAATCTGCAGATATCCGCTTTATATCTGCGGATGATTTTCGCTGATCGCGAATTGGCTGCAGATACAAATTTTGTATCTGTGCAGGGCTCTCCATATTGTACCATTTTCTGGACCATATAATAATATTGCATTGTACTTCTATAGAGCTTTTTATCTAAGGGACTCGTCAAAGAACTATACCAGTATTGATTCTTATCCCTAGGGGACATTCAATATATCACGTAGTGTAAGTGAAGTGATATGCTTGAGGTCACACTGAAAGTCCTTGACAGAGCTGGGAAAAGAAAGGAAGGTTGGATTTGTGTTTAAGGGACTGGAAAGAGGCATGTCCACATGGAAATGTAGCGCACGGCCAGCTACCTAGGGTGTAAATGTGTAATGCTAACCTGCTGTGCATTGTCATCATGTGGACCCTGCTACTGGTGCACTAAAAGCTCCATAGCACACTTTGCCATCGTGCTACCACACACTAGAAGTTTGCAATGTTCACATGGCCAGCTAGTGTGTGGCAGGCTAATGCACTGTAGAGTCACACCCTGCCTTGCCACACACTGTCTGTCTACACAAGCCCTCAGACTTTAGGGATATGGGTTCTAGTCCTGGCTTTGACACAGACTCTCTGTGTGACCACTTAATCTCTTTGGGCTTCAGTTCCTTGTGGGGATGATACTTCCTTTTCCCATCCTTTGTCTTGTCTGGTCAGACTGCAAGCCCTTTGTACTGTGCTTAGCACAATTAAGTTGGTTAGAGCCTTGGGCTACCACCATAGTACAAGTAACACAGGTTTTCCTGTTCAGTGGCTTCATCCTTTCTCCCACTGGCGATCATAATGTTTTCCCTCTACGGTGTAGCACATACACAATTAAGCCTGGGTTAGGTGATGGATGGCAAATGTGGATAGCCCAATGTGCAGCAAAGCATGGGATGGACTAAGGTCTAAGGTAATGGTGTTAGAATCCATTCTGAGGTCAGAACTGCAAGTTTTTGATTAGCCTGTAGCCATAGCACCTTTAGCTGTAATCTTGTCAGTTTCTATAAGCTGTGTAGGGTGAGGACTGATCAGTTCTTGGACGGGAAACCTTTAAGGAAAACTCAAGCTGCTGTAGATAGCTGAACTGGGTATTCAGTAAACGTCAGTCTTCCCCCTCACTCAGGGTGAGCCTATACCACAGCATGGCATTAGGGGGTGCTGTGCTGCTGGAAGCACTGCCAGTCAGGTGTGGCATAAAACTGAGGTTCTGACTATTTGTGGTATTAATCTTCCCATGGCTTGTTTTGCACAAGTAGAGATGTTGGCCCTGAATGTCCTGGCTAACTTCCAGTCCAATCCATTACAATATCAAGTATCAGAGGGGTAGCCGTGTTAGTCTGTATCTACAAAAATAAGGAGTCCGGTGGCATCTTAAAGACTAACAGATGTATTTGGGCATAAGCTTTAGTGGGTAAAAAACCCATGCCCAAATACATCTGTTAGTCTTTAAGGTGCCACCGGACTCCTTGTTGTCATTACAGAATGGTATTCAGGCAAGGACAATGCACAGTGCTTCACTTCTTGTTGTAAACTGTTGGGCAGTGTTGCTGGGCACTCTTAAACAGCTGCTGTGTTCCACACCAGAAGTGAGTGTGTTTCATTGATAGGTGAAATTAGTCCTGTTTGTAATAAACTCTGAGTTTAAATATGTTGCATACAGAAAATGCAGCTTGGTATTGGATTCAATTGAAGAAGCAGCTTGTCTGCTCGACCTCCCCTGTTGTGCAAAGCCTGGCCATTATTGCACAGGTAATCCAAGAGATGCTGGGAGGAGGGAGAAATTATCCCGCACTCTGACCAAGCCATTCTGTTGCCATAGTATAGCAGCTGCTATAGTGGGAAGGGGACTCTTGTGCTCCCTCTACATGACACAGGAGGATTGGGCCTGTTGAGCCCCAGAATGGATTCCCCTTTGCTGACCCTTTGTGGCCTGCCTCTCCCATGCAGTGGGCCCATAGCAGTTTGGTTGTCGAAGCTTTCTGTGGCTGCTTGGTGGGGGTGGAGATGAAAAGGCCAGAAGGGACTATTATGAACATCTAGTTTGACCTCCTATGTAACACAGGCCAGCGAACTCCTCCAAAAATCATTTCCAGAGCGTAGCTTCTAGAAAAACATCCAATCATGATTACAATTTCTCAGTGATGGAGAATCCCGGACTCTCACTGTTAACAATTTATGCTTTATTTCTTGTCTGAATTTGTCTAGCTTCAGTTTCTAGCCACTGCATCAGGTTATATCATTCTCTGCTAGATTGAAGAGCCCATTATTACATATTTCTTCCCCCAAGTTGATACTTAGACTGTGATCAAGCAACCCCTTAACCTTCTCTTTGTTAAACTAAGTAGATTGAGTTCTTTGCGTCTATCACTATGAGACGTGCTTTCTAATCCTTTAATCATTCTTATGGCTTTTTTGAGCCCTCTCCAGTTTTTCCAACATCCTTCTTGCATTGTGGACCCCACAGCTGGGCACAGTATTCCAGCCGTGGTCACACCAGTACCAAAGACTGAAGTAAAATAACTTCTGTATTCCTACTAGAGATTCCCGTTTATGCATCCTAGGGTTGCGTTAGTCCTTTTGGCCAGGGTGTCACATTGGGAGCTCATGTTCAGCTGATTATCACCCATGACTCCCAAATCTTTTTCAGGGTCACTACTTCCCAAAATAGAGCCCCCCATCCTGTAAGTATGGCCTACATTTTTTATTCCTAGGTGTATACTTTTACATTAGCTGTTTTAAAACACAGTTTGCTTGTACCTAGTTAACCAAGCTATCCAGGTTGCTCTGTAATAGTGACCTGTCGTCATCATTATTTACCACTTGACCAATTTTTGTATCATCTGCAAACTTTATCAGTGATGGATTTGTTTTCTTTCAGGTCATTTATAAATAGCACAGGGCTAAGAACAGATCCCTGTGAGACCCTGCTAGAAACACACCCACTCACTTGATGATTTCCTTTTACAATTACATTTTGAGACCTACCAGTTAGATTTCTTTTAATCCATTTAATGTGTGACAAGTCAATTTTATGTTATTCTAGTTTTTTTAATCAAACTGCTGTGTAGTACCAAGTCAAAGTATGTTATATCAACACTATTACCTTTATCAACCAAACTTGTCATCTCATCAAAAAAAGTTGGTTGATAGTATCTATTTCCCATAAACCCATATGTAATAAAGCAAAGACTCACTGGTGTGGCACCTCCTGCTGGTTGCCTTGGGAATTAGCTTGATTCCAGCCCAGAGCGCCCTCTGCAGGCTGGTGGCTCACCTGCCGCTGGCCCCGTGTTCCTCCCGGACCCTAGTGCCCCTTTACCTCAGGGTTCTGCTCCAGCAGTACCCCCACACTCTGGGTCTCCCCTCCCAGGGGAACCCCCAACCCTGTAAACCCACCTTGCTTCGCCAGTCACCATCTAGCCCCCGCTCACTGAGGCAGACTGCAGTCTGTAATGGCCACTCATCATTGGCAAGGGGTTAGGACCAGCTGCCTCTGCCTATTCCCAAGCTGCACCTCTCTAGCCCCAATACCTGAGTAGGCCTTCACCAAGGCCTGCAGCCTGGGGATTTACCAGGCTGGAGCTTCCCCAGCTCCCTTTGCCCTTCCCCAGCACTGTTCCACTTCATGTACTTTTCTCCCAGGCAGTTAGCTCTTCCCACTCCAGGGCTAGAGTGAGACTCCTCAGTTCCTGGCTCACAGCCCCTTTATAGGGCCAGCTGTGGCCTGATTGGGCTGGCCACACCTGAGGTCAGCTACTCCCTCAGCTGCTTTCACTTTTTCCCAGCCACAGCTCTCTCCAGGGCTGCTTTCAACCCCTGTTCTGTACATCACGTTAATTATATCACTCTCTCTTAGTTCTTTACTAATCAATTCCCTTTTCAGTTGCTCTATTATCTTGCCTGAAATTGATGTCACACTGGCAGGCCTATAATTACCCAGGTCATCCCATTTACCCTTTTAAAATGTTGGCAGAACATTAGTTTTCTTCCAATATTCTGGAGATTCGCTATTGTTGCAAGACGTATTGAAAATCAATATTGATGGACCAGTGAGCTCCTCAGCCAGCTCTTTTAAAACTCTTGTATGGAAGTTATCTGGACCTGCTGATTTAAAAATGTCTAACTTTAATAGTTGCTGTTTAATATGAGTGCTATCATCATATGAGACTGCATAATCTATTTTTTCCGTAATACAGAACAGAAATATTTATTCAACACTTCTGTTTTTTCTGCATTATTATGGATAATTCTACCATTTCTATCTGGTAATGGACAAATACCATTGTCAGGATTTATTATAGATGCAATTTTTATTTTGTGTAGCTGCCTTCACTTCCCCTCCAAACCAGGTTGGTTATTTAACACATATGTGCTCCTTCCTTGGTTGTGGCTTTTTGGGAATCTTGCAAAGTGTTCTTAAACAACTTGCAATTATCATTCACATTTTTCTGATTAAATTCTTCTTCCCAGCTCATTTGGCTCATAATATTTTTTTTAGCTTTGTAAAACTGAAATAATCAAGTATATGCATTACTGGTTTGGACTTTATTCTGTTTGCAAATTAGAAATGTGATCAAGTCACGGAGACTTTCACGTAAGCCACCATTAATTGTTAGATCTGTGATCAGTTCCTCTTTATCTGTAAAGACTAGATCTAATATGGAATTCCCCTGTGTTGGTTGCAACATTTTTTGAGTTAAGGAAATTGTCATCTCTAATGTTTAGAAATTGCAAGGACCTTTTAGTACCAACAGCATATGTCTCTCAAATTGAAGTCCTCCATGATCTCGCAGCTTTTTCCTATACATTATAGATAGATGCATAAGGAGCTGATCATCCTGTTCCCTAATGTGATTTGGTGGTCCATAGCAGACACCAACTAATACCCCATCTTGTGCTTTATGTGATAAGACATTGATCCATAAGCTTTCAAAATCATTTTCTTCTGAGTTATCAGTGAATCAGAAAGAGGTAATGCCATTTTTGACATACAGTGTGCATCGACTTCAGACGCCTATCCAGTCTTAGTGACATCTTCAGGGCCGGCTCCAGGGGTTTTGCTGCCCCAAGCAGCAAAAAAAAAGCTATCGCGATTTGCGGCAATTCAGCTGGAGGTCCTTCGCTCCCAGCGGGAGTGAGGGACCCTCTGCCGAATTGCCGCCAAATACCTGAAAGTGTTGCCCTGCTCCCAGTTGCCGCCCCAAGCACCTGCTTGATAAGCTGGTACCTAGAGCCGGCCCTGGACATCTTATATCTTGGCTCTGTGAAGATAGCAGACCATCCTGTTGTCCTCTTGTCCCATGCAGAATGTTTTTTGGATTCTTTTGAATTGCCAACAAAGATCATCTGTCTTCCTTGGATGGCAGAAGAACTCTTTGTGGACATGTTTGCTCTTCTTACAGGTTGGGCTGAGCTGAGCTGTCACCCACAGGGGTAGATTTCTCCATTCCCTTGGCCCAGCTGGGTCTTGATAGACCTTATGAAAGAATCGTAGGCATGTTATATTCATGCTTAGTACTGCTAGTCTTTGAAATGCACCACATAGTGTGGGTGAACTGGTGTTTATCCATCAGTGCAATGAGTAGTAGTTGGTTCTAGGGATTTGGCAAAGTTCTAATTTAAATTTCTTCTTTTCATGCAGTGCAGAACTCCATCCCAACTGACGGGGAAAATGCCTTTGTGAGATCACTGGTGTAGTAGGCAAAACAAGGAGCTTGAACTTAGCCTTGAGGATGGAATGCCTACACTGATGGGAAACCAGTCAGGCGATGCACTGCCTTTCAGTTACTTTACAGCTGTAGGTGCTGAAGCCTGCCCATTAACTGAGGCTCTGAACTGCCATATTTGCTATGTCATTATTTACATAAGTTAATTTACACAAGCCTGACAGGCTTGTGAAAAGTTTAGTCAGAAGTTGCTATCGTTGCCCGAAAGTCCCACTGGTTCAACCTAAGGAGAGTCCTCTGCCTGGGTCTCTACCCAGAAATGTCCAGTTCTCACTTGTTAGTTCTGCATCTATTAAAAAAGCTCTTACTACCAACATTCATTGGCCTAATCCTTATGAAGAGAAATGTCACGTCCTACCCACTCTCCTGCTGACCATCAAAACTCCTGTTTGACTGCTCCAGTTAATTCCTACTAAGCAGTTCAGGTCATCCTGTTATAGTATCCCACTCCCTATCTAAACATTCCCCTAGTCTGAGTTCATTATCTTTAGTCAGTCTTTCTTTGCAAAATGAGTACATAGGAGCTTGCGTTTATTTCAGATCCTGCACACTAGCTTTATTGATCTAACAGTGACTCTCTTTGCCTTGTGCTTAGTACTCCACTTAGTTAATCCCCATCACTCTTTCAGTTCTTTCCTTAACTGCAGTCCTCCCTGAACTAAGGGACTGTTGTCTAATAACAGCAAGAGACAGGGTGTCAAGACTTCTTGGATTCTATTAGCTTGGGCACTAACTCACTCTGTGACTTTGAGTGCTTCCCTTAACTGCTCAGTTTCCCCATTTATAGAATGGGTCTAATATTTCCTAACCATCAGACTTAATTCATTCCTGATTCAGCTCCTTAGATGAAAGGATATTATTGTTAAATCCCTTTAAAAGTTGGTCCCAGAGCTTCCTCACAACAAAAACAAGCATGATTTTTTTTTGTATTTCACCAACTGTAGTAACAACGCCCCTGTTAAAATATTTCTTGCTATACAGTACATATGTATTGTCTCCAATTCATTTAAAAATTGCCATTCCTTCCCATGGTGGAAATGCTGTTTCTTTGGGTTGATATTTTACCTACTGAGTGTGTTGCAGATTAACTGAGAGTTTTCCCTTAGCCTTTTAAGAGTTGCCTTTTCCTGCTTGCCACTGGTTGAATTCAAACTCTCCCTTAAATGTCAGGCAAGCAGATCTAAATCTTGCATTGCTGCCTTCATGCATGACCTGCTGCCTTTTCCATTCTCCTCTTTATCTAATTCCCAGGCAATAACACTGAAATGTTCAGGGCTGCTGAGCGTGGCTGGTGTGAACTTTATTTCTCAGTGCCTCTTTGGCGTGCCTTGTGTATAATCGCCTGGCAGGCCAATTGATCATTTTGCTCCTGCGATTTCTGTCTGCAACTGGGACTGCCACTGTGCCTCAGTCGGTGGCCCTTTGTCAAATATGTCATGTGACAATGCAGTGCGTTTCAGAGTTCATTCTGGAAGGGTCGCTTAGGCCTTTTTCTTCATTACTGTTCTCTGAGATGAGCTGGTTTGAACCAGTTGTGGGAGCAGCTAGCTGGAGGTGACAGTAATAATCCAGCTATCTGGCAGCCCATTAGCAATTTAACAGTAATAAAGACTTTCCTATTCATCCACCTCGGAGTGTCTGACTCTGATTTAGGTGTCTGGTGGAGTGGCCAACAGGAGAGATTAACATGGAAAGCTTTCAGCTTCCCACTCTGCCTTGCCCGCCCAACCCTGCTTCTTGGTTAGAGATCGAACTAGCTCCTTTAGTTCTATAGTAAATATGTTTTGTTAGTTGATGACTGATCCCTAGATGTAGTCAGCTGATTCTGAAATAAGCAACCAAAAGAATGAAATCTAATAAAGGAACCAGAGCCTGTTTAGTGTTTAATGGAGTTATGTAGGCACATCAAAGAAAGGGCTTGGTGAACTGATTTGAACAAAGCAAGACCTGCCCTGAGCATTGATCCAGAATTTGCATCAGGCCTGAACTGATTCTTTCCAAGCTTTGCAATAATTAGATTAATTTTTCCCCATTACTTTCATTTCCGTGCTGCATCTTCACTCCTGGGTCCTGACTGGCAGTGGAAGCATCAAACTGTTGCAAAGAACGCTCGTTCTCATGGTTTTGTCAGCCTGTGCAGAAACAGCAACTATTGGAAACTTCCCAACAAATCCTGTTCTTGTGAGATTTCCACTCCCATTTGGCAGATGCAAAGGGTTATATACATACAATTCAGTGGTGCTTAGAGGCGACAGTGAGTATCTATGCCCCATATATGCGAGGCACTGTACAAGCACAAAGGAAAACAATGAGCTCTGACTGAGGAACTCACCAGAACCTGAGCTTTGACCATTGGTAGTTTAATCTAAGGCTGGTTTAATCCATTTCTGTGTTGCATTTGCTACACGAGAGAGGATTGAGAACTCCCATACAATTCATTGCCTCTGCCTCTGCAGAACTTCATTTGGGGCTGGATGGTGCATTTTATGCACTGGTCAGAATAAAAGATGGTGTGTAGCTGCGTTGGCCCAGGAGGGAAGCATGACATCTCCCTGAGACACAATTCCTCCTGAGAGACCCCAGCAGGGCTGGAGCCAGGTACTGTGGTGCACCCCTGTGGTGCAGCTCCCTCCTTCTATGCGGCCAGCCATCTTCACCGATGACTGCATCTGAGGTACAGCCAGGTACAGCCACAAACTATTCGCCCATTCCCTACCCGCAAGCTCCAGGGGGGAGCATCTGACATTCAGACCCCGTGCTCTCAGTGCTAATCTAAGTAGCCCCAGTACAGTCCCCAAGAGAGGGAAATCTTTACTCCCCAGTGTGCCCATGTTAAAGAGAGTCAGTAGCCTTAGTGGTTCATTGTCCATTCATGCATAGGATTTCCTGCTTCTAATCAGCAGAACGCTTCCTCCTAGCCAGTCCCTTGCTGGACACATGGAATGCAGGTGGTTCTTTTCAGAACTTTCTGCATGATTGTGTTGTTATAGATGTTCTTCAATTAAATGTGTATTTTTAGCCAGGACTATATTTGGTTTGTGCTTTTATGTTGTTCAGAGTTATTTTTAAACTCTGAGCCAGTACTCCTCTGAGTTCCTGGAGAGCCAGGTGTGCTGTACCAAAGAGCCATAATTACCAACCGCAAAGCTCAATTGCAGGGGGAAAAATACCCATCATGTTTCACCTCTGCTCCATCTAATTTGCCTGGTCTGCTGCAGCCTGTATTATTTTTCTAAGTAAAAGGAAACAATTTGTTTGCTGACAATATGCTGATTTAAATATACCTTTAGGTATAGATTTTCCATAAACCAAGAAACAAACCTGATATATCTGTTTGGCGTTTAATGCTGAAATTTACTAGCTCTCTATATCTGTTGCAGATATAAGCACAGTCTTAATTGTTCCATTTTTATTCTCACTGAAAACACAGTAAATCTTAATGGTTGTGCTTCAAACATTAAGAGGGAATGTAGTAGCTGTAGGAAAAAATATTCAAAACACATTAAATTAGCAACTGTGTAATAATGTTTTCATGCTGTTCATCAGAATTTATATTGACTTTGAAAGAGTAATTGTCCCAAAGAATTCTTAAAGGTGCTGTCCAGATGGAATCATTTCTCCACCCCAAGATATTGCCATAATATGTTTTCCCCAGCTCCTTCTCCCCTTCTGAGATTTTTAGAACTGAAAATGAAATTTTTCCATGTTAATTATAGTGCTGATTGTGAGTGCGTTCTGTTGTTTTGGCTACAATACCAGCTCACACTGTTTGTTTACAGCTCTCCACAAAGCCATTTTAATAAGGTCAGATTTGCAATTTAAATTAACTTTAATATTACTTGCATGCTCCAGCACTATTTGTTTATGCAAGGGGTAAACATACGGAAAATTTATAGTTTAAAAAATACATTCCCTTGTTTTCTTTTCAAAATGGTGCGTCTCAGGTAATAAATAGCCATGATTTTTATATAATATATTGCTTTCTGAAATGGAAGACAACTAAAACCAGGGAGATAAAACAGTTATTCAAGCTAAGCATTTGAGTTGAGGGAACAATTCACAGCAAACAATTTATTCTGCAAATTGAGCCCTTTTCCCCGCGCTTAAATGTTCTGCAAGGAACCTGGCTTTTTTTAAATGAATTTGATGACTATTTGGAATTGTCAGACAAATGTTTTGTGTAGACATATGTCTACCTATGGCTTGTTTATGAGCTGTTCACTGTGAATGGTCACTCCTGTACTTGGAATCAGATGTTTGAGCTGTATGACCAATCACGTGATATTGTTTCTGTTCTCAGGTTAGAGGTCAAAACAAATTTGGTTTCATGCTCGCCCATCTCTTTACCTCTGATTTTTATAAAGCACCTGGCACTATAGCAGCTATGTGTTAATTTTAGTATTTTCCATAGAAGACACCAATTGCAGATTTTGAACATGAAATGAAATTTTGTTTTATAATTAAATGAACCTCAGCACTGGGTCAGAAATTTGTCTTTTGCGAACATCCATAGGAACAAAACTCCAGTCACCCGACTTTGCAAATAGCATCTACATTGGATTGTGAACGCAGTCAAATTAAATTCTGTTTAGAAGTCTCTGAAATGTTTGCAAATAATTTTTCTCATTATTTACCAGCTTTACTGAGCAATGTTAATATTTGGCATTGTCATATATAGGTCATAAGTAGACTTTGACTCCAGGAGCCTTAGCTAAAGGAGTATGGTGGTGGATCCACAAAGCTACTTCAGTGCCTAAATGCCATTTTTAGGCACCACAGTGATCTACAAAACTCCTGCTTAGCTAACATCCAATTGTGACACTGAGCATCATTGTGTCTAACTTCTATGCATTCAGAAAATGACAATGATTCACAAAGCCTGAGTTAGGCAGCTGGGCTCCTTATACAATGAATGGGGGAGCAATAGGCACATTAGACTGTGGTCCAGAAAAGCCAGCGTGCTAGGCCTAAACTAGCCAATGGGAAATGCCAATGAGAAGGGTGTGTGCGCAAAGCCTTGCCCCATTTCAGTGATAGGCACTGAAGTCTGCACTGCAGGGAAGCACCTATTTCGGCTTGGGATTCTCTGTGACAAGCCCTCTCTTAGTGGCAAGCATCTATGCTGTTAGCAAGGAGCTGGGGGAAAGTGAAGGACGACATCGTAACTTTTAGCCCTGTGTTTAGGATTCACATCTGGGATATGGGGGACCCCCGGTTCCAATCCCCCTCTGCCTGAAGGGAAGAAGGGATTTGAACAGAGACCAACCCTCTGAGGTGAGTGCCCCCACCACTGGGCAATGGGATTTTCTGCTGCATTGAGTCCCTCTATCTCTCCTGTTGGAGCTGTTGCATTGTGGATAAATAATTTAGAGTCACTGCGGGGGTCTGGATTCTGGGTCTCCCCCCTACCAGGTGTGTGCTCTAACCACCAGGCTACAGAGTCATTCTCATGCTTGTGCTCTCTCTCCCTCAGTCATTTGGGGCAGGCAGCATATACCCTGATCACGGTGCTAAAAGTTAAGAGGGAAGGCCTCTTCCTCCTCCTCCACACCAGCTGGTTTGTGTGAACTTGCCTGCAACGCCTGATCCAGTAGTTGCCTTCTGAGCATGCTATCAGATCAGGCCCCGCATGCGACTTAGGCAGAGGACACCTATCTTCCCCCATTAGTGGATTGCTCTGGAGCTTTGGCGGGTGCCCGGAAGCTCACAGTGAGGCAGCAGCGTGCGTGGTCAGGCAGAAACATAGGCACCAGGAGAACTTAGTTGCCAAGTGAGTTTAGGTGACTCCAGGGTTCAGTGGGAGTGGTCCCAAAACTGGGACTTAGGGGCCCTGAACAGGGACTTAGGCACCTAACTCCTTTTGTGCATTCAGGCCTCAGCACCCAAGTTTTTGCAGTAAAAGTTCCCTAGGTGGCTAAGTTGTTGCCTTTGAGCAGGTGCACTGCTGCCTCACTCTAGGCACCAGGACACATGTTTCCCACCTGATCCCCAGAGCAATTCACAAATCAGGGAAAGGTAGGTGTTCCTCTGCCAAGCTTGCCTGTGGGCCCTGATCTGGTCGTCATGCTCAGAGGTTGCCTAGCTCTACACAAAACAGCCAGTGGTGGGGTGGGGAAAGAAGTGTCACAATGCCTAGGTTCCTTTGTGGATCCGGGCATAACTCCATTAGCTGGAACCAGTAGTAGGCTGTTATCCTGTATAAGGCACAACCCTGGTGCGGGGAGGGGGGGCGAGGAGGGGGGAGATTTGGCAATCCTAAGTGTTTCACATACACAGGGGTCTAGTGCTATGTATGCTGATTTCCATTATCTGAGGATACTAGCTGTAATGTAATTCTAGACCAGCAGTTCTCAAACTTCATTGTGCTATGACCCCCTTCTGAACATAAGAATGTCCATACTAGGTCAGACCAATGGCCCATCTAGCCCAGTATCCTGTCTTCCGACAGTGGCCAATGCCAGGTGTCCCAGGAGCAATGAACAGAACAGGAAATCATCAAAGGATCCATTCCCAGTTTCTGGCAAACAGAGGCTAGGAACACTTCAGAGCATGGTTTTGAATCCTTGCCCATCCATTGATGGACCTATCCTCCATGATGGACCTATCCTCTCTAGTTCTTTTTTGAACCCTGTTATAGTCTTGACCTTAACAACATCCACAGGTTGACTATGCATTGTGTGAAGAAATGCAACAAAAATTACTACATGACCCCAGATAGGAGCCGGGGTGGAGCCCAAGCCCCAGTGCCCTGGGCTGAAGCCCTCGGACTTTGGCTTCAGCCCTGGGCAGCAGGGCTTCGGCTTCGGCTTCAGCCCCACAAAGTCTAATACTGGCCTTGGCGACCCCATTAAAATGGGGTTGGGACCCACTTTGGGGTCCCGACCCACAATTTGAGAACCACTGGACTAGAGCTGCTGCCACCGAAGAATATATTTTATATGTATTATTATTTTTAAAACTTGTTATAATTTAGTTTTGAATTTAGAGTCAAGGTGAGAGATGAAATTGGCAGCTGTGGAGACTGAAGTTTTTTATTCATAAAACAGATATAGTACAAGCAATGGCAGTACAAACCACTCTACCAACATGCCTTCCCTCAACTGGAAGGACAACTACTATGGTTGAGATGGTAGTTAATTCTACATGGCCCCTCAGAGACTGCCAGCAAGGATACCTGTCAGTAATTGTGGTTTTGTGCTGAGGACACCTGCCTGCTGAGGTCCCTGACTCCGTATAGGTCATCATACAGCCAGCAGTTAGAAAGGACTTCTGGGCACTGCTGGGGCTAGATTCTATCTGGGTGACTTATTGGTGAAGTGCCCTGTACTGTATTTCTTGGACACTTGGGGAATTTTGGCTTTCAATTCCCTATGCCTCATTTCCCCCCATCTTTAGAATGGGTATAATCCTGGTTCCCCCACCTCACAGGATATTCTGAAGCTAAATGAATGAGTGTTTGTGAAGTGCTTTGAGATTCTTAGATGGAAGGGGGCTATGGAAGGGCAAAGAGGAATTCAAAACAGAAAATACAGTAAAATTTTAATAGCAATGACACTGAAACACCACTAGAATCATAGAATATCAGGGTTGGAAGGGACCTCAGAAGGTCATCTAGTCCAACCCCCTGCTCAGAGCAGAACCAATCCCCAACTAAATCATCCCAGCCAGGGCTTTGTCAAGCCTGATCTTAAAAACCTCTAAGGAAGGAGATTCCACCACCTCCCTAGGTAACCCATTCCAGTGCTTCACCACCCTCCTAGTGAAAAAGTTTTTCCTCATATCCGACCTAAACCTCCCCAACTGCAACTTGAGACCATTACTCCTTGTTCTGTCATCTGCTACCACTGAGAACAGTCTAGATCCATCTTCTTTGGAATCCCCTTTCAGGTAGTTGAAAGCAACTATCAAATCCCCCCCTCATTCTTCTCTTCTGTAGACTAAACAATCCCAATTCCCTCACCCTCTCCTCATAAGTCACATGCTCCAGCCCCCTAATAATTTTTGTTGCCCTCCGCTGGACTCTTTCCAATTTTTCCACATCTTTCCTGTAGTGTGGGGCCCAAAACACAGTACGCCAGATGAGGCCTCATCAGTGTCGAATAGAGGGGAATGATCACGTCCCTCGATGTGCTGGCAATGCCCCTAATTATACAGCCCAAAATACCGTTAGCCTTCTTGGCAACAAGGACACACTGTCGACTCATATCCAACTTCTCGTCCACTGTAACCCCTAGGTCCTTTTCTGCAGAACTGCTGCCTACCCATTCAGTCCCTAGTCTGTAGCAGTGCATGGGATTCCTCCGTCCTAAGTGCAGGACTCTGCACTTGTCCTTGTTGAACCTCATCAGATTTCTTTTGGCCCAATCCTCCAATTTGTCTAGGTCCCTCTGTATGCTACCCTCCAGCGTATCTACGCTACCCTCCAGCGTATCTACCACTCCTCCCAGTTTAGTGTCATCTGCAAACTTGCTGAGGGTGCAGTCCACGCCATCCTCCAGATCACCAATGAAGATATTGAACAAAACCGGCCCCAGGACCGACCCCTGGTGCACTCTGCTTGATACCAGCTGCCAACTAGACATGGAGCGATTGATCACTACCCATTGAGCCCGATGATCTAGCCAGCTTTCTATCCACCTTATAGTCCATTCATCCAGCCCATACTTCTTTAACTTGGTGGCAAGAATTCGGTGGGAGACCATATTAAAAGCTTTGCTAAAGTCAAGGAATGACACATCCACTGCTTTCCCCTCATCCACAGAGCCAATTATTTCATCATAGAAGGCAATTAGGTTAGTCAGGCGTGACTTGCCCTTGGCGAATCCATGCTGACTGTTCCTGATCACTTTCCTCTCCTCTAAGTGCTTCAGAATTGATTCCTTGAGGACCTGCTCCATGATTTTTCCACAGACTGAGGTGAGGCTGACTGGCCTGTAGTTCCCTGGATCCTCCTCCTTCTGTTTTTTAAAGATGGGCACTACATTAGTCTTTTTCCAGTCATCCTGGACCTCCCCGGATCGCCATGAGTTTTTAAAGATAATGGCCAATGGCTCTGCAATCACATCCGCCAATTTCTTTAGCACCCTCGGATGCAGCGCATCCGGCCCCATGGACTTGTGCTTGTCCAGCTTTTCTAAATAGTCCTGAACCACTTCTTTCTCCACAGAGGGCTGGTCACCTCCTCCCCATACTGTGCTACCCAGTGCAGTAGTCTGGGAGCTGACCTTGTTTGTGAAGACAGAGGCCAAAAAAGCATTGAGTACATTAGCTTTTTCCACAGACTCTGTCACTAGGTTGCCTCCCTCATTCAGTAAGGGGCCCACACTTTCCCTGACTTTCTTCTTGTTGCTAACATACCTTCTTGTTACTCTTAACATCCCTTGCTAGCTGCAACTCCAGGAGTGATTTGGCCTTCCTGATTTCACTCCTGCATGCCTGAGCAATACTTTTATACTCCTCCCTGGTCATTTGTCCAATCTTCCACTTCTTGTAAGCTTCTTTTTTGTGTTTAAGAGCAGCAAGGATTTCACTGTTAAGCCAAGCTGGTCGCCTGCCACATTTACTATTCTTTCTACACATCAGGATGGTTTGTTCTTGCAAACTATTCTGGGTTTATTTCATTCCGTTAATAGATTAGGCTTTCAGAGTACCTTGAGGAAATGTAGCTTCCAACGTGTGTAAGATCTGCCTTTTTGCAGCAGAAGGGGCAGGGAGGGAGATCTGCTGAGCAGGTTCTCTAGGGTGTAGGGGGTTGGCTTTGCTTACCCTGCTTTTAATGAGATACATGTCTCTTCCCCAGATCAGTCAGGCCTACTCTCAGCTGTCACCAGCTTGCTCTGCTGGAAGACATCCCCGTCACCAGAGTGGGTTTTGGCCATCATCTTCTGCTTGAAGATTCTTCAACACCAGAGTGGTGGGATTGGCCATTAGCTGCATATCACAGAGAATCTCCATCCTGATATGGAAGGGGAGGCATTCAGCCACTAGTTGCTTTATCCTGAGGGCCTTGCTGCTGCTGAAAGATAAGTTATTGGGTCACAAGCTGCCTTTCCCAGAGTTTCCTGCTGCTGTGGTGAGAAGGAACAACTAGGCTGCCAGCAGCTAGCCCCAAAAATCCAGAAAGACTCTGCTGATGTGAGCCCAGGGGACAGTGTTCCTCCCCTGAGGATCCCTGCTCCCAGATCAGTCTCAGTTGACTTTCTCTTAATATACCTAGTCCATCAGAGCCTGCTGCCACACATCTGTGTGCCCTGTTAAGGAAGCATGGTAATTCTCATCCTGGCTTACCATATTTCATAATTATCCAGGAGGCTTTCCCCTATGTGTAGCTGTGCATTGCTTAAGGCTATGGAACTGGAGTTATCTGGTGGAATCTGATGGATTTTTGTTGTCTGTGTCTCTGCAGAATATATTTAATACCTTGCTTGTACTTAAGTGGAATATGAGAAGAGAGGTTAATTCCATTCAAAATGTAACATTTGCCAAAAGAATTGAGAGAATTTAATAATTCCCCTGCCTGACTCTTCCTTTAGCACAACCAGAAGATAGACTTTAAATTATATAAGATTTTGTTAAGTCATTTTGCCTCACTCTTTTAATAAAT
This sequence comes from Mauremys mutica, assembly GCF_020497125.1. NCBI lineage: Eukaryota > Metazoa > Chordata > Testudines > Geoemydidae > Mauremys > Mauremys mutica. Next base: position 34,175,519 of record NC_059075.1, read on the forward strand.
CAGAGGGAGATGAGGGTTGGGTCCATTGGTGCTGCAATTGTATATGTACTGATGAAAAGACTTGATATATAAAGGAAGGGGTTAAAATAGGTTCCAGTAGATTTTTAGTGTAGAAATTTGCAATCTAAATATGAAACTAAAAAGACTGCCTGAAACTACTCCTTGGTTATCTTTGAAATCGAAATGGGCCATGGCACATAGCTGAGATCCAGATTCTAACTACCCTCATGGGACACCTGCTTACTCTTCCAATAACTTTTCTTTTTGTCCTGTGTGGTGTATAAGTGGTGTCATCATACAGACAATAGTAAGTAGAACTTCTGCACAGTAGATTCACAAAAAGACTTAGGCACCTAACTGCCACTTAGGTGCCTAAATCCCAGAATCAGGCCCCAGTGGGAGTCTCAGAGTCTCCCTCTTCAGTTGCCCCCAAACCCTGTTGGTATTTAAACTTGTTTGGTACCTAATTTTTTGCAGTAAAAGTTCCCTGGATGTCTATGTTTCTGCCTCTGAGCGATGTATGAACCAGGGGAAGATAGACATTCCTCTGCCAACTGACCTGCGGTTTCTGATCTGGGTAAGCATGCTCTGATCTCGCCTACTGGACTGGGCCCCTATAGACAAGTTTATGCTAAATGGCTGGAGGGAGGAGGGAGAAGAAGAAGCTCCCTCACATTTTATTTAGTTATCCATAGTTGAACAGCTTCAACAGGAGAGACTCAGGGAGCCCCACATCAGAATATTCCAAAGCCCAGTGCTTTGGATGGCAGATCCCTGTTCAGATCCCTTCTCCCACCTGAGGGGTCTTCCACCCTACCCATTAGGCTATAAATTTTAAGGAAGATCCAGGTCTTTCTCCATCCCACATACTGGCTTCTTGCCAGGAGTGGGTTTGCAGATGAGAATCCCAAATCCAGGGGGGCACCTGTCTCCAAGAGAGGGAGCTGAACAAACGCCCTTCATCTTGGCGTTTCCCATTGGCTGCCTTAGGCATCGAGCAGCCTCGAGTGCCGGCTTTCGTGAAATCCATTCCAAGGCACCTATCTCTCCCCATGCATTGTATAGGGAGCCTAGGTGCTTAACCCAGGCTTTGTGAATCCCAGTGATTTTCTAGGTGCCTAAAAGTTAGATGTGGCAGTGGTCAGCGTCACCACACTTGCATTCCTTTGTGAATCTAGTGTATTAGATTGTGCTTTTTTAAAACCTTCCCTGAAACATTCAGACCTGGACTCCACTGGAGACAAGATACCAGACTTGATAGCCCAATAGTGTGATTCATGTGAGGAATTTTTCTGTTCCTTAGAAGATACCTGTTCATCTGAAGTTACTTCTTATATTCATGCATCTTGTTTCCCTATGTCTCACTAGGAGCCATCTTGTCGTTGTACAGTAGGCAGGGTGGGTCAGATTGTGAGTGGCTCTTGCAGGAGCGCTCAAGAAGCCTGCTGCCATTGCCTAGTTGTTCAGCATCCTCCCATGACTGGAATTACTGAGCTCTCCATGTTCTGGGACATGCAAAGGATAGTCATTTTTATCCCTCACTCAGAGTGTTCAGTAGCAAAATTGGGGGATGGAATAATGTGGATCATGACCCCCGCATCTCTGCATCGGCCCGTGGAGTGGGACTGGAACTCCAGGAGGGCAATCTGCTGCTTGCTAATGGATAGGGCAGGCTGCACAAATCCTGTTTGCCTGGAGAAGGCCTGAGAGAGATTGTATCTGCCTTTTGGGGAAGTGAACCTTTGCACCATCCCGTACACAGGCCAGCGGTACAAATGCAGGGATTTAGCCCATTGATATGAGTGTAGGACTCCTGCCCAGTCTGATCAGTGCCTTGCTGTGAGACTTTGGGCAAATTACTTAATCACGGTGCCTTAAATCCTTCATCTGTAAAAAAGAGGCTAATATTTACCTACTTCAGAGGAAAGAGCTGGGGCTTACTGATTATTTGTAAAGTGCTGTGTGATCCTGTGATGAAAGGAGTTATACCAGTAAGCACATTATTACGCTCTGCTCTTCCCCTATTTCATGAATGTTCAGCAATTTGCATAACTGTGCATAGAGTCTTCAACTAGTCACACTTTGGCCTTATTTTACCTAGATCTCCCTAGACAGCTACTTATCCACTTGGCGTGGCATGCAAGGCACAATGATCAGACACTATAATGAAACAGATGCAAGCTCCAAAAGCAGTTGAGCCAACCGCACTTAGAATAAATGATTTCCCCAACTTAACAGACTGCTGATAAAAAGGGAAAGACAAATGAAACTCATAATTCCTCTACCACTTGCACTCTCTGGTAGTGAGGCATACCAAGTTGCTGAGCAGGATTTGAAATGAACCCCCCTCATTATTTGTCATAAAAAGCATCAGGTTGTAGAAAACAGGGTGAAAGCAACCTGTAAAAATGAAGTGCAACCAAGCACTGCAAATAGATGAGATCACTCTCCTTGTAGGTTTGTTACTTTTGATCAGGCCTTATGTGATGAGAATTTGAAACTAAATTAAAAAACTATCGAGTGCAGCAGAAAATGTAAATGTAAAAATGTTCTTAAAGCTGTTTCATTACACACTGGTTATCATCATGGCTGTCATCAGAGCTACTTTTGGAGATCGTGTAGCCCAAATTCTGCATTTCTGGCTTACACAGAAGCTGTGTCTCCTTTGGGACGGTGCAAAGATTGCAGGATTTAACCTATTGGTTGGTGAACTAATTTTGAATCCACTTGAGCACTTTGGTTTGGAAAGTTTGACTGGACCTGGGACCTTACTGGGCTCACATTCCACTAAAGAGGTGAAAAGGAAAAGAGATGGGGAGAGAGGGGAAAATACAATTACAGATGGCATGAAAAATAGACAATAGGATGGGGAGTATGAAAAATGAATACAAGGCAACTGAGCAAAGAAGCAGAGTTAGGGCCAGAGAGCAGAATTCTAATAGAGATCTCTATTGTCCTAGCCACAAGTTCCAGTCTAGTTTTGTGGGGTTGTTCTTCTGTCCTTGATAAACAGCACAGCCTCCCTTCTGGCTTATGAAACATGTTGTAGTTCCAATTCCTGGATACAAAGTTTTGAGACATTGTCTAGTATAAGAAGCCCCCAAAATATTTGGCAAGGTACCACTTACTCTTTGAAGTTGACCTTTCCCTGTTAGAGATATCACGTAGGGAAACATTGTAAACTACATGGCCAATAATACACAAACATCTGGGGGAAGATTTGGTCAAGGAAATTTCACCTAACAACTTATTTGTTCACATATAATGTTTGATGTATACAGCGTAAGATTAAGATGATTGAGTTGTGAATGTAGAGGCTTAAGTTGTGAGAGGAAGGGGTTTTACAAGGTGAATAATGTTTTTAAAACTGAGGGCATTTCCAGCAGCTAACATAAGACCACGTCATCCCCTATTCTGATCTTATTTTGTATGATTTTATTGAACAGATCCTGAGAACTCATCTTAATGCAGCATCATAAAAAGGACAGGAGAGAGTTTGATTTAAAATAATTTTATATTATAGATTCATAGCTGTTAAGGCCAGAAGGGACTATTATCTAGTTTGACCTCCTGCATAACACAGGCCATCAAATTTCAGCCAGTAATTGCTGCACCAAGACCAATGCTTATGGTTCCGCTAGACCATATCTTTTGGAAAGACAACCAATATTGATTTAAAGTAATCGAGTAATGGAGAATCTATCACATTCTTAGGTAGGCTCTTCTGATGGTTAATTACCCTCAGTGTTAAAAATGTGGTCTCCATCCAGCTCAGTCATTTTCATTTCCCTGCAATATATAGATACCTTCAGCTGTTGTCTTTCACATGGTTGAAAGACCATGCTCAAAGAGTAGTTATCAATGGTTTGCTGTCAAACTGGGAGGCTGTATCTAGTGGGGTGCTACAAGGGTCAGTCCTGCATCTGGTACTAGTCAATATTTTCATTAATGACTTGAAGAATGCAGTGGAGAATATGCTAATAAAATCTGTGGATGACACCAAGCTGGGTGGGGCCGCTAGCACTTCAGAGGACAGGATTACAGTTCAAAACAACCTTGACAAATTGGAGAATTGGTCTGAAATGAACAAGATGAAATTCAATATAGACAAGTGCAAAATACTTCACTTAGGAAGGAAAAATCAACAGCACAGCTACAAAATAGGGAATAAATGGCTATGAAGTAGAACTGCTTAAAAAGTTTTGTCTGTTATAGTGGATCACAAATTGAATCTGAGCCAACAGTGTGGTGCAGTTGCGAAAAAGGCTAATATCATTCTGGGGTGTATTAACAGGAAGGTTGTATATAAGACACAGGAAGTAATTGTCCCACTGTAGTCAGCACTGGTGAGGCCTCAGCTGGAGTGCTGTGTCCAGTTCTGGTGTCCACACTTTAGAAAAGATGTGCACAAATTAGAGAGTCCAGAGAAGAGCAACAAAAATGATAAAAGGAACTGATCTATGAGGAAAGGTTAAAAAACCTTGTTTAATCTTGAAAAAAGAAGACTGAGCGGGGACCTGATACCAGTCTTCAAATATGTTATGGGCTGTTTTAAAGAGGACAGCGATCAATTATTCTCAATGTTCGCTGAAGGTAAGGCAAGAAGTAATGGGCTTAATATGCTGCAAGGGAAATTTAGTTTAGGTATTAGGAAAAACTTTTTAACTAGAAGAGTAGCTTATAGTAGTAAGTTCTGGAACATGTTTAGAATGGAGATTTTGGAATCCTTGTCAATGGAGGTTTTTAATAATAGGTTGGACAAAGATCTGTCAGGGGGGATGATCTAGGTGTACTTGGTCCTTCCTCAGTGCAGGGGGCTGGACATGGTGACTTCTTGAGGTCCCTTCCGGACCTACCTTTCTATGCCAGAGCTGGGATGAAATTACATTACAGCTACCAGCATGAACTGATGGAGTCATTACTCTGATATTACCAGACGTTGGAGACTCCTAAGGATGGGCAATGACTATTTTGGGTGAGACACACTGTAATCTCTATCTGGCACTGTGAACTACTCTGAGCTAGCATAAACCTAACCTAAAGTGCAGCCAACCAAGTCTGATTCCCACTCACTTTGTGTCTAACAGCTTTAGCTTTGGTGACAATCATTCCCAATGACATTGCTCAGCCAGTCTTGCGTATGTGGATACATTAACTATGAGGGAAGCTTTCTGGCAGATGACATTGCTGTGTCGTGAGTCATGAGCAACTTGAGCCTCATCTCTATACGAGATTGCCATGATCACATCAAGCAGACAGTATTTGAACTGAATTACCTTAGGCTGTGTGTAGGCTAGCCTTTTCCCTTAATGGCTAATGCTGGTGGAATTCCACTGATGGAGAAAGCAATGGTAAAAGACCATGTTGTCTAACCTTGCTGATAGCCTACCTATGTGACATGATACTTAAAGTGCTCATGGTCACTGTTGCAACCCACAGTCAAGATGCAATGGTGGAAGATTTTAGGTTTTCTAAAAAAAACAAGCTAGTGCAGACAAAGCCTCAATGGGTAAGACTTGATTTGCCTTCTGAAATCCTTACTCATTTGGTGGTCTCTCAATGAGCTTGAATTCCATATGACGCTGAAGTTTCTCGCAGCCTAGCAAGTCTGTTTGTGAGAGGAGCTGAAGCAGTCCCCATCTCAGTGCTTGAGCTGCTCTCTAGTGAACACATCACATATAGAGACGCATTAAATACAGAGATGCGCTTTATTATATGTGGCAAGTCATGAGAAGAGAGGGAGAGATTTCTCTTTCCTTTTTGCTTTTTGGGTCATACAGGACAGATTACTTTTATGTCAGCTATTTCACTTCTTTGTTCCGGGCTTACAACTTTCAGGTGCAGTCTGGGCTGACAGATACTTCTAGCAGAATGTAACAATTGTGAAACCAGCTAGGAGCTTCACAGTTGTCATTGCCACAACAGCGACATTGGCAGTTCCTGCTGACAGCGGGGCTAGAACTCTGATCCTCCTGCCCTCTCTCTCTCCATTGTAATAATATTTTCATTGTCTTTTTTCTTATATGGTCCAGGTTGCAATGAGCACTTCTATGAGCACTTACTTGAGGAGTCCTATTGACTCCGAATCCTTGGGTGAGTAACTGCTCACCAGTGTGAGTCAGGGCTCCATGGCCTAGCCCTGTAAAAGACCAAATCCTGCAGTCCTTACTCAAGCAGATGTGCCATTGAAATTAGTGACAACATTGCCTAAGGGCTGCACAAAGTGATGTAAGACATGCTGACTCCTGAGAAGGATATTTGGTGCCACTATCTGTGTTGGTTAAATGTTCATCGACAAGTAAATATTTCCAAATATCCCCTGCTTCTCCAACCTGACTACTGATTTTTCATCTGGGAAAGCCACAGCAGCTACTTGGCAGTGAATCAATGGCAAAAAAGATTTATAGTCTGCACATTTCCTGCCTCCCAAAGTGAACACGAATCTGAACAGCAGGAGGCTGTTACATGTCCAGTTACAAGGGGAAACAGACTATGGAAAGAATCTTGTGCATCCAAATGAAATCAGAAGCAAAGTTACCAAGAGCAAAACTCTGTTGGAATTGGTTAGAATACTGAAATGGTAATTTGTTGCCTTCATCCAACTGCGAAATACTCCTGGCCACTTTTTGTAATTTGAACTTCATGTGTCTGTATGGATTAGTTGAACTCCAGAGATTTAGGGCTTGATTCTGATCCCATTTATGCTGATGGGTTTGTCACCAGTGTAACTACTCTGGCTTCAGTAAAATTACACTTGATTTACATCAATGTAAGTGGGCTCAGAACCAGGCCTTAGAGCAGAATCTAGAACCTGGGTGACTGAGGATGTGGAATGAGACCATTTTCAGTGAGTAAAATGTAGAGAATTTTAGGGGAGGAGGGAAAAGAGGCTGTTGTGGCAGCGCATATGCTTTGAGGGTTTCACAAGATTTTTCATAGAGTGGACACAACTTAATAGAGAGAGTGACGAATCCATGAAGCTTCTTAGGTGCTTAGACTCAGATAAGGCACCTAAATCCCATTTTTAGGTGCCTAGGCCCCCCCCACTGTGATCCACAAAATTCCCTTTAAACCCAAGCCCTCATTGGCTTATCACTTCAACAGGAGAGACTGGGGGGGGCCCTGCATCACAATGTCCCATAGCCCAGTGGTTAGAAATCTGTCTCCTAAGAGGTGGGAGACTCTGTTCAAATCTTTTCTCCCCCCGTGCCAGGGAGGGGGTATTAAACGTAGATCTCCCACATCCCAGGTGAGTGCTCTAACCACTGGGCTAAAAGTTATAAGGTGGCTGCCACCACCATCTCCTTTCAGCCCCTCTCTTGTATTTTGTTTGGAGTGAAGCAGGCACCTAACTCATTCCTACAAGAAACTGAGGCACCTGACATAAGGCAGGAGGAAGGTTCCTGTTCATGGATTGCTAACCAGAGCTAGGCACCTCCCTGCAGCCTGGATTTAGGTGCCTATCTCTGAGACGGGGGTGGGGCATTGCACATGGATGTCTCCCACTGGGTAGCTGGCTAGCAGGCTGGATATTGAGGATCACATTCTCAGGCACCTATCTCTCCCCACTTGAATAGGAGATTGGGAACCTAACTCAGCTTTGTGGATCATGGTGGTGTTCCTGTGATTTTTCTAGGCACCCAAAAGTTGGGCGCTGATGCTCAGCATTGAAACATCTAGGTCCCTTTGTTTTGTGGACCCCCCCTGCTGCCATTTGGGCCCATGTGGACCCGGCTCCCTTCCCATTTAGGTTTATACATGAGTTTATATTTACATGAGTTGTAGGAATTGGGTTTCAGCAAGAAAAATATGTTTGCATCATGGTTTCACTCCTGAAAAACTTTTACTCTGCCTCCCTAAGGAATCACGCAGCCCTGTTCTGAAGCTGTGGTCAGAAGGTCTATGAACTACCACTGTACAGACCTCCCAGCCAAATGCTCTGCTCGCGGTTCTACGGGGCAGTGGCCACTAATAAAGCTAATGAGTTGAAGGAGTGGTTGCACAGGTACCCCTTGCCATGGGTTTGAAGGGAGGAGTCCATCTTTCCTTCTCCTGGGAAATTCTCTAAATAAGGCCCATTTAATTGGTGTTCAGAGGGAAGCTTGGTGATGAAGTCATTGAAATAGTTCACTTGATGAGAACTGCCCTTCAAAACACACCGAGACTTTGTTCCTCTTCCGGCTCGCTGCCTATGGCAGAGGTGTGTTGCTCTATCCATTACTGAATTAGGGGATGTCCAGGCTTGAGTGTTAAATCAGGGAATGACAGAGCAATTCTAGTAATGAAAATGACTTTCTGAGGGAATATTGTATCCAGGGCATCATGTCAATAACGAATGGGTGTAATTCATGTTTAACTGATATTTGTGATGACTTCCATTTAAAAGCCTTGCTCTGTAATTGAACTGGAAGTTGTTAACATATTGTGAAGGTCCTTGTACACATGCAGACTTCAGTGGAAGTGAGCGCCAAGCTCATTTAAAGGGGCACTTTACTAAATGGATTTGTAATATATCGTCCTATTACTGTGCATGTCATCTGACTAATGTATACTTATCTGATTTGTGCTGATTCTCACTTACTTTTAAATTAAAGGGTAATGATGGACTCATAAGAATTAGAGCTGGCAAAGACCTATTATATATCTAGTCTATTCCCCCTGCCAGTGTATCCCTGACTGCTTCAGCCAGTTCTTTTTAAAGGACTCCAGGGAGGACTCAGCACTTCCCTTGGGAGACAATTATACACTCAAAGAGATCTCCCTGACAAGAAGTTTGTCTTCAAACTTAGCCTAAATTTTCCTTTACTTATTTTCATTCCCATATGTACGTTACAGTTATCACACTGATCCAAAGTCCTTTGACATCAATGGGCTTGGGATTGGGTACCCTGTGCACTGTAGGAATCCAGTTGCAGAGGAAAAAGAGGATGTAAATGACTGGTTTGCTTCTGAAGCTCATTGTGACACGCTTTTTTGGCCAGCGGCTGCACAAATCCTGAACTCTGCTCTACAGGGACAAGCCCAAAACATGGCTTTGTCCTACCCTTGAAGCACTATGAATCATTACTTTCTCTCTTTCAGGTTTAAACATTTCATATACATGTAGAAAGACATTACTTTTCCCTCTTTTGACTTTAACCAAGTCTGTGTGTGTATGCATGTATGTATGTGTGTGTGTGTGAATGTGTGTGTATATATATATATATAGAGAGAGAGAGAGAACATGCGCGCGCGCACACACACACACAAAGAACATTATTAAGGCTGCAAAGTCAATCATTCAACAGTTAGAAAATGCCAATATTAAGGCTGCCTGTTCATGCTTAATTCATGCCCCCTCCTTGTACATGTGAATTATGATACAGACTTTAACAACATGATCACATACTATTTTTTCCTCAGGACCTTTGTCTCTCATTTAGTACACAGGATGGATGATGATCAATATTTTGCTTTAGCCTCATTGTTCAGTGCGTGGCCCCATGTCTTATTTACTGCATACCATTCAAACCCTGCTCTGATGACAGAATTCCTTATGAGCTTTGCATAGGCCATAAGGCTAGAAGGAAGGGACCATTGTGACCAGCTAATCTGACCTCTTTACACAGACCATAGGACTTCCCTGAAATAATTCTTATTTGAACTAGAGCTTACCTTTTAGAAAAACATCCAATCTTGATTTAAAAATTGCCAGTGATGGAGAATCTACCACGACTCTTGGTAAGTTGTTCCAAGGCTAGTTACCCTCCTTGTTAAAAATGTGCCCCTTATTTCCATCTGAATTTGTCTGTCTTCAACTTTCAGAAATTGGTTCATGCTATACTTTTGGTCTGCTAGATTGAAGAGCCTGTTATCACATTTGTGTTCCCAAGTAGGTACTTACAGACTATGGTCAAGTCACCCTTTAAACTTCTCTTTGCTAAACTAAATAGAATGAGCTCCTTCAGTCTTTTTGCTATAAGGCATGTTTTTCAATCCTTTAATCAGTGTCATAAAATGTTTCCCATCAGTTTGCTACTTTGCTGTTACTAAGCATGTTTGAGTGATCCGAGCATGCTCAATAACATCAACTGAAGCTGCTGCCCTCACTCTGCCTGAAGTTGCCATCAGAATCTGTTTCTTGCTGTTAACAGTGGCTAAAATAGGCCAACAGAGGGGGAAATCAGAGGGGAAAGATGGGCAGATTGTGTGCAGGGGGACAATGGGCTTGTCTTCACTACAGGGGTAATTTGACCTACGTTACGCTACTCCAGCTATGTGAATAATGTAGCTTGAGTCGACATAGGTTAGATTGATTTACCCCTGTGTCTTCACTACACTGCCTTGACGGGAGATTCTCTCTGGTCAACTTCCCTTACTCTTCTCCGAGAGCTGGAGTACCAGGGTAGACCAGAGAGTGCTCTGCCATTGATTTAGTGGGTCTTCACTAGATCCACTAAATTGATCCCTGCTGCATTGATTGCAGCAGTGTCGATCGCTCCATAGTGAAGACCAGCCCAAAATGTGTGTAGAGGGTCAAACAGGTGTAGATGGGAGCAAGTAGGCAAATTGAGGTAAGGGTAGCAAATTCTTGCAGGGAAACCTTCCCATCCATGAGAATTTACTACCCCTGGACCAAGGAATGGGGAAAGGCGAATGGTAGCAAATTGTGACAGGACATAAAATATAATAGCTAGATATCAGTAACTGCTACTAGCATCAAACTGTGATGGCTAGCAATTTGTAATAGTATATCCACACCCCACTAGAAAAGATAGTTTGACAGGATCTGTTTTCAGAATCCCATCTGGATTGGTATTAATTATATTGCCCTCCTTTAATTCTTTATTAATTGAGTCCCATGTCAACTGTTCCATTATTTTATCTGAGACTAACATCAGACTGACCGGCCTATAATTACCTGGGTTGTCCCATTTACTCTCTTAAAATATTGGCACAACATTAGCTTTCTTCCTGTCTTCTGGAACCTTCTGAGTGTTCTAAGAGTTATTGAAAAATCAGCACTAATGGTTCAGGGAATGCCTCAGCCAGCTCTTTGAAAACTCTTTAATGTAAGTTATTTGGACCTGCTGATTTTAAAATGTCTAACTTTAGTAGATGCTGTTTAACATTGTCCTGAGTTACGATTGGAATGAAAAGTGTTTCTTCATCATCATCATCATCAGATGATATGACTACGTCTTCTGTTTTTTTCCAGTTTAAGAACAGAAATATTTATCGCACATTTCTACCTTTTTTGCATTATTATTGACAATTCTGCCATTTCCATCTAGTAATGGACCAATCCAATTATTAAGATTCTTTTTGTTCCTAATGTATTTAAACATTTCTTATTGTCCTGAACTCTGCTGGGCATAGATTTTTCCTTGTGTCCTTTTTCTTCCCTTATCAATTTTCTATAATTCCTGTTCCAATTTATATTCATTACTATCAACTTCCCTTTTCTTCCATTTGTTATGTTGCTGCTGTGTGTTGTTTGTTTTTTAATAACTGTCTTTACCCCCCTCCCCCCGGTTGGTTTTTTAACCACTGTGCTCATTGCTATAAAATCTGATTGTTTCACAAATATTAATAAATTTATTTTCACAACACCCCTGTGAGGTGAAGGGATATCATTATCCCCATTTTACTTATATGGAACTAAGACACAAAATCAAAGGTATCCTTTTATTTAGGATGCCGAATTTGAGAGATATAAACCCTGATTTTTCAGAGTGCATAGCATTATATAGCACTTAATATGTTCAAAGCATAGCTACCATTGATTTCAGTTGCAGTTGTAAGTATTTCTGCAAACCAGACCCCAGAGTCTCAAGTCAGGGATACAGAAAATGAGGAATATGCAATTCATGACCACCTGTGAAAACTTTGGTTTAAGTGACTTGCCCAGTGTCAAACAGAAAATCTCTGGCACAGGCAGAGATACAATCCATTGCTCGAAGATAGCATTCAACTGCTTTAACCATGACACCCACTGCTTCATTGACTACACACCTTCCAAATGCTGTGTATTGGACTTCTCAGTGTAGGAAATACGTCTTGCCTGTCTGCTTGATGTGTGGGCAAAGATGTGAGGGGAATCAAGATGGAGGATATTAAAATGTGGAGATACTGTGAATTTCTCTCTCTTCCCCCCTCTCTCATGGAGATATTCTCTCTCTTCTGTCCTTGTTTTCCTCTATTACATCATCTAGGTTGAACACGCATGTTTTGCTCTTTGTGTATGGAAAAAAAATAACACTGCTATTTAGTAGATCTTCATTTTATCTAGTACTGAGGTGCTTGTAATCTGAAACTCAAAACTAGCCATACTTTTCTAGGTTCAGTCTTGTCAGTGCTGCTGTAGAAAGGGCCTTTCCACTTCCTTTCTCCATTATGTGATGCTATCCAAATTAGCAGTCTTTTTTGGCTGATATACAGTATCACAAACTCCTGTCTGAAGTAGGCCTGGTGGTAAAACATTCTGGAAATGTGAAAGTTTGAGGCTGCAAAAATTTCCCAAAACTAAATGGACTTTTTAAAATAAAGAAATTCACCACCTTTGCATAACTCTCCAACCATGCAGACTCATAGAAAGAGAGTTAGAAGAGTATCCAGCTGACCCCAAAGTCTTGGTAAAGACCCATGCATGATCCTACCAGCCAGTTATCCACGTGGTGCATAGGTAATTATTAGCACGATCCTTTTTATTTTTTTACCCTTTGGAAATTTGACTGAACAGTTTTGGTAATTTATATATAGATATATATTTTATCTATATCTATAGATAAGTGTTTGTGTGAATTTGCAAATTAGGGATGTTCTTGACTGACAGCCCTGGAGAACAAGGGAAATGGGGATGCCAGGTTCCCTGCCAATGATCTTCAGTGCTGACCTTGGAGGGACCATCACTTGGGATGAAAGGATAATTCAGTCCTCATCCCACTCACTCCTTGGCCCCTCTCCTAGGCCTGACAGCATAGATGCCAGTTAGTGTGATTGGTGTGTGGGCACCTTTCTGCTAGAAAATGAACTTTGACCATCCAGTCATCTCACACAGGCCATTTACCACCCGCTAGACAGTAACACCTTTCAATCATTACCAGCCCAGGATTCATTAGAACCAGGACCTTGGCGCTGAGTGCGCCTTGCTATCCTACCAGTCCCATGCTGTCATCTGGGTCTGCTTATTTTGTGAATGGTGATTTCATGTTGCAGTTCTTGTCTGTGGCCAGTATAGTAAGGAAGAATTGAATGCGATTTTATTTTCAAGAATGAAGGTCCCTAAGGAAGTGTTTACTTATTCTCAGTAAATTGCAGCAAGGATGAGTATATTCACTCTGGCCACTTTAGCATTCTCCTGTACTGTCATGTTGCCTGTACCCTCATTACAGCACAATTCCCCACTAATCCCAACTTCTGGGATATGATGACTCTTCCCCCCCTCTCCCAACTTTTCCCTACCCACCACTGTTGCTATTTGGAGAGTTCCCATTACCCAGCTGGAAGCCACCTGTACTCTTCCTGCCAGCTATTTTCTGCAGATGGTCTCCTTTTGAACATGCGACTGCTCTGGGCTCCGTGCCAGGAAGCGCCCACCCCATCTTCTGCTGCCAGCACATGCTGTCTCCTCACTGCTGCTGCTTCTTCATGGGCTGAGGGGGAAGGATCCACCTATAGGTGAAAGTGGCTCTCAGGGGTGACTAGGGGGAAGAAGGAGTGATGATGTGAGGAATCTATCTGTGTTCAGCTTATGAACACTCCCTCTCTTCCATGAATATCATTCCTGACCCCTTCAGGTGACCAGCTGGAGATCTGAAGCATGAGATTTGATTTTAGACATTGTCTCGATGCAGAGTTGCAAGAGTTATGGATGTGTTGAGGGAAATGCAGGACTTCTTGTTCTCTTCATGGCCCATGAAGAGAGGGAATGTGGCATGGGAAAGAGGGAGGGGGGGTTATGATCTTTCCCTGGTGCTGAAGCCTGGGACACAGATGTAGGATATATGGATAGGGTTAGTATATCTCAAGGGGATAATGCTTTGAAAGTGCTCTGTGCTTACACAACAGAAATCTGACACATCCCTGCCTTGAAAAGATCACAGACTAAATAAAGCAAGAGAGACAAGCAGAAAATTTCAATCTGATATTCTCTCTGTTGTCTGAGGGCAAAACACATTCATTGCGCTGTCCCTGATGGTGTCTGATAGGCTTCTGTCTCTTTTTCTCTCTCTTCCCCCTCTTACTATATGTACGGACTGAGGATGCATGCGTATTGTTAGACCTGTGTAAAGAAATTACATGATAATATTCAAAACGTGAAGCTCTTCCAGATATTGACTGTGCCTCCACTTCATTATTCTGACTCCCATTGAAGATGGTGCCATCCCCAATAGTAATACAGTTGGGGAAGGGGTTGTTGACTCTCATTGGCCCATTTTGATGCTCCATAACTGAGCAAGAGGAACTGGTTGGACTAAAGAATTTTTTGGTGGAAGAAAAATTCCCAAACATTTCTTTTTATTCAGAACTGTTGAAACATTGCATTTCATTTCAGTTTGATATGAAACTGCATCTGCCTATAGTGCAGCAGTGCCTCATGGGAGTTGTACTTTCAATGCCTCTTGCATCCCATCAAGACTGGATGTTTTTCTAGAAGATATGCACAAGGAATTATTTTCAGGAAGGTTTATGGCCTGTGTTATACAGGAGATCAGATTAGATGATCACAATGGTCCCGTCTTGTCTTGGAATATGAATCTGTGCTCCTGTTCTCTATTATAGACTTGGGTCCCTGGCTAGACTAGTCTCCCAGAATGCACCTACACTCACATGACTATTGTGACGTTCCAGATGAGTGAGAAGTCAGATCGCAGTTTATCATTTACCTTTAGGCTAGACTGGGGACACAAATCCCCTGAACTACAACTCACATGAGTACATGGCCTCTTGGCAGATTTAGTTGAATGTCAAACAGACTTAAAACAAAACATTTCCGTTTACTTCAGCAAACTGAAATATTTCATTTCAGTTTTCCCAATGGAAAATTTCAATTTTGCAGACCATTGAAAAATCAGTTTGACAGGAAATTCCCAACCAGTCAGTTTTATGGGAAATAAAACCCTGTTAATGACATGACCAGGTTCATTTAGCAAACAGGAGAAACAAGTGTAACCATTCCTGCCTAGGACAGACTCAAGAGTATTGATAGATTTGGGATAAGAAACAAATATATTCTCCTCCTCACAAGCTGAATAAATAGAATGCCCTGGTTTGTGAAAACATCTCCTGGAGCTGAGACATAAAGCGGCGAAAGCTTACAAGTGTCTGTCAAAACCAGCTTGGCAGAATAAAGATGTAGCTCATGATAGCAGCGACAGGCTGTCAGTGTTGTGAGAGTCCCTGAATAAATCTCTATTTTCCAAACATCATGTCTCAGAAAACCAGGGACATAAAAGCAACAGCGTCTAAAACAAACAAGCCCATCCTCCTAAACCTCCCAAATTCTAAGTGAAAAGGGTAAATTCCTTTGCGTGTGCATGTCTTCTGGAACCTTTGTTTTTATCCTCCCCATCTTTGATTTCTGACCTATCCTCTTGGCGAAGGGCTGATACCCCACCTTCGGGAGCCAGTCAGTGAGTCTCCTATGTCAGCTGGAACATGGAAGAAAGGTTTAGTTAGTAATTTAGATTCTGGAATGCGATCAACATGTAGGACTCATTACTTTATTAGTATTGCATTTAGCCGGGGTGTATCATGCTAGATCTCCAGCCAGGGCAAGATGGACTGTTTTTCACAGGAAATGCCAGGGATGTACATGTTACTTACAAGAAAACTGTTAAAAGAATGTTAACTTTGCTAAGTCAAGCACTCAAAAATTAGAAAACTGCCAGAATTAAGGCTGTCTGTGCAATTTAAATTTTGCCCCCTTATTTATTTGCATTCTTCCTTGCCCAGCCATTCCCAGTTCCTGCCCTCACTGCTTCTTGTCCAATCTGTCTCTTTCCTTCCCCTTGGCCTCTAGTTATGCCCCCCTGCCCACACTCCCTAGTCCCAGTGGCTCCCAGTTCCAGTCTCCCTCCCCAGGCTCCTTGTCCACTCTGTCCACCCCTCCCATGCTCCTTGTCCTAGTCCTCTTCCACCCCCTCTTCCTCTCCCACCCCTCCACCATGTCTTTACTCAATCCCCCTGGTTCTCAGTCTCCTTGCCCAGCAAGTTCCAGTCTCCCACGTGAAGCACCTTATCCAATCTCAGTCTCCCACCCCACCCCCACTGGCCCCCAGTTCACCACCACCACCACACTGTTTCCATCTTCAGCTCCTGGTCTCCTTACCCAGCCAGGCACAGTCTCCCCTACAGCTTCCAGTCCCAATTTTCCTTTCCTTCTCCCTCCAGTCCCAGTATCCCCCACAAGGCTCTTTATCCCAGTGTACTGCCCCTGCAGCTCTCTCTTTTCCCCTCTGCATTTGAATTAGGCAGCTTCCTTCTCCACAATGCCTGGGCCTAGTAGAAGGGGAATTTAGAGCACGAGAAAGACACTCTCCCTGCTCTCAGTTCTGGTGTCCAGACCTAGTCCCAGCACATCCCAGAGCAGGAATTGCAGTTAAAGTCCTGGGCTGCTGCATGCTCACTGTGAACAAAAATCTTCTGAGATTTTAGCTGCTACTCTTACTCTACTGAGCATGTGTGAAGTGAAGTTTTTCAAGGGCTTATAACTTGGCGAAATTTGAGTGGATTGTTATGGGAATGACAAAAATCACATCCCTCACTCAAAGGCCTCCTTCTGTCAAATTTCAAATCCCTGCTCCAACGCATGTGGATGTTAGGGGCTTTTCAAAGAACAGGTCACCAGAATTGTTTAACGTGAGCAAAAGAACATGTTTTCCCCTAGCCTCATTCTTGGAAATGGCTGAGCACTTTCGGATGAAATTTTCAAAAAACAGTCAGCCTGAGGCAGACACCCGGCATGGAAAATTGTAAGCCAAATGGCTTGGCAAAGTTATACGCAAATGAAAGTAGTGTCATCTAATGGAAAGTGTGGGGCAACCTTAATAATTGGTGGTGCTATCAGGTCTGCCTATGGTAATGCTGTTACATAATGCCCATCTTGAGTGCAGCTCTGCTAATACTTGATACCAAAGCGATTCTGCAGTATTAAATCCTTTTGAAACATAATGGTTTTTCCCTTAATGTTACAAGGAAAAATGGGCTTCGGTCCCCGTGCCATAATGAGTCTCCTTGAATCTATAACTTAAACCTTGGTTTGGAATAAACCACCACTGCCTCTTGAATAACCCTGTGCTTCCTTCTGGATTCCTGTTAAGATTTACTTTTTGGGTTAGTCCAATTGTTCCCGCCCCCGTGTATTTTCTAGGTTTACATCCAGTGTGGCTTTAAATGTTTGCTGGTTCTGCCTCACTGTCTTTCAAACATTTGAGCTAATTGCACACTGGGGTAACTCCTGCCTCTACTGAAATCAGGGGCAAAACTCCCAGTGACTTCAGTGGGACCAGGATTTGGCCTAATGCATTTAATTAACTTTTAGCATGTTGTTTCATTTGCCCACCATAGCTATTAGTCATCAGCATGCTGCCATCTGTTTAGACAATAGGGCCTTGTTCTTCATAACCTGTTACTTAACTAAGAAGGCATTGTTCCCTTAGAACTTGGCAGGAACTTTAGGTCTGATTCTGATTTCACTTACATCAGTGTGAATCCTGAGTAATGTCATTGATATCAATAGTGTTACTCCACATTTAGACCACTGCAACTGAGATCAGCATCCGGCTTTGATATTTAAGCTGTTTAAGGAAAGTTGTGGTGCTCACAAGAGGCCTGTTCAGAGAGAGGGAGTTTTTCCCTCTGTGTGCGTGTTATGTAGACAGAGCATTAAATCTTACCCTTTTCATTCGCTGGGTCCCTGAAGGCCAACGCAATACCTAATTACCTTGGAAAATGATTGATGTTCACTTTGAAAGCCAATGTGCAGGTGGAATGTGTGTTATAATTTTCCATTCTTTAATTTATCTGCTCTTAACAGCTGATTGTTGCTTTGCACAAGGGATTGTGAGAAGCTTTTCCAAAGGAAATATTTGGATAAATAAAAATTTAAATCACAATTGCATGATGGAAAGGCCTTTTGTTTGGTTCTGCTTTTTATTTATTTTTGTACATACAAATTGAGTGGGTTCCCATTGGCCAACCTGCGAGAGGCTTTTCAGAGAGGAGGCAAGTGGGTGGTAAAGGGCCCTTGAAGCACAGTCAGATGATGGTGTGAATTAAGTGGTATTCTCTCTGTGCCAACACTAGAGACAGAGGTGAGAAAAATAAGTTCCTCTTGTAGCCTTTCATTGTACGGAATAGTCCATGCATGGTAAAATAGTATTAAAAACCAGAGTCTGTATATTCCTCTCAACCAACTGCACCGGGATTTACATCTCTGTCTCCCTGAATATCTCTATAATATTATAATTTTAGGGCCAAATTTTCAGGAGTGCTCCACACCCAGTAGCACACTTTATTCTCAGCAGAAAAAGGCATACAGGAACCAATGGTATTGTATTTCCTTGACCTGATATCCTGGATGCCAAACCTATATGCAATCTCCTCCCCATCCAACTTGCCAGCTTACCAATCTTGACTTGCCTGCAAAATTTTATCAAAAAGCCTGATATTCCTGCCTGTAAATCTCTGACAAAGGGGCCCATCGTACCTTCCAGCTAGAACAGAGAAAATCACAGAGAAGAATCAGAAACTTCAAAATATCACACCAGTTGGATGAATTCAAGGTTTCCATGACAACGTGATTTAGTTTTGTATTTACCACATAACTAAGGATCTACATAAGTCTGGGTGACAGCACAATGTTGTTTTAGCTAGGCAGAGATTTAATGGATTCTTTGCTCTAAGCACAGTGAGAAGTGGATCTTTGTGATTGGTCATCAGTTATGTCCTACTAATATCCATTAAGCCCAGTAAATGTACAAAAAGGGTCAGAGGGCAAGGGCTGGTAACTCATTTCTTATTTTTGATGTGTAAAGCAGCAATAAAATAGCAGTCTATTGGTTGCTACTTTTGTCATTCCATGAATTACTTTGAAAGAGAAATGCTCATTTCCCCTTCCATCTCTCCCACATTTTCACTACTTGGTTCCAAATTAAGTGGTTCATAGAATAAAACAATCTAGTCCTTAGCGATTACAAATTCTGTGCTGCTATAATGCAGCTAAATGGACTCCATGACCATCACTTCTAACCTAAGTGCTTCAATAATTACTTCGGGCCTATACACATTCTCATTAAAGAGAAAATTTAGTATTACTATCAGTGGTGATGTGTGATACAATTTAGTTTCCAATCATGCCATTTTTTTGCATTACAAAATCCCATTGCAACGACTGGCACTAGTAGTTTGGGAATAAGCATACTTAGTACTCTTGTGTGGTTGCCTTTTTTTTCAGTCCAGGTATTAGTTATATTTTCCTATAATTATTCTGATACAGTGGTAAGCATGGTTCATCCAAAACCACTACAATCTACATGAGCTAGCTCACATGTAACATGTGAATGAACATTCAGTGAAAAACAAACAGTGAGAATGAAAGAGCAAAAAGCAAAAAAACAGCATCTGCATTGTGTAGCCAGCAGCCAGACTCCTTCACCTCATCCAACAGACTTTTTCAACACTACCTCACCTTGTAATGCCTACCTCCTGCTTCTGTCTGTTGTACTCAGAGCACTCTACTTTCCATACTCTGATCTTACTCACTCAATGTGTGTTTTCTAGTTTTTGAGGCTTGGTTCTACATCTCATGCATCTACATAAGAACGGCCGTACCGGGTCAGACCAAAGGTCCATCTAGCCCAGTATCCTGTCTACCGACAGTGGCCAATGCCAGGTGCCCCAGAGGGCATGGACCTAACAGGCAATGATCAAGTGATCTCTCTCCTGCCATCCATCTCTACTCTCTGACAAACAGAGGCTAGGGACACCATTCCTTACCCATCCTGGCTAATAGCCATTAAGGGACTTAACCACCATGAATTTATCCAGTTCTCTTTTAGACGAATGAAACAACATGCTAAAAGTTAATTAAATGCATTAGGTTATAGTCCTAGCCTTCACAGCCTCCTCGGGTAAGGAGTTCCACAAGTTGACTGTGCGCTGCGTGAAGAAGAACATCCTTGTATTTGTTTTAAACCTGCTGCCTAATAATTTCAAATAGAGCTGCTTGGGAATTTTTCTACTAAACATTTTTTATCAGAAAATGCCAATTAATTGAAACTGGAAAGGGTCAGTTTTGCCAAGTTATACAATTAAAAATTTTTTGCGTGTGGGTGGGGGAGGAAGCGCCAAAATTGTTGAAACATCCAGTTTCAAAATTGTTGAAAAGAAAAGGTCTGTTTTTTGGAGGGGTGGGGGGAGGCTAAAACATCTTTTTGCTTCAAAATGTAAGTTATTTTATAACAAAAAATGGTAAAAAATAAAAACTGGTTGGAGTTGTTTTTTCAGATTTTCACTTTGTGAACATTTTTAGAGATGTTGACTCTTTTTTTTCCAATTTGGGAATGGAAAAATGTTTGAAATCTTAAAAATTCCCACGGAGCAGAAAAACTATCCTATTCCGCTCTAACCTAAAACTACTTTTGATCTTAGTGTGTGTGTATGTTGAATGCTTCAGGATGCAGGACGAGCCACAAAATACGTTTTCCTCTGCTTCAGCTTTTAAACGACATTGCTGTGTTATGAATGATGTAAGTGGCTATTACTTTGCTTTGTGGCTAGACTTGCGCAGACTACACTTTCTCAACTGCATTGTATTGTGCTCTGGCCTGTATAATTAATAGCCAGTGTGTCCAAGTGAATGTGATTTGGTGACAATATTGTCAGTGACTTCCAGGCTATCATGCCTCTACAGATTGTAGAAGAGAGATTATATTCCTTGTTTCAAAAATGTAAGAGAACTTCAGGAGGAAAAGAAGGTGGGTGGGAAACATATTTCTATCTAGTTACAAAAACGGATGATATAAGTGGAACATGAACAAGGTCTCCCAGGAGTTGTTTATGTTATAGCAATAGGAGGGAAAGCAATAAAATGAACACTTTAGCTCTGTCAGAACAATTTATCATATAGCAGATGTGAGTGTATTACGGTATCTGCAGATACCTGCTTTCTGTATCCACTTGTGGAATTCCCAGAAACCTACTTTTCTATGATATTGATCCCTGTGCTACTTCCATGATGGAAACCAGCATTTTTCCATGTTTCACTATTGGATTTATTAGAGCTTTGCAAGTATCAAATACCAATAATTTCTGCAGGCAAGAAGTTACAGTTGTGTTTGGGGAGGAGTGTTATCTAATCTTAATGATTGATATCCAGCACCCATCTGAGAAAAAGATGCTCTTTTGTTGCATGATTGAATGACGTAGAACAGAGGGAAAGAAGCAGTAACAGACCCAGCAAAATTTGAATTTGTTTGATTTTTCTCTTTCATGCAATAGAAAACTGGAAATTTCATAGCCACAGTGTGAAAATCAACGTGTAACAATAATAGAGTGCTTGTTTCAACTAGTAGTTTTTTATTTTTCCAATCAATCATATTTATGTTTCTGAACAGCTCATTAGGCAAGAAATAAGAATGTGAATCAATTGTGGTAACTTTCCTTTCTGTTTGGTAGCTTTAAAAGAATAGAATGATTTTTAGGCCTAGATGGTAGGTACTGAAAACTTTTTATCTCTGTGCTCTGCTCACATTTAAGTGTTTGAGAGGGAACAGGCAAGTGCTTCTGCATGTGAAGATTGTGGGCTGTTCAGTTTCTGCAGGGCAGATTGTTAGCTTGGAAAGTGGTTTTATAGATCTAAAGTATTTCTCTTTGCAAGCATTTCAGAACCCTTAAAAACTTGGGCACTCCCTGGCTAAAGTGTAGTAATCAAAAATCTGATTAAAAACGGAGGCTCTTAAAATGCTTTAGAAATGCTGATTAATCCTTACAAAATCCATATGAAGTATTTTATTGTTTTGCTGATGAGGACCCAAGGCCAAGAGATATTAAATGACTTGCAAAGGTCACACAAGAAGTCAGTGGCAGAACTGGGAATAGACAGTAGACTTTAGGGCTAGGTTTCAGCACGATGGTTCGACGAGAGCTAACATGAGTATATCTATTCGAGCTGGGAATCGCTCTCCCAGCTCCAAGTGTAGACACAGCCCTATAGTCACAAGACAGACACAAGAGCGAGCCTACATTCCTGGCTGCCCAGAGAAATGTGGAATGTCTGAAAACTATAATCAGTTGCACTAAAACATTAGAGATGATAGTGTATGCTTCAGTGCCTTTTCTTTTCTTTATTATATTTTCCCCTTTGTGTGCGCCAGAAATCCCAAATTATCCTGCTTTCTAATAAAATATATTTTTTTCTCACTAAGAGAGATTCACTGTTTTAATCTTGCTGCTTGTGTTGTCTTTGTATGGAGTTTTTGTAGCAAGAATTGATTTGTTTAATTGATGACTAGCTTTTAAAATGCTGTTTTTTGTAATCCCGGCTATTTATCTTTTGAATAATTACTCTGTTTGTAATTATGTTAAAGGATTAATAAAAAAATAAACTGGGGGGAATAAACAGGTTGCATCATGAAGATAAAAACTCAACAAAAATTCTATTTATTCCACTTTTTTGAGGAAGGGTTTCTGCTTAAAAACTTAATCTTTAATTAAATTTATGTATTTTATTTATAGCTCCTTTTATTATTTTTCCAGAACTTGCTGACATAGCAGCGGTTTTGCTAACAGAATCTATGGGATTGCTGTAATAAATATTATAGCAACCCCCCCGCCCCGGACTATTTCCCCAAGTGTTAGCAGTTTCAGAATGCAGTAGGGTTTGGCCACCATGAATTCATGCATTGTATATGTGAATTGTAAAATCATCATGGTGAAAATATATTGCCTTAATGGGTCCAGAATTGGCACCAAATAACAAAAGCAGAGCTAACAAGCAAGGAGAGAAGTTCTTGTATGTTGGCACAGAGCAGAGCTGCAGTCAGATGTTCACTAAACTTGCATTGTTCCATCATTGAAGTTTAGTTTTTCGTGGGCTTATTTTGGGCTTGCCTCTGTGTGTCTTTGTTAGGACTGTATCAAACTTGCAATATGTGTTAGGCAACATAAATCTATACATATCTATTCTTCTCCATCATCAACAAAGTAGTGGTGTTCGTTTTGGGTTATGCAGGGTTTTATATAGAAGCTACTTTGACAGAGAGGGAGTTGTGTGAGCAGGAGAGTTTGTTCTTAACCTTTGTTTCTGATGAAAGGCAAGTTGAGTTGCTCTGTGTTGGACTGAGGTTCCTCGAAGAAGGAACAGGTAGAGTGTAAAGAACAGAGGGCCAAGATTTCAGCCTTGTAGGTCTCCTCCACAAGGAGATGTCTTGGAGGGGGTAGAGACAGAGACAGAATGGGAGGACTGGAGAACAATTAAGTCCTATCTGAAAGGTCGGAACTTTTATTAGGTGCTCTATTATTTTAGTGAGCTAGTTCACCAAGTGGGTTTACTAAAGCTAGGACAGCCTTTTCCATCCCTTTGGAAACAATTACCAAGCTGTGACGAACTGGGACTGTTCTTAATGTGGTCTGTGAATGCTGAGTGGGGAGGGTTGGCCTGGGAAGACGGTCTGCATTAGGGGATGGAAGACTGGCCTTGAGGGAGGATATCTGAGCATGTAACGTGAGAACCCAGGAAGGGGTTAGAGGCCAGGTGACACCTCTGCCCAGGAAGCTGAACAAAGGCTGAGTGAGAGACTAGGAGGAGTTTTTCAGCTTGGAATCTGGCTGGGAAATGGAGAGGGGTGCTCGACGGGGCTCGGGCCTCTCAACAGGGCTGTGGCCTCCCTGGGGCCCCAGATGGACCTAACTAACGGGGATCCTGTTGTCTGTACCGGCAAGACCTGTTTTGGACTGTGTTCATGTCATCTAAATAAGCCTCTGTTTTACTGGCTGGCTAAGAGTCACGTCTGACTGCAAAGTGGGGGTGCAGGACCCGGTGGCTTCCCCAGGACCCTGCCTGGGCAGACTCGCTGTGGGAAACGCACGGAGGGGCACCTGCTGAATGCTCCTAGGAGTGACCCAGGAGGTGAAGCTGTGTGAGCTTCTTGCCCTGAAGACAGTCTGCTCCGAGGGAGAGGAGGCTCCTCAAAGTCCTGACTGGCTTTGTGGGGAGCAGTTCCAGAGCATCACCCAGGGACTCTGTGACACCCCTAACTGTTTTCACTCTAGAATATTGATCTCTTGTACTTTCCCTTTAAATCCAGGCTGGCATAGATTGGTTCCCTCTAATTCTCTGCTCTTTCCCTTTTTGTCTCATTTATGTTTTTAAGAGGTATTTGTCAAGCAGGCAGCACGAATCCACTTCTCACTGATGGAAAGTATTGTCTGCAGGCTTGCCTTCTTTCTACATGTAGCTACCAGCTGTGAACTCTCACCCGAATGGTAACTTGATTGACAGCACTGGAAAAAAATCTATACAGATAAATAAAACATTTGAGAAGAAATACACCCCATTCCAGATACCCGAGAGTGGAAAAAATGTGAAACATTCCAAATTTATGAAGGGCCATTGGGGGCAAGGAACAGGTTTGCATACACACATATAATTTAGTGACTCATTATATCCTGAGTTATATTTATAACACACAGAGAGTGAACTATACCCAACTGTATAAAATAAGACTATTTTTTATTTGGGTTTTCAGTGATAACAGTTACTCCAGTGGTTTGTTAATGTCATCAGAACCCAGAAATAAAAAATATAGCTTATAAGTGTATACTTCGGGTGTATTTTATTATTTCACAAGAAGTGGACAGTAAGACACCTAATGGAAATTTACGTTAAACAAATACCTGATATAAATTTCAAACTTTGTTCAGTCACTTACATCCCCTCCTTTATGGCTCGATATATTTGTTTTGATGTTCTGCAAAATATAATTTTGGTATATTACAAAATTAAAGTATCTGGGTAGTTTTGAAGATATTTTGCAGGAGGAGAAAGAAAAAAAGGTTTGGGGACTGATACTTTTGCTCTGAAGTCAGTGAGAGTTTTGCCATCATTCGTAGAAGGATTTGAATCCATGGTTCAGAGAAACTGTCAAAATTCCAATTTCTTGGGCCCAGAGCTTGCAAACACTTACACACATGCTTAAATGTGTATATATATTAGTAGTCCCATTGGAATCCATCCCAAAGTTAAGCACATGTGTAAGTGTTGGCAGTTTGAATAAACCTCAGTTATCTTTAAATTTACAAACATGAATTATTGAACTTTTCTAAACTTTCAGAAAGGATTGATTTGAGTATTGAGTGTAAACTCAGGTAGATTTTCATTTTATCTAAATCAGTTTGCCCATACTTCATCATAAGTGCATTTTCTTTTCAGTAGTCAGCTGCATGGGTGTGCTAGGTTTTGTTATTAACAATAATTCTGCTTTGCACTTTTATAGCACCTTTCATTGTAGGATCTCAAAGTGTTTCATAAATGTTTACTGGTCAAAGCTCACAAAACCCCTATGAAATAAGTATTATTATACCTGATTTATAGACAGGACCGTCTCTAGGCACCAGCAAAGCAAGCACGTGCTTGGGGTGGCACAATTCCAGGGGCGGCATTCCGGGCTGTTGCTTTCAGATTTTTTTTTTTGCTTTGACTGGCAAAAACCCTAGAGCCGGCCCTGTTTCTAGATGGAAACAACAAGGCAAAGAGAGATTAATTGACTTGTCCAGGTGGCAAGTCAGACACAGAACCATTCCTGGGCTCTCTCTCATAGCTAACTCTCCCTTCCCATACTTAAGTATGCTCTCTTGAGTAATATGACACTCACTAACAAGTGACTTGATGCTACTGTAGCCTGGTCTACACTAGGCTTTTAAATCGGTTTTAGGAGCGTAAAACCGATTTAATGCCACAACCGTCCACACTAGGAGGCACCTTATATCGATTTTAATGGCTCTTTAAACCGGTTTCTGTACTCCTCCCTAACGAGAGGAGTAACGCTAGTATCGGTATTACCATATCGGATTAGGGTTAGTGTAGCCGCTGATCGACGGTATTGGCCTCCGGGCGGTATCCCACAGTGCACCAGTGACCGCTCTGGACAGCATTCTGAACTCGGATGCACTGGCCAGGTAGACAGGAAAAGCCCCGCGAACTTTTGAAATTCATTTCCTGCTTCCCCAGCGTGGAGAGCACAGGTGACCACGCACAGCTCATCAGCACAGTTAACAATGCAGTCTCCTGAGAATCGTAAAAGAGCCCCAGCATGGACTGCACGGGAGGTACTGGATCTGATCGCTATCTGGGGAGAGGATTCAGTGCTAACAGAACTGCGTTCCAAAAGACGAAATGAAAAAGTATTTGGAAGAATTTCTAAGGCTATGACGGATAAAGGCCACAGCAGGGACTCAGTGCAGTGCAGAGTGAAAGTTAAGGAGCTCAGACAAGCCTACCAGAAAACCAAAGAAGCAAACGGAAGGTCCGGGGCAGGTCGAAAAACATGCCGCTTCTATGCTGAGCTGCATGCAATTTTAGGGGGCTGCGCCACAAGTACCCCACCCCTGATCGTGGATTCCGAGGTGGGGGTTGTAATCTCTGCCATGGCTGAGGATTATGCAGACGGGGAAGATGAAGATGAAGAAGAGGAGGAAGACCTAGCAGAGAGCACACAGCACTCCGTGAGTCCCAGGAGCTTTTTATCACCCTGACGGAATTACCGTCCTCCCAGCCCTCACAAGCCACTATCCCAGACAATGACGCCATGGAAGGGATCTCTGGTGAGTGTACCTTTGCAAATAGCAAACATTGTTTTTTAAGCAAGCCTTTTTTAATGATTGATTTGCCCTGAGGACTTGGGATGCATTCGCAGACAGTATAGTTACTTAGAAAAGTTTGTTAACATGTCCGGGGATTGAGAGGAAATCCTCCAGGGACATCTCGATGAAGCGCTCCTGTAGGTACTCCAGAAGCCTTTGCAGAAGGTTTCTGGGCAAGGCAGCCTTGTTCCGCCCACCATGGTAGGACACTTTACCACGCCATGCATGTAGCAAGTAATCAGGTATCATTGCGTGGCAAAGCATAGCAGCGTATGGTCCCGGTGACTGCTGGCATTCAAGAAGCATCCGCTCTTTATCTTGTTCTGTTATCCTCAGCAAAGTGATATCGTTCAGGATAACCTGGTTAAAAATCAGGAATTTAAGTAAGGGGGGTGGCCATTTTTCTACTGGGTTCGTGGACTGCAGCAGCTTAAAAAAAAAACTTTCCTGCACGTAGCGAAGCGGGGGGAGGGGAGGAGTGAAATGCCGATGATCTTTTCTGTGTTTGGTCACCGGCGATCTTCCCCAAGCTACCAGCCACGCAGTGGGTGGGGGGGGGGTGGGAAGGTTGTTGATTAGCAGGGAGCTAGCGTGGTATTAGCCATGCGTTGGGGGGGAGGGGGTAAATCACTACAGAAGCCGAAAGACAGTGGCTTACCATGGCCGCATGCAAGCTGAATTCTGATGCCCGGACCTGTGTCTGTGAGATCTGTAACTCCAGAGCTGCAAGCACTCACTATTAAGATGAAAAATGCGACCTTGTAGGGAAATCACATGTGCTAGGTGAATAGTGCTGTTCACTGTGAAAGAGTATAACCATTGTTCTGTAAAATGTATCTTTCTAAATATTTATCTCCCTCATGCAGCTGCAAATTTTTCAACCATCCCTCCTCCATCCCAAAGGCTAGCACAGATAAGGCGGAGGAAAAAGAAGACGCGAGATGAGATGTTCTCGGATATTATGGAAGTTACACGCAATGAAAGAGCTCATCTGAATGAGTGGAAGGACGTGGTATCAAATTACAGGAAAGAGGCCAGTGAACGTGAGGACAGGAGGGATGAACATGAGGACAGGAGGGACAACCGAGATGAGAGGTGGCGGCAGGAAGACTGGCAGGAAAATCAGCGGTGGCGGCAGGAAGATCAGCGGTGGCGGGATGCAACTCTGGGGCTGCTGCGTGATCAAACTGACATGCTCCGGCGTCTTGTGGAGCTTCAGGAACGGCAGCAGGATCACAGAGTGCCGCTGCAGCCCCTGTATAACCACCCTCAACCCTCACCATGTTCCACATCCTCCTCACCCAGACGTGTAAGAACGCGTGGGGGGAGGCTCCGTGCACCCGCCCACTCCACCCCCGTGGACAGCCCAACCAGAAGGATGTCGTTACTGTGAATTTTTTTTAATGGCCTTCTCCATCCCTCCTATCCTCCTCCCAAACCACACCCTTACTTCTCTCCCTCTTTTTATAATGAATCAATAAAGAATTCATGCTTTTTAAATGAGAGTGACTTTATTTGCATAAGTAAGCTGTACTCGAAGGGGGAGGTGGAGTTGCTTACAGGGACTGAGTCAATCAAGGGGGTTGGGTGTTCATCAACAAACACAGCAGTCACACTGTACCCTGGCCATTGATGAAGCTCGTTTTCAAAGCTTCTCTGATGCGCACCGCTTCCTGGTGTGCTCTTCTAATCTCCCTAGTGTCTGGCTGCGCGTAATCAGCAGCCAGGTGATTTGCCTCAGCCTCCCACCCCGCCATAAAGGTCTCCCCCTTACTCTCACAGAGATTGTGGAGAATACAGCAAGCAGTAATAACATAGGGGACATTGGTTTGGCTGAGGTCTGAGCGAGTCAGTAATGTCCGCCAGCGCGCCTTTAAACGGCCAAATGCACATTCCACCACCATTCTGCACTTGCTCAGCCTGTAATTGAACAGATCCTGACCACTGTCCAGGCTGCCTGTGTATGGCTTCATGAGCCATGGCATCAAGGGGTAGGCTGGGTCCCCCAGGATAATGACAGGCATTTCAACATCCCCAACTGTTATTTTCTGGTCTGGGAAGTAATTCCCTTGCTGCAGCCGTTTAAACAGAGTAGTGCTTCTGAAGACGCGAGCGTCATGAACCCTCACTGGCCATCCCACGTGGATGTTTGTGAAACGTCCCTTGTGATCTACCTGTGCTTGCAGCACCATTGAAAAGTACCCCTTCCGGTTTACGTATCCTGGCGCTGCGGTGCCAAGATAGGGATATGGGTTCCATCTATCGCCCCCCCACAGTTAGGGAATCCCAGTGCAGCAAAGCCATCCACTATGGCCTGCACGTTTCCCAGAGTCACAACCTTTAGTAGCAGCAGCTTAGTGATTGCTTTTGTTGGTGCCATTAGGCATATCCCTAGATAATTTAGGAGGGTAGAAAACCACAGTATTAATGAAGCTTTTCTGTACCAGGCCTGAAATGGACCAAAGTTATTTTATGCTTGTCTAGAGTCCCTTCATATTAAACTCTAATTGAATTCCCAAGTTAGAAGTGAGAATGGAATGTGTAACTGCTTCTTATCAGTGGAACACGGACAGCAGAAGATAGTAAATAGGGGCCCTACTTGTGTTTAGTTTAGAGGGGAGACAAGGTAATAAATCCAGGAGTAAACCAAGCTAACAGCCTTGAAAAGTTACGAGATAAATTGTTTGCTGTCAAGGATGATTTAATCTGTTTGATGTAATTGTTAACTATACAAAGTGCCTATTATATGGGAGGGGACTAGAAGGGAGAAGGGGGGTAAGTGGGCAATGGGGGGTAATGAGAATGCCTTGTTGAAATCATGTATAAGAAGAGACACACAGCTTGTATCTGTGTGCAGGATCTGAGATTGTAATATCTCCCTGGCACCTCTATTTGGGCTCAAATAAACTTTTTCTGCATTCTCCACCCTGGTGTGATAATTAGTGCGACGCACACCGGGCAACGAACCACTGTTTGCTGCCTCAGGCCTTTTGGGCTGGCAACAGTCTTGGCGTCCCTGGGTGGGCTCGAGGCAAAATTGTGCCTTGCCCGGACTCCTCCAATGGCCGGTGGACGACAGTCACAGCCGATGCCAGCGCGCACCGGTGCTTTTACCGGGGGCCTCGGCAGGGACGTGTCAGACCGACCTTGGAAGGCACAACGGTGCAACGCACTCAGATAGTGGAGAAGCAGCTGCGGGCGACGGTGAGGAACCGGTCCTGTGGAAAAGGTAGGAACAGTTCAGTGCTGTTAACCTTTTGTTTGCCTGTTAAGACCTGGGGACGCCCAGTGTCTTCCCATAGGTATGGGGCAGGGATGGAGTACAGGCAGGGCACGGTGTATGCCCCCAGAATGCATTCTAGCAGATTGGAAAGTGTTTGGTTTGGATCCAATGATTAAGGGTAAACTAAAAAGGTTTTGTACAGTAGACTGGCCTCAATATCAACTAGAGAGCCAGGAAAGGTGGCCACCAGAAGGATCACTTAATTACAACATGATCCTTCAATTACTTTTGTTTTGTTAGCGAATGGGTAGCTTCTGAAGCTGTTTGTATAAAGAGCTCTTGTAAAAAATCCCCCATCATATGCCCCAGAGCTGCACTGGGAGGAGGATTGTCCGTGGGAATAATGGTCTTGGTGTGTGTGTGTGTGTATACACCAGTGTGAGTGTCTGTTACTGGAAGACGCCCAGATTAACCTGTGAAGCAAATGCTAATGATCAGGAGTAGTCTAACGCAAGCCCAGTAACTAGTGGATCTTTAGGAGATCCGACCCACGGTGGGCTGACTCAGCCTGGCATCGTCCGGCGAGGAAGCTGCCTGGGTCTAGGAATGTGTGAACCTATCTTCCCTCCCCCCCCTTCCTTTCCGTGTGGGCTACTGACAGTCTGATCATCTCACTGTATGCAATCAGAAGTAAGCGGCTCCTCTCCCAGAGACTAGCCGACGCTCTTTGCTGAAAGGAGATGTAGAAGAGTCAGTCATTCTCGTTAATCTCTCCTGTGTGAGTGTCCTGTAGGGAGAGATTCTTAGTTTATGAGCCGCTAGCACAGACAGGGCCCCCTCTCTGTGTGTGTAAGTGGAAAATGGGGGAAGGGACAGTCTAAACGTTCTACCTCACCCCCTAAGGGTACCCCAGCATAGTACATGTACGTACATTATGGTCCTGAAACCTGCAGGTATTTAGAGAATTGGAATCTTTACACGCGTGAAAATCCATCTAAACAATGTCCATTAGAAGGTACCTTCAATCTAGATAAGATCATATATCTCAGAGGAGCTTTTAATTACCAAAGGAAAAGCCTCTGACACAGTGTGAGCAATTCGTCTAGGAATGGGTTAATTTGAAACTCGGCTAAGCCCAGAGATAAAGAGAGCTGCTCTGCGTATTAGGTCAGACTATGTTAAGTACAAAGAAAAACTTTTAGCCCCGGCTGGCTGTGGGAAAATATAGACAGAGGTAAATTAAAGGTAATCTAAGTTACAGAACTGAGATTGCATTTGCAAAGCTTAACTGTTCAGTGAGATTTAACAGTCTTTGCAATCCCAGAGTTGGTATGGCTTGGTGACCTGAACTGGAATCTCTGAAAGAGACACTGCAGGAGATTCCAGGGTGTAAAAGAACAGCTCTCCCAAGAGTGGAAGCATGTTGGAAATACTGGACAAGCTGTATACAGAATAATCTCCCGTCCACCTATTCCCCTTTTCTGAATGTTATATATACAGACGTGGTCAGTCTGGATATGTGTGAGTATTAAAGTGGCTTAAGGCTTGGGGAAGCTTTGGGGTTTGGTTATATGGTGTGTTTTGTCCTCCCCCAACGTCCTGCAGTAGATAAATTGGTAACAGATTTGTCACAGTTTGGTGAGTAATTGAGAATGGGGGAGCCCTATAGAATTTACACCATCTATTTGTTTTACCTTTGTTATGTTGTGTTTCTTTTGTTTGGAACTGTTGGTGTTATATGTTGAGGATTGCATGATTAAAGGTGAGCCTACTCTCAGCTGCAGTAAGTCTGAGAACTAGAAAGGGGTTCTACCCCCAGTTGCAGCAGGACTGGGCAATAGAGTAGTTGGAGAAAAGGAACAAATATGTACTTGATAACTAGAATTGAGCAATTAAGAGCATAGATCATGACCCAGACAGCAACTCAAACCTGCGCTCAGGGTAAGTTGCAGGCTTTGAGACAGGATTTTCAGTTAGAAAAGGAAGCCCTGGCTAAGCAAGTACCAGTCCTTCAGGGACTTGCCAAAATTTAACTATTTGTGCTCAGCATACACCGTAACAGCAGTGTGTTTGCTACAAGAGGAAATTAAATAATTAAACACCAGTGGGCCATGTGTTTTGCCCAGGTGGCAAGCCTCACAAGGGAAGACTCGGGTAGTCTTGTGAGTTAAAATGTTTTAGGGAAAGAACGGTTCAGCTAGAAAAGAAGGATCGGGCCCAGGCAGGCAGGCAACAGACGGAGAGATTGGAAAACAAGTTGGAAACTTTTGAGGGTCTAGTGGAAGAAAGGAGTAAATAGGTATAAACATGGGGATTTCAAATACCCAGGAGGATACTTGGAATAGTGATTTAAGTTGAGAAAAATGGTTGTTGAAGAAAACAAGTGAGTGATTTAAGGCAGTGTGAAAAGTTAACTCCATAGTTGCTGGAGGGAACAGAAGTTGAACTTTGTAAAAATGCTAAAGAGAAAAATTCTTGGTGTTTTTGAAATGTTTGTAAATAAATTCAGGCAAAGAAATTTTTAGATTGCAATCATTTGGTTATGACCCATTTAGCTGAATTATCTAAAAAATGTTTATATAGTGCTATGTAATTGAAATCTTATTAGGGTCTAAAGGCACTATAAGTGGTGATGTTTTCTTTCAGTGTTTAAAAGCAGGAATTAAAAGTACAAAGCAAGTCAGGAAGCATCTGTATTGATGCAAGTTATCTAACTGATAAAGTAGAAGTCACTGAGACCTAAGCTGCCTATGAAACATATATATGAAAATATGGGGTAATTCCCCTGTTTTGCCTGAAATCAACGAAGGTATTTGTATATTTTCAGTGATGATTGACAACCCAGAAAGGGTAGACTTCTGTTTTTGTCTTTCAGATAATCAGAGAAAACTGATGCTAGCTGAACAGCATTCAACATACCATGCCTTTGATGGCACAGTAAAATTATGTTTTGTGTTTTATGTTCTGTCTTGTGGTGTTTGTCTCATGGCCAAAATTATTTTGTTTATGGGATGGTCTGGATTGGAATACAGATACTTGTTTTGTTCAACTTGGAATACAAAGTGTTTGGATAAATTGGGAAAAATATGATATACTAAAGCTTAATACATCTCCTTAAATAAGAGAGAGAGAAATTTTATTGGTCAAACCTTTTAATTGAAAATTGTTAGTAAAACTTGCATACCAATAGTTTTTGGAAGCAAGGACATGGAAAGTTAACCCACTCCCCATATTGTATTTGGATCCTTCTGGCTATCTCAGATTTCTAGCCAGAGGGCTGGGGATGGTGGGAAACTATTGGACTAGAGGTTGTATGAAATAAACTCGTCAAAGTGGGTGTGCTTGTCCTAACTTGTTGTCCCAAAGCTCTGGAAAAAGTTATTTTAGTGAAAGGATAGATGTGATAAACTTTAAATAATAAGACTAATGTACTGTATAAAGGCAATGTATATGTGTTCATTGTTAGCAAAAGATGTATAAGTGAAGGCTAAGTTTCCTTTGTAGGTTAAAAGAAGCCAAACAGGACAAAGGAAGAAGAACGAGTTAACTGAGGAAAAATAGCTAACATGCTGAGTTTAAAGATAGGGCATTAGCCCCATTTCAGGACACTGCTCTCAGCTAAGACTTAGCTAACAACCAAGACAAGGGAGGCTTAAATGTGCCCACACAGCTGTAAAGTCTGCAAATCGCTGACAGGCACTAATGAAATGTGTTAGGTTTCTTTTTTTCACAGGTAAAGATGCACTACACAAAGACCCTAGGAGTCCTGCCACCCTTGGAACCAGGAAACTGGATTGATTTAAAGCTCCACCAGCGAAAGACTGCTTTTGCTCTATGCTGGAAAGACCCTTATTAAGCCCTGCTGACCACCAACAGCGTTGTGCAGTGTCAGAATTCAGGATTTCCTGACCATAAAGGACATTAAGGACTGACCCTGGTGTAGAAACCAAGAATTATACACTGGCAGGAAGAAATTTGTGGGACCCCTGTTTGAGACTGTGGTATTGATTAAATTTTGGGGTTTATTCTACAGGCTGCGCCCTGTGGTTTGGATAAATCCTTCAGCATGTATTGCTCACAAGGGGCTGCCATACGATTAGCACAACAGAAAGCCTGGGTTGTTTCCTCTGCAAGAAGAGGGAATTGACCAGATCTCTGTGGACTCAGGCCAATAATACAGCAGCCATTTGAAATATTCTTACAAGCTGGGAACATGATAAGAAATTGGGCCAACTAGAAAAGGCCACTAGCCTTATTTTTAAAGCTCAGCTATCCCAAGTACAGGCTGGAGTTGGTGGGTTACATGTCATTTCCACCCTTAGTTCTATGACCCAGAAGTTGCTGACAGAGATGGTATTGAAAATCACTGAGACTGGGAAGGTATTGCAGTGGGATCTGGTATATTTAGATGGATCTTGAGCACCAGACTTGGCCCACTGCCCTTACAGACTATCAGGAACCATCTGATCTGTGGTCAGGGGGATGACATACTTGGACACTTTCTGGATGGAAGTATGAACATTCACAGTGCTCCTTCCAAGCATGTGGACCGGTTAGGGTGGGTGTGGGCTTCCACATACCGAATCCTACCGGGTTCATAGGGAGGATGAATGTGGAACTGAATACCCCAGCTCCCTAGAGTTTAATTGTTTTTTGTCTTCAAAGTATGAGAAAACTCAGCCAAATGTTTGTTGAGTATTCTCAAAGGGGGGGATTGTTGGTGCCATTAGGCATATCCCTAGATAATTTAGGAGGGTAGAAAACCACAGTATTAATGAAGCTTTTCTGTACCAGGCCTGAAATGGACCAAAGTTATTTTATGCTTGTCTAGAGTCCCTTCATATTAAACTCTAATTGAATTCCCAAGTTAGAAGTGAGAATGGAATGTGTAACTGCTTCTTATCAGTGGAACACGGACAGCAGAAGATAGTAAATAGGGGCCCTACTTGTGTTTAGTTTAGAGGGGAGACAAGGTAATAAATCCAGGAGTAAACCAAGCTAACAGCCTTGAAAAGTTACGAGATAAATTGTTTGCTGTCAAGGATGATTTAATCTGTTTGATGTAATTGTTAACTATACAAAGTGCCTATTATATGGGAGGGGACTAGAAGGGAGAAGGGGGGTAAGTGGGCAATGGGGGGTAATGAGAATGCCTTGTTGAAATCATGTATAAGAAGAGACACACAGCTTGTATCTGTGTGCAGGATCTGAGATTGTAATATCTCCCTGGCACCTCTATTTGGGCTCAAATAAACTTTTTCTGCATTCTCCACCCTGGTGTGATAATTAGTGCGACGCACACCGGGCAACGAACCACTGTTTGCTGCCTCAGGCCTTTTGGGCCGGCAACACTTTGGCTACTTGCATCACAGCAGCCCCCACAGTAGATTTTCCAACTCCAAATTGATTCCCGACTGACCGGTAGCTGTCTGGCGTTGCAAGCTTCCACAGGGCTATCGCCACTCGCTTCTCTACTGTGAGGGCTGCTCTCATCTTGGTATTATGGCATTTCAGGGCAGGGGCAAGCAAGTCACAAAGTTCCATGAAAGTGCCCTTACGCATGTGAAAGTTTCGCAGCCACTGGGAATCGTCCCACACCTGCAACACAATGCGGTCCCACCAGTCAGTGCTTGTTTCCCGGGCCCAAAATCGGCGTTCAATGGATAGAATCTGCCCCATTACCATCAGGATCTCCAAAGCGCAGGGGCCCGCGGTTTGAGAGAATTCTGTGTCTACGTCCTCATCACTGTCATCGCCGCGCTGCCGTATCCGCCTCCTCCTCGCCTCGGATTGAAGGTCCTGGTTCAGCATATACTGCACGAGAGTGCGCGAGGTGTTTAAAACATTCACGATTGCGGTATTGAGCTGAGCAGGGTCCATGCTTGCTGTGCTATGGCGTCTGCACAGTTCACCAAGCAAAAAAGGCGCGAAACGGTTGTCTGCTGCTCAGGGAGGGAGGGGTGAGGCTGTACCCAGAACCACCCGCGACAATGATTTTTGCCCCATCAGGCACTGGGATCTCAACCCGGAAATGCCAAGGGGCGGGGGAGGCTGCGGGAACTATGGGATAGCTACGGGATAGCTACCCACAGTGCAACGCTCCAGAAATCGACGCTAGCCTTGGACCATGGACGCACACCACCGATTTAATGTGTTTAGTGTGGCCGCGCTCACTCGATTTTATAAAATCTGTTTTACAAAACCGGTTTATGCAAATTCGGAATAGTCCCGTAGTGTAGACGTACCCTATGTCTTCGATTCACCAAACCATCCCTAATTAGCAAAATGTCCTTTACTTTCTCATTGACTTAATGGGACTTAAGCACATGTTTAACTTTAAGCTATTAGAGCAGTGGATATCAGAATGGAACACGGAGTAGATTTTTTTTATTCATGAAAAAGAGGCCCACTAAATGTATGCATATGCATTCACCAAAATTTGCAAGCCACGTTAATGCTAGCGTATGCAAAATGGTCATTTAAATACCCACTCGCCCATAAAGTGCTAATAACAGAATGCAGGTCTCTGGCCTTTACCGACTATGTATAAATGTGTCCCTATAGGCTAAAGTAAATGTTTTATAGTTATATACTATATGTAAAGTATATATTTGCTTTTCTACTTTCCAAGAATTGGATTGTAGAGAGCTGAAAGTCTAATTGGGAGTCCCGTATAGTGCATATATTTTATTATGATCACACAACTGCTTCATTATATTATGTGAGAGCCTGTAGAGAAAATGATCTATGCATGTACAAACCTGATTTACATTCCTAATGGTCCCTGCAACAAACTGACCTAGCCCTAGTTGAACTACATATCATTACACAGAGTGTAAATGTTGGTTAGTACGGTATGACCCTATTGTGACCTAATACAGCTTCTCTGCTGGAAAGGAGAAATAAAAAAACAGAAAACCAGAAAAGAATTACATGTATTGGGCTTTTTTTGTCCTCAGAGAAGACTTTGATTTACCCTAGATTTATGACAATATCATTAGAGTACTTGACCACTGTAAAAATTAACAGATGGCTATTGTTCTGAAAGGGAATATTTCAGGCAAATAATTCCACTTAAAAATATTTAAAAAGCACATTTTTGTGGTTTAGGCAATTGGAGGTTATGGTGGCACGTTTGATTAATGAAGTGTTTTATTGGTGATGCAAATAATGTGTAATGTTTTAAGACCCATATGTTGTAGATTAGAGAGGTATTAAACTTACCTTGGCACAAAGTGGAGAATCTAAAGTATCCCTCTGGTAAACTATATCATTCTGGGGTGGGGGGATATGTTGGCATTGCCTATATTTATGCCTTTGATACATTACATGTCATGTTTACTTAGTTTTAGTACCCAATCAAAATCTGTTACTGTTCATATTTTTGCTACTCTTTATTTAAAAAATTCTTTCTGCTTTTACACATTGTATTTGCAGTGATCATCAGTTCCCATATGAAAACTGGCTATGGCAGCAGATTGACAGTTATGAACAAAGATATTATGGAGCAGGAAAAAATGTCAGATTTTCGTAAGAAAGTCGATATTGAGCTTATCTGAAATGGTGCAAACTGGAGGGAATATGAGCGCAGTAAGAGCTGTGCAAAACATTCCCAGCACAACCCAAATCCACACAAAATTTACCACGTTTCAGATTTCATGGGAAACTTGCAACACTGGTCAGTGTTTGCTAAAGGATTCAGGGAGGTTTCAGGAATCTTTTGGCAAACGATAACCAAGAATTGAACTAGCACTGTCTGGTTTATGATTTTAGATGGAAACCATGTGTAACACAGTGAACAAAACCAAGTGAACCTCAGTGGTTTGGGCTGAATTTTACTTTGAGATTTGGGGTTCTCTTGAAGCTGAGAATTTGAGTGAAACTAGGAAGGTGAACTGGAGCCTTGTACAGTGAAATGAACCTGCCAAGTTCCATGTGACTCCATCCAGGCATGTATTCAAAAACTAATTATTCTCATAAGTATTTGCACACTTGTTGCATGGCCAAAGGTGACCATTTCTCATGGTGAGTGTAATTCCAGAGTAGAACTAACCCTTAATAGAAAGCCACTGCTTCCTTTTCAAATTTCATCTCTCTCCGCCAACAGTGGGGGCCCAGTCCTGCTCCCTTTGTTTTTTTCATTGACTTTAGTTTGCCTTGGTTACCTGGGAAACTACCTCTCTTAACCTGATTGTTACCACTCATGATGGCTGTGTTCCACCAGAACTGTCAGCCATTAAGGGTAAAACTCAGATACATAGGGGACAGTCCTTTCTTGGCAGCTTACACATTGCTGTGGAGTTTGATCCCAGACACACATCAGAATGACTGGCCATCTCACTTCCTTCAGGACACAGTGCAAAACACTCTGCTTTCCCACAGAACAAACAGAAAATACACTGTTGTAGGGAGAGAAACTTAAAATGAATAATGTATCTGGACTTTTTTTTTGTAAATTTCTAATATCCTCAGATACCATGGTGATGAGTGAGCTAGACCAGAAAGATAGGATGGTTGGGCCTAGTACATACAGTGGTTGCTAGGGATGAGGAGACTGTTTGCCAGAAACTAGTCCATGAATTCAGATAAACACAAATTCCTGTGTCTCCAGTACAGCTCTCTGTCCTGGGTGGGGATGGAAAGGTGGTTGGACACTTTTCTCCTGTCACAGGGAGGGGTAAATTACATCTCTTTATGCTAGCCTGGTCTATAGCACCCTGTGACTGTGCTGATGGGGTGGTGCCCCTGTTGGCCACTCAGGACATGACTCCCTGCTGCAGGTCTCCACTGGTATGTCTGTCTCTCAGAGGTCCAGTGTAGTGATGCTTTTGTAACCCACACGCCTCCTGGGTGTGGTGTTCTGTCCTATCTAGTGGCACCGAAACTACTTAGAGACAGAGAAAAAATGAGTCTGCTCTACAGCCTTAGCTAACAGCGAGTTGACTTTTAGCTCATGCGGTAAAGGCTCATGCACTAAGCTCCAGAGGTCACAGGTTCAATCCCACCCGCTGATGACTGGAGTCTGTCAGTGTTACACTTTGGCCCTCCAACCAAAGTACCCTTTAATCCAGGGGTGGGCAAACATTTTGGCCCAAGGGCCACATCGGGGTTGTGCAACTGTATGGAGGGCCGGGTAGGAAAGGCTGTGCCTCCCCAAACAGTCTGGTCCTCTCCCCCTATCCGCCCCCTCACACTTCCCGCCCCCAACTGCCCCCCTCAGAACCTCTGACCCATCCAAGCCCCCCTGCTCCTTGTCCCCTGAATGCCCCCTCCTGGGACCCCTGCCCCCTATCCAACCCCCCTGCTCCCTGTCCCCTGACTGCCTCGACCCCTATCCACACCCCTGCCCCCTGACAGCCCCCCAGGGACTTCCACCCCCTATCCAACCGCCCTCTGCTCCTCGTCCCCTTACCACGCCCTCCTGGGACCCCCTGCCCCTAACTGTCCCCCGGGATCCCACCCCTTATCCAACCCCCCCTGCTCCCTGTCCCCTGACTGCCCTCCCGACCTCTATCCACATCCCCAGCCCCTGACAGGCCCCCCAGGCCTCCCACTCCCAACCCTTCCTGTTCCCCATCCCCTGAACCTCCCCCAGAACCTCCACCCCAGAACCTCCCAGAACCTCCACCCCATCCAACCGCCCCCTCCTCCCTGACTGCCCCCCAGGATTCCCTGCTCCCCGCCCCCTTACCAGCAGCAGGAGCTTGCAGCTGAGACACCTGGCCAGAGCCAGATGCACTCCTCACACTGCCCAGCGGGAGCGGCGGGACAGAGCTCAGGAGGGCCGGGCAGGACAGTCCCGTGGGCCACGTAGTTTGCCCACGTCTGCTTTAATCCTTTCCCTTTTGGGGCATTAAGGCTCAAAGGTAATCAGGAACAAAACACAACTCAAAACATGTTCATCCCACAAAGCTTTTGTGGGGCCCTGCCCTTCTATTCAGAGCTGGTCTCACAAACTGTGCTTCTGGGTGATTGCTCTCCAGAGTCTAGGTATCCCTTCTTAGAGGGCTGATTTGGCTGGCAAGCGAGTTCCATCATAGGGCTGCAACCAGAGGCTTCTCTCATCAAAAGAAGCAGAGCTATTGTCCTTCTTTCTTGATCAGCACCAAATTGGGGTAATTCTCCTTTTAGCTGTCTTCTCCATGCCTGACACTGCCTGCAGATCTAGTAGGGTGGGATCACATAATCCTTTCACGGCCAGCCTTGGGGTATGTTAGACTCTGATCCTGGTTCTGACCCATGGCCTGTCCCTGGACCCTGATTTCAGTGTGCCTTCAGCCCAGTCCCAACTCTACATCCATCTTTGACTCTTGCTATGTGTTAGTGACCGCCGCTCCAGGCAGCCTGACTGCCTAGAACCCAGATCCCGACACCAGGGTGAATTTATTGCTGAGAAGGTAGGGTGACCAGACAGCAAGTGTGAAAAATCGGGACAGGGGGTGGGGGGTAATAGGAGCCTATATAAGAAAAAGACCCCAAAATCGGGACTGTCCCTATAAAATCAGGACATCTGGTCACCCTATGAGAAGGTAATATCTGAATGCGTTCACAACTAAGGCCTCTTTTCCATCACAGAGTGGGACTGGCAGGATACTACCACCAGTTTATACTGGGATTCTCATCTATTGCTACCCACCTCCACCAATCTTCTCAAAGACAATAGCCCCCAAAAGATCCACAAGATGAAAGCCAGCAAAGCCTTGTAAAGGGCAGACTGTGAAGAAGCATGGTAGAAACCCCAAACTAGTTGTGAGTTCTATATTCAGATTTCACCAACCAAGTATCAAGTGTGAACTCCTCAGGCACTAAAACAGCCCTAACATGGAAACACAGACAGTCCCCTGTTTGGCAGTCCTTCTCCAGGTGGTATAGCTGCCCACCCTGAATTTCAAAATAGAGCAATATCTAATATTTGCTGGGAGTCCATTATTTCCCCATTAACTGCTTGTGCAAAGTCTCATCACTTTTTTGCTCCTCAATAACGTTGGAGAACTTAGTCAGAATCTCTGATCAGATAAGAAGTGATCACCAGCTCTGGACAGGGCTGGGATTCTAATGACACATCTAGCTGCTTGGAATTCCCCGCTTCCGGCTCAGCAGCATCTCCTACACCCATGAAGCCTACTGGTTCCCGAGAAGTTAACTGTGAGAACTCCAGTAACGGGGCCTCAAAGTTTGGGGGGATTCCAAGAATTCCCTCAGGAGGTTCCCAAAATATTCCCAGACTTGGCTGATAATGATTGGGTAGGCAAGAGACATAGGCTGATCATTAACAGACTTTTATGTACCCTCATGGTAGCTGAATGTGGGTGCAGAGTTATGGCTTTATGTCCCCATGCACACACTGTAAGTAGATGATATCCCAGGGTGGTCCTGGATTTGGGATCACAGATTCTGAGTCAATGAGGCTCATTACTTCTATCCCATTTATTTTGACCAGGATGATCAGTTTAGCTGGCCCTTGTCATTGTGCTCAAGCCTAGAGCAGTCCAGACTTGCCCATAATTGCATTCCTTAAAAGGGCAGTCCTGGTACCAGTGCCTGGGATGGCCACATGAAAAACAAGTGTCCTTGGCCAGGTTGCTGGTGTTGGAGCCTCCCACAGTTGCTGGGTAGATGCTTCTGTGTGAGGTCTCCCTGTTCTTGACCCCAGAGCCTGTCCCTTTTGAGTTGAGTTGGAGGAATCTGGAGTCAGGACCTGGCCAGGCTGCTCAAATTTCTTGGCCCAAGGTGTCTATTACACCATGGCTTCCTGGACCTCCCAAATCCTGTCAAGGTAAGACCTGGGCAGGGCTCCTTGGGATGTCAACCCTGGCCAGATTTATCATTCACCTGAGCTGATTCTTTTGCCCCGGGGGAGGAGGGGGTGTCCTTCTCTGGATGTTGTTGCAGCAGTCCTAGCCCCCATATAGTTTTCCATTAGCTGGATGGTACCAGCCATTGTCTGGGACTGGTGGCCTAAGACCCAGTTTCTTCTCTCTGTGGGGGGAGTATCTGTATAAATTGAGCAGAATTATTTCCACTACTTGAACCCCTGTCTTTGTCTCAGGTTTGAGCCATCGCCAACACCAGTTTTGCAACTTCTGGGCCACCATGAGGCATTGGGAGTCTAGAGGATACTACTCCTCTTGAAATTGCTAGTGGAATGTTTCCTCCAAGATATCCAACGAGGACAATATGGCCATTTTGTCTCATGCATAATCTCATGCTGTCACTGGTCTAACCCACGATAAGCCGCTTGTGCCATTCTGCTCAAGTATGAGGCCAATAAGAATGCCACTTGCTCAGATGACCCTCGTGCTGCCCATGAACCCACTCAAATACTTTGAGAAAGGCCTCTGGATCCCCTTCTATTCAGGTCTGGTCTCTGAAACCATCTGTGCTCCCACCAATTGCCGCATGAGGTCTGGGTCTCCCTTCTAGGACAGATCATCTGGCTGGCAACTGAGCTCCAACTCAGGATTGCAACCAGCCTTGTCTCCTATCCAGAAAGGCAGAGCTCTGTTCTCCTTCCTGCTCAGCCCCCAAGCTGGCCTAGGTCTCCTCCTTTTAGCTCTTCTCTTCATGCCTGGCATTGACCTCACGTGTAGTGGGGTGGGATCAACTGGGTCCACAGACTTTCCC
The DNA here is from genome assembly GCF_020497125.1 of Mauremys mutica. Lineage (NCBI taxonomy): Eukaryota > Metazoa > Chordata > Testudines > Geoemydidae > Mauremys > Mauremys mutica. Next base: position 34,218,210 of record NC_059075.1, read on the forward strand.
TTAGCCCTTTCATTGCCAGTGGAGAGCCTATCAGCCTCCTTAACTCCCTCACTGTTACTGTGAGACCTCTCTGCCCCATCAAATACCTCAAGAGGAAAATTCTCTTAGCAATGGCAGGCGGTGGCATTGCACTGTGCCCTCCCTCAAATTCCCACCGAGGGGGCATGGCTTTAATTTCTGCTGCGTTTCCACAGGAGTTCCACTGCCCTGCATTCTGACTGCTTGAAGCAAAGAGCTCCTTTGATAGGCCTGGTCTACACTAAAAAGGGGGTTCGAATTAGGGTACGTAAATTCAGCTACGTGAATAGCGTAGCTGAATTCGAAGTACCCTAATTCGAACTACTCACCCGTCCAGACGTGGCGGGGTCGAACTCCGCGGCTCCAAGGTCGACTCCGCCACCGCCGTTTGCAGTGGTGGAGTACCGGAGTCGACCGCGGCGCTTCCGGAGTTCGAACTATCGCATCTAGATCAGACGCGATAGTTCGAACTCCGAGAAGTCGAACTCACCGTGTCGACCGGGACGGTAAGTGTAGACTAGCCCATAGTTTCACCTTCGTCTGGTTCTCGCCCCAGGACGTTTTCTTCCCCGGCACGGGCGCTGGTGCCACCACTCCCCACCTAGCACATACTCATCTGGAAATGATCATTGAGGCCCTGATCCTGCAAACACTTATGCAGGTGCTTAACTTTACTACAGTGAGTAGCCTTGCTGAAGCCAATGAGCCTACTCACGTTAGTACAATTAAATACATGTGTAAATGTTTGCAGGATCGGGGCCCTAGTTGTCAAGAGAGGATTTTAACACCAGACTGGGAATAAACAGTAGGAGAAGGTGGCCCCTTAAACAAAGATCCTGTTTCCATGCAAATGTGCTTAGAAACAAGGAAAGAGAAGTACCAGAAATGTACTTTATGGAAAGCAGAGCTTTCTCTAAGGAATGGCTTTTATCGTTTTCCTGGAGGAGCCGGCAGCTCTTTACAACAGGATTGGTTTTCCTATCTTGGTTGCATTGTGACAGCTTAGAAAAACTCCATAACTAATGTAGCCTCCATACATTACGGGGTGATCATGTTCAAAGAACAGACATTGACAGATTTGAAATAATTATGTAAATATATTTGGGATCCTATTTAAATGCACATTTTTCAGCCGTACGATAAAAAACCCAACAAACCCTCTGTGATTGCTGAGGAAGTGATACCTACGAGTCTGCATTAAACTAAACACAATATGCCATAAAAAGCTCATTACACATCCAAGCTGTCTTTGTATCAGCATTAAGCGCGCTGCCACAGACATTCTGTAAATTATTCACTTATAAATTACTCATTTATAACAGCTGCAGGATGACGGTGACAGTGTGAATTATATTTTTTTTCCTTGCCTTGGCTTTGCCAGCAGCCTGCTTTTGTTGGTGCAGTTTTTGCTTATCTGAGCACCTGATGACCCTGATCTTGCTGCTGGTGGGAGGAAAAATTATGTCTTAAAGATGAGACACAGAGAAGCATTCCTATTGCCCCTTTTTCATTATTAACCCTAGAACGGTGAGATGTGCCTGAAACTGGAAATCTTACAACAGCGGATGATAGCGGCTCCGCATCTTACTCTGCTCTGCAGTGTACAGGGTTGGACAGGTTTCTGTAGGCTGACAACGTAAGTTCCAGTATCCCTGTCACAGGAGTTATAAAGGACTCCAAGCACTATGTTGCTTGCTGTTAGTGCTTCTAAGTGCACAAGGAAATCTAACATAGATCTGATGCTTAGGAACCTTGGGGATCAGAGACCTGACCCTGAGAGCAACAAAACACAGAAGGCTATAGTTTGAATTTAACTAGGCATGGTGGGACCTATTCTCATCCAGAATTAGGTTGCAAGGGACTGTTGTCTCAGACTTCAGAGAGCCTTGAATATATAAACTATGACTCAGTAGTTCTGTTAATATAATGTATTTGTATAGTGCCATAAATAGACATGGGGTTTGATCCTGTGCCGTCAAAGTCTATGGGAGCTTTGCCATTGACTTCAGTGGGTGCAGGATCAGAGCCATCCTACTAGATTATGCTTAAAATGGGCTGTAACATAAGTGTCCCTTTCAGTTCAAAGGCATGAGATGATAGAACATAATGTTTTATAAAACAGGCACATCTTCAGAAGATATGCACAACAGGACAGGGGAGTTTAATTAGGAGGACTCATCAAGTCACAGGTTTTAAGGCCAGAAGGGACCATTACAACAATCTGGTCTGACCACCTCACAGATCATAGGATTTCACCCATGAATTCCTGCATAAAGATCACAACTTCTGGCTGAGCTACAGCATATCTTTTAGAAAGACATCCAACCTTGATTTAAAAGCTTTAAGTGATGGAGAGCACCACATTCCTTAGTAATTTTGTTCCAGTGGTTAATTAGTCTCACTGTTAAAAAAATTTGTGCCTATTTCTAGTATGAATTTTTCTAGCTTGATTGATCTTGCAGCCACTAGATCTTATTAGGCTTTTGTATGCTTGATTAAAGAGCCCTTGACTATCAGAAATCCTTTCCTCATATAGGTACTTACAATGATCAAGTCACTTCTTAACCCTCTTTCAGATCAATTAAAATGGATTGAGCTTTTCAGGTCTCTTACTCCAAGGCAGAGTTTTCCAGACTTTGAATCATTCTTGTAGCTCTTTTCTGAAATCTTTCCAAGATTGGTCCAAGTGCAAGTGGTGGCTTGAGAGAAAAGGTGAAGCTGAACATGGGCCAAGGAGATAAAATAAACTGAGGACAGATGCTTAGGGAGAAGGAAAGTGTGTGGACGGAGGTAAAAACAGAGAGGTAGTAGCTTGGGGTAGAAATGGAAAAGATCTAGGAGGATGAGGATCCTGCACTTGAGGTAGAACACTAGTATCTTTATGGGACACATCCATTCTGGCAGGACAGCTGATACTGGGTAAATACTGTGTCATAACCAGATAGTTAAGGGTTAAGGTTTTTGTCTACCTGTAAAGGGTTAACAAGCAGTACCTGTGGACACCTGACCAGAGGACCAATCAGAGACAAGATTTTTTCAAATCTCTGTGGAGGGAAGCCTTTGTCTGTGTTCCTTGTTTGCAGAGAGCTCTCTTTGGATCTAAGAGAGGTCAGTCATGTCTCCAAGTTCTCCTGGAGTAGTTTCTACTATTCAATAGTGAGTATTAATTAGAAAGGCGAATTAGTCTTATAATTTGATTTCTACATTTGCAATTGTGTGTTTGCTAAAGGAAATTCTTTATTCCTGTTTGCTGTTACTTTGCTTTCACTGAGAAAGAAAGGGGGAGGGGGGATTCTCTCCAGAGATTGATAAGTTTAGACCCTGTATTGTTCTATCTTGGATTACAGAGACAAGTTACTTTCTTTTTATTCTTTAATAAATTCTTTTCTATTAAGAACTTGGTGGATCTTTCCTTGGGTGGATTCTCAGGGAAAGGGGAGGAGGGAGGTATCCCTCTGTAGTTAAATCCCGGTGTCTCTCCTAGGAAAAGGGAGGGGGGAGGAAGCAGGGGGGAATGGTTTATTTCTCCTGGGTGTAAGAACTCCATGGATTTAGGGCTCTTGGAATCCCCTAGGATTTTGGGGAAGGACTGTGTCTCAATCCACATTTCCTGATTGAGTGGTGGCAGCTTTTACTAGATCTAAACTAGGATTTTAGTTTAGAGGGAAACCAGTGCAGGTCCCTACATTGGAACCCAACAGCTCCAAGTGGGGGTGAGACCTATGACATACTGCAACTGCAATTTTTTTCAGTGAATATTTGAATTTTTAAAACAAATATGCCACAACTCTGTTCAAACCCTCCCTGAATTCATTCTCCATGAATATTCCAGGTTTAATGGCAGGAATCTTCTTAGAGGCATCTAGTTTTAAAACTTTGATGTCATAGTTTGAGAAAACAAAGGTCAAATTCACATTTACAAGAATTTGCACTGGAAACCTGATTCTAAAAGTTACAGCTATGCAAACGAGCAACAGAAATTTACCATGTGATCTATGCATCTAGTGAAAACAGCTCAATTTTTTAATTTCAAACAGTGAATATTGATACCAGCTTCTTGAAAATGACCAAGGGACCAAACCAATAATAGCATAAAATTAGCAAAAAATGTCAAATGCAAAGCATTTGGGAAAAATTACAATCTGTTCATAGACAGAAAGAGGCAAAAATCAGTGAATATCTTATTGATTACAAGTTATTCATTCAGCATTAATGTCCTCGTATAATGAACTGAGACTCTGAGACTTGTCCTAGCATTCACTGAGCCATTTGGGTAAAACCTGAAATGGGTAACATGGGGTTATATTTATCTGAGTTACTCCAACTTCATGTCCAGGTACCTGGAAGGAATATTCTCTGGATTTTACAAGAACCATCTTTAAGAACTGGGTTTCTGAAGTGAAAGAGTCTGAGTTCAGCTCCAGGACTGCCCTCATCAGGCTTTACAGTGTGATGGCTGCACTGCAAAATCCAGCTGCTTTACTTTTATTACACAATTTATATTGGACATTTGCTTCAATGGACTTTCACACCTTCCAACACCTTTTTATGTCCATATTGTGAATCTCTATTTTTACTTTAAATGTGTCCTGCCGCATAGCCTGTAGTTATTGTCAAAAACTCTCTTTTTATTGCCTCATTCAACCATGCTTTCATGCAAACATGCGCCCCCCACCCCTTTGCAATCTAACTTTGATTTACCTCTCTTCCCTGTCTGTAGTCACTCATTTGGTAGCACAGTTTAATCACGTCTTTCCTACTGAGTAGCAGTTCCTCAAAAGTCAAATAAGTTTCTTTTAGCGTGTCCTGTCTGCCAAGAACAGATTCCTGCAGCTTCTGAGGAAGAGGTTCTAGGGTAGCTGGTGAGGTTTTGGGGTAAATGAGTGGCTGAGAAACATCCCCAGGGGACAGCCATATCCTAGGGTGGAACCCTAGGTCCATCATGGAAATTGCTGGGGACTCTGTGGTATGTTCACCCTCTGCTGGCCAGTTCATAACAGACAGTAATGATAGTCTTGCTCCTTGACCCCCCTTGTAACTTTGACACATGGACCAAAAAAGAAAAAAAATACAGTTAAAATGCTCTCATTTGTCTCTGTGTTTCACATTACACATAAAATAATTTGCAGTTCTAATGCATCTTTCATCCAAGAATCAAAGGGTTTAAAAATTAATTAATTAAGCTTCACAATGTCCTTGTAAGGTAACCATTTTTCAAATAGGTAAACACTGGCATTGAAAAGTAAAGTGGCATACCCAGTGCCACACAGTGATTCACTGAGCCCTGGTCTATACTACACAGTTAGGTTACGGGAAGGCAGCTTATGTTGACCTAACTATGTCAGTGTATACACTATAGCCTTGCTACTGCCAATGTCAGTGCCCTATGTGATGGTGTACCCCATAAGGCTTCATGGGAATATGCTTATGCATGTATATATGACACAACTAGAATGTGTTTTATGCCACATATGCCATGTAACATCTCCCTGTAAAGGTTATGATCTACTGAATCTATTAATCCTATTTGTATGCACGTATCATTTTTGTATTTGAAGTTATGAACATTGGCTATGTACTGGCTTGATTTTCAAGTAGCCTTAGTAAAGCATTTGGTCAGTTTCTTGAGAAAGGAATGTGCAGATTAAGTGCCCAGTCAAGAAGCACTTAAGGGACAATAGATCTTGGGAGGCTCCAATCCATATAAGAAGTCTACATGAGGATGTTCACGGTAGCAGGTAAACAATGGCTGCTGCCTGTAAAAACTGAGTCATGCATGGACATGTGACTTGCCCATGTGACTCCAATACTCCATTTGGAGCTGGACTTTGCACAGGAGAGAGGAAGAGGGCCTCTACCCACAAGAGAAAGTCTATTTAAGCCTGTGGGAGACCTCTCCATTTTGTGAGGTAGCCTCTCCACCCCCAAGGATACTGAAAGAAACTGGAACAAAGGACAGTAACTACAGGGGCTGTAGTGATTGCTGGACCCAGACTACAAGGAGACTAGTCTGTATAAGGAAGCTTACTGGAATTCCTCTAAGGGTGAGGTTTTTATCTGTACTCATTTTTCTTACTGTATTAGACTCAGACTTGCATATTTTATTTTACTTGATAGTTTACTTGTTCTGTCTGTTACTACTTGGAACCACTTAAATCCTACATTCTGTATTTAATAAAATCATTCTTTACTTATTAATTAACCCAGAGTATGTATTAATACCTGGGGCGGGGTTTTCAAACAGCTGTGCATATCTTTCTATCAGTGTTATAGAGGGCAAACAATTTTTCAAGTTTACCCTGTATAAGCTGTATACAGGGTAAAACAGATTTATTTGGGGTTTAGACCCCGTTGGGAGTTGGGCATCTGAGTGTTAAAGACAGGAACACTCCTGTAAGTTGCTTTCAGTTAAGTCTGCAGCTTTGGGGCACGTGGTTCAGACCCTGGTCTGTATTGGAGCAGACCCTGGCTCAACAAGACAGGGTATTGGAGCCCCAAGCTGGCAGGGAAAGCAGGGGCAGAAGTAGTCTTGGCAGCCCCAAGGGGGTTTCTGTGATCCAACCTGTCACACCGTACTACACCGAGATGATAACTCCACCTCCATGAGAGGCGTAGGGCTTATGCCAGTGTAGTTAGTGCACTGCAGTGTCTGTGTAAACACCGTGTGACTTACATCAGCTGCTGGCTGTCACTCTTGTCAGTTTCACAGCTCTAGTTCTCCCCACTTCCAGCCACTCTGCTACCTGCTGCCCAGGCTCCCTGCTCAGAGCCAGGCTACTCCCGGGTTCTGGCTCCCCACTCTGAGCCAGGCTACTCCTGGGTCCTGGCTCCCCACTCTGAGCTGGGTTGCACTCCCCCAGTTCCCTGCTCCCCCTGGCTCTTCACTCCGTGCTGGGGAGCCTAGCTGCACTGAGGCTTCTGGCTCCCAACTGGAAATCTGGGCGACTGCCCTGCTCCTGGCAGGCGATGGGGAGGCAAGAGCCCGGGTGACTGGCCTGCTCCCAGTGTGGAGCAGGGTGGTGAGAGTCTGCGTGGGTAGATGGCTCCTGGCAGGCAGCGGGGAGGTGAGAGCCCAGGCTCTCAGCCCCTCACATTGCGCTTCTTAGGTGGATGGAAGAGCTCCTGGTGAGGACAGGCACCATCGGCAGAAGGAGGGCCATGTGGATGTGAACCACTGGAGTAATAACTGTGGTGGCTGTCTTCTTCTTAGAATATGCTCAATGTGCCTCGGGTGGCACATGACCAGGATTCATCACCGAATTTGGTCCGCTGGTTGGATCATTAGCTTCCCTAGCTTGGGCCAGGTAGTGATGGGGGTGTGACATGTACACTGATCCATGCCTCCCAGGGGGGCTGTAAGTCAACCTAACGTAGGTTGACTTAAGCTTGTAGTGTAGACATCCCCTAACAGAATGAGGAATAGAACCCAGGAGTCCTGGTTCTCATTGCCTACTCTAAATACTTGACAACATCTGACTTGCAGTCCATAACCCAAAATTTAACTTAGGGAAAAAATATTCCAACAGTACCTCAAATGATTAATGTGAGGTAGAAATGGATTGCTAAATCTTCATGGTAAGAAATTTAAGATTTCTATTTTTCTTGTCTTATTCCCAGGTTTAGGATTAATATTTTATCTGTGTGAATAACTTTGTTGCTTTTTATGAAAGGAATGATTCATTTCGAGCTGGATATGGTGAATGCATATGAGAAGATACTGATAGGGAGAACAGAAGGAGTGGAGTGACTTATTTGCTGTGACTGGGCTGAAGGAAGTAGCTTTTCTTTAAGAACATAATCCTGGGAATTTTCCCAAAGTACATGGTGGTAAACTTGATCTAAGTGAGTTGTCTTTTCTTTGGTAAAGCACAATGTTAGGCCAGATTGTCAGCTGGTGTCATCAAAGCAGCTTTGTGGACTTCAGTAGAACTATGCTGATTGACACCAGCTGAGGATCTGACCAGTTATGTTTATAGAGATGATTTTGGAAAACCAAAGGGTGAGCATTTAGGAACTTGTTTGCAGGGGACTGGATGACGCAGGGGATTGGTAGTGGGAAACAGAGCTTTTTTCTCTTTGATTACCTAAGCAAATGCAGCCAGAGTTTTTAGTGATTGAAAGTTAGGACTGTCTGCTGGCTATTTGGTGGTCTGTGTGTGATGAGTTAGGTGATCTCAGGCTATTTCTTAATGGGCAAGTGTCCGTACCATTCAATGACCACCACAGTTGGCATGCTTGTTGGTAGTCTCAACAGAGATGCCAAAGACTTGAGGGGCCAGGGGAAATAGAGAGGAGCCCAAATTGGAACTCCCTAGGCTTTACCTCAACCAACTACTCTGAAGTAAAACCACAACTTGCCTTGTCTGCATTTGGGATGTACAATGTGTTAGCTAGCTCCTGTAAAATCACACCTTTTTTTCTTAGTGTAGACATGGCCTAAGAGATGCTTGACCATTGAGCTCCATATAATGCCATAGCTCCACCTACTTCCTCCCCATCACAGTCCTCTTTTTGGCAAGATGCTCCCTGGGAGGAGCTCCTGAGGAGTAGCCACAGCATGACTATGTAAGCTGACCAGGATGTAACTCCAGATGTATTGTAAATATTAGAGCTACCAGACTACCTTTCCCTGTGCACTCGAAGAAGAACATTAGATTGCAGTAGGACAACTAATCATTGGGGAGACGGGGACTTGTGATAACTGTGGAGTGATGCTGTATGGAATGGTCCAGCTGGAAATGCACCACCACATCAGAATCTGTTGAGCTGGAGCACAAGTGCAATTGGGTTGAGATTGTGTTTATGACATGATCTAAATTAGATGGTGTCATGCTACTACATCGTCAGGGAGCCCTTTCCCAGAGGGAGTTCTGAGCCTTATAGTTAGGACATGTCTGGGTTTAATAGCCCTTAACAGGGCTGGGCAAGAAGCAGCAAATTTGGTTGTCTTACTCACACCCATTTGGATAAGCAATATCACCAATTTCAAATGCATCAAGTAGATAATTTTTTCTTAAGAGGATCTAGCATTAGTTTGCCCCCCACATACCCTTGTGACAACTCCCTCCTTAATCTAATTCCCTATTGGTAGCTCTCTAAGCGTTTGGATGCTCCTCTTCCATTGACATATTTTTGGGTGCCCTTAACTTCTCATGCATATTAACAATTCATAGATATGTTAGGAGAGTTTTCAAGATTCTGTTCTTTCCCTGCATAACGGCCCATGAAAAATGCTTCTCTGAATGAAACCTTAATGGCAAAGTGGTTCAAAAAGCACCACCTTGCATGCCATATGCTTTGGAAATAAATCACTCCTCTCTCCCCCTCCCCCCATTTAAAGGCAATGTAGCATCACCACAAAGGAAACTTTATCTTTTTAGCAACATAAATCATTCACTTCCCTTCACAACCTGGCCCCTCCCGTCTGGGAAGCTTTTCACATTTACTATGCGTGTTATAATCTCCACTATATTTCTGTCTGCCACATTGATTTATCCTTTGCTAACAAATCAGCCCGTATGGCAAAGCTGCTGCTTTCCAATTCAGCCTTTGATGGAACGTTTGGATGTGCTGTAAATCATAGCTGGGATTCAAGCAGAGAGAAGGCAGGAGTAAAGATGAGAAGGGCTTTTTTTATTTATATGTGTATGGTTCTAAAAAAATCCAGTCTCTCTTCCCTGTCCCTCCCCATCCCTCTCCACACTGCAGGTGAGGTTTTGGCTTTTTTGTTTATAATAGAAATGGGCCTGTAGTGAATTTTCTCCCTTGATGATTCCTTTCTCCTCCTAGTCCAAAGTGTGGCAAGAAACTGCTATACAGAATGTGAAGCAGGTGGGTCAGTGGTGCACAAGTATGCAAAGGATGTGTCACACAAGAGTTTCTTCATGCATTTTCTCCAGGTACAAACAACTCACTGGATTGGCGAGGAAGCAGGGTCTTGTGGCTAAAGCACAAGTCAGGAGATCTGACTTCAGTTCCTAACTCTGCCTCAGACTTTCTGTGTGAGCTTGCATGGGCCATTTAACCTCTTTGCTTCAATTTACACATCTGAAAAATAGAGGAGGTAATATTCCCTTGTCTCATAGCAGTGTTGTGAGGCTTCATTGACTAATGTCTGTAAAGTGAATTGAGATCTACAGCTATAAGTGCGAAGTGTTACCTATTATTTGTCAGCTAGCCAGAAGTGGCCAGGCATTTGCCAAAAGTGGCAAGAAACTGGGGCCGGGGGAGTGACTGCATAATTGTGGCATATAATGATTTGCTCTCACAAAGTGACATTGCTTACAATTAATGATTAGCAAACTCCATAAAGATCGGTGGTCCATTCAATATATGTATCCAGCTTACTTGGTCCTCTTTCATGTAGAAACAAGGCAGGACATTTCACCAAAGCAGCCTTTCTTGTTAGCCAGGCTGTGGGAGGCATGCAGTGCGTATCTACATATCATCTAGTCCTTTAAAACAATTTCTTTATAGATGCTACAAACTCCTTCTATCAGTTCCTGGTGCACTGCAAGGCCTCAGCATGAACCATTTGGTGCCATTGTAGCTGCTAGAAAACTGGACTAGCACATGTCTGGTTTGTATGGATTCAGGTAAGTTGTATAGTTTTCAAAGCTGAATAAGGCTAGCTTTTTTCATAGTTTCCATTTTGTTATTTTCAAAAAGAATGCAATGACACTGAGCTAAACCCTCTGAAAGCTGGCCTGAAGAGAGCCCTGAACACCAGACTCACTGGTGGTACACAGACACAGTGAGTCTGGTACACAGTGGCAGCACAGAGATTAGTCAAAATGTGTGCCACTAAGTTCATTCAGTGAAAAGAAGCCCCAGCTGGGCCCCACCCTCCTCTCAACAACCCATGGACTCAGAACTGCAAAGGGGTGACCTTTTTTCCTGAGGGCACTAGGATCCATGCAGTGGCTCTCCCCCTCACCCGTGCCATATGGTTTTGGTGAAAGAAACTACAGGGAGGAGCCAACCAGAGACTTCAACTGGTAGCTGCTGCAGAAACAGCTAAAGGACCCACAGACACTGATGATGTCCAAATTGTCTAGAGTGTCGACTAGAATTCCTCAGCCCTGTGCAGACTGGCTATTTGTTCCAACCCACTCCTACCCCCTCCCTCAGTCTCTTCAGCTCAGCCTCACTCCAGGACAGCCTCCTTTTCTCCCCTAACCTGTTCCCTTCACCCTCATTCCCTTTAAAGTCGCCTCCCCTTTCCCTTTTCTTTCCCTTTTGCTAATCCCCCCTATCTGCTACCTCCACCCCCAAACATCGTGGAACTAACATGGCATTTGCCACCTTCTCTGCTTGTGCATTACATCCCTTCCCCCGGCCTGTGTCTGTCTTGTCTATGTCGATTATCAGCTCTTGAGGTCAGGGGCCTGTCTACTACTCTGAGTTTGAACAGTGCCTAGCACAGTGGGGCCCTGCTCTTTGTTGGTCCTTAGGCACTGTGATAAACATGATTAATAATAATAATGGCAGAATTTTCCAATGCGTTGATGGCTTCTTCCTGTATAGTATGGTTCTGCTCACCACAGGGGTGGGAGCCTGTGGCCCTTAGCCTTTCTCTTTCCCCATTAGTGCTTACCTTCCTTTGTAAAGCACTTAGCGCTTCAGTGGTGTTTTACATCCACAGTAGTGTTATTCCCTGCTAATAAAAGAACATGACTTTGCTTTCCCTTTGAAATTCTTCCCAGGCTTTCACACCTGAAAGCTCTGTACAGTAACAAGAAAAAAATACAAAAGAACTTGAGGCCACGGAGTCTAAATATTCCAAACGATCATGAGGTCGTTATATCTGCCTGCAAGCTTGTCATCTCTATATGCTGTTGTGTTAATAAAGCCCCAGAATACCAGTTGGCACTGACAGATAGAGCTGTACACTTCATATTATATAAACTACTTCATGCAGCCCCATCTGATTGCTGTAGAGACACAAATTCATACATTTCACTATCAATAACCTGCTTCTTAATCCTAACCCAACATCCATTCAAATTAAAGCTCTGTAACTCTTTTCACCAGGAGGACGGATCTTACAGCTTCTCACAGGTTGATTTATTGTTACATGACAATATTGGGAACATTAAATTTTAATATCGGTGCTGTCACTTTAATCATAAGTCTTATGCTGAAGAGCTCAGAAATTACTTCATTTTAAAAAGGACATTTATTATACTATATAGGCAGATATGTAATTCCTTCCTTTAAAGAACCATGGATTATTTTCTTTGGGAGAAGGCTGAACTTGTGATTTGTATTTGCCCAATCACTTTTGGCAAAGGAGAAAAAGCTAATTTACTGTTTCTTTTGACCTAAATAATCTCCTGTTTGTTTCTCATTCACCTTTAAGCCACAGGGAACTGACTGCATTTTACCTGCCTGGTAATAATAACTAGGGATGGGAAAATTGGTTTGGAAAAAAAAGCCCAAAACTGGTTTGAAACTTGACCCAAATCTCAACCAAACCAGACTCTATGTTTATATTCAAAAAAGTTTAAGTTCCCTTCTTTCTCTCGATAACTTTTCCCTCTAGTGACATTTTGATCCTGGCCTGTATATCTATTATTATTGTTTTTTATTATTTGTAGAATGGTAGCAGCTATATGCTTCATATGAGATTCTAGCCCCATTGTGCTTGGTATTGTACATTCTCAAAGTAAGAGACAGTCCCTTCCACAAAGATCATATAATGTAAGTAAACATGATCATTAAACGGTGGAAGAAAGGAACTATTATTATCCTATAGGTGGTGAACTGGGGCACAGAGGCATTAAGTGACTTGCCAAGGCCAATGGTGTGTCTTTTGCTCTTTACACAACCAACGTAATATGGAGGAACCACACAACTGGGGTCCAAATAACTGATTTCTGAATATACACACCATGCAAAGTCAAGTTCTGATGGCTTCTCAGACATAGAACACAGTGCCATTAGAGGATGCACAAACTATTTAAAAAGATACTATCCTATTCCTATACACTACAGTCACACAGGAAGTCTTGGGAGAACCAGGAACTAAACCCAGCTCTCTCCTGAGTTCCACTCCAGTGTCTTAAGCAAAAGACCATCTTTTTCTCTGGTAGGATCTGCTATGATATTGACTATCTGGTGTTCTCACTGGAACACATTCTCCTTTGAACCTGGAATAAAACCCAGGATTCCTTATTGATATCTGCTGACAGCAGAAGAATGTGGAGAGTGAAACCTATTGGCAAATGCATGCCTCTCATCTTCTAGTGATTGGCTCGTATATAAGATGACAACCTACCACTTCTGACAGTTACTCAGTCAGTGCTGTGCATCTAAAGGTTCTCCAACCTACCTGATCAGCCATGTGGGTGTCAATTTGATGCCACATGATGGAATTCCTTTGCTTTTTTAAAAAACCTAGGAAATTACAGTAAAAAAAAGTTAAAAGAACATTATTAAAATTGAAAAGTCAAGCATGAAGAAATTAGGAAATGCCAGCATAAAGATTGCCTGTGCAACCATAATTTGACCCCATTGTGTGTATGCATTATGATACAATCTTTAATTACATGATCACATACCCTTCCCCCCCCGAACCCCTCCCTTATTTGGTACCCAGAACTGAAATTAAACTATTGCCTCAATTGTTGCAGTAGTTGGAAGGTTTGTAGTGAATAAAGCAAGAAGCTGCAGAAAGAGGAAAGGTTGGTTTAAGCAGTTGAATACCGCTCTAGAGAATTAAATTCTATCCCTGCCTCTGCCTCAGAGTTCCTAAGTGTTTCTGGACAAGTCACTTAAACCAGATTTTTCACAGGCAGTCACTAATTCAATTTCTGGTGCCCAATTTAATACCTGGCATCTGATTTGCAGAAGTGCAACTGAAGTCAATAAGAGCTATGGTCTGAGCATATAAAGTTCTATAAAATACTAAAAACTCTGAAAAATCAGGACCCATAGTTATGAAATTGTGCGTCCAAAAGTAGCAGACACTTTTGACATTAATGTCCCTGTTCCTCAGACCTCCCTCAGTAAAATGTAAATAATACCACCTTACCTTACAGAGGTGTTGTGCAGATAAATTCACCAGCGTGTACGAAGCACTCAGATTATATAGTGATGATACCCACATGGGTGATCAGCTAGGCTGGAGAACCTTAGATCCACAGCACTGACCTCTGCCACTTGAGCTATCAGAATAACTGACAGAGATTGTAGGTTGTCATCCTATGTGCGAGCCAGTCACTAGAGGACTATAAAAGTCAAGTTGAGAATTTAATAGTTCTGTATTCAGATCAGGATTTGTATGGTGTGCGCTAAATAGGGCATAGGGCTACCCATTGAACAGTGAGGAAAAATAAAACATTGAATGGTTGTTCATTCAGTGACGACTGCCCATCCTCTGCACTGAATGAGGCAGGGTCCTGTGGAAAAAATAGTATGTGATCATGTAATTAACAATTGTATCCATAATCCAAGGTTGCATGGGCAACCTTAATTCTGGCATTTCCTAACCTGTGAGTGCTTAACTTAGTAACTTAATGTTCTTTTAATGAAGCCTTTTGTATGTAATCAGATATACAGTGCCCATTAAGCAGTTTATATTTGTTTTGGCACCAGTCTCAGCGAATGCTGATAATATCTCTCAAGAGGTTTTATAATGTATGGGAATCAGGATACATTGTTCTCCCCAGCAATTTATTCCCATTTGCACCTCCCAGTTGCTAATGTCATTTGATAGAAGAGCTTATCTATGGAGGAGGAGGTGTGATATATTGTACAGTAACATGGCCTCATCATGCCATTGCTATGCATCCTTCAAATTAATTGCACAGTCTTCCATAACTGGCATTATTATTTTTGTGCTACCTGATCTCTCTGGTCCCCTGAAGAAGTAGATAATTTCACCAGTTGATTTTAATCTTGCAAAAAAAGTTCATCCACATTGCTCAAAAGGCTTTATATTGTGTAAAATTGACTGCACTGGATGCTGGGAAATATATTTCTTTTCTTTAAATTTAGATCTTATAGAAACATACACACACAAAGATTTGTTATACATTTACTACCATTATTATTAGTAGTAGTTAATAAAGAGAAACCACAAAATTCAGATTCAGAGACCGAGGGGAGCTGGGTTTTGGTTCGATCTGGCCAAAGAATGCTTGTTGTGGCATCTTCTATTGCTCATGAGACACTCTGTCTCCTATCCAGAAGAGGTTACTGATGTGAAATGCTCCCTGCTCATGTAGACACTTGAGCTGGCAGCAAGCCCAGGCTTTGCCAACCGGATGAACTAAGGACAGCTCATGGGTACGATCCTTAATTCCCTGCACACACTTTGCTTTGTGGCCACTCTAAATGGCTGTAGTAGTTCAAAGGAAAGGAATTCATCTAGGCTAAAGATTACAGTAGTGGTGTAGACTGGTGGGGTCAAAAACAGTGCTGTGCCCCAAGCACAGGCTACTGTGAACAAGTCTCTGCCATGGTACAGATTCCCCAATGGCCTCGTCACCCCTTTTGTAAGTGTAAATGAATACTAAGTGTACCATATTCTAAGTATACTGGCTAGATTAATCTATATTTTTGCTGCATGGGCATAATTTTGAAATTAAAAATTATGCCCAGCCAGGAAAAAAACAATAACTAAAAACCAAACAAAAAAACCCACCCCAGGCCATTTATCAGGCAGGCTGTGATACCTTCAGCATCCCAAGCATCCTGTGCAAGTCAGATTGTAAACTTTGTGGGGAAGAGTCTTGTTGTTATACATGTACATAGTGCCTAGCAAAGTGTGGTTCTGGATCCTGATTGGAGTCTCTAGGTGCTACCACAATATACATACTAATAAGTGCTACAGGTACCCTGGAGTGGTTACTAGAAGTGAGCCAGAATCAGAACAAAGCCAACCAGAGGACCATGTTAACACACATTTTCTGATCATGTTCCACTTTATTCCTCTGTTCCAGTGTCCTCTTTACAACACTGTGGCACAACCACTTTTAGCCATCCACTTCCACAGGTTCCCTTGATCTCAAACCATCCTGCAACTCATACTGAGGCACCTGCTCTGTACTTTGGTGTCTCCGCTGAAATGGAACAGATCTGACTCATCCACCAAAACCAAAATCAGGTTTATTGATCCTTGTCTAGTATTTACAGATATTTTGAATAATTAGAAATAGCTGTTAAGTGCACAGTCCTAAGCTATATAGGACTTCATTTCAAAGTGAGGTGTTAAAAGCCATTTTCCTTTACTATAGTAGGCAGTTGTGGAATATTTTGCAACTGTACTTAACTACAACGAAACATCAAAAATTGCTTTACTCTACTGTATTTCTCAATAGCACTCTGTTTCACAAATGAAATTCAGGCATGAAAATGAAAATGTCTCCCAATTTAGACTTCAGTTTAGCCAGTGTGAATGGAAACGCCATCCTAGTTTCCAGGGAGGTTTGAAGAGTGAGAAGTTGGCTGAGCTGCCCTCCCATGTGTTGAAAGTTATTACATAAGCAGGTCACAAAGCCTCACAGTTTCCCACAAATACCTATTAGATGAGTTTCTGAACTAATGACTCAGTTGGGCCATGGCTGACACATTCCTCATATCTGATGGACTAGAAGTCAGCCAGCTGACTTCTATAGTTTTTGAAACTGTCCATCTACCACATTGTGTATTGATCTTTATGCATTGTAACGTGGTTTCCAGCATGGAAATGGAACATAAAACATTATTTCAATTTGCCCCAAGCTACATCAACCTTTTGGTTTGTTGTTACATTTCAAAGTACAGTATATCAGTTATTTGATTATGATAAGTTACCAAGCATTTTCCCTCCCATTTCATTCCAGTTTTACCAGAGGTTGAGGATGAAAAACAGAGCAAAAATAATAAGACAAAGGACTTATTGACTGCTTTACAGCATCAAAAGACTGTACAAACATTAACTTACCCTCACAACAGCGCTCTGAGGTAGATAAGTAAATGTAATGGGCTGGTTAGTGTGTATGTGATCCACTGCTTTCTACTGGATATAATCAGAACTACTCCACTGTGTCATAGGCCCTTTATCTGTTTACTATTAAGTATATAATACTTAGATAATACTAGATAATAATTAGTCCTGCCATGAGTGCAGGGGACTGGACTAGATGACCCCTTGAGATCTGTTCCAGTCCTATGAGTCTATGATTCTATATGTTGAGGAGGTGGTGCTCAGATGAAAATATTATTTATTATTTGTATTGCAATAGCACATACAAACCAGGAGCTGTGCAAAGACAAAACAACAAGGCAGTTCCTGCCCCACAGAACTTATAGTCTATGTAAATATCTGGATCTAAACTAAAGTTAGGCTGAGTTCAGAGTTTGGGTTTGAAGCCAGTCTTGGCTAGGATTCAGGCTTGGATTCAACAGTACTCATGTAATTTCATATGCTTCTGCATTGGAACTAGAAAATTAGACTCTGTCTGCTTTTGGATTTGAGCTGGACTCAAAACTATAGAGAGCAGTTCAAATCTGAGGATTCAAATCTGAACCCTACCTTGCCTGTTCCCGGAAACTGCATGGGGTTCAGAATGTCCGGTCCAATTTTGACCCATCTCTAAGTATTGTTATCTTTATTGTGGGCTTGACGTGTGGTGTTGGTTCTGTAATTATGCCATCTGCAGTGCTGAGCCAAAGTCAAAGCTGTGAGAAGAATATGGACTCCTGGTAGCCAGGGTCCTGCAATCCAATGGGACCCGACTACAAGTGTTGAGTCCCGCTGGGGTGGGGAAAAAAACAGACCTTCTTGGGCTTGGATCAGGTTGGATCTCCTCCTCCTGTCTATGGGGTTTGCATGGTAGTGGTGGCAGCCTGCCCTACTCCTGCCAGTCACCACAACCTCATTGTGCCATGTGTACTACAGAGTGAGTGTGTCAAGGAGTTACAGTGCCTAACAGTCTGCAGCACAGGCTGTGTAGCAAGGGTTGGTGGATGGCTGGGGCAGGGCATGCAACCACTGATGCATGCAGCCACTGCCGTGCTGACGCCATGGGAGCAGGAGGAGAGCTGATCCCATGAGCAGGAGGTGGTGGCAGAACTGAATTAGGTTTGGATGGGGGAGGGCCAGGTAGGAAATGACTTGACCCTATAGGATCTGGGTCCAATTTAGGCCAGAACAGACCTCTAGGGCTAGCTACAGAGCACACAGTACAATGGGTCATTCCAAAGACAGCTCTGCTCCTGTCTAGGGGAGAAGCCAGTCTGCACTGCAGCATCAACAAGATTGCTCATTATCATTTTGTTTAAACTTGGCTATTTACTTACAAGAATCTAATTCACACCATTCATTTGGTAAATACCACAGCCTTCAGCTGAATAATGGCAAGTTGATGAGCCTGATTCAGTTAGACTCCACAATTAATTCATCCAAATGTCTGAGCAAAAGGGTATCATCAAACAATCAATTATCCACTGGCTTTTAATCTCGATTGTTATGTGTATGTTTTGATTGTTAGCATTTTAGAAGTTAAGGATCCTGCTCTAATGATCAGAAAATTATATCTGTGTTTATAGAGATCTAGGTATATTAAAAAAGACAAAATTCATGGCTGGTTCAAATAAATGTCATGGAATGGCAGATATAATGAAAATACTCCATTTGGTCTACCATTAAAATTTAATGATGTGTGTGTATGATAACTTTAAGTCAAATGTGTTCAAGTGCTGACTATGGATTATCCAAAACAGCTGGATACAATACGCATGTTAATTCAGAGAGCACCCGGAATGCTCTCTGCTGGTGTGATTGTGAGTCAGTGGGAAAAGTGCCACTTACTGAATATCAAACATCACTTCCTGCAGATGGTTGGGTTTTCTTGATATGTCTCCACTGAAGTATTAATCTTTCCTGAACCTGTTCAGCCTGTGAAATCTAATGGGAACACAAGGTGGGATGGCTCTCTTCACTTTATCTAGTGACTAGGTGTAAGATTTCATGTTCACCTGTTAGGACTGCAGAGGAGCTTCCCCAGCACCATGACGGCTGTCTTGAATTTTTTGGGACATGTTGGAAGTAGACTTTGTACTGTGTGTATATAGCGTATGACCATAAATATATCCACATGTTTTACTGTCTGCGGAGGTGTCATAGGTTTCACCCCCACTCTGAACTTTAGGGTACAGATGTGGGGACCTGCATGAGAACCCCTAAGCTTAATTACCAGCTTAGATCTGGTTGCTGCCACCATCCAAATCGTTTAATACAGTTGTTTATGAGTCATTTGGGAAACTGTCTTCCCCCCAAAAATCTCTCCCTCCCAAGTACTGTAACCCTTCCCTGGGTAACCTTGAGAGACTTCTCCACCAATTTCCTGGTGAACACCAATCCAAACCCCTTGGATCTTAACACAAGGAAAAAATCAATTAGGTTCTTAAAAAGAAGACTTTTAATTAAGGAAAAGGGGTAAAAGAATTTCCTCTGAGAGATTAGCATAGAAGCTACTCTCACAGACAACAGATTTAAAACACAGAGGATGCTCCCCTGGGCAAAAACCTTAGTTTCACAAAAGAAAACCCAATTTGATTATCCTTCTAATGCAAAAAGACAAAGTCACAAAAGGAAATAAACATAAGCTAATTCATTCCTTCTCTAATACTCACTACCCTGGGTGATTCCTTCATCTTTTTCACTTCAGCACAGAACTTAATGGACAGACTGAACAAAGCTTCCCTCCTTCCTGGGTGAAACATTTTTTCCCCCCATTGGATTCTTTGGTCAGGTGTCAGCTAGGCTAGGTGAACTTCTTAACCCTTTACTGTCTGTTTATGACAGAAGGCTATATCCTGTGGTTTACTAGTGACCTAAATACAATTGTTTCTACAAAGAGACCAATAACATCCCCGGTGAAGGAAGGCAGAGATTTCTGCAATTCATAATGGCTGTTTGGTGGTAGGGGAATTGGGTGGGGTGTGGGTGGGTAATTGTGGAAAGGATCTTGCCTTTAAATCCTCCCATCCTCACTAGCCTCAGAGTGGCACCATTTTTTTAATGCTTGATTTATCTACAAAGCAAATACAGCTTTATTATACCAATTTTTGCAAGTCTGAGTTCATGTCATTGTTTGGGCTGAAATCTTTGCCATCTCTCTTGTTCTGTTTACTCAGAATGAACATCAGGTACATGCTGTAATTCACGTTAGCCTTATCAGATGTGGTCCCTTGGTAACAATTGGGAATATCTTCATTATTAATAATAATATGAAGACAGCAATCTGCTTGTGGAAGCTGTGTCTGCATATTTTGTAGTTTGTCTAGTGTTATCTGTCCTCTGCTAATTAGAATTTAGTTGACAAAGGTATGAAGTGAAATGGGGAGGGGGAGAGGGGGATATTCATAGGACTATTGCAGGATTTCTGTGACTTCTTATCATTGGCAGCTCTTATTTTAACAGCTGCCTAACATTACCACAGAGGACCATCCTGAGAAGATCAGAAAAGCCTAACTCCCATCTTTCCTGAGTGGGACAGTGTATCTCAGCCTCTATAGGGTATATCATCCTGCTTCAGTATTTGTTAGCACAGCACGATCCTCTGCATATTATTCCTTTTCTGCCTACCCTGTTCCATTCTGTCATGACACCGAGTAGGCAGTGGTAAGCAATACCATCAAGTTGTCTGTGGGTCTGTACTACACTTTTCAACACAGAATATAGAACAACCATGGAAATTTACATAAACTGATGTACTGTAATGTTTTGTGTAGATGGCACCTCCACTGGTGGATAGTACTATACCTTTATCTCAGTGTTCAGTTGTCTTGTATGTTATGTTGTTGTTGATCTGAACTGGGGGGGTTAGCATCAAATTCAGTCCTGCATCTATGTGCTGTGTTGGAGCTTTCAGTGTCCCAGTAAATCTGTGGGATTCTATAAGTGAATATTGAAATATTCTGTGGAAGCAGGGAAAGAATTAACAAGGATTTGAAGGGATCTTAATGCATGTCAGTTAGTTAGCATGAGTTAGGCTAACTGTGACCCTAATGACGTGAGATTTGTAGAAGCAAAGTTAGTGTAAGGCAGAGGAACGAACTGTGTAAAAAGTTATTACGACCTTGCATTGATAACCAAATATGCAGGCTTGCTTTTTCTAGTAGTAAGACAAATAAAATAGCAGAAAGGCTTATGTATAAACAAAATGCAATTGTTTCTCTTTACTGTCTGTATTACTGCTAGTTATTGTCTGTAACAAAAGTATAAAGGCTTGCTGTAATTGTTTACCAATTGAGAGAGACCTGTCCGGGACTGGGGCGACCCTGTTTCCTAGGACACTCCCTCCCTCTATTGTAATTACTAGAGAAAGAATAAAGTATTTGATTTTGCTGCACCCAAACAGAAAGCGAGAACTGAGTTTTTCTCCGACAATTTGGGGGCTCATCCGGGATGGCAACGCCCACGGACCCACAGACGGCTACTACGGATCGTTCCCCTTCGAACCCCATGGCGCCACAATAGAGGTAAAAAACCTTTTAAAATCTCTATTGGGGTATTAAAAAAGGACTGTCTGTTTCCTAGGACACTCCCTCCCTCTATTGTAATTACTACAATTACTAAAAAAAAAATAAAGTATTTGATTTTGCTGCACCCAAACAAAAAGCAAAAACTGAGTTTTTCTCCGACAATTCCAAATCAGAGAGATGCTGAGCACCTACCCTCCCACAGGCCTCACGGGAGGTTCCCAGTGCTGAGCGCGCCTCAGAATCAGGCCTGTATCAGGACCCAGTATCATAGGAAAGCTGGAGATTTTTCTTTCAGTATAATGAAGCTACATATACAGCAAAAAGTTCAGTCGGGGTGAACTGCAAAGGTTTCTTTTCCTGTCAAATCCCGATTGTCAGTCTAAATCTCTTGAGTAAATTAATTGGCTTCAGAGGAGCTACACCAAGGAGGAATTTGGCTCCAGATGATCGGTGTTCCCCTGGCCACAGATAAGAACCTCACTGACACGTAAAGCAGTATTCCCCTCACACTGCCTGCCAACAGACTGTGATTAAGGCTGTGCAAAACCTGAGGTAAGGCCTTAAGTTAGTCATGAACTTGAATCTTCTGAAGTCCTGAGGAACTTCTCTTGCCCTGTTTGTAAACCCAAGTGATAGGTTTCTATGCAACTCAGAGTTGGCCCTCAGCTAGCCTGGGATACCTTCACATTCCCATTCCAACATCCTGCCTCCCAATCAATAGGCCTTGGTAACCCCTTAATTCACCTTTCGGGGGGACAGCCTGATCGACTGCAATCTTCTCTTCTAGACTCTAAAGTCCTCCGGGGGCAGCCGGGCAGCCTGCTCTCCCATCTTGCTGTCATGGGCAAGGGACATCTGACAAGTCCACTGTCCTCTTGTTCCCCACAATTCTGGAAAGACATTTCAGAGGACACAAGGCTCCTGCAGCAGATGGGCAGGAAAGGGTCCTACTCCCGCTGCTTGGCGTCTTGGCTTAGAAACAGCGAAGACTGCATGGTGGTGTAGCTAGGGGGACCCTTCTACTGATTTAAGATCACAAAGAACTCTGAAGAATATGTTTATTTTTTAATTTAAAAACTTTTTCATTCACCTTTTAAACAAAGACAGCTTATCACATGCTGTGGGACAAGAATCTGAGGGCGCTGATTCTGCACCATTGCTGTTCTCAGTGTGTCGCCCAGTCCTTGCCACTATGTGTGTAGGCTCTTCTCCCCATCTATGCTTCCTGTGATACTCCCTTGCTTCAGATAGCTTTCTGCCTATGGCTGGGTCTCACATGATTGCTTTCCAGTCATAAAACAAAACCTGCACTGGAGGAGTGGATCAAATATGGGGGTTGAGTGGCTGGATCACAAGCCAGGATGCTATTTTATAGGCATTGGCCACACTAGCCAAGAATTAACACAATCTAAATAGTGTGATTTTAAAGTCTGATTTTTTTCATGTACCAGCCAAGCTACAAAACATTGCCATGCTGGGACCCCGACTTTTCAGTGGTGCATAGTATTATTTTCTATCCATGGTGGATCATCACAAAATAGAGCTTAAAATGACAACTGGTCCTTCAGCCTGGGCCTTCTCTAGCCATTTAATAGGCAGATGCTTCCACCAAATCAAGTATCTGAGACTAGTCCACTTCTGGCCAGAGAAATATTACTATTATTATCTACCATTTTATTTATTTGTGTTACAGTAGGAACATAGGAATTGGCCTACTGGTGTAGTCCCATATCCTGTCTCTGACAGTGACCAACATCAGATGCCTCAGAATAAGAACCCTGTAATACACAAATGTGGGATAATCTTTGCCCTCACATAGGTCTCATTCTGATACTAATAGTTACAGACTAGTTTAAGCCCTGAAGTACAAGATTAAATATCCTCAAATTTTGTTGTCCTTAATTATGATAACCATAGCAATATCCAATCCCTTTTTGAATCTTGTTAAGTTTCTTGGCCTCAACAGCTTCAAGCGGCAGTGAGTTCCACAGTTTAATCACATATTTTGTGAAAAAATTCCTTTTATCCATTTTGAATCCACCAACCCTTTTATTGTCATTGACTGTTCCCTTGTTTTTGTCGTACACACAGAGAGAACAGAAGTAGTGGCTCCCTGTCATAGATCATTGTGGTAAGCACTGCACAAACACAGAACAAAAAGACAGTCCTTGCCCCAAGGAGCTTACCATCCAAGTATAAGATAAGAATTATTCCTTTTGTTTCTTACTCTCTTTTTTATTGTTTTTCAAGGGAGTTTAATGCTGTTGAGATGTGCTGGATTGATGGAAGTATTTATCCACACAACGGAGGGAGCAATCTTGCCTCACATCACCAGCCCATCCTCTCTGTCTGGAGAAACTTGCCATGTCCAATGGGTGAGAGAGCAGATCCTCAAAGGTATTTGGGCACCAAACTTCCACTGATTTCAATGGGTGTTATGCAGTGTCCATTGTTTACTTAACTCTGTACCCCTAAGAAAAAGCATTTGGGAGACACTGAGCTATAACAAGGGATCCACGTCCCAAAGCTGAAATATAGTCAGGGATGTATGGTTTAGAGGCAAACGGTGTGCTAGTGTAAATGTGATGCATTGATGAAAAGGTGTATTTTGGACAACAAGCAACAAGTCAGGGAAACAAACAAAAAATCCCAACAAAAGAAGTACATTCGTGCTGCTGACTCGCTTTACAAGGCCATTCCAATCATTGGCTCAGAGCTGCTCAAGAAAACGATATCTCTTTAGGTTCTCAACAGGGAATGGAAACAGTTGTTTGGATTTTGTTTCTGGTAAAATTTCTGAATGCTTGAGCCACCCAGTGGGGTGATCTCTGACGCGAATGTTTATCATTCCCCCTCCATTTCCAACAAAATCACTGCAGCACTTTTCAAGCTAAAAGGGTGGGTTTCCTTTGCTATTAGACCAAATACACAGACTTTAGGGCCCAATCCTGAACCCATGAAGTCAGTGGGATGTTGCCACTGACTTCATGGGTTCAGGAGTGGGGCCTGATTTAGAAACTGTTGAAGTCAATGGAAAGATTCTTAAGGGTCTAAATGAGCAGGTGTAGCTTAAGCTCTAAGGGAAAATGACAACACAGCAGAAATCTGCAGTAAACTTTGTGTCCAGTGGTTCTTTTTTAAACAGGTCAAAATCACTTATAAAATTAGCAGCCAGTATATAGAAAGCAATAATAACTGGTGTTATTAAATAAGAGGCACATTGGCAAGGAATTGGCATTTTTGCCTCTCTAGAGCATTTGGCAAAGATCATCCATAAGGTTAAAATGGGTGTAGCCCACACAATCCATTTTCTGAGAATAAAAGGGGTAGGTACATTGATGACTCTCATTCTTCTCCGTCTTCTGCTTCTGCATTTCAAAGATAAAGTATCTGTCTCACATTTGTTAGGAAAAAAGAAAAGATGAAACACTTGGAGTTCAAATTTACAATTTTGACAGTTCTTTTATCCCCTTTGCACACTCATCCATTCCAATAAGGACATAATCAAGGGATTTTACTGTCAAAATCAGGACAAAGGAGTAGCAGAGTAATATAAATTCATGCAACTTTGAGAATAAAAACAACCCTGATGGCAATGATTTCCTTATTACTTGGCTAGCATTCCTTACATTGACATTAACAGAAACAAGATTGATGGGTTTTGCCATTGCTTTTGGAAATATAATTAGTAGTAGTGGTTAACTAATGACTAACTGGTTAATGATTGTAAAGCTCTGAAAGATAGTGCTTAGCTATCCCCTCAAAGTACTGGATATTGCAGAGCTGCATTGTGATTGGGTCTAATATAACCTTGCATGGGAGAGATGCCCTTCTGTCTCTTTAGAAAATAGCTTTAGACCTGCCCAGATCACAGCTGCTGTCACGGTGGGGAGAGCAGGTGCTGCTCCTATTGCCAGCAAATGGATGGGGAGTGGCATTTTTGACCATAGGTAATTTGAGCAAACCTGTCTCACCTCAGGAACTTAACACCTGAATCTTGGGCAAACAAATCCCTCATCAGGCAACAAGGTGTCAAATAGACAGATCCATATAATCTGGGGCATAAACAGTTACCAAAGCCTTTGGAACAAACACAAGGAAAATAGTGGCCGATATTTCAAAGCTGAATTGCAAATTTTGCAGCACAACATTACAAATATACGAATCCTGCTGCAAATCTCCTGAGTGACTACATTAAGGTGATTCATGAAGATAAAGGAAATTCATCCTTGTCAGCTAGAGCTGAGAAGGATAAATTACCTGGGGACAGCCTATTATGCCTGTTCTTAGCACTTTTTAAATTACAGTCGACATTTATTTCTAATAAGTTATAATGTAATGGGGAGGTTAGCCTTCACCTCTTCCATAATTCTGCTTTCATTCAATAATCATTTGCTCTTCTCTCTCACCTTTAGTCCAAGGATTTAACAACCCCTTACCAATATTTACTAGTTAAGGAACACAACATCTTATGCAATAGAAACCTATCCTTTGTATTTTATTTTGGGGTAAACTGAGATACAGAGAGATTTGCCCATAGTCACATAGGAAGTCAAAGACAAGTTCAGGATTAGAACCCAGGTGTCCTGTGGTAACCACTACACACACTCTGCATCATTGTCTTTCATGCACATTTCCCTTTGACTATCCGCCAAGGTGAGGCAGAGGGTGGAGGCAGAGACAATGCGTGGGATTCAGCAACAGGTAAGGCAAAGCAACCCCATGTGGCAGGGGAGGATCTCAGCTGGCAGCCTGCTGCTTCCTCCCTCCCTGAACTGCATGGACACAATGAGAGTGCCAATGCCAGGGGGAGAGCTGTCTCCTCGCTGCTGGGCGGCCACCTCAGGTCTCGCACGATGGGGCTAAAGGTAGCAGTGTAAATATTATCGGGCTCTGAAACCCAGAGTGGGGGGAGGGTCTCAATGTTTGGGCTCCAGCCAAACTTTCATCTGTGCCCCGCCACTAGCCACAGCTACCTCACCTCTGCTCCCAAGCATAAGGGGCAGCATGGGAGAAAGCATGAAGACATTAATATCTCTGGGAGTATGTCTACACTGCAAAAACAAAACAAAACACCCACAGCAGCGAGTCTCAGGCTAGGTCTACACTGGCGGGGGAGTCAACCTAAGATATGCCACTTCAGCTACGTGAATGGTGTAGCAAATAGCATAGCTGAAGTCGGTGTATCTTAGGTTGATTTACTTGGCCGTGAGGACGGCGGCAAGTCGACCGCTGCCGCTCCCCCGTGCCGTGGTGGAGTTCTGGAGTCGACGACAGAGCGATTGGGGATCAATTTTATCGCGTGTACACTAGACGCGATAAATCAATCCCCAATAAATCATAGACATACCCTCACAGTCCGAGTCAACCGACTCAGGCCCACAAGGCTTATGCTATGGGGCTAAACATAGCAATGTAGACACTCCTGCTTTGGCTGGAGCCCAAACACTGAGACTCTCCCCCCACTCTGGGTTTCAGAGCCTGGTAATATTTCCACTGCTACCTTTAGCCCCGTAGCGCGAGACCTGGGAGCCTGATTCAGTTGATCTGAGACTCTGTTGTTGGTTTGGGTTTTTTGTCTGCAGTTTAGGCAGACCTGTTTCTGACTAATATTTAGCAGAAAAGTGGTCAGGTTTCTAGGTACCTAATTTATTTACCTGAGAAAGTTGAGCTCAAGTGCAATGCCTGGTTTTCATGGAAGCCCCTGTATTAGTGTTAAATCAATTTGCCAGCTGGGGTTGTGTGAGGGGAAAAAGAGGTCAAATGTCTTGCCCAGAAGGTTGCACAGTCAGTCAGCGGCTAGAACCCAATTAAATCCCTCCCCTCTCTCACCTCCCAGTGCTCAGTCCTTTCTTTGTACAACCTGGTCTCTCCACAGAGTGTAAGTGAAGGGAGCGTGCAAGCTTACATGGGTGGGTGCCAGAATAACCACAGTGTTTGCACGTTGGCATTCGGAGGGAGAAGTGTAGCTCTGAGCCTGCAGTATCTCCCTCAAGAGCTACATGATTTGCCCAGCCTACATTTAATTAACATTTATAAAGCCCTTTAAAGATGAAAAGCTCTCTAGGTGCTAAGTGTTATCATGATTATGACTGTACCTCACAGCTGTGTGCCACATGAGCAGCTGGAAAATCTAGATGGTGATTGCTAGGGAGGTGATGACAGCTCTCTGTCCATAATGCATTTACCCAAGATGCACTTGTGTATCTGTTACAGACTGAGCTTCTCTTTCCCCCCAGAATTGTAGTATGGTTTTGGCATTTTTGAAGGAGGTGAATATCTGTAGCTAACAGATACTGGGCTGAATAGAATGTGCAGGGGTGAATTTGTCCCCATTTGTTAAAGAGAGGGTGTTTAAGCCATGCTGCAAGGGTTATGAGGCAGCTCCATAAGAGTGGTAAGTATTATAATTGGCTGTACAGATAGAGATTTGGACTAAAACAGAAAAGGCAACCAGGTTTCCCAGAGTTTTAATCCTAGCCCTGATGTTGGCTTTGAGCAAATCAGTTAACTTCTCTGTCTCCGTCTCCTATTCTGCAAAAGGGAAAACAATAATTCATTCACAGGGGTATTATGTGGATTTTATTAGTTAGGCTACAATCCACAAAGGTAGTTAGGCTCCTAAATCCCATTCTTAGGCCCCTAAGTCCTGTTTTTAGGCACCACTGCAATCCACAAAACTCCTGCTTGGTTGCTGCCTAACCCTGCCTAACTCGCTGTATGCTTTAAGTTTTTCCTCTGGGCAGTACACTGCAGGATCACTCTAGGTGTCCCAGTGCTTGTCTCCTGCCTGAGCCTCAAAGTGATTTACTGTTTGGGGAAGGTAGGTATTCAGCTGACTAAGGCTTGGTCTACACTAGCAAGTTATGTTGGTATAACTATGTTGCTCCGGGGTGTGGAAAATCCACACCCTGGAATGATGCCGTTATACTGACCTAGCCCCCAGTGTAGGCAGCACTATGTTGGCAAGAGGACTTCTCCCATCGACATAGCTACCACCTCTCAGGAAGGTGAAGTACCTACACCGATGGGAGAAGCAATCCCATTGGCGTAGGTAGCATCTTCACTGAAACACGACAGTGGTGCAGCCTTTTAAATGTAGACAGGCCCTTGGTCACATATGGGGGGTCCAATCCAGTAGGCATGCTCAGAGGTCACCTACCAGGTCAGGCCCCTCAGACAAGTTCTCACAAAATAGACAGGGAAGGAGCTCCATTATAACCTTTAGCCCACTGGTTAGGGTACTTACCAGGATGTGGGAGATCATCCCCCATCCAGAGAGGGGAGCAGGGATTTGAACAGGGCTTAGCAACCTCTCAGCTGAGTGCTCTAACCACTAGGCTCTAGAATATTTTGATTTAGGGTGCCCTCAATCTCTCCTATTGACGTTTTTCTACTTTAATTGACTAATTGAGCCAATGGAAGAGTGCCAATGAGACTATAGGCTAGTGGCTGGGGAATTTACCTGAGAGGTGGGTAGTCCTGGTTCAAGTCTCTTCTCCCACTCAGGAGGAGGAGGGATTTGAATCAGGGCATCTCTCATACTCTGGGTGAGTACCCTATCCACTATGCTAAAGGTATACAGGAGGTTCTCCACTGCCTCTTTCTCCCACAAGCTGTTTTATGAAGTTAGGTGGGCTCTAAGCACACCTATGAGATTGGGCCCTGTATACGACTATCTTCCCCTGGCGCAGGGATTGCAAGCAGAGATAGGCATCTATCTCCATGAGAGGGACGGGGCTTAGGACACACTCCTCTCCTGGCATCTCCCATTGGCTAGCTTAGGCACTGCCTTGCCTTGCCTAGTGTGTTGGCTTTGTGAATCACAGTCTAAGGTGTCTGTCTCTCCCCATTCATTGTATAAGGTGCCTATGTGCCTAGCTCAGGCTCTGTTGAGCACAGTAGTGTCCTATAATTTTCTAGGCACCTACAAGTTAGATTCTGGAAGGTGTTGTGATGCTGAGCATAAGTCCCTTCATGGATCTTGGCCTTCATGTTTCTAAATTGCTTTGAAGATGAGATGTGGTAAGAATTATTAGTATTGATGGGAATTCCGTGGAACTACTGAGGACTTACATCTATAACCTTATTCACAGTGAATAGTTCTGCCTTATATGAATAATGTCATCAAGCTCAGCAGGACTGTTCACATTAATAAGTACAACTCACTGAGAGTAAGTTCTGCAGAACCAGGCACAGGATAATCAGGAAATGAACTACTTAACCTGTGTGCAGCTGGCTGGTCTTCATTGGGAGGTAAAATATCTGCGTGTTATGGACTGCATCTGTCTGTCTGTCTTGGCATTCCCCTCACCTTGATATGTGAGCATATCTGCAATCCCTCAGTATGAAACAGAGGACATTTGTCTTCATTAGGAGATTGCTCTTGAGAATCCGTTGCTAATGAAGCTGGGTCTCATTTGTATTTGAAGTTGTATATAAACAGCTAGTGTTATTAGTACAAAATTACCAGAGTAATTATTGACTTACTGTAAATATGGCCAATAAAAATGCTGCAAATGACTACTCCTCCATTCCTTTAATGTATGAATCATATCCACAGTTAATCAGAAAGCACATTTTTGCCAATGGAAGGTGGAATGATTCTTGTGTTAGAAAAATGTAAAGGGAAAAGTCTCTTGACTCCTGCTCCACTTCAAAGCAATGTGACTACTCTGACTGCTGATGCACCATCCATCATTGCATTATATAGTGGCTAGGAGAAACAGAAAAACAACCCCTAGACCTGCTTTAATATAGAGATATTGCATCATTCAATCAAATATGTGCAGCTGGGTGTAACAATCATATCTAGCAGCCTGGCATATATATTTGTAAGAAGCCTAAGGTTAAGCACTGCTAAAGGGGACTATTTGAATTCTGCTATTAATAAACAACTATGGGTTTCAAAAACATGAGCTAATAAATCTACAATGAAGGGGAAAAGCCATTTTTTGTAGCTCATTCATGTAAAATGTAGGAGGGTGTTTGTATGTTTTTAATACAACCCAGGAGCCAGTTAAATAGGTTTCTAAATTGAATGGGACGTACAGTATTATATTTCCATACCATGTAACATATGTTATGAATGATAATGGTTTGCCCTATAAAGCACTTCACAGACAAAGATCTCAAAGGGCTGTGCTAATGTTAATGTCAAAGGGAGGCTGGCCCTTTGGGGAGATGCATGCAGCAGCCCCACTTGTAACACAGCCAGCCCTCCTCCCCAGGTTAAAGGTGATTTGGCTGGCGAGCCATGTGACCCAATCAGGTCTCTCGGGTAGATGTGAGAGCAGCCCTGGGAGAGAGTACGGGTAAAGCAGAGGAGTTCTACAGAATGGTAGGAAGTTTTATGAAGCAGACCCTGAAGCACCATGGGAGACTCCATTGGGAGAGCCTGCTTGTCTGCTGCCTAGTGATGTGATCTGGCCTCCAAACTGTAGAGGAAAGCTGGAAGACTGCATCCCAGCAGAGATACCTTGGAGGAAAGACTGTTGTTATGAAGGTTTTGTTTGGAGTTCTGTTTCCTGAAAATCTGTGGCCAGCATGAGTGGTACTTGTGGAGGGAGGGCTGTGGAATCCCTTAGCCAAGGGGGAAGGGTTTGGGCCTAGAAGGCCACCAGAAACTGTGTGAAGACTCAGTAAATTAGTATCCTGAAGATGCATTTGTTTTAAATACTTTGGATTGTGGAAAGTTACCCACAGGAGGGAACTGAGGCTTGGGGACTGCAGACGAGGGAGTGCTTTGCAGTTAGCGTCCCTGCTATAGCTAATATACAGAGGCTCCCAGCACCGCTGTGAACTATGGCTAGCCTTACTTTTCAGCTGGAAGAACTGAGATACAAATTTCCATTTGCCCAAATTTTTAAAAGTGGCCTCTGATTTGGGGATCCAATTTTTGGTTATGCATTTTTAGATATCTGGGGACAGCTGATTTTAGGGGTGGGTGAGCAGAGCTGTTGCCCTGGGTACAAACTTCCAGGGTGGGCTGAATTGCTGTGCTGCTCTGCTTTTTTGTTTGCTCTGTTCTCATTGGCTGCTTTTTTTCCTGGCTTGGCCACTTTCTGGGGCGCTGAAAATGTTTTCTGCCCTGGCTAGATAAACCACTAGGACTGTTCCTGCACCCAGGGCCCAATTTTCAGAAGGGCTGAGCACTCGCAACTGTAACTAGAGCCAGTTAAAGCTGTGTGAGCTCAGCACCTTTGAAAATCATGTCATAGGAATCTAAAATTGGGCATACAAAAGTGAGGCAATTGTAACTAGAAGCCGCTTTTGAAAATCTGAGCCTAAGTGACTTGTCCAAGGTCACACAGAAAGTTAGTGGTAGAACTGGGCATGTAACCCAGGCATTCTGACCCGGCCTGCTGTTTCAATTATTAGGAGATTTGAAGGAAAAAAAATATCTATGGCTGTTCCTTTGCATTTTTTTAAGTGAATTTGCTTCAGCCATAATCATAGCTCCTATGAGCTTGTTTTGCTGGCATGAATATTTCCCTTGATGAACTATGTTAGCAGAACTGTGATGAATCCATGTTCGTGAAACCTGAAATGGTAAAGGGTACAGAGTGCACAAACTTCCATTTCCTATAGTTACTTATCATTAAAGCTAGGGTTTTGGCAGCGAGGTCATGGAATCTGTGGAAACTGTGAATTTTAATAAAGTCCATGGCTCCTCACAATGGCAGCTCCCGAGACCCTGGCTCATGTGGTTGCAGGGCCACTCGGGTTTGGCATGTCTTCCTTGTTGTAGATAGAGACATGGACACAGCCAAGCCTGAGTTGCACTGAGGTCTGGTGTATGGGGTCGTGATGCGCAGAGCAGGGAGCCAGGCCATGCTCCATGGGATGGAAGCTGATATTGCTGGGTGAATGTGGGATGGGCTTGCTCTCCAACAACTCTTCTCCCCTGGGCATGAGCTTTCTGTGACTATGGGTTTTACCTCTGCTGTGAAATTGACCAAACACATGCATGACAAAATTGTAGCCTTATTCATCTTTCATACGGAAATGTTATGTTGTTGCCACTACTACTGAGAAATTTTGCGTGAACAATGTTTGTTTTATTTTTTTCCCCAGATTGTCTTCCTATCACATTGTAAAAATCACTGGACACATGGCTTCTAGCTGCAATACCGGCCTAATAATTTATTTTTCTTCTAATGGGTACCATAGCATCAGGGGTGTCCGAAGCAAGGAGGCAAAACTACATGGTCTAAAAAAAGTCCAGCAAAACTTAACACAGCTAAAGACTGCCCACAGCAGTACCTGCCTTCTCCAGAGCTGGTGGCACAGGGCCCCACACCAAAAAGAATATTTTGTGCCATTTCCCATGCCTGCAGCCTTTTTTTCAAACCATACTCACTTGCAACCTTGCCAGTGGGAAAAAGGGAAGCCTATAACAATATCTAACTATTGCTTGATGTCGTTCATACAAATTGGGCTCACAGAGTTAAAATATCTGGGGAGACAAAATGGAGAGAAATTAGGCAAGGGCAAAAATATATATTTTCAGATTTAAAAAAAAAAAGTCAGTGAGGCAAAGGTAGGCAGTTCCATATGTCCGGAGCGAACGCTCTTGCTGCTATAGTGGTGAGGTTGGATGGAAGGACAGAGAGGAAGTGAGTACTAAATGAACCAGGAGTGTAGGGGGGATAAAAATCTTTAAAACTAAGAATCTCAAACATGGAGGTATGAGAGCAGAACAGATTCCTGGCTTATAAACACCATTAATCTTAAGTCATATTTGACTTCTCATACTTCAGAGTTTCTTCACGCAGTTCCTCTGAGGATACTTCATGCCTGATGACTAACACTATAGAATCTCAAAAGGACCCTTTTGCATTTCTAAGGACATGTTCACAGAGGATTTATAGCATATGATAGAGGTTGCCCAAATGTGAATTCTTAAATCCAGCTGCTCTAGCAAGGCTAGAGAAAATGAGTGAAAAATAGAAAGAACAAGGGAGCCACCTGACAAAGTTTAATTAGGAGCAATTCTGCTTCAAATACCATGTGGCCATGTTGGAGAAAAGGACACTGAGAAAAGGGGCAAAAAGATTCTTGAGTTATAGTGTAATGGATCATAACTTCAGCAGTGGTTGTTAATGTGAAAGGTTTGGGAAGAAGGGGTGTGGACTAAATTCACCCTCCCCCCAACAAAAAGCCAATGCAGTTCTGTGCTGAATTTGCAGAAGCATCCTCCTGGGAACTACAGAGATGATAGGCCAAAACCTGCTCCCAATGAAGTATCCCCAAAACTAACTCGGCATCCTCCTTCAAAACCCTCCATTGTTTGCTGGGATGATGATGATATAATTTCTAGATTTTCACAATGATCCCTTTTGTTCTTGGAGTCTAAGAAGCATACAAAAATTTGACAGTGGTTAGACTGTTGGTGTATTGCGACCAATATTGTTTCCTTGTCCATCTATATCCATCTCTTGATGGAAGGCCTGAGTCTGATGCCCTTATTCACACTGATTTCTTTTATCCCAGAATAGTCCTTTTAGAGTCAAAGGGGCTAATCATAGAACCAAGGTAGTAGAATCTGGCCCTAAATGTTAGGGAAAGATGTCCTAACTGTGAAGTCTGTTAGATTGCAGAGTAGAGTCCACCATGGAAATGTGGAAGATGCCTTGCTTGAGATCTGGACTAGACAAAGGACTAAAGAATATACTTAAGGTTGGCAGGATTTGATTTTTATTTTTTGTATTTTCAACTGATAGCAATGTTTATTTTTAAGCATTTTTTATTTTTATCTATTTAAATTTTCACAGCTATGGAAAGTTATCGGGGGCAGTATTTAATGATTGTAGATGTTGAGATTCAAAAATGTTAATGCTTTATACCCATTAAAACACAAATTGTCAGCAGCACATGTCAGCATATATCAAGTAAACAGCCTTAAATTAAATTCTAATATGTTCTGAAGCAGCATTTTTGTTTGCCTATCTGTAAATTGATTGATGAAAATTTGTGTCTCAGTTTGTGTGATTACGGTGAATTTAATGTTTACTAACATTTACCAATAAAAAAATAATCGAATCCTTCCAAGCCTAAATATACCCTAGGGAACAATCCTGCATTAGCAAATTATTGGGACTAGGATTGCTAAAAGGCCATTTCCATTTCTAATGTCTAGGATTGTATGACAGGCCTATGACTTTTGTCTCAAACTATTCATTCACTGAATCTCATTTTGCGAAAGGAAGGGACTTGGATTTGATTCCACTCCACTTTGCCTTGGTTACATTCAAAAGAACATCAGAAGATGGCAGCAGAGATTGCTGACTCCTTCACATTTCCTTGCAATATTTGTCCAGCAGGATACAAATGCTCAGTGAAAGAACACAGGGCAGAGTGTCTTTTTAAAAACATATTGATTTCATTCCAGAAAGATAAATTCATGGACTCTTAAGAGCTTATTCCTCAGTTCATTTTTTAATGGAAGTGACGCAGAAGTTATGAAAGAAAGATTCTCCTGTAATAAAATTCACTATCACTTCCATATGTCTTAATGGCAACACTCACAGAAAAATAAGATAGCACTTGCGAAAGGCTGTGGATGCATTGCCTCTGTACGGTCTCCCTACCTTACCAATAAGTCATATGTGGGTGCTGTTGCCAAGTTCCCTATAAGAACATGACTAGAGAACTATACACATACGTTAGACTGAAAATGAATGAGAGATACTGAGGAACTTAATGGACAGTTGCTGAGCAACTGAAAATTAACTAATTTTAGCAAGTGACTAATGGGACAGGCAATGGTGCCAAAGAAAGAATATTGGTGTTTTTCCTACACTAGATTTAATAGCAAGTAACTGATAGGATGTGTGTGTAGGTTAACCTGACCTTCTGTTGCACGCAGTTCTGAGTTCAGGTACACAGAGACATGTCTCTGCATATCTGGTAAAACGAGTGAGGGAGCATGCCTATATCTTTCAGTTAAGCTGTCAGGCTCTGCAGTGATTCCTGCCCCAGAAAGCCCTAGACAATAGTTATTAAGAGGGAGACTGGATGGAAAGAGATGATTTATACCTAAAGGCAGGAGACTGGAGAAGATGCAGTAGAATCTGAACTACAGCTTCGGTCCTCTTCACTGCCATTGCTGCCCTAGTAGATTTGAACCAGGATTTGAACTCCTGCTGCTGCACAATGGAGTTTTGCTGCTCTTGCCTCTACCCCAGGAAGAGCACTTTCAATCTGTCCCGGCTTCTGCTGCTTTTCTAATGGCCACAGCAGTACCTAGATCGGGGGTGGGCAAACTACAGCCTGCGGGCTGGATCCAGCCCGTGGGATTTCCACCCCTGTGGCGCCGCGGGGCTAAGGCAGGCTCCCAGCCTGCCCTAGCCCCATGCTGCTCCCAGAAGCAGCCGGCACCACGTCCCTGTGGCCCCTGGGGGATGGTGGGGGAGGGGGACAGAGGGTTCCATGTGCTGCCCTTGCCTGCAGGCACCGCCCCCCCACAGCCCCCATTGGCTGGGAACAGGGAACTGCAGCCAATGGGAGCTTTGGGGGAGGTACCCGCAGGCAAGGGCAGCACGTGGAGCCCTCTGCCCCCCTCCCCCAGGGGCTGCAGGACATGGTGCCATCTGCTTCTGGGAGCGGCACGGGGCCAGGCAGACAGGCAGGGAGCCTGCCTTAGCTCCTCTGCGCACTGCTGCCACCCCGGAGCCGCTCAGGGTAAGCAGCGCTGGCCAGAGCCCGCACCCCAAACTCCTCTTGCACCCCAACCCCCTGACTTTAGACCCCACCACCATCCCTCACCCCTCAACCTCCTGCCATGAGCCCCTGCTGCACCCTAACCCCCTGAGCCCCCAACCCCCTGCCCTGAGCTCCCTCCCACACTCTGCACCCCAACCCTCTGCCCTGAACCCCCTCATATACCCCACACCCCTCCTGTGCCCCAACCCCTTGCCCCGAGCCCCTTCCTGCACAGTGCACCCCCTCTCATACCCCACACTCCCTCCTGCACCCCAGTCTCTGCCCCAGCCCTACATTCATGGCCCTGCATGCAATTTCCCCATCCAGATGTAGCCCTCGGGCAAAAAAGTTTGCCCACCCCGATCTAGATGTTCTTGCTTTTTCCTCCAGTTATGCATCCATGTTACCATTTATAAAGTTCCAAAATCGAGAGAGAGAGAGAGAGAGAGAAAAAAATCAGCTATGTAAGAGCCCCTGGTATATGTAGATTGTGCTACTCAGCCATGAATTCTGACAGCAGTTTTTTGTGCTTTCCCCTGAAGCCTCCCTCCATTTCCAGTTGTAGCTGAACTCTGCTTATCATATGGACAGTCTGGGGCTAACTAAGCCTTTGAGCACTGGGTTAATAGTTTCACAGCAGAATATTATTTCTTTTGGCTAATATTGCAGTGTACCAGCATTTCACGCTCAGGAGTAACTCAGCTGTTGTAGCCCAGCTCTTTCCTAATAGCACAGGAGTAGATCAAAATGTTCCTGGCCAATGTATGAATCTGAGAGCAGATGCTTGCAGCAGTAACCTCAGCTCTGGCACATATATGATTTGTGAATTTTTTTTTTCATTCTGTGGGGTGAGAATGTTGCTCCTTCTTAAACTTAACTCTTACAGGGAATTATCCCGGCTGCCAGTCAAACTAATGTTTCTGAGGATTTACATGTATGTGTACATGGACCGTAGGTTGGGAGTCCCATGTCCTCTTCCCACCTCTGCCACAAACTTGAACAGTTCACCCAAGCTCTGTGATTCTGCTTCCCCAATCTGTAAAAAAGAGAATAATATTTCCCTAGTTTGTTGTGAGACTAAAACTATGGTTTGTGAAGCAAATTGAGAACCGGAGCTGGAAATTGCTATCTGCATACCTACCCAGCCATCCCTTGTTCCAGTGCTCAGAACATTAGTGAAGTTGCATAATCTGAGAAGGGTCAATAGCCAGCCATGTTGCAGGCTATTACCATTTTGTATGCCATTGGCCAGATTCACAAGCTAGGTTATCACTCCTTTGCGCCACTCTGGAGGTGCAAGGAGGCTATAAAAGTCCAGCAGCCAGTTCTCCTTTTGGAGGTGAATTCCCTGCTGGTGCATCTTCACTCCAGTCAGATCTTATGTGTCCATCCTTTATGCCAGGATAGGAGCATGTTGGGGTCACAGAGGGGCCATGGTGGTGGTCCTGGTATGCAAGCTGTCCAACATAAAGCTGGTTTCTGAGAACCAGGGATCTGGAAGAGGAATAATGTAGTCCAATACGTCATTCTGTTTCATCTCAGTGGAGCTAGTTCATGGTGATACTTGTGAGCATCTTAGGGCATGTCTACACTTATCTCCGGAGCGATCAACCCAGCAGGGGTCGATTTATCGTGTCTAGTGAAGATGCAATAAATTGACCGTACTCCACCGGAGCGAGGAGCGCAAGCAGAGTCGATGGGGGAGCATCAGCAGCCGACCTACTGCAGTGAAGACACCATGGTAAGTAGATCCAAGTATGTCAACTTCAGATCAATCGCCCCACAGTGTAGACCAGGCCTTATATTGGTAATTTTTTTTTGAAGCTCTAGACTAAAGATTTCTAGTGTTGGGAGAACCTCTAAGGAGTTGTGTGTCCAAGGTGAGAATAGATTAGCTCCCAAAGTGGATGATGGACTTTTCTCAAATGTTCTCTAAAATATTCAAATATCTTGAGTTCATGTTATTTTCTCCTGTGACTTGCAGTACTTCCTACTTCTAGTCTATCCCAAAGCATGACAAAGCGCTTCCTTTCTTGTTTGATTTAGGCTCTTCTGGTTCAGCTGGAATCCAGATATCAATCCCAAACATGTTTTGTTCAACATTTGGGTGAAGATTCTGAGCAATTGTTTTATATGAACCCTAATTATTTCACATAGTCAAAGTGGCAAATTGAAATGGTTCCTTTTCCCATTATCTGCTGTTTAAAATATGCCCCTTCAAGACTGTCTGGCCATGTATTATGCATTTTATGTGTTGATATAAACATAGGGAGATGGCCTTTTAAACCCCAAGCCATAATGGCTTCATCCCAATCTGTTTGTTACATCTTGTTTTGGATCTTTTATCCTGATGCCTTTAGAGTGAAATTCACTTCACCGAAGAGGCTGCATACAAGGACCTCATGTGTAGGGTCACCAAGTTCCCCTGATATAATTTTTGGTTGCTCTTGTAGGGAAGCAAATAAGTCATTGTTTGACCAGCACAGCTGTTGTACACGTAAGGCTAATTTGATTAAATAAACTGTTCTGGTTTAAAGAAGTCCACCATAAACCACTTATCCTTTAGGGATAGACTATTGAACCCCTTACACTCCTATTGGGAGTAACAGGGATGCACTCACCTCTCACAAGTGTCACCTGGCCAGTGCATGTGCCTGCATTCTTTCTCTACCTATTTGCAATGGGTCTTCGTTGACTCAGCCCTCCTGCCAAGTCATACACAGTTTGAGATAAAAGACAAGGAAACCCCTTTCAGGGTACAAGCCCAACAGAGGCCTCTCTGAGTGCCCTCTGTGATGTCTCTCTGTTTGTCCCTGCTCCAGAATAGAGCAGTGCCCCAGGGCTCTTTCCATGGGGGCAATGTCTTGGCCCTCTTAGGGCCTTTCTGGCCACAACTCTCTAACTGGGCCACTGCATTTCAGTTCCCCCCACTGGGGGTGCCTCAATGTCCAGGCTACTTCCCTGCTGTGGGTAATGGGGACCTGGGGGGAGGGGCGGGGGGCAGAGGCCTGCCCACTACTCCAGGTCCCAGCCCAGGGACCCTGTCCTCTGTGTCCCTTTATCTAAGTCATATCACTGCTCTAATTCTCTGGGCCACTTCCCCGCAGCCCTGTGTCATCTTCACCCTTACCTCAGGGTCTTGTCCTGATGGAGTCCCCGCAACAAGCTCAGGGCTCCTTCTCACTCTCCCCAACTTCTGGCAGGATTACCTCATCCAAGGTCCTGCAGCTCCCTCAGCCAGCCACACACCATCCACACTCCTTCAGCTCTAGTGAGGAACTGACCTCACACTGGCCCTGCAGCTCTTCTCATACTAGCTGCTAAGTCCTGATTGGTTGCTTCCCACACAGCTGCTCTAGGCAGCTTGGAAGAACTCTCTATTGTACTTTTCTGGGTTGGGGTATGGCAGGGCCACAAGGCCGCCAGCAGGGTGTGTCAGGGCCTGGGCCACCCCATCATACGGGGGCAGTTACTCAAACAAGTAATCACTTTGAAATCAATAGGTCTACTAATGCAAGTAACTGTACCTCAGTGGGAGTTAATGGCTCACAATTAGGCCCCTAGTAAGTATAGAATCAGACAGCATACAGTAAGATCTAGTATCTTTTCTTCAAAGATCCTAAAGGGTTCAACATGCTTCACAAACTAAATACCCAAGGATTGCCCATCACTGAAATGGGTGGAATCGAACTGCTTTCAAATAGTGCTGTCAAACAATAAAAAAAATGAATTGTGATTAATTGCACGATTAAAAAAATTGACAGCCCTACTTTCAAGCAAAGCATAACAGCAATGAACAGCATTTAATAGGCAGAAAGAGGAAGAATACTGTATCCAGTTAAAACTTATTTAGTGGCTTCTAATATCACCTAATTTAATATTCTTTTTAGTATGTTTAAATCATAAATGCTCGAAAGTAAACTCCTGAGATATCAGGGGATATTGATTTTAATCAGTGCAAAAGGAAATGGTTCAAAATTGAAACAAACAGTCACCACCACTGGCAAAATTATGTAGATACCTCCTTTGCTTCTGTCTGTTAGGGTACATATATGCTGCAAGTGAGGGTGTGATTATAGCATGTGTAGGCATGCCTGTCCTAGCTTTAACCTAGCTGGCGTGGCTAAAAATAATAGTGTAACTGGGCAGCACAGGCTTCAGCATGGGCTAGCAACCCAAGTATGTACTTAAGCTCCTTAGCTGGCTGGTACTCAGGTAGCTAACCAAATATCGTACTCAGGCAGCAGGCCTGTGTTGAAGCCCATACGGCCATGTCTACATTACTATTGTTACCTGCATGAGCTAGATTAAAGCTAGTATGGATATGTCTAGCCATGATACAATCACAGGTTCCCTTGCAGTGTGCATATACCCTAAATTCTCCTTCCGAACTCTGTGTTTCCTTTAATGACTGGACAGTCAACAAGCTACCTAGCAAACTGGCTCCAGTAAGCAGCAGGGAAAATATTCACACTTTATTTATTTCTGTTTAGGAATGTACGCAAGTGGAGTCTTGCAGTGTAGCATCCTGTTATCAGTGACCCACTGTTGATTAAGACCGTGGAGATACCAATCTGCCTGGGTACCAACTCATTACATAAGCTGGCTTTTTCAGTTAGGAGGTTCACCTATCATTTTAAGCAAATAAAAACTTACATTGGATTGGATTTCACTGCCTCAAATAGGAAAAAATGGCACCCCACTGCAAATGTCTTCTAGCTGTAAAGCCAAATCCCAGAGGTTTCATCAATACATAGAACTACTGCTTTCAGTTTTTAATGGTCAATGTCAGCTCCGATAAGGATGTGCATGCTTTTTATTGAAAGAGCCTTCCCCTCTTCTCTCTCTCGCTTTCTTTTTAACTCAGTACCTTCAGCCTGTCGCTATCACTGATCTGATAGCTGTGTCTGCAGGATTTTGTTGGTGTTACCTGCTCAACACATTTCAGAAATATTTTCCTCATTTTTTAACTATGAATTTCAAGCTTTCCAGGTCTGGAGTCAAGCTTATTTCAGTAGTTTTTCCTGTAGAGGCAACAGTAAATATCAAATATACCCCAGTAAGTCTGGGTGCTCTTGGGTAGACTTGGGATGGATCCTAACATCCTTAACATTTGGAAGTCCAGATCAGGCTCCAACCTTTGTGAATGGGGCCCATTTTTCATCTTGACATGCTCATAGTTTTATGTCAGCTACTCCATTCTAACAACCCAAGCACAAAACATCTACAAAGCACTGAACAAACATTAACAAATTAAGCCCCCACAACACACTTTGAGGCAGGGAAGTACGATTATCCCCATTGTACAGGTGTGAAACCAAGGGACTGAAAGGGTAAGTGACTTATCTCAGGTCATTCAGCAAATCAGTGAGAGGGCTAGGACAAATTCTACAACTCCTGGAGCCCTCCCTACCTGTCCACACACAATCCCTTAGAGCAGGGATCGGCAACCTTTGGCCCGCGGCCCTCCAGGGTAAGCACCCTGGTGGGCCG
Source organism: Mauremys mutica (assembly GCF_020497125.1). Classification (NCBI taxonomy): domain Eukaryota; kingdom Metazoa; phylum Chordata; order Testudines; family Geoemydidae; genus Mauremys; species Mauremys mutica. The sequence continues at coordinate 34,259,904 of NC_059075.1, forward strand.
GACCGGTTTGTTTACCTGCCGCGTCTGCAGGTTCGGCTGATCACAGCTTCCGCTGGCCATGGTTCACCACTCCAGGCCAATGGAGGCTGCAAGAAGTGGCGCGGGCCGAGGGATGTTCTGGCCGCCTCTTCCCGCAGCCCCCATTGGCCTGGAATGGCGAACTGCGGCCAATGGGAGCTGCAATCAGCTGAACCTGCAGATGCGGCAGGTAAACAAACCAGGCCGGCCCGCCAGGGGGCTTACCCTGACGGGCCGCGTGCCAAAGGTTGCTGATCCCTGATATAAAGTATCAGGTTTATCATACACCAGGTATAATATGGGAAGAGACAAAAGCCCTTAAAATCCCACCTGCCCTGCAGGAGGGGAGGATGGCCTCTTTAAATGCAGGAACTCAGTGTTGTTCAATGGAACCACTCTGTAGGAACTCCCTTCAGCTTTAAATGTGAGTTATTTGGAAGGATGGGGTATGTAAAAAGAGAAGGTTATATTTTAATTATTTTGCAGCCTTGTCTATGGCTGTTACTACAAGGGAGCTGTTATGATAAATTTGGTGAGTGTAGCTCTTCATTGGCAGGACCTGGACTCCTTTTTGGAAGGGGCACTTAGAGGTCATGATTACATTGAATGCTTTGGAACAGAGAGCCATCATCACTTCTGTAACCTCTGCAGCGATCCTCTCAATCCATCCGGCAGCTATTCATTTGTTCCATTAGAAGCTGGGAAGGAAGGATGATTGTTCTGAGACAGAATGTTTCCTTAGTGTTTTAATGGCCAGATTATCTCCTATATGGGAAAAACCTGTCTGGGGACAGAACTCCATGATTCTCTACCTAATTGTGTGTGTGCGCGTATGTGTGGATGGTGGGGGGAATTGGTGAAGTGTACTAAGCATAGCGTGGGAAACGGGGACCTGTACCCTAAACCCCTGGATGTCCTAAGATCATCACAGAACTTAGGACTCTTGGTTGAGGTCAAGATCATTCCTATAGAGAAGGTTCTGTGCCTCTTCTTTTATCATTAATTCCTCCAAGAGCCAGGTTACCATGTTCTGCATTCTTGAAATTGCCCAAAAACCTCTTGCAGGGGGGATTTCTATGGCAGGATGTGCAGACGGGGCTAGGCACTGCTGGATGAGTCAGCATTATCTTACTTGCGGAGCCCTGGCAATTTCTAGAGGGATGGTCCTGGGGAGAGTGGCCCTTCCTCCAGCCCAATCTCCTCTGGAATCCAAAGCTTTGTCTGGGATTCTTTCAGGGAGCCTCTGAATCTAAGGGCATGTGCTGTGGGGACCCAGCTCCCCAGCCCTATGTTTGGATGCTGCTCCCCCAGATGTTGCTCCCCTCAGTTCTGTGAAGTGGAGTGGAGCATGTGGCTCTTTAGCAGTCATACATTGGAAAATGTTTTTTTTCAAGATGGTGCCTTTGGTGGTCACATAGCTTAAAATGCAATGGTTCTTAAGGTGATGAATAGGGATGTGAAAATTCCATTTTTCCCCCAGAATCATTGGGTGTGAAATAGTGGCATCACTGTTCAGTAGATATTTTAGCAAATGCAAATCAAGACAATAATAACTGCTATGGAGAGAGGTCTCTGTGGCTGGGGACAGGGTGGGAAGCTTGTAAGTGTAAGGAAAAGGAAGGGGATTTGACCATGGGATGGGGGCATCCGTAGGTTTATTTGAGCCTCTCTTGTATCTGTGGAATTGGGCTGGATGTCATGGGAAAACAGGCTTTGTTGGGAGACTTCTATTCTGTCATCCTAGAGGATACTCTTTCTTTGGCATCTGGGCACTTCTTTCTCTGTAGATCTTAACCAGAGCAAGAAAAAGGGAGTGAAAAATGGGGAAAAAACCCAACAACCAAAAACATTATTAGTATGTCAGAATCGTAAACCTGTTCCACTTCCATTTGGTTCTAAAAATGAGCAAAGGTTTCTTGGAGGGGGAGAGTAAGTGGAGATATTTTGTGGAACTGCTTCTTCCTTCCCTATACACAGATTACAACTGCCAAGAGCTATGAGTGTGTCCTGTCTATCTGGTTAGATGTTGCATATTTCAGAAAATTAACTGTTGCAGGCTAAGCACCTGTCTGTCTGTAGCTGCAACACTTGGAAAATAGCTCTGTGGCCTCTAGGTGTTTGCACAGGATGCATGAGCTGAATAAACTGAGGAGGTAGAGGAGCTTCATGCTATTTCTTCTGTTCATGTGAATGTTACTATGATTGATTTCAGAAAAAGAAAATTGTTTCCCTTGAGAAGTATATTACCATTTGCTTGAATTCCTTGATGCTTTCCTCACTGTATGTGATGAACAGGGAGGTCTCCTCCTGCGGAGAAGCAAGGTACAGACCACAATACTTAAAAACGAAATGGCACCTCTGGATAAAGTGTTCTGTGACCTATAAGATTTGGAATGGGTCAGACAGATTATACTCAAGATGACATTTAGAAGTGATGCTATCCACTGACAGCTACTGTACTGCATAGAGAAACCAAAAATATACAGGTACAGCAAAGGATTTCTTTACTGCAGCATAAAGTTTACCAAGAGGATGTTAAACTGTGAGGCAACCATAAGATGTTTAGTTGGTCAGATCAGACTCATTAATATAATGAGGTGACTTTTAAAGAGAAACTGTCAACTCAGATTAGGTCCAAGAGGGGTTTTGTTTTTTTAACAAGTGGAAGGGAGAGGAGAATGAGGCAATGGGCTTGCAAAACATAAGATGAAGAGAAATGTTTTCATTTACAAATAAGAAAAGACAATGTTTACAGGGAAACTTTTCCCTGAAGTGGCATGAACCCAAATACAACAGCATTGGGCTGGAGCATGAACAAAGAGAATTAAATGAAAATGACTAATCTTGTTTCACTGAACCGGTCAAAATGAAAAAAAGGCAACGAACTGTATCTGTACTGAAAGGTAGAGATGGACTTCAGCCATGGAGGTTGGGTGCAGATGTGGATCAGAAATCCAAACTTTAGCCAAGTTTAGAGCAAAGCAAAATGCAAAGCTTCAATCTGGATCTGAACTTCCTCAAAGTTCAGAGGAAAGTTTTTTTGATCTACTAATCTGCTTTTGGGTGCAACTCTCATGAAAAATTAATTACGTTTTAAAAATTCTTTCTCTGTTAATAATGTAAAGTGGACTAATCACAAATAAAGATAATGGTTTCAATATTTGTATCCTGACAATTTAACTTTTTCATAGGTTACTGTAAAAAAAAGAGTATTGTGCATTGATTTAAGACACAGTAGTGACAGAGAGGATCTGAGGAGCACAGGGACGTCAAATAGACTCTGGTAAAGTGTAACTGGAATGCTGGCAAAGCTGCCAAACTTGCAAATCAACTTACATTTTGACAGTTTACATTTGTGGGGTTTGTCTTTAGATGCAAAATGCATTATTTTGCATCCGTTCCTCCCCAAATTATTATAAAAATGGCCCAAACTATTAATAGGACTGTGGCATTTTTAGAAAATGATGAAAAATATGTACAACAAAATTACAAACATATACACAATATTTTAACAAAATTTCCTATTTTTGCTGCAAAATGTAAGGACTGTTACTGTGATTGGTAATTTCTTTGACCAGTAGAGGATGTATACAATAGTTATTCTTTTTAAGGGGAATGTGAATTAATCACCAGAGTAATTGGCCGTAGCCACAGGAGCTAATCAGTGCTGCTGGAACAATTTTTACAGTGGGGGTGCTGAAGGTGGAAACCAGGTATTTGGGTTGTTATTACTATTTCAAGCCAGGGGGTGTGGCAGCACTCCCAGCACCCCTAGTTCCAGCACCTATGCAGCTAATACCCCCATACTGGCACCATCATCACTGAGGCAAATCCCAAAGGGACACAGCCTTCTTGCACACTGAGTTCCACCCAGATTGACCTCTAGCTAGGTACTTAAGACAGCCAGGCTGGATATTCAGTCCATCATTGGTGATCTCATTGGGCAACTGAAGCTTTTGGCCACTACACAATCACTGGCTCAATAGCGACACTCCTTGATAATGCAGAAGGCATGATGAGAGCTTTAAATGAGTAAAGTAGTATAGACCTCACCAGTGTTTCCAACTCTCATAATTTTATCTTTCAATATCTGGTGTTTTTCTTAAAGCTCCACCTGTTGGAATCAGGGTATTGCAAGAGAATCTCAGTTTTCATTTATAAAAGGTATGTTTCTAGCCCTCAGGGTTGCAGAGAGAAGCTTGAATGTGTGATGGGAGCGCATCCTAAAGGCTCAGAAACCATAAGAAAATAGACCCCCCCCCCTCCCATCCGCCATTGTTGTAAAATCTCATGATTTTTTTAAGTTGATGCCCTAATTTTGCAGGTTTGACGATTTTTGAACATGTGGAGTTGGAAATACTGTGTCAGTTTTACATCTCATCCAAAGCCCAGCCCTTCCAACAGAACGTTGCCCTCCAACACCCTGGGAAATTTGTTCGTCTGTTGACTCAGAGAAGAGCACCACCTGCAGAGCTACCAATGCCACTTCCTGTAGCAAATAAATATTCCTTAGAGGTCTCCCAACCAAATACCAGCACTGCCCAGTATAAGTGCTTATGACTTACAAGTTTCCAGGTGGGAGTGGTAGAGCCCTTCATTCAACCATAATACAAAAAAGACCTTCGAGGGATTAGGAATCTTTGCTTGGTAGCTTAATCTCGCTGTTACTTTCATTTTTAAGAATTATGTTTTTAAAGGGGTACAAAGGTCAAAAGTACAGTGACAAAGATGGGTATTATTTTAGTCTGCTTCTGTTTGAAGGATCGAGGCTGCTGAATCCAAATGAGTTTTTAGGACTGAAGGTCTGATCCTGAGAGGTGTATGGAGCAACCCCAACTTTGTACTATTGTAGTCAATGCTCAGCACCACCCGTGCAGGTTACCTGTCACTGTTGCATAAAGATGTTGGTGTGGCTGCAGAGACCAAAGGTAAGCATCCATTTTGAGAGGGGGGATGTGGACTACAAACCACGCCAGGTTCTGGTTGCCATTGTGTCAGAGTTATGCAATCTTTAAATAAAAATAACATTGCTGTTAAATAGAATCTCAGAATGCCTTAAAAAGGAGAACACATATGGTATCTGGAGCGGTGTTGATTTGAGAGCCACTAGGCAGAATTTTCACAGCAGTTCCTGAGGCATGACTGCACATACACAGCCAGCAAGGAGGGACAGCCTGAGCCACCAACAGAATTATTGTACGTTGTTGCAGTGAATGCAGACACAAACCGCGGTGCCAGGAGAATTAACTTTAGCTGGTCTAGAGATGCTAGATATATTGAATAATTTCCAGCTCTCACCCATGCACAGGACTGATTTTGATATGATCCTAAAGGCCCCATCTGAGATCAGGGTTCAAATACATGGCCAGACACAGCATGTGCCCGGAAGAGCTTACAGTCTAAATAGACAAGAGAGACAAAGGTACAGCAAGGCCACATAGCATATCAGTGGCATAATAGACAGGACTAGAACCCAGATCTCCTAATTCCCATACAACTGCCCCAGCTACTAGATTATATTGCTTCCCAAGGCCTTCAGACCTTTTAATTGAGCCCTGTTGCTCTCCAGCCCCTGTCTGAAATATACATGGAAGCAAGCTAGGGGACCACAGCAGCTGTCTCAAATAGCTCCTTCTTTTGGGAGAATTATTCCTTTAAACCAAGAGCTGAGAGTTGGGACAAAGGTGAACTTTTACTTTGTTTTTCTTTTTCTCCCCTTTGTGAGTGGTGCAGTGACCCAGGTACTAAAGCAGTAGGGCATTCACTAACGTGTATCTAATGCTAAAGTTTTAACTCCTACCTGTTTGGCAATCAGCAGCGATGAAAAAGATGTAGAAAAGAAGTGCATGCTGGGCTATGGAATTTGGGGCCATTCTGACATAGCTGTGCTGTCTTCTGGCGAGTGGCATAGGTCCTGCAGTGTTTGGAAGAGAGCCCTGCTCCTATCTACAAGCCTCATTTCTGCATTCTAGTAGCAGGCAGAGTGCAGGCTTCGACAACAGTCCTGTCCTCAACCTGTGGTACTGCTGCTCAGCTGTGCCCTGGTATGTCAGAAAGGAAAACAAAAAGCAAAGCCCGAGAGGTAAGCTGAGCAGTGTGAATGCTGAGCCCTCCGCTGCCAGTTTCCTTTTGGAAAATGATAGATGAGTCCTGTGACTGTGGCTAGCGATGGAGCTCAAAGGACTTTGCAAAGACAAAAAGCAAAGAGCATGTCTGATTGCTAAATATATTTCAAATCCATTCATTCCATGAAGTTCAGGCAAGGGGAGATTTTCTTTTGTGGGAATGTTTGACCAACCCTAACAGACTAAGCCCCTTGACACAATTCCTACTGAGAGAAGTGATGGCAGAATACAGTGAATTGATAAAGAAAGGGTCTTGTGCTCTCTAAACTGCTGGGCAAATATTTAAATGCCTGTATCAAGCATGAGTGGGAATCAGAAAAACCCAGATTCAAATAGACTTTCTCACATTCATACACACAGTCAGTGACTAGAGGGCTTTATCTTTCTCAGTAATACACCTGTAGTGTTTCTAATTGGCTTCCCAGGTTGTATCATAATGGTTTGTGTGTATGTACCACTGCCCTTTAGTAAATGGAATATGTCAGACCTCATCATGAATAATTAGGCTCACTCTGTCAATTGAACTATTACAGCTGCTGCTTTAGCATTAGCTTCTATTTCTATTCAGAGACTGTCCCATATGTAAAGGGTATAACGGTATTGAACAGCTCTAGGAATTAAGGTGTGAACACCATATTAAACATTCTAATTAACCATCGGTATCCTCCCAACCCCATTTAGTACTTCCTCCTTTTTCTTTCTCCATCCACACTGCAATCTTGTCTCCCTCTGAAGAAAATGTCAGTCTATCTATCAATCTAGAAGTTACAGGAAACTATCACCATAGATCTCAGAGCACTTGTAATGTGCGTTATTGAGGACTGTGCTTTTATGAGTTGAGTTTCCCCAGACAGCCTGGGTAGAGTACTATGAAACGCTTCTTATGCACAGCCAGTTGGATTCGGACACAGAATAAAGCACATCTCTTACAAGCACTTTAAGTGCCCAGTGATCACTGAATACCACATAATGTACTGGCTTTGGCTGTGGGATTTTGCCACCGACAGGCTGGACCTACAGAGAACATTAAAGGACTAAACTGTCAAAAAATGTTTGTATGTGTGTGGGGAGGGAGTGTTTGAATATATATCTAAATCAACGCTTGTATTTTGTTCAAAATGTATGTTGGTTTTTTACATTATTCAAATATAAATGTTGTTTAGAATTTTCAGCGAAGAGCACTTCTGACTGCTAACACTCCTCTCCTAGCAACTTAGGTGGCTCCTGGTTATTCAAGTATAAATGTTTAGAATTTTCAGCTTTTTCTTGCTTTTTCTCATTTTCACCTTTCTCCCGCCCCTTTCCAGTGTGCAAAAGAAAAAGTCGGAGATGGAGAAAAATCCTACTATCTTTTTTAATAGAATATTTTTTTGAAAGTTTGTAAATTTTAATTCAAGAATTTCATTGCTGCCAAACCCCCAATGTTTGATGCAAAAATCTGTAGATGAAATTTTTTCAATCAGCTCTGTGAAAGGACCTTCCATTAGGTTCAGCTAAAGGAGATTTCCTGTAGCTCTAGAAGCAGTGGCCAGCATGTTTGGAGTGGAAGGATCATAGTTCCAGCCCCAAATCCCTGTGTGTATTGTTATCCTCTATGTGAGTGAGACTGTATCTCCTTGTGGCACAAATTTCCTTACTGCCTCTCTAGTCCCTCAGCTGAGCTCTTCAACATCCATCCACCCCACTTGCCAGGGGCAGCTCCAGGCCCCAGCATACCAAGGCGTGCTTGGGGTGGCAAGCCGCGGGGGGCGCTGTGCTGGCGCCGCGAGGGCAGCAGGCAGCCTACCTTCGGTGGCTTGCCTGCAGAGGGTCCGCTGGTCCTGCAGCTTCGGTGGACCTCCCAATTCGGTGGAAATCCCTAGAGCCGCCCTGCCACTCGTTCAGCAGGCTGGTGGCCTCACACTCACCACTGTTGTTTTCACAGTCATTAGCTCAGCACAGAACCAGTCATGCAGGTTCCTTCTTTCTCCTGGCTTGACCTCCTGATATGATGTCACTTTCCTGCTGCTGGTTCCTGGCCTGAGGGAGGAGTCAGGTCACTGGAAGCAGGGGGAAGGTGAAGACTGTAGGAGGATTAGGGTTTCCAGCAAGAAAGGAGTAGTTTGGGACTGCAGATCCCAGCATTCCCAAGATGGCTTGCTTCCTAAAAGATATTATCTTTTTTTGCCAGTGGCACAGTGCCCTCAGAGTCTCCTCCATATTTTGAAATGAGGAAATTTCCTATTGGTTAGTAATGAACACATCCATAATGACCAGTACTACTAGAAGGTGGTAAGTAAGGAAAGGGAGGCCTATGAATCAGGTATTCTATCTCAACTCTGCCACTGACTTGCCAAGTGACCTTGGAATTTACTTTCCTCTTCTGCTTCAGTTTCTAGTTGGAGAAAAGGAGATAATACTTCCTTGTTTTGTAGAGATGTTGGGAGCCTTGGTTAACATTCGTAAAGCATTTTATAAATATCATCTAATTGAGACTAAGAATAACCATGTGAGGTGGTCATAACACCCACTTTATAAATGGATAAACTGAGACAAAAAGTTAAGCCACCTGTCCCTGAGCAGTGGCAGAGAGGCAAAGAGAATCTAGGAGTTCTGACTCCCAGTTCAGTGCTCTGACCATTAAGCAAGATTCCAGAATGAGGCTATGCTCTTTATCTGTTTCTCTAGTATTAGAAAATCAAATATTTGTTTATGGTTGTCTTTGTACTAAAGCATTGGTTCTCTACATGATGGTTGCAAATAGATCAAGTTGGGGTTGCAACCACTTTCTTTTTCTTTATGGCTAGATGTGATGGGGGTCCCAAAACTTTTTTCTGTTGGACCAAAGGGTCACAGTATGGAAAAGGTTCAGAACCACTCTAGTGGGGTATACTGAAGATGATGAAAAGGAAAGATGCCTGTCTCTGGGTTTGGAATTCCACCTGTAAGAAAATAGGTAGTGGGGAAAAAATAATTGGAGGTATTTATAGGGAACACTCATCTCCTAGCAACCTTGGTGGCTTCTGGTTATCAGAGCTGATCCACAGAAATGTAGTTTATGTGACATTGGCAAGGTGGTGTGAGCTGGATGGGAGAGGAAGGAACCTGATAAATAATGAAGCCCTCTTTGTGTTATCTAGCACGACCAAGGCTACAGCATCATATATTCATTTAAGATAAAGATGTGAGTTACTTTCCTCCAGCAAAGTGTCTGTGTTAGTTCCTAAGTCTCTCTGGCAAATGTATATATTTCTGCAAAATAACCAAATGACCTGACAGTGTAAACCCCTGGAGAAACAGTACACCCCACGTGAAAAGAAAATCTATGAAATGTCACCCTCATTACATTGAGCTAGGAACATGATCAACCTGAGAATTAGATAGCATGGAAACCTTTATACACTTTGAATTAACCTTTTATGTCTGTGAAGGACAAATGATAAACCCTTTACCCCACTGCCAAGCTAGAGAGGCATTCAGTCTCTCTTCTGATTCCACTCTAATTAAATGTGGATTTGTTGTAAACCACAATTCAGACTTGTTATGAATTCAGAAAATGCTGGCTTCATTATTCTTGTCAGGCTGCAAAACTAGACCATGACAGATGAGTTTCTGAGCATTTGCTGATCATTCATCTACAGAACATAATAGTTTGATTCTTTCACTTAGGGCTATTTACAGAAACAGCATTTGATTAATTGAAGCACCAGCGCTCAGTGAATTCTCTTTATTTTTTCCTCCTTTAACCAGATTTCAGTGTATCCTAAGAAAATTTTCTTTAATAACACGATACAAATGGGAGATCATTTTTCCGAATGACAGGAACACACGATTTCTTTAGCCTTAATATAAGAACAATAATACTTTTGACTACACCAACCCACACACATATACTGTAAGCCAGCTAACAGATAGCAATCAAGTATTTTGGTGTTATTCAGGCAATACCTAAATCATTCAAATTAGTCAAATCCTCTAGAATCAAATCGAGTAGTCACAGCTTCAGGAGGGTTAAGTGCAAAATTTAATTTGTGCTAATCTGCTTTAGAGAGCAGAAACACAAATTATACTATTTGCATCACTTACCTGTTTTAGAGTCTGCTTGTTTCTCTCTCTCACCACATGCACATTCATTTAAGTAGATATGTGTATAAAGTTTCTATAATTGATTTTAAAAATACAACAGCATTTTTCTTTTTTTTTAAATTTAAACTTTCTTCTGCAGTTTTGTACCCACAAATAACCATAGTAATGCAAGCAAACCCAGACAGGGAAATAGATTACAAACGAAAGAGAAACTAACCAGTCTATTTTCCTGGTTCAAGCTGAGTGAAATGCACAAAGCAAAGTCAGCATAGACCATGTACAATCGATTTTTGAAAATTAGTAGCTTTAATAATCTGAGGCATAACTAGTAATATAGTTAAGGCTTTAAAAAATAAACAAAACGAATGCCTAAGAACACATGGGCCATAGTAATTCCTGGTGTATTGAAATTGCACCAGAGATAAATTTCACTCATGACTTTTTCTTGAAAATGTCCCTTTAACTTGATGTGGGATGTTAGGTATACAGAAATATTCCACCAATAAAATCATTCTCCATTTCAATATTAACTGCTTGTTTAGGATTAAAATACACAGTGTTACCAAACTTTTAGAAATACACGGATGACACACTCAACTCAAAAGCATTAAAATATAGAGTAACTTGCTGCCAGTCATGCTGAATATTTTGCAGGTGAACAACATGGGAATTGTGTTTTCAAGATTTCCTTCTGTTTTAAGGTTTATGTATTTTTACATATTAATAGAATGATGTAGCTCAGCAAGTGCACACAGTGTCTTACAGTCAGGGGAAGGAGAGGTCCTTGCCCCAGGGCGTTTACAATGTAACTTAGACAAGAAAGGTACATAATGGACAACAGTTCCATGGCCTTTCTACAGCTCAGTGGACACAGTGAACTATTTGCATACCCCCAAATAAAATAAAAAATGTAAGAGGACCAAAAAAATAACAACAGAATAAAAGAGGTGGCTAGGGACCAAAAAATCCTTTAAATATTGGAAGTCAAATCTTGCTGAGGAAAATAGAAAGAAGCATAAATTCTGGCAAGTCATGTGTGAAAGTACAATTAGGCAAGCCAAAAAAGAATTTGAAGAGCAACTTATAAAAGACACAAAAACTAACAGCAATTTGTTTTAAGTACATGACAAACAGGAAGCCTGCCAAAAAATCAGTGGGGCCATTGGATGATTGAGGTGCTAAAGGAAGACACGGCCATTGTGGAGAAGTTAAAGGAATTCTTTGCATCAGTCTTCACTGCAGAGGATGTGAGGGAGATTCACACACCTTAATCATTCTTTTTAGATGACAAATCTAAGGAATTGTCCCAGATTGAGGTGTCAATAGAGGAGGTTTTGGAACAAGTTGATAAATTAGATGGTAATAAGTACCAGAACCAGATGGTATTTGCCCAAGAGTTCTGCAAGAACTCAAATATGAAATCATAGAACTACTAACTGTATGTAATCTTTTGCTTAAATCAGCCTCTGTACCAGCTGACTGGAGGATAACAGAAGTAGTGCCGATTTTTAAAAAAGACCACAGAAGTGATCCTGGCAATTACAGGCTGGTACTTCAGTACCAAGCAAATTGGTTAAAACTATAGTAAAGAATGGAATTATCAGCCACATAGATGAACACAATATGTTAGGGAAGAGTCAACACGGCTTTTGCCTCACCAATCTATTAGAATTCTTTGAGGAGGTCAACAAACATGTGGACAAAGGTGATCCAGTGGATATAATGTACTTGGACTTTCAGAAAGTCTTTGCAAGGTCCCTCACTAAAGGCTCTTAAGCAAAGTAAGTAGTCATAGGATGAGAGGGAAGGTCCTTTCATGAATCAGTATCAGGTTAAAAGAGAGGAAATAAAGGAGGAATAAATGGTCAGTTTTCACAGTGGAGAGAGGTAAATAGTGGAGTCCTCCAAGGATCTGTACTGGGACCATGCCGTTCAGCATATTCATAAATGATCTGGAAAAAGGGTTAAACAGTGAGGTGGCAAAGTTTGCAGATGATACAAAATTGCTCACTACAGTTAAGTCCAAAGCAGACTGAAAAGAGTTATAAAGAGATCTCACAAAACTGGGTGACTGGGTAACAAAATGGCAGATTATATTCAGTGTTGATAAATGAAAAATCATGCACAGTGGAAAACATAATTCCAACTATATGTAAAAAATTACAGGGGTCTAAATTAGCTGTTACCACTCAAAAAAGAGATCAAGGAGTCATTGTGGATAGTTCTCTAAAAACATCTGCTCAGTGTGTTGCGGCAGTCAAAACAGCTAACAATGTTAGGAACCATTAGGATGGGGATAGATAATAAGACAGAAAATATCATAATGCCACTACATAAATCATTGGTACACCCACACATTGAATATTGCATGCAGTTCTGGTCGTCCCATCTCAAAAAAAGATAGATTAGAATTTAAAAAGTTACAGAGATGGGTAACAAAAATGAATAAGGGTATGGAACAACTTCCATATGAGAAGAAGTTAAAAGACTTAATTTTAGAAGAAAGATGAGTAAGGGGGGATATGCTAGAGGTCTATAAAATCATGAACGGTGTGGAGAAAATGAAAAAAAAAAGTGTTATTTAGCTCTTCGCATAACAACAAGAACCAGGGTCACCTAATAAAATTAATAGGCACCAGCATTTAAACAAACATAAGGAGGTACTTCCTCACACAGCACACAGTCAACCTATGGAACTTATTGTCAGGGGATGATGTGAAGGCCAAAAGTATAACTAGGTTCAAAAATAATTAGATAAGTTCCTAGAGGATAGGTCCATCAGTGATTACTACCTAAGATGGTCAGGGAATGCAACCCTGTGCTCTAGCCTGATTCTTGTTTGCATATATATACCTGCCTCTGGAAATTTCCACTACATGCATCTGATGAAGTGGGTATTCACCCACGAAAGCTCATGCTCCAATATGTCTGTTATTCTATAAGGTGCCACAGGACTCTTTGCTGCTTTTACAGATCCAGACTAACTCGGCTACCCCTCTGATACCTGTGCTCTGGGTGTCCCTAAGCCTCTGACAGACAGAAGTTGTGACTAGACAACAGGGGATAGATCATTCTACAAATTGCTCTGTTCTGTTCACTCCATCTGAAGCATCTAGCACTGGCCGCTGTTGGACGACAGGATGCTGGGCTGGATGGACCATTGGTCTGACCCAATATGGCCACTCTTATGTTCTTATGATCTGCTTGAGAGTTCCAAGCTAGCAACTGTCATTGCTTACAGGTACCAATGATGAAGAAATGCATGAAGGAAAGGCCCTCAAATACCACATATACTCCAGAGAATACGGCCAGATCTTCAAATCATTTATTGTGTTTTTTAAACATACATCAGCTAGATCCTCAGCTGCTGTACATCCACTGACACTGATTTACACCAGCTTAGGATCTGGTCTGTGTTTCCTACAGTTTGATTCTTTGTTTTCATTTAAGTGTGTGCTTCTCAGAGGATAAGCATTGAGCTGTAGTTCTTAAGTATAAAATAAATAACTGGCTTTGGGATAAACATTTTATTTCTGCCAGATACCTTGGGCTTGGGCTTGAGCATGCCATTATCAGCCAAGAAAGTTTTATCTTGGAAAGAATTTCCTTGCTGTCTGGCTCTGAACATAAATACCGTAAGATCTTGAAAGTGCCAAATCATCTGGTCTGCAAAAGAGTTGAAGGGAAGTGAAAGGCTGTGATGATTCAAACCTTTCCCTAAGGCTTGGGTTAAGAAAAGGCAGGCTTTCCAGAATCAGCTCCTGCATATCTGTCATTAGAACAGGCTAATCTGAGTCATTCACGCAGCCCAGGGAGATGTTGTATGCTGTTTTCTGCTCCATTTGTAATATTGCAAATCCGTACAAAAAGAAAACATTTGTGATGTTCTCTGTTATCATTAGAGTCCTTATTATGAGAGCAGAAGTGACTACAGTAGATAAGGCTGTAGAACTGGTTCTATTCTAACACCCAGTTTTCAGTGGCTCATAAGTCTGTGAAAGTTTTTACCTTTTGGGCAGAAATTGTCTGAAATAAATTTTTGGCTTGAAAGTGAGCAGAGAGACTAGTGTTTTGGAGATGAGTGAAAACAATACACTTCTCCCATTCTAACAGGTTCTTGTGACTATTTTTTTTTTTTGGTATGCAGTGTTATTGTAGCTGTGTTGGTCTCAGGATATTAGAGAAACAAGGTGAGTCAGGTAATATTTGTATTAGACCAGCTTCTGTTACAGGCTTTTGAGCTTACACAGCTTTTCTTTAGGTCTGGAAAACGTACTCAGAGTATATTTAGCTGTGGCACTTGGAATACATTTTCCAGACATGAAGAAGAGCTCTGTGTAAGCTCGAAAGCTTGTCTCTCTTACCAACAGAAGTTGGTCCACTAAAAGGTATTACTTCACCCACGCTGTCTCTATTTTTTTTTTACCTTACGTGGCTGGGAATAAGAATTGAAATTTGGCAGTGAAAGAGCCCCAGTGAAGTTTGATTAGATTTAACTAAGTACAACCCTTTCAAAATCATATACCAGGCATGTATACAAAATGCATTATACAGGTGTGTAGTAGTTGTCTGTCTTTGTTCTGGTTTGGTTTGGGGTCCCCCTTACAAACTTGTTAGGTGCGCTGGTAAGGATGGCTGATACAACACATGTGTGGCCTCCAGCAATGAGTTGTGAGAATGGGTTGCCCCCTTTGGCCCAAATGGTTAGCCAGTTCTTGGGACATTACTGGGTTGTGTTCATTAGGAGGTGAAATTGATGCTAGAATAGGTATATTTTGGTGCAGTCCTGTTTATTTCCAAAGAATGTACACAAGATCTGGTTTCCCTGAACACGACAGGAACAAACAGCAGCAGCCAATTTCCTTGCTCACAATTTCCAAGCCTGCCTCTCCAGCAAGTCCTATGTCCCAAGGAGCGCCATCTCATGCTCTTTCTCAGGGCAACTCTCATGACCGGTTCTCTCGCTGTCTGCTGGATCTCTCCTGGCTTTCTGCCTCTTACACACACAGCTGCAACCAATCCATCCCCAATCTCCTGCATTTGCAACTAGTCCCGGGGAAATCCCTTAGACCATATGGCTTAACTGGGGCTGTATGGGATGGAGTATTTGAGATTTGTCTAGCCAACTACTGTCAGGTAGACTTCAATGACTGCAAAATCCCTCTGTGCAAAAATGATCCTGAGAATGGACTGGATTTGCAGTCATATTATACTTCCTGGACAGGGGGAAAGGGCACCTTTCAGGTATATGACACTAAATTTATGACAAACATACTGATCCCTTTTTCTTTTATTAGACTCTTGTTGTGATTCATCTGTGCAGCAATTTAATGATTCAGGCACCTGGCCATTGGATCAGACAAATCAAATGGGGATTTGCAAGAACTGGTCACATGGGATAAAGTACATCAAGAAGGGCTAATAAAACTAGGACCGCTTTGTAAGATGGATATTTACAGTATCACCAATAAATTGCTGCCTGTCAGAGGGAAAAGGAGAAAAACAAATAGACCCTTGATTATTCTAAAGACATTTAGCTATTTTCACCCTTTCTCACTTTAAAAGAAGTACTTATTTTATTTCAGTGATTTGGCTCATGTAAAGTACTGTTTCAGATTAAGATTCCTAATTATGCATTTAAATAGAAGATTGTGATTTAAATGCCCACTGATTGCTAGCAAGATATTTAATATGGATTAACGGAAGTTCAAATGTGTATACTGAGTAGCTGTTATGTAGTTTAAATTAGTGAGCGGTAACTCTGCAAAGACGTCATAGCAAGCTAAAAGTTCAAATCCTCACCCCAACTATTTGAACTATCCCAGCCACCTGGCATGGGCATCCTGTAAGAGCAGGTTCTTGCAGATTTGCAGTACTTACCTTCTAATCTATTCCATTCTATATCGTTTCTTAGTATTATAGTATGTGAGCACCTTCCAGAAAGGCATTAAGCAGCATGATCAGCATCTGTTATGTGTAGTTTGTTCTTTCTCTCATCCTTTCCTTACTATTGTTCAGGTGGGAAATAAATATTAAAACTGATTTTTATGTTCTCTTTAGGTATTTATTCCATGACAATCCCCATGACATCTGTATGCCTTAGAAGTTAGAGATGGAGAATACCTGCTAGATCTTCTAGGCTGACCATCTCCAAAGGAGAATATGGAACCTGATTCGGATCTTACTCACTCTGCCATGATCCTAGAATAACCCCCCGCATTGAAGGCAATTGAATTACACTTGTGTGAGATCAGAATTAAGCCCAGGGTCTCCAGATTTGTGAGAACTTTTGCATGCTATTATGACAATTAGTCTTGTAGCAGTAGAAGTGCAAAGGAGCATGCAATTGCTGGGGGGCGGGAAGGGGAGGAAGAGTGAGAGGGGAATTAAGTGAACTTTTTTTGAGCCTGTGAAAAGGGTTGGTTCAAATTTTCAGTACTTTATGTTGGTTCTTATTTTATCCAAACAAATGCACTCATCCAGTGGCTTAATATATTACAAATAAAGATCCAGGTTCTTAGATCCAGATGAGCTATTCCCTGTGCAGAGGGAAGGGGGGCATGATGCTGCTGCCTAGGCTAGTATAATCCACCTCTATGCCAGATGTGGAATCCTCGATTCTGGGGGACTCCTCAACTTCCCAATGAGGTCAACTTTATGGAACAACACCAACAGCCATAACGTGGGCCCGGATTCTGCCTAGGATGTGTTTTTGGAAACACGCGGGTATCCATTGGTTCACTTTCAAACTGGATCCTGGAGAAGAGTGAACTGATGAATGTTCAGATAAGCCTGAATTTTGTGCCTGATAAACATGTCTTTTGATGGCCTGTTTCAGGCCATTCACTTTTTTTTTGTCCCATGTAGAAACACAGAATTAACTCACATTTAACCCAAATGACATTGTGTCAATTTCTTTTTCTTGTTTTTGCTCTCTTTTTTTTAGTCTATCTGTAATATCCTGTTGGATCTTTGGGAATGAAATGTATGGTACTCTCAATTTTGCCAAGTTGCATTTATTTTAAGAGATAAAACCTGAAACCAACATTGCTTGTGCACTAGTGGCAGGTGTGCAAACAGTTCTGGATATAGCGTTGATCTTGGTTTTCCCCACAAAAGATCCATGGGACCCAACCAAGGAGATTATAGCCATGTTAAAGTCCACCAGGAAACATTTTAATCCTAAACTAGTTAGCACCGCCTTCTAAACTCAGTTGTGCAGAGTGTGTCACCGAATAGAAGCAAAGCACAGCCCTTTTTCTTCATTATACTGTTTGCCTTTCAGACCTTCTTCCTCCCTCTCCTCCCCCTCCCTTTTTTTTTTGCATGTTAAAAGTAACTTAAATCTTTGCAAACAATCAATACAATTGATTTGTTTAATGGGCTGTATGACTGATGGCGTCAGCTGGAAGATAAGTGATATTTGTCTAGAAGGTAAAGGGTGACCTGTGACCTATAAGGCTGCCCTTGCTTAAATGTCAGCATGACAACAAGTTGGGACACATTTACATTTCTGAAGGGAAATAACATCTTGAAAACATTTCAGAAATGTTGGCCTACTGAAGAGCGAGCAGTAATAAGGAAAGAGAATTGCGGGGAATCAGTATCCTGAACTGAAACATAAATCCTTTAAAAGACCATTTGCACTTGAAATGTTTATTCAGTTTTCTGTGAAGAAGGCATCGAGTGCCATTCTTGGAATGAAGTGTATGTTTTAATAATTAATCCCTGGTGCATTAATTAATATGGGCAAAATATTAGCACAGGGGATATAGGGGGAACATTGACATCCAAAAGGATGTAAGTAAGGAAATACAGGCACTAATGTGGTGATGATAGCTATCATGGTGACATACGTGATGAGCTATATATACACACTTTTTAATTAAAGGGACACTATAATCTTGAAATCGAGTCCATTAAAAAAAAGTTTGAAAGTAGTTTCAGAAACCATCCTGTCCCTAAATTCCCCTGCAACTTTTGTGATTTTAAAATCACATATTCCTGTTTCCTACATGATTTTCTCTTTCATGCGGACATGTGAAAAATCGACACCATTAATGATGGAAACTGACTGTGGCTCCAGAATTGCAACTGGTAAGGTGCAGGTGTGCCAGTGTGAGGCCTAACTTACTGAACATAGAGGGGAAATGGGGAAACTGGCTAGACATGTATTGGTGCCAAATGCACAAAGGGTTACTAGTAAAGGTTATTTATAAAAAAAAATGGAGATACAAAATTTCTAGGCAGAACTGCAATTTTTAAATGGATTCGTGACCCTTTTAAAACTATGTAAATTCTAGTTGGGATTGTGTATTCATTCTTCCTTTGGGAAGACAAGGACTTAGAAGATCCTCGGCCTATCTTTAGTTTCTCTACTTGCCTAAAGTCTGCCCAATCACCATTACATATTTTTCATTTTTGCTTATGATTTGAACAAACAATCCATACTCAACGTGCTGAATACCCTCATTTCCCATTCCCATAGCATTTTACAGGCTTGGCCCTAAAAGAGGGTGTATAAGAAATATGGTTTTGAACACTAATGTATGTATAAGGCTTTTTTGTTGCTAAATTGGGCCCATAAGACTTCTTGTGATTAAAAGCCTAACCAATTATAGTGAAAAGCTAGAGCTACCCATATTGCTGTTATTAGCATATAAATGCTAATCTCTGTCAGAGTTGGACATAATCATGAAATATGTCATCATTCCAGGATGAAGCTTGGAGTTGCCTAGGGTCCCATAACATTATGGCGACGCAGCAGCAACGCTATTGTTATGGTTGAAGAGGAACATTCATTATCAGCGTCTGTTTTCTGAGGCTTGTAATTTTACCAAAATTTACATTTTGGATAAAGTTTCTCAGACTTATTTTAGTGGCAAAGGTGATTTTTTTGGGGGGTGGTGGTGGGAGAATTTAGTAAAATACAGTTTGACTTTTTGTGTGAGTAAAAGGAAAAGTTGTTTTTTCTTCTTAATTATTCTAGATTCTTATTTATACTCGGATAATTGGCAAATGTCTTCTTTATCATTAAAATGCCATGGACCTAGTGCTCACACTGGGACAAGCATCTTTGAAATATTTCAAGACAGAAGGTGTAGAACAGTGGCTCTCAAACTTTTTTACTGGTGACCCCTTTCACAAAGCAAGCCTCTGAATGCAACCCCCCCCTTATAAGTTAAAAGCACTTTTTTATATATTTAACACCATTATAAATGCTGGAGGCAAAGCAGCATTTGGGGTGGAGGTTGACAGCTTGCGACCCCCTGAGGGGTCCCGACCTCCAGTTTGAGAACCCCTGGCGTAGAATCATTAAATCTATGTGACCTGATTTTCCAGTGCTCAACACCTAGGAGCTCCGCTTGGAATCCCACTTCTCCGGGTTCCACTAGCACAGCCCTGGAGGCAGAGGAGCAGCCCTGGAACCTCCCTTAAGAGGATTCCGTCTAGGGTAAGTTAGAAGACTTTGCTGTATGGCTTTGCAGGAAGGGAGTAGTTAAAATAATTAGCAGCTCACCAGTCCTGCCTCCCCCACCCCCCGCAACACTAGACTATGGAACCCCAATGGGAGGCTTCTGTGGATTAGGGAAAGGTGAAGGCTGCTGCAATATCTACCATGATCACAGGGGTGGGTTCTGTTCATGCACGTGAAGAATTTGGATCTTACTGTTGTATTGCAGTTCTGCTATTCTATGTAGAATGTAGGGAGAGGTTCACCAGTCTGGTTAAAACTGAACCATAACTTGAAACTCCACCTAAAGTTCCTTTGAGGTTTTAAAAAAAACAAGCTTAGATCAAATTTTTTAGTATGTTTATTTTTGGAGGTTGAGGAAGGCTTGAAATGGCATGAAAGAGGCTATTTTTTTGCATGACCCCCAGCCAAAATGAAACAGCATTGGAAATCTCATGAGAGAGCTTGATCTTGCAAGGTTTCTAGCTCAATCTGCAGACTCGTGGATAAGATTGGATACACTATGGATAAGCATCCAAACACTGAATCCTTATCTAAGATGAAGTTCTTTTGAGGGTTTCTCATCATTACTTTTCTAAGAGTTTCAAGTGGTCTCCTTTGCATCAGTTCCCAGTATCGAATCAATCAATGGCAAACCCAGGTTCATGTTCAACAACATGTGGAGGATCCCTTGGTAGCATACATCCCCTTCATTATTTTTGACACATGCTATTGAGATTGGATCCATATGTTTATTAATTCCACTGGAAATCTGGCTAAAACCTGAGACGGGCAATTTATGCACTCTGAAAAGATTATGGAAACCTTTTTTGCGATAAAATACAGTATGGAGGTATTCTGGAATTTTTTTGCTCACTTATCTTCATAATCGTAAATTATTTCATACCTAATTACAAATAGACAGATTGAATCATTGTCTTCATTGAGAGCTGTTTGACACTGAGAATATACTGCCTTGTTTTATAAACCTTTTAATGTTCAGCCCATAAATATGTCACAGCTAAGGAGTACTGCATCTTTAAGTATATTAAATTCAGTCTTGTGTAACCAAACATAATAGGATTTTTAAATGAATTATAACTGAAGTACTTAATAAACAACTTTTTAAACTTTCTACACGTGTAAAGCTGTTTGGAACTGACCAATTCAAATTAAATATATAAAAGTAAACTTCGTATTTGTCAGCATTGCAACAAATTACTATGATGGGAAGCAATTGTGCAAAGTACATCTGAGAGCAATAAAACAGTTACAGAGGAAATGGTTTAATTAATTCTTTTTAAAAATCACCTGTAAATGGGATTTGAGAGCATATATGGAAACTAAAGTAATGTGAGAAACCGGAATGCCCAAACTTTGTCTATCTGAAGGTCACATGACATCTTTCTTACAGCTTGAGCATTGAGCCTGATGCATATAATATGGAGCTGGTTGCCTTAGCCTCTATTTTTAATAGGCAGGCATGATACATGATCCTGAGCGACAACAATCCCTAACACAATTGCTCCATCTTGAGCCAAGCAGCGGTTATTTAAGATACATTCTCAAAAGGAAGCTTTGCATGCTGGGAAGTATGGACCTTAGGATCATCTAGTCTGATCTCTAGTATCACACTGGCCAAAGAACCTCACCCTGCAATTTCCACATGTATGCTTGAAGTTGTGGAAGTAGAGCAAGAACTGACAGGGATTTGAAGTGGATTTCAGTGCAGACAATCTCTAGCTAGCTGTTACCCTAATAACGCGAGACTTGTAGAAGCGAGGATTGTGTGAGGCGAGCGGGAAAGAACTGTGTGAGAAGTTGTTGCGACCTTGTGTTAGATATGGAATGTAGACTATAGTCTAAATAGAAGTGAGAAAAATAAGATATCAAGATGATCTATGTATAAACAAAATGCAGCTGTTGCTTATTATTGTATGTAACAAAAGGTATAAATGCTTGCTATAATTGTTTACCTGGGAGAGACCTGTTTAGCTCTTTCCCTCCATGCAATTGCTAGAGATAATAAAGTATTTGACTTGCTGCACCCAAAAAGAGAGTGAGAACTCTGTTTTTCTCTGACAAAGTTAAGCAAGCACTTAAGTAAGCCCTTCAGAACAGATACACTCGGCAAAATTTTGAAAAGTGGGCATCTACAGTTAGGCACCTAAATTCCTGTGGGCACCCGCTGTTCCACTGAAGCCAGACGGAGAGGCTGGGTGCTTAGGATGTTTGAAAACCAGACTGTTTATTTGTGTGTGTAAATCTGGTGTTAGAAGTCTAATTTAAGGCAGACAATTTCAAAAATCTGGCCCATATTTTTCATCTCTGCTGTCGGGCACCTAGTGCATTTTAGGTGTTGTAAAATAAGTAATATCAGCACATTTAAGGGAACAGACACTATTTATTTTTTTTGTGAATCTGCCATTGAAAGAAACACTTCAAATTTTCTTTTTCACGCAAAAATGTTCTCCTCTCTTTGCATCCCAATGGACTATTACTGCCTGAATGAAAATATGGCACCCAGTGAAGGAACATTTTGTCCAGTTGCACCTCATTTTGTACTCTGTGAGCCTCTCTGCTTAGGAAGGTGGAAGATGAAAGAACAATAATATATCTCTGGACATGCGGCCAGGACAATGCTGCCTTGAGAAAAGCCAGGGCTGATGAGCTAATTCCTGCATTTTCTGTGCCGTTGTAATTCTGAATTCTTTAAGCCTCGACATAGCTTAAAGAAAATGGAGCTGGCTAATGCATTGTGCTAAATGGCCTTCTGCCTGTTTCCTGAGCACAGAGGTAAGACCACACACTAAAATGAGGTTCTGCTTATGCTCTGTCTGAGCTCATGTGACATTTTCTCTTAACATGTGTCCATCAATATATTTTTCTTAATTGCTGATGATTTTCTTTCCTTTGTTCACATAGGAGCTGGATGCTGTGAGGTGTTGAGGACATGCAATTTTCACAGGTTCCCAGAAGGCACTTAGCCCTGTGCAGGATTGTGCCCTGCTGTATTATCTTCTAGCATCATATGTCTGCTGCAAAACTTCTGCAGAGTGCAGCTTCCTCATAAAAATGTGTGAACTGGAAGGACAGAAGTAAAGTTTGTAAATCTTCATGTTTAAGTTAATCAGTTTGAAGGTAAAGAACCAGCAGCTTTAACGAACTCATCCAGCTTTTCTGGTGGTCCACCTGGAAGTGATTAGCAAATTGGTCATGCTAATTGGGGGTAATGAGGCTTATGCCCCAAGTTTTCCTGCTCCTTTGAAGGGCTTTGGCATACTGCCAGTCTGTTTCCCAAAGCTGTTTCTTATCTGCCTGCCTCCTTTGAAGTATTATGTCATGAGAGCAGAGAAAATTAGGGGCATGTTCTTTCCACAATGCCCTGTTCCTGAATGTTCTCTCATCCTGTTTCTTTGTATACATGTTGGACATAAAACTCCCCGTTTTCTTAGCATTTCCTAACAGATGCTTTTTCTACTGTACTATGCACCATTTCTTAAACGATACTGATTCTATTGTAAAGGCTACTGTATTTGTGTACTATAATAGGGACATAGGAGTTGCCAAACTGGATCAGACCAGTGGTCATCTTGTCCAGCATCCTGCTTATGAGACCAGCCAGTAGTAGATGTGGTAAGGCACAGTGCAAAGAACCCTCGAGTAGGCAGTTATGGATTACTATTTAATAAATACTCAGGAATCAGGCTTATCAAAAGAAAGGAAGCACTTTTTATTAACCACTGAGTACTCCACTAAATCTGTGTGTGCTTTGGCTTCTGGAAACATCCACTTTCACACTGAACATGCTCCAATGCTTAACATAATCACCCTCATACTAACATTACATTGTCTTGTACATAGGAACTCCCCTACTAATACCTTAATAACTTTCCTTACAAATACTATTGCTCTGTACTGGATAGAGAATGTCAGACCTGCTTAAATCAGTATGAGTTTGTGTGTGCTTGAGAATGAAAGAGAGAGAGAGATGAGAATCATGTCACCCACTAGTGGCAAACTCTTAGAAGATGTAAATCTCAATAGTATTGAAGGTGTTGGATTCTCTATATAATATACTGAATTTTAAAGTCTGTTCCAATCATGAAGTTCATGTGGCTAAGATGCATGGAAAAGATAACCATTCAGTTTTAGAATCATAGAATTATAGAATATCAGAGTTGGAAGGGACCTCAGGAGATCATCTAATCCAACCCCCTGCTCAAAGCAGGACAAATCCCCAGGCTTGCTTTTTTTTTTTTTTTTTTTATACCCCAGTTCGTTGGGTTACAGAATCATTACACCATGTAAAACCCGAGGATGGATTTCTCAGGATTTGTCTCTGTTCTGACCATTTGAAAGTCACATCCAGGCCCCTAAATTTGTATCCATATATACTGAGCTTGCTGATGTATTCCTAAGATCTCCTTAGTCAAACAATAGTTTAAATCACTGAGGGTTTTAACACAGGAGAAAATCAAAATGTTCTGATTTCTCCTTATGCCCCTGAAAAGAAACATCCCTGATTGTTCTTATTGCTTTTTACATATAAGATACCATTATTTTTAAGGTACTAGAGGTACAATCAAAACTTGTTATGGTGCTACATAGCTCTGTATGAGGTAGAACCCTTGCGTGCTACCCTATTTCCTTATAAATGGGAAGAAGCACATGGCAGTGACCCCGGCATAGGGAGGGCTGCGGGCCATGGCAGGGCATGGACACAGGCTGGGGGCTGCTCTTGAACCCCTCATCCCGGGCAGGTGGAGGGTCTGCACTGCAGCTCCCCACAGCTGCCCACTCAGCTCTTACCATGGCTGGGCTGCGGCCCCCAAGCTGCAGCTGGGTCCAGGTAAGAGCCATGCATGGGCAGCTGTGGGGAGCCACAGACCCGAGGCCCATGGGGTGGGGACACAGTCTGGGGGCTGCTCTTGACCCTTCCACCTGGGCAGGTGGAAGATCCGTGGCTCCCAGCTTGTCGCTCTGACTTGGCCGGGGGCAGGGCCTCAGGCAGAAGAGGAGGGGTGGGGGCTGAGAGCCCCACTGCTGCATAGGTTCTGCCACCCTTGGCGTATTGTGCTTTGTTTTAGCTTCTTGAGAGCAGCCAGATGTTTCAGGAACAGGCAGAATGCACCTGCTGTGCTGATGAATAGGCCAGGTACATCCAGGTAAAATGCACTTGCAGAACTTCTAAATATTGCAGCTACATTCTAGCAGAATACAGCTGCTTAGCTGTTGGATGTTTCAAGAAGATCAAGGGAGGGTGAAGTTTTTGTGCTGATGAATAGCCCAGATATATCCAGGTGGAACTGACCTGTTGCGTTGTCAATGATTTCAAGTGCATCCAGGTTGTAATAATAATTAATAACAACAATATCTGGCTCTGTTATAGCTCTTTTCATCAGTGGAGCTCAAAGTGCTTTACCACAGAAATCAATATCACTATCACAGTTTTACAGATGGGAAAAATGAGGCACAGAGAGAGGAAATGACTTGCCCAAGGTCACACAGCAAGCCAGTTGCAGACTTGGGACTAGAACCCAGGTCCCTGAAGCCTAATCCAGTGCTCTAATCACTAAGCAACACTACCTGTTGAACTGCTGGATCTTTCACATTCATGCAGAAAGTTCACATCTACTTTGTGAAACGCACCTTCTGAATGGTTGACTGTTCTAGATACATCCGCACCGAAAGCACCTGCTCTGCAGCTGAATGTGCCAAGTACATCTTAATGATGTAATTGATTTAAATGTTAATGCAGCCTGGCAGCTCAGGAGGTGCGATGAAGGAGGAGCAGCATGCTTAATAGACGATAGGTGTATTTCCAGGATAGTTGGCAGTCAAGCTGAGTGATCTAATTGTTCTTTAAATTGGTTGAACTTCTTATTTTTGAAAATCTTATGGTCACTTGTAGGATAAAACATTTCTATTTTTTTTAAATTGTTTCTGGTTCTCTCGAGTTTGCAACAGAAACAGAATCATTTAATTAATGAAAACTGCAATTAAAATCTTTTGTAACTTATTTGATTCCCTGAATTTGGGAAATGTTTTTGGATTACCCTTGGTTTTGACTGATCATTTAAAAACATGCCATGCTGAGAACCAAATAACTTATTAAGGGGACTTTGATTAGCTAATTAAAGTGCTTGTCAGCCCTTCAATAACAGTGGTTGGTGACTAATAGTTTTGATCAGAGCTGATTTACTTTCTTTGGTCTAAGGCAAAAATTTCTCTTAGCCACTTGTTTAGAACCATTAGGATATAGTCTCTGGGGAAAGCTACCCCAGTAGACAAATGCTGAGTTGCATGAGGACATGGGTTTTGTGTTTTAGTGTGAAATGAGAGAGAAACGAATGTACATATAATGGAATGCAGTGGAATACCAGTGTTATCATCACTGGTGAGTGAGATAGGGGCCCTAATTCTGACACTTTGGGTGGGATAAACAAGGGGAGCTTAGGCTGAGTGTACCAGTGCCTAAGTTTAGGCACCCTGCTGCCAAGTGGAGTTCACAGTCCTGAGTTGGGCACCCTGGCTCCTTACGCAGTACATGGGGAGACTTAGGTGTCTGAAAAAGGAAGTGACAGATGCCAGCAAGCTGTGTGTGGAACCACTTTAGCTAGCCAGTAGGAAATGCTGAGGGGAGGGTTATAGCCTAAGCCCCACTCCTCAAAGGGAGTTAGGAGCCTAACGTAGGGCTGAAGCTGTGGCTTTGACATGACCTGCTCAGTGTCAGGACTGAGGTGGCTGTGTAGGTGCCCACCAGTGCAAACATAGGTGCTTAAATATTTCTGATGCCTACAGGGATAGGCTGCAGCTGAGTAGGGGTTTGGGGGGATCTTAACTTTGGACTTAGACATCTAAAGTGGCTAAGTCCCCCTTGTGACCCCCAACCCTAGAACTTCACATTAACTAACTCGCCCTCCTAACACTCCCCAAATGTAGGTAAATATCATTGCTGCCATTTGAAGGTGAGGAAAGTTGCATCACAGAGTTGTCAGGGCCCAGTTTTTCAGAAGTAGCTGTCACTTTTGGATGGCCAGTACCTCTTTGTAGTTCTATACCTAAAAATCGAGGAACCCAAAATTTAGAGGCTAATTCTGAAAACATGGTCCTAAGGGAATGCCTACTCTGCAGTTGGAAGCAAGCCTCCCTGGTGGTGGGGTAGAAAGATTTGCACTAGTGGTGCTCAAGCTGGCATGTTAGAAATAGTTGTGCAGATGTCGTGGCTCCAGCAGAGACTCGGGCTAGCCACCTGAGCTCAAACCCACCTAAATCCCTGAATCTGAGCTTGGGTGGCTAGCCCATGTCTCTGCCAGAGCCATAACATCTGCACAGCTGTTTTTTGCGTGCTAGTTTGAACCTTGATAGCACGAGTCTGTCTAACCACGTTAGGGGGCTTGCTCTTACCTGCAAGGTAGATGTACCATAACTGATTTGCCCACAATCAAACAGCAAGTCAGTGGCACACTTTGGTTTAGGAGGAGTTCCTAATTTTGAGTCTGCTGCTCAATCCCTCAGAACACTCTGCTTTTCGTACAGGTCTTTGTCTATCTGTCTATCCAGTATTTTTAGTGTACACACCATCATGATATGTGTAACAGAGTTGGTCAAAAATTGCACATTTAAAAAATATGAAAAGCAAGGACAATTTTTTTTGCAAACATTCTTGCCAAAAGTTCCCCTTGGTTTTTGGTCTGCTCTAATCTGTAACTCCCCTAAGTGAGTTTCTGAATATACACTTTAACAAATATAATGAAAATGCATTTTTAAGACAACAAATGACTTTAGTTCATGTTACTCAGACTCAGTTTGTACATGGATTTTTGTAAACATATTTTTGCTGGTAAAAGTGAATGGATCATAAAAGAAAAGAGAAAATCTGAACCTGAGAGCAAAGATGTGGACAGTGGATTCTTCTCAGACAAATCTACGCTCAATATTAGAAGTTGTCTTGTGGTGATGTAAATGTAACAGACAGTATTTATTTAACACTGTTGCTGCAGTTATCAAATATCTTACTGATCAACAGTAGGCTGCTTTATATATTTTCTCATGCTGCTTGGCTTCTATTGTCAAACATAAATCTCAGTTGAAGTAGTATCCAGGACAGATGTTCAACTTCACAGTTTTGCCAGGGTTTCATTAATCTTCTGGATACTGGAGGCAGTTCTTTCTCTGCCTTTTTTCAGCAAAATGACATCTTAAGCCCATCCATGCTGCATAAACAATCATCTTCTTCTAATCAAATAGTGAGACTCTCCTTTGAACTTGTTGCAACAAACACAATTGAACTGTGTTCCACAGAGAACACCACAGTCACGTGTCATCTGCGTTTGTGTAGCTATAACTATCATTGTGCTAAACTGTTTTTGTATCAGTACATTGTGGGAAAATGTGGACAGCTATCCCATAGTGCCCATTCACAAAGAGCAGCATCAGAGGCCCATGAAGCAATGAACTCTGGGATGTCCTACTGCAGGATACCTGAAAGAAAGGAGGACTGGCCACATCATCTTCAGATACATGGTATGGGGTCCTGCCCGCACTGCAGCCCCCCGCCCCACCCAAAACACCCAGTGTGCTAAGACATTTACAGAAGGATGACCATGTGACAATCTAAGTTGCTAACAAGGGTGAAATATGGTTAGCTGCCATGGTAACCATACATTATCCATGTTGTGCATCGACACAGACCAGCTTTAGAACCAATCATGTCACTGATTAGTTCCTAACTGTTGAAAAATATAATGCAGACAAGAATTGCATCCGAAGAAGTGGGTATTCACCCACGAAAGCGCATGCTGCAAAACGTCTGTTAGTCTATAAGGTGCCACAGGATTCTTTGCTGCTTCTACAGAACCAGACTAACACGGCTACCCCTCTGATACAATGCAGACAACGTCTCTGGTAGAGGTATTTCTATATTCACATGCACCATCAAACCTTTCCTCCAATCAGCTGTGCTTTCTGTTCTCTGTGTAGCCTGTAGATCACAAATAAATGCACATTCAGTCTCTCAGATGTAATGTAAACAGAGGCTCATAACTATTCAGTGTCAGACTCAAAAATGTTTAGAGTTGGGCTCAAGCTTCAGGGTTGAGATCTGGATTGAACTTTCCCAGAGAGAGCTATAGTTTGGTTCTGAATTTCTCTAGTGATGGTGTGGGGGTTGGGGAGAGCAGATTCTTCTCCAGGAGTTTGGTTCAAGCTAGCTAGTCCTTAATAAACTGGCATATTAAGCCCATCCATGGTACATAGGCAATTATTTTCTAGTCAATCAGTGAAACTCTCCTCTGACCTTGTTGCAACAAACAATGGAGCACAACAGAGTCATGTAAAATCAACCACATGGTTCAATTTATAGTACAGAAATATTAGAAGAATCCTGTTTCTGCACATTCACATGTGGGGATTTGGTTTTATTAGATATACATTCATTGTGGTGACAAATTAAAAAAAAAGTTACAGATGAAACAGTACAGAAAATGAGGGGAAGCCAACACACAGTCAGAAAAAAGCACATGCTTTCTTTCAGGCATCCTATTACAATACCTTCATAGAAACGATCATGATGTCTCAAACTCAGCAATATGAATTCCCCACAAAGTAGGAAAAAAAATAAGCCAGGAAAGAAAGAACTCTAGTTTTCACAAGGACATCTTGGGCCCAATTCGGCTCCTGTTGACTCCAATGGGGACAGGATCGAGTCCCATGAAATAAAGTTAGCCAAACACAGAAAGAAAAATTATGAGAAACAAGGGAATGGCTATATGGTTAGTCTGTAACATGAATATTTTTGCAGCATGAAAGCCCCTTTAAATACACCACAACAGCACAGAATGCAGAACAAAGTGTCCCTCTCCTGTGTTGTTGCTCTTTGGGAGCTATAGTACATTTCTGTGAACAGCAAAAATGCAGTTCAGGGTCTTACCCTTTGGGAAATGTCACAGCGAATGCTTTGCACAAAAAGCAAGGACTGGTCTATTAAGATCACATTAAATGGCTCACAAATTTCCCATTTTCGCAGAAATTGACAAAGTTTGCCTGTTGATTTATTATTCATATACGGAGAGATGCTTCCTCGAGAAGAGCGTAAATACAATTTCCACAGCCCAATCAGCCTCTCAGGCTTTCTGATGAAGTGATAAGCACAATAGAATTCAGAGGGATTAAGGGATGAGGTGGAAAATGAAAGCTGAGTTGTGTTTCTGTAAGTTGTCTTGCGTGAAGCAGCTGCAGGGAGATAAAGAAAGCCAAATAATGTGAAAATATCTGCATAAGACCCCTTCTAATAGAAAACCGGGACTCCATCAAAACCCTGCTTCTGGAATGGATGACTCAGACTCTCAGTAACACAGAGTTAGAAGACTAATCCTGTTACAAGGAATTCTTCCACTTATATTTATCTGGAGGATATGGCCACTGCATACTGGGAAGAATACAAACATGGGGGGAGGGATAGCTCAGTGGTTTGAGCATTAGCCTGCTAAACCCAGGGTTGTGAATTCAATCTGTGAGGGGGCCATTTGGGGATTGGTCCTGCTTTGAGCAGGGGGTTGGACTAGATGACCTCCTGAGGTCCCTTCCAACCCTGATATTCTATGATCCTTTCCAGATTAGAATGTTTATTTACTGACCCTTCTGGAATGTTTGGCACTTAAGGTTTTATAGTTATTAACTCTCCACCGTTACCATATCTCTTGACTGAGAATAATTTAGCAGGTCTCCAAGGACAGTATGGACAGGTAGGTAGGAGTAAAGGATTAGGAGTTAGGATCGCTTGCTCCTGTCTCTGGCTCTACTGCTTACTCACTGTATGACCTTGGCCAAGTCAGTTATCTATGTTTCTGTTTACCCATCTGTAAAGTGTGCTTAACATTTAGGAATACCTTAATGGGCTGTGTGAGACTAAACACAAAGCAGCGCTTTGTGATCTTCAGATGAAAAGCTGTCTATATAGCTGTAAAGTATTATTATTCTTTAGATTGGCTTGCAGTGGCACATCACGTGGAATCATCAGATGAAACTGTAAGTATAATTGTATCTAGGCTATGATTTGTCAGTTATTGCTTCATGTGGATTTATGGGCAAGATCTGGAACATTTTGTAGAATTCGTATTCTAAGAGGCATATGCAGAAAGGCATCTACTTAAAGTACTAAATCAATAATATCTATACACGTTATTCAGAGCCCACAGCTGGAAAATTAAGGCATTTTAAAGAATTGCTTTGTATTAAGGTCTGCCAGGCTCCTCAAATGAAGTCCAAAAAATCCCAGCAAGTTTTCTCCTTTCTTAACTAAAGTAGTCACTATATGTCATAGTTACAGCACAGTGATATTCAAAATACTGTAGTTGTTTCATATCCTAATTTAGAGGACCACTGAAGTATCCTGCATGAAACTTGGAGTGAGGAGCACAAGTTGCAGGAGGGAAGAGTTTGGGGGTGGTACCAGGAAGTCAGTCTGTGTACACATGGCTTGATGTCTATCTGCAGTTGCATCATCTCTGTAATTACTTCTCTTAATAAAAAGCCAGTTTTAGAGACATGGAGTCCTCCCATGTTATTACTCAGCCCATGGACCATGAAACCTCAGCTAGGAAAGTAATGGTTAGTTGCCCCCCATGCTGTAGAATGCCAAGAGCGCTGTCACAGACTGGCTAGCCGTATAACACAAGTTTGGGCTCAGCCTAGCCTGTGATTTAACAGGACTGGAATGGGTTACCTAGGGAGGTGGTGGAATCCCCTTCCTTAGAGGTTTTTAAGATCAGGCTTGACAAAGCCCTGGCTGGGATGATTTAGTTGTGGACTGGTCCTTTGAGCAGGAGGTTGGACTAGATGACCTCCTGAGGTTCTTCCAACCCTGATATTTTATAATTCTATGAGTTACTCCTCAGCCTTGCCCATGATCTAGTCACTGAGGGGCAATTAATGATCCCAGCTGTTTAACTGGAGTGACTAACCCTGTTGTAGAGGATGACTTACACAGAGTTGAACTCAGATAAGGAGAGACCCAGGAGAGAGGAACAAGGAGGGGCCACTTGCTGGGTAAGGGCTGGGGAAGTCAGGCTGGAAGTAACCCATAAGGAGCAGCTTAGGAGGCTGGGGAAGTCCTGAGGTAAGGCTTGTAAATGATGGGGATATACTCTGAGGTAAACTGCCAGAATCTCTGCAGATGGGAGGCAGTGGGGGATCCTGCTGAGGAAGCAGCAGTCTAGGAGGAACTCTGCAGGTCCCAGGAGTAGAGGTAAAGCAGAAGACTTTAGAGTGGCTTGAGAGAGGCAGAAGAAGTTATTAATTTAGAGGTTTATTTTGGAATGACAAATGGACCATTTGTTACTCCAGAAGGGGTTTGAACTTTTATGTGACTTGGTTGGAGGGCCAGGCTACAGAAGACCTAGAGAGAGAGCCAAGGAAGTGGTCAAAAGGGGATACAAGAGGCAGATTCCTGCAATGCCACTTCCAGGCATGAAGGGATGCTACAAGTAGTAAGTGTATTATCTTACAAGCCTTTGCTACTCACAAAAGTTACTAGGAATTCAGTTTGGCTGACATACCACAGGATTGGGCCCTCATTTGAAAGGCAGTCGTCCCTTTGCTGTGATGATGACCTCAACGCTGCGGAATTCGTTCCTCTTTGAAATCCATTTTAGTGCATCTCTGCCCACACTTAAAAAAGCACCGAACGCCTGTCAAGCCAAAAATGCATAATCCAGTGGGATGACTCGGCATATAGCATTTAAAAATACAATAAAATCTTATCACCTGCACAGTGCCCGTAGCAGTGGTAGAGAGAAGGTGAATTAGACATACAGATTTTTGTGTTATTAACAGAGTTTACTATTGCCATCATTTTACAGACGTGCACAAAAGGATTAAGTAACATAGGCCCCAATCCTGCTTCTCGCACATGCAGGTTCTGCCTGAGTGAAGCAGTGTGAAGGATTTAGGCCATGATTGGGATTAGTGTAACCATTTAGAATTGCTGCCTGGCTGTCTCACTGGTCACTGTGGTCCAGATCCACAGTTTCCTAAATACCTCTGTGGATCTGGGCATATTTGTTTTTCTTTCATTAGTGATCAGTATTACAAAGAAAACGGACTGTTCAATCTCAATCTATTATTATTATTAAGATTTTGATTAGTGAACAGGGCAAATTGCCTCTTAAATGAGGTAGATTTAGTCACTACCAATCAGAGGTGCAGTCCTGACAATTCTGTTTTGGGGGTCAATTCACTGAAGTTAATGGCAAAATCACCATTGAGTCCAATGGGAGTTTGACCAGACCATCGATTTTTACTCACTCCCTTAGTGAAGTCGCTAGGAGTGATATCTGACAAGGGGCTGATGAGAAACTGGCCCCCATCCCCTGAGGTGCTAAGCACCTGAACTCCATTAACTTCCACAACAGCTGTGGGTGCCCAGCTCCTCTCAGGAAGTGTTCAGCATCTTTCAGGACTGGACTCTATAGAAGGACTTTTCCATTTGGTCCCAGAAGAATTAATAGAAACTGACAAGGCAATTTTTGTTTTCAAACAGGCACAATTCCTAACAGGGAAAAGTCAAGGACCCCACCTCCCTGGCAGTCCAGTCAGACCAATTAAAATGATTATTATCCATTTTTTTTGTCTGTGATGCATCAACCTGTGTCACTGTTCTCTAAAGTGCTACCACTTTTCAAATGAATTCCTGACTGTTTCTGATGCACACCGTGCCATTCGTTTCTTTAGTTGAATGAAGAGTTTAAGAGATCTCCAAGACATCTTAATAAGAACCAGCTCAATGATGAAAAACATTTGCTGAAAGGTACATCAATATTGCTGCACTTGAGTAGAAATAGAGATAGATGTAGGCTGGTGATTGTGTCCACGGAAAGCAATGTTTCTGCAGCTTATAAACTAAGAGTATGCTTAAAAGAACCATGTCAGGTATTTTTCACTTTTACCCTCCAGTGTCTGGAAAACTTTCCTAAAGGCTTGGAAATAGTATGTGGTGGGGGGTGGGGGGGGCAAGGGGAGGATGAGGGGGCAAACATCAAAAAGTCCAGATTAGAAACTGGGGGTGTACTGAATGTAGCATTTGCTATGACCAGGTTATACTTTCATGTAGTATCTATACTCACTCCATGCTAGAGTTAAGTACGTGATTTTTCATTTTGGAAGAAACTGAAAAATGAGGGGAAAAATGTGGTTCACTTGAAGCCAAAATTGATTTTTTTTAAACATTTCATTAGATCAAATGATCAAAATTCTTTTTCAATCAACCAACATATTTTGCATTGACTCAGATAGAATTTTGTTTAGTTTTGAGTCAACTGAAATGTTTTGATTTTATTATTGAATTTTATTTTTTGCTTTTCATTTTGATTGTCATTTTTAGATGTTGTTTGTCCCTTTGTTTTTATTGGCCAAATTTCAAAACAGAACACTATTTTGAAACAAAAGGCAAAATGAAATGTTTCAAAATGGTAACAATGAAGCATTTTGACTTCTTTATTTTTGTCATAACTATTTGTCAAAGTCGACCCAAATTCATGACTTGTTTTGGAGCCCTGAAAAATGCATGTTTTGGGGGTAAAAATACTGTTTGCCAAAAAAAATTCACCCACCTCCACTGGGTATGTGTTTAAGTGAGACATTTTTGACCTAGTGATTCCCCTACATTAGACTACTTGCTGGCTGTCTATGGAAAGCTGGCTGTTCATTGTGTGCTCATTTTCTTCTTTATTTCCAGTTGCCTTCAATGTTATGATACATAGTTTAGCAACTGAGCAGGTGCATGTGTGGGCTAGAGTTTACTTCATTGTCCTTCTCCAGTGCCTAAAGAACCCAGCTCCGATAGAAAACAGCTGGAGACCCAGAATTCAGTCATTGGGGATTTTCAGCAAGGATTGCACAGGGTCAACCTCCCCACAATTAAGTCCAAAAGAACAAAAGGAATTAATTCTTAAATATCAACTTTATAAAATCTTATGATAAAGAAACATAAATAATTTTACAATGCAACATGGTACTTTATAAGCCATGTACATTATTTATGTATAACTGTGAAGATAAAGCAGCAAAGAATCCTGTGGCACCTTATAGACTAACAGACGTTTTGCAGCATGAGCTTTCGTGGGTGAATACCCACTTCGTCAGATGCAAGTAGCTGGACATTTCCACTACTTGCATCCGACGAAGTGGGTATTCACCCACGAAAGCTCATGCTGCAAAACGTCTGTTAGTCTATAAGGTGCCACAGGATTCTTTGCTGCTTTTACAGATCCAGACTAACACGGCTACCCCTCTGATACTGTGAAGATAAAGAAAACAAATTAAATCGAAACAGGCCAGTCTGTAGAGAAATACAGTGAGAAAAATCTCAGTTTCCAAAAGCTTAGGTTTAGTTTACCTGAATCTCAGTTAGAGTCTTTAATCACGAAATCTCTACAGTCTGCTGAGTCAAAAGCAACATCTTCCCTTCATTTGCTTGTAGAAATTTTCAGCTGGAATCCATGCAGACTCTTTCTCCTCCTCTGCTGAAATCTTGGTTAGCTAGTCAGCTAACCAATCACTCAGTTAAATACATAGCTTAGAAAAAAACTGTTACAAAAACAAAACAAAACAGAATTGCAAAATAAATTACTTTCCCCATTATCACGTTAAAATAAAAGTTGGTGAATCATACTAGTTGAGACAATTTAACTAAAACAGATTAGCTAAAATCAAACAACATTCAAAGTATACAATTAAAATAAAAGAAATTAGTTTTCCCTTCCAGTTTCCCCTTTCTGTAATTAACACTGCTAGGGCTTCCCAGTTGGAGGGTTAACAATATCACTAACCTGCTGAAAAATGCTTCAAATTAGGGGAAATTGGCCTGCTTTCTGTGCCTGGGCTCAGATTCTCCCAGTCCACACAAGACACACGGTTAGGGCCCTACCAAATTCAGGGTCCATTTTGGTCATTTTCATGGCTGGGTTTTTTTAAATTAGTCAATTTCATGATTTCAGATGTTTACATCTGAAATTTCAGGGTGTTGTAATTATGGGGGTCCCAACCCAAAAGGTGGTCAGAGTGTGGGGGTTGCAAGACTATTGTAGGGTGGTTGTGAGATTGCTACCTTTTCTTCTGCCCTGCTGCTGGCAGGGGCACTGCCTTCACAGCTGGGTAGTCACAGAGGAAGGCTGCTGGCTGGGTGCCTGGCAGCTCTAAAACCAGCAGCACCACCACCAGCAGTGCAGAAGTGACCATTGCAGGGTATGGGGGGTGGTTACCATATGTTCCGTTTTCCAGCAGTGTCCTGCTGGAATTGGGAGCTGACAGCTCCAGCTGCAGCCTCTTCCATATGGGGAAGTGACAAGCTCCAGCCACAGCCTCCCCGGGTGAGGAGGTAACAACTGGAGCCACAGAGCTTCCTACAGGTCAGGGGGGAGATAGCTCAGTGGTTTGAGCATTAGCATGCTAAACCCAGAGTTGTCAGTTCAATCCTTGAGGGAGGGGGCCACTTGGGGATTGGTTCTGCTTTGGACTAGATAACCTCCTAAGGTCCCTTCCAACCCTAATATTCCATGAGATGGGCCTGACCCACCCTGGGAATGCCACTGCAGGGGAAGAGGAAATCTTGTCACTCCCCATCCCCAGCTGGGACTGGTAGCTGGAGCCCTGAACAGGGTACAAGCTCACAGCTGTGTGCCAGATTTCACAGTCCCTGATGCATTTTTTTCCACAGCCATGAATTTGGTAGGGCCCTACACATGGCCTTTTGTAAAGCAGCTGCCCTGACTGCTTGCCTTCAGGGAGTCAGAGTCCAGCAACAGGGAACCTACTGAGCATACCCAGAACTACCAGAAACTTCAGAGTGGAGAGCTAAGTGTGCATCTGCCTCAGAAGATGGAGACCATGAAATAAAAATCAGCTTTAAAAACTAAAAATAACAGAACCCCAGACACAGCTCATTCCTATCCACCCCCTAGCAGATCTCTTAAAGAGATATTTCCCTACTGGGCACATGGCACATGCCCATTAGTTGTATGGTGATGGTCAGTGCTCTTTCTGCTGTGGCTAAGTGCAGAAAACACCCCCAAATCTGGATGCTTATCTGATCTTACATACAAAAGAACTTCTTGCATTTAAAAACTGGGATGGATCTAATGGTGAGGAAAAGGGCCCCTCTTATAATATTCTGGAGAATTCTGCTTCTGATGCTTGCCAAAATTAAATATTGCAAAGGTGTGTAAAAAATGGAAAATAATGGAGGAGAGGGGGGGAGTTAACCCAAACAATTTCCCAAACTCAAACCAAAGCTTTTAAAACAGTGGGAAGATTCCTGTTTTATCAAACATGGTTTGCTCTGGCCTTGTATATTGTTGAGTTTTAAAATTTCACAGTGGCAAAATATATATATGTATATATTTTTTGCGGGTGGGGGGGAGAGAAAGAATTTTAAGGATTTGATTCTTCTCTTGCTTACAGCAGTATACATCAGTACTTCTTTCACTGGAGTAAGTGAAGTTATATCACTGCAACACTACTATAAGTGAGAGGAGAATGAAACCCTATAAATCCAGAAGAAACTCACCAATTAGATAACTTTTAGGTGGGTCAGAACTGAGATTTAAAACATGATGATATCCCTTTAAAACAACTGAAACTTCAATAAACATGGAAAGTTCAATAAATAAAAGTAAACCCTCTGTCAAAACAGCCATAACCACTGGATGATATCTAAATGCCAAGAAATCAGCTCCCTGGCAAGAAAAGGGGAAGGCTTACCAGTCACTTCCACATGAATGACACCGGCTCCCTGGAGTGATCAGTGCAGACTGTACTAGTCATTGATCTTTGCAATTTACACTCAGCTGGTCTGCTGTGTTTCTGTGTCTGACTGACAGTTGTTCATATGAGACTTGGGTTTTACAGGACTGATAGTTCTTCTCACAAGGTCTAGTTTGCAAACAAGATTGTAACCTGCTCTCTTGATTTAGATTTTTATTGCTAGACAGGGCCAAAAGGTCAACAGTTTTTTATTGTCAGTGGGACATGAAACTGCTGCCTTCCCTATTGGCTTCTGATGTTCCCCTACTTATGTTCCAAAATCTTTCTCCTTTGGGGTTAACTAGAAAGTCTAATAATTTCCCATTTTAAAAGGAAAGTGTTGGGATATTTTGAACATTGAAAAAAGCTTCAAACCAGCTTCCAGATTTTATGCTTGCGATTTTGTGAGCACAATTAAATATGGGCATAATTTTGTGGGTGCACATATTTGCAGGTGTAGCATACTTAAATATATCGATTTACATTTTTAAAACAACACACAATTGCGAAGGCACCCAGACCTTATTAAACTCACAATCCAGGTCAGAATAACCACCCTTAAATATGGCATAATAAAATATTTACTAATCCATAAACTAAAGCAAGAGATTATACCCTGTTCCACTCATCTCAGAAGCCCGTTGCCTCAAACCCCTAAAGCAGTGATTCTCAAATTTTTTTTTTCTGCGGAGGACTTGAAAATTGCTGAGGGTCTCGGCTGGCCACTTAATAATCTTTCCAAATGTTGTTTGTACCATTAGCTAACTATTGTAAAGCACTTTGGATAAAAGCGCTATATACCCCCCCCCCTTAATAATAATTAAGGGTTTTTTTTTGTTCTTCTAATAAAAGCACACAACTCATATTTTAATATCAGTAGTGTTATCTTTCTAATGCAATGGATGTGTCCTCTCTCCTCCACTGCAGCAGCCTCCAAGGTGGAGTGGGGAAGGAGGGGGGTCTTTCCCTCTCTCCTCCACTGCAGGAGCCCCCAAGCTGGGGCTGGGAAAGAGGAGGGGTCTGTCCCCCACCGCAGCAGCCACAGAGCTAAGCCTGGGAAGGAGGGCTGTCTCTCCCTGGCAGCTGCAGCCCTGGTGCTGGGGAAAGTCGCCTCTTTCTCTGGCTGCCTCAGCCCTGCACGTCCCAAATTGCCCCCACCCTCTCTTCTCACCCCACTGCCCCCTCCCACCTATCCTCTATCCTCCCAAGGCCACCACCTCACCTTATGTATGTGTCTTCTCCAGGGTCCAGGCACCTAATTAGTGGAGCCACGGACCACAGTTTGAGAACCTCTGCCCTAAAGCTTTATAACTCTTTCAATTTGCCCTGAAATGTGCGATGTGCGCTGGAGACAAATACAGGTACATTAATGATTTAACTACCTGATTTGTGAGCACACTCAGGAAGTGAGATGTAGAGATAATGTCACTTGCATGCATCTTCATTTGCTGCTGCAAAATGGGAGTCTTTCTCAACAGCAGTCCCTTTACATTCCTTTGGTTAAATTACGTGACTAATAAATAAGTGATGCATTTATAGGATGCATCATGCTGCTAAAACTAAGGTATTAGGAATTAATTGAATATATATTAGGATTTTGTATGATTGCCTATCACTGCTGACTCTAAGGGTTTGTCTGCACTTTAAATGCTACATTGGCACAGCTGCAGCGCTGAAGAGCTTCAGTGAAGACACTATCTGTGCCAATGGGAGGGGTTCTCCCATCAGAGCAGATAATCCACCTCCCTGAGAGACGGTAGCTAGGTCGATATAGCGCTGTCTATGCCAGTGATTAGGTTGGAGTAACCTAATCACTCACTCGGGCGTGAGTTTTCATACCCCTGAGCAACATAGTTGGGCTGACCTATCTTCTTACTGTAGTCCAGGCCTGGGAGCTTTCACTATAATTGTAAACATAGGACTAGATTCACAAAGGAACTTAGGCATGGTGATGCTGAGCATCAGTCCACCTAGAGAAACTCAGGGATTCACAAAGCCTGAGTGAGGCATTCAGGCTTCCTATACAATGAATGGAGGGAGCTAGGCATCTCAGAATGGGATTCACAAAAGCCAGCATGCTAGGTAGCTCCCCACCTAAACTAGCTGATGTGAGATGTTGAGGAGAGGGGTGTGTCTTAAATCCTGCCCCTCTCATGGAGTTTGGCACCTAAATCTGGGTTGCAGGGCGTCCCCTCCTTCTGCATGGGAGTCTCAGCTGCAAACCCTGCCTTGGAGTTAGGCATTCCATCTCCTCCCACCCCCAGCTTCTTGCAAAAATGGCGTAAATGCCTATCTGGCCTTGATTCTTGCATCGCACTGGGGCATAGGCAACCAGATTCACAGAGGGGAGCTGTAGGGCGTATGTGCAAAGGCAGAAACATAGGCACCTAGGGAACTTTTACTGCAAAAACTTAGGTGCTGAGTGAGTTAGGGGTTTACAGTGTTCAGCAGCCACTAAGGCCTGGTCTACACTAGGATCTTAAATCGAATTTAGCAGCGTTAATTCGAACTAATCGCTCAACCGTCCACACCAGGAAGCCATTTAATTCGAACTAGGGGGCTCCTTAGTTCGAATTTGGTACTCCACCCCGACAGGTGGAGTAACGCTAAATTCGCACTTGCTAGCTCGAATTAGGCTAGGTGTGGATGCAAATCGAACTTAGTAGCTCCGGGAGCTATCCCACAGTGCACCACTCTGTTGACGCTCTGGACAGCAGTCGGAGCTTGGATTCTCTGACCAGCCACACAGGAAATGACCCGGGAAAATTTGAATTCATTTTCCTGTCTGGGCACTTTGAATCTGACGTCCTGGCTGGACATCGGGGCGAGCTCCGCAGCACCTGCAACGATGCAGAGCTCTCCAGCAGAGGAGTCAGCCCAATGCAAGAATAGAAAGAGATCCCCAGCATGGACAGACCGGGAAGTCCAGGATCTGATCGCTGTGTGGGGCGAGGAGTCTGTGCTGTCGGAGCTGCGCTCCAACAAGCGTAATGCAAAGACCTTCGAGAAGGTCTCCCAAGCCATGACACAGAAAGGATACAGCCGGGATGCGATGCAGTGCCGCGTGAAAGTCAAGGACCTGAGGCAAGGCTATCGAAAAGTCAGAGCGGCAAACGGACGCTCCGGAGCACAGCCCCAGACATGCCGCTTCTACGAGGCACTGCATGCCATTCTCGGTGGGTCTGCCACCACTGTCCCACCACTGACCGTGGACTCAGTGGATGGCATAGTGAGCCAGGACAGTTCCTACTCGATGTTCGCCGATGGGCAAGACGACGAAGGGTCCGTGGAGGAAGGCGCAGGCGACAGCGAACACAATGCCGCTTTCCCTGACAGCCAGGATCTGTTCCTCACCCTCACAGAGATCCCCTACCAACCCTCACCGGCCGTGAACCCGGACTCAGAGTCAGGGGAAGGATCAGGCGGTAAGTCGTATAAACAAGAAAATATTTATTTGCTCGAAAACATGTATACCAAAAATATAAATTCTATCTATAAATACTATATCTAAAACTTTTTAAAGGGAAACTAAACGAACAGTAGGTCTAGACATATTGGGATGGAACAATAGTCCTCCATGGACAATTCCACAAATGCTTCAAACAGTTCCTCAAATACCCTCCGCAGGAGGTTTCGAGGAAGAGGTGCCCTATTTGGTCCTCCGGTGAAGCTCACTCTTCCACGCCACGACATCCTCAGATACAGGGGAACCATCGCCTCTACCAGCATGGCCGCGTAGGGTCCCGGTCGGTGAAGTGCTTCCCTTAACATCCTTTCTTTCTGCACTCGAGAGACACGCCTCAGGGTAATCTCGTTACTGAAGTGCTGCATCTAATTAGGGCAATTAGCGAATAGTTACTGTTCTTAATGGTTTACTTATACTTTGCATAACAAAGCCCCGCGCTTAGCAGCCACGTGCTGTAGGCCACACAGGAAAAGCATACATTGATCTTTCCCCTGCAGTGTCGGGAGTGGCTGCAAAAGGGTCATAGTATCTGATTTCCAGATTGCCGTTAGCACGACGGCACAGCTATCCGTTAACTGATAAGCATAATGTACTGTAAGGCTTACCAGGACTCTCTGCTAGAGGGATTCTGCTCTCTCTCCCGACTTCTCCGCTCTCCTGTGCAATGGCGCAGCCAATCAGAGCGTAGGCCAAAATGTTGTGCTTCTCTGGAGACCACGTGACACTTGTTGTCCGGTACGGTCTTCTTCATGGAAATTGACTAGACGGTGTTCACTGTTCGCGAAAATGTATCTGTACAAGGAAATCACTAACTTTCCCCATCACACAGCTTCGGGTCCTTCCCGGACTGCCCAGGCATCCCCCTCGCAGAGACTGGCAATGATTAGACGGCGAAAGAAGAAGACTAGGGACGACATGTTCGCTGAACTGATGGTCTGCTCCCGAGCAGAGGCTGCAGAGCAGAAACACTGGAGGGAGACCCTATGTGAGCAGCATCGCACACTCATGGAACGTGAGGATAGGTGGCGGCAGGAAGACCAGCAGACCACCCAAACGCTACTTGGTCTCATGAAGGAACAAACGGACACGCTTCGTCGCCTTGTTGATGTCCTGCAGGACCACAGGCTGGAGGACAGGGCCCCCCTGCAGTGTCTCTGCAATCGCCCTCACCAGCCAAGAAGTCCTGGCCCCCCCTCACCCAAAAGTACAAGACGGAGGGGTGGTAGAGGACGTGAGAACTGTCACTGAACCAGAGCAGAGCGGCCGTGTACCCCGCACTTCTCACGTTAGAAATTTGTAGAAGTGCTTCCCTTATAGGCTCAGCCAGTCCCAAATCCAAGGTTCATCCGCCACCTGTTTATTAGATTAATAAAAGCTGTTTGCTGTTAATCACTGTTTCCGTCATGTCTTTCCTGTCAGAGGATTTTTCGGTGTATGGGGTGGACAGGGGTTTCATACTTGCACGGTATAGCCTACAGTACCAGGGTACAGACTTGGGGAAAGGATCAACTGCGGGGCACACACACACTGCAGTCAGTAGGCACCAGGGTCATTCTGTGTTGTGTATGCTGCCCCTGTTCATTTCGTAATGTGTATAATTGTCCAGGGTCCTAGCGCCTGTCACGCCATTACTGTGAAGGCAGGCTGCCCTTACGATGCACTTGCAACGGATCCACGAGCCTATCCGCTGCCCTGAGCCCCAACCAGAGCCCTCATCCACGGACAGTCACCCTTCTCCCACACCCATCACCCCTTCCCACGCAGAAACCCGCAGCCCACTGCCGTCATCCAAACCCCTATGCAAAGAAGGCACCACTCGCCCCTTCCTGCAAACCCTCCCCTTCATGCAGAACCACTGTCATCCGTCCCCCACCCCAGAGACCTATGTAGGAGCAGGAGGATGTCAGTCCTCTATGGAGGAAGCGGTCTGTACGTCAGTGCACACCGTGCCCAGCACAGTATGCGTCCATGTCTCAACACCAGAACAGAAATGCAAAGTAAAAGAAAGATTTATTAATAATGAGTGTAACAATTACTTTGCTTAAAAACGTGCTTTGGAAGTGGGGGAAACTTGGAGAACAAGGCATGTAGCCGCAGATCCAAATCGACACAAACTGACACAGGCCCAGGGTCAGTTTCTCTTGAAAGCAAGTGGAGAGTCATAGGTTACCCTGATCTCCGAGGAAACTTGCTTTCAAAGCCTCCCGGATACAGAGCGCTTCCCGCTGGGATATTCTCTCGGCACGGGTGTCTGGCTGAGCGTAAACTGCAGCCAGGCGATTTGCCTCAACCTCCCATCCGGACAAAAAGGCCTCGCCCTTGCTCTCACACAGATTGTGCAGCACACAGCAAGCAGCAATAACTACGGGGATATTCTTTTCGCTGATGTCCGAGCGAGTGAGTAAGCTCCGCCATCTCCCCTTGAGACGTCCGAAAGCACACTCCACCACCATTCTGCACTTGCTTAGCCGGTAGTTGAAGAGTTCCTTCTCACTGTCCAGGGCGCCTGTATAGGGCTTCATGAGCCAGGGCATTAGCGGGTAGGCTGGGTCCCCGAGGATCACTGTAGGCATCTGCACATCCCCAACCGTTATTTTGTGGTCCGGGAAGAAAGTACCTGCCTGGAGGAGTCTAAAGAGACCAGAGCTCCTGAACACACGCGCGTCATGAACCTTGCCCGCCCACCCGACGTTGATGTTGGTAAAACGTCCCCTATGGTCCACTAGTCCTTGCAGCACCATGGAAAAGTAGCCCTTTCGGTTAATGTACTCGCTGGCCTGGTGGGCCGGTGCCAGGATAGGGATGTGAGTCCCATCTATAGCCCCACCGCAGTTTGGGAATCCCATCGCGGCGAAGCCGTCTATGATGACCTGAACGTTTCCCAGGTTCACTACCTTTGAGAGCAGTTGCTCAACGATTGCGTGGGCTACTTGCATCACAGCAACCCCCACGGTAGATTTGCCCACGCCAAAGTGGTTCGCTACTGACCGGTAGCTGTCTGGCGTGGCAAGTTTCCAGAGGGCTATGGCCACTCGCTTCTGCACACTCAGGGCTGCTCGCATCCGGGTGTCCTGGCGCTTCAGGGCAGGGGCCAGCAAGTCACAGAGTTCAAGGAAAGTGCCCTTACGCATCCTGAAGTTTCGCAGCCACTCTGTGTCATCCCAGACCTGCAGCACTATGCGGTCCCACCAGTCCGTGCTTGTTTCCCGGGCCCAGAATCGCCGTTCCACACCATGAACTTGACCCATTGCCACCATGATCTCCACTGCCCGGCGTACCCTGCTTTGTGAGAGGTCTGCGCCACTCTCCTCACCGCGCTGCCGGAGCCTCCTCGCCCGATTTCTCAGTAGCTGACTGTTGCACAGGTGGACGATAAGGTGCGAGGAGTTGACAACGGCCATAAGTGCAGCGATGATCGCAGCGGGCTCCATGCTCGCAGTGCTGTGGCGTCCGCGCTGTAACCGACCAGAAAAGTGCGCGAACAGATTTCCCGCCGGCGCTTTCAGGGAGGGAGGGCGTTTGTGAGTGACGGTTGAATGATGACAGTTACCCAAAACCACCCTCGACACATTTTTCCCCCAGCAGGCATTGCGAGCTCTACCCAGCATTCCAATGGGCAGCGGGGAGTGTGGGAACTGTGGGATAGCTTCCCAC
Source organism: Mauremys mutica (assembly GCF_020497125.1). Lineage (NCBI taxonomy): Eukaryota > Metazoa > Chordata > Testudines > Geoemydidae > Mauremys > Mauremys mutica. Next base: position 34,304,488 of record NC_059075.1, read on the forward strand.
AGTGCACCGCTTCCAAAGTCGACGCTGGCCCCGTGAATGTGGACTCAGAAATTCGAATTAGTGTATTTAGTATGGATACACAAATTCGACTTCATAAGGTCGAATCCACAAATTCGAACTAAGTTGATTCGAAATAGTCTTGTAGTGTAGACAAGGCCTAAGTGGGGGGCTTGTGCATCCCAATGGGGCCTGGTTCTGGGATTTAAGTGCCTAAGTATCTCTGAACCTCTCCTTAGTGCTTTATAATGCATAACAGAATTAGTGGTCAAGATTTTTTTTTTAAGTACCTAAAGCTAGGATCCTAAATATAGATTTAGGATCTTAAATAAGTGGACTGATTTTCAAAAGTGCCAACCCACCCCCCCCCAATTTGCACTGAAACCAGTGCTGAGCAATTTTGAAAATCAAGCAACCTATTTATGTGCCTATCCCATTGAGCTAGGCACTGTACACCAATACAACAAAAATAGCAGCCCATGTCCCCGAATAACTTGCAACCAAAGTTTATGATGAGACAAGAAGATCATTCCCACGAACAGGAAGGCGGTGTGTAAGGTAACTGAAACAGTCATTATTAGTATAATCTTAACAGGCACAATGTGTGGGCTCAGCTGACGGTGGGGCAGGGAGGAGTTGTGATAAGGAAACAGGTTTCATTTACACTCGTCAGTTGACTTAGTATGAGCAGTAAGCAAAAATACCTACATATACATACACCCCCATGCCCCCAAGGGTATATACACACAATGTGGGCTTGGTTTACACACTATGGATATATGTTATATGTGTGTTTGTGCATGTGTGTATATGTCGGGTATGTATGAAATTAGAAAAACTGCCTTAATGTGTTTACCTGCAGATTTTTTCCTTCTGGAAAGATTCTGATGTGAAGTAGTTAGTGAAATGCAACCTGTATCGTCAGATCCTGCAGCACAACATTTTATGGTTTATGATCTATGTAGCAAATATCTATACAATATTGGCACATTAAAATGTCACCTGCTGACTGAAGGCTTTACATTTCCATACAGTGTTACTATAAACCAAATCACACAATTTAAATTTATGAAGCTAAATTCTGCACTGACCTATGCTCCATGTAACCACATTGAAGCTAATATGTCCAATTCGTCCCTGGTACAGTTTGCCTTTGCCTGAAGCCTATGTAGTTGCATCAGGGATATATTTGACCCAGTGAGATAGCAGAGGGTGTAGGTCAACATATGACAGGGCACATACGATTATTGAAAACATATGTCTACTTGGCAAATTAAGTATCACTTAAAAAAAAAATCAGGGCCTGATCCTGTAGCCTTTGCTCCCAGAAGAATGGTCAAGGATTTCTAAGGGGACTGCTCCCATGAGTATGGGCAGCAGGATCAGTGTATTATGTATTGATTATATGTATTTTTCCTACAGTACACTTGAAATTAAGAAGAGTGGATCAGTGTTGCCTCGCATACTCTGAAAAGAGTTCTACTTGCCATAAGGTCTGGTTACACTGCAGTTGGACACTTGTGGCTGGCCTGAGCCAGCTGACTTGGGATAAGGGGCTGTTTAATGGCTGTGTAGATGTTCTGGCTTGTGGTGCAGCCTGAGCTCTGGGACCCTCCCACCTTGCAGGGTCTTATAGCCTGATCCCGGAAGCCTATACAATAACTAAACAGCCCCGCAGCCTGAGCCCAAGTCAGCTGGCACTGGCCACCTGTGGGTGTTTGATTGCATTGTAGACATACTCAAAGATGCTAAAGACCAAATCATGGTTCCATAGATTTCAGTGGGCCTAGGATGTGGTTCTTAGACAACTGAGCAGTCTAGGAAATGATTTGTAATAGACAGTAAAATATGCATGCCCATGTCCCAATGGCTCTGGGTATCTTACCAAAAAGAAATTGAAAGTACAGTTGACAATAAGTAGGAGGCCTGATTTCCATTTTACTATTTATCTGCCACAATTTACATTCCTTTCTATTAGCTTCACTAGGGTTGGGTTTCCATTTTCAGGAGGATATCTGTTTGGCTTGAATAACCTCTTGTGCCTTTGCCATTTACTGTTTCTTGCATACCTGCTTGTGTTCAGGTGCACATACCTTCTGTGACTCTTCCACCCTATCTTAAAATAGCCTGTAATGTCCTCATTGCTGACTTTTTGACCAGCTTCCTCATAATCTGAAATCCCCCTTTCCTGAAGTTTAGGGTCTCCATCAGTTTTGCCCACAATAGCTCTCCCAAAGAAGTTGAACTTAATTTTACTGTGGTTGTGTTTACTTTAGTGGACCAACTATTGTTGCTTCTTGAACTTTGTGTTGCTTTGGACTTATTTAAAATAAAAACAACCACTCCTCTTGTGTGCTCTAGAATGAGCTGCTCCCAGCATCAGTTGGTTAAGTTGTCAAGAAATTGCTTTTTTTCAATCTTCTCCCATTATCACATTGACCAGTTTGTATCTGGGTGGTTAAAGTCACCCATTATTACTTTTTTTAGTAGATTTAGTTGCCTCTTTGATCTCATTCAACACTGTGCACTCATTCTCTTTTGAATATCAAGAGGTTGCTAATGTAATTCTTATTTTCTCGTGATTTGGGATTTGTATTCATCCAGAATCTAATGCATGGTCCTCCCCACTGAGGAGTTTCATCTCTTTAGGCTCTATGGAATGTATTAGGTATAATGCTACCTCTTCAACCTGTGACATCCTGCCCCATTAAATGGTCGGGCACTCTGTACTCAGTGGAGAGCCTCACTTTCAGTTGTTCTTGTCACCACAGCACACAGACCTAGGGGGAGCTGATTTAAATGCAGCTATCTCCTTCACTGCTGGATCCAAATATAACATAGACAATGAGGCTCTTCAATCACACCTGGGTCCAGTGCTCCCACTGTTGGACCAAGTAAGCAAATAATAATTAAAACAATTCACTTAGCTACACAAGGTGGTAGGCTACTGCCTATGCTGCAGGGGTAGCTTGAGCCAGCTAGCAAGAGAGAAGTATTGAGGAGAGGGCTGTTACGCTTGCCATTCTGGAGCTGCTGAAGAAAGAGCAGTGAAGGGGAAGCAGCCAGGGCCGGCTCCAGGCACCAGCCGAGCAAGCTGGTGCTTGGGGTGGCAGATTCCAAGGGGCGGCATTCCCGCAGATTTTTTTTTCCCCTTCGCCTCTCCAGCCGCCCTATAGGGGGCGGCAGCGCAGAGGAGGGGAGCGCCCTGCTGGGAGCGGTGCCAGGTCTGTAGCAAGCCCGACAGGTTTTTTTTTTTTTTTCCTTTAGCCATTCCGGCTGCCCCGCGGGTTCCCGCCCCCACCCCCGCCTTTGCTGCTCCGGCCGCCCCACAGGTTTTTGGTTTTATGTTTGTTTTTTTTTTGCTTGGGGTGGCAAAAAAGCCAGAGCCGGCCCTGTCAGCTTCTTTCTTGGCCTCATGCACTCCAGGAGCAGTCTGCCTTAGCCTGCACTGACAGTCTACAGCCGTAGAGGGATCCCAAGAACAGGAGGGATCAAAGGAGGGATTTTACAGTCATCAGTGTAAGCACCCAACCAGCAGAGAGACATCAAGTACAGACACTGCAGGGTTTTTTTTAAAAATAATCAATGTGCAGAGAAAAGCTGCAAGCCCAGGTAGAAAAGAAAAGAAAAATGGTTTAGTGGAGAAGAGAACATGTCCAGGAGGTGAAGTTCAACAAGAGAGAAGTGAAATAGCAACTTTTGCAGGGAATGTTGGTTAACTATATGAAAACTGCAAATTATGGGTGGCATACCATGAACCTTTGGAGCAATTTGTATCCTGCAATTCCATTCCAGATGGACTAGTTTCAACCTGGCTGACAGTGATGCGTCTGAAGACATACAAACTGCTGCATGACCTATTGTCTCCAGCTCTGCTCGGAAATGCCATGTATGCCATAATTACTGTAGCACTGCAGGAACATTTCTCTCTTACCCCATCCATGATGGCAGAATGTAATTGGTTTAGGGAAGTGGAGAGTCAGTAGCATAGGTTGTGTGACCAATTTGTCTCTGGATTATGCAATGACCAGATCCAGAAAAAGTTATTGACTACATCAGCAATTACATTCAAGAAGGCTGTTGAGGTAGCTAGTGCCATGGAAACTTCACAGAAGGATTCTCTGGAGCTTAGTTTGAACCAAGAAATAAATCTCCTGAATTGGTGAGAAAGAGGACTACAGGAACATAAGGAATTTTCCATTCGGCTGTTGTACACATCTGTGCATGCTGAGAAGGATTGCCAGGTCATTTGCAGGAAGTGTCAGAAGAAAGGACACTATGACTGGTCACGTAGTTCAGTGACCAGTAACACAGAAAAACCATCCATCCAAGAAGACACCTATGAAGACTAAACTTAAAAGGATGGAAGCTGGAAATTTATAATGTGGAAAAAGACAAGAGGTCTAGTGACACTGACCTTGACCATGATTTTGAAGACTAATACTGGAGAAAAGTTAGTCCCAAAAAGGGATATTTGAGGTGAAAATTCAACTTGATGGACAATCTGGTGGCTTTACCTTTGTATGGGATTGAAGGAAAGGACCCACCATTATTTGGCAGAATGTGTTTTGAGAAGCTCAAGGTGAATTGGACCAAGATCAAAGCAATAATGAAAGCACCTCAAAACCTTCAAGAAATACTGGACAGACACTCCAAAGTTTTGGACAAAACTTGGACAGATGAGCAATGTGTCAGTGAAGCTCACTGTTAAGTATGATAGTCAGCCAAAATACTGCAAGCCCAGAGTTGTGCCTTATGGTCTGAAGCCTCTAGTGGAAGCTGATGTGGACCATTTAGTGAACACTGGAGTCTTGTCACCAATTTCATGCAGTGAATGTGCTGTGACCATCATACCAGTGATCAAGGAGGATAGCGCCAACCAAATTTGTGGAGATTTCAAAAGTGATGCTGAATCCAGGTTTATGTATAGACCTGAATCCAGTACCTCATATTGAAGATTTGTTTACTACTCTTACTGAGGAACAGTGTATCAGTAAATTGGATTTGCTCAATGCATTATGTTAATAGCATAACTCAAATTGATGTAGCTTAGATCTACTTACTGCGGGGTCCACACTATGCAATGCCGATGGGAGACGCTCTCCTGTCGACTCCCCCTACTCTTCTCGATCCAGTGGAGTACAGGAGTTGATGGCAGAGCAATCTAAGGTTGATTTAGCGGGTCTTCACTAGACCCGCTAAATTGACCGTTGATGCATCCATCGCTGCTTGTCAATCCCCTGGTAAGTGTGGACAAGCCCTAAGTCTCTCTAACCTTCATTTTTAGGACTGCTTAACTATGACAGTAAATAGCTGCCTTATCTGGCAACAGTACTAGCACTTTTGCATGAACTGTTACAAACAATTCTTTTTAAAAGAAGGACATTGACTAAAGAATGTGCATGTACATTTAAGGAGGGAAAGAAACTGACATAAGTCAAAGTTCTTACGCACTTTAATGCATTGCTACCATTGCACTTGGTTTGATGCGTCACCATATGGTTTGATGCGTCACCATATGGCAGCTCTTTCCCACATTTTTCATGATGGCAGGGAGAAATCAATTGCCCTCACTTTATGAACACTCACCACCCCTGAGAAAAACTATGCACAAGTAAAGTGAGACACTCTCGGGATTATCCTTGGAATTCAGAAATTTATTATCTTCTGTATCTGTAAGCACTAAAGAATCCACCATGTTACAGTAATGCCACAGTAGGAAAATCCTCTTTTAGTATAACAACTGTCCTCATTTCAGGGTCTGGCCCTAGATGAAACCACCCAGATGGTCCTTATTGGTTTTGGAACGTGTATGAAACATCCCAGTAATTTTATGCCAGGGCACAGATTTGTCTCATTTACCAGTAAAAGCAGCCCTTTGGTGTGTTTTTGTTTGCTCCTGTTTCTGTGGGCTGGCAGCAAGTGCAGTCTGAATGTGGTGACGCTTATTTAGTTGTGCAGGGAACAACTAGTGTGGTGAATTGAAACAAAGTGTGGAAGGAGCATTAAGCTTGTGTTCTCATGGGTGGTTTGAATGATCACTGTTGCATATTATGTCAAAACATTAGTTTCACAGAGGGCTCAGAATGGAAAGAAAAACCATAGTATGTGCTAATGGTTTTGACACGTCCCAGGGGCTGAAAGGTAGAGCAGGCATCTTGATCCACCTACAATGGCTGAAAAATGTCCTATATCACTCTCCAGCAACCTTCCTTGGCCAATATACAGAGTGGTCTTGATGGGCTTTGGAAGGAACTGTGAACAGGGGGGGGACTTTTAAGGATCTGGGACTTTTAAGGATCGGGGGGGGACTTTTAAGGATCTGAGTGAGGTCTGAAGGATCCCCAGATAGTTGTGAAAAATGATCTATATCTGGAAACAATCATGAAGGAAACTAATTGCTTGTTCAGGCTTTTATTATCAGTTTTTATATCAGATGTCACAGTCAAGGGTTTGCTCCAGCCATGCTGCCTTCAGCTGTGAGTCTATTAACCTTCGCAGGCTAAGAAAGGTTTGGCCTGTTCCATTCTTGGATAGGAGATTTCTGTGGTTATTCAGTATATGGCACTGCTCTCTTAGTCAGTAGTGACCCATTGTTCCAACATGGACTTAGGGAGCCATTGGGGTGTCAGAAATGCCATCTTGTGGAACTGATCTCTTACACTCATTAAAGATCTACTAGCATTTGACCAGTCTGTATCTTGGCAGTGTCCAGGTCAAATTTTAATTTGAAAACTTCCATTTCCCCTCCCTATATTTTCCCCGCTCTGGTTTCAGGTGGAGGTGATATTTGTCATTTCCTTTCTAAATCAACTGGTGTTATGAATAGTTAAAATGCTGCCATGTTCCACCACAGAGCTGAATGCATTTCATTGATGGGTGAGGTAATTCCTATATAGAGATTGGAGATCAACTACCTATAAAATTCAGATCTGGAGCCACATTCCAAGCTGCTAATGTTCAAGGATATTAAAGAGACAAGGTGGGTAGGTAATATCTTTTTATTGGACCAACTTCTGGATCAACACAACTATGACAACACTGCATGCAGAGTTCAAGGGTGGTAGGATTAAATCTGGAATTTTGGTTCAGGACACTTGAGAAATGCAGACTGGCCACAAAACCGAGGTATAGATTGGGCTTGAATCCTGTAAACCCTGACATTTGGAGAGATTTGATTCTGGGGTTTTGGTGTGGACTTGCATCTGATGTAGATAAACAGCTCCCAGTATCACTGTATTTTGCACCCATGCAAAACCCATTGCTATCAGTGAGGGGTGCACAAGTACTACTGCAAGCAGACTGGATCCCCTAATTCAAGAAGAAATGTGCTAAACAAGTAATGTATTATCTTTAGCAGATTTTCTGATATATTTGGATAAACTTGCTTGTGGTAGTGTTTCCACAAGCCACTTGTAAACACCCTAACAAATTCTGGTGCTGTCAGCTGCTCGAAGTGATAACAGCATGGTCCATTCATCAGCCCACATTATAAACATTGTCAGTAAAAAGTACAAGCTGCCTATTAAATCACACCCATTTGTTGCATTTCAGGCTATTGCTGAGTTTAGAAGGGCTGTTATCTCTGGGAAGAATTAGCTCAACTCTGTAAGTTGCAAAGAGAAACAAGAGAAATGGTTTATGGATGTTGGCCTGATTGTCCATCTTGCTGTGAGCCATTCTAGTCAAACTGCTACTGACTGGCTGCCAATAGGATGTGGGAATTGGTGCCTGAGGAGTCAAGAATGGGAAAAGGTTGAAAGGCTTTTTGTAAGGAGACAGCTACCATGGTTCTAAGCATAGTGTAAGAACCTAAACACTTTGGACCATTGATGTAATAAAGTAGTTTGCCCCATGGACCTATTTTTTTTAATAGATTAGAATAAATATGTCCCCTTTCAGAATGCAGCAAAATATAATTTTCTTACAAAAACCCACTGTGACGGCCTCCCTAATAGTTCCCTAATGTCTCTGTAGAGTAGTGACAAGTGTCATATATTTGAAATGGCCAGTTGTCCAGCCGTTCAAATAAACATGGTTTAGAAAGAAATCAAAGGATCCGTCCAGAGGCCACTGTAGGAAGGTACCTACGGGGGAAACTGGTGGCCGTGGCAGGAGATGGGACTGGCAGGGCTGCCCGGGGAGCGGGCAGCTGCCAGCTGAGGCTCTGGGGAGCAAGAAGCAGCCCCAAGAAAGGCTGCCGGGAAGTGCTCTCCGCAGCTGCTCCTCACCCCCAGGGCAGGTAAGATCTCGACGACAGTGGCTCAGATGCTGAGAAGTTTGGGGCTGCCCCTGTTGGCACTGAGTGCTACTGGGGCTTCAACCACAAGCATAGAGATCACCCGGCTCCCTGTCAGTGCCTTGCTTGCACCTGCTGTCCTGGACTCGCACTGCAGCCACCACCTCAACTTTGTGTCTGAGCTCTGGAGGCGCTGCCACTGCATGGGCTGTGAGTCCGACAGTGAGGAGCTCATCTGGAAAGGTGAGGGGGACATATTAGAGGGGTGCAGGGTCCAGGCAGGGAGTGCAGAGTGAGTGGGTGGGGGACTGGCAGTATGAAGGCTGAGGTGCAGGGCTGGGCCAGAGGCAAGGGTACTGAGGTGTAGAGACCCCCACCTCTGTCCAGTGGGAAGAACCCTGCCACACAGCTCTGGTGGCCTTATGTGGGGTGGGGTGTCTGCACTGCCCATTAACGGAGTCACTATAGGCTGGGAGCTGCCCCTTGCCAGTGCCTGAGTCCCACTTTTATTGAACCACGTGGGTCCGTGGGAACAAGCCGCTGCTATCCCAGGACACTGAGCTGGAGCTCATTCACCTTTTGAGCCCCGAGCAGCTGATGCTGACATGTTCAGAATGGGCCATTGTAGAGGGGGCCTCAGCTGAGGGGATAGTGAGCCCAGGAAGTGGATCTCAGGTGCTTGCAGGGGCTAGGGAAAAGGCTGGGGAACTTTCATGCTGACCGGAGCTGGCTAAGCCTGCCTGGGTGTTGGACTGTTCCCATCCCATGTGGTCTGTCACTGGGGCCCAGCAGCCCCTGCAGCCTCAGCCTGGGACCTGACTTGTCAGTCTCTAACTTGGCTTCATGAGGTTTTGGGGTGAGGTGGCAGCAGCGGGGGAGGCACGGGGGTCTGCTGTGAATATCTAAGAGGGTAGGAGGGGGCAGCAGACTGAAGTTTCGCTTAGGATGGCAGAGTGGCCACTAGAGCTACAGTTTGAGTCCTTTTTAGTTTTAAGGCTGCATTTTGTTCAAGCCTCCGTACGTACCTCTCCCGATGATATCTGGGGTGGGGTGGGCATACATTTGTAAGAGCAAATGCCTGAGTGTGCAATTTGCATGGGATTTTGTGTATGCACATGGATTTTTGCATTTTGTAATCCCCCATCTACTGCAAAACGATTTGGGAAGATCAATTGAAAATGACTATCAGAGTGAAGGACAAAATCCTTTTCTCCCCTGCCGTGATGTTCATGCATAGGAAGAGGATGTAGACAGCCTTTGTTCCCTATTTCCTTGCAGAGCAGAATTCCAATCAGGCACTCGGTAGGGATTTTGATACCCTGGCTGGCATAACATGATCTCAGTGGGGTGCAGTCAGGTCCCACTCCACAGAGCCCCACTCCTTGCTGAGATGTGCAACATGTGATAGCTGGGGTGCCTGAACTTCTTTACAAAGATGACTTCTATAGCCTATTTTGATGCTGGTCACCTTGAGCCACTCTGAGCTGTGTAGGAGGGATGGCTCTTGGATTCATCAAGTCTGCATTGAATGGCTCATAGTCTAGTTCCACATAGGAAAGACAGGATTTTATTCTAAGGTAGTTGCAAGAAAAGAAATGATAGAATTCCAATGTAAATATCTCAGAAAAGCCAAATGAATAAAGACCCTCTGTTTCAGAAAAGAGACTCAGCTCAGTGCATGGAGACTTTAGGAATGTTGCCCCCAGTTTAGTAGTAATAAGTCTGATACAAGAAAGCCCCACAATTCATATAGGAGAACAACCCCTTGAAATGCAAGGGTGCTGTGTTCTGTTGAATGAGGCTTTTTTATATATTCATAATGGGAAGATGAAAAAAGCTGAATGATTTTAGTTGTTAGAGAAAGTGCTCTAAATGTTTCACAAAGGCTTAGATCTTCTAATAAATTGTCAAATGAAGTTGCAAAACTGACTGGCAGAAAGAAAGAAGACATTAGTCTGTTCGTCAGAGGGTGGAGATGGATGGCATGAGAGAGATCAGTTGATCATTGCCTGTTAGGTTCACTCCCTCTGGGGCACTTGGCATTGGCCACTGTCGGTAGACAGATACTGGGCTAGATGGACCTTTGGTCTGACCCGGTACGGCCTTTCTTATGTTCATGGGGGGCAAAGAGATTTTTTTTCACCCGTTTAAAAAAAAATTACATTTTGCTTTTCACACTGTTGGAATGTTCTCTGGATTTGCATTGGCACTTCTTTCCCAGGCACTAATGTGTCAGTTGAGAGAATGTTCTCAGTAATGAATGACATTGAACTGATGACAAAGCAGAATGCGAGTACAGTGCAGGGGCAGGAAGTGGATCTCAGGTGCTTGGGGCAGGAAGTGGATCTCAGTAAGGGAAGAAAATAAAAAAGCTAGCATTGTCATTAATATGAAACACCCGCTGTGAGCTCAGTGAAAGGCTATTAGGGAGCAGGCAGCTTCTGAACAAAGCATTTTCCGAGAGAAGTGAAGACAAAACTCTCTTCTTCCTATGGATCATTGTTTTCAAATACGTGCTTTTAGTCTCCCATTACATCATATTTAGGGCTTCTTTGGGGGTTTATTTTCATTGTTCAGCGTTTAGTTTTAGCAATTTTTCAATTTTATGTAGATATCTAAAAATGAGGGTTTCTCTTTGTATAACGGTTTAACGTAGTATTATTTCAAACACCACTACATTAAAGCACATTAGGGAACCTATAGTGAGCACCAGTAGGGTCTGCATGGACCAGTTAATGCACAACATGTTAGTGCGCTTTAAAAATCACAACCCCACAGCCTGGATTACGTGTCAGTGTAGACAAGCCTTAGATACAAGTAACCATTTCTGGAGTTTTTCTGGTGCTTATTGGATAAACACTGATTTCATTTATTTATTTTATCAGGCATGTTTTATTGGTGTTTATTGGTTAAAAACTAAAATCAGAAGCCCTAATTATAAGCTGCTCACCATACACGTGCTGGAACACATGACACGCTATCCTGAAGTGGCTGTAGAGTGTGAGTACCAACCTCAGGAAAGACTGTTAAGAACCTGGGAACAAATCCCAACTTGGTTGTGAGTTCTATACTTAGATTTCACCAACCAGATAGACGTGTAAACTCCTCATGCACTATAACAGCCTCAACATGGAGTCACAGACAGTCCCCTTGGGTATTCAGATCTGTCTTGCTGGTCAGGTAAGCTTGCCTTTTGTGACAAATGGTCCCTTACACCAAAGAGCACAGCAGTATTCAGGTGACTCCCAATCCCAAAAGGACCAGTCATTTACCCCAAGTCAGTTGGACCTTAGGTCTCGTACCAAAGACAACGCGTGTCACCAATCCTATAATAAACTATCTAAAACTTATTATATGGGAAACAAGAGTTATTGGCAAGGTTGAACCATGTGAACATACACTCAAAAATTAGTTACAATCTTAAGTTTCATAGTCTTTAACGCAGTGGTCCCCAAACTTTTGAGGGTCGTCTCCCCCTCAACCCCGGAGCCAGGGCTGTGGCTGTGGCTGGGGGGTGGGGCTGGGGATGGAGCTGCAGCCAGGGGCCAAGGCTGGGGACGGGATCAGGAGCAGAGCCGAAGCTGGGCCACAGTGCGGGCCAACAACTGGGCCTGCGGTTAGGTGTGGCTACACTCTTGGCCCCGCCTCCAGCCTCAGCCTCAGAACAGATCTGTGGCCAGGTGCCAAGGCTGCGGGTGGAGGCGGGAGTGGAGCTACAGCTGGGCCATGGTGGAGGCTGGCAGCTGAGCCCCTGGCTGGGTGCAGAGCCACGCCGAGGCTGGGGACTGGGCCAGGTGCAGGACCGGAAGCTGGGGCCATGGCTGGGAGTGGGGTGGGGCTGGATGGCGCTTCCTCCCCACCCCATGGGGGCTGGGCCTCCTTTGCCCACCCCCTAGAGGGTGCGTCCCACAGTTTGGGGACCTCTGCTTTAAGGTCAGAGGGCTCATCGTGATCATTTAGCCTGACCTCCTGCACGCTGCAGGCCAAAGAACCTCGCCCACTCACTCCTGAAATAGACCCCTAACCTCTGGCTGAGTTACTGAAGTTCTCAAGTAATGGTTTAAAGACTTCAAGTTACAGAGTATTCACCATTTGTGCTAGTTTAAACTTGCAAGTGACCTGTGCTGCAGAGGAAGGCAACCCCCCATTCTGAATCTGCCAATCTGACCCGGGGGAAAATTCCTTCCTGACCCCTAAGCATGTTGGCAAGACCCATCAGGCAGAAACCTGGGAAAGAATTATCTGTAGTAACTCAGAGCCCTCCCCATCTAGTGTCCCATCTCCAGCCTTTGGGGATTTTTGCTACTGGTAGTCGCTGACTGGCCAAATGCCATTGTAGGCAGTCCCCTCACACCATCCCCTCCATAAACTTTTCAAGATCAGTTTTTAAGCCAGTTTTTTTCCCCACACTGCTCCCCTTTGAAGGCTGTTCCAGAACTTCAGTCCTCTGATGGTTAGAAACCCGTGCCTAATTTTGAGCCTAAACTTATTGATAGCCGGTTTACATCCATTTTTTTTCTTGTGTCCACATTGGCACTTAAATAGCTCCCTGGTTTTTATCCCTCTGATGGTCGTTAGAGAGAGCAATTGGATCTCCCCTCAACCTTCTTTTGGTTAGGCTAAACAAGCCAAGATCTTTGAGTCTCCTCTCATAAGGTAGGTTTTCCATTCTTCTGATCATCCTAGTAGTCCTTCTCTGCACCTGTTCCAGTTTTAATTAATCTTTCTTAAACATGGGAGACCAGAATTGCACCCCGAATTCCAGATGAGGGCTCACCAGTGCCTTGTATAATGGTACTAACACTTCCCTGTCTGAACTGGAAATACCTCACCTGATGCATTCTGGGATTGCATTAGCCTTTTTCACAGGCGCATCACATTGACAGCTCATAGTCATCCTATGATCAATCAATAAACCCAGGTCTTTCTCCTCCTCTGTCACTTCCAACTGATGAGTCCTCCAGCTTATAGCAAAAATTCATGTTGTTAGTCTCTAAATCCAAGATCTTGCACTTTGCACTATTAAATTTCATCCCATTCCTATTACTCCAGTTTACAAATTCATCCAGATCTTCTTGTATGATATTCTGGTCCTTCTCCCAACTTTTTGTTAAATAAGATTGGTCTCAAGACTGATCCCTGAGGAACTCCCTGCTGCCTGACAGTTCAGCTTTCAGTATGATCCATTGTAGTCTCCCCTTTAGCCAGTTCCTTATCCACCTTTCAATTCTCATAATAAGCCCCAAATTCTTCAATTTAACAAATAATTTCCTATGTGGAACTATATCAAATGTAATGGACGCTTCTATAATCAGCAAGCTCTATTTATGTACTTTAGGCCTAAACGAGGCTCAGCATGGCGGATCTGTTGCTTATGCCTAGAAAACCTTTCCCCTCAGAAGCCAAGCAGCATAGAGATCCTGTTCCTCCTTGTTAGGGGTTTTTATTCCCTTCCTCACTTCTGCTCTGAGCTGCACTCTCCAGTGATGGGAGGAATTCACTTGCATGACTCAGCTTCATGTTGAGGATGGGTTTTTTTTGTTGTTGTTCTCTTTAATGTTCCACATTAGTCCATCTGGTGTCAATTGGCCTTCCCAATTGGGCAAAACATAACACTTTCTTTTGGAGATCAGCATTTCACACTGGTTAATGTCTCTCTCCTGTCTGGTGATTTACAGTTAGAGGCTTACAATACAAATGCTTAAATATTACCTTACACTACAGCATGGGGTACTGCTGTTATAAGTGACAATGCATGCTGTAACACACAAGCATTCAAGAAAGCCTAAACACATTCTTATAATCCTAATACCTATTTTAACAATACTAATATACAGATGAGCCAGACTGATTCCAGCTATGGTTTTGTTAGAGTTTAGTTGAGACATGGGGTTCTTGGCAGGAGCTGGCACCTAGTCTGCCAGCATCACAGAAGCCTCACCTAACTGAGGAGATTTTTCAGCCTCCGTGTTCTGCGGTTTTCAAGCTAACAGATTGCTTCTGCACATGGCTCTTAAAATTATAGCAAATCATTTTTCAGTAAAGATATAAGAAATGATATAACAGCTATTTGAGGGTCTAAACACACACACTGCTCCAGAGATGGTTCCCAGACTCTTATTATATTGGCTTGTCAGTGTCACAGAAATTCTTTCCCTGTATGTTACTCTCTGTTGGCTCTTTCTATTTGATGTTGTATTTATTTTTGCTTGATCACTTTTTTTCCTGGTGGTCAATAAAGTTGTAGTAACAATATCAGCTGAGATATAGCTATAGCTTGCACTAGATCAGTGGTTTTCAAACTACGGGTCGCAACCCAGTATTGGGTCATGGAATGTAAGGCACTGGGTCATGGCAGCTCTGGTCAGCACCACCGACTGGGCTGTTGAAAGTCCTGTTGGCGCTGCCCAGCTAAGGCAGGCTAGTCCCTACTTGTTCTGACACCGCACTGTGCCCCGGAAGCGGCCAGCAGCAGGTCTGGCTCCTGGGTGGGGGGTCTGGGGCTCCCGGCCAAGGGAGCCAAGGGAGCTGGGGGTGCGGTGCCTGAGGGTGAGAGCCACGTCGAGCTGCTTGCGCGCCTTCACCTGGGAGCTGGACCACTTCCAGGGAGCAGCGCAGTTTGCGCTGCTGACTGGGAGCCCGAGGTAAGCCCGTGCCCCAATTCCCTGCCCCAACTCTGAGCCTCCCCAAACCCAGAGCCCCCTCCTGAACCCCAAACCCCTCATCCATGGCCCCACCCCAGAGCCTGAACCCCCAGCGAAGAGTCCTGACCCCCTCCCACATCCCAAACCCTGCCCCAGCCAAGGGCCCCTCCCACACCCTGAACCCCTCATTCCTTGTCCCACCCTGAAGCCCTCACCCCTGCACCCCAACTCTCTGCCCCAGCCCTGAGCCTCTCCCACACTCCAAACCCCTCATCCCCAGCTCTGTTGGGTCACAGGCATCAACAATTTTCTTCACCTGGGTCGCCAGAAAAAAAGTTTGAAAACCACTGCACTAGATTATAGATGATATAGGTATGACTTGAGATATAACTCATACCTTGAGATATACTCCTGTATTTTGTGAAAGATCTGGGTACAAATCAAATCCAGACCGGCTGCTGCAAAACCTTAGATCTGAGCACCCTCAAACTTTGGGAGCATTCGGATCCAGTCTATGCAGCTCAGGCTCATCACTACTTATTCTCTACTTTTGTAACTCTGTATCTAATATTAAGTGCAGAATTCAATTGGCCTTAATGGGGAAGTCATGAATGGCATCTCCATAATATTGTATTTAACAGATCATAGTGACATAAGTCTGGATTATGCACTCCCAAAGTTAATGGGAGTTTATTCCATTGGCTTGAATGGAAGCAGAATCAAATTCTGGTCAGTGGCAATTATTTACAGATGGGATTATCTGTTGGCAAAAGATGACACGTGATGTACTCTGCAATCTGTCCCCATAAAACTCATCCATGGTTGGCACTTACTCGGTTACAATAGTGTAACACTGTCTAAATGGGCCTAATACCAACCTCACAGATGGGCACAAGTATCTGCATACATAGGAACCAGCATGTGCTTTAACTCTGAGTTCTTCAGGCACTCAGTTCACCAAGGAACAACTGAACAGCAGTCGGTGCAGTGTGTCAATGACTAAGACTAAGGGGGGGTGCCACCCCAATACTCCAGCCACGAGCTGGATAAACTGACAAGTTTTAAAACTGCTTCTGCTACTACATAAGGCACATCTGGGGCTCTGGTGAACCAGCACTTGTGTGTTTGCACACACAGAAACTCTGCCTGCTGTTGGGCTTTGTACAGGAGGCACCCATGCAACTTGTTAAAATAGCTGTCGGAGGTTTGCTGAATAGTTTGCCTCACTGCATACTGTAATTTAGTTTTATACTGTAACTCCATAGGCTTTTGGGCCTTCATATCCCACACTGTCTCATCTTTTTCCTTTTTAAATTTGTGCTTGATAGTGTTGAACCCAATGAGGTTCTTATCTTGACTGGGGTGCTTACACAATACCATAACAATGGAATTAAAATGAGCTGAAGGGAGTTGTGTCCAAATCCCAGTGAAATCCCTTATGTGCCTTTAAAAATGTGAGACAATGACAGTCCCTAAAATACTTTTGAAGTCTGGGCTGCTCCAGTCAATGTGGCAATAGGCTTTCCACCGATCTATGTTTTTGAGTTCTCTCTGTACCTCAACTACAGCAAAAAGAAACAGAATGGTGGTGCTGTTTTAAGTACCTAGTCCGATAAGCCTAACTCGCATGAATACATCTTGCTCATGTGAATAGATCCATTGACTTAAATGGGACTATTAATAGAAAGCCTGCTTGCATAATTAAGGATTTACAAGATCATTCAATTGTAAATTCTTCAGGGAAGTGAATTGTCTGTTTATTGAGCACTGGGC
Organism: Mauremys mutica; assembly: GCF_020497125.1. Lineage (NCBI taxonomy): Eukaryota > Metazoa > Chordata > Testudines > Geoemydidae > Mauremys > Mauremys mutica. The sequence goes on from NC_059075.1 coordinate 34,321,141, forward strand.
ATATTTATGGTACTGTATATAAATGACTGTAAAATATAGGGTCAAATTAATCTGTGGTGTAATTCCAGTGGCTTCAATGAAGTTACAGCATGGATAAATTTAGCCGATCAGATTTTGTTGCTGTCATTCTCAGCTCCTCCAGCAAGAAGCATTTGGTATCATTGTAACTTGCCTAGTTATGAGAGACAAGCAAAAACATGATTGCTGCTTTCTTGTGAATGAGAAATTTATTAAGTATTCTCTTTGGAAAAGTTTTGGCTTCATTCTGCTCAAATTGACTGTGCTACTTTAACCTGCTACCTGAGGTCATTTTAATTATATCTGACAAATGAGTTATGGTTACCAAATGAATTAGATTTCATTTTCATAAGTAATTACGATGCAAATTGTAAGTGTTATACCCAGTTTCCTAGAAATGAATTGGGTAGATATTCTCTCTCTCTCTCTCTCTCTCACACACACAAAGTTAACTTATTTTCCAGGGAATGCTGAACATTAATGGTACTATGCATGTTCCCACAGATGGAGGAAGTAGAAAATCTTCCCAGGAAAGAGCATTTCAAAACTTTGCCTTTGTTTAAATTGAGGGTTACAATTTGGCTCAGATAAGCACACACAAGTCCAGACGTGTATCTGACTCTTATCTGAACTATTCAGTTGTCAAGAGTGGGCTGAAAATCTTGTGATATGTTGACATTTGCCAATGTCCATCCTGGCTGGCTCCATTGCAGAGCTTAGTTGAAAAATAATGGGAGCAGGAAATGGAGAATGATTTTTTTTTAGCCCTCAAAATTCTCCTGAAATATAGGATTTTCAACAATACAGTGTCCTTTAACACTGTCAGGGAATATTGATTTTAGTAGAGACACAGAGAAAAAAACACTAACTGCTAAATTACCAATACATTTCCCATAGCACCTAGGGATTTCTTGGAAAGATCTCTCATGGAAGTATTGATTGTGCCATAATCTGGCGTGATCGTTACCTGGTGGTTTGGCTGCAGTATTAATACTGTTCATTTGTCTGTAAAATTGAACATCAGCACTTTGTGATCTAAGATGCTGGCAGACAATATTGTCTTTAGTTCAGAGGGGAGGTCATTGCAGGAAATGTCTGTGATAATTAATGCCAAAGAGTAGGTTTTATTTGAACTCTTTCCCACAAGCCTTTCTTCAATCCAATTGCTATGATCCAATGCTAAGAAGAGGGATTGGCTAGCAAATTAAGGCTAGATTTTGATACCTTCATTCATGACGAATAATAACTTGCTCTGCAAGTAAGCAATTGAAGTAAATAGGATAACTCACGGATTCAGATGCTACTGAATCAAAGTAAGGGTATCAGAATCTGGCCCTTAACAAACAAGTTCTGCACCCTCTTCTGTGTTAGTCCTTTTCTCATTAGCACTGCTGATATGCTGTGTGTTGAGGTTGGGAAAGGAATGAACCTTACCCCATGAATAGCTTGCAACCTAGACCTGTGGCCATGTTTAGTGAGTCTGAGGGTGTAGGGAGGAAAGGCCAGAGTCATGGCAAAGTGGAGACAACAAATATGCTGCAATGGAAATCTATCACTCCTGGGGGAGTGGAGTTTTTAAGCAGCTATGGGGTTACTGCAGATTCAGGGTACAGCAGGGATCATAGAGCTACTCAGAGGTCAGCAGTGCCCAGCCTGTTGTTCAGAGAATGTGCTGATTTGCAGAACTGTGCTTAATTTCTCATGTTTAATCAAAATGAATTATATTGCTGATGCATCTGTTAAAGTTGAGGGCAATTGCAGCTATACTCCTGCTCCATGGCCCACCCTGTATTCCCCCTCTAGGCTCCTCAGATGTCACCTCTCTTAGGTGGAAGCTCATAGAATATCAGAGTGGGAAGGGACCTTAAGAGGTCATCTAGTCTAACCTGCTGCTTAAAGCAGGACCAATCCCCAACTGGCACCCTCAAGGATTGAGCTCACAATCCTTGGTTTAGTCGGCCAATGCTCAAGCCACTGAGCTATCCCTCCCCCACCAAATGAGTACTTTTCAAGTGTTACAAGAGAGATTGAAATAAGGCCATTTCATCAGGTAGAATAAAGAAGTTGTGTCAGGAGTGTCTCTCTCTCCTTCCTGAAAAAGGTTTTTTGTAAGGCTGCACTGTTCCATCCCTACACTGTGATATCCCCAGCAAGCCAGACTGCCTAAACAGGCCAGCGCCTGCACTTTGCTTTCCCTTCAAAGGCTATGAACAGTTGTAATTGCCAGCAGTTACAAGTTATCATAAATGTGCTCCTTGTAAGCAAGCACATTTTTTCTTAAGATGAAAGCATTGCAGAGAAAATATGTAAAATAACCTACCAAATACATGCTAATAAGATTACTAGAGATCACATCCTGACTTCAGCTAGGGCTCTGGTAGGAGTCAGTCCTTCAAATTCCACCAAAGCATTTGTTTTGTCATTATAAGCTTTCAAGCCTTACTCAGAACTAAGCACATCAATGTGTAGTTCTGTCTTTCCTTTATACAGCTTGGAACTTCAATCACGAGGCTCTGGGAACAGGTAGTCAGCAGACAATGGTGCCCTGTTCAGGGCATAACTTCAAAAGGCTGGGTTTTTGCATAACTGGAGGTGGGGAATTTGCATTCATCTTCCCCCTAGCACAGGGGTTCCAAACTTTTTGCTGGCACATCCTCATGTTAATGATGTCTTTCTTGCTAGGACCCCAGACTGCATGAGGATGCCATTTTGTAGAGCAAAATGGCATCCTCCACACAGCATGACCTTGCATGCACTGTACATGTGAGGTCACACTGCATGGAGGATGCCATTTTGTTCTACAAAATGGCATTCTCCATTCAATGTGACCTTTCACGCACCATACATACACTGTGCAGAGGATGCCATTTTGCAGAACATGGACCATGACCTTGCATGCACCGTGACTTCACACACACTGTATATGTGCGGTTGTGCTGTGTTGAGCAAAATGGTGTCCTCTGCAGAGTAGGGATCTCTGCAACCCCATCTCCTGATGGCATGGCCCCCATTTGGGATTGCAACCCACAGTTTGGGAACTGCTGCCCTAGAGATTCCCTAGGCAAACTACTTGATGCTATTTTGTCCCAAAAGTTCATTCTTGTCTTGCATGTTGTTCAGTAGAGTCCTTTGAAGTTCATAACACTTCTCAGGGTACATATCACATCTCCTGCCTCAAGAGAGAGACTACATACAATCCCAACACACAAATAATACATAAACCATTAATTTAATACAATGGACCCCAAACATGCTGAAACTTAATTCAGTAAGGTCTCCCAAGGATATTGCAGGAAATTGCTATATCTGTCACAGCATTTTAAAGGTGATGATAAAAAGAAGCCCCTATGCACATCTTTTAAGTCCATGCATCAATGTGCTGGCCAGAATCCTTCCAGCTGCCACTACATCACTGTGTGAATGAGGGATTTGCTTTTATTATGAACTTCACATGGTAACTTAATCCTTTAATCATGTTGTATGAGAGATTGGGAAGAAGCAGATAGGCAGTCTAGGTTTGATTTTTGTTTTACTGACCAACACTGTTTTTACTTTGCTAGGTTCTTAGGGACATTTGCTTTTCTTTTTGTTTTGTTGTAGAGGGGAGATGCCAGACATCCGTGTGAGAGTTCTTCCCTTCTCCCCTCGCCCCCCCGCCTCCCCTGCACCCAACAGTCTCATGTCAGAGGGATTGGTCACCTGCACTATTATTGTAGGACAACATTTTTACCTGTTTAGAGGCGTTTCTGTCTCCCTTTCCTGATGGTTATGCAGCCAAATCAATGGCACACCCCTGCTATCCATAGCAGGTGCTTTTGAATTAGAATAAAAGGCCCTAATCCTTTTCTGAGGGTTATAAGCCTCATTTGCCTGTGGCCATAATTCAAATGACATGACTGATGTAGGCTAAACACATACAGCCAAGAAATGGGGGGTTTGTTCTATCTGTGTCAGCTCGGGTACTGTGAGACTGCATAAACAATAGGGGGGCCAGTCTGATGCCCCTGGATTCCTGCTGATTCACTGAAATTCATAAGGATATGGGCAGATCCACAGGGTTTGTGGATGGGCCTCACATTGTTCCATAGGAGCACAGGAGGAATACTTCCCTACCGTGCAATGGAATGACTGGGGAGAAATCATTGTGAGGAGAACTTTGGGGAGATTTCCTGCCCTTTAGCCTCTTCCATGATTTTCCCATAGTAGGAAGTGACTAGATTCTCTCAGCTGTCACTTAGGTAACACTCTTTTTAATTTTGAAGGGAGATTTGACTGAGTAGAGTTAAGGATTTGGCACATAAAATAGGTTTGCCCCAGTTGGTTTCTGAAAAGCAAAACCAGGACTACTTCTAAGCACAAGAAAGGCCTTTTTGATGTGCATGGCCTACTTTAGAAAGGATCTGGGAAACACAACCTGGTTCCATTGCAAGTTCTTCCTTCTTTAGGGAGAATTACTGTGACTTTAAAAGACATAAATGTGTCTGACAGGTTTCATTGGTAAGAAAACTCCTTAAGACTGAGAATAAATGGATCTGATTAGCTAACTCTGCTCTCAGTACGAGGAAAAAAAAATCTGAGTCTGAAGTTCTGTGTCAATCTTGATTGTACCAGTCTCTGAGAAAACAAAAGTGTAAGGTATAGGATAGGACAAACTACACATTTCAAGTATACCTTATTTAAAGGGATATCACTCATTTTAGTCCCAAAGTTACCTACATCCCAAACAAATTCTGTCTACTCCCCACTATGTCTCATGGATATAATCAAAAGTAAAAAAAGGATCATGAAACTGAGATTACAGGAAGAGTTATTCCCTAAGTGTTTTCAGTTTCTTGTCTAAGATTTTTGTATCCTTAATTTTGGATCCAAAATTGTGTCCTATACATAGGCCTTGGCAGGATGAGAGGCATGGGATATAGATTGGCAATGCTACTCAGGTTATTATTTTCTATTTGTGACCATCAAAGCTAGACTGGTGAAGACAAATAAAACAAATCACATTTTTGAAAGAAATAATGCCCACATATTCCAAGCACATTTCACCAGATGATACACTTCCTCAGTCTCCTTAATAACATGTCATTTGCCCAGATTTGGCCATTTTGGAGGGTGAGAGGTTTGGAAGAGGGAGCTATCCATCAGCTTCATAACCTGCAGTACATCCCACTGATTACTCCAAGTAGCAGTCTGTATGGAGAACATGTTTGGAAATGTAACTTATTTTCAAAATACCTGTCAAGGCTGATTCCCCACTCTGGCACTTCGGGTGCAGAAAGTGGGGGCCCACAAGGATTCTAAAAATTAATACTGCCACTCCAGGCTTGTATTATACCCCAAGGTTACAATTTTTCTCCAACCTTGGATGGGTAGATGCTGCCACCACCCAAATGCAGAAAACCCTTTTGAAACCAGAAAGGCGCACTTGGGAATTCCTTCCTGTGGAGTACCCTCAAGCCCTTTCACCCCCACCTCTGGGGAAGAACTGAGAAAGAAAAACAAAGTAAATCAGCTGTTGCCACCTGCTAATTTAACAACATATCCACAAGCTCTTAGGACACCAAAAATCTAGTCCTGTTCTTAAGAAAGGTACATTTTATTAAAAACAAAAAGAAAGAAAATACATCTGGAACTTAGGCTCTTGCTAGATTTAAAAAACCCTACTTACAAAACTTAAATATCAAGAATAATCTTTTTGAGGTCCTGCTTAAAGGTTACAAACAAAACAAAAAGCATTTGGGGTTAGCACAGAAGAGTCCACAAGCCAATAAGAGATAAACAGAAATAAACCTAATTGCATCTTTCTGGACATTCCCTAATTTACTTACATATCTGGGGTTTCAGGTAAGCAGTCTATAGGGATGATCTGATGGTTTTTCATATCTGGCTTAAGCTTCTCACAGCACAACTGCCCCATTTTCCCCTCTTTCCTGGAGAACCACAACACACAGACAAAGGGAATTTTTTTCCCAATTTTAAAAATTTCTAGCCTTCCCATTGGCTCTTTTGGTCAGGTGCCCACTCCCTTTCCTTTGCCTGGGGCCTTTTTTAACCCTTTACAGGTAAAGCAAGTAGAGAACAGCTACTAAAAGGAATTGTATTACTAACTGTCTGTCTGGGTGTCCATAAAAGGGAGCTTCCCCTGCCCCTCATTTATCACAACACCTCTATATCCAGCTTCCTCACCCTCATAATATTGGGCTGCCTCTACCGGATAGGCTACCATATTAATCCCTATATATCATTACCATATTGGTAATGCAAGTTTATGGTTAGACATCTGCCAACAATCCTATCCTAAAATATCCAAGATCAGTATCAGTTAAGTATTGCTGTGGTTGCCTCGTCTCATTTTATGCCAACTTTTCTCTTAAGCAAGCTATTCCTAAATTCCCCAAAATCTAGGGTGGCCATTGTGCCACTTTAGCTATGCTAAAGATCATACACCTATGCTTCACTTTTGCTAACTTGCTTAAGCTAAAGGCCTCCTGGGTACAGGCCTGTAGGTTTCTTGCATTATTGCTAAGTAAAATAAGGCTGAGCTGGCCCTCAGGGCTACAATTCTGTGCTGGAATAATGGATTTATGTCAACAGCAAATTGGTCCTTAATGTCTGCAAGAACCACTTTTCTCTCACAGGCTATGGCTCTGAAAAATTATCCTTTGCTGCTTCTCTGCTGCTCAATGGAAAGCAGAATGATTGGAATAAGTGCCCAAAGTACCTTTAGAGCACAGCACTCGCAGCTGACAACAAATGATTCTTCTCAACATTTTTTTTAATGGAGATGGACTTTGACGAAAAATGTTGGATCTGAGCTCCTTCAAAATTTGTCGTCCAGACAGAGCTCTAAATGTTACAAGTGGTTCCTGTCTTTAGTGCCAGAATCTCAGTTTCAAAAGATCCTGGGAGAAGATCCTCAGCTACCATAAATTACCACAGCTCTCTAGTGCAGCTATGGCTGTTTACATCTGTGGGGGAAAAATATGGGTCTAGGCTTTTCTGCTTGGCCTGGGCCCGCCTGGCAGCTGACAGGTCCAAAAATCTGAGGTAAGCTAAGTATTGTTCTCCCTGACAAAGGCAGTTAGGGGTTGGGACACGGGGAGCGGGGGCCAGAGGGTGGGCGATGGAAAGCCCCAATTTGCAATATGTGCCTACTGCTGTTAAAATATAATAGCCGCTTGTGTGAAGCAATAAGGTAACCTATAAGTGTGAATAATCATGGACCATACCTCCCCCTACTCCATTTGTGTAACCATGCCACCTCCTACCCCATTTGTGTAACTACCCCATTGTGTAACTGGACCCTGTAAAAGGACAATTGTGTAATAAGCACCCCATAAAAGGCAAGGTTGTAACAGCGTTGAAAACCACTAAAAAGCCCTCTACTCACATTGCACCCATCCTAGGTAAGGTTGCAACAGATGGCTGGAAAGTACCAAAAGACCCTAACTCTATTTTTCCTAATATGGTCACTTATTTCTTAACTGTGTGTAATTTGTTTGTGGTTTTAAACTTTAAAAGCTGCTGTGTGCTTAACATTGGGGGAGCAGTTCCGACAACTGCTACCCCCAACGCGTTGGTGTGTTCGTCAATAAACAGGCCTCAGGCTGAGTCTCTGATCAAAATGATGCATGGGTGAATTTTTCCACAACACATCAGACCTCTGAAATTTGGATCCGGGATATCTATTTTCTCTGACTATTTAGTAGTTTTTGTGAATTTACTCCCCGGACATTTTTATACTCCTCCTCCTCTGCCTTTTTCCTATGCCTGATATATACCCTTGCTCCACAAAGACAACTGAGAGAAACAAGGGATAGAAACCCTCCCCATCTCTAGAATAAGAATTCATCAGAATAAAACCCTTTCAAACAGTTGATGTGTAAAAATAAAAACCAACAAACAGAAAACCAACTCACATATCCATTACAACAGAAGACATCATGGAGATTCTATGCTGTGAATTGTGCTTGAGCACTCTGATGAAGCCGGGTATCTTGAAAGCACCAGTAAGTGTTTTATAAGCTTCTTTCTAAGCAGTGGATGATAACTTGGTGTCAGATTACTTTTCCTAACAAACATACACATATTGAATTATTATAGCAGAAGTATTCCCAGCTGAAAGTTTGTATTTGCTAGCAGGGGACAGCTGGAAAACATTTTCCGCAGTGGCAAGTGCCATAAGCAGAGTTAAAATCAGAAACAAAAGAAACCCACCACCCTGAAACAGAAAATTTCAAAGCTTACATGGAATTGTTGTTCCTTTTTTTGTAACATACTGCAGTGTTCTGAAAAAAAAATCTGAAGAAAGAGATACCATTTTAATTAAAGTAGCATCTCAACATCTAATTATCAGTTGAACAACTCTGCGTTTCACACATTGGGCTGTATCAATTGATCACAATTTGCTTTTGCTATTGTCGGAGCCTATCTTGCGAAGGCTTGTGACAACATTTTACTCTTCAGCACTCTTAAAGTTCAGCTTTCACATCCTGGATGACATCCAAAAATACAAAGTGACAGTTGTTTTCCAAGTTATAAACACAGCATTGAATCCATTAAAGACTCTTCTGTTTCTTGTGTGACTTCAGCTGTTATGTCACAGAAAGAAGCAGTCAAAGTTCCTTTGCTTCTCGAGTATGTAATACTTCATGGCTCATTTGAAATCGCATCTTCACAAAGAAAAGTTTTATAGCAGAAGCTAAATGTAGCATCCTTGGGTGGCATCTGGCAGTTTGTGATATAAAGCAAATAAGATTGAAGATTTTTATTTCCCAAAGCATTTTATGCAAAGGAGCTCAGCCTAAGCAACAGTGACTTGAAGTGCCATAGGTTTCATGCCAGAAGGGGCTGGCTTTAAATACTATTTCTGCTGCCAAGCTCCTAAAATGGATAATGATCTTTTCAGCCTCTTCCTTTGACTCTACTTAGTTCATGATCAAAATTTTATAAATTAGGAGTGACAAGGGTTGTGTGCGTACTCACTCAACATGTGCTTCTGCTAGAAAGGCTGAATGAGCAGGAGGAGAACTGGCCTTTGAGAAGTGGTAGCACTATGTCCCTTCCATCCTCCTCACCAGCTTAAAATTTCTTGCCACAGTGAGCAATCTGCAGTCAGTAAAGAACAGTCCAGGATTCCAATGATGTAGAACAATCAGAATTCCATTGGCTCTACTGCAGTGAATGCCATTGGTATGTGCTGTGTAGAACAGGCTGATATAGATAGTCAGGCCAATTAAAGTTAAAGCCATAAGCATAGTAACAGAGTCATTACCTTTGAACCTTAATCTGACCAGAGATATCAAGACATCTGTAGTAAAATAAGCTGGATAGTGAGACAGAAGCGAGTGAGAGCGGCGGAGTGGGCGGGGGGGCTTGTACTGTTAGCGAGTTGCATTTATTGTGGCAGAGGGCTCAAGCAGCTGAAAGAAGAGTGTCCTGTAGGGTGACCAGATGTCCTGATTTTATAGGGACAGCCCCAGTTTTGGGGTCTTTTTCTTACATAGGCTCTTATTACCCCCGTCCCGATTTTTCACATTTGCTGTCTGGTCACCCTAGTGCCGTGCATTTGGACAGTGTTGCGGTGAATGTGGTAAACAAAGCCATTTTAGCAGGAGGTGTGAGAGCAGAGTCAGATGCTGGAGGATTCTATCCCCAGACAATGGAGATGATGCAGGTGCCAGGGCTCTCTAGCTAACAAGACATTCTGGTCTCATGAAGATCCTTTCCCTCTACTCTTGAAAAAGGTCTTTTGCTTTCTAAAGGGAAGTGATGGAAGCCCCATTACATAGGTCATTGAAAAACAGAGGACACAAAGCCCATTAGACTGTGCTGCAGAGAACAATCCTGAGCTGAATGAAGGAGAAATTTAATTCTATCCCACTGTGGTCAATGCATTAGAAATTCCATGTTTGGCTTAGAGATGTTATATTAGATATGGCTCACATTTAAAATGAACATTTTTGCTTGTAAGAATTAGAGTGGTGGCAGCCAAAGAAGCAGAGAGTTGGGATGTGGGGTTTTTTTTTTGGTTGTGTTTCATTTATTTCAATGGCTGGGAGCAAGTGAAGGTGTCCATCTGCTAGGCTTTGCCATGTTTATACTCATAGGCACCTCCCCAAAACAGAGCTGAAACGGGACTTTAATGGTGCATAGGCTTTGTGCAGGTCCCTACATGAGAGTGAATTTCATCTCTCTCAGTGATACAATACATATATCTAGATCAACAAGATATCAAACAAAAATAAGCTGCACAGGTAAAGAGCAAATAGCCCGTCAGGCAGTTGAACAAACTTTATCCTGGAACACTAAAATAAAAAAGCCTGTGACATCTTTACTTCCAGATGCAGCCCAATAATTTTGCTGAATTATAATCCTTGTCTCTTTCCAGTGTGCTATTTCCACAAAAGTAATAACCCCCCCCTTTCTGGCAATTAGTACAGGATCGCCTATACGCTAGCAGTCCCTTCATACCTAGGAGGTTGAATTCCATTTATAAAGTTCCCATTAGATTTGTATAACACCACATTGATGGGCTGGAAAGAGTGACTATCCAAGACCATGCAAATCAACTGGTTCTAGAGAAACAGACTCCCTCTTACTACAAAAAACAGTGGCTCTAAAAACCAGGATAAATCCTACAGCATGACATGCTACAATCAGCTCGGCCAGGGGAATTTAGTTTTCTTAACAAACATTGAACAATTTAGACAATGGAATTATGAATTCAGTAAATGCCCTTTACACAAGAACATCAACAGAAGTCCATACTAGAGTGCACACATTCTAGAGGAACATGTGATGGTACAGAAAGCTTAGTATTCAAATGGGGTATTAAGAAACCAAGAAAAATCAGGCTCAAATATTTTCTCATCCAGTTCCAACAGTAAACCTGAAAAAACACATGTAAACTCCTGTAACTATATGCTAACGGACAATAACCTTATACATAGTTCTCCTAAAATAATGATTCTTAACATGAAACCATCTATATTCCTGTGATTTATTGCTGAAGCTGCTGCAAAGACTTTAGAATGGATTAATAGAAGTTGGAAAAGACCAAGAAGTTGGAAAAGATCAACTAGTCCTTTCAGAATAAGATTGTCTCCCTTTCAAAGCAAGATTATTCCCTGTTGAATATTAATACTAATGCTTTATCTGAGCTAATTTAAAATTTTAAGTTAGTTGAGAGCATCTTCCCTTGATGCTAAGAGAGTGTCATATTGAAATGTAAATCTATTACCGTATGTAGCAAAGAAATGGCAAAAGCATTGACAATGCCTCGGCAATTATATTTGGTTGTGGGCACCTCATTGGCAGAAGACATATAGATGAAATAGAGTGAGTTTACAGAACAAAAATGATTAAGATGTACAAGGGATTTAATTATGAGGCAAGATTAAAAGAACGCCAGTATATTCTCCAGGGGTCTGTCCAAGAATGGAGCCTGCACCTCTTTCCCAGAAGACTGTTCTATAGTTTTGTAGATTTCACTCTCAGGTCATTCTTCCTGCAATTTAGCCGAACATTTCCTTTTCTTTATTACAATTAATTCTTGAAAATTACTAAGGTTGGACATCTTCCTCCTAAATTCTTGTGATTTCCTTGTCCTCCTCCCCGTGTAATTCTTGATGATCTGTTCCTCAGGATAAGTTCCTTATTTCACCTGCCTGAGGACTAATCCATTTAGAAGTGGGGGATGCTTACAATATTATAGAGTTATATTCTTTCCATGTTTTCCAAACTATTTTATAGAACTTAGTAGAGAATTATATCCCTGCTATAATAGTCTAGAGGCTGACTTTTTAAAAAAGGAAACACACTAAGAAAACCTGTAGAATGTCCCTCATTCACTGGTAAATTCAAAGAGGTTGTAGAGTAATTTCTATATAATCCTCTTTAATATTTATAGATCTTTATTGGTTTTATCCCTATTAGATTCTATAGGACTTTTATATAATGAGAGAGGAAAAACATAAAAATGTAGAAGAAGGGAGACCCTTGCACCCAACAGTCTACTAGAGAAGACAGTACCATTAACAATATAAAGCTCCAACTAGTTAAAAAGGAGTAGAAATTCTTTGTATTTTTCTTGAGGTATTCAGTGAAATCTTTAAAGCAACCTGTTGGGTTGACCCTGTCCATTAAAATATGTATTAATTAAATGTAATGGTTTTCCCTGAAATTTGCCATTTTGTTCCAAGATCACACTTTTCTCTGGGAAGGTGGTCAGAGGGTGTTAATCGAAGCAAATTGGATGACATTTCTAAAGAATGTTTCCCATGTGGCATAGTGGACCTTCTGCATTTTACTATAAGTAAACAGCTATTTTCTCAAAATGGAATCTTCACCTAAAGACGTCTAACAGCTGTTTAAAGCTCCCTTGTGTCCTGAAAATGGAACAGTCCATCATATAGTCCAATAGATAACTTTGCAGAATAATTTTGGCAAATAGTATGATCTCTCGCATTGTATTGTTACCCGCACACACTATGGCACCCCACCTTTATCCTTCCATGAGCTCAAGGCCTAACCCAGTTAATTTAGGTACCCCCACCCTTTCTGAGTTCCTAGGCTTCAGGGCGTAACCTGGCTAATTTAAGTACCCATCCTTACCCTGTTCCTAGGGCTCAGTGTATAATCTTCTGTGGGTTTGGGGGCCTTTTTCCAGTGAAAAAGCCTTACACAGTAATATCTGTCACCTCAATTTATTAATAGTTACCAAAACAGAATACACATGCTAAGCATACAATGCTCACCACTCCCAATAAGGCAGATGAAATTTTCTTGATGGCCAGTCAAAATTAGATTGTCCAGGGCTCCAGCTTCTGCATGATTTGACTGGCTGGGTGTTGCAGTGTGGTAGCTCTGATCTTGGGCTGTGTCCTGGAGTTAGGTTCCAAAGAACTTCCTTTCAGATCCCAGTTTATATAGTTAAACTTGAGTCCTGCTTAGCTATATCTGAACCACTCATTTTAAACTAAAGTACTACAAAACAGTATTTTTCACCAATCCTAGTCCATTATGAAACAATTCGTTTACCAGTCAACCCCACCACCTTAGTTGATTTAAATCTTGTAAAATTAGTTATGTAGCAGACAAAAACAATCAAAGAATCAGATTGAAACATAATCAACCTGTAGAACTGTTTGCCAAAGGATGTTGTAAAGACCAAGACTATAACAGGGTTCAAGAAAGAACTAGATAAGTTCATGGAGGATAGGTCCATCAATGGCTATTATCCAGGATGTGCAGGATGCAAAACCACGTTCTGAAGTGTCCCTAGCCTCTGTTTGCCAGAAGCTGGGAATGGGTGACAGGGGATGGACCACTTGATGATTAACTGTTCTGTTCATCCACTCTGAAGCACCTGGCATTTGCCACTGTTGGAAGACAGGATATTGGGCTAGATCAGTGTTTCCCAAACTTGGGATGCCGCTTGTGTAGGGAAAGCCCCTGGTGGGCCTGGCCGGTTTGTTTACCTGCCCCGTCCGCAGGTCCGGCCGATCGCAGCTCCCACTGGCTGCAGTTCGCTGTTCCAGGCCAATGGGAGCTGCTGGAAGCGGTGCGGGCCGAGGGACGTACTGGCCACCACTTCCAGCAGTCCTCATTGGACTGGAGCAGCGAACCGCGGCCAGTGGGAACCACGATCGGCCAGACCTGCGGACGGGGCAGGTAAACAAACTGGCCTGGCCCACCAGGGGCTTTCCCTACACAAGCAGAGTCCCAAGTTTGGGAAACACTGGACTAGATGAACTGTTGGTCTGACCCAGTATGGCTGTTCTTATGTTCTTATGTTCTTATGAAACCATGCAGATAAACAATAGAGAAGTAGGGACCATAAAGGCAAAACAATAAAGCATAGATTTCACAGTCACAACTATCGATAAGTGATTCCTTGCCAGACAGAATGCTATCAAACAAAGTTTTCTCTAACCATTTTAAGATCTGTTTTTTTAATCTAGCGATGGTGGGTACTATTAGGGCAGGAGTGCCTGCTTAACAGCCCCATATTATATTGTTTTGATGCAATTTATATGGAATGTGAGGATATGACTCTCTGCTTCTTAACTCCTGGTTGCTGCTGCTTGCTGCAGAAAAAGGTCTCAGACCTTACAATATGTTATCAATGCAGTGGATAACTAGATCAATACATTTTAATAATAATGTGATATATTTCATTGCAACATTGCAAATTGTTGTGGCCTTGGTACAATATTTTCAAAGCTTTTTTTTGTAATCTATATTAACAGAAAAAGGTTGATAGGAAACTGGCAAAAAATAAAAGGATCTAGGTAAAGCATTCTTTTGGTATAACTGCTTATTCATATAGTCTGTTTACTTATGAATGATATATAAACACCAACACCCATAGTGTGACAGTTGACACACAAAAACATGTTCCATATTAATAGCTTATAGCAGTGATCAATAGTTATATCACATTATTTAGGGAATCTCCACAGCTAGACTAGCTCTGCCAACAAGGGGGAAATTAAGAGGTGGGAAAAATCACAACCCTGTAGATTGTAATTAGGAATGGCTATGAGCTTCAAAACTTGAATCCACATCTGGATTTCTAATATGCAAAAGGATCTGGATTTGCATTTTGAACATCCCTAGTGTTTCGATATTCAAATACAGAGTTTGGGTTCAGACACATCTCTAGTTGTAGTTACAATAAGTAAAGAAAATTATTAATATGGTAGTATATAGCAACTGGCTCTTCACTTTGTCATTGCAAGAAACAAATGTATGAATTATTAATACAGCTATCAGCTATTGTGATAAGAGCCTCTCATAACTCTTAGGTAAAGCAGCAAGTCATTTGCTTGCATTGAATAATTTTTATCCTTGTGTCACTAAACAAACAAGTTTTCTATTGAGATATGATAGGAGAATTTTTAAAAAGATGACAATTATGCTTCCTGGAGAGGTACTGAACTGCTACAAAACATTTCTCCTCATTTTCAGTACTTAACCAACATGGAAAAGCATGAGAGTTAACAGCAAATTAGGGGTCATTACAGAAATGTTCTAGGTGTAATTGTCAGTAACCAGCTGTGGTTTACATATTTAAAAAAATAGATTTAGTTGTTAATCATTGGAAAAAAAGATCCAAGATTTCTTTTCTCTAGATAATGTCTGAAAATGCAGAAATTTTAGCAGGTTGAAAAGTACTGAATAGGTTCTTCAGCTGGAGGCCAGATAATCAAAGGTATGTAGGTGCCTAAATATGCAAACAGGCACCTACTAGGATTTTCAAAAGCACCTAAGCAGGTTAAAGGCCCAACTCATGTTGGAATCACTGTGAAATTAATCCTGGCCTCAGGTTGACTTGGTGTCTTGTGAAACCTCTCTCTCTAGGCCAGATTTAATAAGCAGGAGTAACTCCATTGATTTCAATGAGAACCTTCTTTAGCCATCTGTGATCTCTTCATCACTGTCAGTCAGAATCACACATTGTGCTACCAGCTGAATCACTCAATGACCCACTGGGTGGACCATTTTGTAATAATGATAAGAATTGTAATTGCTGAGGTGCTCAGATCCGAACTGCACTGAATACCTCAGAAAACATCATAAAACTTAATTAACAAATGGAAAAAGGTCAATATAACCCAATAAACATATGCTATAATTCACTGTAGGCACAGTGAAGAGGAGTTGATAGAGGAAAATGAACACTTACAAGCATTACACAGGATAGAAGCCAAGAAAAACTCTCTGTCTACAACATGGAAATTGTTTAGTAAAGATACCACATCCCAGGCAATGTATGTGTATATATCGCTAGCAGGGCCCACCATCTGAGGACCCAATATATCCAGTGTCTGTAAGTACCACCTTAGACATCAGCGGGAGTTTTTGAAAATTAATGCATTTTGTTCACATCTACAAAACGACTGTCCATTTGTGTGTGTATATATTTAATTCATTGGAAACATATGTTTCTACGTTTAAATGAAATTGTGCTGAGTTGCTAGTCTGCTACTCTGCAATGCCAAGGAAATTACGAGGCCTTACTTCAGGATTTAGGTTTAGCTTACTGCACAGTACACAGAGCATTATATATGATACACACATGTTGCAGTTTACACTGCCAGGGGCTCTTCGTCTCCAAATTGAGACAGAGAAGAACTTAATACCATCTTATATAGTTCATTGTTCTTGGGCTCCAGAGTCCTTTGCTCTTGATACTGCCAAATACTTGTATTAAATTAAAAACAAAACAAAAACGTGTAAGCCAAATGTATTCTGGTCCAAGCTCCAGCCTTCTCTAGTGAGGAACACAGGAATGACCATGCTGATCAAACCAATACTCCATCTATCCCAGCACTTATCTCCAGCAATAGTTAGTATCCGATGATTCAGAGAAAGGGATTAAAAAGCACTTTGTAGACAGATCTCTAATAGCCATAGCAAAAGTTCCTAACCTCCATCACATGAAAAATGTCTTATGAGAGTCTACCACCTATTACTAGTTTTCTGTAATGGTCATGCCAGCAATGATAGTGACTTGTTCATTACTTGTTTGTCATTTACCTATGTTAATCAGGAGGCTGTGCTTTTAAATTAGTATGTGTCCTTTACCTAAGGCATCCAATAAAGAGAAGGTAATGTAAAGATGATTTGCTGGTAATCTTGTTTTTTTGTTTGACTCTGCTTCCAGCACATGAAATAGACCCTAGGGCAGTGGTGTGTGTACAGTATGTGTGGGAGGAAGGCAGAGATAAACACGCTCTTTAGGAAATCTGAAAGTACATTATATTACTCCTTGCTTCACCTGAGCTGTTCTCCTTCCTTGGTCCTTGGCTTGGTTTCCAAAGCCATAGGCGGGAGGGTGCGGGGGGAAGAGGAAATGCTAAGTGTTTATGAATATTATTACCTATTAATAGTTCAGGTTATATACTGTGCAAGAACTGCTGCCAAGGCTGGAAACTTAGAGGCTTGGCAAAAGAAAAGAAAAGAAATCCTGCAGCAGTGGCAGCAGCTCATGGCAAACTTTGAAATGCCTAATAAGTAGCTGTCAAAGCAGAAAGCCAAGCGTATATTCTTGCACAATAATGGACTAATCTTCATAAGAGAAGAGGTTTAACATGGGTGTTTGTGAAAAATGAACTAATGAGAAAATACTCCCTTTGAAGAAGTGGAGGATTTGCCTCTATTAAAGATGATATGAATATCATTGATTAGAAAAAACCCTTATTTCACTTACCCCACCCCCAAAAAGTGTGTGTGTGTGTGAGTGAGAAAGAGAGAGAGATGGCGATAGAAACAGCATTTTCAAAAAAAGCCTGAGTGGGCTGGGTGCTTGATTTAGATGGGGGCTTTGGGCATATTTAGGGGCTCAGTGGATTTTCAGAACAATTCCTTATTCACACCCAAGTCTCCTGAATGCTCTGTTAGCTGAGTGTAGCCAGGGCCTGATCTAAAGCTTCCTGAAGTCAGTTGGAGTCTTTCTATTGACTTCAATGGGTTTTGGATCAGGGTCCCCAAAAATTGGGTCCTGGCCAAGCTTTCAGAGGCTGACTGCTCAATGAAGATTTGCAGTAGTTCTCAGAGGTCCTTCATGGTCAAGTAAGCACTTCTGATGTCATCATGGTGGAATGTGGGTAGCTCAGGAGATGCAGTTTAAGCCACCAACATACCAGATATTCATTAATTGCTCTGGACACCACACTACTGGAAACACTACTCTCAACTGCCAAAAACTCCCCTCAGAAGAGTTTGGTGAGAGAGAGAGACAGAAGGAGATAAAGTGAGTCTGGTAGAGGAAGACGCAGAAAAAGCACTTGCTAAGGGTAGGCTTGGAAGGAGTGTCAGGAGTCAGGGCCTGCAGCAGCGCTAGTCTCCAGGCAGCCTAATTAGTATAGCTGGCCTGCAGCAGGCTGCCTGATCAGCCACACGACCTGATTGGCTGCAGAGGCCAGCAGGCTGGCTCTTAAGCCAGCAGCAGCAGCAACCCACTGGGTTCTCAGCATTCATGCCCACCACTATGCCTGTTCCTGTGCTACCTTGTTTCTGCTGCTCCTGCCTTACACCCAGCCTTCCCCTGCCTTAAACTGCTCCTTGCCTGCTTGCTCCGGTTCCTGACCTCTGGTTTAGCCTTTGACTCTGGCTCCTAACTACAGACTCCATCTTGACCCTTGACTCTGGTATCCAGTTTCTGCCTCTGGGTTGTACTTGTCGCTTTGGCTCCTGACAACTGACTATGGCTCTGACCTCAGTCCTGGGCTTGCTGCCCACTCCAGCCACTAGGCTAGACTGCCCTCATCCTGGTCAACTGCCAGGGAGAGCAGGAGACTTACAGGAGACATCACACAGCTATGTGATGGACTTAGAGATGACCTGAGTAAGGTGGCGCACTCCACCAATACTATCCCTGGGGCTTATCTCCTGGGGCATGCTAGTCACTCTAAGGAACACCACTGGCAAAGGAAAATCTGCTTTTTCAAGGCTTTCTTGATGACATGACAAGGAGGGTAATACAACACACTTCCTTTTCTACAGACAGTGCTGTTCTGAGGTGATAGTGCTGGATGATATGGCAACACGGGAGTCAGGTTTCATGGCAGAAAGCTAGCTGTTGATTAAGGAATAGCACTGGGAAAGAGAAGTCATTTAATAGAGGATGGATGGATGGATGTCAAAATGGGTTCCATTTGGATTATGGCCTGAATCATGGGCCTTGATGGCAGTGGAGCTGGTGTTGGAGGGGAATGAGGCAACTTTTCACTGGTCCATGCATCTATGTCTACTAGCCTTGGGGACTGGGAGTTATTGCATTGACTGGCCAATCAGTGTCCTGGTAGATGCTAGAAAGGATGCTGCAGAATCTGCATGTGTCCTGTGAAACACTGTTATGAAAGAGAGCACATGGTGCTGTCCTCTCAGGGGCACATTAGGGCCAATCTACTATCTGCCAGAACAGTGCATAAATATCCACAAGAACTTCCTTCCATCTCATTATTATCAAGTTATAGTGAAATTATTAAACACCCATTGTGGATAAGAAATGTTGATAGACTCAATCCCTGGTATAGAATCAAAGTATCATCACCAAGAAATCAAGTTGCTTCCATACTGTTGAATCTCCTTTATCCATTTATTAGGCCATTAGCCAGAAACACTTTCTAGCTGAAAGAAGTAATTTCCAACTGAGAAGCCAAATATTTCTGAATTTTAGCCATTTCATAAAAGCTTTCCACTCTGTGTAGTATTGATCCTCTTTTACAAGACGACTTCAGAGGCTACTTTGAGATGAGGAACGCATCATTAACAGGGAAGCTGCTAAGCCCACTTCATACATACACACAAAAAGTCTGCTTTACAACTCAAAAAAGCAACAGTGGCAGCTTGACATGTGTGAAGAAAAGTTTGCATGCTAGAAGAGAGATGGAATAAAATCCATGATAACTAAATAATTGAGGAGCCTTGTAAGAGTGAGTATGAGTGTGCTGAGGTTGCACTTCTCTGGCGATGTTGGGTTGCTGTCTATTGTTACAGACTGGCATGTAGGTGGTCTGGCCTAGTAGTCAGCGCAGGAGTCAGGTCTAGTGGGTGGGACAGGCATCCATGTTGGGTCAGCACCAGAGTCAACTGCTGATCACCAGAGCCAGGAATCAAAGCTGAGGGTTTGAGATGAGGTCAGATACCAAACGCAAGAACCAATGGTCAAGCCAGAGTCAAAGTCAGAAATCAGAGGGCAGGGTTGGAAGAGAGGTGTAAAGGCAGGAAATGGAGGGGAAGCAAGGATCAAGCATGGAGCACTGTGGGAACAGGAGTGAAGGCAGGTGTGAGGGAGGAACCAAGCAGGAGTCAGGAACAGGGATGGGTGCAGGAGGCAGGCACAAGCAAGGTCCAATACAGCCACAACAGGAAATCACCTAGTTGCTCAGCTGACTTCCGATGCCTCCTTCTGGCTTAAATAGCATGGCTGAACCAGTCGGAGCTGGACAATCCTCCAATCAGGGCTCCTGTGGGTGGTGCCTTGGCTGAGGCTATATCCTACTAACCTGTTAGCCCACCAGGTTTCAGCAGACAGTGGGTGGAGGTCAGGATGCAATGTCTTTCTGGGAACTCACAGGCCTCAGTTCAAGAGTTGGGCTATTTAAGTATCTGTCTCTAATCAACCACCTATTTACTACATAAATAGACTATACAGTACAGGACAATATAGTAGAATCAAATACTTATATATGTGGACCACTAGCAAACTAATGCATGATCTATTGTGGCTTATTGATTTATTTATACACTGGAAAAACCCTCATGAAAAATTCCCTTCATAGTCTTTCTGTATATTTTTTATTATCCTGCATTATTCTAACATACACATTTCTTTTCCTCCTTCAATTTAAGATAACAAATGATGCAGATCATTCCATACAATTCCCAGCAGGTTATTTTTCTGCTTATTAGTATTCCCCAGAATATACGAGCAAACTAATAACCACTGCTGTTATGACCTATTGAATTAAATGCAGATTTGGAGTGTATGCAGGGAACTTGAATGAATCCACTTATATCTCTTAAAACCTGTCAAATCTCTGATTAGGCAGTGAGTATCAAATCTCAAAGAACAGCCTTTTGTGTACATGTGTGGGCACCCCACTGTCATGTTATATACTAGTAGTATTGTTCCATGGAGAGGAACTGTCCATAGCACAGCATAATGTGAAATGCACATAAAGAAATAGTATGGTCGGGTCTCTTTTGGGCCCCTGAAAGCCCCTTGTTAAAATTCTGCCATCAAACAGAAGAGAGATTTGGGAGATTTCTTTGCCTTTAATTAAATGCACCCCTTTTCTGCATACTGCTAAATCATCCCTGCCAGAGATGAGCTATTCTTGGGGCTTATAAAACACATCTGAAGAGCAATGGATTGCTTTTGGAATGAACCAAACTGCACCAAATGATAAGTATTTTCAAATAGTTTTCTGGAGTGGATTTTCCCAGATCCACCCTACATTCCAGCCCCCACCCACCCACATGAAATGATACACGCTGACTGATCTGTCACTTGACTATACTTGTACACTCAGTATATATTTTCAGGAACTCAGTGGGGGCTACTCTGGGCTCCTGCTTTTGAAAATCAGGCCACTTATTTGTAAAAGAACTTCTGCATATGCCATAGCCTGTTGCTCATTTACACTTCATTCCAGTTCTTTCAATCATCACTCAGTATTTGTAATTTGTCTATGTGGACTGTGCATTTTTCAGGGCTGGGAATGTGTCGGTAAATAGCCTAGTGTATTGTTTCTCTCTGAAAATAAATGGTAAGGCCCAGTCCTGCAATGAATCACATGAAGGTATGTGGATCTACCCAGATGGATTTCATAGCAAGACAAAGTCTTAAATAATAATAATAATAATAATAATAATTAATAATTAATTAATGATAAATAGTATGGCCTAAACAATAATAAGTAATCATATTAATAGACTTATTTGTGATTAATATTAATCACAAACAACCAGAGAGCAGAAAACATTTAGTACATTTTGTTAAATGCTGTTTTTTCACTGTGATGTCACCTTGAGAACAAGGAAATTAAATTTCAAAAGATTTTTGTGATTTTTGCCATTACTAATATATTTCAGGCTCTATACTACATGCCATTTAATTTGCAACATGAATTTTATAGTGCCTCATATTATAGAATGAGAGTGGTACAAAGATGGGAAAGGATACAGTCAAATTAAATGAAGGATCCACCACACAGAAAAAATATGTATAATTTAATAATCATGCAGTCATATTTTCAATGGGATTTTCTCTCATTTAATTCTACTGAACAACTTTCCCTGCTCCCATGCTGACAACAACAAAAACCCCAAACCAAAAGACTCCAAACTATTCCACTATCAAAATCTGGGGCGGGCAGTGGTGGATTTAGAGTTAGTGGGGCCCTATGTGCAGCGTCATTTTCAGCCTCCCCCTCTTGGGACCCAGCCAAGAAAAAGAACATTCTCTCTTATCTCCCCCCTGTTTGTCATTTGTTTTTTCTTTATCCTCCTGTATTATAAATAATGGGAAGTAAATAAAAATAAAGTGAGGTACCTTGGTTGGGGCAGCGGGTTCGGGTGTGGGAGGGGGTGAGGGGTGTGGGCTCTGGGAGGAATTTTGGGTGCGGGGTGCAGGCTTTGGGCTGGCGCAGGGGCTTGGGGTGCAGGATGGAGTAAGGGGGTGGCACTTACCTCGGGCGGCGTGGCTCCCAAAGTGACTGGCACACGCACACCCCTCTGGCAGCGGCTCCTAGGTGGGGGGAGACAGGGAGGTCTCCGCGCGCTGCTGCCCGCAGGTGCCACCCCAGCAGCACCCCTTGGCTGCAGTTCCCAGCCAATGGAAGCTGTGGAGTTGGAGCTCGGGGTGGGGGCAGTGTGCGGAGACACCCCCTGTCCCCAGGGGTTGCAGGAACATGCGGAGCGAAGCGACGTGGAGGGCGGGAGGCAGAGCGTGCAGGGAGCTGCTTTAGTCCTGCTGCTGGCACGTCTCCCCCTTGGGGAGAGGGGGGCAATGGGTCTCCGTGCGCTGCCCAGGGTGGGGGCAGCACGCGGAGCTGCTTCCCTCCCACACCAGGGACACGCAGAGACGTGCCAGCAGCCAGCCACTTCCAGGAGCGGTATGAGGCCACCAGCCATGGCATGCATGCAGCCTGCCTACCTGAGCCTTGCTGCGCCACCAGCTGGGACTGGGGGGCAGGTTGTCAGATATTTGTCCTGCATTTTGGGGGCCTCCCCTGTTGTTGGGGGCCCTGTGTCGCTGCACAGTTTGTTTCATGGTAAATCTGCTCCTGGGGCTACGTTGCATTTCTTAGCATCAGCATGCCAAAGACAGAGGTTCTTGCTGATATGACTGAAAGCTCAGATTCTTATCTTATATACAAAATTTTTACAGATGCAAAATAGAGGAACCAGGAAACCATTCATATCACTATGTGCTGGCTATCTGAATTATTTCTGAGCTAGCTTGGCTCTTGGTAGCAGTTATGTAATTAGATTGTAATTAGATATCTGGTTCTTTATTTGAATTCATGCACGTTACAATGAAATTTCATAAATGATCACTCTCCTCCCCACAAAATAAAAATAACCCAAAATAATCCAGAACAAAAAATGTAATTTGTGTCAGATGTGAAAGGAATTCCTCTGGCTTACATTCCTGTGCCACTGAAACCTCTGAATCAGAAGCTCTGATCACCTTTAAGACATTTTTAAAAACAGCTTTTCCATGATAAAAATGTCTTGCTGAGAAAAAAGCATCATCATCTATGTCTGCGGTGTCCCTGAGAACAGGAAAGCAGCTAGTGCGAGTTATTAAGGCTGTTCATCAGAAAATCTTTCTCAGGCTGTAGGGGTTTGCATAAGGGATGCTCTTTAGGAGGAGTTAATTTATAATGCCAAAACAATTCTATCAAATTAGACTCAATGCAACTTAAACTTCTGATTGTCTGCTCTGTCCATGCCCGCACTTGCAGTGACTCAGTGCCCTGATGCCTACATAGGGAAACTTGGAAAAATGTATTAATAAAATCATAGGGTTGGAAGGGACCTCAGGAGGTCATCTAGTCCAGCCCCCTATTCAAAGCAGGACCAAGCCCCAGACATGTTTTTGCCCCAGATCCCTAAATGGCCCCCCTCAAGGGTTGAGCTCACAACTCTGAGTTTAGCAGGCCAATGCGCAAACCACTGAGCTATCCCTCCCCCCTGTATTAAGGAGGCAGCAGCACCCAGTGGGCTGGACATAGGCCTGACAGTCAGCAGACAGGAGTTCCATTGCTGGGTCTGACATTGAATTAACCTGACAGGGTCAAATCTTGCCAAATGCAGACTGGACAAAGTGAAAATCTCTGGGCTAAATAACTTGGTGATCTAAAGATGGGTGTAAAGTTGGTCAGAAAACTAGCATACAGGGCAAAGTAGTGAAACCTGCGCCAAGTTGGTATTTTATAGGAGTTTCATATGAATTTAACTAACATGCAAGATGGCAGCAGAAGGAGCTTTGGGACTTGTAGCAGAAAACTCAGGGCATAAAAGAAGGATCCTCCACCAGCTATATACTTTAATTTATGCTACACCATTTGCAGCCATGAAGTTCAGCTCTGGTATATGCAAGTATAACTCCCTGAGAATTATTTTTGTCTCTGCTAGAGTCTGATTTTGATTCCCACAGAATACCAAATTGATGTGAGATACACTTGTTTTGCACACCCTCTGAATGCCAAATCAATGCAAGTTATAATACTTTGCCTCTTGCAACCACTTACCAGTATAGTCATTTTCAGACTCTGTACCTGATTTGTAATTTACCATTTTGTGCCTCAGTTTTCTCATTGGTAGCATGGGGAGTAATCATACCTCCTGTACTTCACAGCTGTGTGATGATTTAGTCATCTATATTTGTAAAGAGCATTGAGACTATCAGATGGATGCAGTATAGAAGGACAAAGTATTAATTATTGTGAAAATAAAATGAAGAATTAAATGATGGCCACAAGTTACAATCTCTCTTGCTGCCCGAGAGCTGTAGAGTTAAACTTTTAAAGTTCCAACTATTCCAATGAGGACATGTTGTTTATAGCTCACTACAGTATCGTTTTTTATGCAATGATCTTTACTTTCATATTTAAATCTAGTTTTCTTTAATTTAAATTTTGCTCAAAACAGCCATATTGCCATGAGCATAAATTAAGGTAGATGAACATTAATAATGTCAGTTCACAGCTGTTTTTAACTTAAATAATTACCACTCACTCCCCTGTGATCAACATTCTAAGTGCCTAAACTATTCAATTAGGAGCACAAAGCACTTTGTCCCATTATTATTATTAAAATCAGGCTTTAGCTGAAGTACCTGAAATATTCATGTTATACCAAAATATGTCTGTTGCTGCTGATTTATTAAACAGAACTGGTTTATTTTTTATAGCAATTTAGAAGCTCTGTAGCTTTGCAAATTTATTACATTTTAAAAAACCCATTGAAATTAATGCTACATTAAATACTGGTGCTATGAACCCTCTAGCAGATTTGCTATTAATTGTACCCATTATCACAAAATAAACATCTCTTTATAAAAACAAATGATGCTTCATCTTAATATTCCTGATTGTGATACTCTCCTTCACAGCTGCTGCTGTTGCTTCTGTTTTTGTGCTTTTGCTATAAAGGGCCACGTGTTATAATAGATATTTGGGTTGTTTTTATCCTGGAGGGAAAAAATAACCAAAATACCAAAACCCACAAAACAACAACATCAGAAACAACAATTACTACAACAACAGAAAGCAAAATATAAAACTTAAACCATTTGTTGAATTTTTCAACAGTTTCTGCAAGAAATTAGAATGATTAAGTATGTATGTTTACTGTGTTTCAAGTTTATTGTCTCTTTTTTACGTAGTTTTTTTCTTCTTTTATTTCAGCATGTTTCAGAGCAACGTAACAGAAAGAATAAAATGCTGTGCCTGGGTCACTAGCCAACAATTGACTATAGTTTTAGAGCAAATTATCAATCAGTTTCAATAGCTTGTTCTGAGTATTTGCAATGTGAATAATGACGTGTGTGATTATGAACCAGCTTGCACAGTTTGTAAGGAAGCTGTTTATTTTAGGCATGGCTGATGGTTCTGTGATGTGGACCAATGTGCACTTGAGATTGCCCAACAAACTCATTGCATACGGACTGTGGTTATAAAAGGAAATAATTTTGTATTAGTGGCTTTGATCTCATGATTGCCACTTAAATCTTAAATCCAGTTTCTCACCCAGCCATTTCCACCATGGAAGCCCTTCATCAGGTTAAAGAGCCTGTCTTTTAAAGCGCCATTCTACTCTGAAAAGCGACTTGTTATAAATGGGGCTACATTTACTGTATTTCAGGTTTATTATCTGTCAGCTTAAATACTCTTAGTTACAAGTCATTGTTTTAATTTCATTCCTGCACACTGAACTGGTGATCTGAAATTTGAGCTGTTTTATTACTGCCTTGCACATCATGATCAGTAATAGAGACCCTGACAGACAAACCCTGCCCTTGATCTGTCATCCTCAAATGTTATCCAAGTTAACACGTGTCTCTAAACAGGCTGTAACTAAGCATAATTTAAGTCTGCATTGGGAAATTAATTAACAATTCTGCTAATGATATGTGAGCCATAAGAGAATCTAGCTCACTGTCTGTTAGCTGTGGTGAGTCTTCGAGGCAAACCGGAATAAAAAGTAGTAAAGGCTTTTGTCACTGAAGTCAGCCGGTATATCTTGGAATGCAAACGGGAAGCCAAGTTAGAAGGTATCGTTTTTGCACAGTTGCTTTTCAAAGTAGAAATGCATGTCTATTCTAATGAGATATCCTGGGAGAGGAGCAGTCTTTCAGCACTTCCACCATGTGGGAGAATTAGTCCTGTATCCCAGCCTTTCTTGTTTAATTTCCCTTTCCTTTCCTTTTATTTTAATATAATTTACTTGGAATAACATTGAAAAAGGTGCACTATTTATTATAAGTACTTTTACCATCATCTGAGCTTATATCTTTAAATTATGGTCCCATTGGGACATACCAAGCCAAGTGAGTAGAGTTTAGTTCCAATTCAGATTCTGTTATGGCGGCTACCTCATGATCTTCAAACACTACATGAATCACTTTGTCTTTCTTAAAAAGATGTACAAAATGTATGCATGTGGGAGGATGAGAAAGCAGAGGGTAACTTGGTTATAAAAGAGAATGGTGAACGTTACTGTCTTCCAATACTTAAAGGTTATTAATATGAAGGATAGAGAATTCCTTGGGTTAGTTTAAGGAAGAGCAACTAGGAATAAGCTTCCTATTAGTGAGATCTACTAGTCTGTGCAGTAGCCTTCCAAGGAAAACAGTAGAAGTCTCATCACTGGAGGTGTTTAAAATTAGGCTGGATGAAAAAACCTACAAAATTTACCTTCGGGTAAATGATGCGATAGTAAGTGTATAAACTAGATGAAATAGTGTATTTTCTTTCTCTACTCTGTTAGACTCTATGACTCAAGTCTCTCTTGTACCAAGCTGACTAATATAATCAGGAACTGTTGTTATTACCTGCTACTGCATGTATCAAATATAGCCCTTTCACTTAGCCTAATAAGTCAAGTTTGTTACATTATTAAATACAAATTGGTTGCTAGGAGAAACAGTAAGTGAGAGTTCACAGTAGGAGTAGGTGGCAAACCTAGCTGTTATGTAATTAACTCCAAATTATAGAGCAATGAAAGTATAGGTAGTTTTGCTATTACTTAACGACTAACCTCAGCAATTTAATCAGATATCAGTTAGCTAAGATAATGTGCTGCTGCTCTCTAAATATGTTAATTGACATCTGCCTTGATACATCTAACTTGTTATATACTCATTAAATGGTCTAACATTCTCTCCTAGTGGAAGACAAATCAATTAATAGCGGAGTGGACATTGAACTACTGTGCTGCCAGGCTTATCATCTCTTTACACCACCAGTTGGAGCATCACCTCTAAAAAAACCTGGAGGTGTTGAGAATAAGGCCAGACTTTTGGAGTCTAATGTCATCCTGGAGGTGCAGTGGGTGCCATTAAAAATTCAACCTTAAACCTGAGTAACCACATGGTGATATCTGAGATAACCCACTTAATTCCTATTCTAAATATAGGACAAAAATACTAAATCTCAGATGTTATTGTCCATTATTCAAAATGGATATTCACAGTGCTGACTAGTAATAGCTTGGAAAGTATGAGTTATATACTGTAGACCTATGGCCCTCTGAAGAGACCACGCCAATAGTCAAAAGTACCTACAACTGGGTATTGTGTTCATCCCATCTCTGGAATGAATAGTTAAAAAGCAGCTATATTCGAGACTATTGAATTGAGCCTTGTCCTGACAGTGTTGGAGGACAGATTGCTCTCTCCTTTCAGGGATCTCTTCATCTTGCTTTAGATTGTTAGTCATCATCACTCTGCTGTGAAGCACCCTCAGGTGTAGAATTCTCTCCCCATCCTTGGCAATCATCTCAAGTCATTTCCCCCACACACCCCGCCAAACAAAGACACCTCAAGACTTTTGTATCTTAAAGATATTTTTAGTACCACTTCTCTTGGTCCTGTGATTATTTCCTTCTACATCTCCCTCCTTTAATTCCTCACTTTTGTACTGGACCCTTTCCCCTTCCATCGCCAATTAGTTTTAATTTGTTTGAATATTAATGAGGGTATTTTAACAGTATTTTTACAATATACAGTACTTTGAACAATCCAGGAGAGGGAGTTTGGGAGCATTTATACATTATTTTTTATTTTTATAACTATAAATAAGAATGCACTGATTATAAACCAGAATCTTTATTTAGTCAGTCAACACACAAATGTGCACATTCCAAACAGTAACGTACTTTTATGTACTAGTATTAGGACTTTTCTTCCATAGCGTGCAGTTACCTGAAGGATGTCAATGTTGTATCTTATAATGTAACATCAAACACTTAAATAGTGCTCTTAATTATCCCCATTTTACAGGTGGAGAAACTGAGGAACCAAGAGGTGACAAATTGCCCATGGTCACAGAAAAAGTCAATGCTAGGGCTGTTAAACCCAGGTCTCATAATCCTCTTCTGATGATCTATTCACTGGATCACATCACCTTACTAAGTGTGTGTTGTATAGCTGTGTTTAGCCAATATATATGGTGACTTGACCATGCACCCATGAGCAGACATTATGTATCCCATCCACAGAATGCAATGTACACATACGGTACAAATTGTGCGAGACAGACACAAATGCAGTATATTATACAGATTTACCTGTTACTTCTCAATAAGTGCCCTTGTGACAGTTGCATGAAATTCAATTAATTTACAATAAATGCCTTTTTAAGATGCAAACACAATTCAGTGCATTATTAAAAGTACTATTTAAACAGGTAGGCTGAACAGATATCCCGTTGAATTTTCTCTTGTTTGTTTTCAAATATATTTTGTGAAGGATCTCACGCTGTGTTTGTTTTACCCTCTCCACTTCACTTCTTAACCTCCTGCTAATTAGACACTTTGGTTTTTGATAGAGAGATTAAGCATTCAGAGTGTACCTGTTAATGTGTATTTGACTTGTTTCACGAAAGGTCTCACTAACATGCTTGCAAAGATAAGTTCACTCATATTTGTTTATTCAATGGCATGTAAGTGCTTTCTGCATGTTTAGAACAGTGATAAATTGGTTATTCAGACTTTTATATAAGTAGCTATCTGGATCATCCAGGAACTCTGCATTTTTTAAGTCCTGATAAAATATTTAAAGAGCTCTGCCAGACTCTGCACCAGTCTCATAACACTACTGGGGCCATGAAAGCCAGCAGAGGAGGGTGTACACCTCAGAATCAATAGTCAGTACATTAGAGAGGTTTTCACAACAGAGGAGCAAAATACAAACTAATTTAGATTTACTGGTAGGAAATGTGTCTTCTTTGCAGAAGTGTTCACCTCAGAACATCTCTCTTTCTCTGGGCCCAGGAAAATGGAAATATCTTTGCGTGAGAAATTGTAAGTCTCAGATAGATCCATTTCCCAAGGCTGGGTATAGAAAGAGAGGCAGAATGTGAGTCAATCAACACAAACATGGCAGCAGCTGGATGATTCTTATTCTTTATTAGGTGTATTGTGGTAGCACTTAGAAGGCCTAGTCATTGATCCAGATCCCATTGACTGTAACTGTTAAGACAGTCCCTGCCCCAAAGAGATTACAGTCTCTGCAGTTAGTCCCCTCAAAGCACTTGCAGTCCTAGAAAAGACTGACTGCATCTGCACAGTCCAACATATAGCTGCCTTGCTGGAACACAGTGTACATGGTTTAAGTACACTAAAGCAGGGAACTCTTACTGCACCACCCAAGTTGGAGGGGAGAGCAATAAGGGAGTGCTGCTTCACCAGGCCAGGAAAAGGAGAGGGAATGTGCTTCCTTCCTCATTCTTCTTTACAGTAACCCACAGAGCAGTACAGAGATGGTGTATTATTTCCCCCCCCCACACCCCGCCTCTAGTGGGTACTCCATTGTTTCAATTAGTTTGTAACACAACTGCAGTTTTAGGAGGTATGCACTATCATCGTGCCTCATTATTCACACAAATGCAGATTCACAGGCAACCCCAATATGTGACTACGCCTCCCCATCTTCCTTCTATCTTCTCTTCCTTCTTGTGTTGGGAAATGATAACATTCCACCTATCCATCCATTCATCCCTTTAAAATTGGCACAGTCCTCAAATCCTCATTTGGGTGAAACCCCCATTGAGCTCGCTGAGAGCCTTGCCTGAATCAGGAATGAGAAAGGACTTCAAGATTAGGTCCTTATTTCCAAGCATTTTGGGAATGTAAAGATGAAAGATGCCACATAATTGTTAGCTATGACTTAATTGTTATGTGGACTATAATTTTAGGAACTGGGGCATGCTGACAAGTTTGATGTTTATATCCTGAGTGACTTGTGCACCTGTGTGCATATTTGGGTTGGCAGTACTATCACAGGTAACAAATTAACAACTGACACCTCTTCACTGCATGTCTATTGCTCGCATGCCCCCAGAATTTACTTTCAAAGAAAGAAAAGCATTCATTTTGCATTTACCATGCAGAATAAAGGTGCAAAGGCTTCGTTTAAGAAAAAATAAAACCATTACATAGGAAACATGAAGGATTCCACATTGCTAATTGAGGGTACATTTTGCACATAATTTTTGAAGTGCGAGGGAAACTAAGGTTTCATAAAAGGTAATGAACTCAACATTGATTTTGTTAAATGAAGGATT
This sequence comes from Mauremys mutica, assembly GCF_020497125.1. Taxonomy (NCBI): domain Eukaryota; kingdom Metazoa; phylum Chordata; order Testudines; family Geoemydidae; genus Mauremys; species Mauremys mutica. The sequence goes on from NC_059075.1 coordinate 34,351,968, forward strand.
GTGGCGTGTCAACTGAATTAATTTTTTTTACATTGGTTTTCTATTTTCTTAGCTATTCTAAATCTCCATTAGTGTCATCTGCAGCAGTTTTCAGAGTTCCTAAATGAAGTCTCACGTACCCAATCCACTTTAGAGCTGACCTTTTCATTTTTGCCATGGAAACAGGATTGAGTTACTGGTTGATAAACTGGTACCAAATTTGAAAGAGCAGAGAAAAATACTCAGTGTTCAGACAGTCGTAATTAAATGCAACCATTGGTGTTCTTATTTCCTTTACCGCGACCAGGAAAATATTGTCTGAGTCAAATGTCACGGTTAGTCTGCATAGCAGCAAAATGCAATTATCTTTATTTAGGCTTTGAAGCACAGGAACATAGGTATTGCTACAGTGAAACAGACCAATGGACCATCTGGTCCATCATCCTGTATCCAAAAGAGACCAATACCACAAATCAGAGGAAGATCTAAACTCCTCATAGGGTCCCTAATTTTGCAAGTGTTCCACTGTGTGTGTGTGTATGTGAGAGAGAGAGAGAGAAAGAGAGAGAGATTCTTTTGACCTCAGCAGGTAGCTATGGCCTGATACATAACTAATAGAATGCTTTAATTTTATCCTAGTTTAAAATTGCAGATGCTACTCTATGTAAATGTATAATGAGAATCCTAATAAAGGGTAAATTCTCTTGGATATTTCCATTGTTTCCTAGGCATCTTCTCCATCCCATTATCCACTAGTGACTCTGCACTTATGTAGCATCTTTCATCCAAGGATCTCACTGCCTTTTACAAGCATTAATTAAATTAACCCTCACAACCCAGCTTTGAGGGAGGGAATAAGATATTAAACAAGTCACTTAATTCATCTATAAAATTGAGACAGTAAAGTTTAAAAACAGTCAGAAAAAGAATACAGAAGCCTGGCCTACATTTTCAAAAAATATTAATGATTTGGGATGCTTTAGTTCTTGGGTGCTTCACCCAAGAGGAGCCTGATTTTAAGAAAGTATTGAGTGTCCACCCTCTGAAAATCAGGCCCATTTCAGGTGTGCTAAATTAGGCATTAAAAAACGGAGGCAGCCAAAATCACTAGTAACTTTGGAATATTTAGATCCTTGACCCTAAATTGCTCTGTTTTTTGCTTCCTCTCCAACTTCTTTTTACCTTATGAAAACCTTTCTCTACTGCCAGCTCCTCCTCCATTGTCTGGCCCTTCCTTGCTCAGCTGCTGCACCACCTCTATACGTATACACTCTCTGCTTCAAGGAACATCATCAACCTCCTAGCTCCCAATTCCTTTCTCTTCAAGCTTTTGGGTTTTCTCTCTTTCTTTCTCTATTCTCATATCCTAGCTGCTCCATTTCCTTCTCACACCCTTGTCCCAAGTCATTTCAAATGCAGAGACACAAAAAGGTTGTATAGCTAATAATTACCTAATTTCTACTTGTGGCGCGTCATAGATATCAAATTTTTGCTCTCCGCTCCATGCAGGATTTGCCAGTTTTCTATAAATATTAAAAATTCTGTAATAGTTTTCTATAAATGTGGGGGTATGGTAATGATCCTTGGCACAATGATGTGCTTTCATATTTTTATGTATGTAAATGCCCTTTATTCATGATTACAATTTGAACGGGGGAAAGGGGGAAAATCCCATCTCCCTCTTATCCTGCTGATGAACTGGACCCTTACAGTTACTGCCTGCAGGCCTTGTCAGTACAGACTTAAGTAAATCCCTGGTGCACAGGGGGGGGTTGACTAGTCCACCATTATCCTTTCTTAATGATTTAAATGATTGTCATTTATTAGACCGCAGTTGTCTTATTAATTATGAATTCACAATGTAACATGTCAGCAGATCACTTTATGTTTATTTTAATTAATTGTGTTGATGGGAGGAAGAGGTTGGGGATATTTTATTCATACTTTATCGCTGGAGAAATGATTTCAGATCCCAGCATCCCAAGAGAAAATGAATCACATCACAGCATCTGCTGCTATACATCACAAAACTAGCTCTCCTATCGAAAAAAGGCACAGATCTGGGCTGACAAGGGTTTTGCAAATCTGGATTGAGGTGTGTTGGCAGACAGGGGTGGATGGGAGGCGCAAATTGTTTGCCCGGCTTAAGCCCGGTGCATCAGTGATCAGCCTCACAGTTTCATAAGCACTCAACTCTTTCATAAATGTAGGGACACATTTTCAAACTGTATGGGGGGAGGAATGACCACTGAACTCAGCACACACTTACTTAGTCTTCACAGAATTCATTTCTTTTCTAATTTCAACAATGTTAATATTGATATTTATTTTAAAGATTGTTTCCTTGTTTTCTATTGACTTATTTTTACAGTTGGGGATAGGGTTCGGGCAGTGCTGACAGCGGGGCTGCAGTGGGCTTCATGTGCAGCCCAGGGCCCAAATGCCAGGGCACAAGTGTGGGCGATGCTGTGATCATCCTGGCCTGGCAGAGCAGAGAGTCCCAAGGCCAAAGAAGAGCGGCTGGCTGCGGGGGAGGCCACCCCACTACTGAATAGTTCCTGCCTGGGGACAACTCACATACTTCTGGATAGTGAGTGAGTGAGAGGGCCCATGACAGCGGCGTTGCAGACCGGGGCTGCCTTCATGTCTGAAGGAGTGGTGACACCAGATCCCTGCAGGCACAAAGTGTGGGGAGGGGTGAGGTCCTGGTGGGGTAGAGCAGAGACCCCTGGCCAGGGCTGCAAAGAGGAAGATGAAACCCCGGCTGTGCGGGAGGTCTCCCTGCTACCAAATGCTCCTGCTCAGCAATGGAGCTATTCAGCAGCTGTTGACCTCCTCCCCAGCTAGGGATGACAATGACTCCACCTCACAGTCCTGGCCCAGGTTCTCTCTGCTCTCCCAGGCTAGGACTGTTACCTTCCCCTAGGGTTACCAACTTTCTAATTGCAGACAACTGAACACCCTTGCCCAGCCCTTTTCCCAAGGCCCTGCCCCTTCTCTGAGGCCCCACCCCCTCGCAATCCATCCATCCTCCCTCCATCACTTGCTATCCCCCACCCTCACTGACTTGCTCATTTTCACTAGGCTGGGGAAGGGGGGTGGGGTTCGGGAGGGAATGAGAGCTCTGGGGTGCAGGAGAGTGCTCCGGGCTGGGGCAGGAGGTTGGGGTGCAGGAGGGGGTGAGGGCTCTGGCTGGGGGGTGCGGGCTCTGGGGTGGAGCTGGGAATGAGGGGTTTGGGGTGCAGGAGGGGGCTTCAGAATGAGGCTGAGGAGTTTGGAGTGTGGGAGGGAGCTCTGGGATGGGGCAGGGGTGTGGGAGGGGGTGTGGGCTTCGGCTTGGGGGTGGGTTCTGGGGTGGGGACAGGGATGAGGGGTTTGGGGTCTAGTGGGGTGCTCTGGGCTTGGGATGAGGGGTTTGGAATAAGGGAAGGGGCTCTGGGCTGGGACAGAGGGGTGGGGCGAGGGAGGGGGTATGGGCTCTGGACTGGGGGTATGGGCTCTGGGGTGGGGACAGAAATATGAGGTTCAGTGTGCAGGAGGGGGCTCTGGGCTGGGGCCAAAGGGTTTGGAGTGTGGGGGGGGGAGCTTAGGGCTGGGTCAGGGGGTTGCAGTGCAGGAGAGGGTGCGGGGTAATTTTTAGTAGGACATCCTAAATGGTATCAATCGGATTCTGCTTCAACAAAATGAGAAGGCAATGCAATTAAATGGCAGTAAAGAGAGGAAGCAAAATGCTGTGGTTGTATGGGCTTGTCCTTAAGGGATTAATGAAGTGACCATTTAAAGATGAAGAGTAAAATTTTCAAAGGTGAGTAAGGGCCAGTGTTTTTAAGGTATTTATGTGACTAAAGATGCAGATAGGTATATAATGGAATTTTCGGAAAGTCCAAGTACACTAGATCACCCTTGTCCACATATTTGTTGATGCCCTCAAGGAATTCTAATAGATTGGTGAGGCATGATTTCCATTACAAAAGTTGTGTCTGGTAATTCTCTTCTTTACTATAGTTTCAGCCAATTTGTCTGATTCTTAAATTAGGTTTACTGGCCTGTAATTGTCAGGACTGTGATAGGTTATATACCACAGTTAATAGTTCTGTAATGTCAAATATGAGTTCCTTCAGGACTCTTGGGTGAATACCATCTATTCCTGGTGACCTATTACTGTTTTATTTATCAATTTATTCCAAAACCTCCTTTATTGACACCTCAGTCTGGGACAGTTCCTCAGTTTTGTAACCTAAATAGAATGGCTCAGGTGTGTCTCCCTCTCATACTCTGCAGTGAAGACTGATGCAAAGAATTCATTTAGCTTTTCTGCAATGGCCTTGTCTTCCTTGAGTGCTCCTTTAGCACCTCAGTTGTCTAATGGCCAGGGCTGGCTCCAGGCACCAGCGGAGCAAGCACATGCCTGGGGTGGCACATGCTAAGGGACGGCATTCCATCCATTCTTGGGGTGGCAGAGTCCGGGCGGCTTTTTTTTTTTTTTGCGCTTCGGCAGTTTGGGCGGCGGCAGTCCGAGTGTTTTTTTTTTTTTGCTTGGGGCGGCAAAAATGGTAGAGCCGGCCCTGCTAATGGCCCCACTGATTGCTTGGCAGGCCTCCTGCTTCTTGTGTACTTCAATATTTTGTTGCTGTTAGTTTTTGTGTGTTTTGCTAATTTCTCTTCAAATTCTTTTTTGGCCTGCTCAATTATGCTTTTACACTTGACTTGTCAGAGTTTGTGCTCCTTTCTATTTTCCTCCATTGGATTTGACTCCCAATTTTTAAAGGATGACTTTTGCCTCTAACTGCCTCTTTTACTCTGTTGTTGGTATTTTTTTTTTTGGTCTTACTATTTTTTTTTTATTTGGGGCATACATTTAACTCGAACTTCTATTATGGTGTTTTTAAAAAGTTTCCATGCAGCTTGCAGGCATTTCATTCTTGTGACTGTTTCAGTTTAACTAGCTTCCTCATTTTTGTGTAACCTCTTTCTGAAGTTACATGCTGCTGTGGTAGGCCCCACCACCCCACAAGGATGCTAAATTTAATTATATTGTAGTCACTGTTGAATTCCCTTGCCCCTTGTGGGTTCCAGGACTAGCTGCTCCACAAAGCAGTCATTTGTGGTGTCTAGAAATTTTATTTCTGCGTCCTGTCCTGAGGTGATACATACCCAGTCAACACGGGGATAGTTGAAATCCCCCATTATTGATTTTTCTATTTTTATAGCTTCTGAGCATTTCGTAGTCATCACCGTCATCCTGGTCAGGTGGTGGGTCATATATTTCTACTGCTATAATCTTATTATTCAAGCATGGAATTTCTATCCATAGGATTCTATGGTATAGTTTGATTGATTTCAGAGTTTTACTCCATTTGATTCTATGCTTTCTTTCACATATAATCTTATTCCCCTGCTAGCGCGATATATTTTGTCATTTCTATATATTTATTTTTTACCTGATATTAATGCCCCATTTACACAAAAATCCAGATCTTCAGCTGGTATAAATCAGTGTAGCTGTATTGACTTCAGTGAAACAATGTTGATTTACATTACCAGCTGAGGATCTGGCTTAAAATGTGGCTGGAAAATAAAAAAGTCCAAGTCTGGCGGGTTCAATATAACCCCTTTGCCAACGCTGTTTCAAAACACCATGCGGGATGCATGGGTCTTTTTGAGACCAAATATATTTAGAAAATAAGATATGGAAAATAAAGGGTTTTCTGGGAACTACCAGTATAATCTTATTGGGGCAGGATTTTTGGAATAAGATATTATTTTTTATTATCTTCTTCTGTCCCACCAGTCACAGAGGCAAATACTTCTAGCAGAGTAAGTCAAGAAGATTAATTAATTCTATATTAGCAAAAATGTGTATTCACTATGATTTAAACATTTGCCTAGACATTGTGTACACTCTAAATGGGAACATTCTGAATGTTGATTGTACTAGGTGCTGTGAAATGTCTATTACTTTTGATTTATACCAGTTTTACTCACTAGCCTGAGACTGCCTTGAAGGAAGGTATAGCGTGCAGGTTTGGAACTGATGTGCTAAGATTACTTAGCAGTGTGAGTGTGCCGTCTGTATGCTGGCAAGTTAGAGTTCTTTCCTGCCAAAGGTTATTCCAGTGACGTATGAATATGGCAAACAAATAAAGCAGCCTTGTTATATCAGGTTCAAATTCACAATGCAAAATGTTATATCATGTGCATTAATTGTAACTGCTCTGAGATAATACAGAGCGCAAGACTGGCTAATACTACACTTAGCTATCCAGTTCTGAAAACATTATGTCTCCATGCCATAATCTATGTTTAAATCAAGTCTTTTCCTATCTCTACTCCCTCTGGTGATCCAGACTTTATTGTGGTTCTATACAGGTCTTGGATTAAGGTGGAGAGGTACCCTACATCACTACAGATGTCAGATTTACTGATGGTTTTCCCAATGAAGTTAAATCTAGCACTTTTTCTCATTGACTCCTAGGAGAATTTGGGTGAACAGAAGATTTTATTGCCACTGAAAACAAGATTCATAGTCTCTTTTGCTGGAATGAGTCTATCATCCCAGAAGACAGTTTGCTGAATCAGCTTCTCTCCTGGGCCCTGTATGGTATACACATGCTATCATACGGCTGCAGGGCTCATGTTTAAGAAAGGCAAAAACTGCTACTGAAGAAAATGGCAGTTTCTACTTTCCTGACCTCTCCAGGAACGTTTATTACTCTTGGGCTCTTCTACTTCTTTCTTTCTTTCTTTCTGATAGAATTTCCTTCCAGGTTTTTGCCATTAGGTGGCCACCACCTGTGGCTGCCTGGTGGCCAGGGGCGCCTCTGCAGTACCCCTTCTTCAGGGCTCCTTAAGCAAACCCCACATGGTCTTTTCCCATCAATCAAAGCCTTTCTTGGGGTCTGATTTCTTTATTTACAAACTTCCAGAAAAAGCAAGCACAAACAAAAGAGGAATTTCCCCACTCATTCACAGAATACCCCTAAATCTGTTCCAGGGTATGGCTCTTACCTCAGAGCCTGTGGAAGAGGAAAAGGTCCTTCACAGAGCCTGTTTTACCAGCTTGCAGCTGCACTACCCAAACTGACTCCCTGGAGGCTTCTCAGACTCAGTCCCTCCCCATCTTCATCTCTCTCCCCCCACGCAATTGCTTATAAGGAACTAGCTGCTTGAGGTACCTTTCCTGTGCGAGGTGTCTCTGGTTTACTTATTTAGCAATCCTGCTCCAGGCTTCAGGTCTCCTGCAGGCAGCTCTCTCACTGCCTCTCACCCGCTTTGCTCTCTCACAGTTTTCAAATAATATTAAAAAATGCACAGAAATGTTAATAATAATGAAAAAAGGGCAGAACTATTCACTAAACATTTGTTTTGTATTTGGGAAAATGCCATGTGATGTATTCATATCATATGATGATGATGATGTAATTTCCAGTCCAGCAGTAACTCAGGAGGTTGTTAAACAGCTACTAAAGTTAGACATTTTTAAATCAGCAGGTCCAAATAACTTGCATCCAAGAGGTGTAAAAGAGATGGCCAAGGAGCTTGTTTTATCATCATTGCTGATTTACAAAAAGTCTTGGAAGAATGGGTAAGTTCCAAAGGACTGGAAGAAAGCTTATGTGTCAATATTTTAAAAGGATAACAGGACAACCCAAGTAATTCCACTCTGTCTGACATCGATCCCAGGTAAAATAGAATGGCTGATATGGTACTCAGTTAATAACGGATTGAAGGAAATTAATATAATTAATGCCAATCAATGTGGGAGATGAAATTCATCTTGTCAAACTAACTTGATAACTTTTTAAAGAGATTGCAAGATTGGTTGGTAAAGGTAATAGTGTTGATGTAATATACTTAGACTTTTGCAAGGCATTTGACTTGGTACTGCATGATGTTTTGATTAAAAATAAAAAAATAATTGGAGATATACCAATCTCCTAGAACTGGAAGGGACCTTGAAAGGTCATTGAGTCCAGCCCTCTGCCTTCACTAGCAGGACCAATTTTTGCCCCAGATCCCTAAGTGGCCCCTTCAAGGATTGAACTCACAACCCTGGGTTTAGCAGGCCAATGCTCAAACCACTGAGCTATCCCTCCCCCCAATAAATAAAAAAAAATAAAAAAATAAATAAAATTATAATAAATTTAATTTAATAAATTAAAACTATACAAATTCAACATGGCACATAAAATGGATTGAAAACTGGCTAACTGATGGGCCTCAAGTGTAATTCTAAATTGGGAAGGGATATCTCAGTGGTTTGAGTATTGGCCTGGTAAACTCAGGGTGGTTATGAGTTCAATCCTTGAGGGGGCCATTTAGGGATCTGGCACACAAATCTGTCAGGGACACTACTTGGTCCTGCTGTGAAAGCAGGTGACTGGACTCAATGATCTTTCAAAGTCCCTTCCAGTTCTTAAAAAAAAAAGTGCATACATTACTAGTGGAGTCTCATAGGGGTTGGCTGTATACAATCTAACATTTTTATCAATGACCTGGAAGAAAATGTAAAAGAACTACTGATAAAGTTTGCAGATGACACAAAGATTGAGGGGGTGATAAATAATGAAAAGGACATGTCCAGAGATCTGGATCATTTGGTAAGATGAGTGAAAGCAAACAATATGCATTTTAATAAGGCCAAATGTACTCGCATACATTTAGGAACAAAGAATATTGGCTATACTTATAGGATGGGAGACTATACTGGGAAGCAGTGACTCTGAAAAAGACTTGGGGACGATGAGAGAGAGTTAGAACATGAGATCCCAGTGCAATTCTATGGCCCAAAGAAGTAATGCAACCCTTGGATGTATGAATGGAAATATTGAGTAGGAGTAGGGTGATTGTATTACCTTTGTATTTGGCACTGGTGTGATCACTGCTGCAATACTGTGTCCACTTCTGGTATCTATAGTTCAAGAAGGATGTTGGTAAATTGGAGGGGGTTTGGAGAAGAACCAAGCGAATGGTTGAAGGATTAGAAAGCATACTTTATTGGGAGAGACTGAAAGAGCTCAATCTAATTATTTTAATAAAGAGCAGGTTAAGAGGTGACTTGATCACAGTCTTGATCAGCACTTAGATGTGAAACATAAATTTGATAATTTCCGTACACCAGACAAAGTTATAACAGAATCCAATGGCTGGAAATTGAAGCTAGACAAATTCAGACTGACAACATTAACCACTGGAAGAATTTATCAAGGATCAGGGTGAATTCTCCATCCCTGGTACTTTTCAAATTAAGATTGGATTTTTTTTTAAATGTGCACCAGTTCAAATAAGAATTAATTGAAGGAAGTTCTCTGACCTGTGTTATACTGGAGGTCAGACTAGGTGATCACAATGGTCCCCTTTGGCTTGATAATCTATGACTTTTTAAATCAGCTTCGATCTCTGTGGTTCCCTTTTAGATATGAAAGAGCACCAGTTTATCGGTTCTTACCTTTTATTGTGTATTGCACCTCCACATGGCGGCTCCCTCCCGTCTGCTGCAAGGTTTAAGTCATTTACACCAGCAACAATGCAGTATCAGTATAGCCGAGGCAGTGCCTTTGAAGTTACGCATGTATTCTCCTTTATGCCGACTACTTTTTTGTATCAATACTTCAGTCTGGCATATTCAAATAAGTCTTGGTGGTTTGTTCTGGGACTATGTATCTAATCTAACAGATTACTCTTGGGGGAATTCTGCGCACATGCAGATTTCTTTGCTTCCTCACAGAAAAATGACTTTCTGACAGGGAAGCAAATGGAAGCTGCAAGAGCAGTTACGCACCACTCGCTAGCTGTGCAAGTACATTGTTCCAGGCATCCAGAGCAGCAGGTGGAGAGGTAAATCACTGCAGGGTTGGGGAGACCCCAGCCAGTGGCTCCTACCCAGGCTGGGCTGGAGAGGCCGGAACTTCCTCTTCCCCTGCAAGGAGTGGCTGGGGCTGTGTCAGACCCACTTCTCAGAAACCTCCCCCAGCTCCAGGAAGCTCAGCATCCTCCCTTGCTTCCTGGCCCTATCGCTCCTCTGCTGCGGGGGGAGAGGTCACGGCATGGGGAGTGGCTCCCCCATACACCCAACCCCCATGCATCTGGACCTCCCATACCTAGACACTCCCACCAACCCTCATCCTGTACACACAGAAACCCCCTAGCCCTCCATACCCAAACCCCACCCCACTGAACCTCAACCCCTGCATCTGGAGCCCCCTTGCACCTGCACCCCTGCCTCCGGACCCCCACTCTTGCACCCAGACCACCCCCCACTGAGCTCCCTGCACTAAAACCCCACCCTGATGAGCCAAACCCTCTGCAGTACCCTGAGCCCCCCATCTGGACCCCCACACTACTGACCAGGGGCGGCTCTAGGAATTCCGCCGCCCCAAGCACGGCGGCACGCCGCAGGGGGCGTGCTGGCGGTCGCCGGTCCCGCGGCTCCAGGGGACCTCTTGCAGACGGCTGCGGATGCTCCACCGGAGCCGCGGGACCAGCGGACCCTCCACAGTCATGCCTGCGGGAGGTCCACTGGAGCCACCTGCCGCCCTGCCGGTGGCATGCCGCCCCAAGCGCGCGCTTGGCGCGCTGGGGTCTGGAGCTGGCCCTGCTACTGACCTCCAACTAGCTGCACCTAGACCCCCACGAAGCCCCACTCTCCCAGCACCCAGACCCCGCTGCTGAGCCCCAACCACTTTCGCCTGGAAGCCCCTGCAGAGTCCCATTGCCCCTGCACAGGGAACCCCCATGACGAGCCTCTGAGCATCCAGATGCCCCCACACCTAGACTCCCAACTGAACTGCCTGCACCTAGATTGTCTCTCACAAAATCCTTTCATGCCCCCACCTGGATCCCCCCACATTGAGCCCCTCCACACTTGGATCTGGCCTGGTTGAGCCTGCCTGCTCCACACCTGGTGCTCCTATCACAGAGGGGCAGGGCTCTAGGGTATTTCTGGGGCAGGCCCAGGCCTTGTGCTGTGTCAGAGTCAGGTGCAGCCTCTCCACTGAATCCGTGTCCTAGGGATGGAGGGTGGGGAGGCTGCACGGTGATCTCCTACCTTCGTACAGCCAAGAGCCTGTGCTCCCCACTGCCATGCTGGAGTCACTGCATTTATTTATTGAATTATTTATTATTAAAGCTTGCAGAATTTTAAAATATTGTGTGCAGAATATTTAATTATTTTGGTGCAGAATGCCCTCAGGAGTAACAGCTGTTCCTCCACCAGCAGGTGTAAGTGCCCCCTTTTACCTTAGAACACCCAGGGCACTGGCTGTGGTTAAGTGAACCGGGTGGTAGCTTTCACAGAGCCCAATCTAAAGCTGTTAACAGCACCCTGTCACATACCTTCTGCCTTCATGTTTCCTAGCTTGGCTAGGGTCCCCCTTTCCTTCTAGGGCTCAGTTTTATCCCTGGCTGAGCTCTATTCCTTATGAAAGTGGTGATCCCTCACCACTCCTGAAGTTCCCTTAGTCTGTCTTTCTTGGGGTCACCTGTGAGGGTTTCCCACTGTCTGCCCTTAGGTGGGTTTTACCCCACAACTCAATTTCATCCCATAAGCCATCACACCAGAGACAACGTGACTCTGGCTAGGGATCTACCCCACCCCTTGTACAGCCAGATAAGTTTCTTTACCAACCAACTCCTCAAACGTCAGTGGTCTCAGATCCGTCTTAGGAGTTAGGCCTTTGGGGGGTCACTCCCTTGTCTGGGCTTGCTAACTGGGGTATATCTCCTGCCCTTTCTTCAGGTTGTCCTTGTGTGGATGACCCCTGATCCTTCACTCCCTTTTCTGGCTTCTCTTCTGCCCTGGTATTCACCTGGGCCTCACTTTCTTGGCTTGTTGGTATTTGTTTAGGCTTTTTTCCCACGACCTTTCCTGGCTTCTTGTTTTCTGTTTAGGGGTTTCTCATATCTTCCCTTGTGGGCTCTGGCTTAACCTCAGCCCCTCTTTTTCTTATTCCCCATTGAGGCTTCTTCCCCCTAGGCCTCCCTGCTTCTCCTTAAAGGGAATGGATTGCAATCAGTCCCCATGACCACAGGATGGGGCAAGTTTCCACCGCCCCAACCCCTTTCCATCAGAACATCCCCAGTATCTCCAATGTGACTACTGTCACTGCATTTTTTTTTGGTCCCTGTTTATGCATTCCATGCAGTCCCCTCTCAAAATCACTGCAGTTTGACCAGCCTGTTCAGCAGGAGTGAACTGGCTGCGGAGTTAATAGCCCCCATCCCTGGGCTATGGCACATCCTTTCAGGGATTGTTTTCACATCCTTCCTAGGTGTCTCCATAACCCAAACTTCCATTAAACACATTCACAGTATGTTAGAGACAGATGAGACCTATTAAAGCATCCAGCCCATTCATGGAGCCAGCGCAGGATTGTTCCCTGCTGTGTATTATCCAGAGACCTAATGACTCAGATCTTCTGCAATTAACTTAAACATCCCCTATTTACCTGGTGACATGCAAATGAAATAAACACACCCAGATATTCAACAAAGAGGAAATTGGGGCATGAAGATGTACCTTTTCTCTTTTTGTGTGTGTCCCAAAGAAAGACTGACCTTCAGTCACTTTTGTCAAGTTCACAGCACATATATCACTGAATGTGTTTTTGTATCTCTGAGACAGCATGGACTCTGTGCTATAATATGGACTGCTATAAACCTAATATATATGTATTTTAACAGCAAAATAGTTACATGAGCATTGTTAAGTGAACACAATGTCAATGAGTGGCAGGAGTTAGATCTGCCTTCAGGGATAGATTTAATTTAGAAACTGTCATGTGGGCAGAAAACCAGTGTATTTTTTTTTAAAAAATATGCTTTGGAGCAAAAAATATTTCATGAATAGTAATTCATGCTTTGTAGTGACTCCTTCTCAGGTTACTGCATCCTTGTGGTAGACAGTCTTTGTCATCTCCAGGGCACTGGAGAAAAGCAGACATTGTTAAAAGAATGCTATGTATTCAATATATTGCAAAGGCAAGTATTTAACTCATTGTAATTTTTGTATCCTGAATTTTGTACTGGTAAAGTCAGTAGAAAATCTAATCTAATCTATCTATCTATCTATCTAAAATATAATTTGTAAATAGATAATATATGTGGGACTGGTAGCATTGATTATTTTTAAGTTTTCCCCGCATTCTCAGCCCTACACAGGACCCCTGTTACAGTCCATGCACAGGATGGAGCTGCTCCTGGGATGAATCAGAGTTGTGTAGTGAAGCAGGCTGTTCTTTGTAGGACTCCAGACTCATCTTTTGCAGAAGTTAGAAGATTTGTAACCCTGAGGGGGTTAAAGCAGCCCTGGAGAGGGCTGTGGCGGAGAAATGCTAGGCTGATTGGGGGAAGCAGCCATAGATGGGGCCACGCCCAAAACAGGCCACAGCTAGCCCAAGGGCCGTCCCTAGCTATTTGGGTGCTCTACGCAGCCCCCACCCCCCATGGGAGGGCTGCGTGGGGCCCCAGGCCTCCCCCTTCCCCAGGGTCTGGGAAGCAGGAACTGTGGGGAGGGGGGCACTTTTGGGGCCCCACAGGCCTAGAATGGCCCAGGGGAAATAGCGGGGGCTGGGAGCAGCCTGCTCCGCTTCCCTCACCCCGGCCCCAGCCGTGTTGCTCGGGGGAAGAGATTTGGGGGAAGAGTTCCCCCCGCACTCACTGGCGGTGGCAGGAAGCAGAGCAGCCTGGCCCCAGCCCGCTCTACTCCGCCAGCTCCCAGCCGTGGTGCTCTGCTCCCCGCTGCCAGTAGGGGGGGATCCCTTCCCCCAATCCCTTCCCCTGAGCAACATGGCTGGGGCCGGGGTGAGGGAAGCGGAGCAAGCTGGGGCCGCGTTGCTCTGCTTTCTGCCACCGGTGATTATGGAGGGGAACCTTTCCCTAACTGCCCCCCAACCCCCAGCGGCACAGCTGGGGCTGGGGCAAGGGAAGCAGAGTGGGCTGGGGCCGTGTTGCTCCGCTTCCCGCTGCAGGTGAGTGAGGGGGGGCGTCCTTTCCCCAACCTCCCCACACTCACTGGTGGCGGGAAGTGGAGCAACGTGGCTGGGAGCTGGCGGAATAGAGCGGGCTGGGGCCGGGTTGCTCCCCTTCCCACCGCTGCCAGTGACTGCAGGGTCACTGGGGGAAGAGGTGGAATGGAGGTGGGCCGGGGGCGGAGCAGGGGGGAAGGGTAAGAGGTGGGGTGGAGGGAGTTTTCTGGGGTCCCACACCCACCTTAGGGATGGCCCTGCCCCTTGCAGTGGGCGCAGCCCGCGGGGAGGGGGGCTGGCCGAGGAATAGGGCTGGTCGCCAGGGCTGGTGCTGACCCCTATGCAGCACGCAGCTGCCTAGGGCACCATGAAATTTGGGGCAATTTGGTACCCCAAATTTCATGGTGCCCTATGCAGCTGCAGATGCTGCATATGCCTAAGAATGGCCTTGGCTGGCCCTGTAAGAGGGCTGAGGGCCAGAGACTGAAGGAGACACACTCTCTCTAGCTCCCTAGAGAAAGAAGGACCTGGCTGCCTGGGAAGCTTGAGAAGGGTACGTAGGGCGGAGCAGTGCTGGGGAAGGGCAGATGGAGCTGGGTAGCTCCAGCCTAGCAAAGCCCGTAGCAGGCTGAGTTAAGGGCCCACAAAAGTGTACTAGGGCTGCAGAGGGGCAGCCCAGAAATAGGCAGAGGCAGCTGGTCCAACCCCCCTTGCCAATGATGACTGCTGTCTGCCCCCGTGAGCGGGGGCTAAATGGAAACTGGCAGTAGCCACTGAGGCAAGGTGGGGATAGGGTGTTGGGGGTTCCCCTGGGAGAGAGACCCAGAATGAGGGGCTACTGTGTGGGGCAGAACCCCTGAGCAAAGGGAACTGGGGTCTGGGACGGACACGGGGCCAGCAGAGTGCACTCTGGGCTGGAAAGAGCTAATTCCCTGGATGACCAGCAGGAGGCGCCGCACCGGTGAGTCTTCACCCCGCCACAATGAGGCAGGGGATTATTGGAAGAGAGAGGATGGCCTCAACTATAAAGGCAGTTGAATACTATCCTGGAGAATTGGATTCTATCCCTGGTTTTGCCATAGTCCCTATGTGATGCTGGACAAGTCACTTTAACCAAACTTTCCATTGGTCACTAATTATGTGTTACTCATCGGGGCGGCTCTATGTTTTTTGCCTCCCCAAGCACGGCAGTCAGGGAGCCTTCAGTGGTGTTTCTGCGGGAGGTCTGCTGGTCACACGGATTCTGCGTCGGTTCTGCGGGTGATCTGCCGGTCCTGCGGATTCAGCATATCCACTGCCAAATTATTGCCGAAACCACGGGACTGGCTGACCTTCTGCAGAAACGACGTCGAAGGCTCCCAGATTGTGCACATTGCCCCTCTTCCCCGGCTTGCTGCCCTAGGCACGCGCTTGCTGCGTGACGGTGCCTGGAGCCACCCCTGTGCCTGACTTGAGCTGCCAGGGTCTGATTTCAAAGCATTTACAGCTGCACCTGGAGTCAATGACTGTTGGATTTCACAATATAAAGTGCTATACAATGCTTCTTCTTTAATGCTTAGCCCAGGGATTGGCAACCTTTGGCAGGTGGCTTACCAGGGTAAGCACCCTGGCAGGCCAGGCCGTTTTGTTTACCTGCAGCGTCCGCAGGTTTGGCCAATCGTGACTCCTACTGGCTGTGGTTCGCTGTCCCAGGCCAATGGCGGCTGCGGGAAGTGGCGCAGGCCAAGAGATCTGCTGGCTGCCGCTTCCCGACAACCCCCATTGGCCTAGCATGTGAACTGCGGGCAGTGGGAGCCGCGATCGGTTGAACCTGTGGACGCGGCAGGTATACAAACCGGCCCAGCCCACCAGAGTGCTTACCCCGGTGAGCTGAATGCCAAAGGTTGCCAATCTCTGGCTTAGCGAGACAGTCGGCCATAGCGATCGTTCACCATTTAGTCGTTGGGTCAGGTTCTGTGATTCCATGTGGCAGCCATTCCTCAATGCATCATTAGGTACTAGTGTCCATCATTAGGTACTAGTGTCCATCATTAGGTACTAGTCACTGTTGCATGTCTCGGTATCTTAAGAACATTCAACTTTGTATACTCCAAAATTGAGACACTCAAAATAAGTAGCCACATTTGAAAATTTTGGCTTGCCCCCTGTCACACAGGAAGTCTTTGAGAGAGCCAGAAATCCTGACTCTCAGTTTTGTACTTTGACCATGTGATCAACCGCCCTCACCTATTAGAGTATAAATCAAGATCCATATATCCCCACACCTCTATGTCTATATATTCCTTTATTCATTTCTTCATATTAATAAAAGAAAACCAAATAAAGCTGGATCCATATAATGAAAATATATTCAATGGTGTAAATGGAATTGTTTGAAAGTGCCGCCTCTTTAAAGGAGTAAATGTATAAAGATGTGCTCTTCTGCATTTGCCTTTTGGCCCTTGTGAAGACTTCAGGCTGAATCATACAGCTTCTGATTTATACCTGGCAGGTAGCTGGCCAACTGCCAACATTTTGTCATTGTATGAAATAATGGAATTTTGAATTGATACAGCAGTGAACCACTGATTTTTTTCATGAGTGCAAAGCTAATCCAAGCAAGTTGCTTTATACTTTCCTGAATATATATTCTTGCTTTTTACCCTGACCTGGAGACTAAACTGCACTGGAGAACAAAAGATCAGCATCACTGTACTTTACCCAGTTGCAAACTTCTCATTACTCACATTGTTTAGCTAGTTCTCTGTACTCTGCATTTCAAAAACGGTAATGTTCAGTAACACAATACCTGTTGCAAAGTAAATGTCTAAATTGACTCTGGAAGGGAAGGAGAGATTTTCTGTAATGTCTTTGAACTAGGCCAACTATAGCATTCAGACACTAGCAAATAGGCGAATCCACAGTAGTGTTATTTTTGAAAAAGAGGTCATCTACAGTCTAGCATCATTGAAGCTTAATATATTTGAAAGTTCTGGTTCTGCTTTATTAGAGAGAATGTAGAGAGCTCCCCCTGGCTAAATCCAGCAGAGCCAGTAACAGTTCCAAATGACTGCTTTCAATCCAGGAGAGTGCTGCACAGATTTTTGTCTTAGTTGGAATAAGATCTTTGTGCTAGGGTTGCACTTCCTACCAAAAGCAGAGATACCTCAATGTTCCCTCTTCTTATGTAGAATCCTGTTTTCTGTCTTAAAGTCTTGTTAAGAAAATATCTGATGAATTCACAGATGCCTTAGGCTTCAGAACAGTTTCCCAAGGATTGTGTTGGAAGTTTCTCTTTGGGACATATAAAACAAGACTGGGAAAAAAAGTAGAACCTATACCAAAGGGAACAGTTTTGGACAGTCTGGAAAATGAAGTGGATCATCAAACAGGTTTTTCCTTCTGTAATTTGCAAGATTCTGTGCATCATAGAAATTTTAACTGATCTTTCCAGGGTTTTACGATTTTTCTTAACAGTACTGCTGAAGATTGTGATACTTTAGAAGTAACGGTCAGATGGAGGTGGGAGAATTAGGACATGTGGGTGATCTTTAAATTGAGCATGAATCAGGAAAATGACTTTTGGGAAAGTCTTGCATTTTGAGGTGCAAGAAAATCCTATAATAATAATCACATGAAGTTACTTACACTTTTGGAACCTCCAGATATGTTTGGTTTCAGGCTGAATTTACAGTTCAAGTTCATATTGGTTTTTGTTTTAATCAATACCAGTTCACCCATGTAACCAAACCAGTAATTAATCCATTGGACCTATATCTCCAAGGCCATGGTGCCTGTGGAGTCTTTTGTACCTGAACAATGTGATTGTAAAATGCCTCTATTTTACACCTACTTTGCACAAGTGAGAGTGACAACAGAAGGTGCAAAGCAGTTGAGAGTCAAGGCCTGAGTGTTATCCAATGTGCATAATGGATTGAACTCTACATTAGATGATTGGAGCAAATGTGGCTTAATAGTTAGGTTTATGAAATGAGATTTAGAACTCCTAGGTACTATATGTGGCCTTGTCACACTAACCTCTGTGCTTTGATTCACCCATCTGTGAAATTGCTATTATAATGCTTATTCATAGGAGAATCATGAGGCTATTTACCTGTAGGTATTTATACAGGCCCTCTCCCCTAATACCATACTGTCTATGCACTTCAGACTTTTATGGAGTTAGGCTCACAACAGCTGTCTGAGGCAGGAGCAAGTTATCTATTTTACTGCTGAGGAACTGAGTCTGGGGTGGATGAAGGAATTGAACCCTAGCCCCCTGCTTTCTAGCATAGCACTCCCACCCATGGAGCACCCTCTCTCCAGGGCAGGAAGTGTATTTATCAGCAAAGCACCTAAGACAGTCTGACTTGTATATAAATGATAATGCAGACTGGGCCAGTATTTTCATATTTATCTTCTGCTGGTTGCTCCTCTTCTGAATGAAATTCCTCCAAGGTGGACTGAGGCAGCAGGAGCACAGGTGGGGGAAGAAGGAAGAACAAGAAGCTGTGGAATTAGGCCTTTGTACAGATGTCCCCTATCATCAGGAAGTGTGCCAAGATCTGCAGGGATTAGAAGAGATCTGTGTTTGGCCCACCAAACCTTCTGCCTGTCCAAAGTAATGATTAGAAGGAAAATCCATGAATTGATACACAAAGATTTTCCAGCTCCGTATATGGGATTTTCCTGCAGAGGGAGCTATCGGGCCCACAGAATTTACTAAAATATGTTAGCCCTTTGGCACATCATGCACAACATATTGGCTTGCGTCCTGGGCTGCATCCAGTGTTACCTCGATGCACAGGAGGGAGGGGAGAAAAGGGTCATGTCTACACTGGAACAGGAGGGGTAATTTCCAGCTGAGGTAGGCCAGCATGCTAAAAATAGCTGTGATGCCATGGTGGCACAGATAGCGGGATGGGCTAACTACCCGAGTACATTCCTGTCTGAGACCCTACTTGAGTGGCTAGCCCATGCTGCTGCCTGTGCTGCCAGTGCTATTCTCCTAGTTTTAATGAGCTGGCTCGATCAAAGCTTGCTCGGGTATGCCTCTATGTGCTGTTCTGATTGCAGTATAGACATACCCCAAAGTAACATTGCCATCTCTCCTGGCCCTATAGGGCAGACAAGGTCTGAATTGGCTCAGGCACAAATTACAGCCGCTCTGTACCTTACGCCGGGTGGAACTCTCCCTTAGGGACTGTTCCGCTACCCCAGAATCACCCGAGTAATTTCTGCTTCAGCTCTAAGTCCTCCTGACCCTGGCACACTCCTTATCTGACCTGGTCCATAGCCCAGGGAGGCTATGCTGGTTTTATGCCACCAAGCATTCCCCTGTGTGGAAGAAATTCTCAGCTCTCTGACTTAGGCAGTTTTAAGTATGGTGCTGCTGTCTCTGGTAATGGCCAGTAAATGATGCTTCTGAGGAAGATTACTGCTCCCATTCACCCTGTGCAGACACAGTGCATCAAACTAGTTGAATAATATCATTCCTACCCTACAGTGATAAGCTTGTATCCTGCAGCCAGATATTGTTTACCCTTCTCTTAGCTTGTGTAACTACAAATGTTGTTATTGGTCATAAAATTCTCACTTCTTTAGGCTAGTCCATCAGCATTTACATCCTTTTTTCCCCCCTTGCACATTTACTAGACACTGTCATAGCAGATTAAAATGCTGTACCAGGAAAAGAATGAATAAATGTTAACCTGCAGATATATATCCAGATGTATATTTTCAGCTTAGGTTGCAGAGAAAATGCCTATTAGTTAATACGAAAGGTATTAAAATGGGTTTAATTAGCTTTCTTTTTAAGCATTTTCCCCTACATACATGTCTGCTCCGTTTTAGCAGCATTTCATAAGTCAGAACTGATTCTCACTGCAAGCAAGTATTAAAGCAGTTTTAATGGTCTGGATAATTTTGGAAGAAAATTAATTAAAGAAACCATTTTCCTGGTGGCTATCAATCTCATGGCTCCACAAGCCTAAGTTAGGCTTTTTTCCCCTTTCAGAATACTAATGTGCTACCACCTTGCATGAAAGTAATCATACCTTCATGCCCGTGGCTTTTGATGCATTCCATTTTAGAAGAGTGAATGGTTATTTATATTAATATGGCAAGAATTTAGAAATAGCTCAAAAAATCCTCCTGTTGACCTTTTCTTCTCCTACATTGTCTAACCAAAGAGGAAGCTATAAATGTATTTTCCAACAAATTAAGTGCTGTTACATCATTAGGCGTTTATATTAACTGGTCCTGAGTTTTAATTAAATGTTGTGCAAATAGCATTTGATTCTGCCAGGAGAAACATACAATGTTCTTTTCAGAAAATCTCAGCATGTCACCTCTACCTTGCTAACTTCCTAGCTGCCTAGAAATATAGGATGACATGCCACGCAGTAACTCCATTGAGTATGTTGAGTACAATAGAGTTAGTGTGCTGCCAGTCATATCTTGTGATATCATGAGGAGACTTGGGTGGTTACTCTCCTGGCCAGATGTGTACCCAGAAGCCTCCTGCTGCAAGACAAACCCAAGAAAGAAACCAACAGGACTCCACTGGCCATCACATACAGTCCCCAGCTAAAACCCCTCCAACGCATCATCAGGGATCTACAACCCATCCTGGACAATGATCCCACACTTTCACAGGCCTTGGGTGGCAGGCCAGTCCTCGCTCACAGACAACCTGCCAACCTGAAGCATATTCTCGCCAGTAACTGCACACTGCACCATAGTAACTCTAACTCAGGAACCAATCCATGCAACAAACCTCGATGCCAACTCTGCCCACATATCTACACCAGCGACACCATCACAGGACCTAACCAGATCAGCCGCACCATCACCGGTTCATTCACCTGCACGTGCACCAATGTAATATACACCATCATATGCCAGCAATGCCCCTCTGCTATGTACATCGGCCAAACTGGACAGTTTCTACGGAAAAGGATAAATGGACACAAATCAGATATTAGGAATGGCAATATACAAAAACCTGTAGGAGAACACTTCAACCTCCCTGGCCACACCAGAGCAGATCTTAAGGTGGCCATCCTGCAGCAAAAAAACTTCAGGACCAGACTCCAAAGAGAAACTGCTGAACTTCAGTTGATTTGCAAATTTGGCACCATCAGCTCAGGATTAAACAAAGACTGTAAATGGCTAGCCAACTACAAAAGCAGTTTCTCTTCTCTTGGTGTTCACACCTCAACTGCTAGAAGAGGGCCTCATCCTCCCTGATTGAACTTACCTTGTTTATCTCTAGACTGATTCTTGCCTGCATATTTATACCTGCCCCTGGAGATTTCCACTACATGCATCCGACGAAGTGGGTATTCACCCACGAAAGCTCATGCTCCAAAACGTCTGTTAGTCTATAAGGTGCCACAGGACTCTTTGCTGCTTCTCCTGGTACAACGAAGTTAAAGCTAAAATCTTGCCATACATGCTACTAACATAACTTTGCTGCTATAATGCACAGCTCCTCTGAGGTCCCTTCCATGAAATTCTAGGGACCCCGTTTCCCATTCAGATATGCAATGAAGTCAATGGGAATTACTCATGTTCTGCTGTCAGGTTATTCCAAAACTGCCTACTGCAAGGTTTTTTCTGCCTTCCTCTGAATCAGCTGGTACTGGCCACTATCAGAGACAAGACACTGGATTAGTGGACCTCTGGAGTGATTCACTGTGGCAATGCCTATGATTCTATTAGAGGAGCAACCCTCAGATAGTTGCTAAGAGGATCAATGAAAGGCTTCCCTTGAAATGGGAGTAGTAGAGACAGGGGAGAAAAAATATTTTATGCCCATCCAGGGCTCAATTCATCTCACTTTCTCAGACTCACCCATACCCAGATGGGTGTGGGTGTGGAAACAGAGTAAGGCACTGGATACGTCACAGTAAGGGATGAAAAATCAGTGCTTTTCCTGAAAACTCCAGGATTATCAGCAATATCTTTATATCATACAGAATAATATTCTGTGTCATTTGTTGGCATGCCCTGCAGAAGATTTGCTTTCAAATATCTGGCGTATACAACTTTACAGCAAAGTCATGACCTGATGCAGGCTATATAAGATTAGCAGAGTTTAACAATTGCTTAAAAGGTCAATTATTTCCTACCTGATCGATTGTGCTAATTTTTGCAGGTCAGTTAATAGATATACTGTATTTCATTCCTATATTACATTGTACAGATCAGCCAAGCAATATGGGATGCAGAGAAGGTAGGTTGTTTTTTTTTTGCTAACAACAAAGAAAGACATGCCTCTCTTCTCTGTAACACTAGTATAAAACCATTAACTTTCAGTTCATTTAGTTCTGATTATTACAAGTGTAAATAAGATCCATTTCAGTTCTCAATAGCATTCAGCACTCATATTGCAATTTCATCTATAGATCTCAAAGCATTGTACAAAGAATGTAAGCATCATTAGCTCCATTTTACAGATGGGGCGGCTGAGGCACGGAGAAGGAAACTCCAAGGTACACATGATGTGCGCACGGAGAAGGTTGCCCAGGGTCACCTTTGGTGCTAGCCACCCCAAAGAGGATATGGATGGGGTGAAAAGAGGAGAAGTCATTGGCCTCACATGCCCCCTGCGGTAGCAGCATGTGAAGCTAGCCAGTTGTGTGGAGCAGAGCACATACTGCAGTGTGGTTGATTCATAGATTCGTAGACTAGAAGGGACCATTGTGTTCATCCAGTCTGAGCTCTTGTAGAATTCAGGCCATAGGACTTCCCCAAAGGGCTAAAGAGCAGTGAGGCAAATACGCTGCCCTGTTTGTTTTGGCTCCCTCAAGAACAATGTCTCTTATATCATGGCAGTGCAGCTGTGCATCGCTCCCAGCACGGGCCAGTACATAATGGGTGCCAGTTGGCTGTTAGACATGGAATTTATTGGCTTTCTTTATTTTGGAAAGTGGTTGCCACTGCACATACAAACAAAGATTCAAAATATTTAAGAAGCATTTTAGGTGACTTTACAGCTCTATGTTCCACGTCTGTCCTTTCATACAACAGGTGGGATAATAGTGAAAGGTAAATCAATTTTTCAACAAGCTCCTCAAAGGCTTGGCATCCTCTTGATTCTCATTATAATTCACTTATAACAGAAGGGATGAATTGGAAAACTCACATCCAAACATATTGACATTTCAAGCCTTTTTCACAGATGTTATTTACAGTTTCTTGCCTTGCTGAGTTTTATTGAAACTCTTACTTTGGTGTTTTGTTCAGCATCTGAAAGCCACTGAGCTGAGAAATATGCAATCTTCACTTTCTGTAATTAGCTCTTAAATGATTCTAATTCACAAAAAAATATTTTATACATGTGGAAAGGAAATATATTAAAAATGTAATAAAAGCTTTATAAGTGTGTCCCCCTTGCAAAATGAGGACGAGACTATGGCACTAGTGCCTTGAAATATAATCCTTCTCAAAGCTAAGACAATAGGATGAGCTTTACACAGAGCGTAAAAGCCACCAGCTTTACTTGATGCATCATTCTGCCACTGATAGAGCTGTGTACCAAGGGCCGGATTTTTTACTCCTTTAGGATACTCTTTTGGTGATTTCCCATCCAAAATCTGCCTTAAAGATGCTAGATCTAGCATCCAAAGGATTTCCTCCAGGAAATCCTGAAGTGATGTACAACCACCTTAATGATTATCATCCCTATTCCTGATCCGTGGTCTAAGAGGTGTTTCCAGGAAAAGGGAGTGTGGCCAAAGTGCTCCTGCATCACAGTATTATTGGTTGCTAGAATGTCTTCAAGTGGTTGTTGGCAACCTCCCTAAAAACAAATCAAAACACTCCCTCGTATATGAAAAGAGATTGAAAAGATTGGTATAGCCTCCCTTGGAAATGAGATGAATAAGAGGGGACATGACAGATGTATATAAAACAATGGTCTAGAGAACGTAGATCAGGAACTTCTGTTCTCCCTGTCTCATCATGACACAAGAAGAACAAGGGTACAGTCAATGTAATTAAAGGGTGGGAAATTCAAAACTGCTAAGAGGAAATACTATTTCACACAAGGTGTAATTACCCTGTGGCACTCACGGCCACTAGAAGTTGTTGAGATCCAGAATTTAATCTGTTTTTAAAAAGGATTTGCTATTTACATGGATATCTAGACTATTCACAGTTATCATAATTCATTACAATAAAAATTTAGGGGGCTTGTGCTTTACGCCAGCCTGTAACTGTGAGAGATCAGGATGAGACCTAATGTTGGGGACAGATTACCCCACATCTGCCTATTGCAAGGTTCATACACTTTCTTCAGAACCATCCAATTCTTGCCACTGGAGGAGAGTGACTAGGATACTGGGGTAGATGGCTCACTGGTCTGATCAACTATGACAATTCCTTTGTCAGCACAATTTAGAGCCACCATTAAGGGCTGGTCCACACTAAGAATCGGGGTCGAACTAGGGTATGCAAATTCAGCTACGTGAATAGCGTAGCTGAATTCGAAGTACCCTAGTTCGAACTACTCACCCGTCCAGACGCCGCGGAATCGAAGTCCGCGGCTCCAAGATCGACTCCGCCACCGCCTTTTGCAGTGGTGGAGTACCGGAGTTCGAACTATCGCTTCCGGAGTTCGAACTATCGCGTCCAGATTAGACGCGATAGTTCGAACTCCGAGAAGTCGAACTCACCGTGTCGACCCGGCTCGTAAGTGTAGACTAGCCCTAAGTGGCTTTAATCTGAATTGGGAGACCAGCTCATCACTGAGCCAGACAAGGATTGCAGGGCTGCAAAGGAAAAGCTGATCTCAGATTGGCTGGAATGTGAAATGACAAAATCACAAATAACAAGTGCCTTTCTCTGCTAGGGTGTACCTCAGGGGTTCTCAGACTTTTGTACTGGTGACCTCTTTCACACAGCAAGCCTCTGAGTGCGACCCCCCTTATACATTAAAAACACTTTTTAATATATTTAATACCATTATAAATGCTGGAGGCAAAGCGGGGTTTGGGGTGGAGGCTGACAGCTCAGGACCCCCCATCTAATAACCTCATGACCCCCTGAGGGGTCCCAACCCCCAATTTGAAAACCCCTGCTGTACCTTTAAATCCAGCTCAAATCAGTAGCTGCTGAAAGTTGTTCCCATTTAAGGCAGCCCAGTGATCAATGTGAGAGAGCTGGTGATCTGAAATTCGTTGCTACTGTACACTTTTCAACATTACAAAACCCACCACCAAAGTAGGCTCTCTCACTGGTAGGGAAGCCAAGGACAGAACAGACTGCAGAACCTAGATACTCTTCTAAACTTTGTGGTGGTTCTTCCAGCTCAGGACTGATGTTGTATAGGGGACGGTTGTGCTGACATTGCCAGTACTATGTTCTCTAGATAAATAGAGAATGTCCACTGCTGTGGCTCTCAATCTGCCGTCTTTAATTCACTTTAAGAATAATTGAAAGGTGATGCTGTGCCTATGACTAAATAAAAACAGACAAAGGAGTTCAATAATATATTCACTTGATTTTCCCTGTAATCACCCCCCATCAGAATAATCCATTACATTTTTAAAACATTGTGGGAAAATAACTCTTTACATTACTGAGGCTTGAATAACTTTAAGAACCCTTGAATCTTGAAAGGTTTGGTTCAAAGCCTATTTAACTAGCCTGGTTTCCAAACCATACTATAGTTTTACGATATGTTCCATGTATTATCACTGCTACTGTCATGATCTGAGTTACCATCTGGAAGCAATCATACTGGTTAGAAACAAATGATAAGCAATTCTGTTTTCTGAGAGATTTATATAATTTCATACAGTGTTTGTAAGATTAAATTGCTTTGGTGTAAACGGCTAACATCTGTCCAGGTTAAAATTAATGTAAATGTGGTGCACTCTGGGCTATTTCTGTTAAAGAAAAGTCTAAACCAAAAGTGCTATTGAAAAGCTGTTAAACTATCATGAGAATTCCCATCCCCCACCCCAAATAGTAGCTAAGGGCCTCATCCGGTGCTGGTTGAAGATTCCTACTAACTTCGCTGTACATTGGTCAGGTAGTAAGATTGGCTCCTTTCTCTACAAACTAGGGGAAAAAAACCTGATTAAGGTAAGATTCCAACCTGATTAAGGTAAGATTCCAAGCTCTATGAACTTTGGGTAAGTTTGGACCTTGACCTAGAACTGCATGGGCCATGCCCATCTCTAGCAATAATAATTATTTGTGTTGCAATAATACCTAGTGGCTCAATCAGGATTGAAGCCCAGTTATGCTAGGCACTGTACAAACATGTAATAAAAAATTTGGTTCCTGCCCGAAAGTGTTCAGTAATGAAATTTTGACAGTGAAGCTGCAAATCAGAAACGATACATCTCTGCCAAATTACCATATTTTCCTTTCATTGTTAAACCTGGGGTGAAATCCTAACCTCCTTAAAAGCAGTGGGAGTTTTTCCATTGACTCTAATGGGGCCACAATTTCACCATAGATATCTTCATGAATATGAAACTTTGCCAAGTCCTCCAGTGAATGCAGATCTTCACAGCATGAAGATTTACTGTTTACAGTTTTTTCTCTGTGAAAATTGCCTTTTATAGAATCATAGATTTTACAGATAGAACAATGAAGTCATCACCGTCCCATGCCCAGTGCCTGATGATTCATTATGGTATATTCCCAGTGCTTTCTCCAGTACATTTGGAAATGACCCAAACCATGGGCATTCTGCTTAACAGAGCTCACTGTAAGGAATTTTGTCCTGATATTGAATCTAAATTTTGCTTTTCTTAATTTTGTACCTTCACCCCTTAGTTTTTCTTTGAAAATCTTCAGTGACAGTAATCTTTCAGGATTTTCCAAATTATAACATAGTTATACACATATAACATTTAATACATTTAAACAGCAAAATCCAGAGGAGACGTAAAGGCATCTAGATACTTCATAATCTAGATAATCTTCATAATGCCTATTGACTTAACCAGGGATAGATACCATTTTGGTTTACTAAGCAAACCACAGGACCCGAGCTAGAATCTCAGCTGTGTTAATCTGCAAAATTCTTCTTTTTTGAGAGGAAGTATGGTTGTGTGGCTAAGGCATTGGACTGGGACTCAGGATATCATTGTTTGATGTATGGTTCTGCCACAGGCACTGTCACCTTCAGCAAATGATTTAATTTTGCCGTGCCTCAGTTCCCAACCCTTTGTCTATCTTGTGTATTTAAATGGTAAGTTCTTCAGGGCAGAGTGTTTCTTACTTTGTACATCACCTAACAGAATGGGACCCTGATCTCAAATGGGGCTTCTAGGTTCCAGTGTAATATAGATAATATATATTTTTACCAATGGTTTGCTAGGCACTTTACGAAGGGAAAGGCACATATATAGATGCATGCTGCTAATTGATCAAGCTCCCTCCAGTTGGCAACACAGTTTGCACCACTGTGAAATCACAGGGGAAGATTTCTCTGTAAGAAATGTATCTTTGTAATACAGACTGAAATCCTGGTCTTATTGAAGTTAGAGACTTTTGGTATTGACTCTAATGGGGCCAATATTATACCATAGTGCCTCTAGTCACTTTGTTATACATATTAGTCTACAAATTCTCCAGTTCCTATTTTAACTGCTTAACCTCTAGCCTTGGGTTCCTTCCCTGTTAGGTCTTAACAGTTGAGAGTCATGTGATTGTATCCAATTCTGGCTGAAATAGAAATGTCTCATTTATTTTCCAACGTTTTCTATAGATTGGTCCACTTTGTGTCCAAGATTTGATATACCTCACAATGCAACTGAGTGCTGCTGACTATGGCATTTTAAATTGCTTCATAACTATAGCATAGTTCTTCCAGGATTGGAACACCATTATGCACTACATCTTTTCCCCCTGAGTGCTACAAGATGTTTCATTGATCTTTAAAGGTATTTCTTTTGCAGTACTTTTAACTGTCTACTTTCATGCAAAGACTTCATTGTTGGGCTTGCCTTTATTGATGCTGAGAAACCTGCATGCAATTTGTGCCCCATTAAAATGTCTGCTGGGGATAATCTGCATTCTTAAAGAGCTGCATGTTAAGCCAGTAAAGCCAAATATGGATATGAGGTACTCTTATATTCCAGCAGTCTTTTGAAAAGAATGTGCTCCTTTTTATGTTTTCCCATTGCTTAGGGATAACATGCACGAGTGGACATTTTATCTGAATTCATATAATACCATAAGTTGATAGGATTTTTTTTGGTTGTTTGTTTTTACTTTCTTTGCTAGGAGATCGTGCAACACTTGTCCATGGCTAATGATGCTAGAATCCCATGCCCAAGGAACATAGATTTCACATGCTTTGTCAGTACACAGTACTGTCCCTGAACTCGCTGGAAAAATACATAGTAATTTACTATCATTGGCCTGAATTACATGAGATGAATCTGAGCCTAACTGCTTCTGACATCATCAACTCCCTTCATCTTTCATACTCAGGAATTATGATTCTGTCAGTTTCAATAATATTCCTGCTCTCAGTGATAATTCAGCTCACAGTGGACAGTGCTGTTCACATGAACCTCTGGACACCCCATGTACTAAGTCTAAGTTAACATCTTCTACACTTGGCTTCATATTCTTTCCGGAGAAATTCTCTCTGTTTGTTCCTGAGGAAGGTAGGTCGCTGATTCACAATCAACTAAAGTGAGACCTTTCCATAATGTTGAAGTCATTCTTACTCGGAAACAAGTATGTTCACGCTTATATTAGTCCTGGATACCACATGCTCTTTGTGGAAATTATTCTGCTTTCATTTACACCAAAATAAAACAGAAAGAACTCCAGTGAAGTCAGTTGGAGTTACATCACCGAGAAAAAAAATGTAAATGAGATCAGAATCAGGTTCCAAATCCTTATAATTTAATCATATATAGGATAGTAAGGATTTGATTTTTATCAGTAAATGTTGGTAAACGTTGATTGCACCATACACACACCAACCAAAGAAAAATAATTCCATCGACAATAATAGAAATTTGCAGCTAGGCAAGGTAAGAAAACTGTGCTTGAGAACATATTAGAGTTTGATTTAAAGATATGTACTTTATATATTTTGGCATATGATGTTGACAGTTTGTGTTTTAATGGCTATAAAGTCTTAAATTTTGGAATCTCAACTTCTGTCATTAAATATTGTCCAACCCCGCCCTCCCCGCCATAATTTTCTGCAACTGTGGAAATTTAAATTGATAAAAATAATAATAAAAATGCTTAAAACCCTTAATGTCACACAACTGTACAAACTTAAATTGATAAAAATGTTTTAAAAATGCTTAAAATAAACATCAATATCTGTCAAAAAATAATAAAAAATAGAATTCTGCCAGGCCTTATTATAGGTCTTTGAATACATTTTAGAATGTAATGCTACAAAGACACATTGAAAGCATATATCAAGACAACTAATGTGGACATCACAAGCTGGGCAGAGCAAGTCACCAACTGACCTCAGTGGTGTCACATCCTCCATCAGGCAGTGGTTCACTTCGAGGAGAAGCACCTTGCCCTCGATGCTGAAAAGAGATAGAGAGAGAAGGAAGGGAAAAAAGAACTTTATCCCAGGAGGCAGCTGACCTGCCAGGAAATGTCTGTACCTACTGAGGATGGATCTGTGGTTTCAGGATCAGACTCCTGAGTCATCTCAGGAGGACCCATATGTAAATCTGTGGTAGAGATCATCCTCGAATTGAGGGATTGCCGATGAGGATGTATGTGTTGAGGGTAGTAGAGAATATCAATATTTGGGATGTTTCATCTAGTATTTCATCTAGAATTTGTATTTGTGTTTAACAGCTTTTCTGTAAATACAAGTAGTTAAGAATCTGTCTCAGTAATAATGCCTGTGGCTATCGTAAAGATTATATACATGCCCAAAATGATCTTGATGTAATTTACAGTTTCTTCCAATTCAATATTAATGTGTCACCAATTTAGGCTCCCTCTGGGGAATCGCTGCTTTTTGTCCATAGTTCCAGCGCTGTGAGAGTCCAAACAGCAAAAGAGATGAAAATTTTTCCTGTCAGCTATTCTTATTTTCCTCTGCCAGCCTCAGAGCAGAATGTCTAGAAGCAGGACAGAGTTACAGTCTATGGTTTTAAAGGTGACAGAGACATAAGAGCTGACAGATTACTACAACTCTGTCACCTTTAAAACCATAGTCTGTAACTCATTTGTGTGTATATGTTTGTCTAATTTAACCTTGTAATAACTCTCTCACTTCTTTTTCCTTGTTACAAAATCTATAGTTAGTTTATTACAGGGCTGCCCAGAGGATTCCGGGGGCCCGGGGTCTTCGGCGGCGAGGGGCCCTTCCGTTCCGGGACCCGCCGCCGAAGTGCCCTGAAGACCCGCAGCGGGGCCTCCCCGCCGCCGAATTACCGCCGAAGCGGGACCCGCCGCCGAGGCGCAGCCCGGTCTTCGGGGCACTTCGGCGGCGGGTCCCGGAACGGAAGGGCCCCCCGCCGCCGAATTACCACCGAAGACCGGGCTGCAGTTCGGCGGCGGGTCCCACTCCGTCTTCGGCGGTAATTCGCCAGTGGGGGGGTCCGTCCGCCCCGTAGCGGAAGGACCCCCCCGCCGGCGAAGACCAGGAGCGAAGAAGCTCCTGCGCCCGGCCCCGCAAGAGTTTTCCGGGCCCCCCGGAGCAAGTGAGGGATCTGGCTCCAGGGGCCCCGAAAAACTCTCGTGGGGGCCCCTGTGGGGCTCGGGGCCTGGGGCAAATTGCCCCTCTTGCCCCCCCCCTCTGGGCGGCCCTGGTTTATTACAGGATTGGCTACAAAGCATTGTCTTTGGTGAGCTATCTAAGATACAAATTGAACAAGTGACTGGTCTCTTGGGACTGGAAGCAACCTGAATATTTTATGATCTTTGGTGTATAGCAATTGACTATCACTAAGTCCATCTTGCCTGGGTGGCAAGATAGACTGGCATGCCCAAAGGGACTGCCTGTGACTCCATGGTAAGACTGTTAGGGTGCATTAGAAGTTCACACTTGTTACTGGGATGGTGAAGTCTAATTACAGAACATACCACCAGTTTGGGATCTCTGTCCTGCTTCTAGACATTCTGCTCTGAGGCTGGCAGTCATGGTCATGAGCCACTCTAAACTGTGTAACACCCCCTTATACTAACTTAGATTCCTTTACAGCTACTTACACTCAATCTACCGATGTCTAAAGGAATCAAAGTGGGTTTAACCGACAAACTGAAATGTTGGAAGAAGGTGTATGTTAAATTAGAGTAGCAGTATCTTTAAGGTTTGCTTTTCTATATCTTCTCAACAGATGTGTGGCACCAACTTAGTCTCTTTTAGACATCAATAAAGTGGTGGGAGTAGTTTTAAGGGCATCATAGTGTAAGGAAATCCAATTGACTATAAAGGTGGTCTAACATACACATCACCTCTGAATTTGGAGCAGTGTGTTCTTTATGTACAATGTTGCTTCTCCTATGCTAGGTCTGCATAGTGCATTATTAATATGAATTCTTGTTATAATAAACCCAAACATAACTGGCCAAAACTGGCTACAGCCTGCAGTTCTTTTTATTGTAACTATGGACAACAGCTCATTTGTTGTGCATGGGCATTTTTCAGTTAACTGAATGTAATGATTTCTCAGAGGGAGGAAGAATGCAATTGGATTTCATTTTCTTAACAGGTGACTACTTTTGTAACTTTACATTAGAAAAGATGAGTGCCTTAAATTGTACATGGATGAAATTTCCATTTCCCCTTCTTTCTTTATCACTTACTTCAGTTTCTGGTTTCAGTGGGGAGCCACAAATGACAACTGCATTGTTTGTGGTGAAAAACATCATTGCTGATTTCCGTTTTCTCATGAAAAGCTTTAGATTGAACTTGGGCTTTTGACTCGTCCCTTGATATTCTTTGTCCTCATTTTTCTTTCAAGCTATTACAACCAGTAATACTTTTGCCCAATATCTTTACAAAGCAAGATTTTCACACTCCAAATGAAATGCTTTCTGATCAGACTACACCACTTTCCGTAGGGTGAATCAAAGAAAGAGATATATTCTCCAGATGTAGCACTCATTCACTGCTGAAACACTAGCCATCCTGCACCAGCAACACAGCCCTGATTTGGCAAGGTACTTAGGCACATACCTAAGCACACAAGTAGTCAGAACATAAGAACGGCCATACTGGGTCAGACCAAAGGTCCATGTAGCCCACTATCCTGTCTTCTGACAGTGGCCAATGCCAGGTCTCCCAAAGGGAATGAACAGGTAATCATCAAGTGACCCATCCCCTGTGGCTCATTCCCAGCTTCTCTCAAACAGAGGCTAGGGATACCATCCCTGTCCATCCTGGCTAATAGCCATTGATGGACCTATACTCCATGAACTTATCTAGTTATTTTATGAATGCTGTTATAGTCCTGGCCTTCACAACATCCTCCAGCAAGGAGTTCCACAGGTTGACTATGCATTGTGTGAAAAAATATTTTATTTTGTTTGTTTTAAACCTGCTTCCAATTAATTTCACTTGGTGACCCCTAGTCAGTTGGATGAAAGAATGACTCCTTCAGCTGAAATTGAAGGGGAATTTTAGATAAGCAGAATGTGACTACCAATGCTGGAATGTAGCCAGGACACCAGAGTAATATCCCTACCCTTGTATCAAGTAGCTTGAGATCTTTATTGACCACAAGTGGGCAGGACTTTGGTTTTACATTACACCTGTTATTTAATTTACCATTAACCACATGGCCTGTATCATGATCAAACACAATTAATTAATATGCCGTCTAATTAGATCTAAGAGAAGTGTGATTTTTTTCCCCATGGCTCTGATTTCTGAATTCCTCATTCAAATGCACTGAGAAAAAAAAATCCCTTTGTGGCATAATAAAGAAAAGCAGATAAATGTATTGAGGCAAACCAGATTTACTTATACTCCTCAGGGAGAGATTCTCTTACTAAGATTTTTTAATCTTCTTATGAAGTATAAATAAAAAAGAGCAACGTCCTCATAATATTTTCACTGGTTTTGTATTTTTTATCTGAAGCCAAATGTTAATCTGCCCTGATTAATTTGCCCAACTTCAGTGATTGCTACTAAAAGTTTATTCCTTTTATGGAGGCAAAAAACAAAAACACAAAAAAATTGCCAGAATCCATTAAAAAAAGTTAGAATGCCATCTGTCATGAGATTTCACTTACTGTCTAATTAAGTTTCACATGTTCCCTAGTAGAAAACCCTCTACTGTTCACAGTCGCATCTGATAATGAAAACATATGGTGGCCTTCCAGGTTTCTCTGCCTACTGATGGGTGTTGTGACTTTTTGGTTAATTAATCACAATAAATGATCAATTTCTCTTTTACGGTAAGTACAGTATGCAGACCTGCTAAGGTTCCTGTACGTTCCTCCAGATGTTTCTTTTGTCATGCCAAAACCTCTTACTATAAAGGTTATTAAAAAAAATTAGTAAATAAGTACAGGTTGAGATCCAACCAAAATGACAGGAAGTGATGAGCTAAGGCATCTTTCACCCTTTTGGCCTCTAGGGACTAAAGCGCACACGTACACATATATACACAGGCTCATCTAATGTCAGATTATCTGCAGTAACTCGGGGAACGGGGTGAGTTAAGGACAACTGAGCACATTGGCCCAGACTCTCTGCTGCCTTCGGTGCAGCAGATAGGGAATGGAACCATCAGATCCCTTTTTTTCAGAGCTGATCAGTGCCAACTGAGTTCTGGCCTAAAGGCTGCTCCAACCTACTCCAGCTGGCAACAGTCCTCACAGGCCTGGATGCCAGTTGGAAGAAGCCAAAGCCTATCATGTTCTGGGCTCATCTCAGTTCCACTCTACCCCAATGCGCCTCCCGACACCAGGGTTGAATGGGGGGGCTGGTGCAAAAGGCAGCTACACTCTTTGCATTAGCTAAGAGCTCCCTCGTGCCAAGAGAATTGTCGGCTGGACAGCTCTAGCTGCTTTCTAGCTCTTTGTGCCAGCACGAGTCACCAAATAAAGGACCACAAGGCAGTCGAGAATATGAACCTTTATTGGTTTTAGGGACATCATTTGCTATTGCGTAAGGGGGGGTAGTTGCCCCCGCAATGCTGGTTTGCACCCCCTCAGACTTTTCATAGATCTCTATCCTATATTATGTCTTCTACTCTCTCCTCTCCCCAACCTTGTCGGATATAATATTATATAATCACATATAATGTTCTATATGTTGACACAACTTTGCCCCCTAAACCCTGAAGTTTTCTGAAATGACATCCCTGATTGGTTGTTTCAGCTAGATGGGCAGATTGTACCATTTTCGGCCAGAGCAATGCTGCCCAGAGGGGGCTCCAAGAATCAGTGCACCTGAAGAAGTCATTATGCCTCCTAGAGTTCCCCGGTGTGCAGGGCCAGTGTGACTACTTTGCCACCTCACAGGAGCATGCATTGTGGCCAACAATTATGCTGTCTGGTCAAGAGGCAGCCATGATGCTGTGCCATAATTCACCTTACCTCCACTCTCTGTGGGTTGATAGCACCATAAGTGGTGCTAGTGGGGACCTGTTCCTATGCCCAGGGAAGTGCAGGAAGTGCAGTTGTGCTTGGCCACTGAGTGGAAGGTGCAAGGTGGGAGAAGCTTTCGTGCATTCTCCCAACCAGATGGCAGCTAGTGTTACAAACTCTGGCCTGTCTTCTCTCTAGATACTTACAGTGTATTCATCACTGTGAAATAAGCAATTAAAGAAAAGGGAATTAAAAAGGATATACCCTGACCTATAATAAGAAAACAATACAGTAGAATACTGACTTGTGTATGTGTTCAGTAGATCTATCTCAACATGCCTGAGTCATTTTAGAAAGAGTTTTTATCTTTCCATTCACTAGCATTCTTGTGTTCACTTTTAATTTTTCTTTACCTTTCACATTTTCTCTCCTTATTTAATTATTCCATTTTGTCAGAACAGCCGCTTAGACCTTGTCTAACTGCCATTTTCTTACATACCCACATTAAAAAACGACCTCTCCGATTTCAGCCATTTGTGGTGAACGACATCAAACACAAAGGGAGAGAGAAATTTGCATTTGGCCTGAAAGCTCCTTGAATATCAAATTTCAGAGTTTGATGCAATTTGAAATGGCCCAGGGACCCTGGAAAATTATGATTTATAATGGAATCGCCAGTTCAACCTGAACTTGAGTAGCAATGATGAAGCCATTCTAATAAAGCTTTTACTGTAACAGAATGACATTTCAAGTTTACAATAATATGATATTTTAATGGTAAACAGTTAGAGCTCACTCTAGCAGAAAAATCTTCTGCAGCTTTAGAGCCTGATTCTCTTTTTACATTGGTGTAAATCAGGAGGAACTATCGAAATCAAAGGAATTACACCAGTGCGAGAAGAGACTCAAGTTCGAACTCCATGGGCCTTCTGTGTTATGCAACCTTCGGGGACTAACTGTGATTTATCTAGGGAAATTATATTTCTTCTATGGACCTTGGAACACCACATCAGGCATTTCACATTGCTCCGCTCTTAACTCCACTGGTCCTTACTGCCATAAGCCTTTGAGACCATCTTAGATGGACTATTATGTACACCAGCCATTACTTCTGCAATATTGATGGTGAAGTCAATGGCATAAATGGTTGTTTTTGCTATTCAAGCTTTGTGCTTGTATTGAATTAATCCTTATTTCAGTAAGGTTTTGGCCAGAGGGTTATATATCCTGCCCTCCACTGAAGTCAATGGGAGTTTTGCCAGAGATTTCAATGGAAGTGGAAGCAAATCTAAAGACAACAGCGCAATGCAGTTTGCAAGAGAACAAGACATCGTTTAAGTGGGACAATGTCATTTCATTGGTATGTGAATTTTTGAGACATCCTGATCTTTCTGTCAAATAGGTTAGCCACAGAGAGTCATCACCTTTCTAAAGGAGATCATTTTTTTCCCTTGACAAGAGCTCACAGTTAGCACAGAATATGGCTTTAGCTACTTTTGGGAAGATTTTCACCTGTTGGCTCATTAGGAACCCGAGCCTTTGAATCTGAAGGGGTTATTTTAGAAGAAAAGATGCCATATTGTCTAGTGGTTAAAGCAAAAGCAGGATTATCTTGGGTTTTCTTTCATCCCAGTTGTTCCACAGATTTATCATGTGACTCTGGAAGCAAATCACTTCCGTCCTTAAACAACCTAGCCAGAAAATCCTGGTGAAAAACAGAGCTGGTTGGATGTTGGCAATGGAGTGTGAAATGCTGAGATTGTTTAGGCTTCTGGGACGAGCCGATAACGTTGGGAATTGTGTATAAAGGGCTGACCTTGGGTGCGCTCTCATCGGCCAGCTAACTGTAAATAGGATGATAAGTCAAACAGGTGTGTAGGATGTTAATTAGGATGGGGTTACAGCTGCGGCTGTGTATATTGAATTAACCAATTAGCAACTGCTTGCTTGCCTGCTTTAAGAGGATATAAGAGCATGCTGGAAATGAATAAAGAACTCTCTGCTTATGATCACATGGGTTGTCAGACTCTGTCCCTGCTCCTCTGCGATGCAACAAATGGTGACCCCGACGTGATTCGTATCGAACGAGGATAGTGTTGGTGGCCTGAACTGAAAAGAAGAAAAGGAGGCGCACCTGAGTCTCAGTGTCGAGCGGCTAGGAGCCGCAGGGCGTCCGAAAAGAGGGGCGCACCTGAGTCTCAGTGTCGAGCGGCTAGGAGCCGCAGGGCGTCCGAAAAGAGGGGCGCACCTGAGCTCAGTGTTGAGCGGCGGCCGCAGGGCGTCCGAAAAGAAGGGCGCACCTGAGTTCAGTGTCGAGCGGCTAGGAGCCGCAGGGCGTCCGAAAAGAGGGGCGCACCTGAGCTCAGTGTCGAGCGGCAAGCCGCAGGGCATCTGAAAAGGGAGGCACACCCCAGCTCAGAGGTGAGCAGCTAACATGGGAACCGCTGCATCAGCGGAAGAAAGGACGGTGCATGAATATTTGATGCGCATCGCGGAGCGGCAGGGAGAGAAGCTCCCCTCTGATAAGTTATCCCGTCTGCTGCGGTGGGGACGGAGAAGGGGACTTTCTGTTCAACCAAGTACAATTTTTGATAAAACTGTTTGGGAGCGGCTAGGCTCCGAGCTTTGGAAGTCGGTGGCTCGGGGCGATAAGGAGGCCTTCTCCCTGAGTCCAGTATGGAATAAGGCGAAGGAGATAGTAGAAACTCTCGCGGCCGAGGCAGGAGTGCAGGCGGCCCTTTCTGAGCCTTGCCGCCCAACGCCCGGAATGCCTTCTGTGTTGCCGGTTGGAGCCAGAGAGTTTTTCGGTGGTGAGGACACGGTGATACCTTTGGCTTCCAACCCCTACCCTATGGATGATGTTGCCCCTGCTACGGCCCCACTACCCTCCAATGTGGCTATCGGCCCCGACATGATTGATCCTGCTACGGTCCCGTTACCCCCCGATACGCCCGAGCCTATGGAGACAGCCTTGCCGTATGCACCCCCTCCAAAGCCATGCCGTGTCCACGGGGCCTGGGGGTGCCACGATTGCAGGGGGACAGAGGAGGCTCGGGTGGAACATGTGCCATCGAACCCATATCCCGATTTGACTACGTTTACTCAGTTTACTCAGTCTGATGCCTTCTATAAGGAGATGGAGCGCCAGGGTCGACAGCTGCAGCATATATGTGATAAGTTGGACCGATTGGAAGGTCTTCCACCTGGATCATCGCGATCGCATCTTCACAAGTGCTTTCATTCGACTCGCCCCCCCGCCCCTCCTGGCCCCGGGGACCCTCCAACTGGGGACCCTCCGGATCCGGTACAGCGCTGGCATGGAGTTTTAAGAGAAGCCATCCTTGAAGGTCTAACACCTGAGGCCTTTCCGGTGATTACGCCAGACCCTCAACATCCTAATCATAGACGGTGGGCCCCTTTGGACTGGAAGTTGATCCGTGAGGCACAGAAATCGATCATGGCTTATGGACTAGATAATCCGTATGTACAGTCTATCATTGAACAGGTATTTGCTGGCCAAGCAATGTGTCCGTACGATGCGATTAAGCTAGCTGACATGCTTCTTACACCTACACAGAAATTGTTGTGGAAAGATGATTGGGCTAAGAGAGTTGACTTGGCTCTTGTCCGCAATTTGGATTTACCGGATGATGATCCTCGGCGCGTGGCCACTGCTGATATGTTTTTGGGAGCCGGTCGCTTTGTTGACCCGCATTTGCAAGCCCGCCTCGATCCCCGGATCCTGCAGCAGTCGCAGGAACTGGCTTTGGCAGCCTTTAAAGCGGTGCCCCAGATGGGAAAGCCGAGCCCTCCCTACGCTAAAATTATGCAAGGCCCATCGGAACCGTATTCCACCTTTTTGGATCGCCTTCGAGAGGCTATTGATAGATCTCCTAATCTGACGCCAGAGGCCAGAACTGCAGTTGGAC
Source organism: Mauremys mutica (assembly GCF_020497125.1). Classification (NCBI taxonomy): domain Eukaryota; kingdom Metazoa; phylum Chordata; order Testudines; family Geoemydidae; genus Mauremys; species Mauremys mutica. Next base: position 34,390,330 of record NC_059075.1, read on the forward strand.
TTGATCTTGCAACCCAGAATGCAAATCCCACTTGCCGCCGTATATTAGCCACCTTGCCCAAGACTGCGACCCTGATGGAAATGATCGAGGCATGTGGTAGGGCCGCTATGCTTGAGGAGACGGATAAGGCAGCGATTCATGCTAAGGCACAGGCCTCTGCACTGGCCGTGGCGTTACAACCCCTGCTCGGGCGACAGCGGGGGGCTAGAAGACCGACCCGGCCAGCCGGCCCCTGTTTTGGTTGTGGAAAACCCGGGCATTTCCGGCGGGACTGCCCTATGCAAAATGGGCAGCAGGCCTCTGATGTGTCATCTGAAGCTGCAACTGGCGCTTGCACACGATGTGATAAGTTTGGACATCGCGCCGCCGACTGTTGGGCGCGTTACACGAAGGATGGAACACCGCTGCCGGGAAACGGATCACGGAGCGCCCCTCGGAGGAGCGCGACGACACAAATGCCTCCACCCGCCAACCCGGCTGCCTGGAACACCTCACCGGAGCAACCCGTGGCAGTGCCGGAGTGGACTTGGCCACAGCGACAGATGTAGTTTTAGAGACTGACGAGGTTCAAGTTCTTCCTTCCAACACCGATGGTCCATTAGGATTTGGACTGAGTGCCCTTTTGATTGGCCGTTCGTCGACATCGAAACAAGGTATTTTTGTTTTGCCTGGCCTTATTGATGCCGACTATACGGGGAATATTGGGATAATGGTACGTGCCCTCTGTCCCCCTGTGACTATAACTGCTGGTACACGTCTTGCTCAGTTAATACCTTTCAAGGGATGTGTGCCCCGACCGACCCCGATTGACCGCGGGTCTCGAGGGTTTGGATCCACTGGCCCTCCCCGACCTGCCTTTGCTATGGACGTCACTTTGCGCAAGCCCACCCGAACTGCTCGGCTTCAGGGATCCGATGGGCGGCAAATCACTCAGGAAGCTTTTATTGGGGATGCAATGCAGAGTGGGGTAACTGAGGCACCTGGGACGACAGAGGTAGAAGATACTGTGTTTACCTTGGAATCAGAGCACACTGAAGCGGTTGCAGCTGAGGCCCCCATGCAGAATGATGTAGGAGATGCGCCATCTAACCTAGTATCAGAATGCCCAGGGGCAGTTGTAAATGGGGCCCCTCTACAGAGCGACATGTGTCCTCAAGAACTGCCTGTGTGTGGAAAGGGAGACGAAGAGGAGCAAGGGAATTTAGCTGTGCAGCTGGCAGATACTGGCTCACCCATTTTTAGTATTGAAAGCTCTGGGGCTCAAAAAACATTTGTGCCTGTTACAGCTGCAGCAATTGAAGCACAAATCATTGCAGAAACTGTAACATCTATGGAAACCTCAGCTGAAATTTTAAAGCCTTTAGAAGCAATGCCTGCAGTATTATTTCCTGAACTAGTCCACGCTGTTACCACTGCTCATTCGGGATTTGAGGCTGCAAGCAGTAGCAGTGAAGCAATTGCAACTGTGTTAGTATCAGAGATGTCTGCTGCAGTGGTGGATGGAATGTCTGAAAGAGCCACACGATGTACACAACCTGGGCCCCTGGAGGAAAGTTGCTTGTTTGCTATGCCAGGATTCTTTTTGTTTGATCCTCCCTGAATGATTTATTAATTGGGATAAATTTTTGCTTTGCCTGAATGTATAGGGTATTTGTGTGTTCTAAGTAATGATTGATTGCCCCCCCATTACTTGCCCCGGCTCTCTGGAGCTTGGTTACCTTTGTTTTTGAAGTTTGAGAAAATTCGGCCTAAAGGTTTGTTGAGTATTCTTAAAGCGGGGAGTTGTAGGCATAAATCTAGGAAATTTGGGAGAATGGCTTTGAATTTATGTGACCCAAAATACCTTTATGTAAAGTGCTTTGGATCGGGCCCAGGCAGGCACGCAATAGATAGAGAACTTGAGGAGGAAAAAAGGATCGGGCCCAGGCGGCGGGCAACAGACAACAAGCTTGGAATACTGGTTGATAACCTTGAGGGTGCAGTTGATAGAAAAGGTAATTAACTACTAGCGAGTAATGTTAGGCAGAGTACAAAGTTAACTCTGTGGTTGCTGGAGGGAATAGCAGTTGAATTTAGAAGTAAGTTAGGATGCAATTGTATTACTGTAAATGATTTAATTGATGATGTAATTTTTTTTTGCCTGATGGTACTAAGGGTATTTGTATATTGTATGTAATTATTGATTGCCCAGTAGGGGTATATTTGTTTTTTGTTTTTTAGATGATTGAGGAATATGGATGTTAGCTGCTTAGTATTTGATATACCATGCATTTATTTACAGAGTTAAATTTATGTTATGTGTTTTATGTTGTTTTGTGGTGTTTGTTTGTTTGTTTTTTTCTGGCCAGAATTGTTTTTTGTGTTCTATGTGGTTTATGTTGTGTTTTTTCTAGGACCCCCCCCTCCCTCAGTGTCAGTTTGATCGCCTGACATCTGCGGGATGATTTGGTAATAGAAGTTTGCCACAAGTTGGTGTGCTATAGAGAAGGGGGGAATCCTGTAGAATTTACACCATTTATTTGTTGTGCTTTGTTTTTGTTTGGTGTTGTTGGGGTTATGTTAAGAATTGCATGGTTATATAGGTTGGCTTTATAAAGTTTTAATTTTGGTTTGTGATAGATTGTGGTGTTATGTTGTTATAAGTTGGAAATGTTTTGCTAATGTTTTTATCCCTTTTTTTTTCCCCCTCCTTTTTGATTTTGGGTGGAGGGGGGAAGTGTTGGCAATGGAGTGTGAAATGCTGAGATTGTTTAGGCTTCTGGGACGAGCCGATAACGTTGGGAATTGTGTATAAAGGGCTGACCTTGGGTGCGCTCTCATCGGCCAGCTAACTGTAAATAGGATGATAAGTCAAACAGGTGTGTAGGATGTTAATTAGGATGGGGTTACAGCTGCGGCTGTGTATATTGAATTAACCAATTAGCAACTGCTTGCTTGCCTGCTTTAAGAGGATATAAGAGCATGCTGGAAATGAATAAAGAACTCTCTGCTTATGATCACATGGGTTGTCAGACTCTGTCCCTGCTCCTCTGCGATGCAACAGTTGGAAAATTCTGATGAAGCACAGTGTAGCTGGTGGTAGCATAGGTGGTGGCTTAGGCTACTCACCAAGCACATACCCATAGGGTCTGGGCGAGTTCATACTCAAGTGGCTAGCACAAGCTGCCACCTACACTACTTTTACTATTACTTTTAGCACGCTAGCTCAAACAGAGCTAGCATGTGTCTGCCTACCTGCGCTGAGATGCATACTTCCATCTGCAGTGTAAATATATCCTCACTGCTCAAACAAGATGCAAAACACACTTTGCAAGATTATATCTTAAAACAATATGCTACATCAACAAGACAGAGAGGTGCCCAATGCCTGGATGGATGATTAAAACTGTGAGTAGTGAAGCCAGGGAAAAAAAGGCCAAAGTAGCTGTCTATGTTTGTTTTTGCTGTTAATCCTCACTGAGTTTTTTAAAGAATGTTCTCTTTACACTAATGTAAATTTGAAAATAGAAAAATGTCTTTCATATATGTATATAGTTACCCATGCAGGATACAACCATTTTCCTTCAACGTTAACTGTATGTACATCAGCTACTTTGGTCCCCAGATACAAGACAGGAAAATGGAATCCAAATAATGGCTTGGAAGAGTAAAGAGCTAAGTATGATAATGATACGTTACATACTGTACAATGTATTTCTAGACCATTAACAAGTAAATGGAATATAAACAAATCAATAACAGATCCTATAAAAACATAAAAAGGCAAAACAGTATAATTTAAAGAATGTTTTTGTCATTGTGTTCCTGGGATTCTTCTACTAATATGAGCCCCAGGGAACCATCAATTCACTTTTATTGCTGTTATTATAGGTTGCCTGCCCCATGCTAAGTATACAAATGGAGCTGGAAGAGGGGTATATTTGGAGCGTTCTTCCTTGCTTCAAAGAGAATTGTTATAATGCTTGCAGCCAGGACTGTGAGAAAACAGCAAATATGTGTGTGTGAAATAGTCACCATTTCAAATCCAATTTTGCTTTTAGATTTTTTTTGAAGTGCTACATTCTCCCCATTCATTCAGGTCCATAATCTGTGGGTCATTGTCAACTCCTCCCTCTGCCACATCCTTCACACCCAGGCTGCGTTCAAATTCTGTTCTTTTCCTCTATAACATCTCTCAGAGCTAGCCTTTTCTTTCTGATCACATAGCTAAAACTTTTGTGCAGTTCTTCATTATCTCCCATAACCTACTCTCTGGCCTGCCTGATACCCATCTGATCTCTATCTAGTGCATTAGATAGATAGATAGATAGATGCTAAAGTCATTTGCACATTGCCCTTCCCATATCAGCCTCCTCCCCTTTCTTTCTTTCTTTCTTTCTTTCTTTCTTTCTTTCTTTCTTTCTTTCTTTCTTTCTTTCTTTCTTTCTATTGTGGGGCCCATCACTGTGATATCTTATTATCTCCGAAAAGATAATAAGCAAAATCACAATAGGTCAGTGGTCAAATTTTTCTAATTTTTTTCCAAATATACTTCCTTCTCTCTCTCTCTCCTTCTTCCTCTCTGCCTACTGTTGCTTTTCTTGCCTTTACTTCTTTTTTGCCTCCACTTCCTTTTTCCTCCTTTTCGTCCTTCTCTCCTCTTCTTTGTTGCTTAGGGTTGTGTCTGTGGGAAAGCTAAGTTGAAAAATCAAGTTTTACACTTTATTTTGAAGGCCGTGATGTAATGAATCCCAAAGCCTTATCCCTTTTGCTGAAGAAGCCTTCTCCCTCTGACACTCTTGAAGCTGACAGTGTCATGGCTCCTGAGGATTTAGCTGTTGGGGATGGTCATGCTTGTGAATGGAGGGATGCTGTCTTCAGTGTCTTGGGCTTTGAATATGAACACCAAGATGCTGAGTTTGACAACATTCTACTGGAAGCCCATGGAGTGAGCAGAGCACTGTGATCATCTGGTCTTGCCAGCTGATGGTGTTGAAGGGGGAGGTTGCTGTATTCTGGACTAACCAAAACTTTTAAATATTGAAATGCTCATAGGTAGGGACAGTGACATGTGGCAGTTCTGTCACACCAAGTTGCTTGCTTTTAAGGCCATTCCATAATTCTTCTCCCCACTTATTTCTTCTTGACTCTTGGCCCTCATTACCTCCACTTCAATAGCACTGCCATTCTCGACTGCCCATTTGTCCTATTTCCTCCAACCATTTTCATGCTTTCTTCCATGCTGCCTCTTACACATGGAGCATCTGGCGGCAAAATGTTAATAGACCAGAATGGTAGCAATTTATGCCCACTTCACACTGATGTAAAAAGTCTATACAAGGTACAGAACAACAGAGAATCAGGCCCATGGTCACCAGTCCATTCCAGGTTGCTGTAACTCTGCCCGCTCCAGCCAACAACTAATATTTTCTTCTTCTTAACACACTTGCCCATATGAAATTGAGACATTTTATTGGTCCTATCACTGAAAGCTACTTTTTGCCAGACTCAGTAATGGTCTGTTTCTCCTGACATCTTTTATTGTGCTGCACACTTCTTCTGGGTTAAAATGTTACTGGCTCAAGTATGTTACTACTTAGCACCATGCAGTGCTCAAAGCACAGATCTCAAAGTTCATTAAAGAGTTGGATAAGTATAATTCCCCTATTTTGTACATGGAAAAACTAAGGCAAAAAAAAAAGAAAAGTTAAGGTCAACATATTCAAATGTGTTCGAAATAATTTTCCTTGATTTTTAGAGGTGCTGAACAATGAACAATGGAACACCTGAGTTCAAGCTATATAAGGACCTCAGAATCTGGCCCTATACAGGTTCATTACTATGGTTTTTCTATCACGTATACCATATATTATTTGCTATCCTGCCTTGTTTAATTCTGTGGAGGATTTGGACTATGCTTTGTATGAAAGATGCTATGCAAAAGAAAGCACTCTTGTATTATTGATGTTGTACAGTGTAGGGTAGCATTTCAATACTTTAATAGAAAAGAAAAACAAAACAAACAAACCGGATGCTAATATCAGCTTTTGTTAAACAGTATCATTGTGATTTAGGGTGACCAGATGTCCCGATTTTATAGGGACAGTCCCGATTTTTGGGTCTTTTTCTTATATAGGATCCTTTTACCCCTCCCACCCCATCCCGATTTTTCACACTTGCTGTCTGGTCACCCTACTGTGATTTGTGTCTTGCCAAATAATGAAACTCTCATTCTTCCTGAGGAAGTAACATAACAATGTAATGGTGACCCCTGGTTGTCAAAGTGAGACAGCAAACTGAGAAAATCTTAATGCTGTTATCATTCTGTACACAGCAAATTAGAGTTATCCTGTTAAAATATGGCACATGGTACAGTATTTCCTTCCCCTTTCTTTTCCTAATGATGAGCCGTTTGATAAAATAGAACAGAAATTCAGAAAATAACGAGAAAAGCACCTGTCTGATTCACAGCTTATTTATTTTACGTACAGTTAAATTTGTTTTGTGTCCATGGCTTTGGCATCTAGTTACCTTATGGCTTCTAAAATTAAACAGCCACATAGAACAACCATGCAGCCAAGTAAGGAACCTATTGTAGCCTTCGGCCACAGTACTATGTTGGTAGCATTGTGCAAGCACATAGAAAAGTGAAAGCATGGGAAGGATTGTACTGGAACTCTCAATGCACGTGGGTAGAGGGCCCTTTGCAACACACCCTTGCACAGTGAGACTGCAAAACTAACTAATAAAGAGGTGGTGGTGAGGATGGCCCTGTCCACAGAACTGCAGTTGTGGTTAGAAAATGGCAAACAAGAAGGTGGGAAGAAGCAGAGCTGCCTAGAGGATTCAGGGGGCCTGGGGCAAAGCAATTTTGGGGGCCCTTTCCAAAAAAAAGATGCAATAGTATAGAATACTATATTCTTGTGGGAGCCTCTGCAGGGCCCGGGCCCTGGGGCAAATTGCCCCATTTGCCCTCCCCTCCCCCGCCCCCGGGCAGCCCTGGGAAGAAGACTCTTTGTGAACCTGACAAAGGGTCCAACCATCATGTGGCCAAAAGAAAAAAACCCTGTGGCTTTTAGTAACTAGTCAAATAAGCTCAGCTGACAAAAAACAAACCACCTCCCTGCTGCCACATCCAAGATGAAGAAAAACACGAATTACATGAGCCTTTCATCATGTTCTGTAGCAGGCCCTTAGTTTTCAGTTTGTATTTTCTTTAAAATTTCCTGGGGATTTATCAGTGTTTATTACAAACAATTAAAAATGGGTGAAAATTAATGCAAAACATTAAATGTCATAATTTCCTGAGTAAGTATGGGGTCAATACTGGGGGATGGGAATACAGAAAAAAAGCAACAAATAGAGAAAAGTGAGAGTATTGAAAGTAAAAGCAGTTTAATGCCATGGTTTATTTCATGCAACTGCATCTTAACAGTACATATACTTCTAGATTCCAAGGCCAGAAGGGATCATTATGATAATCTAGTCTGACCTGTATAACACAGACCGCAGAACTGCCCCAAAATAATTCCTAGAGCGTATCTTTTAGAAAAAAAATCCAATCTCAATTTAAAAATTGTTAGTGATGAAGAATGTACCACAACACTTGGTAAATTGTTCCAATGGTTAATTACCTTCACTGTGAAAAATGTATGCCTTATTTCGAGTCTGAATTTGTCTAGCTTCCACTTCCAGCCATTGGATTATGTTATACTTTTATCTGCTAGATTGAAGAGTCCATTATTAAATATTTATTCCCTGTATAAATACTTACAGACTGGTGATCAAGTCACCCCTTAACTTTCTTTTTGTTAAACTAAGTAGATAGTGTCTTTGAGTCTATCATTATAAGGCATGTTTTCGAATCCTTTAATCATGCTCACGGCTCTTCTCTGAACCCTCTCCAATTTATCAACATTCTTCTTGAATTGTTGGCACCATAACTGGACACAGTATTCCAGCAGTGGTTGCACCGGTGCCAAATAAAGAGGTAAAATAACCTCTTTATTCCTAATTGAGAGCCCCCTATTTATACATCCCAGCACTGCAATATGTAAGAATGTAAGGGTGTAGAATTGAGAACTGCAGAGTCTGAGGCAGGTACTACTTCCTCATTTCTAGCAAGCACACTATAGGGTTGCCATGGAGAAATACTGAGAGTCTAAGCCCTACAGCAAGTCATGAGTGACATAAGGACGACATGAGCGACAACCCTCTATGATTTCTTGATTGGCTGGAACTCTTTATATAAACTAGGAAGCAATGTTTGGGAGTTGTCTGAAAAACGCAGATCTCCAGTGTGCAGTCTGCCGCACACCCTGCTCACTGCTCCCTTACTGCAACTCGCCTGGATCCCAGACTCTCGGCTCCTGACCCTGATCCTGGTTTACTGTCTTTGGCTTAGGACCATTGCTGACCTTGATGCAAAACCATGGCCTGGCCTGACCCAATTCTCACGACACACTCTCAATTTGGTAATGGACTCTGACTGCAATTTTGGCCTGGCCTTGTCCTGGACTGATCTTCAACCCAGATACTGAGCAGCTCACCTTATGTTCACAGGCCAACCAAGCCCTGACAGATTGCTCAGACCACCCCCAGACTTTCCCCTTCTTGCAATCCCTCAACAGACAATGGAAGGGGCGGATGCAATTCCTACTCGCATCTCCCAGAGGGCCCAAAATACCCAGGAGTGAGCTACCTTGCACAGATGGACCAGTTCATGCAGGCCCTGCATGGGCAGCTGGCTCAGTCACAAAACCATGCAATACAACTCATGTTTGAAGTACAAACCTTCTGAGAGCCACTAGCGAGTTCACAAGGAGAGGCAACTACCTCACAAGCCCGAGAGGAGCACCGCCCTCATGAGCAAGGCCCTGCTGTGCTGCTATCAGAGCAATTTTATGGGGACATCTGGAAACATTGTTTCCTAAATCAGTGTTGGCTGCTTTTCCTGATACGTCCTCGAACGCACCTAATAATGCCATTCAGTGTAACCAGTGCCCCGCAACTTCCCACCACTTTGTGAATGATGTGTTCAGGGACATATTGGATCAATATCTTGTCATTTATCTTGATGATATCCTAGTATTTTTCGAAAATCAGGAACAACACTGTCATCACGTTCAATCTGTTCTAAAAATGCTGAGGAAGTATGGACTGTATTCCAGTCTGGGAAAAGTGCCTCTTTGGCCAGTCTTCCATTGAATTTTTAGGCTATATCATCTTTACAGAGGGCATTCAGATGGATCCCCAAAGGGCAGTAACTGGGAAGCTCCCTGGAACTCCGTGAATTACAATGCTTCCTAGGCATTGCCAATTTTTATTTGTGGTTTATTGCTGAATTCTCAGGAAAAATCATCCCCCTAACTTCGTTGCTACTTAAGACAGTCTGGTTCATTTGGTCACCCAAAGCACAGCATACCAGCTCAAAACTGCCTTCAAAATGGCCCCCATTCTGTTGCATCCTGACCCAACCTGCCCATTCATAGTGGAGGCTGATGTATCCAACATGGCCCTTGGAGTGGCACTCTCACAGATAGCAGCAAGTCTTGCACCCCTGGGCATTTTACTCCCACAAGCTTATCCCAGTGGAAAACTACAAAATATTTGATAAGGGTCTGCTCACAATTAAAACTGCATTTGATGAGTGGCATCACCATCTCGAGGGGGCTTCCAGTATGGGTCTTCACAGATCATAAGAACCTCGGGTGCATAATTAGCTGGATAACCGTTCTCAGAGAGTAGTTATTAATGGTTCCCAATCCTGCTGGAAAGGTATGACAAGTGGGGTGCCGCAGAGGTCTGTTTTGGGACCGGCTCTGTTCAATATCTTCATCAACGATTTAGATATTGGCATAGAAAGTACGCTTATTAAGTTTACAGATGATACCAAACTGGGAGGGATTGCAACCGCTTTGGAGGATAGGGTCATAATTCAAAATTATCTGGACAAATTGGAGAAATGGTCTGAGGTAAACAGGATGAAGTTTAATAAAGACAAATGCAAAGTGCTCCACTCAGTTTCACACATACAGAACGGGAAGTGACTCTCTAGGAAGGAGTACGGCAGAAAGGGATCTAGGGGTTATAGTGGACCACAAGCTAAATGTGAGTCAACAGTGTAATGCTGTTGCAAAAAAAGCAAACATGATTCTGGGATGCATTAACAGGTGTGTTGTGAGCAAGACACGAGAAGTCATTCTTCTGTTCTACTCTGCGCTTGTTAGGCCTCAGCTGGAGTATTGTGTACAGTTCTGGGCACCGCATTTCAAGAAAGATGTGGAGAAATTGGAAAGGGTACAGAGAAGAGCAACAAGAATGATTAAAGGTCTAGAGAACATGACCCTGTGGAGGAAGGCAGAAAGAATTGGGTTTGTTTACTTTGGAAAAGAGACGACGGAGAGGGGACATGATAGCAGTTTTCAGGTATCTAAAAGGGTGTCATAAGGTGGATGGAGAAAACTTGTTCATCTTAGCCTCTAAGGATAGAATAAGAAGAAATGGGCTTAAACTGGAGCAACGGAGGTTTAGGTTGAACAGACTGAGAAGGTGAACTAGGTACTGGAACAGTACCTCAGATGTTTCACTAAATATCACCAACATAACTGATACAACCTCTTATCACTTGCTGAGTTTTCCTACAACAATATGGACTATGCCTTAGCAGGATGGAGTTCTTTCTTCATAAATTATTGTTTCACCCCTGATTACACCTGATACACTGACCAGAGGCACTTGAGGCCCCAGACCTCTTCATAGGCCGAAAAGTCTGGCTCTCTTTGAAGCATCTTCTGTCTAGTAGACCATCCTGGAAGCTGGACCACCAGTTTCTGGGACCTTTCTGGATATGCCGGAAAGTCAACCCAGTTGCTTTCAAATGATCCCTGTGTTTTCCACATGTCCCTCCTAAAACCCCGTGCTGCGAACCCCTACCTTGGCTGAACTAGTGCTCCACCTCTGCCATTTGAAGTCATGGACCATTAAAAATACAAGATGCATGCTATCCTTCATTCCAAATGTAGCCAAGGACACCTGTACTATCTTGTAGACTGGGAGGAATACAGACCTGAAGAGTTCCCTTGGGAACCTGCCTTTCCTGTTAATGCCCCCAACCTTGTGAGAGAGTTTCATGAGGCTCACCCAGACAAGTCTGACCCTGAAGCAGGGATGATGTAAGAACTCACAGACCTAGAAACAGGGACAATAGGGTCTAAGGCAGATACCACTTCCTCATCTGCACTATGGGTTCAGGCAGGTTTACCACCGGGAAATGCTGACAGGCTAAGCCCTGCAAGAAGTCCTGTCTCCATGATTCCCTGATTGGCTGTCACTCTTCATATAAACCAGGAAGCCATTTCTGGGAGATGTCTGAACAATGAAGACCTCTGATTGCTTCTGCCTCAGACCCCGCTCACTGCTCCTTGCTGCATCTTGCCTGGATCCCAGACACATACTGTTTGCTTACCCTCAACTTATCAAGCAATCTAGATCTAGAAATCTACCTTGATATAACATTGTCCTCAGGAGCCAAAAAATCTTACTGTGTTATAGGTGAAACCGCATTATATTGAACTTGCTTTGATCCACCGGAGTGCACAGCCCCCTCCCCGACCCGGAGCACTGCTTTACCGCGTTATATCCAAATTCATGTTATATTGGGTCATGTTATATCGAGGTAGAGGTGTAGTTTTCTGCCATCTTCATTATTTCCCATGCTCCTAAATTTTTTGTCATCTGCAAACTTTATCAATTATGGTTTTATGTTTTCTTCTAGATCATTAATAAAAATGTTAAATAGTGTCCTGCATGAATCTATTCTTGGCCCTACCCCAGTGGAAATACATCCACTTGATGACAATTCACCACGTACAACTTTATTTTGAGACCTATCAATGAGCCAGTTTTTAATACATTTAATATGTGCCATGTTAGTTTTATATCATTCTAGATTTTTTAATAAAAATGTTGTGTGGTACCAAATCAAATACCTTATATGAATCTAAGTATATTATGTCAAAACTGTTACCTTTATCAGCCAAACTTGTAATCTCATCAAAAAAAGACATCAAGTGAGTTTGACAGGATCTATTTTCCACAAACCCATGTTGATTTACAGTAAATACATTACCCTCTTTTAATTCCTTATCAATCAAGTCCCATATCAGATGATTCATTATCTTTTCTGGGATCGCTGACAGGCCTACAATTATCCTGGTAGGCCCATTTACTCTTTTTAAAAATTGGCACAACATTAGCTTTCTTCCAGTCTTCTGGAATGCCCCAGTGCTTCAAGACTTATTGAAAATCAACATTAATGGCCCAGCAGTCTCATCAGCCACCTGCTTTAAAACTCTTGGATGCAAATTATCTGGATCTGCTGTCTTAAAAATGTCTAATGTTGTGTGTGTGTGTGTGTGTATCTTACCTCACTTTAACATACAGCCTTGCATTTACACTTAGACTAATTTACTATTAACATAAACACATCTACTTTATGTAATGTATTGGATTATCTTAACATAGGATTTTCAAGTACTTGAGTGGTCCAATATTCAGGTGAAAATTGATTAAAAATGATTAGCTTTTGTAAAAACTCATTAATTTTTCAGTAAAAATTAAAAACAAAAGGCCTTAAGTCTGTAGCTCACTTGACCTGAGCTTTGGTGTACTCTTAGGCTATGTCTACACTACCACAGTAAGTCGACCTACGCTATGCAACTCCAGCTACGTGAATAACGTAGTTGGAGTTGACGTACCTTAGGTCGAGTTACCGTGGGGTCTACAGCACAAGGGCTCGATGAGAGAAACTCTCCTGTTGACTTACCTTACTCTTCTTGTCAGGGGTAGAATACAGGGGTGAACTGGAGAATGATCTGCTGTCAATTTGGTGGGTCTTCACTAGACCTGCTAACTTGACCGCAGGTGGATCGATCTCAGAGTGTCGATCCTGGCTATAGTGTAGATGTAGCCTTAGAGGAAAGAAGTTCCACAGGCCAGGATGCTCTGCTGCAAATTACCTCCTACCTGTCTGAGAAAGTTCCATATCTAGAAATGACAATGGAGTCTCAGCTGATCTCAATGGTCAGGCAGGGGAAGGGACATCTTGGACAGCTATGTCAATTCAAGTTTATAAAGTTTATAAAGTTTATAAAGATCACAACCAATGCCTTGAATCATCACATCCTCATTCTTTCCAGCTGTGTCTTTCCCTAAGCAAGTGAAGTGGTGGCTTCTGCTAAGTGTTTTCTAGCTGGGATGCTCCAGTTAAGAAATAGATAACAGCAACAAAAGCTAGAGTCCTATAAAATGGCAGAAAAACAGGCTGTTGTGAGCCATGTGGAGCACAGTAAATCACAGAGTTGCTGCTACACACAACAGTATGATGTGAATGCCCTCACAGTATCTTCAGATGGGCCATTTGGTTTATAGGGACATAATATGGTTACATGTGATGTAAGCCTTTTATTCACCAGTTTATAGAACTTCATGGGCACTTACCTTTTCATTAGATGGATGTTTATTTCAGAAAGAGAAGTCGATATGTGAATAAATAAGGTACATAAATAACACTTAATAACTGCAGCAGGGAGACAACAGTATACACTCTAGTTATATGTATTACTTTGCTACATGGCATTTCTGACTGAGAAGTACTTAACTCCACAAGTAGTCCCACTGAAATCTATGAGCAAGGTATAGCTCAATGTGAATAAGCATGGTAGAATCTGGTCCTCTGTGCTTCTGCTTACTCAGCTATAGAACATTGAGATAGAAGTACAGAACCTCAGCTTCTGTAAATCAGCTGAGTGCAATTGATAGTCCACTGTTACTTATTTACCTCACAGATGTATATGTTAACCAAAGCATCATAATATGGACATGCCTATACAGAGTAACCATAGAATTTTATTGTTCTGCAGCCCACCTTACTGGTTGTCTCCCTACCGTGACTGGGTCTTAGTGTGTAAGCTATTTGGGGCAGGGGCTGCATTTTTGGTCTATTTGTACAGTGCTTAGCACAATTGGGTCCTGGTCCACTACTGGGGCTCCTAGGTGTCACTGCCAGACAGAAAGACAATATGCCACATCTAAAATAAAGATTGTTAGTAATCTGAAGCAGAAACACAGTCCTTTGTTTTCAGTGAAGAGCCTAAGACATCTTTGGTTCATATAACATTATTATCGTTATTATTAATACTAATGATCGCTAATATCCCTTCTGCCAGGTGTTGTCAGTCATAATAGATGCCAAATTGAAATACACCTCTACCTTGATATAACACGAGCCGATATAACACAAATTCGGATATAACGTGATAAAGCAGTGCTCCGGGGGGAGGGGCTGTGCACTCAGATGGATCAAAGCAAGTTCGATATAACACGGTTTCACCTATACCACGGTAAGATTTTTTGGCTCCCGAGGACAGGGTTATATCAAGGTAGAGGTGTATCTAATGGTTCCTATTAAAATTAACAAACATGACTGGCCTGAGCCTCCACCCAGAAATCTGGAAAAACTGCATACCTTCCTTGAGCACCCTCCCACTTCCAGTACTGAGTCAATGTGTAAAACTAGGAGAATTAATTAGTGGAGAAGGGGACACAGAATCAGCATGGGAGAACAAAGCAATAACAAATCAACTGTAAATATAAAAATAATATACTGTGATCGATCTGCTAAGCCGGGTACTACAACTCCTAACAGTCCCCTCCCCACTGCAGTTCTCTTTTCCCAGGCCAGGAAGTAGCTCGGCTCTCTTTGGCTGCAGGGCCATATGTCAAGAAGGAGATTGCAGAGGAACTGCAACAGGAGCCACATGGCAAACACTGAACCGGAGAGAAGCCCCAGTAAGTGTGGACAGAGCCATGTGTAGAACAAGCTGTGACTGCTGGACATTACAGCTGGGTGCATGTGTGGGTGGAACTTATGGGAAAGCATCAGTGACTGGGCAGGGAGTCCCAATGAGAGACACTAACTGAACCTGACTTGGAAACCTGCAAGCTGCTATTTGCTTTGAACAGAGACTGGATTGGAAAGGGCACCCCAGGCATTAGGTCTGAAGAGCCCTGACTCTTGATTGGACTGCTCCAGGGACCCAAACATCTATTGCTATTGCTCACTTTGAACTCTCAGTTAAGCTTCTGTACCTAGAGCATCTGCACCCTTTCCCTTTCCTGCCAGCCCTAGTAAAATACCCTTTCACTTTGCCATGTTTCTGAATGGTTATTGGAACCCCCAGGACTAGCATCTACAAGGCCTAGCTGCTGAAGCACATATGGTACTTGCTTCCATTGCTGTACACTTGGCATGGGATAGGTACACTAGGGGTTTGGTATACTGGGCCGCCTCAATAATTACACAGGTGCTAGTGGTGGGGTGCTAACTGGAACATTTGGCAGGCAGAGTTTAAGGGGCAGGTGCCATAGGTATGAGGGTTACTTGGAAATGAACAACTCTGACAATTGAAGCATCAGAGTTCTGAAAGTTAAAATAGGGCAGTGCAGATGGAGAGGTATGGTGGCCCATCTTCATAGTCACAGCTTATATTGGTAACAGCTTGACTGGGCCAGTCAGATCAACCATTTTGAATGAGCAGCCTGAATATATAGGTGGGATGAGGACCCCAGGCTGGATTTCCTTGGCTTGCTGCTCCAAGACAAGGCCCAAGAGGTGTTTGAAGGACTGTTACATGATACCTCGGGAGAACTTGCCTGTGTCATGGATGCTCTACAGCAATCTCTGTATAAGATTGCAGATTCTAAGAGTAACCAAGGAGCCTTCAACAAGCAAAGACAAGAAAAAGGAGAATCATTCAGTGATTTTTGGGTATGCCCTCCATTGCCTGGTCACCAAAGCATTCCTAGACTGATGACTGAATGTGGGATTTACTGGTCAGAGACTTTTTTTTGTGACACATGCAGCTGAGAGAGAGATCTGGATACCTCATGATAAGGAGAGACCTAATGGGTTGGAAGTGGTCCTCAGGATTGCTGCAGAGCTAGAACTAGCATATAGGGTTCAGAAGAGGAGGCCCAGCCCCAGGGCACAAGTACTTGAGGATGAACTGGAAGTCACTGCTGCTACTGGAAAGACATGAGACTTAGACCTCTGAGAACTGATTGAGGGCATGAGAACAATGCAATGTGATATTAACCAGTTGAAAGCTGGAAGGGGGCCCTATAACCCAGAAAGAACAGACAGAGGAAGATAATGTCACAGAAAGCCTTCCCATAGGAAAGCAGATCTATGATGTTGGAGATGTGGCAGCGAAGGCTACTTCCAACAGAAACCATGCCAGTTGTCTTTGGGGTTCATGGAAATTATGGAGCCATCAGAGTGAATGGTGATGTGTCTGCAACAGGAATTTTTTACCCAGGAGGAAGTGCCAAAAATGTCTGGTGAAGGTCACCACTGCCAACAGCTCTTTCTTAGTTGAGGAGTAGTTCCACTCTGCATTGGTCATGATCCTGTTGGCTTATGTAACTACTCTTTCCTTCTCTTGTCTGTTTCACCAGCAGAAGTTTGTCCAATAAAAGATATTACTCACCCCCTTATCTGTGTAAATTATCGTACATTACCATTTACACACTCGGTTCCCTGGTTTGGGTAAGTAGTCATGGTCATACATCTAAATTAAGCATTCACTTGTTAAGTTAATTTGTTTAAAAAACAGAACCAGTATGCCTGCAACAAAAACCAAACCCACAAGAGCCCAAACTGGCTTAATCCTGCAAAGACATACACAGGTGCTTCATTTAGAGTACGTGAGTAATTCCAATGACTTCAGTGAGACTACTCACATGCACAAAGTTAAGCATGTGCATACATCTTCACATAATTAGGTTCTACTTTAATTACTGTAATTTGTATGCTCAGTGTTTAATTTCTAAGTGAACTCCATTCCATTCTGAAATAAGTTTTATTTTTAGCTTTAGGTTGTTTTCTTTCCTAACGGTTGAAGTAATTGTTGTCATGCAGGGCTGATAGTTGTCAAAGCAAAAAACAACCAGGTGAGGGGAAAATATTTAGCAAAAATGTCACTTTTTTCCCCACATGGGGGAAAAAATTCCCCTGCACAAACAAACTAGTTTGTGTGAAATTTTTCCCCCTCAGCTCTGCACTTTTCTTCTGAACACCTGTCAGTTGTTGTTTAGTTGGGCAACAGATGATGTGGATTGATAGTTTTTTCTCCACTGCATCTCATTTCCATCTTTCAACTTGCTTAGAGTTTTGTTTGATGTTGTTGTATAAACTTTGAAGAGCTTTGCTGCTAAAATTATTCTTAAAACCACCTGCAGATTGTTGGCTTTGACTGGGCTACAGCTGGTGTTGATGGCATCTGATGTGTTTATTTTTTTAACTGCCTGATTGGATGTTTGCTATTGTTTATCAATCCCTTCCTATATTTTTTTTTCTTTTTTCCTTTGGGTTGCTCATAAACAGAGACAGTCCTGAACCAAAACATTGTATCCAATCACTGCTGGTCTTTGAGAGAGAGATTTTTTTCACCTGACTTCTCTGTTTACCATAGTCTGAACCAAAACCATAGATCCAAATATCCCTAAATTGTGGGGAGTTTAAAATATAGATCTGAAGTTTGTGGCTAGGCTCATCTTTAGGCAGAAGCAAATTCAGTCATCCTTGTGCAGTATAAGATCTGGTGATATTCTCTGGATGGAGATATCTAGGCGGACTGTAAAATATGTCTCTGTATGGTGTTCTGGAAATAATTCCTGAACAAGGTGAAAGGTTTTGTGAGAAAATTTTGCACCCAGATTTAACAGAGATCAGAATGAGAACTCAACAATTCATACGGGATGGGTTTGGAGAGTTACCCACAGCAAAAGGTCTGAAGTATAGCGTGTAGCAGACTGAGTGGCAAATGGGTACAGGCTTGCTGTGTTGAGAAGAGAAAATAATAAGTACTCTGAAGTATCCTAGAAGTAAAGGTTTATTCAGTAGTCTGTGTTAAAGGTCCTTAGAAACTTAAAACTGTCATATGTAAATAATAGTAGTTCAGAGGTGTCAAACTTTTGCTTATCGGTGCTCTGTTAAAGTCAGTATTACAATATCTTTCTTGGGGTAGGGAGAAAAGGGTTAGCAACAAAACAAGAACTGAAACCTAAAGAGGCAGCTTTATAATTGGCTTTATGGTCCTAGTTTAAACATTAGATAACAATTTGGTTTCAGGATTAAAATATTTAGCCAGCTCTAAGTTATAGAATTGATTGACTTGAGTGAAATTCTTTACTTAGGGTTTATAACCAACCAGAAAGCCATCTTCTTAAAAATTCTAATAAGGGAAGTAAAGACTAATTATTTGTTTTATTAATCTAATGATTTAACTAATTTGATGATTTAATTTCAATTCAATATTGAAACTAATGTATTGATTTGATCTTGATTTAAAGGTTGTATTTACTTTATTCTTAGTTTAGTAGCAGCAGCTAAGCTTTGGTGATGTATTTTGTTGGTTTTATTTTAATAATTTTAATCAAATTTATAAAACACGGATCCAAAACCTTTGAGGACCTAAAAGCTTGGCCAGCTCCCCTTAATTAGCCTTTGGTTCACACACTATACATCTATCAAAAGGATTTTGACCCCAGGGGTCTGGGATACTGATCAGAGGTATTTTGGAAAAAGAGGAAAGTCCATATGGACAAAGGGAAAGTACAACATAGGCTATTGAACAAGTGTTCTATAGACTTGAGCTTGACTTCAGCCACAGGCAAAATAGACAATCACAGATATTAATTAAAGGGAGAGTGTAGGGGGGCACTGAGGCAGCTATGATTTAAATGGAGATAATCAGAACAGATTCACAAATGGAAAATCATATCTAACAAATCTGATCATTTAGACTGAAAAGGTTCCTGCCAAATGGTCAAGTAAATTAACGTTCATCTGGTACTACATTAAAAACAATCACATGGTCAGTAAGTGTGAAATTATAGTGGGGATGAGCAACTTGAATAATGGGCCTGGAAGTAAAATGGAGGGTTTATATAGAGAGATGGAATGAGTTGACTAGTGGAGTACCCGAAGGATCAGTTTTAGAATTAGGTCTGGTTTTGTTCAGATTGTACCAAGAAGTTCAAGGGAGACACAGGCAATGGAGTGACTCAGTGTATTGCGTTGTGGGGTGAACAATTGCTTAGCGTAAAGAGCTCGTACAATTTGCCTTTGCTCTCTTATATTCCTTGCAACTGCCCTCCTGCTCCTCATAGTCCCTCATTTCTCAATACATTCCTTGTGTTCTAGCATTGGTGATAGCATTGATGTGATAAAAGACAGCATCTGTCTAGTGTTTCCCTGGTCCTAGATGCAGATACATCCCCTTAGGGCTGCTCTAGTGAGAGTTCAAATGCAGTTTGTCTTGAGCTAACTCCTCCACTATGTCTTTCATCTGAGGGGATCTTAAAGGTTACATACCAGGGATCAAGTGAGCCATGGTAATCATGTTTTAATTCTCATTGGAGTTGATAGAGTTGTTTTTTATTTATACCAGGGTAAATGAGAGTATAATTTAGCTGTGTGGGCTTGACACTGCACATTACAGAGTAACAGTGTCACATGAATAAGGGCAAGGTAGAGTGATGGACAAGATGGAGTGGGCAGGTGATGCTGATTCTTCATCACTAAGAGCCCTGCTGTCCAGCCAGCAAGAGACTCCTGGTTTGCAGCTGGAGCGAGACTTAAGAGGAGTGCACATAGTCTAGCACCTCGTTAGCATGAGGGCCATACGTAAGCCTATGACTCTTCAGACACGTCCATTCTCTCCCTACATTCGGCCCTTTTTTTACCTTAAACTTTTAAAAAGCAGGTGAGCTGCCACACATCATGCTTGAGACTTACTATTGCTCAGTATGGAGGAACTATCCCTAGTCCTTAACTTCACTTGTGTGCACACACATCTCCCACTTGCATTTGTACTGACACACAACCATATGTATTCTGCTGTACGTTGTGCACAGAGTTACAGCATCAAAGTGTGCATGTGTATGAGTTTGTGTTTCTACAGGTTATTTTAGTCATTGTCTGTTGCGTTGTTTCATTTTGCATCCCACAGGTCGATGATAGGGATACACGATGCATCATGTATTTAAGCAATTGCTAATGAGGAATATAGTCCCATTGTAATATGTTATATCTCTCTTAATGTTAGCCCATTATTCTCTTTGACTTTACTGCTGATCTCACATTGATATGTTTCTGATTTATGAAGTGCTTGTTTTGAATTATGAAATATTTTAAGAATGCCTTTTGACTCCAGAGAATTGTACTGATTACCTAATTATCATAATGTTTTAGGATGATCTGTGACTTCACAGTCCCTGGGCAGAATCTTAACATGGAAGGCTTGCAAAAACTGTGTGGGTAGGTGTTGAAATATCAGAAAATAGATCCTGTAAATGAACGAACAAGTACAGTGTGTTCTTATAAGCCATATGTATGTCTTGCATGCTAGCATAACAAGGCAAGGCACTGTGATTAGGACCTGCGGCTTGGAATGAAGCAGGAAGTGGTGCTATGATATCTTACCATGTCCATGGTGCATCAGCAGAGGTAGTTCATGCCACTTCTAGGCAAAATTATCAATGGCAGGCAATCCTTATTAGATTGGATAGTGTAGATTTTCTTGGATGCCTATAGGAAGTCAGTGGGAACTGCAGCATTGTATCCAAAACACTTGAGTCAGCAAAATTAGTTTGGAAATATCACCAAAACAGAATCTCTAACAAGATTTCCAGTCTTTATTTTGCTTCTAGTCAGGTCACAACTAAGGTACCACAGAAAACAACTTTTCCCACTATACTGGCATTTTTGGTGCTTTTCAGAACTATGAAATATAGATGTGGGTTAAAATTTGGGTTTAAAAATATACATATATTTGCATGCTAGGCTACATGGAATCCAGAGCCTGGACAAAGTGTAGACTTCCCAAGACGAGGATCAGGAAAAACAGTTTTTATCTTCAGTCCACTGAAAAATAAAATTAAAAGTAATGGCAAAATACCTGGAAAAGAGAATTTGCAAGAAGCCCTACATTTGCAGATTTTATTTTGTATGTGATTTTTTTTAACCTGCCATGGATTCAAATTAGATTTGGATTCAAATGCTGTTCAGGATACATAAAAAAAGAAGGTGATGTTTTTAACCAAGTTTATGTTTTCTACATCCCAAAACTTTGTCACCATAGGCAGCTTTGATCAATAAGATTCAGGACTGAATAGCAGGGGATGATGCAGGTAGGCAGTGAAGGGCATTGTCAAAATGGGCTGGGAAGATCTGGGAAAGCTACTGACCTGACCATGCTTTACTGATGTTAGTTCTGCTCGTCTCCCATTGCTACAGTAACTAAATTCACTTTCATTCTTTTCCTAACATTAATTGCTTGATAAACTAGAACATAACTTTTTGCCAAAGTTGTTCTTTGAATAAACTTATGGGTCAATGGGAATCCTATGCTTGAACTCTCCCAAACATTGTCAGGTCTGAAATCTGAACCTGTGTCCGGATTTGAATTTCTGCAGCATTTCGTCATCTCTGCAACACACTGAAGCAAAACCCCAGATACGAACACTAGTGAAATTTGGGGTGCTCTGGATCCAGATCCAAATGTTGTGACTTGGACACATCTCTAGTAATAACTAAGTTAAGGACTCTGGCTCTTTTCCTTGGATTTGCCTGAGCTGTGCTTGGTACAGGATCTAATGGCCTTAATTTCTGGAGCTGCTGAGGGCTCAACCATCCCGCAGTATGAATTTGAGCAGCTGCATCCCCCTCACTGAAGACATTCCACTGAGGTGCTCCCTATACCAGGACATTCTGGAGGCGATGGCACAAATCTGTCTATGCTGTCTCTAATCTCTCCAGGAGTTCTCCATGCCAGTGGAATCCTCAGTGCAGCGGGACTGTAGGATGGGCCAGGATCTGTCCCGGTATCTGAAAACTCTGGGCTGTTGCATGCAAGTAAAAACAATGCCTTTACCAGTCACTCAGGGTTAGAAAAGTTCCATCTACATTTTCTGTTTGAAAAACAAAAACCTTGCCGATCCAGAGATGAAATGAACTCCCCAGCACTGTCTTGGGTTGTGAAGGATATGTTATAACTGGCTATTATTAGTGATGCTTCTCAGGCTGATAATTAATCTTTCACATTGCTCCATAGTTAAGTCGGGCCTCGAGGAAGATAGAATATTGTGCTTGAAGGGATTCTGAACTATTTTAAACACCTGGAAGCAAGATTATGTACTTTCTTCTTATTTTTCTCAAATAATAGCCTGAGGGAAAAAGTGTCCCTACCACCTTCTTTCATACTTCAAATGAGATTTTCAACACCACAGCCCATTCACTAGCTGCATTAAATGCAGCTAAAAACCTATTTCTGGGCAATTTCACAAACTTATTTTTGTGAGGTGAAGGCATCCTAAGCTCATCTTCCTTCTCAGTGAGACAGACATCCTCTCTTCAGTTCTCCTTTGGCTGATTGTGCTACTGTTGTATTGATCATCAAAATGGCATCACCCATGTATCAAGTGCTTTTTTATCCCAAATTGCCCTGCAAACAATGAACCAAATTGGGAAACACCCACAGAGCAGGCAAGTAGCATACAGAGTTAGCTGGGAAAAGGCTCAAACCTCACATAAACAGAGGACACTCTGTAACTGGAATCAAACAGTGAGCATCAAAGGTGCTTGCTTTGTGCAGAGCAGAACTTAGATGAGTTTGTTAGGTGGGAAAAATAAGGATATGGACAGTGATAATGGAAGAGGAGTCCTGGGGAAAGCCAGCCAGAAGCATTTAGTGAGGAAAAGTGTCAAATTGGTGGATGGCTGAAGTAATGTAGAATGTTAGGTTTATGCTCCATTATAGAAGACAGCAGAATGGTTAGGGCACTGCCAGGCCTGTGATGGCACTGACATGCACAGATTATATTTAGCATAAGAACTCAATTTTAACGTGGAGTTTAATTATATTGTTGAAAAGTGATAGTTTTATTAATGAAGAACTGTGGGATGTCCTGCATATACAGACGTAGCCTGTTGTGTATTTGGTTGTCATGGGTTTTGTTACTATGGCAACTGAGTTAGACTATTAAGGGATAGCTCAGCCGGTTTCAACCGGCTGAGTGAGCTCTCTGTGTCTGTAAATAAAATGGAGGTTTTGGTTAGCTGTCTGCTCTCTGGCCTCAAGTGATTGCTTCCTACACCGGCTGCCCCAAGGATATAACACTGGCGACGAGGGTGGGATCCTGGTGCTGCTCCAGTAACAGAAGGAAGTAGAAGTCAAGGTAAAGACCAAACAAAGAAAAAAAGCTGCTTGTTTGCACTGACTGTGAAAGTGAAACTAAAAATCATGGCTACTCTGACCAGGCCCCTGGAGCCTTTTGATGAGAATACAGAGCAGTGGCATGTGTATACTGAGCGTTTTGAGCTTTTTGGTATTGCAAATGACATTACAGAAGCGAAGAAGGTGCCAATATTCTTAACTGTTGTAGGGGCTAAAACCTACTCTCTGCTACACAGCTTACTACACCCTGTTAAGCCTGAGACTAAATCTTACAGTGACATTGTGGAAATCCTGGGGTCTCATTTCTCCCCAAAACCACTGGTAATTGTTGAAAGATATAGGTTCCACAAAAGAGACCAAAAGGAAGATGAAACAGTTGTACAATTTGTAGCCATTTTAAAAAAGCTAGCAGAACACTGTGAATTTAAAGAGATGTTAAATGATGCCCTGCGTGACAGGTTAGTGTGTGGCCTCTGCAGTGAAGCTATACGGAAGCGCCTACTGACAGAGGCTCAGCTTACATTACAGAAGGCTGTTGATATTGCTGTCTCCATGGAACTGGCTACAAGGGAGGCACAATACATCGGTGCATCCCCTAGGGTGCAAAAAGTGTCACAAGAACTGACCCACAAAACGGTGCAGAGTCAAGAATGTTACCGCTGTGGTAAGCCGGGTCACCAGGCATCGGAATGCTGGTGTAAGGACCTGGTGTGTCGACACTGTGGCAAAAAGGGACACATTGAGTATGCCTGTAAACAAAAGAAAAAGAGGCCTGTGGTCTGGCCGACAAAAAGAGGAACCTTGCATACCCTAGAGCAGACCCAGGATGATCAAGGTGACACCTCCTCACAAGAGGAAGTGCCACTGCATGTTTTGTCTTTGGCAGCGGGCTCACATGAATACTGGGTAACCCCCTTATTGGATGGCAAACCTATACGCATGGAACTAGACACCGGTGCAGCTGTCTCGCTGGTTCCTGAGACTGTGTATAAGGAAAAGCTACAGCATCTTCCGCTTAAGGCAACAAAAACTGTTCTGAAGACGTATACAGGTGAAGCTGTGCCCATGTTGGGCACTATTGATGTTAAGGTGGAGCTCAATGGACAGGTGGCTAAATTGCCACTGTTTGTGGTGAGAGGTGACTACCCAGCCTTAATGGGTAGGTCTTGGCTTGGGAAGATTCAGCTGAACTGGGCAGAAGTGCACCGGATGACTAAAGAAGAAACCAGTCTAACCCCTATACTAAGGAAACATGCTGCTGTTTTTGGAGATGATTTGGGAAGTATGAAGGGAATCACTGTGACATTGAACATTAAACCTGGCAGTCCACCAAAATATCTGAAAGCCCGAACTGTGCCATATGCCATCAGGCCAAAAGTTGAAGCAGACCTGGAGCGCCTGGTCACCAATGGAGTCCTAATACCAGTTACCCATAGCTCATGGGCCACTCCTATCGTTCCAGTCGTGAAGAAAGATGGCTCTCTCCGGATTTGCGGTGATTTTAAAGTCACTGTCAACCCAGTGTTGTGTGCAGAGCAATACCCGCTTCCCCGCATCGATGACCTCTTTGCAGGCCTGGCTGGGAGACAAAAGTTCAGTAAGATTGATCTGAGTCAAGCATATTTACAGATGCACGTCGATGAAAAGTCCCAAGAGCTGTTGACTATTGTGACTCATAAGGGGCTTTATCGATACTGTCGCCTACCCTTCGGAATCACATCGGCTCCCGCCCTGTTCCAGAGGGCTATGGACCAGATCTTGTGTGGCTTGTCAGGAGTTCAGTGCTATCTGGATGATATCCTGGTCACTGGAAGAAATGAAGAGGATCACTTAAAGAATTTAGAGGCTACTCTACAAAGACTGGAAGAGTATGGCCTACGAGTTTGCAAAGACAAGTGTGAATTCTTCAAGCCCTCTGTTGAATATTTGGGACACATCATCGATTCTGCAGGTCTTCATAAGGCCCCTGCAAAAGTTAAAGCTATTGTGGAGGCTCCCCCACCTCGAAATGTAAGCCAGCTACGCTCATTTCTAGGACTCCTGAACTATTATGGAAAGTTCATCTCACAGTTAGCCACACTGCTAAAACCACTTCATGAGCTCCTTGGGCAGAACAAGGCCTGGAAATGGACTGAAGCCTGTGATGTTGCATTTAACAAAGCTAAGGATGCATTGTTAAATTATGAAGTTCTAACGCACTTTGATCCATCCTTACCCCTGCAATTGGCCTGCGATGCTTCCCCTTATGGAGTGGGAGCGGTCGTGTCACACATTATGCCTTCGAGAGAAGAAAGACCTATTGCTTTTGCTTCACGCACTCTAAGCAAAGCAGAAACTAACTATGCCCAAATCGAACGTGAGGCATTAGGAATTGTTTTTGGAATTAGGAAGTTTCATCAGTACCTGTTTGGGCGAAAGTTTACTCTTCTTACAGACCATCGACCTCTGACATCAATTTTTGGACCCTACACAGGCATTCCCCCATTAACTGCTAGTCGTATGCAACGTTGGGCATTGATACTTTCTGCACACACATATGAAATCAAATATCAGAAATCCACTCTGCACGGCAATGCAGATGGCCTCTCAAGGTTGCCTTTACCGGTCAAACATCAAGATAGTGCCCAAAAGGAAATCTTCTACTTTGAACAGGTAGAGAATACACCCATCACTGCTACTCAGATAAAGAAGGCAACCCGCGTTGACCCAGTATTATCCCAAGTTATGGACCTGGTGATGCATGGAAAATCTCGACAAACCTCTCCGGTCTCACCCGACCTTGTTCCCTACATGTCCAGGCGGACGGAGTTATCGGTCCAATCTGGTTGTTTGTTGTGGGGGAGGCTTGTCATTATTCCACCACCCCTGAGATCACAGATGTTAGAACAGCTACATTCCGGTCACTGTGGAATAGTGCGCATGAAGGAAATTGCACGAAGCTATTTTTGGTGGCCTAGATTGGACAGTGCTATTGAAGAGAAGGCAAAAGCTTGTATGTCATGTCAGAGTGTAAGAAATGCACCCCAGTGGGCACCCTACACCCATGGGACTGGCCTGAAAACCCGTGGCAACGTATTCACGTTGACTTTGCTGGCCCCCTTGAAGGAAGCATGTTCTTGGTGGCAGTAGATGCCCATTCTAAATGGCCAGAAGTCTCTATAATGCAGTCCACTACTGCAGAGAGTACTATCCAAAAACTACGAGGACTCTTTAGTTGTTTTGGTCTGCCAGAACAACTTGTGAGTGACAACGGACCGCAGTTCGTTTCTCAGGAGTTTCAAAATTTTATGAAGGCAAATGGGATACACCACATCACGTCAGCACCATATCATCCGTCCACCAGCGGATTAGCTGAAAGATTTGTGCAGACAATGAAAAACGCTTTGAAATCAGCAAAGGGACAACACTCCATTCAAAAGCGTCTGGATACCTTCTTACTTTCCTATAGAAACACACCTCATGCTACGACCCAGGCTTCCCCAGCCTTTCTAATGATGGGACGACAGCTGCGCACTTGCTTTGATCTGCTGAAACCTTCTGAACCCAGACAAACTGTGCAACATCAGCAGCAATATCAAGTCATCAGACGGGCACCCAGAGCAAAAGACCGAACCTTTAGCCCAGGGCAGCCAGTTTTGGCTCGGAATTATACTTCCAGAGCTAAATGGGTCCCGGCCACAGTCATCACTCAAACAGGACCTGTTTCCTATACAGTCCGGACTGCAGAGAATCTTACCTGGCGGCGACATGTAGATCAGCTGTTGCCAGGTCATGCCAGTCTTCAGGACCCATCTGCAGTTGAGGGGTCTGACTTCACCCCTCCTGGTGAGACACCGAATCATGAGTCACCTGTTCCTGACTGTTCTCCTCCATTACTGCCGGCAGCTGAGATACCCCTTTGCCCAGCACGAGCTGATACCACCTCCTCACCTATTCATGCTGCGGACCCTGAGCCCCTAGTACTTTCGGGTGCAACAACACCAGAAGTTCGCCGTAATCCACCTAGAGACAGAAGGCCTCCTCATCGGCTGGATCTTTAGTTAGGGCGAACCCACGGTTATGGGGCAAAATAATCCCCAGGGTTTAGCCGGGAATGGAGGCAGTCTACCCTCCTTCTCTAGTTTAGTGTGTGTTTTATTTAGGGGATGTTCTTATTAGGGGGGGAGGAATATGTTGTGTATTTGGTTGTCATGGGTTTTGTTACTATGGCAACTGAGTTAGACTATTAAGGGATAGCTCAGCCGGTTTCAACCGGCTGAGTGAGCTCTCTGTGTCTGTAAATAAAATGGAGGTTTTGGTTAGCTGTCTGCTCTCTGGCCTCAAGTGATTGCTTCCTACACCGGCTGCCCCAAGGATATAACATAGCCAAACAGACCTGATCTTATAACCAGCTCTTACTCTCAGAACACACCCCATTGACTTCACTGGCATTGTTCATGTGAGTGAGAACTCCTCCTGTGGGTAATGCTTGCAAGATTAGTCCCATATTTTGCAAAACATAAGCATCAAAGTCCTGACGTAAGCAGCACAGGAGGTAATAAGATTGAGGCAATCAATATCTCATTTATATGTTGCCCATTAATTGCTTTTGCTAAATAAGGTCTGGATTTGCTCTTAGGAACCCAGGCTGTGAGCTCTTGGTGGTGGTAAATCTGCCTCAAGCAGGGGTCCACACTATCTCACTTTGCATGGGTGACACAAACCCAACTGGTGCAGGCCTAAAATAAGCCCAAGAGCATAAAAGCCAGGTCAGGTGGAGCTGCACAGGTTCACTGGCTCTCCTATATGGTCTCCTCAGAACTTGGCAGGATTTATCTCTGTGCTCTCCCAGCAGAATTCCCAGAGGAAGTTGGCAGTGGTACTGCTACCACTCACTGCCAGAAATGAATCCCTTCCGGGATGTAGCTGCCTACACAGGTCTAAGGGGTACAAAGTGTAGCCTCCCAGAATAGTTGAATGTTCAGTCTGGCTGTATTGTATTAATATACTGATAATAGATTAGACATAAATAAATGTTCTATTTCTTACAGCAGGTATGCACATATAAGATATATTTTACAAATGAATGTGCTTTGCCTGTCTCTGTACAGTGGCAATTCCCATCTGCCTGGATTTTGCTGTAGACCCCTTGAACCTTTTTTAGGAGTCATGCAGGCATTTTTGGGAGGTGTCAGATACTTTTCTTGGCCAAGACCTCTTCTGTAGTGCTTTTCATCAGAAGATCTCGACGCACTCTTACAAAGGAGGTAAAGGCCTAGGTATTTTTGTATGCTTCAACCTGAGGATTCCACTGAAATTGTTTTATTTATTGTTTGTATTACAACAGCCCCTCAAGGCCCAACTGAGATCAGGGTTCCATTGTGTTAGGCACTGGGCAACCCCAGAGTAGAGTCCCTGCTCCAAAATGCTCAATGATCTAAATCGATGGGACAGACAAAACATGAGAGGGGGAAACGGAGAGATGAAGTGACTTGTTCAAGACTACACTGCTGCTCAGTGGCAGAGCCAGGAGTATAACCCAGGGGCAAAATCCTAGCCTTGTTGAAGCTAATTGGAGTTTTGTCATTAACTTCAGTGGAACCAGGATTTTATTCCATGTCTTTTGACTCGGATACTAGTGCCCTAACACAACACGGGCTGTCAATGACAACATACATGGAAGGAAACATAGCAGCTGCTTAAAAGAGCCCCGTTACACTGTATATCCAGGTTGGAGAAGCACAGAACATATCACATCCCACTGAAATTGCAGGGGGCTTTTTATCTAAGGAAAATGCAATTACCTAAATTGGGAATTTGTTCAGGATTACAGGACAAAGATTGTCAGAGGAACTGTAAGGAGTAACCCTGATTATAACCTTGGTTTCATATAATCTCCATGTCACTGCTTCTGAGATCATCCGAGTCATATCTGCTTAGTTTCTTCCTCTAATTTACTTTCATCTTCTTTAAATCGTGTACAATGTTCTAATTTTACTAAGAATAATGTAATTGAAAAGCTTCCACTCCTCATTGCCTTCTCAAACAAACAGTAAAGGCATCATCCCTGTGTGTGTGTTATCATAACAGCCCATGAAGCAGAACAAATATTATAGACTGACATTCTCAGAGAGAAATGTGTTCTGGCTGCATCTCAATAAAATGCTAATGCTGCCTTCTCAATCAAAGGGATTACCGCATTTCATGGGTGATGGAGTCATTACTCCAGGCTATCTCTTATGTGTATTTAAATTTCTGTTGTGAGGGTTATTTTTTCTCCATAAGATGTACGTTATGAAATCAGCAACATGTTTCTGTTTCATACTGGAGAAATATGAGACTGACAATTTATTCAAGGGAAGATGTTGCCTAGTGGATAGCATGCTGGAGTGGGTGGAGGATAGGAGATGCTGGTTCAACTCCTGGCTCTTCCACTGCTGTGCGCTGTTCTATGCCTCATTTTTTCCCATCTGTAAAATGGGGATAATGATGCTGATCTCCTTTGTAAAACTCTTTGAGATCTACTGATGAAGAGTCCTATATAAGAGTTAGATATTAGTATTACAGCCTAGATAATCTATTACTAGGGACAACCAAGAGCCATGTTAAGACCATGGCATATGTATTTCTGCAATCCTTCCTTAATTTTCAATTCAGATGTTTACAGAGTCTATTCCCCATCTCTGTCCCCACCCTCAAAGAAAGACAGACAAATGCACCTACAATAATGTAATGTAAACTTTTAGTTTTCCAATGTACTGGGCCACATCTGTTAGACCAATAGTGCTCATTCTGCCATCCTTACAGAAGAAAAGATATTGCTTCACCAATCTTGTCTCTCTCTCATTCTTACCAAAGATACCCCATCTCCTTCATATGATACCATGCACATGAGGACCCTATCTACAGGGATGTCATTTTTCACATATCTATTGACTGTTTAGATAATTTCCTTACGCAATATGGGTAATATTATTTTGAAATAAAAATATTAAAACATTTAGATAATAATAATCATAATAATAAATTAATTAAACAGTCTGGATAAAAATAGTAATGGCCACTTAAATATATACAGTATCTGATAGTGAATCAAATTCTTCTCAACTTATGTCAGTAATTCTGTTGATGCCAGTGAGACTGCTGATGCAATTAAGACAAGCAGGGTTTGTTTTTGGCCTAGTGTAGCCATTGGTCAGAATTAGCTGATTAAATAATGAAAGACTAATTGGAATATACATATGTGCAAAGGGCAATTAAGGCTTGAAGGGCCTGTATATGGAAGGTCAGTGGGAATGTGAGTACAGATTTAAACTTGGTGATAGAATTCTGGCTCAGATTTTCTTTATCCTGCTTGAATTTTCATCTTTGATTTTACATTGACAACTTGGGCTTTTTTATGGCAGGGTTACACAGCACTTCAGAAATCACTGCCTGCTTCTTAAGTCAGACAAAGGGGATCTGCTAAGTGAGGGAGCCAAGGAAAATAATGTTAAAAGATGCAAAATAAATGCTCCGTTAAACTGTTAGCAAGATAGCAGCTGCCTTCCAAAATCAGTTTCATGCCAATAATTTGCTCTGTTTCTGGGGAGTGTGTGCAATTTTTCTCTGAAGATTGGCAGACACAGATTGATCAAACACAACAGATTAACATGCAAGATGACTATGTGAAAAATGCTCCTAACATCAAAATCATACATCCTGTCACATTTTTAAATGAGATGGCAGAGGGTAGAGGGGATAATTATTTGATGGTCTAACAATGAACATTGATTCCCTGTTTTTTAAACAAAGGATTTTGAGAAACCTATAAAACCATTTATCCTTGTGGTATTTGGTGATGCACAGCATGATATGCTAGCAATATGCCATGAACAGTGAGACAGTAGTCTGTCATACAGTTGCTATATGCATGGGAGGCCAAGAGGCTTAAATATAACTTAAAGGTTATAGACTGACTAAATAACAGATACCTGTGAATTTCAGGGCTATAATTCCGTCAGGGGATTCTGATGTCCAAAATCACAAGAATGAGGCTAAATCACCAACATAATAAGCTAGGGGTAGAAATGATGTTAAAGCAGAGGATTCAGAAGCAGGATTCCAGGATTCTGTTCATGCCTCTGCCATGACTTGTTGTGTGATCCTGAGCAACCCAGTTTACCTCTCAGTCCTCTACATTGCAATACCTGCATAGGTATCAGGAATCTTTGTGAGAGCTCCTGTGTGTGTATGTGTGTGTGTGCAATGCAGTTTGCTCTGCCCTAAACAATATAATGATGGTGGGCTTCCTGCTTCCTGCCCATTTATCTTCTCTGTTCCAGGTGGGTCTTGTGACTCCATCAAGGGCATAAATCCATCCATGCAGAAAGCTGAATGCCTGTACTTTGGCTTTGGGTCTCTGCAGCTCTTGTCCCACTCCCAAGTACCCTAGCAAGTACCCACGCTACCAAGGATTCATTATTTGATGCCTGCCCTTAAAATTCCCGTTTAAGGTAACTCCCCAGCACAGAAGGGACTCTTCCAAAGAACTGTGCTTCCCTCCTGTGCAAAGCTGCAACAGGAGAAAAAATCCTTGTGCCCTCCTTCCACTTGCTTTCCTATGTAGGGGTCAGTCACAAAAGAGCTCAAAATATATATTAATGGTATAAAGAAACATGAATATTTTCCAAATATATCAGACCATAGGGGAACACTGGGAAATAAGTGAACCCAGTGCAAATAGTGTTGGTCAAAGATTCCTAACTTTCAGCTGTGAGAAATGAACTTCACTATAGGTCTACAGAATAAATACAGCAAGAGTAGTATCAATACAAGCTCAGCCTTCACTGTCTTCTCAGTGTGCCTCAATCCTGCTCTATATAGTTGTCTAATTTCCTCATCCATTCAATCATTTGCTTCTCTGCTGAGAATACCAATTAATGCCGACTGTGGTGATTTTTTTTCTGCAGACACCTGTTCACTAGGAACTGGTCTAAAATTTCCAATAAGATGGCTATTGGCTCATAGGCTATTGAACAGATGGCAGATGGCTTTGACACCCCACTGAGCTGGGCCAGATTTAAGCTGGTGATATAAACCTGAAAGTTTATTATCCCACCATTAGTTTTATATGGACTGAGATCACCACCTCATTATGCAGATGCCAACTTTTGGTCACCATTTACCTATGCTAGATGCAAACTTGCAACCAATTAGTGAAAGATTCTATCTAATTAAAAAATCCCCTGAGTCATCCAGTCTCTTTGAATGAAGAGTCTAAATAATAGATGGTCTGGAGATAGATGACATTCTCAACATCTACTTTGTTTCAGTCTTCAACACAAAGGGAGAGGAGAGAGAAGACAGGAGGCAGCTAAGTGAGATAAATGTGAATGAAGGTCTGGGAATATGAGGAAAGAGAATTAATAAGAAATAGGTAAAAGAACACTTCAATAATTTAAAATATCTATAAATCAGTGAGGGCCTGATGACATTTAGCCAAAGGTTTGTAAGGAAGTGTCAGAGGAACAATGACAATCCACTAGGCATATTAGAGAACCTATAGAGAGCAAGTGACGAGACAGAGCACAGAGATGAATGGCAAAACACTGCAATAATCTTCAAAAAGGAGAAGGGAAGAGAGATGGGGGGAAATCCAAGGAATTATAGACTAATTACACTCAGCACTGGGTAAGTTTGCATTCTGGAGTTTAATGCATGTAGTTTGTTTGGTTAGGTTACACAGTTACTTATGGAGCCAGATCTTTTATTATTATTTGTATTACTAGAAACCCTAGTCATGGATCAAGATTCCATTGTACTAGGTGCTGCCCAAGTACAGAACAAAATACAGTTCCTGTCCCAGAGCTCTTAAAATCTTAGTATAAAGCAAGAGACAACTCCTGGATCCTGACAGAAAGGAGAGTACAAGGGAACAATGAGACAATATTGATCAGCATGGTAGTCAGAGGTCTCACATACCAGCAGCTTACCGTTGCCACGTTTTTGGTAGGCATCACAGCAAAGGCGAGTTTAATGAGGGATCTGAAGGTGGATAATGAGATTGCTTTACGGCGCTTTACATGGAACATCTCCCAATTGTGAGAGGCAGCATGGGAGACAGGGCCAGTTCTAGGACCGGGCAAACAGTGCTGTTGCCATTGGTGCCAACTTTCAGGGGGCACTGCACTGGTGTGCTGCTTTTGTTTCCTCCTGTCCTCGGCTGCTTGGGGTGGGAGAGGGTGTCGAAAATATTTTCTGCCCTGGCTGGCAAAATGGCTAAGGCTGCTCCTGGTGGGTGAAGCACAAGGTGCTTGTTTGAAAATTTAACAGGTGTGCAGTGGAGGGCTGATTGAAGGTGAGTGTCAACAACTCAGTAGCAAATGAGAGATGATACCTAGGGAGGAGTGACTGTGAAGGCCCCTGAAAGTGAAGATAAGCAGCTTATGTTTGATATCTCCCAAGCATCTTATTTTGTTTGTACCCCAAAGCTCATATGCAAGTTATTTTTTTTCTGGGAGGTGTAATTCATTTGTCTCTATTCAATACACAGCAAGGTATTTTATGTCTGTCTCAAGATCCCTGCTAGTTGCTTCTATAATATTTGCATATATCGAGGCTTTCTTCCCACTTGCGCTATACCTTTTAAAGTAGTAAGCACTGGGGTACAACACTGCAGTTTGATTGGCGTGTAATTTCTAGAGCTGTGAGGAGCACAGAAATTCCATTTTGTGAAGGATTTTGAGATTTTTAAATTTGGTTTCATGCAGAATCAGAACAAAACCCCTCAAATTTCAAAATTCTCTGTGAAGGAAAATTGAAAAACACAACATTTTTTGTCAGTCAAAAACATTCTTGATCTAATGCAAAAAAACCCGAACAATTTGAAACAAACATTCATGTCATGTGGCAAAAGCCATCTATGTGACAGGGTTTCTGGGGAGAGTTGAGGGCCTGGGCATTGATGTTCTGTGTTTTGCTGCTGTACATACTGTGTGGAATGTTAAGTTTTCTATTCTATTGGGCTGCCAATATTTTAATTGGCTTTAAACTTAATTGGTGCTAGGACTCCTAAAGCTCGTGCATGGGTGTATCTTTGTATTATGCTTTAAATCTAATGAGTAAGTAAATAACTGCTTTTTACAGATGGAAAACTAGAGTTGAGATTGCATGGCTGCCAAAGTGGTGGTGGGGGAATCTTCTGCCTTACAAATTAAGTAAAATAGTTCTGAAATCTCAGAGATAAAATAAAAATGGAATCTTCTGGTGCTATTGTAGCCACTTTTCAGAGCAGCATTTCACTTTAAACATTTAAGATGAGTGGAGTTATATTCCTCTCAATGTCCCACTAATTATAGTCATGACAATTATCATGTACAATTGTATTATTACCATAAGCTGTTATAACAGGACTGTGACCCTAGAGCAGGGGTCTGCAACCCGTGGCTCCGGAGCCGCATGCGGCTCTTCAGCCTCCTTGTTGTGGCTCCCTTCGGCCTTGACAAAAGAAAAAAAAAGAATAACGGTTATTTATTACTTTAATTTTTATTTATATATTATTTTATTTTTGTTTATTTTGTTGCACAGTTATCTTGGAGTTCGAGGTGATACTTTAACATCGAATTTTTAAAAAGTTTTTATAATTTGTCAATTAAAATATGCGTCACATCCACGTCTATAGCCCTCGCCTTTACCTGCAGGTGGCTTCTTGAGTGTGCGGCCCCCATGGTAAGCTAACCATGAATACATCCCAAAAAAGAAAAATCTCAGAAGAAAATAGAGAGTTTAATTCTGCATGGACAGATTCCTTTGCCTTCACTGCCAACGACGCTGGCTTACCTGTGTGCTTGATATGTGGCGAGAAATTAGCAAACAACAAAAAATGTAACGTTGAAAGACATTTTCAAAACAAGCACTCAGCATTTTCTGAAAAGTACCCAACTGAAGATGGGCGAAAGAGAGCGATTTCGGAACTACTACGGAAAGTTGAGCAGAGCAAACATACTTTCAAGAAGTGGATCAACTCTCCAAACTCAACTACAGCTGCTAGTTTTGTGGCAGCTCATGAGATCGTAAGAAGGGGGAAGCCGTTCACAGACGGAGAATACATGAAAGAATCATTCATAAAAACATCAGAGCATCTATTCTCCGAATTCAAAAACAAACAGGAAATTATTCAGAAAATTAAAGAAATGCCTCTCTGCAAAGACCGTCAAAGACAGGACCATTAAAATGGCAACAAACATCACCAGTAAGCAAATTGATGACATCAATTCAGCTCAAGCATATTCAACTGCCTGTGATGAGTCAAGTGATGTAAACGATATTGAGCAGACAGCACTGTTATGCAGATATGTGAACTCTGATGGGCCGCAGGAAGAACTGATTGAACTCATACCGCTAAAGGGCCAAATGCGGGGACAGGACATTTGTGAGGCTGTTTTGAGTTGTCTAAAAGCCAAAGGAATAAACACCACTCACCTGGTGTCAGTGTCTACTGATGGTGCACCCAGTATGAGAGGAGCACAGAAGGGCTTTGTGAATTTACTTCAAAAGTCGCTGGATCAAGAGCTGATGACGTTTCACTGCATCTTGCACCAAGAAGCACTGTGCGCTCAAACATTCCCCCCTGAATGTGTGGAAGTGATGAACCTCGTTATTAAGATAGTGAACAAAATAATTGCAAACGGGTTAAACCACTGACAGTTTTGTTCATGGTTAGATGAAGTCGAGAGCGCATATTTGGATCTCCTGCTGCACAACAGAGTTCGGTTGCTGTCAAGGGGAGACGTGCTGAAACGCTTCGCTGCTTGTCTGGAACATGTGAAAACCTTCTTGGAAAGCAAAGGCCTCAGCTATCCCGAACTGGGAGACCTCGATTGGCTGGAAAAGTTTTATTTCATGATGGATATGACAAGTCACTTAAACACGCTGAATAAAAATCTCCAGGGAAAGGGAAGCACGGCCCTGCAGTTGCTGGAGGATGTTCTGGCGTTTGAGAGCAAGATGACAGTGTTTGCCAGAGATGTACAGAGAGGTACACTCTCTCACTTCCCCTCCCTGAGAGAGTTCAAAGAAGAGAACAATCACATACATTGTGATTATTTACACCGTGCAATTATGGCAATGCAAGCTGCATTTGGAGAAAGATTCAGCGAGTTCAGAAAGGAAAAAAACACTCTGTCCTTCCCTGTCACACCGCTGGACATCGACCCATCCCTGCTGAACATATCCGCATTCACAGGGATAAGTCAGCCCGATCTTGAAATTGAACTGGCCGACACAGCGGATAAAGACTTATGGGTGTCCAAGTTCAAAAGCCTGACAGCGGATCTCGAAGAAGTCACCCGTCAGAAGGCCACTCTCGCTAAAGAGCACAAATGGAATGATATTGAAAACCTCCCCAAACCCGACAAACTTGTTTTTGAAACATGGAGTGCCATTCCCGACACGTATATGAACATGAAAAAGTATGCATTTGGAGTCCTGTCCATCTTTGGCTCAACATACTTATGCGAGCAAGTTTTCTCGAGCATGAACTTCATAAAGTCCAAATATCGCTCCCGCCTCACAAATGAGAGCCTACAGTCCTGTGTGAAGATCAAAGTCACATCTTACAGCCCCGACATAGGGAAGATCAGCATCGAGCTTCAGAAACAGAAGTCACATTAAACAGGTGAGAACACTAGCATTTAATAGGCTATTATTATTCAGAAAAAAACATTTATTTCAGACCCGGAGCTGATGTAGTTTTTTATTGTATGTTCAGGTGCTTTGGTTGATTGCTGGCCGAGAAAGAAACCCGAAGAGGATGAGAGCACACTGAAATGGACTTGTCAAAAAACGTTCCTAATTTTATGTTTACTTTTTTAAAACTGCTAAGCTGCAACTATATGTTTTTTTATATTAAAGTGGGCTACGTTTTATTTTAATTTTACACAAATACGGGAAGGACTCAAAAAGGCCTGCATAGTTCAGTGTTTAATTTATTTCAAAGTAGGCCTACACATGCACACTGCACTTCTGTTTGTTGTATTTTGTTGTTGTAACAGGTAAAATTAAAAAAAGATGAAAACTTTTAAAAGTTTATAAGCAGTGTTATGTTTTGCGGCTCCAGACTATTTTTCTTTAGTGGAAGAGGGGGCAAAATGGCTCTTTTGATAGTAAAGGGTGCCGACCCCTGTCCTAGAGCAAAGTCTACAACAGTGAATATACTTTAGTTTCTTAAATGCTTTTGCACAGATTGCCTGAGCACCCACATAAACTGGAGTAGGTTTCAAAAATCCTGTCAAGTTGCTAGGTTTCTCTAATGTCTGAGAACATGACAAATGCCTGAAGTCCCAATTCTGCAGTTTATGAAGTATAGGTGAATTGCTGCACTTGCATGGAGTCCCATTGATGTCATTGGCTCAGCAGTCCACCCAGTTTGTTGTAAATTGCAGGAAGGGGGCCTAAATCATTAACTACTAATATACGCTATCACCCCATCTCTGCTGCCACCCTTTTGATTGGTTTTTTACCTGGGTCCTGATTCACTTTAACTTTAAATATGCACTTAGGTCCATTGTATAAAATCCTGGTCCCACTGAAGTCAACAGGAATTTTGCAATTGACTTCAATGGAGCTAGGATTTATCCCACTGCCTTTGGTGGGACTTAAGCACATGTGTAAGTGCTTTACTGAACTAAGACAGACTAGAGCATATGCTTAACAGTTATGCACATGATTCTTTGCTTTACTGAATCATGTCCCTATTGCATAATTCAGTCTCTGAATTCTCTGGGTCAGTGATACTTGTATATCTGGGTCTCTGTGTTAGAGTCCTAATCTCCTTTTTGGGTCCTTATGTTCTAGGATAACCATAATCATAAACAGTGCAGAAGGGTGCATTCCCTGCAAACACTGCTTAGGATGTTTCCGATATCACAAACTCCATCATGGTCAAACTGAACCCTTTGAGATCCTGAATCTGGTTTTTGGGAGGTAAGCAAAGGAACTAATTTCAATACAATTCTATTTTTTTTTAAAAGTATTTATTTGTAGCCCATAAACCTTAGGCATTCTGCTAATGATTTCAGGTCTCAATCAGTTTCTTTCTTTTCTTAAGAATAATTAAAAAAGCTCATTTCAGTTCACCTTTAACCATTCTGCAAATTACTCATAATTACGCCAATTTCAGGAGTATTAGTTCTTTACATTGTACAGAATTACAATGAAACCTTTTGGTTTTTTGCTGTTAAATGTAATTTAAGGATTTTTGTTCCCTCCTGGATCAGGTGCATTAGATATTAAATGATTTGTCTTAGTCACTTCTGGAAGTTAAAGTACATCTTCCTTAATTCATTGTCTTGGATAAAGGACAGTGATTGTAATTCCAAATCACTTTACATTATTCATACATTATAGTCTTTATTCTAATGAATTTCTCCTATTTGTTCTCTGATCATAAGATTTTGATACTTGAGAAAAGATAAAGTAGACGCTGATGGGATTTTTAAAAATCAGCAAACAGAAAAATCTTTGGAATGTTTATTTATAGTTCATTGCCAAAATACACTGAAATATGTAACAGGAAGAAGACCCTTGTCCAAAAAAAAAAATTACTGTGCATTGGTTTATAACTGGAAAGACAAGTACATACAAACACCTGTATGGAAAATGATCCATTTTGGCCATGTCTATATGCCCAGGAACAGGGTCCAAATATACAGTTAGAGTGCAGCAGGCTAGCATGCTGTAGATTTACATCCCAGCTTACCGGACACTAACTGTCTATGCAGACAAGCTCTTAGTCTCCCTGATATGCAGTTAGATGCAGAGGGCCAAATTCAGAAGAAGTCATTACAGGAAGATCTGAGTTACATGTTAGTAAGTGTGTGGGCATCCAAATTAGGCTAACGTTGGGATAGGCGAGTCTTAGTGTACCAGGGGTCAGAAGAAGGAGTAAATTATACCAATTAAAATAGCTACACATTCTTCTGCCACTTATTATTGCTGTGTACGATCTTACCATCCAAGTAGTTACACTCATTCCAGTAGGACTGCTCACGGAATAAGGGACTACTTCACCTGAAGAAGGAATGCTGAATTGGGCCTTTAGACTCAGCTCTGAAATTGTCCCTGAATCTCTGGCAATCAGCCTTCAGCAATTTATTGAATGGGTTTCCATCTTCATAAATCTTTCATTTAAAAAAATACTCTCCTCAGGCTGGATGTATTTTATCACGTTAATTTACGTTATGCACTAACAGTGTTTTGCAAGACGCTGCGGTAAAGAAGATGCCCTCTTCATGCAGCGGACAATATTAGATGAGACTGAAGACATGACTAGGGGAACCAGGAATGCCAGTCTAGATGTTTTAATAATAGCTGGTACAGATAGCATTGCCTGTAGGTAAGAAGGCCTGACATTTTTTCATTATAAGACTCTATTTTCAGGTGCTTATAATTTTTACTGATAATACTGATGAGCTAGTTAGTTAGTATTTGTAAACCTGAGGGAGGAAGTGTCCCTTTAAAAGGGCTGTGAATTAACACATCATCCACACACTGTCTAAGGTGTTTTTTGTGTGTGTGTGTGGCAAATATTCTTGGCACAGGTGGCCACAGTGCACTTTGCACATGTTGACATCAAGTAGTACATGCACGATTACATTTTTAATCCAGTCCTTGGGTCACTAAAAGTGAGTTAGATGTTTCACAAGAACATGCTTTCCCAGGAGACTTCCACTACCTCCCTGCCAGCTAAGTCAGAAGTGCCCCAAGGACAGACTTTTCTGTGGCATTTTGAAACTTCTGCTTCCAGAACTGCATGCAGCCAGGAAGTGCAGAAGTAGCATCAAAAATGAAACCTAACGGGGAAAAGAAAATATCTGGACTTTTTTTGAGCCTCAGTAAAGCTTCTAGTTCAGTTGTGGATGGAATTTTGATTGGGTTGGCTATTATTTCATCCAGATCATTTCAGACAGATTTCCTTAGGCCTTGTACATTATGGGAATATCTCTCAGCCCACATCCTAAACTGAGATCTGACACGTGATGGATGAGTTTGCTCATGAGAACTAAAATGCTGGGATGATCTGACAATATGCATTCTAAACATATCAATACCAACAGGTTTAAAATCTCTTTTAAAGCACTTTTTGAAAAGAAACAGGGGAAATAATGATTTCTTTTTCCTTACCAGTATGTTTATTGTTTTAGCAGTAGTACTTCTGTGTCATCATGACTGCTCATTAAAAACAAGGTCCAGGGGTTGTAGCCTCTCCTGGGCTTGTGAGAGTTCAGTATGTTCCTGCTGGCAGCTAATCATTCTGGGCATTTGAAGAATAATAATAAGCAGAGCCTATCTGGATCATGGTGTTCTTGGCAAAGTGGTGAGACAGAGCAGGGAGTAGCATGTCAGCTTGACCCAACTTTTTGCTTATGAAATTGGGGCTGCCTGCAGCTACGTTAGTCAGAGGCAAGATCCTGCTGATTAAGGCAGACCCTATTGAAGCTTCTCAGAGTCTCACTGGCAACAGCGGCTGTTGCTGAAATGTGCCGTGTGCACAAAAGCACAAATGTAACCACTGTGTGAGCTTAAAAACAAGAATAACTAACAGAAACTAAAATACCCAGATTTGAAATATTATACAGTGTATAGATACAATTGATTGAGAAAAACAGCTTACAGTAACCCCACAGTAAACACTTGCTCCTATAACACTTCTGCTCTTCTCCTCCCCCGTGCCTCGATCATATTCTTTTGTGTTTATCTTCATTTGTCTTGTCTTTGGTTAGATTGGAAGCTGCATGGATCAGGGACCGTCTTTTATGTGCCTGTAAAGTACTCATTAGAGTTTGGATACTACATAAATTGATATTAATTATATAGAAACCATAATACTTGATACTTTCACTGAGGATCAAATCCTGAAGTTTCTATTCAGCTTTTATACAGTCCTTGGTCAAGCAAAATTTTCCGTGACTTCAATGAGCATTTTGCTTAAGTAAAGACTGAGCAAAGACTTCAAAAATAAGTTTGTCTGTTGGTTTTATGTTGCTAAGCCTTCTGTGGATGCACCCATTTTTTCCTCTCTGTATTGTAGAATGTTGATGGTGTCCAGCAAATGATGAAAATACAATAATAATAATAATTAATAATAAGACAGTACTTTGTTTTTACATGCACTAGTGATGGATGAGATTGGAAGAGATCAGAGGTCTAGTTTGTTTAAGCACCCTTTCCAAACCTTACCCAAACCACTTGGGTTTCTAAGTGGGACATACAATATCAGTGATTTCTGTTAGCTTTTGCATGATATTGTTGTTATTCAAAACCAGAAGACATTTCTCTACTGTTCACTGAGATTTTCTGCCCCATTTTAGAAATCCAAGTGGTTTGGGCAAGGTTTGGAAAAGGTACTTAACTAAACTAGACTTCTGATCTCTTTCAATCTCGTTCATCACTAGTGCATTAATATAAAACCAAGTTTATTAAAATCTTTTTTGAAAGGATGTATATATGGGGAATTTCCTTCTGGTTTTGAACTCTTTTACGTGGAATATCCACCACCTCCCACAAACAGGAGGTAGATTTCCCCTCCATCCTGCACTGTTTACATTTTCGTCTCATTACAGGTTATACCCCTGACTGAAAGAGAATGTTAACAGTTTCTGATAAAAAACAACAACACTCTAGCTGGGAGATCATCTCTGCCTGTGAAACATGATAAGGCCCTTGCAATGCTCCCATGTAATAGGTTAAGGCCAAAGGCTGACACCTCTCTATACTATCTGTCATGGTGCTTGCACAAAAACACTAAATCTGGATCTCATATTCTCTCTCTAGACATGGATGTTCTTAAAGCAAATAATGTTTTAAATATAGTTTACTTTTAGATTTGACCTCTTCTCTCCCATCTCTACTAAGCTGAAGACAGGGAGC
Source organism: Mauremys mutica (assembly GCF_020497125.1). Lineage (NCBI taxonomy): Eukaryota > Metazoa > Chordata > Testudines > Geoemydidae > Mauremys > Mauremys mutica. The sequence goes on from NC_059075.1 coordinate 34,432,497, forward strand.
AGCTCTGTAACATTTTGGACTGGTAATTTTGCTCTCAGTTTATAAAATTGTTCACGAGTTTATTCACAGGAATATAACATTGACAGTTCAGCAGAATCGCTGGGGACACACTTGTAAAACACATTTTTCATTTACTGTTTGGACCTGGCTTCTCTGTGGCTACAACATGCTAATGTTACAAGGTTCCTTGAGGATTGTCCGGGTCACATAGTAGTTCTATGTTACCCCCCTGTTCCATTTCCTAGTGCTGGTAGGGTGGCCAGATGTCCCGATTTTATAGGGACAGTCTCAATATTTGGGGCTTTTTCTTATATAGGATCCTATTACCCCCCCACCCCATGTCCCAATTTTTCACACTTGCTGTCCGGTCACCCTAAGTGCCAGGGTCATGACTAGAGTATAGGAGACATGGCCAGGGCATACCTATATGTCACCATCTCTAGCTGCATTAGTGTACTGGTGTAAAGTAGAGCAGCACTGAGGCTGCTCTTCTTGATGCTGGAGGCTGATCTGGCTGCCAGACAGCCAAAGGATTTAAAGCCACCTTTGCATCCACTCCACTGTGCTGCACTGATCACAACCCAGTATCTGAATGCAATCCAGTTTAAAAGATAAGACACCAAAGGTATTTTCTGCAGATCACTGATCACCCTCAATTTTGACTATGTTGCAAGTAATTTATATACCTCTTTGCTAATCCCCTGATTTCATTGTAAAATAAAATAAAACATTGCCCCCATGGGAATTTGTTTACATATAGAATATGGAAATAGAACCAACCAACCTTTCTTAGCTGAAACAAATTATGAACAAGATCATTCTAAACATTTGCCTCACTACTGCCAACATATATGCAAAATCATTTTAATAATCTTGCAAAAAAAAAAAAAGAACATTTAACAGTTAAACTAAACACATGAGAGTCTCAGTTGTTATGATTCCAAACTCATTTGGGCTTGAAATTAAGCTTGGCAAACCATGACTGCCTTTGGCAAAGAGAAAATTAACTATTAATTGTTCTAGTTTCCCATATCCAGTCAGAAGCCTGAATATATGCTAGGTCTCCTCTATACTCTCTAAAGGGGATACGATGCTGCTGCTTTGGAATTGTTCTCACACCGTTTTCAAACATGTAATACGCAGTGACTTTTATTTCTTTATTTTTGCCTTGACATTGCACATTTCAATTTGCTTTTAGCTTTGAGGCTCCTGACAGTGCCAGTGAAATCTCTTGAAACCGCACTTACTAATAATAACTTTCCTTTAAAGTTCAGACTACCTGATACTCAGAGAGAAGCTTCTGTTTGCAGACTTTGTTAAGCAAGTGCACAAAGTTACAAATAGCACTTCAATTCAGCCAGTCTACTTCTGAATTCTAGAGCCTGGTTCTGCTCCTTGTGAAAGCGCTAACAACACTGAAGTAGATGGTATTACATTGGTGTACAATAGGTAGTGTTGCCAACTCTTCCAATAATAGGTTTTAAAGCTCCAGTTCTTGAATTCATGTGAATAAGTGAGGATCTTTGCTATCATTACAAATAAAAAGTCAATGTTTAGCCCACATGGTTGCAGAGATAAACCTGGAAACATGACCCCTAGTGAGTCCATCACCAGAAGGCAAATAACCTCAAATTATTGTTTTTCTAATATTTATAAGCTCTCATGATTTTGAGGGGGCTGACTAATGATTCTTGAATGTTTGGGGTTAGCAATAATGACCCAGTGTAAGCTGGATCAGAATCAGATCCTTACGGTATGCCTACATTGCAATTAGATGACCACAGCTGGTCCATGCCAGATGACTCAGGCTTGTGAGGCATAGGCTGTGGGACTGTTTTAACTGTGGTGCAGACATTCTGACTTTGGCTGCGGCCTGAGCTCTAGGACCACCCCCCCCACACAGGGTCCTAGAGCTATCTATACTGCAATTACACAGCCCTGCAGCCTGAGCCCTGTGACCCCAAATCAGCTCGCTTGGGCCAGCTGCGGGCTTTTAAATTAAAGTGTAGACATACCCATGGATGGTATGGACAAAAATCTCTCCCTAGTTTGGAATGTCACGCCTGTCTTGTGGCTCTGACCCTTAAATATATGAAGTAGAGCTGGGCAGATAATTCAGAACTAAAAGCTAGCCAAAAAACAGGGAGCGGGGAGGGGAATGTGAATGTTGAACATGGTGTTGGTATTTAACTGTTGAAATTCAAAATCTCAATTTTGTCAGTTTCAAAGGTCAACAGATTGTAACCAGCTCCATCTATTCATAAAAAGTTTCTTCAATGATTTTTCATCCTTTTTTTACTTATGAACTGTGTGAAAATTAATGGCAAAATTCTTGAATTTTAGTGTCATTCAAAATGATTTATCAATTTCTTCCAGCCTGGAAGATTCTGGTCAAATATCTACCTACCTATCTGGCCCCCATTGCTTTAGTATGTGGGCACCTCTCTGTCTGTAATATAATTGTCCTCACAACACCCCTATGAGGTAGGGAAGTGCTATTTAACAGATGGAGACTGAGACACACAGAGGCGAAAGGCCAGGCTTTTAAAGATATTTAGGCACTTATAGATATACATATCAGAGGGGTAGCCGTGCTAGTCTGGATCGTAAAAAGCGCCAAAGAGTCCTGTGGCACCTTATAGACTAACAGAAGTATTGGAGCACAAGTATTCACCCACAAAAGCTTATGCTCCAATACTTCTGTTAGTCTATAAAGTGCCACAGGACTCTTTGGCGCTTTTTATAGATATAAATAGGCATCTAATGGGATTTTCAAAAGCTCCCATTGGGAGTCAGGCACTAGGATCTGTTGAAAATCCCATTGGGTGCCTATCTGCAATCTGTCCGTAGGTAACTTGCACAAGGTCACGCAGAAAAGTTGTGGCTGAGCAGGGTCTTGAAGCCAGATTTCCCACATCCTCCAGTAGTGCCCCAATCACTGGACATTTTGGGGACAGCTGAATTTTGATTTGAATTTGGCATGAATCTGAGAAGTCACTGAGAAATTCAGTGGATATCATGCAAATTCCATTACTTTTCATCTGACCTGACAAAACTCAATTGCCTTCCCCCTTCCCAGATCTTGTGGACTGGTCCATGAAATTCCCCTGATTCTTATGGTCCTGAATTTGGCCTTGGGGCTGAGAGACAGTCCCATAATGCATTCTGCCAAAGGCAATCTCTTTTATACCAGTTAACTGCCCCTTGAAAGTATTGGGAGCTGACCAGGGAAAACATTGAGGGAAGGTTTCATAGAGCGAGAGTGGAATTCTTGGGTTGGCATAGCCCAGCCTGAGTTTCTCTTGTGTAACCAAACTCAAAGCTATGTGAATTCCTTATGAATTTGGGACTGATTATGACAGCTTTGCTCCAGGATTAATAACTATGACACTTAGAATACAATTGTGCATGGTCTTGTGCACTGTACTCTCATTGACATCAGTGGGTATCCTGCATGCAGTGAAGCAATAGGGTTGGCCTTAGTTCTTCACTAAAGTGTGTTATGTTTTTCAATCAATTTTCTTAAAATTGCTGCAGTACAGCTGCATTTCATTTCAGTGTCCCTTTAGACACCTAACAGGATTTTCATCTAGCAAAGGAGGGATTCATGTAAAAGTGTAAACTGACATTGAAACTTGTAAATGTCTTTCACTCTGGTAAGAGTGAAATACCTAAATGACAACTAATTAGCTCTCAGCTAAAAAGTTCCTTTAGTGAGGCTGAATGAGATTAACATTAAAAAATAACCTGATGAACTGAAAAGTCTTTATTACTGACCTGTTGAGGATTTTGCTGGATGGTTTGCTCCACAAATTGGCCTTAATGGGACAAGGGCAGGAGATTTGCTGCACAAACTGCACAGAAGTCTAGCATTATAAAGCCTGCATCACAATGAGTTAACTTACAATAGCAGGGAAGGTGGATTGAAATCAAATGTTTTCTCCTATCCCTAACTGGCTTTCAAAGCAAAAAGGCTTATGATGTGAGAGTGATGACAATAAAAATGGTTGCCACTTACAAACTGTCTTGTTTCCTTCTCTGGCATTCTACTTTCTTTTCCGTTTGGATTTGAAAAATAGCCTCATTAAAGAGGGTCTGCCGGTTTTTCTATGCACCAAAATGAGCATAAAGACAATGGGAATTATCCTAATGACCCTGAACAAGACCACAAGGTCAACATTTTGGTGGTGCTGTTGCACACAGCCCTAAAGGACAATGAAATGTAATGATATTTCTTTGTGAGATTTAGCACTTGTTATGGATATATAATTATCATTTCAATCTGTGCTTAGTTATCAAGATACTTTAGAAATATCTACAACAGCTAGTTAGCTAGCTAGCTGAGTCCTGGCCCTTTAAAGTGCTCCCTGATCCCGGTGGAAAGGAGTGGGATATAGAATCTCAGGCCTCATTCCTCAGATTCAGCTGTGCTCTGGTTGGCAGCGCCACACAGAGGTTTCTGGAACCCCGGGGTAAAATCTGAAACTGAGCTCCACTCGCTCTTCCAAAAGCCTGGTCCCCCTGGCCCATGAACTCTACACTACACCCTCCCAGGAAGCTCAGCCCTCGAGCGAGCCCCTCTACTGGTCCCTCCCAGGATCCCTGCCTCCCCTCCCTGCTCCTTACCTTACCATTCCTCGTTGGTGAGCCTCACCCTTGAATGATGGGTCTATTCTGCTTCCTGGCCAGTTCCACACTGAGAAGAGCTGCTATGATTTCAGCAGCCAACAGGTGAGGGCTTGGCTTGCAGCGCTCCAGATATAGTGATTCTGTGACCCCATGTGCCAGATCTCAATGCCACTCACTCAAATGTGGGCCAACCCCCACAATGTTGTTCCATGGATTTGGGGAACAGGGGGCACAAGACAAACTGCCCCTTTTGTCCCCCCACTCCAGGCTGTCTAGCTGGCTTTTGTGAACCCCATTCTGAGGCTCCTCTCTATCCCCATTCAGTGTATGGGGAGCCTAGGGCTGAACTCAGGCTTTGTGAATCCTGATTTTCTAGGCATGTCAGTGCTTAGCATCACCATGCCTAACCTCCTTTGTGAATCTAGCCCTTTGTGTTCCCAGTCCCCAGCGGTGCAAGTAAGAGCAACCTCACGATTGCAACAACTTTCAGTGGCTGGCTACAGCCTCCAGTGGAGCATTGGGCCAGCCAGGTATCATCGGAGACCAGCAGCACTCCAGCAACACCCCTTTCTCTCAGGCACCCAACTTCTCCAGTGACTGTGAGGGGGTGGTATAGACCCAGCAACACGTGCTATACATGATATAGGCATTCCTGTCCATTGAGGGAATTCCACTGAGGTAGGTTATACCAGACTTCTGGCCCCCTTGTGCTGCTGGAGGAGTGTAAAGGGGCCAGTGATGGATCTGTCCTTTTGTGTTATTCAATGGAATTCATGATGAAGGACAGGACACCTCCTCCAACAGGGCAGGTGGAAATTTAAAGTACAGCCAGCTGGCTAGGGATATCATTTTTTACATTGATGTTATTAGGGGCAGGTAAATTCAAAAGCAATATTTGAGTGGGTTTGAGCCCAGGCAAAATGAACTCCAATATTGTTGCATTCTTATTTGGCATAGCTGTGTCTGTGCGTGGGTGTGGGGAGCATGATGAGAGGAAAAAGGTTAATTGAAATCACAGGTTGAAAATAGGGCAGAAGGTCGTTCCTGTCTTTGCTCCTAATAAACACAATTACTCTCTATAGTTCGTACTCTGTGTAAGGCACACACTTGAACAGTACCAGTGTAGCTTGTGGGAGTTGTTCTTCTATAGCACAAGCTTTAGCTGAGCTGGAAATGCATGTTTTTATTTTGTTTTACTGAAACACCCAGGTGAATGGGGGGCGGAGGGAGACGACAGATGGGTTTACATTTATGAAGAAACCCCCCTGAATGTAAATTCAAGGAAGAAAAGTTTCCAAATGCCAACATATTTTTGGCTTCACAGAACTGAGTAAGAGAGATTTGCAAAGCCTCAGACACCATGTCCGTCTCCCCTCCTAATGCAAATGTCTACCTGCCCCTAGTGAAATTGTTCCTTTCCTTGCAAAATCATTCATGTTATCATGCTATTAGATTTTATTTAAAAACCACTTATTGTGTGTCTAACAATAAATAACCCTTTATGTGTTACTTGGGAAATGGATATTCAATACTGCATGTAGGGCAGCTAGCATGTGCATGAGCTATTGGTGGCTGTCAGAGCCGACTCTGACATGCGGTTGAACCTGTAGTGGGAAGGGACTGCAGGTTCTGTGAGGTCTTCACAGGGAGAGAAGGGTGATTTTGCAAGACCCCCTCCCCACAACATTTTTTACACTAAAACAAACACGCAAATTTAAGGAACCATCCACTTCAATACATTATGTAATTTTTGGATAGCTCCTCATGTCAGGAAGGATGAAATTCTCCCCTGTGCAAAGGGCCTGTAGAATACCATATGCATGTGAATGGCTTAAATTATATGTTGAATAGGGCATTGTGCAGGCCTTCTGCATTGGGGTGAATTTTACCCTGAGCCCTTGCACACTGCTGCACAGGCATTATGGAAATATTCCTGGTGCCTGTGACTGTCTCAAGCCTAGTCAGCCAGTCAGATACAACTCCCATCTAGTGCCAATCACCCTATCATATAGGTGCTGGCCCTCCATCTACTAATACCTAGGATACTTATTTGGGAGGGGTGGTCCTTTCTTATTTCTGGCTTTATGATCTTGCTCCTTTGGCTTGGGTGCATCTCAAGGGCCTCCCAGATGTTTCCACTACTCTCTCCCCCATCCCTGGCTGGAATTACAACTCCAGCACCCACTATTTACAGTCACTGAGACTGCACCTGTTTCCTTCCCGAGTTTGCCTCTACAGAATGTGTGTGGAGAAGGGGAGGCAGGATGGAGGAATTGAATGATTACACAGGGGTCCCTAATCAAATGGGTAAGCAGGAGATCCAAACCATTCCTGAACTGGCCCTGATCATTAGACTCCATGTTCTTGCTCTGCATCCTTTCTTCAATAAAGGGCTTTGGTTCTTTTTCTATATGAGTCAAAACTGGAAACCAAAACTTGCACCTGCAAAACTGGAAATCATGTTGAGCAAAACTTTTAAAAAATGCAGGACCTACATGTCATTTTATAATACTTAATGACGGTTCTCCTCCTACCTGCATCAGCATGTCCTTCTGACGAACCTCCTCACCCTCCCTTCTTCCCCCCGCAGCTTTCAGTGGGGATTCCACAGGGCTCTGTCCTTGGTCCTCTTCTCTTCTCTCTCTACAGTTTATCTCTGGGTAACTTCATCTGCAAACACAAATTCAAATCCTATCTCTAAACTGACTAATCACAGATCTACCTGCCTACTCCAGATCTGTCTCCTTTTGTCCCAACTAAAATCTCAGCCTGTCTCTCTGACGTCTCTTCAGAGATGTTTAGCCATCTGTTCAAGCTCAGCCTGGCTAAAAGAAGGCTCTTAATTTTTCACCAAAAAGCATCCTTCCTCAAACAGTGTGGGCCACATCACAATCCTACCTATCACTCAGGCCCATAACCTGGGTGCCATCTTCAATTCAGACCTCTCTCTAGGTCCTCACATCCAGGCTATGTCTAAGTTTTGCAGATTCTTCCTGCATGACATCTGTAAGATACGGTCTTTCCTATCCACCCGTACAGCTAAAACTCTCATCCACGGTCTCAACATCTTGTGTCTTGATTATTGCAACATTTTCTCTGGCCTTGACAAAGGTAGTCCTGACCCTCCTAAATCCATTCAGAATGGTGCTGCAAAGATCATTTTCCTAGCTAATCGCTTTGACTGTCACCACTCTTTTTGCATCCTTTCACTGGCTCCTTCTTCTCTGTTGTATCAAATTTGTCTTCACTTTCAAGGCCCTTCATAACCTATCCTCAGCCTACCTGTCATCTCTCATTCTGTGTCAAACAGTCAACTCCTGCCTCAAATCGGCCCAGGATACCCTCCTCCACTGTCCACTTGTTAAATTTTCCAACAAGCACCTTTCTGCTTTCCCACACAGCCCCTCATGCTTGGGAGAGGCTCCCATAAATATCGACTAAATGAACTCATTATCCTCCTTCAAAACCCTCCTTAACACTCACCTTTGCTGGAGGCTACAAAAACTTACAGGCTGCTGGTGTGCTGTGAGTGCTGCCTACAAACTGATGGGAATTGTCTCATTGTTTCCTTGTACACCCTCACCAGTGTGTCTGTATCCCTTTGTTGTCTCTTGTTTTATACTTAGATTGTAAGCTCATTAGGGCTGGGACTGTTCTGTTGTATATTTTTATAACATGTAGCACAATGGGGTTCTTATCCATGCCTAGTGCTTCTAGGCACTATGGGAATACAAATAATAAGTAATGATAATAGTAGCCATCGACGAATTGACTAAATAATACTCTGGCTCTGGGGTTTAAATGAGCCACCTTAAAACCCTCTGTGCAAATTTAAAGGCATGCTAATGGTCCTGCTTAGCACATAAATAGTCCTCCCCTTCCCTCCATTGATTTCCCCTGAATGAGACAAAGTCTTAGAAATAGGACTAAGTATACTGAATTATATCTGATTACGAATACTGTTTCACAGTATTCCATATAGTCTAACCAAATACCTCAAACTTCTACAGTTTCAATGAAAAGAAATTAAAAGGAATAAAATCAATACTTATCTAGTTTGTGTGTACTCAGTGACTGGAAAGGTAGGTTTTCATATTGACTAGATTCAAGCTCCCGCATTACTGATTGCTTAAATGCAGGCCTCTTACCATAGTTGTTCATTAATTAACAGCATGCACAATTACACCCAGGGGACAAAGAAAAAAAAAAGGCAGAACTCTTAAAAATGAAATTACTATTCAAGTACTGACTACATAGTTTTTGAGTGGTCAGTTAGGTGAATAACTGAGTATGCCTTATAAGAGGCTAGGAACTGACATAGAGCCTATGTATCAGGTCGCTATGCAAAGAAAAGCTCTTGTGCGTAGGTGTGTATTGATACTTATCTATTTACTGTATTACCTTTCTCTCATCATACATATATTTATATATACAGTCTGTGTAGCACATTTCCTGCTGCCAACTAATCTAGCGCAAATTGCTGCTTTGCAGAGTATCTTGTGTAAAATACATGGGAACTCAAGTAAAAATAAGAGCAGCTTGGAGCATTAATGCAGAGAATGAATTTTATGGCACGGAGTGGGACTAAGGAGGTCTGGGTCCATTTCTCAGCACTTATACAGACTTTCTATGTGACCCTGGGTAAGCCAGTTAGGGGAAAGTTTTCAAAACTGCCTAAGTAAGTCATGTAGGTGCTTTAAAAAATGTTACACTTCATCTCCCTGGGCCTCCTCCATTGCTTACAATAACACTTCCTTTCTTGCAGGCTTTGTCTGTCTAGTCTATTCAAAATGCAGGGATTGTCTCCTACTGTATATTTTGCCCAGGGCCTAATGCAATGGGGCCTTTCACTGGAGCCTATATGCACTACTATAATACTGTACTTCTGAATGCTTGAGCATGTGAGTATTTGGATCTACACTATTAAGAGTTGAATGTTATGTAATGTTATTACTTTGGAAAAGTAATTCTCCCTATGTTTATAATAATAAGTGAGATTCAGTTTGAGCCTGGTGTCACTATACTTTATTTACCCTCAATACACCCGTTCTATAAATGTTTCTATTGTATATAGGTTTTTATACCACACTCATCATCAGAGAATCTTTCCCCTGAATGGGTATCTGCACTAGTTTTGTGATGGACCTCTGGTTCCATGCTTCAGTAACCTCCCTCCAGCTAGTCAGAGCTACATCTTTTTCTGATCACTGGCCACACAGGTACAAAGTTCTCCCTCTCATCAGACTTTGAGTAGGCTGCCTCTGCTCCAGGGCTTCTGCTCATCAGATCCCTTGCATGAGGGCACATAGGAATCCCTACCAAGGTTTGAATGAGCAATATCACATAATGAAAGACCTACAGAAATGCTGAAGCTAGGGGGTAAAATCCATATCCTCAAGGCCAGGGTGTTTCCATCACATTGTGCAGTCAGGGTGGAGGGTTTGGCAACCTTTAGAGCAGGTGGGGACATTGCCCTTCCAACTCACATAGGAATCCTCTATATCCCAAGGCTTCTGTAAAAGACTTCATGGTACTTTCTAGACTCCATTCCCCTTCCCCTTAATAAACATCAAATGAAGTTTGAAGATACTTAACAAAAGCCCTGTAACAGGCCTCTGTTCATGTATAGCCTAGATATTACCAAAACCTAGTGCTCATAGGCAGAGAAATCCTGTATCCAAATCCTAAATCTGTGTTTATGACATCACAGCCTGGTGTAATAGAAATGATTGTGATATCCAAAGACCAATATTATCTTCACTGCAGAATCTAATATTAGGAGGAAATGATGGACTGTGAGGGAGGGAAGTCCACTGTTTACTAATATAAGAGGCCTATAACCTTTTATATTTTTTACTGGACCGAAAGAAGTAAACAGCATAATAAACAAGGATCAAACCTATGTTTTCAGAAGCTAGGAAATGTGAAATTGAACTGGAATTTCAGATTGGATTTGGATTGCTATGATTTAGTATACATACGTTTACCTGATCTCTCGTTCATTCACTGGTAAAAAGGGGGGGAAGTGAGAGAAAGTGGTTTGTTTTCACCACTTTCTCTCACTTTTTTCTAGCATTATCCAGTGGAGAAAATCGTTTTTAAAAAGTGAAAAAGAAAAGAGAGAACGCAAGAATGAAAAAAAACGAGAGAGTAAGTGTCATTGGTCCGCCACAGTTTCAAAAATATTTAATGTTTTACTGACATTTCCTTTTGAAATTTAGTCAAAAATGAAAAATGTCAATGACAATTTTTTGTTCCATGAAAAATATCACCATAATCAAAACTACATTTTTCAACAAAATGTCAACGAGCTTTAGCTGTGTGGGCATAAAACATGGATTGCTCTGGAGTAGTGACAGTTCTCCTGGGATCACTTCAAGCCCTGGCTATACCAGTTAGTTGGGAAAAACCTAAAAGACGAGAGGGAGCCAAAAAATAAAAGCTGCACACAAACAAGCCATAAGCCAGTCGATGGGATTGGAGTTATGTCAGACCAGAGAGTAAGTATCAGGTAGCCTGATGTGAAAGATTTCCTGGCTGTGGACTAGATTTTGAACTGCATGATGAATCATGCAGAAATATATGGCAAGCGAAGGAGAGCTCATTAGCATATCACTAGTCCCAACAAAAGTGGTTTCAATTACTAGAATCAGGTGACCTTTCTGCTGACTTGGTTGGCCTGCTGTGTTGCCAGAGGACCAGATCCTCAGCTGGTATAAAAATCATTGAAGTCAGTGGAGCTATGTTGAGCTGTAGTGGTTGACAATTTGGCTCTGTATTCTTTAAGGTGTCTGTGAAGACTGAGGAGGAGAGCAGCAGTCTGTACTCTATAGTACTACACAGAAGGACTCTGGGTCAGAAAAATGCATCATTTGATAATATATTATGTACCAGCAGGGACTTGGCTGGCAACAATATGCTAGTCCTGCTGCCAGACTCAGTATTTTTTATGATGTGTTCAGACTCAAATCCCTGTATTCAAATAGCACTAAGCTTTGGGAGAATTAGGGCCCAGATCAGAAATTTGTGACTTGATTGAACTCTAATTCTGCATGTGTGGTAATTTAATTTACAGCACAGTTTCTAGAAGCTGCCCAAACTCTATGGCACATGGCCACTAGACTGGTTTTTAGCCTTCCCTGGTAGAATAACAAGCAGCCAACAACGTTTTTTTTTTTCAAGGTTGCATTCACTCTTGGTGAAATTCCTTCAAGCCACATAAAGTGTGAGGTCCACATTCTCCTCTGGCAGGAAAGTGTAGTTTCACTGACTTTAATGCTCTATTGACTTCAATGGAGCTATTTTGGTATACATCCACTGATGATCTGGTCCTGTGCAGATATATCTAGGCCCAAAACCAGGGTGAAGGAATCCTCTCAGCACTACTTTAAGGCCAGGGTCTGACAGCTTCTCTGGGCTGGACTAGCAGCTCTTCTGGGATGAAAAAGCAGCTGCAGCCCCTGCACACCAGTCATATAGGCTACTAGGGCCACTGCATGCACTTAAACATTTGCCTGGTGCCCTCACCCTTGCTTTCCCCTGGCCCACCCCCATTACATCTTGCCAGTGCACAGAACCTTTCTCTAGTGCAAAGGGGTTGTGCAGGCATCCTTGTGTGTCTGCCACCAGTACAGCCCCTATGAAAGAGGTAAGAGGTGTGAAGGATCCTCGTGCAGGCTGTCTGCACCACGGGTGAGTTTCACCATCTACACAGTTCTCCTCTATGCTGAATTTTTAAATGGCTTCCAGTTACAATAACCATGAACTTAATTTATGAGGGTTTGCAGGGAGGGAGAAAGGTAATTTCTCAAAAGTCCTGGGAAGAATAGTGAAGATCACAAAATCTTGACTGAACTGCACTGACTCCATTCATCCCTTTTACATGAAACCACATCAGTCCTCGGAAATCCCGAATATTTGCATTGCAACATCTGATTAACAAAAAAGCCACCATCTGATTATATTTCTAATGTAGTAAGATTGACTATTTTACCAAATGTCAAAAACTAATCTAATTTTAGAATTGGAAAAAGAAAAATGTAAATATGTTTGGAAGATATACAAGTGAAGCCCCTTTCCACAACTTTCTAATCAGCTAAGACACTTTGAAAACTAAGAGAAAAGAGAAAGTGCAAGAAAAATTATATTAAATAATTTTCCTAGAAAGCCCTTGTTAAGCAGCATGGTAATTAGTTATCAGAGAGTATAAATGAAATTGACTTTCCTTTTCCCCCCCGAGAGAGCTGTGCTATGATCCATGATTCTTGTATAACCCCTGTTTACATTTCACTGCCTCCGGGTGTTAAATGTAGGCTTAATAGAGCCTGTGGCAGGCTGTATGAGTAATTACTTGAGCTTCTGACTCTGTTCTGCTCAGAAAAGACTGAGTATCTATTGACATCTGTGTACCCAGCCCTATGTTTTGAATATTGGTCATCCTTTGGCAGCTGATGGGAGAGCTACAGCAACTGAGAAAATTAGGCAATTATATGTACAGAAAGACATGTGACAGTGAAGAATTGGACTAAAAATTTGCCTTTGAAAGATATATGGGACCCAAGTTTGGCCTTGATTTGGAACTAAAATGGCTCTCCACTAATATTTGCCAAACCAATCTTCCACATTTGTCATACCACCCAGACAGGTTCCACTATGCTCTTACCCAGTTCTTAGATTTCTCTTCTTTCTTAATGGTGGATTTTGTCTTTCATCTTGAGCTTTCTCATTCATCTAAAACAACAACTGAGGCAGCAAATAGAATGAAATGAACACTTTCAAGATATTTTTCATCATTTTAATAACTTTTTTATCTCTTACTGTTTATAAATAACAACCCTATCAAGCTTAAAAATAAAATCTGTTTCCATACAGAGAGGTGCGTTTCTCAGATTTTCCCTAATAGTTTGATACTGTCAAAAGCACAGAGCTGCCTGCATTGGTTTGTTATTGTAGGGTTATCCACAGCTACTGGTCAGGGCATATTTGTTGTGGAAATGTTCAAGAGTTCTGGGCAGACTGTTCTGATTTGTTTTTAAAGAACCATTTTAGCATTTCAATGGAAAGATACAAACTATTCAAGGTGAGACCAACAAGATATTTTTCTTGTAGCCCGACTTTCTTAGCTGACACTTTGACCTCAGAGTAGATACAGGTTGGCAACAGAATAGTGTTCATGTAAGATATTATGTTTTAGAAGATGGATGTTGTATAATGGTTTTAAACAGTACTTGAGATGGCTTCCTTGCTGTTGTGTTTAGCAGTTAGTGACCTGATAAGCAATTGGCACAATCTCCCATCTGGCTGCTGGACTTGCTGTGTGTGCATCCAGAACCTTAGCAGACATGACCCTTGAACCAGGACCTTTGTGTCAGGAGGCAACAGTTCTATGAAGTCAATGGTAAATTTTCTATTAACTCCAAATGGCTCCTTATGTGAGCCAAGAGGGAGCATCTTGCTGACCAAACTGCCTGTTAGAACCACGTGACATCTGCATTATCTGCCTGATCCAAAGCTCACTGAAGTCAGTAAGTTTTCCCATTGACATTAATGATCTTTGAATCAACCCATCTCTATTTAGGTAGTAAAATCATTCCACTGTCTAAGCAGCAGCTGTATGATGAATACTGTATTTATTCTTCTTGTAGTGTCTGCCAGTGATTATACTGTAGGTTACAATTATCAGGCAGTTCCTGGTTGATATGGAATCAGTGCTGCAGTATTTATCTTCACCTCTATCATTATCTCTTTTCATCTGTTAGGTAAAGCCTAGTATAGTAAGACAAGTAAGTGATGCATACAGTCAGATACTCCAAGGAGTAGGATCTCTGCACTGAGGATCTTGTGCACGTTGAACAGGGGTGAAAGTAACTTAACGGACTTACCAGTATGCAAGGTGGCCAGAGACCTTTCAATAATTGCCAGAGACCTGGGGGTCCCAGCTGCTGCCGCTGCTACCATGGCAGCGGCTGGAGGCCCGGTCCCTTTTATCACCGCTGGAGCGCAGGGGTAGTGGTGCCAACTGGCAGCCCTGGGCCCTTTAAATCACTGCCAGAGCCCTGGGGTAGCAGCGGCAGCAGCTGGGAGCCCCAGGACTCTGGCAGCGATTTAGAGGTCCAGGGGCTCCGGGTGCTGCCTGGAGCTCCGGGCCCTTTTAAATTGCTGGGACCCAAGGCAGCTTCCCCTTTTGCTTCCCCCCATCAGCGGCCCTGCCGGTATGGTCAGCTGTGTATCGGTGGCCACTTTCTTACTGGTACCCCAGACCGGACCAAACCAACTTGCTTTCACCTCTGACTTTGAATAACTTCATATGGCTTTATGTTATTTTACCTGCAAAAAGAGTAAAAGACAGCTTTAAATGCCATTCCATTGCTATATTAAAAACTAGATGTGTTCAATTTTCATGAAGATTAGAAGCTGAAATTTTGTTACCTGTTTTATAGAAGTCTTTACCAGACTTTACGGCTGCCACTTCCACTCTGTAAAAAATAAAAGTAAGAAAGCATGACTCACAAGAAGCCATTTAAGATGAATGGAATAAAACAGAAGACTGGTCTCTTTTGTTACCCAACATTTAACTCACAGATTTCAAATAAAAAGCATTGTTTTCCACTCTGTGTCCCCTTTATTGCCTTTTCTCTCCCCCACCTCTGTTCATTTGCTTTCATTTCATGTCTTGAAATATTTGGTGGCAGTCAGTTTAAGGGAAGAGAAGGGCCTGAAGACTGGGATTACAGATGAAACCTGTGAACCTGGGCCAATAGAAGTTTTTCCAATAGTCCAGAGCCAGTGATTAGTGATGGGCAAAGCACTTAAAGTGTTCTTTTTAAAAATAATCTTCAAACATTCACCTCTCCCTAGAAGTTTCACTTCACAGGTATTTGTGCGAACAAATGTGGAAAATTTCAGTCTAAAAGAATTTCAATTTCTAAAGTTATGAGTAACCGATAAAGGATTTATTTTTTAGTGGAAATCACAATTACAAAATTAACTTAAATGTTAGCTACAAGGTAGATATTATGGGCCAGATCTTTACCTAGCATAAAGTGGCATAGCTCCATTCAAGCCAATGGAACTATGCCACTTTACACCAAATGATAATCTGGCCCTATTGTATTCGGCCAGAAATTGCTATAAATCCTCCTCTTGATATTAACCCAGCTAATGTAAACAGTTAATTAGTTGAAACGTGGCCTGAATCATAGAAATTAAACATAGAAGGGACATCTTGGGTCATTTAGACCAGTGTTTCTCTACCTTTTTGATACCAGGGACCAACTTGCTGCCTTCCTAAACTATGACAGGAAGATCTCAGGGACCATTGCTGGTCCACGGACTGTTCGTTGAGAAACGCTGATTTACACCATCCCTGCCAATGCAGGATTGTTCTTTACAGTATATTTTGTTTTCTCCAATCCTTTGTCCAGTACTCTTTTAGTAATCTCTAATAATGGAACTTACATCAGCTCCTTTTGTAGACTGGTCCACAATCTGGTAGCCCTCGCTGTCAGGAAGAGTTTGTGATATGCTCTCTAAATTTCTTCTGCTTCATACTTCTTGTACCACCCTAAAATTCTGTCCTCACCTCACAGATGTCTCTTAGCCAAGTGGTGTATATATACAGGGCCTTATCCAAATCCCACTGAAGTTAATTGGAGACTTTCAACTGATTACAGTGGTCATTGGATCAGACTCCTAAATCTTTGAATCTTTCCTCACAAGCCAATCCCTCAAAATCCTGGTGGTGAGGGGAGGGGGAGTTCTTCCCTCTAACATGGCTAAATGTGCATAGTGACGTCTTATCATTAGCGATGGCAGGATTTGATATCTTCAAAGGGTTCAGGTTTTGGATTCAGTTGAGAAAAGCACCAGGGTTCAGTTTGTGTGTGCCTCATGTTTTGAACAAAGTTTTGGGTCAGTTCAGACTAGCTCACTTATTTTTAGTAATTTCCTTGGTATAACAGAAAACAGCATAGATACTATACCAGGTATCGGCAACCTTTGGCATGCGGCCCGTCAGGGAAATCCGCTTGCGGGCCGGGCGGTTTGTTTACCTGCAGTGTCTGTAGGTTTGGCCGATCGCAGCTCCCACTGGCCACAGTTTGCTGTTCCAGGCCAATGGGGGCTGTTGGAAATGGCGCGGGCTGAGGCACATACTGGCTGCCACTTCTGGCAGCCCGCATTGAGGCCCTCTCTCCTTGTGGTGCCTTAATATAAAACATCTCCATATGAATAAATATCTTTTGTTGATCTACTCCAGAACTACGGCCCCTGCCTTAATTAAGTGGATTCTCATAAAAGAGGAATCCAGCTCCAGAATCCTATCACAAGAGAGCAAAGAATAAGCTAGTATTCATGTTACATTGATATATAATCCTTGATGTGGAAGCAGAATCCATGAAAGCTGCCCCTTGTTTGATAATAATTTGCACCCAGTCTGACTCTGATGGCTGTGGTTTTGGTTAATATTTTAGCTGCTACCTTTTCAATCTTAAATCTACCCCACACACCTCATTTATCCCACCATTTTCTTTTCACTTTCCCAAACTTTGCATTCCTTTTCCTTCTTAACTTTTATTTTAATTGGGCCTCAGCTGCTTCTTCATAGCTGTCAGTTCTGAAATGTTCCCCCATATTTCTTTGATGCTGCTCTTTACAGACATGCTCAGCCTCACCACCTGAGTACAACTGAACAATAACCAATTCATCTTCCTGTTTAAGCTCCTTTATAGTTATTATTTCTGGAACCTTCAGTCATATTATGGAGGGGGAAATTATTCCTTGGTTCTTCCTTTCATTTTTAAGAATACATTTCAAAGAAGGGTTTTCACAGTGAAGGCAAAATTTCAATTACATCAGACTTAAATTAAGTAATAATAATAATAATAATTAATAATAGGAACAGGCCATATACTAAGGTCTTCGGTCTGTACTCAGTACTTACTCAAGTGAATCCCCCACTGGCTTCAAAGTTTAAAAAAATCTCATCTCAGGACTTGGTATATTCTTATAACTCAGGATTTATTGTAATTCTTCACCTGCAGTCAATGATTCATATCCAGTCCAATTTGATTAGTCACCAAAATCCATTATCTCATGACTAGTGGGTGGTTTGTGTGATGTTAGTTTAGTGGTCGGTCCAGTTCTTACTGCACACAGGAACTAGCAGTAACCTGCACAATTCTGCCCTAGACTCACATTTACACAAAATTTGTAATTTGGTCAGATTCAGGGTTATGGTTCAGTCCCCCTTTTTCCTGAACCAAATCACCACACTGAGCCATAATTGCCACCCTTCTTGGCAAATCTCTGCAAAGAAGTCATGTAGTGCGTGGACATGGAGACTGAACTATCCTCTTCTCCCTGGAGTGGTTCTTCCAGGTCAGGTTGAACCACACTAACAGGGCAGTGTGGAAAGCGTGCACCACTGCTATCTCTGCTCCACCCTTGCTGTGCATAGAGCACTGCTGTCTGGCAGTGCTCATGAGAAATGACATTGACGCGTGCAATTAAAATATAATTTAATAAGAATAATAATCATAAAAGTAGTTCTAGTGCACTCTTCCCTCAACAAAAGTGCCTGGGCAACTTCATGGGTAATTTAAATAGAACTGCAATAATAAATAAATACAAGGTGAAAGATACTAAAAAGAGCATAATGCTTCATGAAATACTAGCTATAAAAACAAAATAGAGAACTGTGAATAAATGCGTGAATAAAACACTTAGGGCTAGATTTTCAAAAGTATATAGGAGTGTAAAGATGCAGGTAAGCACCTAGTGGGATTTCAGAAGTGCCCAGTTTCCATTAAAATCAAAAGCTAATGAAAATCCCACTAGGCATCTATCTATATCTGTAGGTACCTGAATGCCTTTAAAAATCTGGTCCTTGGGCCTTGATCTTGCAAAGGCTTACTCCCATGCTTAACTTTACCTGCTATGAAGTCAGGCAGACTACTCACAGTGTGCAAAGTTAAATATATGCACAAATCATTGCAAGAGCTTGGCTTTACGAAGCAAAAGACAATTTATAACATTCTCTCTTCCAGAATGAGAAGTGACAATCAGTGGGAGATGGACATTGCCATCATCTCTTCTGCAAGTCACCACTTGGTACAATCACTAAAGCCATTGCCATGTTATCCAAGGCCTTGCCTGTGAAGACTCTAGGTTAACTCAGATTTGTAGTACTGTAACCTTAGCTACTCTTCAAAGGTCTCATCCAATATTCTCTGAAGTGAATGGGAGTCTCTCCATGGATCTCAGTAGGTGCTGAATTAGGCCCCAACTCAGGACTCCGTTGAAAGTGTGCCCTGAGTGCTTTGCTGCGGCTGCCAGGCTGTTCAGATAAGTCCTGCTGGTGCTTTGGTGCCTCCTGCTAGTATGTGGACAAATGCCCAGCATGCTCTGAAGTACTGATGGTATGTCTGGGTCCTTTGTCTACAAGAATCCAGATTAAAATAATTTTACCTTCATTTTTTTCTGAGTGGGACAATGTTACAGCTGCCTCGGGGCAGAACCACCTTTGGGTTTTGCTCCATAACAGTCCATACCCTTTTCCAGTTTGGCTCTGTAATAAAATCCTAATGCTCTACTGTTAATATCCCAATCATATCAGGGCAAGAAACGGTGATGTTGCAAACACAGACTTTGAACTGTAGTGCAGATTCTAGCAGAAAAAGAGGCTGGGTTGTGACAGGGAAAGGCCTTTATTAAAAGCACAAATGTCATGAATAAAAGCAACAGTAACTCAGAAAAATACCAGCCAGGTGCATCCATTCATTCTCTTTTTTCAGGTCTGATCTAGCATGACAATATTTCTATTAAAAAAGCCAAGTCTGACAGCTACGGTATGTCTGTTCCCAGGGGATTTACCTTCCTTGCTCAAAATCCAACCCTTCCTTACTAGATTTTTTTTTCCGTATTACTCAATTTATACTTAATTATAAACCCAACAGTATTAGTTTCAAAGCTCCCTTTACCTTTTACCTCCCTTCAATGTCTCTTTATTGAGTTCAATGATATGATGCTCATTTGACTTCTGGGAAGAACATGCCATTATTCAATAGCCTATACACTGGTTCTTCAAGCAGTTTGTTACCCAGTCTCCCTTATAATGTCTCCATCGCTAACTTCTCTGAATGCTTTCACATTTTTCAGAAATAATTCTTTGCGAGCCTAAATTTTAGTGGTTCCCACAAAAGGTCATACCATTGCAACCCACTCTCTCCCCAGGGCTTAGATTGTGGTTATGGTTAGAAAAGTGACTATCCAAAAATGGCATCTTGTTAATATACCTGCTTCATGTGAGTCTTTGAGTCCTATCATCTTTCTTTAATGTCAAAAAACAGTTGTTATTCCAGCTATTACTACAGAAGCAGTAAAGCTATTGGACAGCACAATTGCAACCAAAATTTACATGAATATTTATTCAAATAAAGAACTGAATTCACCTCAATTTCATAGATTCCAAGACCAGAAAGGACCAATGTAAGCATCTAGTCTAGCGACCTCCTGTATAACACAGGCCAAAGCACTTCCTCAAAATCATTCCGAGAACATATCTTTTAGAAAAACATCCCATCTTGATTTAAAAATGGTCAATGATGGAGAATCCACTATGACCCTTGGAATAATCCAGTTGTTAATTACTCTCACTGTTAAAATTGTACATATTATTTCCAGTGTGAATTTGTCTATCTTAACTTCCAGCCATTGAATCATGTTATCATCTTTCTCTGCAAGGTTGAAGAACCATTATTAAATATTTGTTCCTTGTGTAGGCACTTATAAACTAATCAAGTCATGCCTTAACCTTCTCGTTGTTAAGCTAAATAGATTGAGCTCCTTGTGTCTATCACTATAAGGCATGTTTTCTAATCCTTCAAGCATTCTCCTGGCTCTTCTCTGAATCCTCCCTAATTTATCTACATCCTTCTTGAATAGCGGACACCAGAACTGGACACAATATTCCAATAGCGGTCGCACCAGTGCCAAATACAGAGCTAAAATAACCACTGTACTCCTTGAGATTCCCCTATTTATGCATTCAAAGATTGTATTAGCCTTTTCGGCCACAGCCTTGCACTAGGAGTTCATGTTCAGCTAATTATCCACCAGGGTCCCCAAATCTTTTTCATAGCCACTGCTTCCCAGGATAGAGTCCCCCAATGTATTCTTTGTTCCGAGATGTATACATTTAGCCATATTAAAACACATATTGTTTGCATACACTCAGCTTACTGAGTGATCTAGAACACTCTGTATCATTTACCTGTCCTCCTCACTATTTACCACTTCCCCAATTTTTGTCATCTACAAACTTTATCATGATGCTTTTATGTTTTCTTCCAGATCATTAAAATGGTAAATAGTGTAGTACCAAGAACTTATCCCTGCCAGACCCTTCTAGAAACATATCTGTTAGATGAACATTGCCCATTTTCAATTACATTTTGAGACCTATCAGTTAGTCAGTTTTGAATCCATTTAATGTGTGCCATGTAAATGTTACATCATTCTAGTTATTTTTAATCAAAACATCATGTGGTACCAAGTCAAATGCCTTATAGAAGTCTAAGTGTAATACACCAACATTCTTAGTGCCTCTTTTGTGTTGCTGGTAGAAGTGTGTGTATTTGTATATTATATGCTGTATGTACACATGAACACTGGATTGTGAAAGAAGCCCAAGAGTTGGTAAAATGCATGATATCACCTTTTGATTCATATATACAGATTACATTTTCTAACCTGGGTTCCTAAAGTTAGGCTAAAAATGCAAATATAGCTATCTAAATAAAACCCACTAAAGACAATCACAAACCTTCCATTGACTTCAATAGGGCTATCAATAACTGCATTGAAATAAGAATGTTACACCCCTTATTTTCAAATGTGCTGGGAAACTGCTGCTTCTCTTGAAGTTGATTGTCTACATGCATAAGTAATACACACAGAGACACGCATACACTCACACAGAGTGCAGGCCACTAAGTATAATTGTTTGTATAATTGTTTGCAATAAATTTATCCACTGTGAACTCATGTTAAATTAACTTACACAAGGGAAATGCTACTTTTAAGTCTCCTCTACAGTGTGTGCATGTGTTTGGTGGTGATATGGTAAATTGCAGCCATGTAATAAATTGGATTGATCATGCATTTTTGGCTTCCTCACCTGCACTGTAACCTCTAATTCATCTCTGCTGGGACTGCTTCTGTAATTCCAAGCCTCTGAACAGCTTTCAGTAGCTACTATTTAAAGATCAAAACAAAAAAATCCACAACACCAAATTGCCACAGAAAGTTTTCCTCTGATCCCCTCTGTATGTGAATTTCTCACTGGTGTGACATGCAGGATGGACACTATTCATTTCTCAGCCAGTGGCCGACTTAAGGTTCAATAATATGTTAGCAAGGCTAAAAATGAGAGCTTTACAGTGCTAAAAATCCAGAATCTGCTTTTTTTGGCAGGATAATGTATTTTCTGTGGTCCTGGTAGAACATGAGGTATTCGGCTTTTGCTCCTACCAGAGCAGGGATCGGCAACCTTTGGCACGTGGCTCGCCAGGGTAAGCCCCCTGGTGGGCCGGGCTGGTTTGTTTACCTGCTGCGTCCGCAGGTTTGGCCGATCGCAGGTCCCAGTGGCTGCGGTTCGCCACTCCATAGTGCTTACCCTGGTGAGGTGCGTGACAAAGGTTGCTGATCTCTGTACCAGAGTATTGTTGTGAAATGTGTCATATACAGAATATGGCTTTGATTCAGCAAAGCACTTAAGCAGTAACTTAACTTTAAGCACACAGTGTTGAATAGATGTGTTGAATAGATGTGATTAAACATATGCTTAGGTCCCACTGACTGCAGTAGAAGTTAAGCATATTCTTAAATATGTGTTTTCATACTGGATTGGGTCCCAGATGATTTCTTGGAAACAAGGCACCTATCTCAAACTCATGCCAATAAAGCCGTGGTCCCACAATCATAGAATATCAGGGTTGGAAGGGACCTCAGGAGGTCATCTAGTCCAACCCCCTGCTCAAAGCAAGACCAATCCCCAGACAGATTTTTACCCAGTTCCCTAAATGGCCCCCTCAAGGAGTGAACTCACAACCCTGGGTTGAGCAGGCCAGTGCTCAAACCACTGAGCTATCCCTCCTCCCTGTAATGAACTCATAGAGATGAACCCCTGCCCCTGATGGAGCATCATTCAAATCGATAGGGTTCTGGATATGTGTAAGGGTCAGCCCATGCAAAGTTTACTGAAGGAATGAGGCCAATATCTTTCTACCACATCCCAGCCCCATACATTCTTTCACTCTAGCAATCTGATTTATTTAGTCAGTACCTTTGGGGTGCCCTGTCTTTTGACCATTCACTTTGGTGAATCTCACAAGAAGGTCTGACGGGCATTTGGGGCTTTTTTTGTTTTTTTTTTAAGATTTTTTTTTCATGTATTCACTGTGTAGGTTTTTTTCCAGCTCTCTGTGCAACACTTTAAATAATTGCCCTTTTCTGTTTAATTGGAATGACAAACAGTAGAATGTTAATTAACAACAAAGTTCAGCGCAGAGCAAGTTAGAAGAACTGTAAAGAGGTCATGATTTACAGTATTTGCACAACTTGCTTTTATAAAGACATTGTTCTTCATTATAATAATGTCAAGAGAGCAAATAGGAAAAAAACAAAAAACAAAAAAAAGAACAAAATGTGTTGCATTAACAAAGAATGAATGGGCATTTGAAGCTGAACAGAATCCATTTGTATGTATTATTTCATACAAAGTTTATGGGATTCAGGATACCAGAAAATAAATAAAGGTAATGATTTCAAGGTAATGATCTCCTGGGAGTATGAATACTTAACAAAACTGTTAGTCTTATCTACTTGCCTGGCCCTAAAAACCAGGGGCTTTTTATTCCTTAATTTTTCTACTCATTCTTACATTACAAGATCAAGATACTACATTAGGTGAAAGACAAACTGCTACAGATATTTTACAGTTACCATTAGAACCACCTTCTCTGCTGAAGCTTTGCAAGACCTCCCTTTTTATGTTACAAATCACAATTTAAAGCATTCCTCCAGACAGAGACCTATGTCTATGTCTATGTCTCCGAAAGACACTACAGATCATGGCCCCTTGTGTTCTTCCACACACTAGTGTGTCTCATCACAGTCTGCAACTTTCTGAAAGGTGTCCAACATTTCCTTAGGTAATAAAACTCTGCAAAACAAGCCATACTCTTCAATCGCCCACTGCTATTTGTACCCTTGCTAGGGGGGGCTACTCTACAGGTCACTAGAAGAACTGTGCAGTGTAGACATACTTAAGAGGTGAGTTTTGATGAGTGAGTCAGGCCAAGTAAGGAGCAGTGCTTTTGCTTCATTTGCAATTGATGTCCTGCCCTTGGATGGGAACAACAAACATGCTATTTGAAATGAATCAGGAAAGTCAGGACTCAGAGAACATAAGAGAATTATGCTAGGGGGCAGAGCCATGACAACAGTGCTTACTGTGCTGCCAGAAAACATTCATTATGGAGGTTTTATTCATGTGGGTGAGTGGGCGGTTTAGATGCCTTGGCTCACTTAAATGAGTGAATTTTCCGAATATAGTCTCTGTGGTACACAAGTGATCACTGAAAACTAGTAGCTGCCCCCAGTCTCTAGGATAACAGGACTTGCAGTCTGTAATTTACACAGGGGCGGCTCTAGACATTTCGCCGCCCCACGCACGGCGTCATGCCGTGGGAGGCGCTCTGCCGGTCGCCGGTCCCCCAGCTCCAGTGGACCTCTGAGCCGCGGGACCAGCGGACCCTCCGCAGGCATGCCGCCGAAGGCACCCTGCCTGCCACCCTCCCGGCGGCTGGCAGATCGCCCCCTGCGGCTTGCCGCCCCAAGCACGCACTTGGCGTGCTGGTGCCTGGAGCCGCGTCTGAATTTACAGATAGAGCTGGGTGAAAGACTTTGATTCTGATGAGTTTATTCATTATTTGGAATTGTTGAACTGAAACTTGATATGAACATATTTCAGCATAAGGGTTATTCATGAACTATTCGCTTAGGAAATGTGCCAGGTCCACAATAAGGCTGCTTTTGTGATGTTCCGGGTCTCAAACCCAGGCCAGGGAATCCCCGAACAACCATCACACTTACTGAAACGTGTGGGCTGAGACACTAATAGGACTACAGCCTCAGCCAGTGCACCCCCCCCCCCGATTGGGGGAATCTCCTGGCTCCACTGATTGGTCCAACCAGGCCAGGTAAACCAGAAGGAAGCACAGAAAAGTTTGTCCGAGCAACAAGGTGGTTTCCTGTTGTAGATGCATTGGACCCTGCTTGTGCCTGCCTCTTGCATCCAACTCTCTTACTGATTCCTGCTCTGCTCCTGGCTCTTGCTTTATCCCTGTCTTCACTCCTGTTCTTCCCATGCTCCTGCTCTGTGTTTGATACTTGTCTCTCCTTCAGTTCCTGCCCTTACACCTCGCCTTCAATCGTCAGTTACCAGTCCTAGCTCTGACCCTGGCCTCCAACTTCTGACCCAGACTCTGGATTGATACTTGGCTTTGGCATTTGATGTCTGACCTTGGCTCTGACCCTCAGATTCAATTCCTGATTAACAAAGTGCATATTCAATGGATTACACTGATAGGTCTCAAAATGTAATTGTAAACAGGGACTTGTCACTGAGTAAGTGTATTTCCAATGGGGTCCTACCGGAATCTATTCTTGGCCCTATGTTTTATTTAAATTTTTTACCACTGACCTAGCAGAAGACACAAAATCATCACTGATAAAGTTTGCAGATGACCAAAAAAAAAATTAGGGATGTGGGAAATAATGAAGAGGTCAGGAAACTGTTTCAGAGATCTAGATTGCTTGATAAGCTTAATATAAGCAAAAATGTGTTTTCATATGGCTAAACGTAAATGTATGGGTCTTGGAACAAAGAATGTTGGCTTTGCTTACAGAATGAGGGATTCTACCCTGGGCAACAGTGACTCTGAAAAAGATTTGGGAATCCTGGTGGATAATCAGTTGAACATGCGCTCCTAGTGCAATGCTATGGACAAAAGGGTTAATGCGATCTTCTGATGCACAAACATGGGAATCCCAAGTAGGAGTAGAGGTTATGTTACTTCTGTATTTGGCACTGATGCAACCACTGCTTGAATACTGTGTCCAGTTTTGGTGTCCATTATTCAAGAAGGATGTTGATAAATTAGAGAGGATTCAGAGAAGAACCAAGAGAATGATTCAAATCCTGAAATTCTAATTCAATTTTTGTTCACACTTTTCTCAGGCAAATTCCCATTAAATATGATGGGTGTTCGCCTGAGTAATAACTGATTGCGATTCTGTTTTAGGAACCAGGTGGTCTTTTGCAACAGCATAAAAATCTTGGACGATTTCTGGGCTTAACCTTGGGTGGGCAATTTGCCACAGCACTTGATACATAAGAGCACTGGAAGGCATATTTTATAGCCTTTATGTTTATATAATAACCCTTCCTGTGTGGCAGTTAAAAGCCTTACTGCATGCTTAAGTCATTTTCCAACTATCTTGGCAAAGGCAGGCTTTTGACATACTAAATTTTATAACAATGAATGATTTTTAAATACTCTAAGATCACGTTAAATAATTATAGGAAGAACTGTGATTAATTATAACCAAAGGATTCAGATGCCTGGTAGCAGGAGGGATAAACTGTCATTTAGCTATAAAGAGGTTTTATCTCCTGGTTAAGCTTAGATATTTTTATTCTGTGTAGCATATTAGAGAGCAAGCCACAGATACAAATATAAGTACATCATTATATGTTCTATGATACCTAGCAGCTGTTCTGTAGAAAGTAAGGGACAACAATGTTGTGTAATAACATATTAAAAGCAAAGAAAAGATTAAGGGGCTAAATTCATACGATCCATCCTTTGAAGTCAATGGAGTTACACCAGGGGTACTTTGAGAGTTACAGGCACCAATAAGTGACTATAAACAAGAGTAAAAATGATAAAGAATGTAAGTGCAGTATAGTTTTCTATAAACATGTTCAAAGTTTATTATATATGCAAAAAACAAAGACCTGATCCTTAATTTCCCCTGCTAGTGTGAGCAGAGTGAATGTATCAGGCCAAGCAGAGCAGAGGCAGATCTAGCTTCTTATAAGGCGCCCAGCACTATATGATACTCTGCAGCATGTGTTTTCCTTCCCCTTGATCCTATAAAAGCCCCTCTGGGGATGCTCCAAAGTTCAGGAGGGGGTAGGATTAGAAGTGTGGTATTCTCATAGCATTGCTTCTCTCACCCAGCACCTGGGGGGGGATTCCTAACATAAGCGAATGCTGAGTCCATTCACTTTAACTTCGTTTGCTTACTTTGCCACACAGCAAACTGCTCCTTCCTGAGGCGGGTTAGGTAATAAGGTTTGTTAGTTAGGTATCAGAAGCATAGGGCAGTATGGACAAGAAGAAGCAGTAGAGAGGCAGAAGAGTTTTATGAATGTCTTTGGCTTCTGGATATCTGTCATTTTCAGGGCCGGAGCCCTTTTCCTATTCCCAGCTCACTCTGCTCTGAATTTACTATCTCCCTGTCTACCTAGCTAATCTATCTAGGTACTTAGAACCAGCTCTGAGTTTCTTACTGCCTTGTAGTTTGAAAGCTTTTTTGACCTTCACTTGGTGAAGTGCTACAAAAAGTAGTAGGCTGAGTTAGATCACTAAACAGCCAGACAGAATATGGAGTTACTTGGTAAGAGCTTGCTGATTCCCCAGTGTGAAGCTTCATGTTAAAATGAAACAGAAAAAAAATAGCTGTTTCTTCAAAGTGGGTGTGGATGTGTGTGAGGGAAACAGAAATGATACATTTTCAGTGACCAGCCCACACTATCTAAAATTTTGATACAGTATTTTGTATCATTTCATGGATGCATGAGTCTGAACCCTCTTTTAAAAAGAGAAATATATCTAAATACTTTATCATGTTTTGCAGTGTTTCCTTCTGAGACTTTCCACTATCACTCATTTTCATTTCTTCTGTCCTGATTACACTGATTTAAGATTCAGCATGTATTCTGTCTTGTTATTTTCTATTCCTCAAAAGTCAGTTGCGTCTAGCTGGTTAGAATTACCTTTACTCTTTTCATTCACTTACACCTAATCTTAAACCAAATAACATGAAGAATAACACTATAGAACAGGCTGTTAGTGAAGGGAGAATCTCAAATGGCTGGGAAGTATGATAATGGATCCAAAAGTTTCTATGTATGTGTCATGGGCAAACCTTTCCCTATTCAGATGGGAAAAGCACCCAAAAAATCAGAGGCTAATTTAAGCACAAACAAACAGGACCAGGGTGGACTCACCACTGCCCCCCCTTCTAGCTGTACATGATGTAGAAGCTCTTTCTTGTCTAACACCCCCAGCTGACACTTGCTCCGGTCCCTGTGGTGGTCTGCTGTGTTTCATGACTCAGCCCACCAGCCAGCTCACATGTAAGTCCACCCCTTCCAGAGTAACAGAAATTTTTGGAGTAACAAAAATTTCCAGTGTCCTTACATCTGGCGATGAGCCTGATCTGTCTGCCCTGTGGTCCTCACACTCTTCTCTCAGAATTTTAAGTCATTCTTGTGCCCTTTTCTCAAGGGGCTTCATACCACCTTTCTCAATGGCTGGGTGGATAACCCAGGTCCTCCTACTACATTAGCTTCCAGTCCAGGGACCCTATAACCAGCAACCAGGGTCCATTGAATCTGATATCTATCCAATCTGCTGCCTCCCTGGACTTCTTCCTATCATAGATTGTCAGCAGGCCTCTCCAAGTTCATCCTTCATTCAGGGCCAGGACTAACAGGGCTACCCCCGGCATCCCCAACAACATTCCAAATTCAAGGTACAAATGTAAATTCATTTCTGCCCTCCTTAGGCTTGACCTTTCATTCCTCTCTGTTCACTGCTCAGGAGAGGATCTCAAAGTAAACTCACTCCATGGGTTTCCTCCCTGATCGTCCTAATCTCTCTAGTCCTAAAGAACAATTGCAGAGTTTCTCTCTGTAGTCCAGCCTTCCTTTCTTTATAGTCATCACTCAGCTCCTTCCCCAACTGGGCTTCATCTTTAATGAAGCCTAATGCACCCTCCAGTCGCATAATTGGCCTCTCAGAACCACCTATTCCAGCCCATCATGGGTATGCTAAATTGGGTTAGAAGGCTTCATGAAAATAAGAAAAGTTGGTGCATCTGGACCCCCCAGAGCCCTGAATGGAAGAGGGAGGGGAAGGAAACTAGCAGGAAAGAAAAATCTCTGAACTTTCTGAACCTTCCAACAAGGCTCAGTTCAGGTAAATTTGAGTTGGAGTTAGGGTTTGCTTTGGTCCTCCTATATTATCAGAACTCATTTGCACATCCTCTTTAGTTGGCAAACTGGATGAGTAAACAAGCCTTTTCCCAACATTTGCAGAA
Source organism: Mauremys mutica (assembly GCF_020497125.1). Taxonomy (NCBI): domain Eukaryota; kingdom Metazoa; phylum Chordata; order Testudines; family Geoemydidae; genus Mauremys; species Mauremys mutica. The sequence continues at coordinate 34,461,579 of NC_059075.1, forward strand.
CTCAGATATGAGCCCTAAGGTTTGCATGAAATGTGACTTCTGAAATCACCTGGACTTCACCAGATGACCCTACCATGGGGCATATGGCTGAAACATGGGGCCTCTGAGCCTGAAAGTCTGCCCATAGAACATCCTTTAGAGTGTGTAGCTGGAAGAAAGAGGGATGTGGGGGCAAAGCTGTAGAGAAGCTCTGCTCGTGTGAAACCAAATAATTCTGCAGTAACACAGGCTCAGCCCTATAGAGTTTAGGAGACTGCTGGACAGAAACTGCTCCTGTGGAGCAGCTAAACTCCAGAGCAATACCCCTTTGCAGACCTGTCCATAAAGTCCTCTCGCAGAGCTGCTGTTTTGCCAACTCTCTCTAACCCAAGGAAGCCTGCTTGGTCAGGGTTAGGAGAATTCAATTTCCTTGATTAGCTGAACTCCTGAATAGTCAAAGGATTTTAGTGTGAGGTGGTATGACATATGAAGTAAAACCAAAAGAAGATGTCAGTCAAATGTCTGTGAACATCCAAACAGGGCCCAGTTTGGTTCTTCTTTTCCATTAGGACAGTTTGACTCGCTGTAAACATAAAACAAAAAACCCAACAACACACTTCATTGAGACAAACCAGCCAACACTTCATCTCAACAACATGCAGTGAAACACCTAATCCCTAAAACAGTATCAGCTCAAATAGCGCTTGAACAAGGGAAGTGACAATCTATTGTACTTCTTTAGTGAGTTAATTTTTGTGTGTGTCAGTTACAGATTCATAATATACATTGCATTATTGTTCTACTTAGTGAATTGCTGATGTGTATAATGATGCACCTGTTAGTCACGAAATCCCTCAGAAGCCAAACGGTGTTATAAAACTGACATACTCTGACACAGCCAGAACTGTCAGGATGTTTCCTCTGCATTATGCAATATTTTCTGCTTTATGGCCATTAAAGACAATAATAAAACAGCTGTTACTGAGTAGTATGTTGTCATATATCAGTGAAAAGCATGGAAATGATTATAGCAGTGCTATTCACAGTGTCATAGTTAAGGGTGGGTCATAGTTTCCATTATAAATTCTTCTCTTTGTGGGCAAGTGTGAATATATATCTGCCTGGAGCAATAGATATATTTTGATTCAAAATATTTAGGAGATATCCACAGCTAAGCAATATATATCTATATCTATATCTATCTATCTATCTATATTTTGCTCTAGGCAGAAACTTGCCACAAAATGTGTGAATCCAGGAGCAATGAGCAACTTTTGTGTTTGAAAATATAAATTTCATGTAGGATTGACAGTGCCAGAAAGTGTAGTATTCATCACAGGCAAAAAATTGTCTACATCAGGGATCAGCAACCTTTGACATGCGGCTCATCAGGGAAATCTGCTGGCAAGCCGGGAGGGTTTGTTTACTTGCAGTATCCGCACATTCGGCCAATAGCAGCTCCCACTGGCCGCGGTTTTCTGTTCCCAGCTAGTAGGAGCTGCGGGCAGCCGTTCAAATGTAAACAAAGTGTCTGGTGGCCCGCCAGCGGATTACCCTGATGGGCCGCGTGCAGCCCGCAGGCTGCCCACCACTGCCCTACAACATGCCTACATGGGTTTATACACCTCCACAATCCCCCACAGCACCCCACCAGCTCTCAGAATCTTTAATGCGTCCCCCAGAGTTTCCTTTCATTACTCCTCTTTCAACATTCCTTTTATCCTTTTTTTACTATTTCCCATTTCACGTTTTTGCACCACCTACAGATAAAATTGTTAAAGTCAATACTATTTGTGAAGCAAACATCCTTAGCTAATTCTGTATCAAAGCTGTAATTTTCTCTCTAAATGGGTTTTATAGTCATTACATTACTTCAGGGTACTTAGCCTGAGGGTCTTTATATTTCTGATAAACTTGGAAATAAAATAACACAACTAGAAAGACATCTGCTAGTCTGAAAAGCATGACTCACATGTGGGGGTTGGGGGGAAATGGAAACACTAAATCTTGTCTTGGCTTTCTAAGCTTGCTTAGCTATGGATATTGCCTAAATATTTTGAATCATTCAATAATTATTATATACATTTCAAATATACAAATCATTATAGCATATGGGCACCAAATAAATGGATTAAAAGGAACAATTGCTTACTCTACAGAGAAGAATACAAATCTCTGCTACATCTTCTCCCTCTGCTAGATTTGAGTGCTACTTAAAGAGATATCTCAACTGAAGCCCAGTATGTGCTTCAACTATTTGCCACCTCTCTAAAATAGGCTCAGCCTGGTTCTTGATATTCTCATTGTCCATATAAATAACTAATCTTTTTTGGAACCTACTAAATTTTACTCAATCATATCTTGTAGCAATGAGTTCCATAGGCTAAGTAAGCATTTTGTACCAAAGTATTTCCTTTGGTCATTTTTGTCTTTCAGTTTAATTGTTTGTCCCCTTGTTCTTGTATTATGAGAAACAGTATTACCTTTATTTTAAATGCTTCCATCATGTGCCTGTTACAGCGGCATGTGTGGGAAGGATGTAGGGAAGGAATTGATGGCAAAAAGTTTTGCAATCTTGGTAAAAATGCTAAGTGTCTGAAGTAATTTAATTTCTGTTAAACCATTTATGGCTGTTGATGCACTAACAAAGCACATCAATTTAAAAGGGAAGGCTTATTTCCCTCAGGAGGTGGGGCATTTGATCACCTTAAAAATAAATCTTGAAAATATTATTTTTTTCAAAAAAATCAGAAATATGATGAGGCCCCTGGGTGCTATACTGGATGCTTTTGAGTATTTCATGACCTTCATTTGGTTTTCACTGAAAGGCTTCTCCTGGAAACCTAGAAAACACAGCCAATTCATCTATGTGAACCTGACGGAAATTAATCTAGGAAAGTGCATTTCACTCACAAAGGCCCAAATGACATTTCCATGTTTACTAAAAGGGCAGCGTGAAATGATGCTATGAAAGCACAATGGAAGCTACAGCACACTGCAGAAAACATGGTGTTAATGGGACGTGTGCTGTGTTGTGGCTTGCCAAGCATTTCTGAGATGATTTGTGAAGTTAGCTAGGGTTGTAAAGCCATTGTAGTAAGCCCTCCATGCTCAGAACTGTGTGCCATTGCTCAAATGTATGTAACACCGTTCAAGATTAGATTAGAGGCTTCAGGGGCAAACACTGGATAAATGTTTTTTCATCAGTTGCTTAAGTAGTTTGTCAAAATAAGGATGGGTTCTAACCTTCAAGGAGAAGAATTAATACATAGAGAGAGAGAGTTTAATGCCAGCTATTCTATCCAAAATCAAGGGGCTGGTCCTACACAATGCTGAGCAGCCATAGGCAGGTGCTGAGCAAAACTTAACTCCCATCTTGCAGGAAGTGCACATTGACTTTCACGACTGGATTCCAAATGTATGACTCCTAAGTCCAGTGAAGCAAATGGAATGCTTTTCATTGACTTCAAAGGACTTCTTTGACTTCTGTTAGGAGTTCCATGGCCCCTGGTGTGGCAGTCACCTCCCTGGGTCCTATTTCTGTCTAGGGAGAGGGGACTGGTTCAGATTAATTATTTTATGTAACATTAATATTATAGTAGCACCTAGAGGCCTCAACTGAGCTCAAGACCCTATTGTGCTAAGCTGTTTACAGACACATAGTGAGAGCCCATCCCTGAAGATCTGACAATCTAAATAAAAAAGATAGACAAAGGAAGGGAGGAGAAACAGAAGCCAAGAGAGGGGAAGTAACTTGCCCAAGGTCACTCAGCAGGTCTGTGGTAGAACCAGGAACACGTCCCAGGTCTCCTGAGTTCCCTATCTCCTGGCCCACGCTGATTAAATAACTGATGTGAACTTTCTCCAACAACTCAAACTGGACCAGAACCATTTATTGCTTGCATTTCCAAAGAAGTTTAGTTGTTGTTTTTCTCCCCCTTAGTATTTCCCGTTTTCACACACCTCTGAATTAGTGGGAACTGGTGATCTGTTGCCCACTGATATAGTTGTATAATGTGGTTCATTACAGTACATCAGCCACCAGCAGCTCAGTCTCAATAGCAGTTGTTTAAACAAAAGTGCTTCTTTTTTTTCCCCCTGCAAAGTAATGTCCTGCTGTGACACTTGGGAATGATGTTAAAACAAGGAGAGTTATGAAACTAGTCTATTGACCTAATATGAGTCACGACATCAGGAAACACGTCATAGACCTTTGCCAGCAGGTCTCGTGCTAGTGCTGGAAGTTGTGCAGCCTTTTGAACACTAAATGTGGGAGGATATTACGAGTTCATTTCCTAAGTGCTTTCCTAGATTAACTGACACCCCCCGCCCCCCTTGCTGATAGGTAAACATAGAAGTCAAAGGAGGAACTTTTCTCTCTGTGGAAATTGCTCCCTGAAAACACCACGTAGAGTTCATATTAATTTAAAAAAATGTTTACTCAATGGGTAGCTCCAGAGTTTGTATGGTAAGATAACTAGGTCGTAATTTGTATTTACTTTGGCACAATGATCCCTGGAAAAGTGATGTAATATATTATCCCTGTCTAGTGCCCGTAAAAAGTGTTGTGAAAAGAAAAACACACAGAGGGAGTGTAAACAGGATACATGGGAATATGGAGAAAGCACAAAGGAGCTGTCAGTACTGAAGTACTTAGGACCAAACGTAGCCCCCTTCTCCATGGGAAGATACCACAGCGGATCCCTAGTCCATGAAAGAATTGTGGTTCCACTTCATGTGAAGGCAGGGGCGGCTCTAGGTCCCATTACACCAAGCACGTGCTTGGGGCGGCAAGCCGTGGGGGGCGCTCTGCCAGCACCGCGAGGGTGGCACGCAGGCTGCCTCTGGCAGTATGCCCGCGGAGAGTCAACTGGTCCCGCAGCTTCGGTGGACCTCCTACAGGTGTGCCTGCGGAGGGTCCGCTGGTCCCACAGCTTCGGATGGTCCCGCGGCTTTGGCGGACCTCCCACAGGCATGCCTGTGGGAGGTCCACCGAAACCGCGGGACCAGCGGACCCTCCGCAGGCAAACTGCCGGAGCCAGCCTGCCTGCTGTGTTTGGGGCAGCAAAATCCCTAGAGCTGCCCCTGTGTGTAGGGCTGAATGCAGATGGTAGAGGATTTGTCACAAGATACATAACCCCTGCATGGCACTGAGTCTGCTTTCTGTGACCTTCCTGTGCAGCAGTATTTAAAGGGTTCAGATGGAGGGGTGTGTGTCTGAGGATCTTCTTCTGTGTGGTTCCTCCTGCCCTTCCATCCATGGGATGGGGGGATAAGTCTCCTGAAGGCTACCTCAATCACTGGTCTGAGGGTAGCCTGTCTGGACCAGTTCCACAGACACTGTCACCTGGAGAGAGGGTTTTCCGTTAGGCCCATGCATCTGCCCAGTGGCTGGACTGGCTACCCAAGATGAACACTGGGCTCAGAATTTGGCCTATACATGTGGGTATTAAATATCTTTATTTTTAGACCCATTATGTTTGCTCCCCATTACTAAAGCTGTTATTGCTAGTGATTGGACAAAAAGTTCAGAGCTCAGATTCCATTCAGATGAGGATCCAAATGTAACCCACCATGCCCAGTTTGCAAAATTGGTCTGGAAATCACATGAGAAGAAGCTTTCTTGCAAGACTTCAGGGGCTTCCTGCTTCTTGTTGCATTAGCGATAACACAAGTAAAATCTCACAGCATTTCAGCAGTTCGGGAGGAGCTGTGAATATTAAAAGTCATCTTTCTAAAACAATTAAAACAAGCTCCCCTTGATCACACTGTTACAGGAGGGGGAGACAGGAAGAGTGGGAATCTATTCATCCCTAGAGTGCCAATGTGTGGCCACAGCTGGGTATTAGCTCCTCCAGTCTGACATCCCTCCCATGGGGTACTCACACCATCTCTCTCTCTTACTCTCTCAGAACTTGACATCTCTCTCTTTGTGGCTTAGCCCTCTACCAGATCACTGTAGTTTTCCCGTTCTGGGGGGCTTTGTGTACCAAAGTCTCTCTGTACCAGGCAGTCTTCCAATTCACCCCAGTGGCTGATAGGAGAATCCGGGCCCGCCTTCTTTTCCAGGTTCCAGCCCAGGGACCCTACAATTAGTGGTTAAAGTCTGCACTGTCCCATACCTTGCTGCTGTTTGCCTGGATTGCTTCCTATATAGTCTCTAACAGGCTCTTTCTCCACCCACATCCAGGTATGCCCTTCCCTCCGAGCCAGGCTCCCTTCTCTCCTTAGCATCAGACAGAGTGGCTGCAGACCTCCTTCCTGCAGCCCCTTTCTGCCCTCTACTACTTGGCATTTATAAGCCCTGCCTGTTCCTGTCCAAGTGACCTTCATCCTTTAATTAGGCCTCATTGCTCACTGGCTCCTCCTCCAGGTGCAGCCAAGGTCGTTCATTGGCCCACCTTGCCACCTAAACCCCTTCAGGCCTTGTGTGGAGAGAACACCCCATCATACATACCTTGAAAAAAAGTTCAGTTCAGGTTGGATTTGAATTTTGGAGCAAAATGTATCAGTTCTTATTTTATCCATACAGCTTCACATATTCCTAGTTATTGAATTGATAACACACTGAAAAACAAATCAAATAAATACAAAACAGCTGAATTTTACATTTTAAAAGAAGAGATGTGGCAACATATTGAACAAAATACAGAGGGCCATACCCCATAAATTAAAATTCGGAGACAAAGCACCTGTGTCTACTCTAGAATACCAGTTTGGATACCATACGAGAAAGACAGAATTGAGGTGAGATCACATCCTGTGTCATTATTACCAGCCAAGAAGTTTTCTGCCAAATTAATTTAGCACCTCATTGATATAGGGTATTGTCAGACTATTTGCCAGATGGGAAGCCGAGGTATTAATCTGGGAATTCTTCATGTGAGTAATTTAAAACCCCCTTTCCTGCTTCACAATTAAGACTGAGAAGTCCAAGAAAAGGAAAATCTATTTAAAGCTTTTTCAGGACAAATCTGAAGCTGAAGAATGTTATGGCTTCCATGAAGTAGAACGTTAACCCTTAGATGACTGGAATTTTCCAGATTGCCAGCCAAATTAATTCTTAGAAACATATAATATATAATCATAGAATTGTGGAGATGGAAGGGACCTCAAGGGGTCATCTAGTCTTTTTGCCCACACTAAGGCAAGTATACTTAGACCATCTCTGCCAGGGATTTGTCAGGGATTTGACTGGTATTTGTCAAATCTGTTCTTTAAAATGTCCAATGATGGGGATTCCATAATCTTCCTAGGTAACTTGTTCTAGTGCTTAAATATTCTTATAGTTAGAAAGCTTTCCCAATATCAGACCTGAATCTCTCTTGCTGCAAACCAAGCCGGTTACTTCTTGTCTTACTCTCTGTGGACAGGGAGAACAATTGATCAACAATATGTGGCCCAGTAACAAAAACTTGTTCTTAATTTGTACAGGCAAAGAACAATTTAATGGGCCAGTGTGCACCTGTTACTTTGGGAAAATGTAGGCTGTGTGCATGCAGTCTACATGGCCAGGTTGAAAATTCCTAATATCTACAGCCTCCAGTTGAGTTTGGAAATCCATTTTGGTTAGGAAATCATTCTTCTTGTGAAATAGTGCAATTACTGTGCTCTAGGGGCCACAGCCTCAGCCAATGTAAACTGGCATAACTGTTTCAGCATTATAACTCCATTGACTTCTATAGCGTTTCTCACGATTACATCTAGTTCAAGTGGCAGAAAACGCCAGATAATATTTGAAAATTATGCCCATGCTTGTATTACAAACAACCTAGATTATTAAAACTGGAAGAGAATTTAAAACTTTTATTTTCAGTGATGCCAACTTTGGACATTGAAAAAGAAGCAGTAAGGCCCCTCAAAACTATAAGACAATCTTAAAAATCATCAGCTTTAAAAAATAATACATTTTAGTTTCTTTTTTTTTGACTCTTGGTTTTTGAGCCTTTAGGGTGCCCGTAGGTCATGTGTTCAAGGTTTTCTCAGAGTTTTCACAGAGTTGTGTGAGGGATAGAAACTTACTTTTTTACCTATGAAAGCTGATATTCTCACATAATTACTTGTCTCCAGAAGACTTTCATTAAAACATGCTATGTCACAACACGCCCAGAAAAATAGTGAGAATTGGCAACAGTGTATTTGCCTTTTGCCATTTCATGCAGCTTGGTCATTGAAACTAAGCTGGTTACTTTCACATCTCTTTGTTGTTAGTTTCACTTTGTAGTGAGGCACAACACAATTTTGTCATGTTTGGTTTCTGAACTCTGCAGAAACTCATCAAGGGATTGTTTTTTTTTAAAAAGATTTTTGTTTGTTTAATTTTAGGAAATATTTTCTATTTATGTTAGGTTTTTGTAGAAAGGATTGAATTAATTGGTGGCTGGGACCCTGATAACATTCATACGAAGTATGGAGGAAAATTAGCACATTCAAAACTTCTTTTCAACATTGTCAACTCATAGCTGATTTTACCGGGTTTAATTTTATCCTGCTGTTAACTGGCTAGATCAGATTCACCTGTGCCAAGGAGCTAGCTAAAGAATGTATTCTTTTCAATGCAATGTAAGCAGTGTTCTTGTTTGGGCTGTTCAAGTGAACGTTACTCTTTTTGCTCTAAGGCCACTAAAAATGTTCTCATAAGGTCAAATCCAGTGTAAATGAAAATCTCTATCCTAAAGCATAGAGAGAAGGTATTTCGTTTTTTTATGTTTTCAACCTCTTATTTATTTTTCCCCACAGCCCTCCATGCTCTTTATTAGAAGGCCTCATGCTACTGTGCTGATATTTCTGCTGGAGAATATAGTTGCTGCAGGCTCCTTTTCCTCACAAGAGTTGTTGTGTGCCTGTTTAGTAATAAATACAGATGTAAAGTAGTTCAGTAGCTGCCCTTTCCTACAGCCAACTAAGATTTTTGTGCTGACAAGCATGCTGGTAGCTCCCTGACCTCTGCTCTAACATACACTGTTGGGCATAGAGAGCTGGATTGTGGTTTTCACACAATGCAACGGTTGACCTTACCAAATTCTGACCCTTTGATTCTTTCTCTGATGCAAAGCCAAAAAACAATAACATAGCATCATTGAAATTACAGGCCAGAATTTTCAATTCATGTAAATTGATGTAGCAATCTCTGAACAAGAAGGTCTCTCTTCCACAGTACCTGCTGAGATCATTCACCTGGTGGGAAAACAAAGACACAGGATGGGTAGGGGCCCCTTCATTTCCACATCAGCTACAAAGGTATTTATCATGGACATCTCCCTACTAGGATGAGGAGCACATCTCAGTGCCCATACAAACGAAAGCTCCTAGTTCCCTCATGAATCCAGGATGTGCACATCAACTTACTTGAGCTTTGAGCAGCTCTCAAAGCATGCAAGACATTCCTGCCCATCATTTGGTCCACTCACGTCCAGGTCAGGTCAGACAATATGACCACCATACACTATATAAACTATCGGGGAGGAGTGAGATCTCTCCCACTCTGCAGAGAACTGGTGCATCAGGCATCTGATCACTCTCAGCTGTACACATCCCAGGAGTAATGGATTTCCAGGCAGACAGCCAGAGCAGGCATTTACACAGGGACCACCAGTGGGGACTTCTCCCATAAATAGCACAGCACATCTTCCGGCAATGGGCCTCCTGTCTTGGGACCTCTTTGCACCCCAACACAACAAAAAGTTCCTGGCCTATTATTCACGGAGTGCCCAGGTACTCAACCTTCTTGGTATAGTGGTCAGAAACACTGATGCATCCATCATCCATCTGCTTCCTCCCTCTCATCCATCTGCTTCCTCCGATACTCAGGGAGATCAAACTTGACAGAACGACAGTGATCATCATAGCACCCTAGTGGGTAAAGCAATTCTGGTTCACCTTCATACTACAACTAGCCATAGCCATTCTGGGGGCAGGGCAAACCACACCAATCCAGTCTCCCTACATCTGGCAGCACAGCCTTTGGATGGACAATGAACACAAAGCAAGCTTGCTCTCAGGGAATTCAAGCCATCCTTCAGCATAGCAGGAAACCCACTACATGAAAATCAAGTATCAGGGGTTAGCCATGTTAGTCTGTATCCACAAAAACAACGAGGAGTCCGGTGGCACCTTAAAGACTAACAAATTTATTTGGGCATAAGCTTTTGTGGGTAAAAAACTACTTCTTCAGATGCATGGAGTGAAAATTACACATGCAGGCATTATATACTGACACATGAAAAGAAGAGAGTTACCTCACAGGTGGAGAACGAGTGTTGACAGGGCCAATTTGATCAGAGTGGATGTAGTCCACACCCAATAATAGATGAGGAGGTGTCAATTCCAGGAGAGGCAAAGCTGCTTTTGCAATGAGCCAGCCACTCCCACTGCCAGTCTCTACTCAAGCCTAAGTTAATGGTGTTAAATTTGCAAATGAATTTTAGCTCTGCAGTTTCTCTTTGAAGTCTGTTTCTGAAGTTTTTTTATTCAAGTATGGCTACTTTTAAATCTGTTATAGAATGTCCAGGACATTGTGAGGCAACTGCCTTCTCTTCATGTGTCAGTATATAATGACTTCATGTGTAATTTTCACTCTATGCATCTGAAGAAGTGAATTTTTACCCACAAAAGCTTATGCCCAAAAAAATCTGTTAGTCTTTAAGGTGCCACTGGACTCCTTGTTGTTTACATGAAAATGCTACTCTGCTAAATGGAAACAATTTTCCTTTTGGTGCCAACAGTATCACTTATCAGTTGAGGTGTCAGCTATCCCTCTCATACTGGTATATCTTCTATTGCTAAAGGTATCCAGTTGTTGATCAGCTCCCCATGGGTGCATTTGGCAGCTATTAGAACTTTGTACCCCCATCCCCCAGTAGAAGGCTGCTTGTTTTTTACTCATCCCACTACTACAAACTTCCTGAAGGGCATAATAAGGACAATTCCTCCAGATTCAAAACCAGAACCTGCGTGGGACCTGAACCTCACCCTTTCTGTCCTCATGGGACCACCTTTTGAACTCTTAGCCTCTTGTTCCCTTCTGAACATGACTTTGAAAGAAGCCTTTCTGATGGCTATTACCTCTGCCAGAAGGGTAGGGAAACTTGGCACCCTTATGGCAGCCCCAACTTACACAATTTTTCACAAAGATGCCTACATCCTACGTTCATACCTAGGGTGCCTTCTGAGTTTCACATTAGCCAGTGCTGTATACCTGCCAGTAAATCTCACCAAGGCATGGAGGATGCAACACTCCATTACTTAGATTTGCAAAGGGCTCTTGCCTTCTTTCTGCAAAGAATGGCATCCTTTGGAAGTCTCCTAGGTTGTTTGTTACTATCACTGAGAGAATGAAAGGAAAAGCTGTCTCTTCCCAACGACTCTCTAAGGGGATATCCTCTTGAATCTCCCTATGGTCTGGCATTATGAACACTCTGTTCTCAAACCGTCAGGGCTCATTTTCCGAGAGCTCAAGCAGCATAAGTAGCCTTCTTACAGGGAATTCCCTGCTTGGAGATTAGCAGAGGGATCAGCACTTGAAGAAGAAAGGAACGTTACTTACGTTATATTGACTGGAGTTCTTTGAGATGTGTAGTCCCTCTGGCTATTCGTGACCCGCCCTCCTTCCCCTCTGCTCGTGTCAACCTGATTCACAAGGTGAGAATTGGAGGGCAAGCAGCTGGTGCACACCTTTCTTTATGCTCTTAGATGGATGTATAAGGAGATAAATGGTACGGGCATGGACCAAGGGGCACTGCTATAGAAGAATTTCTGGCCTGTGCACATGGAGTGTGCTCAGACCCATGAAGAATGCCCATAGGGACCGCACATCTCAAAGAACTCCAGTTACTATAAGGTAACCTTCCTTTTTGATAGCTACAAAGGCATAAAAGGTTCAGTTTGAGTGCAAATTATATTTTGAGTGAGGTTTCTGATTGGCTATTATTGATCCAAATGAGCTGAACCTACTCCAGCTCAGAACACGCATCATCTTTCCAGCTATCACTCCGTTATCTAAACTGGAGCTGGTCAGAACATTTTTGATTGAAAATATTTTCAGTGAAAAATGGGGGGAAAAATCAGTGAAAGATTATTAATCGTTTTCAAGCAGCTCTATTTTTATAACTGATATTTGAAATGTGCCGGCATCTGATTAGGTTTCTATATTCCAAGATAAATCTTTGGCTTCCTAGTTTTGCTTCCACCTAAATAATGACAGTAATTCCCCAGAGCCCCAAGTTGAATGCAAATTGCCACATAAAATTATTTGCAAAGGTGAGCCTATTTTATTTCTTACCTCATTCAGTACAATCCGCACTAGAACAGGGAAATGTGTGCTCCTGACTTCCAAAGTGGGTTGAAGGATTTAATGGGAGTCTTGTACCCAGTGCCTATTGCTGAATGTTTATCTCGTGACAGAGATAGATGAACATTAGGGAACCATAATAGCAGGGGCGGCTCTAGACATTTCACCGCCCCAAGCACGGCGGCATGCCGCAGGGGGCGCTCTGCCGGTCGCCAGTCCCGCGGCTCCGGTGGACCTCCCGCAGGCGTGCTGGGGCCTGGAGCTGCCCCTGCATAATAGTAGATATAAAATCTGCCACTGTTGTCTCTAGGTCTACTGTGATGTTTATTTTAAATTATGGCTGCCCCACAGCAGAGATGTAAAGATCTTTAAATATGAGGCCATGCAAGAAAGTTATGGCTCTTGCCCAGGGAGTGTGTTATCTCTGTAAACTATGGGTCAATAATGTCTGAGGGCAGTGCCTGAATACAGGAACATCTGAAAAAAGTTGAACCTTGGTAATCCTAGAGAGGACTTTTGTTCAAAACAATGGATGTTTATCTATCCTATCCTCTTGGAGTTTGCAGAACTGACCTAGAAATCTCTCTAGAACTGACTTGTCTTGTGAGATTTCTGGGTCATATTTCTTTTATCTGGTCAGAAAAGTAACACCAAAATAATAGACTTTATTTTCTCAGAATTTCAGCACTCCTGGGTCTGGTCCAAACTGGAACCAGGAAATATGAAGGTGAGTGAAAACAAAACACAATAGTAACAAAAGTTAACTGAACTTTTGGATCCTCAAACAAGGTTTGGCTTGTGTTTAATTAATTCCTGGGAGAAGGCCCTTATATGATTCCATAACATTCAGATTCTTCCATTCTCCACAACCCAGAGCTGAAGTCCTTTCCTGATATCCCTGTTTTGTTTCATCTTCCCATGGAAATACACACTTTACAGTAATTTGTGTGTGCATGTTTTGGTCCATATCATTGTCATAGTTGTCTCATTGCTTCATTAAATACAAAATAATCACAAAATAATACAGCTGTAACAAGATTAATGAGTCAACTGCCCTTAAGCTGCTTTCTACTTGAGACAAAGGGAAATCAGTGTATAATTAGACTAGTGCATTGACTCCTCAGGAAGCTCTGCACTATATCCAGCTTTCATATGATGGAGGGTAACATAGCAGAGATCTATGTCTGATTAGCACTGAGTCAGATGGCTGTGGCAGCATCACAGATATTAGGAGTTATCTGCCTGACAACTGTACTGCCCTAATGTAAAAATAACACAGGAAAGGAGCGAACATTTGAAACATACGGCAATCATAACTGTTATTAAAAAAAATATCTGCTACATGTAAACACTGTCATTTTTGCCCAGACATGTAACTGACAAGATGCTTCACAAGACTGTTTTGCCTCCTACTGAAAGCAACACTAAGATAAACGGGTTAGCTAAAATAAGTAGCTAGAAAGACACAGCAGACAAACGAGACCGACAGATGTAAGGGCTGACAATCTTTTTTCAGTTCCTCACCTGCTATGACAGATTCCCAGGGCTCACATTTTAAACTTCTTTGAACAACCCCTAATGTGTTAGGTATGTACCCCTCTTGTGGCGTGGAGAAGCTGAAACATGGAGAGATTAGGGGCCTGACTTTCAAAAGAGCTCAGCACCCACAAGCAGGGATCAATTTTCAGGGGAGCGAAGCACCCCATGCAGGCACCTGAAATAAGTGGCCACATTTTTAAAGGAGCTCAGGGACTGAACTGTTTTGAAATCTGACCATAAGAATCACAATGAGAGTTGCTGGGTGCAATCTGGTCCTTAATTGGGTGCGTAAACCAGAGCTGAAGTCTTTTAAAAATCTGGCTTCAATTATGGGTGCTGCCCACTTGAAAATACCGTAAAACCTAATGTGACTTGGCCAAGGTCATATATTGAGCCAATGCAAGACACTCTGCCTGACCCCCAGACACCTAACTTTCGGTGTCATATTCTAATCTCTAAACTATGCTTTCCCCTGTCATCCTTATTCTGCTGTGTTTATTAATCCTTTTGAAACTAAAATTAATCATTATCAGTATGACCGATAACTTTATGTTTACATGTATAGATTCTGATTTCGGCCACAGTAGTGTAAATATCAGCAGAGTCACTGGATATACAGCACACTGGTATAACTGAGACCAAATTATAGCTGGCAGGATTTTTATGCTAATGGTTTATCACATGGTAAAATGCCAAAGAATGTAGAAATAAAAAAAAAATCATCCCTCCCAAGAAAATTATGTAGTTTACTTGGGAGCTGCTTTGCAGAGGTAAATAATGAATTTTCTGATGAGAGAGAGGAAATTATTCTAATAGAAAAAAGCAATAAAGCCAATCGTGTCATTTTGGAAGATTGCAATCTAAAATAACAATGAAAAAATAACAGGCTGACCCAGTGAAGGCTTAAAAAGAGAGAGAGAAAACTCCAATAAGCTAAAGTTAAATTCCTTTTGATGTTTCTAATGTTCTGCTCCAATTGCCAATAATCACAAGGATTACTGGTGTATGATTCCTACAAGCCTTAACAGAATATGTCTGTTAAGGATTTACTCTCTCGTTCATGACATTTCAGTAATCATGTAAACTGCTATGAAAACAGATAGTTGGCCACAATCAGGAAATAAAGAAGAATGCAGACAATCCTGCAGAGAAAAAGATAAAGGATAAAAAACACCAAAACAACATACAACATTATAAATTCAGACTCAGTCGTGCCTGAGAGGCTGCATCAGGCTTGTTTCAAAGGACTCTCTCTTCAAAGAAGTTGTGATATTTTCTTGAGTCCTTGGATTGGCATTTATGCCATATAGCTACTGCGATGACACAGTTTGAAAGAATGCTCTCCTACAAATATGCAACAGGAGAAGAAAAAATATGAAGAAAAATAATTTTATTGAAAAGCAAACTGTGTACTTTAGTTTATCATGATCATCATTCATTATTTGTATTCCAATAGATGATGCTGATGAACTGTTTTTATTCCAGTAGCACCTAGAGGCTCCAACAGAGATTGTTCTTGGCTCTATACAACACACAGTAAGAGACAGTTGCCAATTTAGTAATATTTAAAAACTGGACACTCCAGCAGGAATGCCGGAACCTCTCCTGCCCTGCCTTTTCCCCCCGAGGCTCCATCCCTATGCCGCCTATTTCCCCCAAAGCCCCCACCCCTACCCCACCTCTTCCCCTGATCCCCCACCCCTGCTCCACCTCTTCCCAAGGCCCTGCCCCTGTCCACTTCTCCTATTTCTCCCTCCCCCCTGTTGCTCACTGCTTTTCCCCTTCCCCTCGCTTCCCAGCCTTGGTCAGGAGGGACTTGCATGCAGATCTGGGGTTGGGAGCTGCAGCCGCCTGACGAAGGTAGGAGGTGGCCCCCAGCTGAGTAGGGGCAGGAACGGGTGATGCTCTGGCGCCTCCCTGCCTTGATGGAAGACGCATGTGCTCAAGGTCTCTGAAAAATTAAGTCCATAACTGGGCTCCTAGTTACAAATAAATAACCATCATGGGATGAATCACCCTTTCCCAGAATAAAACATGTAGGGGAGAGTAATGAGGAGGAAAGCCTGAGGAGGATTCTAAGTGAAAATGAGCTTCCCAAACTGGGGATCTTTGCAGAGGCCTTGTGCACCCACTGTAACTCCTTCCCTCTCTGACTCTCTGGCTGCATGGCTGCAGTGGAACCACACTACAAGGGATTCCCCACTCTGTCCCAGACCTTTCTCCCTCTTGTGGATCTTGGAGGCATGACCTGGCTATATAATATTTGCACTTCTACCCGGCCTTCCATCTGAGAGTCTCAAAAATTCTACTTTAGTGAATTTAGCCTAATGAGATCCCTTGAGGTGGATATTTTTTATTGTCTCTCTTTTACAGATGAGGAAACCAATGAACGGGAAGGTTATGTGACTTGCCAAAAGTCACGTAGCAAGTCAGTGGGAGAGATGAGAACAGACCATGTGAATCTTGACTGCTGGGCCTGTACTCTAACTACTAGAAAACACTCTCTCTAATGCCAGCATTCCCCTGCATGGGAAAAGTTTGACTTACTTGGCATGTTTCCATCCTGCGATATACATCAGGGAGGCAAGAGGACACAAAACTGGTCTTATAGTGTGATGGGTAATGTCACATGGAATGCTGGCGAAGTTAAGGTCAAAAGCAAATCAATGTATTATTCTCCCCAACCTTGCATAAACAAGTCAGACAAACACTGCAGCTGAGTGCTGCTCTGAGTATGGGTGGAATATGAGTTCATAGTTAGCATAGGACACTCTGCATATAGTCCTATCTTATGTGGGATGTGGCGGTCTTCTCCACTGAAGCTGCATTTCCTATATAATATATTCTTCAGCTGTTATTAAAGACACCATCTTTCTCTAGCTGTTAATGAATACATATCTCTCAGATGTCTCTCACTTCCAGGGACATCGCTCATGTTTGTACCAAGTTTACCTATGTAACACACCAATTTGGCTTCCCCTCACTTTTATTGTTGGAATTTATTTACATTAGAAATAAAGAATCATGAAACTAAAGTTACAAAATGAGGCTTTTACATTAGTGAGATGACTCTTGCATCCTTTCACATTTCTATCAGGAATGTTTTGGTGTCCCTTGTTTTGGGCCTCTGTCCCACATTTTGGCCTTGGCAGGTATGAACTAGGGTTGCCAGGTGTCTGGTTTTCGACCAGCACGCCCGGTTTAAAAGGGACCCGGGCGGCTCCCATCAGCACAGCTGACCAGGCAATTAACAGTCCGGTCGGCAGTGCTGCAGGGCTAAGGCAGTCCCTACCTGTCCTGGCACTGCACTGCGCCCTGGAAGCAGGACTGGCTCCTAGGTGTGTGTGTGGGGGGGTGGGGCACAAGGCTACCCGCACTGCCCCTGCCCTGAGCCGGGAACTGCGGCCGATGGGAGCTGGGGTGGAGAGGAGCCTAGGAGCCGGCCCTGCTTGCTGCTTCTCGGGCACAGCGCAGAGCCAGGACAGACAGTCAGCCTGCCTCAGCCCTGCTGCGCAGCTGACTGAGCTGCCTGAGGTACGCCTGTGGCCCAAACCCCTGCCCCAGCCCTGAGCCAGGAGCCCCCTCCAGCCCGAAGCCCCCCAAAACCCCTCATCCTTGCCCCACCCTAGAGCCTGCACCCCCAGCTGGAACCCTCAGCACCCCTGCACCACAACCGCCTGCCTCACCCAGAGCCACCTTACGCACTCCGAATCTCTCGGCTCCACCCCTAGCCTGGAGCCCCCTCCTGCACTCCGAATGCCTCATTCCTAGCCCCACCCCAAAGCCTACACCCCTACCCCAGAGCTTGTCCCCCCTCCCACACTTCAACCCCTTGCTTCAACCCACAGCCCCTTCCCACATTCTGAATCCCTTGGCCCCACCCCCCAAGCCTGGAGCACCCCAAACGCCTGCCCCAGCCCAGTGAAAGTGAGTGAGGGTGGGGGAGAGTGAGCCACCGAGGGAGGGGAAATGTAGAGAGCAGGGGCAGGGCCTTTGGGAAGGGGTGGGGCATGGACGGGGCCTCAGGAGAAGGGGCAGGGGTAGGGTGTTCAGTTTTGTGTGATTAGAAAGTTGGCAACCCTAGTATGAACATAGGCAAAGTAAAGAGCAGAGCAAATGTTTTAGGACTTGTTGATGCATCCCAACCTTTTCCATCTTGGATTCACACTGTTGGGTGAAATACCGTCCATGTGGTGCTTGAGCAAATTTCTCTTAACAGTTGCGATAGCTTGATATTAATTTCAGGCAGTTTCTGTTGAAAACCTTATAATGGGTTTCTTTAGTGATCGATCAGAGGAAGCTGCTGCTGCTGGGTGAACCCCAAAGCTTGGTTATATGTTTATCTGAACTCATCCTTAACTGTGGGAATTTCCTGACCTTTCAGAGCTTGATTTCTCAAACTTTGCTTCTAGTTTTTGGCACGGAAAATAATCTTTACACACAAGAGAATTGCCAGCGTGCTTGGCATGTGATGCAAGAGGACAACAGAGATAAACCCATAACCTCAGATGCTTTATGGATATATGGAGATTGGAGATATATCCATAAAGCATCTGAGGTTCCTAGAGTCAAAGGACATTTTAATAAACACAAATGATATTATAGTGTTTATCATTTACTATTTTACAGTTACAAATAGTGTTCATTATATTTTATTTTTTAATATTTAGTACATTGAAACTGAAACCCTGGGAGCTGGTCAAATACTTTCTGCTTAAAATCTTGGCCTTGGTGATTTTATATTAAATCTCATTACATCATCATTTCACTTTTTGGCAATGCAGCACATGTGCTGGGGCTCCCAGCACATGGGTATTTGAACAGCTGCTCATCAGTTGTGAAATCACACCTCATTTATTGTGTGGACTTACTACATTAGCTTTGAATCTATTTTGACAGGAGCACTTGTCATTAAATACACTGTGTTTGGACTTGATTAAAATCTTGTATAGATTATATTGAGCATCAGCAAATGCTTTTGGAGTATGGCTCTTACTAACCCGGTCTTGCAAAGGTTACCATGCTACGAAATATAATTCATTACCTTGCCTCAGAAAATTAGTTTTAAACATCAGGTGCACATAACATCATTGGCCAAATTCATCCCAGGTGTGTAACTCCACTGACTTCAATTAACTCTTCTGGATAAAGAACAACTATTGATATACATGGTTCTCAGACACTACAGTGATGGGCACTTATAAAACCATAGAAACCCTAAGGTTTCTTATAAACCCCTAAGAAGATACAAGATAATAACCATGATAAAATAAATAGGGTTTGTTGGAAAATGGGAAGTTTTTCCATGGAAATTTTTAACTTTTCAGCAGAAAATCAAAGATTGGAATATTTCATTCCCAAATATGAGTATTTCAATTTGGAAATGATGCCACAGTGCTTCATGGAAATTGTTGTTTGGATGCCTAATACTTCCATTCTCCTTTAAAGGCCAGGCTCCCTTGTCAGACTACATCTCCCATGATGCACTGCAGTCTCTCCTTTTGGTGAAGGCAGATAGCACAGCATGGGAGTCCCATAGCTGTGTTACATTATGGGAGATAAAGTCTGGCCAGGGAATCTGGCCCTCAGAGAAGAGTGGGGATTTGAGACAGTGGAACTACAAATCCCATGAGGCACCATAGCAGTATATCTAAATTGAAATATTTAGGTTTACATCCACAACCCTAAAACATTTTGGGTTTTGAGTGTTCACTTTGTCAATGGAAAATCCAAAATTTCCCTGCAAACTAGACACTTTTTGAAAAAAAATATTTGGCCAAAATATAATTTATGTGGACATGGAAATAATGAGATGCACATACCATAGTACAGTTAAATGCAGAGGTGGCAACTTTATTTACAACTATTACCTAACTAGGATAATCCACCCCCAAACTACCCAGCAGAGTTGTTCTTGAGAAGACCCCCACTGGCATGAATGGCCCCAGGTCCTGTATATCTGAGGTTGGGTGTGAAGGTCACAGCCCCTCTATCCTGTTACTTGAGTGGGACTGGTAGAGTCCATCCTCACTTCTCCTTCACGTCTCCCCACCTTTCCTTCCAGCAAAAATCCCTACTCATCTACACAATGAACTTTATCAACCAACCTTGTCATCTCAAGAAAGAATAAAATAACATTTGTCAACAACATTTATTCCCCATAAAAGCATGCTGCTGACTGGTATTAATTATATTCCTGTCCTTTCATTCTTTGTCAGCTGAATTCTGTATCAGCGTTTCTATTATATTGCCTGGGACTGACATCAGGCTAACTGGCCTATAGTTACCTATGTCATACTGCTTGCCCTTTTTGAATATGGACACATCACAAACATTCTTCCGGCTTCTGAAATTTCTCTGGTATTCCAAGATTTATTAAAAATTATCAGTCATGCAGCGATCTCCCCAGCCAATTTTTTTAGGATTATTGAGTGCAAGTTTTCTGGGATTGCTGATTTAAAAATCTTTAGCTTTAATAGATGTTGTCTAACATCCTCCTTAGTTACTAATGGACTGAAAAGTACTTCATCATTCTCATATGATACTTGTACATTCTCATGCTTCTTTCCAAATACAGAATAGAAATATTTATTGAGTACTTCTGCCTTTTTTGCATCATTACTATCGCCATCTAGTAATGGACCTATACATTGCTAGGATTTCTTGTGCTCCTAATATATTGGAAAAAAAAACCCACACCCTCCCTATTGTCCTTAGCCCTGCAAGGTATGGATTTCTTTCTGATATCTTTAGCTTTCCTTATCAATTTTTTTTGCACTTCATAAATTCTAATTTCTATTTATTCCTATCTAGTTCCCCCATATGCATTTGTTCTACATTGCTTTTTAATTTCTAGTTGCTGCCTTCACTTTACCAGTGAACTAGGTTGGGCTTTTAGCCAAAGTTGTCCTTCTTCTTGATTGTGGAATCAGGTCTTTTTGGCCATTTAATAAACTTTTCTTAATTAACTCTTCAATTTTAGTCACATTTTTTCTGTCTGAATTTCTCTTCCCAATCATTTTTGCTTATAAACTTCCTCAGCTTTGGGAAAGTGAAACAGTGTTCTTCTTATGAGAAATAACCTCCAGTTGCTCCTTCAAATCCCTCCTCAAAAGATATCTTTTCTGCAAAGTCTTAAAAAGTTACCTTTAACAAGTACTTGTACCAGTTCTAACTCAGAAGAGGACACCATATCTTTTTCCTTTGTTTAAATGAGTTTGCAAAGTTCTTGAGTCAAGGACATGATTTTTGCTAATTAACAAAGAATTATATATTTAAAAATTCCTGCACATATGCAGTAGACTGTTTGCAAATGCCAGTAATTCTACCATTTTAGACTTGAAGGACTGTGTGAAAGAGGAAATATTATTGACTGTCAGTCTGCAAAATATAAAAAAAAATATGAATGCATTTTGGATTTATGAAGTCAAAACCAAAAGGCTCAAAAATGGATGAACTTCTAAATTTTGTTCAAATCAGCTAAAGAGAATGTTGTGAAAATGTTATAATAAATGAAATAATCCATGTTCTCCTGGGCTGATGCCTTCTATGGAATCATACAACTGGAAAAGACCAATTACTGAAAATCACTGAAATCCAGCTTTTTATCTATTCAGTATTGTCCCATGTGTCTCAAGGGTTTGGTCTAATCCCGCTTTAAATGTATAAGCAATGGGACTGCCATCACTTCCCCACAGAAACTAATAGTGTACAATATCACTTTGTTCCTATAAGCCTACATTTGCTTTTTGATTGATTTCACCTCATTACTCCTATTTACATCTTTTGGTATTAGTCTAAATAATTCCTCTCCCTCTTTAATATATTTACATGCTTAAGTACTTGTATGCAATGTTTCTGAATGAAGAGGACACTTATGGCTGTTTTCACAAACCTCTAAAATAAGGGATTTAACATGGAATTCCTGAGAGACCCCTAAATACAGCTTAGCAAACATCGTCTTAATTAACACCCAACCTCCCCTTTTTTAGCGAGCTGCTCATGTTTTTATTTTTTTGTTTGTCTTCCTCATATTTACATCAAGTCACAATCTCCAACAAGCAGTACTGGACTCCCACATTATTTATTGTTTTGATA
Organism: Mauremys mutica; assembly: GCF_020497125.1. Lineage (NCBI taxonomy): Eukaryota > Metazoa > Chordata > Testudines > Geoemydidae > Mauremys > Mauremys mutica. The sequence goes on from NC_059075.1 coordinate 34,483,483, forward strand.
CAGTGAGCAATTAAATATAATTAGCTGGATAATTATCATTTGCTGGTAGAATTTGCTAAGAATGCATATGTTCCTTTGGGGAGTTGCTTTCTATTTCTTGCACCACTGAACTGATGCTGTTTAAAGAGAGCTGCTTTTTTTTTCTTTCTATTTACTGCTTCACTGATCTGGGGCAGTAAGAAAGTAAGTATATGAAAATAAGTATGCACTAGCCTGTGAATCGCTCTATCACAGACAGCTAAAGGATGGTGCTTCAAATCAGCTTTATTGCAATGCTGAGATGCACAAACACCAAAATATTCATAAGTGGGCCATGAAAGGGAGGTCACGCAGAGGCAAGGAAAATAATACAAACACTTTCAGTATGTGCGAGATACTGCAGAAATCATTCAACCTGAAAGATTGCAGGAGACATCTTAGTTTGTTCTTGATTTATTTTGCTAAATGTCTTCATAGATATAAATGTCTGAGTGTAGGCTTTTTTTAATATCATATGGAACTGATAATTTTCTTGCATTATGAATAAAGTCATCCCTGCACAGAGGGCCAGCATGGAGTCTGTGCACTACTCAGTACCCACTTAAGCCCTCAAAATTGAGTTTATCTAAAGCTTAAGTGATGCCCAAGTGCAGAGATGGCACTCTACACAGGGGTGAATTGCACCCTATGTGATCAGCCAGCAAAATGAGTTGTGTCCTGTAAAAACATCATAGATCGTTCCTGGAGTACAGTGGGATCCATGAAAAACCAAACCCTTTGGATATCTGCAATGTCTTCCTATACTTAGAAGAGGAGTCACTATGGTACTGTAATCTCTGCTGAGTGGCAAATACTGAGATTTTTCATGGTACCTACTGAGATGATGTCTCTGGACTGATATCAATACATAGTTGTTTGGCAGCACTTAGAGCCAGCGGAGTTTATTTTTTCTCCTTGGCACCAGAAAACTGGAGAGCTGAATATTTTCAGCACATTGCTAATCTCCCATCATTAAATTGTCACTTGGTCCCTCTGATTGGATTCAGGCCCATATTCTGTATAATGCTTTATTCCTTTGGTGAGTAATGTAGTACAGTAAAACATTTTACATGCTGCTGAGCTTTAGCCTGAAACAATGGAATAAAAAATGGCCAGTCTGATCATTTATGAAGCAAAGTTAGAGTGTGGAGGAGTCCAGTTCATTGTGGTCTAGAGAAGGCCATGCAGGTCATGCTTGCTTCTGCTTATATTTAGTGCTTTCAAAAACCACTTGCGCATCAGACCTTCTCCTGTTTAACTGACATTTCCACTAAGTAATTTATCCTTTTCCTCCTCTCTCTTTAGAAACCCACCTAGTTCCTTTTAGAATGCTCCGCTTGTGCTTGTATGCCAGGGACAGGGGACAGTCAGGTAACACTCTGTGTAACTATATATTCCCATTCTTCCTGCACTTCAGCATAACTCTTTTTTGAAGCACAGGCTAGAGTTCTCTCTTTTCAGAACTTTTCAGAAAGCATTTCACAGAATTCAACATCAGGGCTATAGTAAGTAAACCCTTGAGAAACAGATCTTAATAATCCCTAATCAATTTTCAAAGAGAGAGTACTATTTCTTAGTCAAACAACTTTTAGTGCACACAAAACATATTGTGAATAGTATAAAACACTGTAAACAGTATTTGAAATACTATGAATAATTTTACTGATATTCCTTAAACAGACTTTCCTCATCTTCCCACCTCCACAACCATTCAAATACACGGTTTCAACATAACATTTTCAATACTTCTGCGAAAATCAAAACACATTCCCCCATCTGATCTTCTCTCACAGATTTCTCAGTCTTTATAGAGTGAACGTAGTATGAAGTGTGTGTCACCTGGACTCTTCAGAGCTTGAGAAATGGCAGCACCTCAGTCCTTGCAAACTTTTCAAGTACCCTGTCAGGAAACAAGACATTCTAGAGATCGCCACAACTCGCAGAAGTCCAGCCCTCGGGTTAATAGCTGACTGGGCCTCTCAGACGCTGATGAAACAGAAGTCTGTAGCCTGTATTCAAAGTGGTACAGGGATTAGGATCAGCATAGAAAATATCTATTCTCTGGATCTCTATAATGCTGTTATGCTATAGGACACCATCTTCTCCCCATAAGACCAGCTAAGTGAGGCAAAAATTCACAAACTCTCACCTCAGTAAGTGTTGCCTCATTCTCTCATTAACTGAGACAGAATCCCAGTTTAGAGGAGTTAGCTGATAGCTCAGTGTAAGTTCCACAGTTTCTGTAGCCTCTCGGCTAACAAATGCTTTCTTCCCAGCTCTCCATCTGGGTCTGTCCATCAATTATGTAAGACATTTTTGGTGACTTTTCAAGACCCACCCACCCTCTTATATCACTTTAATACTGAAACAAATACACAAAACTAAGGACCCACCCACCCCCTAATGTGTTAGGTAATTTATGGACAGTCCCTCTAGGTCCATAAAACACTCCATGGTGGACAAAACATTATCCTAACTGAGTGCTTCCCTAGCAAATTAAGATGAAATAGCACTTATTTGTTTCCAAAGTGATTCAGAGATTGGGACCCACCCCTCACAGCAGACACATCTCTTGGTCCTGTGTCAATCAGCCACTGAGTCCACAGAGTTGTCTTTAACCACTGTATTCGTAACTTCCCTGCCCTGTCTATACTCTGATGGGCTCAACTCTCAGAGGGTGACTAAGATGCAAGCTGTTAGGTGTGTTTCCCACAATGAAAACTCACATAGCACCTCAGAACAACTACTGAGCACGTCTGGTAACTTCAACACCCTGTTAACATATATTTCACAATTACATTAACACACCTTAACACACTTAAAACCACCTTCACCAAACAATGACACTCCATCAGAGAAATAGATCGCATCATGGAATGGACCACCCAAATATCCCCAAAGAACCTGTTTCAATACAGAAAAAAACCAAACCCCTCCTTTGACAGCACACCCCTAGTTGTCACCTACCATACCACACTGGAACCTATATGAGTATCATCAAAAATCACAACCCATACTCAATGGGACCCCATCTTGAAGAAATCTTTCCTGAGCCCCCTCTTATGGTCTACAAACAACCCCACAACCTTGCCAGGCTCATCATCAAAAAACAAGCTCCCCATAGACAAGGACCTACCAACTCAAAGTGGCACCAGACACTGCCATAACAACAGTTTCAATACCTGCAGACATATCTCTACTGCTACAAAGATCAATACCTCCCACAACACACCTTTCATGATTCATGGGTTCTACACACATCTATCACAACATGTGGTGTACCTCATCCAATGCAATAACAAATATGCGAGTGAAACCAGACAATAACTACACTCTCGAATGAATTAACCCAGAAAAATTATAAAAGCCAAAAACATCATATCACCTGTGGGCAAACACTTTTCACAAAATGATCACTCCATATCTGACCTCTCTGTCCTCATCTTCAAAGGAAATCTTCACCACACCTTCAAAGGATGAGCCTGGGAACTTAAAACCATAACTGTGTTAGATACTAAAAATTGTGATTTAAATAAACACATGGATTTATGGCTTATTATAACAATCTAACTCACTACCTCCTCCTTTTTTAGCTGATGACTGCCACTTCACTTTTAATGGTCTCTTACCACGTGTTAACTATTTATGGTAAACAGTCTGTTCCACCTCATATTTAGCTGTGACACTCTGGGTACCTTTCCCAAATCTGAAGAACTCCTCTGTGCAATTTGAAAGCGTATCTCTTTCACCAACAGAAGCTGGTCCAGTAAAAGATATTACCTCACCCACCTTGTCTCTCTAATATCCTGAGACCAACATGAATACAACACTGCAAACAACCTGTTCTGGAAGTTTCTTTGTCTTTCTAAATGAGTTGCCCTGCCCTGTTCTCTGCATGTATGCATAGACATAGAGGAACTGAACTTGGGTGTGCTTGCATTATTTTCTTTTGCATTTTATCATCCGCTGGATTGGATGATCTAGAGTTAAGCCCCTTAGTTTATGCAGATGACATTGTACTATTGGCAGACACACTTGAATTAATTATGATACTGTTCGCTACCTTAGAAAATTGGTGTAGTTGACTTGGGCGTCTGATAAATGCCATTGTAATTACATCTTGGAAAAAAGACAACAGATAAAGTGTTGAAATGTAGCAGCGGTGAAGTCAGAGAACAAGTAAAATCTTATGTGTACCTAGGAAGTTCGATTAATGCTGACGATTGCATTGATGGTGAGGTTAAAAGGAAATGTGCTTTAACAATGTGCTGCACAGAAATTGATGAAATTATGACTGATAAATACATTATGTTGGGCTCCTAAAATGAAAATGTATCAAATCAGTGTACTAACAGTATTACTCTATGATCTGGAAGCAGCTACATTAAATGAAACAGAAATCAGACAGTTGGAGGCAGTAGATGTGGGAGTTCTTCAAAATATAGTAGGTGTAAAGTGGAATAATTTAAAGACAAATTAAGAAGTTAGAAGGAGAGTAGGATGTGAAATCAGGGCATGGGATGGATTACACTCAAACAGATTATGATGATGGGGACACTGAAGAAGACAAACAGATGATAAGATAATACAGGTTTATCTATAGAATATCTTGCTGCCATCAATGTTCTAGAATTTAGCTTATTTTTTTCTTTTCTTAAGAATATTGGAATCCATGTAATTAAACATTGTTTAATTAAAACATATGTTTTAGGCTTATACTGAATGAAAAACAAATCTGGAGACCTCTCTCTCTTGCAGTCTTTCAGTGCATTGTAAACTTGAGGGGGGCATTTAGGGATCTGGGGCAAAAATCTGGGGATTGGTCCTGCTTTGAGCAGTGGGTTGGACTAGATGACCTCCTGAGGTTCCTTCCAACCCTGATATTCTATGATTCTATGACAGGGGTCAGCAACCTTTCAGAAGTGGTGTGCTGAGTCTTCATTTATTCACTCTAACTTAAGGTTTCGCGTGCCAGTAATACATTTTAACCTTTTTAGGAGGTCTCTTTCTAGAAGTCTATAATATATAACTAAACTATTGTTGTATGTAAAGTAAATAAGGTTTCAAAATGTTGAAGCTTTATTTAAAATTAAATTTAAAATGCAGAGCCCCCCGGACCGATGGCCAGGACCCAGGCAGTGTGAGTGCCACTGAAAATCAGTTCACGTGCCACCTTCAGCACCCGTGCCATAGGTTGCCTATCCCTGTTCTATGATATATTTCTGGTTCCTTTGAGTTCTGCTATATCCACTAAAACTCTCTTTGGATATGCTGGCAAGCACAGTGTGTAATAATGCTTAGCATTTAGACAACACTTTTCTTCTTCAAAGGGGTTTTACAAACCTTAGTTCTATATCTTGTCACCATGAGAAGGTAGGGAAATATTATACACATTTGCATAGAAGGAGAAACTCAAACAGAGAGATTTTAAAGAAACTTGCGCAAGGCTACCACATGTGCTTCAGTGGCAGAGCTGATATTAGAACTGAGGAGTTCCTGGCTCTCACATATGTGCTCAGACCATTAAAATTAATCTCTTTTACTTTAGACTAAATAACTCTGGCTGAGGGTGGTTTCCTGAAATATTTTGAATTTGATGTGCAGAATTTTTAGCCAGCTCAATAACTGTCCTGGAAAGAAACAGAGACATTTTAAAGCCAGAAGTATAGGGGCCTCTGAACTTAACTGGGAGTGTTCCAGTCAGGAGGGTCCTGTGTGCTGCAATCCAGCCTTGGATATTATAACTCCCATGATGCCTTGGGGAAGAGAGAGACTTCCACTCCCAGGGCATGCACAGATTGCATCTGGTGGGTTCTATCTTGGAGACCAGCTAAGATCCTGGTCAGGGGAGCTCTGTCCAAGCCAGAAGATGCTGCTAAACTGATGTTGGAAAGTCAGATGCTGCTGCTGAGAAACTGCTCTGGCTTTAACCAAACAAAGAGCTATGGAGGCTATTGCTGAGCTTCATTGAAGCCAGAATTGAGTGAGGTTGGCCTGCAGTGAAGGCAGTATGAGTAAGCACCACCTCTGTTGTTTGACAACATGCTTGCAGGGGAAGGAGGATAGTGAAGAGACTTTTAAGGGGTTTTCCTAAATCAGAGAAGAGATGAAGTGGTCTTACTGTCTAATCAGGATCCAGGGTTACTGATCTCTGGTTAAAACAACTCCCATCTTCAGAGGGGTTGTGCAGGTTAGAATGATCTCGAGTTAGAATTTCTCTGCCACTTACTGTAAATGATGTCAATGTAAACTTAAATTGCATTTCCTTTCTGTAAACTGCATTTATGAATTGATTTATTGGCGTACCCCCTGCTGATTTAAAGTGGTTGTGACATTTTAATTAATCTCAATCTGGTCTATCATGTTTTTCTAAATTGTTAGGTAATCTAAGAGGCTATTGGTTGTATATATTTTTATAACTAGAACAGGTTTATTCCTGGAGGCTCCCCAGGCATGCCAGCGAGTGTGTACAGGGCCCATCCACATGGAGGCACCTCCAAGGTTAATTTCCTTTATAAGTAAAAGGACTGCAGCAGAGGGATGGAAGGAGTATTCCCACCTATCCAGCATCACCCATGGGATACTGAGGATCTCCTTTAATGTCGACATCATCAGGTATCCGGACACACCAGTAAGTGTTGCCTGCTCAGGAGGGAAAGGGGGGATTCTGGAAGGAACAGTTATGATAATCTAATCTGGCCTTCTGCATAACACAGGCCATAGATTTCACCCAGTGATTCCTGCATCTGGTCCAAAAACTCGCGCCAATACTCATGCTTAAACTATACATCAGACTGAACAAAGATGTCATAGAGTTGTTTACAAAATTGTCTGTATTTTTTTGCATGCCCATATATTTTAGCTCCTTTCCAGTAATGAGCAACTCAAAAGAACAAATTGTGCTGCGAAACATTCTGCTGCCTCTCATGACTTGTTTTAGTAAAAAAGAAAGCATGGTATAACATAATTAAATACATCATTCTAAAAACCCTATCTGACGCATTTAGCAGCTCTAATGAATCAGAGTAACATGAAGTGAACTAAAAGTTTACAGTAACAAATGCCAGTTCGCTCTTGTAAACTCAACAGTGAGCACACCTGCAGACACATTTCAATGGACAAATGTGCCAGTTAGCTGTTGTTTATTGAAGCTGAACTGCATTGCATTGAAACTGTTCTTTTTCAATTGTTTCCTTTAAGTAGCAAGGTGATTAACACCTTTGTCTTCACTAGGGAGAAGGGTATTTTTAACATATTAGCTAGTGTGTTAAAACCCTAGGGTAGATATGTAGACAGGGTAATTTGTATTTTAACTTGTTAGCTGGAGGGGTCAACTCTATGCTCCCTCTTAAGGTTGACCATGATCAGCTAATACATTTTAAAACTACCACAGCCTTGTCTACACCCAGGTTATAATGTGTTAGTTAACAAACACTCATGACAAAAACATCTTTCTTCCAAGTGTAGGCATGTCCTCTATGGAGTCTACTGTACCACTAGAGAAGTCTAAATAGGCAGTGTCTTATACAGTAACAGAACAATTCATTCTCTTGCTATTGCATCTTCTAGTGATGTGTTTGCCAGTCTCTGTAATGGGCCAGTCCAAAGCTCTGGGTTCAAATCCCATCCTCCAGCACATCCAAGAGTTCATAATCCAGATTTGATTTGTATGTCCTAGATCCTTCTCTAATTTCACAACCCTGTCCAGTGTAGTTTGTGTCCTTATGGTATCTTGTCAATCTTTGTTAAGTACCGGCAAATACAACTGCTGCTTAAGGAAAATCTCCAGCTATAAAGTTAACTCATTTCTGTAGCTTTATTTCTCAACCAGGTTTCAATTACATATCTCTGCTGTCATTCCCATATGACCTGTTGCTAGGCCTCAGACCAAATACTCTTATCCTTCCTTCCCCTCACCAATCTTTTGCTCTGTATATTTCCCCAAGATTCACCAGCAGCCAAGCTATCAAAGAAATGACGTGAGATCTGACAGGAAGATCATAAGCTTTCCCAACTGTCTGATTGCTGACTTCAGGATCCTTTCATTTGTCTTTTTCTCCTGGTAATGTCTTGATATTTGCCTTGGGAGGTGTAATCAGATCTTTTAATGCACTTTCAATCTGTGTGTCAGAGAAATGCAGGTAGCTCTTATTATGTATTGGAATTAATTAAACCCAGCTATGAGTTGTGCCCATCAGTGCTTCCATGTGTGATCTGCTGTTATAACAGGAATTATTCTGTCAGGCTTATAAATATTTTATTTTGAATTCAATTAGCTGATCAGTTTTAACGCACACCTACAACTTTAAGAATAGGTTATTTCCATACATAAAAAAAACCAAATAAAGCTAATTAGAAATATGACCAGGGATATTGCTAAACAGAGTAACCACATATTAAGAGTTTGTTAAGATTTATCCCAATCTAATATGAATCGGATTGTGAGTTTTATGTTTTGCCATTATTTTCTATACTGTGGCACTTTATTGAGGGAGATTCTAGGGGCAGCCTTGGTCAGGGAGTTCAGCTGGCAGCCTGGCATGTATAGGAGTTGTCCATGGGGGGCAAACAGCCTAGGGGAAACAAGCAGTGCAGCGGAAAGTGGCCTTCACAAAGAAGTCTTATATAAAGCTGGGGGGGGGAATATATTGAGATTTTGAAAAAAAAAATTGCATCTTGAATTGGGATGAAAAATTGAAATCTCAAAAAACTTTTTCAGATTTCATTTACATTTCATTATGAGAGTCTGAAAGTTTCAAAGAGTATTCTGTGTATTTCATAACTCTACAGCATCTCAAAATTTGCAACAATCTATGCCTCACTCCATTACTGCTATGCCATCATTGATCATGTATTTTGATCTTGTGTGTTAAATTTCTTTGGCACAAGACTCCAGATTTAAATCATAATCCCATCAACTGGTTAAAAATAAGAACATAAGAATGTCTATACTGGGTCAGACCAAAGGTCCATCTAGCCCAGTATCCTGTCTTCTGACAGTGGACAATGCCAGGTGCCCCAGAGGGAATAAACAGAACAGTAATCATCAAGTGATCCATCCCATCGCCCATTCCCAGCTTCTGGCAAATAGAGGCTAGGGACACCATCCCTGTCCATCCTGGCAAATAGCCATTGATAGACCTGTCCTCCATAAATTTATCTAGTTCTTTTTTGAACCCTGTTATAGTCTTGGTCTTCACAACATCCTCTGGCAAATAGTTGTGTGAAGAAATATTTCCTTTTGTTTGTTTTAAACCTGCTGCCTAGTAAAATAGGATGTTATTAGTTCACCTACTACCAATGTAAAGTGAACTGTGCAGTGTTATCTGAGAATTCTCAGTCTTTTCCTATGCTTAGAATAAGACATGATGGCAGAGTATCAGATATATGGTAACTGTTGACAAATGCTGACATTTTAATGGAGACCACTGTCTACTAATAACATCCAAAATTCCACATGATTTGCTATGAGATTGTGAGGTCTGGAATGGTACACAATGCCTTTGATCCTGGTTAGAGGACTAGATTATGATGGTGTTACCTACACCTTTTCTGAATCCCCAAAGGGGCAGTGAAGCTCTGAAACATCATATACTCAGGTCAAATGCTAGAAGTGGCAAGATTGTATGTGATCACAGCATGAATTTTCACTGGTATAATACTAATAGCTGTCTGTTTCTTGTAAATACTGAACTGAATTCTTCCCCAAGTTCACCAGCAATCTCAATAAACGCTTATGTCTGACATAATAGGATGATGATCTAGTTCCAGTGAAAAAAGAATACTCTTTCCTTCCCTCCCTGAACTTTCACCAACACTCTGATGGAACGACATGTTGACTGATGTCTAAAAATTGTGCAGTTAATTCTCCTCCTCTCCGATAGTTTTCATTATATGTTGCTTTCGCACTTCCAGATTCCATCAGGGACCAGAATCAGAAGTGCCAAAATAATGCACTAAGGATCTTATTGCGGTATTTCTGGACGGACTAGAAAGAGGTAAAATCTAGATTTCTAGCTCAGGACTTTGCAGCTGCCTCCCCTCCCCTTCCTTCCTGTGCAGTGAAATCATACTGGTTCCTCTTTGGTTGGGCCCCTGCTACATTCACAGAGTTAGTAGCAGGATTATAAATATAAATATACCACAGCAACTCTGAATCAGAAAACAAAACAAAAAGCAAACAAAAATACCTGCTGTACTTCACATATGCATGAGAATAGAGCCCAGAAATTCGTAACACATTCATGTGTAAAAATGGAGAATGGGCAATTTTAACATGCTGGAGAAAACTGCTGGAGGATTATTGTACTCCCAAGAAAAAATATTGTATCTGAGCAGCATGTGTTCAATATTTACAAACAGAATGAAAATGGAATGTTTGTTCAGCTGCTAATGGACCTGCAGCACTCCCCCAAAACTGTGAGCAGACTTCCTGAGGCCAGTGCATTTTGTGGGGAAACTGTAGGGGAGATTGTGAGTAATAAGATGAGACGAGGCTGGTTATATAAAGACAAGTTGGGCTCTGCCTACAGTGCACGTGTATGTACAGTGAGGCAGCTGGACACCAGGCGGCAAAATAAGCAAAGCACTGACTGGTATTTACTCAGATGCTGTCAAAAAGAGAGAGTGAGGCTCATGGACAAGTATGCAAAATCCAGCTGCAAAATATACATCTGTGCAAGTCGGCGGTATTCAAATTATACCATGAGTGGTCCTGGAACTGTGTTTAGCGTGGAACACAAACACAAGAACATTATTAGGAATAAAGGACATGCAGAAAGCACCACATATATACCAGTGCACAAGAATGTATGGCCAGAGAAATGCATGAGACAGACATATTTATTGACAAGCTGAGAGAGAGAGAGAGAGAGAGAGAGGAATAAATAACTCTGTATTGGGATTCAGCTGAATTAGCTTGATTTCCAGTATATCACCCTAGCTAGTCAAGGGACAAACATTCATGATAGCCAGGATTGGATTTCCAATTAGGCACAGTCGGCAGGTGCATAGGGGCACTGGCATTCTAGAGGTGCCTAAAAGTTAAAAGTGGGTTAAAAGTTTCATTTTTTATGGAAAACATGAAGGTCAGCTGTAGGCAGGGGGTGGTCAAGATGCTGTGCCTAGGGACGCATAAGGTATAAATCCAGCCCTGATGACAGCAACAATAAAATTACCTCCCTGAAGACCTAAATAATGCATTTTTTCCTAAAAATGACATTCAAATCTTTATCTACAGCAGTTTGGCAGCCACTGTAGTTAACATTGCACAGTGTTTTCTATTTTCACCATTATGTTTCCATGTATACAGAATAAAATATGTGCTGTCATTAAGAAATGACTTATGGATTGAAGAAAACAACGAGAAAAACCTCCAAGAGAGCACAGTGTGTGTCTTTCGCTAAGCTGCCACAGATTGGGGAACAAAATGGAGTCTGCACATACTGAGAATTCATAGAAATCAGGGGCGGCTCCAGGCACCAGTGCAGCAAGCGTGTGCCTGAGGCGGCAAGCTGCGGGGGGCGGCCTGTCAGTCACTGTGAGGGCGGCAGTCAGGCAGCCTTCCGTGGTGTTTCTGTCGGAGGTCCGCCAGTCCCGCAGCTTTGGCGGTAATTCGGAGGCAGATATGCCGAAGATGCAGGACCGGAAGATCACCCACAGAACCGCCGCCGAATCCACGTGACCAGCGGACCGCCCGCAGAAACGCTGCCAAAGGCTGCCTGACTGCTGTGCTTGGGGCAGCAAAAAACATAGAGCTGCCCCTGATAGAAATGTAAGGAAGGCTCTGATTTTCCAGTGGCAGCTGCAGGGAGCTGGCTGTAGCTCCCTGATCCTCAGCTTCTTGGCGCTGGTGAAAGTTAGAGCAGCAGGTAACCTGCAGTGCTTACACCAATGGGGGCTAATGGAGCTTGGCACCACTGTACTCTCCCCCATCCCCCAGTCTGACCCTGCCTCCTCTTTTTGATGGGTTTTGGGGGAACTTACAATGGCAAAATGTGAACTTAGTAGAGTGGAGTGGAGTATCAGGTCCTAAAGGTGCATTATCCAGAAACAAAGAAAGAAAGCAAAGCCTCACACTTTCATAGCTCCATACATTTTACTAATGCTCAGGGTTCTGCCACATAGCATTTCACCTTTCAGGATGAAATTTGCCAGATTTATTTTATTTATTTATTTGTTTGTTTATATGTGAAAGTTGGAACAACAAAACTAAGTGTTATTTTTGAGAATAAGAGTTAAAATATGCAATTTGAAAATAATAGAAATGAATGTGATATTTTGTGTGGAATAGATTTAGTGCCACTTACAGATAAGGGCTTGTTGTTGAAAAGTGGCGGATGAATGTACTCTATTCTCTATTGCAGTGTATTATTTGAGAACCAATATATGATAATGGAATTAAAGACTGCATTGCAATGCACAAATACAAAGGAGCAGAAGATTGTATGTGGGCCCTTAATTTTATAACTATCTGACTTTTGAGTGCTTAATCATACAATCTTAGTGTTATATCATGGCTACACACAATGCCCCGGGGCAACCCAGGAGAGATTGTAACTAAGCTGAGCCAAGGCAGGAATATTCTATGTCGAGTCTACATTGCATGACTCGCCGGCATAGCAGCAGCACCAGGTACATTGGGGATACAAAGCCAAGGCTTTGTCTGCTCCTCTTGCCCTCCCATTCATTCCTGTCCTCTGCAGAGCCTGCTCCTACTTCCAGCTGCTTTTCTGGCACAAGAGGGTAAGGGGCGCCTTAAATTCCTCATGCTGTTGTGCAACAATTTGTCCCTTCATTTTTCCTAATGATGTCTGTATGTTTCCCGTGCAGAAAGTAGATTTGGGGCCTAAAAAGATTAACACTGTCAGTAAGAAATTCATGGTTAAGCCACAAGAAATAACCACAGGAGATTGATGTCACCTGCATTTTTTTCTAATAAGAATATTGATCTCACCCTGCAATAATGATAGGGTTACAAAAAAGCCCATATGCAGAAATTTGAATGGCCAAGAAAATTGCACCCTATAAATCTATTATAAATATACATGTATTTTATTTGAGTGCTTTGTATGTCAGATTCCAAGATCCAAATTAGAAGTATCATCCATTATGGGCATTTATCTTGTTGTGAACCACAGATTTATTGGGTATTCAGAACAAATCTTACACAATATGAGGCAACAGCAACATTTAATATATGGCAAGAAAATTTATGATACAAAATTGTAAGGCATAAATATGTCTAGGGGGAAAGTGAGAGCTTATTGAGGAGGCATCAAGAAAACAAGAGAGACAAAAATGGGCAAGTGAGGTTTGCAAAGTAAACAAGAGACAGGGGCTGACTTTGTGTCCTTATACTGTGAATGGAAAAGGAGCATGAGGATAAGGAGATTACTCAAAGTCTACAAGTATAATCCACTAGGTAGTGTGGGTTACAGGTCCCCTCTGTGCTGATCCACATGGGATCTGAGTTATTACGGCCCCAGCTATTGAAATTTGACTCTTGAGTTCAAGCACAGCTATTCATTCTCTTAGGTCTGTAGATCAACAGTTCATCCCTCATATGTCAGCCAGGAGACCTGTTGTCACACAAGCTCAAAGCTAACTAAGAAAACTCACATAAGTGATAATGTACAATTCTCAACAAGGAGGGCCAAGTCAAACAACTTGTTGTTCTTCAAAGCATTGAGAAGTTTAGACAAAACGTTTAATTAGGGTTTTCTGTGGTGCAGAGGGGAGAAAGAAACATTTTATATTCTGCAATGTTTCTCAGATGCAGCCACCACGGGCTTTTCTTGCGGCCATAGCCTCCTGGATGGTAAATGAAGAGGATGTAAAGCAGCAGCCCTCCCCTGGGGCTGCAAGCAGTGCTTGGGCCCCGGCCGCCTGTGGAGACAGAAAAGCTGGAGGAACAGCCAGCCAGTGTGTGTTCCCTACCTTACCAGGGTGGAGGGGTTGGGCTTCAGCCCCGGGCTGGTGGGTGGCAGACTCCACCCATGGGGCTTTGGGCTCCATCCTCAGGCACGGGGGTTTGGGCTCCATTCTCTGGCTGTGAGGTGATGGGCTCTGGCCCCAAGCTCACCCTCCCCAATCACCCGTGGCCCCTGCCGCCCCCATGCCCCATCGCATCACTGTCTCTGTAACCACTTCCCCATCCGGGGCTTAATTTGTCTCTGGGCTTGCCAGGACTGAGTAAGTCTGCTGTGAAACATGATATTTGTATGTTTGTTAATATCACATTTCAAAGCAGACTTACTAGCTAGCAAGTCTTGGAAAAAAAGCAACCAAAAACAAAGAAAAAGAAATAATAAGAAAAAAAGACAAGAACGTACAAAGCACTTTGTGTTTCTGTTCTGTTTAGGTCCAGCAAAGAATAGAGACTGTACATTATTTTTATTACTGAGTCTGCTAAAAAAACCCTACATAAATAAAATACAATGATTTGGACATGTATATGTGCATATTTATTTGTTTTTCCTAAATTTAAGTATTTTAGGAAAAATTGTCAGAGCGGCCACCAGCAAGAGTTGATGGTTGCACTCTGAGGCCACCAAAAATGTTTTGTGAGAACGCCTATGGTAATTCCTCAAAGGTACTAATTTTCTACAGAAGACGTTATAGTTCCTATAAGGGAGCAAAGCCAAGTATGTCCATGCTAAAACTGTGCTATAGCCACTTGACTGTGGGGTCTATTTGTCTGCGTCATTTAGGTATTTATATTGTGCTTCACAGAACCATAGAAGGCCTTCACCCTGCTTCACTACTACTAAATTCCACTGCCAAGCTGTCCCACGTGGAGCAGTCTCTACCCTGTGTGGGCAGTATGGGCTTCCTTCTCTTTGCCAGCTCTACAGCTGGCCATGCTGCACACAGTGAAAATACAGTGGCACAGCTACATTTTCGTGGCCCCCTACACTTCTTGGAGAATGACACAGTCTGTGCCTCCATCACCTGCTTTTTTCACCTGTTTCTCCATTTTATATATTAAAGAATATAAACAGTATAATATATATATATCTATACTTTGATGATCCATCCTGATTAGTCCCATTCCCTTTATGCTTTCACCTCATCTCCTCCTTTGTCCCTTTCTACTTTGCAATGATTTTTGTTTTGTTTTGTTTTGACTGTTTAAAATTTAAAAAAAAATGAAAACAGAGAATTTGTAGTTAGTAAAATAAAATAATTTCCTACTAATGTACTCATTTAATTTTAACAAAATCACAATTACAAACAATTTGGGTTCAACTATACACTGTAATGAAAAATGTTAGTGTCTTCCGGTGTGCCCAGTTTCTCATAAATTAAAATAATTTATATGAAGTGAATTTTTCTGGTTTTTATATTTGCGTAGTCTTTTCATAATTCAGTGAAATCTAAATTTTTTGCAATGGTACTTTCAATTGAAATGAATTCGAGTCCTGACAAACAATTTTGAGACATGGTGGACCACAAATAATTTTTTAGTAATTTCAGTTTTGAGAAACCGCACTCCCCAGAAGCCACTGATACTGGTAATGTTAAAAGAATGCATAATGCTATAGCAGTGTTTGGAGTGAAAAAAATAATTTCTTGCTATAAATTCTAATACTTTTAGAGATCTTGTTTTGAACTGTCTAGTCAACAGGAAGCAGTACTCACAACTGACAGCTCACTTAGTTCATTTTTAAGGTGCAATACTAATATCTATCTTAACAGTTATCTAGACTCTAAGACCACATCATTATCACCATTTTATACAGATTATGTAATTAAAGTGAAGTGATTTGCTCAAGAATATGCAGTGAGCAAATGACAAAGCTGGTGGTAGATTCCAGACCTCCTGAATCCCCTGGCTTGTGTCTTAATTTGTCTTGAGGTTGCTGGAAACAAAGGCTTACCTAAAGTTTGTGCACTGTATAGGCCTGAAACCTTTATTAATGGAAAAGAAATCAAGAAAAATACAGGTCTCTAAAATTAAATAATTAACACAAACCACTCTGCTGGTGGTGTCAGCATTAATTACATCATGCCCAGAAGGGCCACTTTCCTAAGGGGTATGTTGGCCAATTTTAAACTACTCCATTTGCTTGGACTTGGTCTATGCTACATGTTATGAAACACCTGCCCTTTTCCAAACCTAACAGGCTCATTTTTAATTCACCAAAAAAACATGGTTTTCAGTGTCAGGAAATGGGTAAATCTTTTAAAGGAATTTTTCATCTACTAAAGGGGTATTACTTTAAAACATGACTGACATCTGTGAGTGGCCAGATGCATTAATATATTTCTTCCAGTTTCAACTGGTAGTAGGTAAAGTCATAAAAAATACATAATTGTTAGAATCCACTGTAGGGAGCTTTCAGGAGAGCAGAGTACCACACATTTACGTATACACATCTGCCAGTTTATTTAAGTTCATGTTGCATAAATACCCCGGGGCATAATGTGGGAAAGAGAAAGGAAGCTCATGGATAAAGCTTACTCTTTTTCACTCTGCAATGCTCAGCTCATCTCCTCTGGGCTGTAAATTCCAATATTATATATGCATATTTTATAGCCGTGTATAAAATGAGGACTTCAGAGTTGGATATAGTTTCTGAGTAAAGAGTTATTATGGCAAATTCAATGATTTTCTGCATCTAAAATCTTACTGAATGTAACTACACTTATTTAGCTGTTTTAAAAATTAAAAATAGCCTCAAGTTTCTCTCTCTATATATATATAGATATACATAATTGAAAACTTCTGTTTTTATTTTCACTTAGCAGAATATCTGGAGGCTGATCATTTGGGGAATGGAAACTTTTCTAGGGTGTTAGCATTGACTGATGAGCCGACTCATAAATGCCAAGGGCATGAAGGGCAGATGTCTGAAAGTCATTTAGTTCTTGTGTGACTCGTTAATGAAATGACAAGAGGTTCCCCCTGTCAGTTATTGCATTCTGGTTTCATCCCAGCGAGTTCTGATTCAACCATGTCCGCTTGGAAAAACATGAAGATGCATAAATTAAACATCTATCTGTTTAATAATATTCCTTTCCCTCATACACAACCCCTTATTATTTGCCTGACAAACAATATACTAAGACATTATCATCTCTCTTGATACTAAGTAAAGAGAAACATGTTTTAACAATATATCTGGGAATGGACGCCTGATCTGTTGGCCTAAAAGACGATATATTTATGAGACTGGAATTTTTAAATGTGTAAACAACAAAACAATTAGAGTTGGTCAGATTTTTTTTTTCAGAAAAGAGTTTGACTTGGTGGTGAAATATTGAAAACTGAAATATTTTGACCAAAAAGTGAAATATTTTGATTCCAAAATGCCTTTTCAGTGTTCATGGGAGCTGTAATTTGGGTGCCTCATGCTCCCATTCTTCACTGTAGGCTGGGCTCTTTGGTGTTTTTCAGAATGTATCACAGTCTTCCCTCTTGGTGAAGGGAAGTGTTATAGCATGTGAGTCCTTGGCTTCAGTGCATCATGGATACCCTGGCCCAAAGAGGAGAATGAGGACCTGAGGGAAATGAACTACAGCTTCTATGAGACACCACAGTGGCATGTCTGATTTAAATTTTAAAAAATGGCCAAAATATTTCAGTTTTAGGTTTTCAGGAATTCAATTTCTCAATGACATATCAAAGATTTCTAAGGAAATAAGACATTTTTTGGAAGGAAAAAAAAGGTTAAAACCCTAATTTTTTGTCAAAAAACAGTTTTGACAGAAAAGTTTTGACTACCACTACACATAATGCTACGTACAAGACATGTTCCAAGACAAAGTTTTCCTAGGAATTTATCTAGCATATGCTACGTTGCAAGAAAGGAATATTAAAACAACGCAGCCATCTCAGGGGTGGAAGAAGGCTGTCTTCATCAAAAAATAAGGTTGATCTATACTGAGCTATGAAATGTCACAGATTTAGAGCCTTAGCAGCTGCAGATTCTAATTCTGATATTGAAGAAAAACTCTCCTCTTCTACTAATGTTTTCTGCTGGAACCTAAGATCTCCCTCACTGGAGTAGAACAATGATCCCTCTAGATCTAGTCTGCTACTGTCTTCGAAGCTCAGTGCTTCAGAGGAGTCAAAACACTCCCACCTCCCAATTAATGCACCTAACTGTGCAATAATCTACAATGGAGAAAATTTCTTTCTGATCCCATGGTATATATTTTTGTTGCTTATAAAATGTCAGATAAATGAAACAACCACCAATAAACCCAAAGCAAAACCAAACTTCCATAACTCAGATATCAACTAAAAGAATAATTCAAAGCTAAACACCAAAATCTGTCGCCATAATGAGATAGATAGCAATCTTTGTGAAACTTTTTGTGAATTTACACATACTGTTAGATACAGGTATTTTTTAGAGAGGCTTTATTATTTAAGGGGTGTGAGTAAGCTAAAAAGGAAATCTCAAGATGGCCCCTCTGGAGTATTAGAGAAGGGTCTGTGACAGCATCAATATCTCATATATTAGATTTGTAAGGTGTTTTAATATTTCCTAAGGTGCAATGGTCTTTCATGAACTGCTCAGTGACTATCTAATGAAGCAGGAAAAGTACCCAGCCTCAAAACAATAGGCATTGATGAGACACTCTCCAGTCATTAACTCAAACCTCGATCCTGAAAAACTCATAGCATCTTTGTGCTCACTCTTTTCCAGTGGACTTAATTGGCATGGGCCCCTATGTTATCCTACAGATTCTTGTAGAAAATATTCATTTTCAGTGGATGTCAAAACTTTAAAGGACCACCCCCACAACACATCTCATTAGCTGAAGAAATGTGACTCCACCCAGGTGCATTGGATTCAATCTCAAATTCGTGGGAAGCATCCCACCAGGGAAAATAAGTTACAATTTCCATTTCAAATGACAGTTAACTTAACAAAATCTCAAATGAAGTAAAAATGACACATTAACGGGTTTATTAGTGGTTATAAGAGATTTTTCATATTAGAACCTTAAATGACCTAAAATAACTCATTAAGGAGGCAGAGGAGTACTATCAATATCAAATCAGCATAAAATGAAATCCATTTTATAATGCCATTTTTGTATATTTTTAATAGGGAACAACCATATTGGAAATTCATTAGTATGCAGAAAACCACAGGAGCCATATGGAAATACATCTTACAAAGGATTAGGATACAATAAATTTTATAAAAAGGCATAAAAAATCTTTAGGATGAATGATCATTCTGAGAGTAATATGCACTAAAATTGTAGGAGTGGTATTCACTCATTAGTTGTATGAAGCCATTAACTGTGCAAAATCATTCTTTTTTGCATATCCATTTGTCACATAAAATCATTAGCTCCCTCATAAAATTGTTAGAAACGTGAAATGATTTTTTTTTAAATTATTAGTTACAGGGTGTTACATTAGAAAAATCAGAGACATATTACTTCATCATTTTCTGCATAAAAATGTGTCGGTTATGCAAAATCATTTAAGTTGATAAATAACTTTTTAAGTAGCGTTATTGTCCAATAGTCAGGCTGTTAGCTGTTCAGTTTCAATGATAATTTTAATGGCAAAGACATTTATTAGTTATGAAAAACTCTGAAATGAACTGGAACAAACATTACTTTTCCATCCAGTTGAAAATGACAGTTTTAAAAAGCAGTCTCGTTCCCTGTAAATGTGCTTCTCGGCGTTTGAATAGCAGCAGCTATTCCTATTTATTTACTATCATTTTGTCACTGCTTGAATTCTATTCATTAAAGCTTTCGGATTCGTGTTCTCACATCCTAAGATTGATTCAGGTAACAACAGGTTTTTTTTAATAATGTTTCCGGGAATATCATAGAGTTGTCTAATGATTTTTATATAGGACACATTGTTACACTAAGAAGAATGATTTACAGATCAACATGGAACAGATTACTTCTCTTTCAGTAGTCAGGAAACTTTTAAGTAATCTGGGCTTAATTCACTCCAGGAGATGCAGGGGGAGAAATTTGAAGCCCCTATGCTCTGGGAGCAATTGATTTCTGAGAACGGCAAGCATCAGTGCCAGGTGCTATGGGAGAGGAACTGGAAGTTATAGCCAAGGCTCATGGGAACTCTGCTGAGGGAATATGTTGATTCAAGGCTACCTTCCAACGATCCCCCGAGTTGGCCTGGGCTACTTTCTGGGTTTCATAAACCAGCTCTTAGCCCCCGCTACACAGCAAGGGTTGCAAGTACAATGATTGCCATCTTGGCTGACATACCAAGGACTGAACCAGGGATTCCCAAAACTAAAGGCATGAGCAGCTATGGCTTAAGCTAAAGAGTGAGGATCTCAAGGGGAGGCTATGAAAGACCTGTGCTCTGTGCACTGGGCACAGAACACACACCAACTACTGGATTACATAAGCAACTTGCACTGCTACAACCCCTGTCTTGATGGACTATCTATTCTTGATGGAACCCATTGGAATTACACATACCCCATCACTGCAGCCATCTACAAGAATTGTGCCAAAGAAGAAGAGCAGTGGCGGAACCCAGGCATTTAGCCTGACCCCAGAACTATGTGTAACCCACACACCTCCTGGGTGTGATGCTCTGTCCCATCTACTGGCACCAAGACTACTTAGAGATTAATGAGACTGCTCTACAACCTTAGCTAAAATAGGCAATAGAGGCTGATACATTTAGCTCCAGAGGTTCCACGTTCAATCCCACCCGCCAATGACTGGTGTCTGGCAGTGTTATAAGTGGGAGCTCCTCCGGGATATCAGCTGGGAAGTTCTGAAGCTCAGGATGCACTTCCTCAGCTAGGGGATGAATGTAACCCACACACCTCCTGGGTGTGGTGCTCTGACCCATCCAGTGGCATTGAGACCACTTAGAGATTAATGAGTCTGCTATAGCCTTACTTATGGGCCATGTGGCTTTTAGCTCATGCAGTAGTGGCTCATACACTAAGCTCCAGAGATCCCAGGTTTGATCCCACTCGCCAATGACTGGGGTATGTTGGTGTTATATATGTACCAGAATGTATCTCAGGAAGACACAGCAGCTCCCTCCTCCATAAAACAAGTAAGATGTATGCATGACATTTTGGCAAATTTGTTAAGCTGGGTGGAGCTAGAGGTGCCTCATGTCAAGATAATCTGACACTACCTTTAGAGAAGGAAAAACTGATTTCTGCTAAGAGGTTAAAATCTCCTCAAGGAAATTTTTAAAATATTTGGTTGGTCAGGCAGGGAGTGGATTTTATCTGGGGATGGGATGGGTAGTCAGCTGGGGAATGGGCCACCTTTGTTTCCGAAGGGAGCAGAGGAATTCAAAGGAAGAGGTGGCATGGTGAGCCTGGGAGGCAAGGAAGATGATCTAAACATCTATGAAAATAAATTATTTGTTTAAAATAGAAAAGCAAATAAACACCTTTCCAACTTCTCCATACTCTCTTTTGAATCTGTTCCTTGTTTTAGCTTCTCATGCTGCATCCATCACTGTGAGATCTGGGGATATCGGATTCAGGCAGGTTGGGATCCAGTTTAATTCAGATGGGAGGGTGGAAGGATAAGAGAGAATACTTTGGTGGGAATCACTTGTTAAAATGTTGGCAACACATCAGTGGGCTGAAGGTTTCTGTTTATCAACTGACTAGGTAGAGGATAAGCTGTTGAGGCTTCTGAGAAATGTCCTTTCAAAGTGCCTGAGTTCACTTCTGGTTGTCTTTCCATTAGGACTTATGTCTAATGATAGGCCCTAGACCAACACCTTACAAAGCATGGGTAAACTGCTGTGTCCATGCAGTCTGAAGTCAATGGGGCTCCACACAGGTTCATCGGTCTGTTGTAAATTGTAGGATTTGGGTCCCAGGCTATGAACTCCTCAGGGCAGGATCCTTGTCTTTTTTTGCTCTGCTAATTAACAAAAACGGAACATGAATGGTTGAAGAATAAGGAAAGCAAACTTGATGCATTACTTTTCTTTCTTTATGGCATCTAGCTAGAACAACAGCTTTTTCTTATTATGTACATCACCATGATTTTGGTAGCACACAGGTTAGGACATGTTAAACACTACTTGAATAATTGCTCCACCAAGTAGGGGAAAAAAGCAGGCCTGCAGTTCTTTACAATCCACTAGCAAGCATCCTGAACAGGTAAACAACTCCACTGTGAAGAGCAGCTAAGCTGCTGCATTCCAGCAACTCTCCTCACAGCAGAAAGCAGAGAAATCAATATGTTTTAAGTATGTTATTAAAAAGTGCTGCGGTTGTATAGTCATTATGTAATAAATGAATAGGGTGTTTTTTGAAAAGAAGCATGTACTACAGAATAGCATGCATCCTTATTTCCCGTGACTGGAAACTCTCCCTCTTTTACTTACTACGATGGGTAGGTAATTGTACAACTGCCTTCTACTGAAATATGGATGAGAACTGCTCATGGAGGTCATGGTTCTTTTCAACTAGGCCTGCCTCTTTAGCTGCCAGGGCAAAGGGCTTTGTATATGTAGTTTACAATTCTTATCTCCTCTTTCACCCTCTGATCTGAGTGCCTACTCTTTAAACTGCTGTCTTCCGTGTGGCATGTACACTCAGAATTGTTTTCCTCCAGCTCCAGTTTTACCCACTAAATGTAATTTCTTCCTAATAAAATGAGCCTATATCCTTCAAATCTCAAGGAGATTTTGTAATTTTGTTCTAAATCCAGAAGATTTTCTATCTTCCCAAATTTGATGTAATCTGCTAATCTGATCTGGGTCTAATTTACTTCATTGCTGAGAACTCCTAATATTGTCCACAAATCACAAAAAACTGTTTGGAGGGAAACACCAAAATAATGGCTACGTTTAGGAAAACAGCATTTATAAGGCAGTATCTCTTTGGCTGAGCAAAGGCAATTGTTCTGCAGAAGGGCAAAGAGATATTTCCTGAGTCTGACACATAAAATTAGGAATCCAGGATGTTGGGGCAGGGACTGTCTCTTTGTTTCATGTTTGTGCAGTGCCTAGCACAATGGGGTCCTGGGCCATGACTGGAGCTCCAAGGTGCCACCACAATATAAATAGTAAATAATATTGATAAATGGGCTATACCCCAAACACCCCAGTTGTGTGTGACATGGAAGCTATCTCCCATTGTGTTTCTCTCAAGTTATCCCCTCTGCAATAGCAAGCACAACTGGCTTAGAATTTTCTAACTCTTCTCTTTTAATGCCAGGTACTGTATTTACTTTCCTCCAGTCTTCTGATCACACAAAATAGATTGCTGGGCTAGGAGAGAAAAGGGACCTCTCTCATCACTTTCAGCTAAGTGGTTAGGGTACTCACCTGGGATGCGGGCGACACCCTGGTACAAGTCCCACCTCTCAAATGAGTTCTCTAATCGCTGGGCTATGAGCTATTCTGATGTGGGGTTCCCTTAATCTCTGCTGCTACACTGGATGAATAATTAAAGGTTCATGGAGCAAGAGGACTGGATCTTAGACCTCCTACATTCTGGGTGAGGGCACTAACCACTAGGCTATAGAGTCATTCACGAGGGCAGTCTTTCTCTCTCCTCCCAGCACCAAATGACTATTTATTTGGGCCTAAGTGATTAGGAGCATACAAGATTAATACAACAATCCTTTTGAAACCATAAATAAAATCACTGTGCTGTGCCAAATATCTCCTGAAATAGGTTTCTAACTCTGTTTTGCAAGCCTCATTTAAATCCAGTGGGTCATGAAGGTTTAAAGGATTGTATCTCATGCACAAAATGTCTCTTTTCTCCTTAAGATCTCCTCAAGTTACAAAGCTATACAAAACCGACCTCTTTTCCATCAAGTGGGAAGTCCACACTCCAGTAGCGTAGCTGAGGCTTCCGCAGAAGGTGAAAACCCTATAGCCTAACAAATTGTTCAGTTGCATCCGACGAAGTGGGTATTCACCCACGAAAGCTCATGCTGCAAAACATCTGTTAGTCTATAAGGTGCCACAGGATTCTTTGCTGCTTTTACAAATCCAGACTAACACGGCTACCCCTCTGATAAATTGTTCAGTGCCGCACATGGAAGAAATGATTTGCCTGCCTCTAATTAGAGATTGGTTTGAACCAAATCCCCAATTCCTAAAGCCCTAAGACTTTGGGCACTTAAATTTAAATCCAGATCCATATTATATGGATTGAAACTAGGAATGCGCCTACTTCTAAAGCATAGCTATACTAATTTTACCTATGAAAGATAAAATTCTTCAGAAACATTAACAACAAAGGAATCGATATTGACATAATCATAATTTATTAACGTTATTATTTGTAGGGTGACCAGACATTCAGTTTTTAAAGGGACAGTCCCATATTTAAGGCGTCCTGCAGGTGTCCCAACTTTTTCTTAAAAACAGGCAAATTGTTACGTATTTTCTGTCTTCCCCGCATCCATACTGGGAGGTTCTGCTGCTGGCCATATCCCTGCTTACCAGCCATCTGACCAGCAGTGGTGAGTGGGGGAGTCCAGTGGCCGATGATGGGGGTGGGTGTGTAAGGCTCGTGGCGGGGGGTGGGGGACAGGAGGCAGCTGGGTTATGTCAGTGGCCAGCAGCAACCTGGAGGTGTTAGCTGCCTTTCCACACTGTGTGGGCAGGAAGGGACAAGCTGCTTCCAGCCACAGGAGAGGTGGGAGATAAGAGATGAGCTCTGCAAAGTCACAGGCCTGGTTATCTCTTCCCCTCTTCTACTTGCCTGTGGCTGAAAGCAGCTCCCGTCCCTTCCCTCTCACACAGTGCCAAAAGGCTGCTGTTGACCACATTCTGGTGTGAACCCTGGCAGAAATCTGGGGAGGGACCCTGCATGCCCCCACCCCCATGTGTTGCCTTGGGAAGACGCGGTGCCAGGTACGGGGAGAGGCAGGTCTATCCCAGGGGCCCAGCCAGGCATGGAGTGTGGAGAACGCCGGGTGGGCAGGGAGGGTGGGGTCGGTGAGTCACCTACCACCCCCGTGTGAGAGAGCTGTACTGGAGTGTGTGTCACGTCTCCTTCTGTGTGGGGGTGGGGGGAGTAGTGGTGTGTGTGTCACCTCTCCCTGTGTGAACCCTAAAGCCTTAAAGATAAGAAGGTAAATAAAAAGAATCCAACTACACAGTATATCTTTTTAATGGGGACTCAGTCAGCTTGATGTTAATCTGAATGTTTGTACTGCATTGTTCTGATTGATCACCGTTGAACTCCCTTGAATAGGAGTAATTTTACCAGGTGTCCCATATTTAGCATAGGGAAATATGGCCACTCTAATTATTTGTGTTACTTACAATGCATCCTCTCCAACAGATTTTGCTTAAGATCTAGCCTGTGGGCACTAGTGAAAATTATTTTTTATTAATTCTATCATTTGATATTTATAATATATTAAGTCCAGAAACTCTTGCCAGCTTATGCAGGGTGAGAAGATTGGTGCAGAGCCTTGTACAAATGCAAAAGTTCTTAGCTTGAAGAACAAGTAAAAGTAACTTCATGGAAATCAGTTGGGTTACTGTGGACTTAACCCAGGGTTAATGAGAGCAGAATGTTGCTTTCTGACTTCACTCTAGCCCCTGGGCAAATCTCTACTGAGCATGTGTAAACTGTAATTTTTCAAAAGTTTGTAACTCGGCAAAATGTGAGCATATTTTCACAAAAACAGCAAAAAGCACACTCGAGACACAGAGGCCATTCCCTGCCAAATTTCAAGTACCTGCTCCAAAGCACAGGGGTATTAGAGCTTCTCAAAGAAAAAGTCACCCGAATTTTCTAACATGGGCAAAACAATGTATTTTTTCCCTAACCTTGTTCACAGAAACAGCAAATTACAGACCAAATGGTTAAAATTTGGCCAAGTTATAAACAACTGAAAACAGGGTCTTATAAAAGAAAGTATCAGACAATCTTAATTACTGGTAATGCACTAGCCTTAGCAATAATATATGGAACAACTTTATTTCATAAAGAATATATATATTTTATTCTGATTTTCAAGGCAATCTGACATGAGGTTATCAGATGAGCTCTGCATAATTTGTAGAGGCTTGGGTTGAAATAAATGATTGGCTAATGGTGCTATGGCTGAATGCCCCAGTGTTATATCTATGCATGCTGTGAAAGCAGTGATAAACATGATATATTTTTATTACCCTGAATGTTCTACGTGTCAATAAGATATTTGTTAAGCGAGAAGAAGACTCTGCAATGAACCTATAGACCCTGAAGCACAAAACACAGGCTGACCAGCCATCCCATCCAGCTGAAATGAGAGAAACATCAATCACATCTGATGGAATTAGGTACATATAGCTCATGGCATGTGTGATGTTACACTGTTAATGGCCTAAGAGTTATTCTAAAATACAAAGCCAGAAATAGTTCAGTTGCTTATGTTTTGGGAACTGGACCATGATTATAATCTGCCTAGTGAGCTAAATGACCTTCATTTGAAATACCTGGTGATCCTGCAACTGGGACCAATCAGTGATCAGTTTATGTGACATTCACATCACACACAAAAAACCAGAATAAGTAGTATTTGTGTAGGTGAAATATGGGGTGTCTGGAAAACCAAACCCCACCCAATCAGCCCAAGGTTAGAGTGTAGTTCTGTATCACACACAGTTGCTCTCCAATAAATGGGCTGAAATAACGACCACAAAAATTACATGGGTTGTTAGGACCCCTAGATCTGCATGATCTTGTACCTTGTGGCCCTTTCCGCAGTCTGTCCCTAGCTTGCTCCCAACACTATCCTTCAAGTCAATCTATGCAGGGCTAGGAGATTAGTGCAGAGACTTCTTCAAATCATGAGATGTAGAAGCGGATGGTGCTTCTGAACAACCCCACCATGGAGCTTACCCCATGCAGAGAGGTTGTGTGGAATTGCCACAACCAGGTGATTGTAACAGGCATTTTAAAGGGCCAGATCATCAGCTGGTTTAAAGTGGCAGATCTCCATTGAAACCAATGGAGCCCTGGTGCTATGTGCTAGCTGAAATTCAGGTCTTTCTTTTGCTCATGTGTGAAATACATGTATAGTGAACATCAGGTAAACTGCTTAAATGGAACGGTGGCTTCAGCTTGCTTTTTCCCCTTTTCCTTCCTTCATGCTGAGGAAAATCACCTTTGAAACTGCAGTAGAAAGCTCCTTCCCTGAGAAGTTTGAAATCACAAGACTATCAGCATGTGGTCCCAAATGGCAACTCTCACCAGAATTGCTGGTATTTATATAATGATTCAACATACATTAAGTTACTGAAGGTCAGTGCCCTATTCCACTAATCTATTGAGCACTTGTACTGCCATGAGATGCAAAGCATTAAAATAGATTTCTGTTCAATTACAGTTCATTTTATTCCAAAGTTAACTTGACGCTTTTTGGAGTGCATGTGTTTTGAAGGAAGTGAAGGTTGAGCCAGCTCGATACAGGAGGTGGCACGTTTGAGAAAGATAAGGAATGGTGCGTGTGAGTGACTGGATTAAATATTAAGAATGGAAAGTTGGTGAAATCTTCAGTAAGCTGAAAGACTGCTGGTTCAACACATTGGAACTGCTCCCCTTCACATTTTGAGAGCCAGTGGGAACAGCAATGGTCATTGATGGGCTCCTGGTCCACATACAAGTGCATCCTTTGTTCAGAGTAGGCACCTAGGATGCTTAGACATCCTTATACTGATATAATCAGCATTCTGCAGTATATCGTTTATAGAGGAAAACTGAGACAATTGCTAATGAAATTGTACTTTGAGCACCAAACAAACCCATATTCTATACGCTTTGTAGTCTCACATTCTAATCAAGACTGAAAACTGGTGGAAGACTGAGACAAGGTTAATGTGAACTAAATTCCAGGGTGTGAATGATTCCTTTAGGGTGCTAGTGAGTTAGGGCCAGGCTGTGCAAAGCAAAGGCTATGAGCACTTATGCTGGGTGCACTCATCTCTCACAGACTTCAAGACTGGGCCCCTAGTCTCCTGAGGCATTAGCAGCTTCTTGAAGTTAGAGTGATAGAGGACTGCATTGCCTGGATAATTGACTAGACAACTTTTTGATATGGCAAAATGCAGATGCTGATATTTGGCTTGGGCCCATGAACATGTATAAAAGCCAGTAGGATGGTGTGTGTGTCAACATGCAGCAAAGCCAATCTGCCATGCAGGTCAAGGGTTGCCAAATGTCAATCACAGGCTCCTGTGAGCTAACTGTCATGGGGATGCAATGCCCTGATCTCTAATAGGTTATTTAGTATTAGTGAGGAGACAATTCTTACTTCAAATTTAAAATGCTTGGGTCCAGGGTTCCCGGGCAGTTGCCCACCCTATTCCTATGCTAGTGTTGAGACCCTATTGCTGGTTTTAACTTGATCCTACTGCACATGTAGGATCCTCCTTTAGTGAGACCACTTTTCTAGTTACTCTCTTATGTGAGTTCCCACCCTCTCACCACAGAACCTCCATGAATCCCTTAGACCTCTAGGCAAATGTAGAGTCCATTTTTTGAAAACTTGACCTGAAGTGTTTGGAGAGGGCATTGTGGAGGGAGAAGGAAAGTCTGTGGCTATGCAGAAGAGGGGCTATGCTGGGACTCCTGAGAGCCCCTTGATGCTTGCCTGAGAGATTTTCCCCTAGTCTCAGCTCTGAGAGTCCTGCTCAGTACCTCATGTCAGGAGGCAGCAAGGAACAGGGAGTTTATTGGAGGTATAGCAGGAGGATGAAGAACAAAACAGTTATGGAGGGCTTATGTTCAGAGGCCGGGGAGGTAAAACAAGGGAAGAGAAGAAAGCCTGACTTCTGATAAGAGGAGGGTCCCTATTTTTTAGAATCCAGGAGTGGAAGGAAATGGTGAGGCTCCTGGCAGGGGCCAGTGAGCAGAGGAGAGAGATGGAAGTAGAGTTAACTTGATTCTTGTTGCTGAATCAAATACAAGCACACTTGCTCTTAGAGTTCTAAGGATTAACACCGTAGACATTGCATACACATTGAAGCAAATGTTTGTTACATGCACTTACATTTAGTTTGTTCCAAATACATGTGTGGTTACTGTACATAATTGCAGCAAGAACCTGGCAAACACGTCAGGACAAGCTATAATGATTCTAAGCAGTCATATCACTCACTATGGGTTTTATTTGCAAATTCATGGAATCAACAATTAGTGGTTTATATGCCTGATGTTTTGCCTTCATTGTCATGTGACCCTTAACTCAGACAGTAAAAATCTGCCACTCTTCTATGTAGCTTTGAGCTCTAGGAGCTCCATTTGAGAGCAGAATACTAGATAATGATATTTGTTTCTAGTGTTTGTCAACGTTTTCTAAATCTGCTTGTGCAATTTCTCTGGAACCACGAGCTAAATTTGTTTGTGCAATTTGCCAGAGCATACTGTATATGCTAATGAGCTGCAAAAGCAGGTTGCACAAGTGCAAACTGAGGATTTGCATGGGCAATATTGTCAGGCTGTTGCTTTGCAAAATACACTCTCCTTGTGAGGGCACAAACTCCTTTTGCATGTCAATAGCAAAATAATTTTTCTAGCATCCTCCCTGTAATGCAAAACATCATTTTTTTCATCTCATGGGAGTTTGCTCAAGCAATTTTAATAACTCAAACAAACTTACATTTTAGCTTAGGGGAGCTCCAGAGAACCTGGATTAAAAACAGAGGCAGCATTTGACATAAAAATATCCTATCATTTGATGGATGATGTTAAGGGCAGCATTTAACTTAATTGAACTAGCCCCTGAGAAAGTTGAGCCAACACCTAAAGAAAAAGCATTGGAAGAACGGATAAGTTGTTGGTGTCCTATGCAATTTGATAGTTCCAGTTTGTAATGGAATAGTGAACCTTTTACTGATTCTAATGTGGTGCATATCTGTAATAACCAAACATCATTAATGGCAGCTGGGGGTCTCAGCCTTATTCTTATTGAAGAGTTGGCCTCATCACAAAAATAAGTACCACAAATGGCACAGCTGGCAACAGTTTCAGCTAGAAGAATCTGTGGGATAAACTGGAGGCTTGCTGCTCACGCAATTGTCTGAAGGAGATTACCCATAATGACAAGATTTGTACCACAGCCCCATCCCCTAGGACAGTGCTTCTCAAAGTTGGGTCACCACTTGTTCAGGGAAAGCCCCTGGCGGTCCGGGCCAGTTTGTTTACCTGCCACTTCCGCAGGTTCGGCCAATCGCGGCTCCCACGGGCCGCGATTCACTGCTCCAGGCCAATGGGGGCTGCGGGAAGGGCAGCCAGCACATCCCTCAGCCCGCACCGCTTCCCGCAGCCCCCAATAGCCTGGGACGGCAAACCATGGCCACTGGGAGCTGTGATCGGCTGAACCTGCAGACACTGCAGGTAAACAAACTGGCCCGGACCACCAGGGGCTTTCCCTGAACAAGCGGCGGACCAGCTTTGAGAAGCACTGCCCTAGAATATAGGCCTGCCGAATAGTTTGAGACTAATGGGATATTGGAATTGTAATAAATATTGGTTTGAGGAGGTGGAACTTTTCAATCACTGAATCTAGCTACTCATTATTCACAAGTACATCTATTCACCGTTGACCTCTGTCTCTCTTTTTTTCCCCATGTTAAAAGAGCTATATTTTACTTTAGACAATACTCAGTTAATTGGCTTACTATTTATACCATGTAATCTCTGCTATTCATAATCATAATCAAACTGCCTTAATCCCCAGATTTGAATGTGATGCTCATTGAGAGAAGAGTATAATGATTGCTTTTCTAGTTTACTTACATGTTGTTGCTGTTATGAATGAGAAGAAAGGCACAGAGACAGAGTATTACACTTCACATTCACCTCTCCCCAAGACTGCCTTATATTGACATTGAATGTTGCATCCACTTCTGGTTATTCTACCTGACAATAAAAACAGCAGGGGTCCACAGACTGGTGATGAAAATGATTAGAGGCATGGAAAGATGTCTGTCTGAGGAAATTGACAAGATTGGGACTGCTTACCTTAGAAATGAGGTAAATAAGATAGAGGTCTATAAAATAATGAATACTACAATGAAGGTAAATTGTTTGCTCCTATTTACTGTTTTTCACAACAGAAGAACTTCCTACCACTCTAATCTCTCCACCAGATGTCTTTTGGAGGATCCTTCTCATCCCCCCTCCAACTTTCTGTGAGGGCTCCACGGGGGGCTTGGTCCCCTTCTCTTCACCCTCTACACCTTATTTCTGGGTAATCTCATATTCAAACACAAACTCAGCCATCTCTATGCTGATGACTCATAGATCTACATCTCTATACCAGACTTGTCTACTTCTGGCCAGACTAAAATCTCAGTCTGTCTCTCTCTGATACCTTCTTGGGGATGTCTAGCTGTCACTTCAAAATCAACCCAGCTAAAGGCAGTTCTTAACATTCACCAGCTTCCAGGATCTCCCAACTACCTCCTTAGAATTGTAGAATCATAGAATGTCAGGGCTGGAAGGGACCTCAGGAGGTCATCTAACCCCCTGCTCAAAGCAGGACCAATTCCCAACTAAATCATCCCAGCCAGGGCTTTGTCAAGCCTGACTTTAAAAACCTCTAAGGAAGGAGATTCCATCACCTCCCTAGGTAACCCATTCCAGTGCTTCACCACCCTCCTAGTGAAAAAGTTTTTCCTAATATCCAACCTAAACCTCCCTCACTGCAACTTGATCACTGAGGACAACACATCATCCTGCCTGTCATTCAGGGCATCATCTTTGACTCAGATCTCTCTCTCTAGGTCTTCACATCCAGGCTATATCTCAATCTTGCATATTCTTTCTTCCTAACTATCCCTAAACTACAGCCTTTCCTATCCATCCATACAGCTAAAACTGTTGTCCAGGCCCTCATAATATGGCATCTCAGTTACTGTAACATTCTTCTTCCTGGCTTCAACAAACACAGTCTTGCCCTGCTCAGATCCATTCAGAATGCTGTGGTAAAGATAATTTCCCTAGCCCGACACTTTGACCATATCATCCTTCTGTTTTCATCCCTCTACTGGTTCCCCCTTCTCTATCGCATCAAACGTAAGATACACGTCTTCACTTTCAGGGCCATTCATGGCTTAGCCCTGCCCTGCCCTACCTAGCATCTTTCATTCACTATCAAAATGTCAGCTCCCATCCTCAATCAGCCCATGAAGCTAGCCTCCATTGCCCACTTGTTAAATTTTCAAGCAAGCACTTTTCTCCACGTTGCTCCTCATAAGAACATAAGAATGGCAATTCTGGATCAGACCAAAGGTCCATTAAGCCCAGTATCCTGTCCTCTGACAGTGGGCAATGGCAGGTGCCCCAAAGGGAATGAACAGACAGGTTATCATCAAGTGACCCATGCCCTGTCACCCAATCCCAACTTCTGGCAAACAGAGGCTAGGGACACCATTCCTGCCAATCCTGACTAATAACAATTGATAGACCTATCTTTCATGAATCTATCTAGCTCTCTTTTGAACCCTGTTATAGTATTGGCCTTCACAACATCCTCTGGCAAGGAGTTCCAGAGGTTGACAGTGTGTTGCATGAAAAAATACTTTCTTGTGCTTGTTTTAAACCTGCTACATATTAATTTCATTTGGTGGCCCCTTGTTCTTGTATTATGAGAAGGAGTAAATAACACTTCCTTATTTACTTTCTCTATACCACTCATGATTTCATAGACCTCTATCATATCCCCCCTTAGCCACCTCTTTTCAAGCTGAAAAGTCCTAGTCTTATTAATCTCTCCTTATATGGAAGCTGTTCTATACCCCTAATAATTTTTTTTGCCCTTTTCTGAAACTTTTCCAATTGCAATATATCTTTTTTGTGATGGGGTGACCATATCTTCATGCAGTATTCAAGGTGTGGGCGTACCATGGATTTACCATAGAGGCAATATGATATTTTCTGTCTTATTATCTATCCCTTTCTTGATTATTCCCAGCATTCTGTTGGCTTTTTTGACTACCGCTGCACATTGAGTAGATGATTTCAGAGAACTATCCACAATGACTCCAAAATCTCTTTTTTGAGTGGTAACAGCTAATTTAGACCCCTCAGAACTGGGAGGAACATCAACAAAGCTACTTCATTGTCCTCTTTCAAATCCCTCCTCAGAACTCTCCAGTGCCATGGTGCCTAGAAAAAGTTTGACATTGGTTAGGCTGCTGGTGTGCAGTGAGCACTGCTTACCATGCTTACCTGTATTGTCTAAT
The DNA here is from genome assembly GCF_020497125.1 of Mauremys mutica. Lineage (NCBI taxonomy): Eukaryota > Metazoa > Chordata > Testudines > Geoemydidae > Mauremys > Mauremys mutica. The sequence continues at coordinate 34,516,655 of NC_059075.1, forward strand.
TGTTTCCTTGTACACCCTGCCTGTCTATATGCACCTGTTGTCTCTTATCTTATATTTAAGTTGTAAGCTCTTTGGGTCAGGAACTGTTGTCTTTTTGTTCTGTGTCTGTATAGTGCTTAGCACACTGGGATTCTGATTAATACTAGGGCTCCTAGGTGCTATGCTAGAAGTAATAATAATAATATAATTATATTAATAATAACAACAAAAACATCAGTGAAACTAAAAGACAGAAAATTTAAGCCTGATAAAAGAAAATATTTTAATTAATATATACATGAAATCCAATATTCTTATTTACTTACGATTAAATGGAACACATTGCTGCAAGATATCATGGAAGCCAAAAATTTATTAGGATACAAAAAAAACAATAGAAACCCTTATGGAAAAATCTTAGATGATTTGATTGAAAATGACAATATTTCTATGGCATGTATGGCTGCTTCTCTAGAATGTAATAGAAAATTACACTCCTGATTTAGAATTTTGTAGGTTGGTTAAAAAACCCTAGGAGTCTAGCAGAACCCAGTGATGAATCTGCGCTTCTAAAGGGGGAGCCAAGCTCAAGAAGCCAAGCACTTGAGTGCAATCAGATCCTATGGAGGGGGAACCCATACCAAGGTTCACAGAAAGCATGCATGATTGTATTTTGAACATATGCACAATCTACTGTGAATAGATCTCAAGTGAGTGGAGCATATTTTGCAGGCAGAGCTTGGGAGAGTACCACTACAATCCCCACCCCCCACTCTGACCCCTGGGAAAGCTAAATAGCATTTACTAGATTCTAGAGGCTTCTAGAATAATTACTGTGGGAACCTATTCATTTAATCCCTATTAAGTTCTATAGTATTTTTTCATAAAATCATTCATATGTATAATAAGTATAAATAAGTGAATCAAAGGTGCAGTTTTACAGTTTCTGTATTGAGTCAGACCTGACAATAACTGAAGCCCCTTGTTTTTCATATAAATTCTAGAATCCAAGATGATCAGATAGGAGTGGAATTTTGCCTACAAATATTGCTACTATGATCTAATTAACTAATACGAATATTACTTAACGTGCACCAGCTCCCCCTAACTGTGTGAAGAAGTAGCACAATCAGCCTTTTCGTATCCGTTTGCTTCAAAATACTTAAAGATGGGGAGATGGATTGATGGAATAAGAACTGGCCCAAAACTCTAACGAAACGTGACTTTTTTATTTTAGGTTTTGAAACATCCAATAAACATTAGATTAAAAATCTCCTAGGCCTCTGCATTTCCAGGAATGGGAATTATGAATTTAATAACTGCATGCAGTTAATAATCTGGGGAACCCGTCAACTCTCTTAGCATCCTGAATACTTTGTGTGACAGGTTGGATCACAGAAACCTCCTTGGGGCTGTCAACTGATGTGCCAAGATTACTTCTGCCCCTGCCTTCCCTGACAGCTTGGGACTCCAGGACCTTGCCAGTTTGAGCCAGACACGCTTGTCTGCTACAAATCCAGACCCAGGTCTGAACCACATCCCCTAACAGCTGCAGGCTTAACTGAAAACAGCTTAAGGAGTGTTCCTGTCTTTAACACTCAGATGCCCAACTCCCAATGGGGTCCAAATCCCAAATAAATCCATTTTACCCTGTATAACGCTTATGCAGGGTAAACTCATAAATTGTTCATCCTCTATAGCACCGATAGAGAGATATGCACAGCTGTTTGCCGCCCCGGGTATTAATACATACTCTGGGTTAATTAATAAGTAAAAAGTGATTTTATTAAATACAAAAAGTAGGATTTAAGTGGTTCCAAGTAATAGCAGACAGAACAAAATGAATTACCAAGCAAAATAAAATAAAACACGCAAGGCTAAACCTAATACACTAAGAAGCTGAATACAGATAAAATATCACCCACAGAGATGTTCCAATAAGCCTCTTTTACAGACTAGCCTCCTTCTAGTCTGGGTCCAGCAATCACTCACACCCCCATGGTTACTGTCCTTTGTTCCAGTTTCTTTCAAGTATCGTTGGGGGTGGAAAGGCTATCTCTTGAGCCAGCTGAAGACAAAAGGGAGGGGGTCTCCCAGGGGTTTAAATAGAATTTCTCTTGTGGGTGGACACCTCTCCCTCCCCCTGTGTAGAATTCCAGCTACAAGATGGAGTTTTGGAGTCACATGGGCAAGTCACATGTCCATGCATGACTCAGAACTTACAGGTAGCAGCTATGGTTCACATGCTGCCTTGAACATCCTCAAGTTGACTTCTTATGTGGATTGGAGCCTTCCAAGATCCATTGTCCATTTAGTGTTTCTTGACTGGAGACTTAACTTTCAAATTCCTTTCTAAAGAAGCTGCCCAAATGCCTTACTAAGGTTATTTAAAATCAAACAAGTACACAGACAATATTCAAAACTTTGAATACAAAAACGATACATGCATACAAATAGGATGAATATATTCAGTATATCATAACCTTTACAAAGATATGTTACATGGCATATGTAGCATAAAACATATTCCAGTTATGTCATATATACATTCATAAGCATAGTTTCCTTAGATAGTTATTAGTTGATTTAAATGAACTATTACCTGAGAAGACAGTACATTGTGATCTGACCTTTAAGAACATAAGAACGGCCATACTGGGTTAAACCAATGATCCATCTAGGCCAATATCCCATCTTCTGACAGTGGCCAATGGCAGGTGCTTCAGAGGTAATGAAAAGAACAGTGAACCATCTCCTGTCATCCATTCACAACTTCTGGCATTCAGAGGCAAGTGAAACACTCAGATCATGATGCTGCATCACTGACCAACCTGGCTAATAACCATTGATTGGATGGCTCTATCCTCCATGAACTTATCAAGTTCTTTTTTTTAACCCTGTTATAGTTTTGGCCTTCACAACATCCTCTGGCAATGAGTTCCACGAGCTGACTGTTCATTGTGTGAAGTACTTCCATTTGAAACCTGCTGCATATTAATTTTATTGGGTGACCCCTAGTTCTTAAGTTATGTGAAGGAGTAAATAACATTTACTTATTCACTTTCTCTACACCAGTCAAGCTTTTGTAGACTTCTATCATATTCCCTCTTAGTCATCTCTTTTCCAAACTGAAAATTCCCAGTCTTTTTAATCTCTCCTCATACAGTAAGCATTCCATACCCCTCGTCATTTTGTTGCCCTTTTCTATACCTTTTCCAATTCTAATATATCTTTTTTTGAGATGGGGTGACAAGATCTGCATGCAGTATTCAAGATGTGGGCATGCCATGGATTTAAATAGAGGCAATATGATATTTTCTGACTTATGATCTATTCCTTTCCTATATGGTCCCTAACATTCTGTTAGCTTTTTTGACTTCCACTGCACATTGAGCAGTTTTCAGAGAACTATCCATGATACTCCAAGATCTCTTTTTGTAGTGGTAACAGCAAATTTAGACCCCATCATTTCATATGTAAAGTTGGGATTATGTTTGCTAATGTGAATTACTTTGCATTTATCAACATTGAATTTCAGCTGCCATTTTGTTACCCAGTCACCCAGTTTTGTGAGATCCTTTTGTAACTCTTTGCAGTCTGCTTTGGACTTAATTATCTTGAGTAACTTTGTATTGACTGGAAATTTTGCCACTTCACTGTTTACCCATTTTTCCAGATCATTTATGAATATGTTGAACAGCATGAGTCCCAGTACAGACTTCTGGGGGACACAACTATTTACCTCTCGCCCTTCTGAAAACTGAGCCTTTATTCCTACCCTTTGTTTCCTACCTTTTAACCAGTTACTGATCCATGAGAGGACTTTCCCTCTTATCCCATGTCTGCTTACTTTGCTTAAGAGCCTTTGGTGAGGGATCTTGTCAAAGGCTTTCTGAAAGTCTTAGTACACTGTATCCTCTGGATCACCCTTGTGCACATGTTTGTTGATCCCTCAAAGAAGTCTAATAGATTCATGAGGCATGATTTCCCTTTACAAAAGCCTGCAACACATGTTTACCTTCACCAAAAAACTATGCAGTCTGGCCTTGGACCACATAAAAAGGTGGATGTTTCTACTCTAATGATATGGTAATTTAGCTTTGGCATATAAACCACATGGGACCTCAAAAAATTAAAATGATAATGCTGGTAAAAAATAAACCATAAATGCTGGTATAGTTTCCAGAAGAGAGAAAACTGAAGAACCTTGCAGGAAATGGGTACTTATTTCTCATCATTTTGGTGAGAATGGCACTTTTCAACTGCATGTTATAAAACAAATTTACAGCATCTATTTTGAGCTGAAAAACTTATTTGTGACTAGTTTGGAGACAAAAGTCAAGCCTCCACTGTAAACACGCAGTTCTGTTTCTCTTTTCAACAGTCATAGATGTTAATGGCTATTTCTTCTCTTGGTGTTATCTGCCTTTTCCTCCTTTTCCTTCTTCCTTATTCTGTTATTGCTTCCTTTCCTCCTTCTTTGAATGGTGTTCTTTTGCCTGATTAGTGCCAGTCACCCATGTCTCTGAGTTGCTGCTTGTGTAGCTGTTTCACTGATAAAGTCCACATCCGTTCCCTTTGATTCCTTGTTTTTGATTGTCACAGGGCTTTCCTTTTGTGCTAGACATACCCGTGCTCAGCTTCATCCTTAAAAGTGAAACATATCTAGGAAAAACAAAACTAAGCAAAAGTTAACAAACTCCCAAATTAAATAAAAACCCAAACAAACACAGAGCAGCAAGCAAATGACCCCTTTGCCCTCCAAATAAGAAAACAGATAAACGAAGAAACAAATAATAACACAAAATGTGAGCAAACAGAACATGAAGGATGGGGGGAGAAGCAAACAGCTATATATGGACAAGTAAACAGCCTTTGATCCCTATGTCTCCGTCTGTAACTTACAGGATAAACTGTTTTTAATCTTTAGAAACATGATTTATCAAAGGCACAACTATTACGTAGGTGTACTGACCTCCTCTGGAATGTGCTCCCCCTTCACATCTATCACTGAACATCTGTGCCATTCATATGAATGAGGTGCAAGCCTTTTTTCTTTCCTTTTATGTTGTGGTTTTTAGGTGATTGTTTTCTTTATTGTACCTTGGGGATGTAATTCAAAATTGTGTTCATGCTAGTGTCAGAAAGTGCTGGGCCATCATTTTTCTAAAAATATACATTAGCATCTGTTTTGAAAAAATATTAAAAATACAAAATAGAATTTATATATCAGTTCAAGAAATTATATCAATATTAATGTTTAGAACATTTTTATTATTTATTATCATCTTCATCATCATCATCATCATTACAACTATAGACAAAGATCTTGTATGAGATACAAAAAAAGACCTCAAATCATCTTGGAAAAACAAACAATAAACCAACCAAACAAGATGTTATACATGTGGATTGAATAACCAAAATGCCAATAAGTGTTAATGTAACATTTTGTTAGGAGTCTGTGGTTCTTCTGCCACATAGCACATTATCAATAAAAATGACTGATCTATCTATGTTATCTGTATCATTATCCATGTACTGATATAGTCTTCATCACCATAATATTCAACATGACTGTGAACTGCGCAGTTTGGGTCTAGAGCTAAACTTTCCCAGAGCATGGAAGTACCTGGTTCTGGAGTTCTGGTTCAGCTAGCTATAGTCATTTAAGCCCACTGAGTAGCCTGGATCTGGATAGTCCCCACACTGGGGAGTGTTCTGAGCCAGGGTTCTGCTGTGGACCTCTCTCTATTTCTCATTGGCATAATAAACTTGAAAATCCTTTAATGATATGGTGCTTTTTTGAATTCACTCATTCCTACAATCTGTTTCAAATTATCCTACGGAATGTTGTGAGTCTAGAACTGCATGGCTTGTATGGATATTTTGCTCAAATTCTCTAATTTCTACTTCTTTGGTATAACAGGAGCATCTACAGGGCCCAACTGAAATCAGGAGCCCATTATCCTAGCCACCTTACCCTCAGGTAGTATAAGAAAAGACAGACAAAGCATGGATGAAAGGAATGCTTATTATCCTCATTTTACAGATGCAGAAGTGAGGCACAGAGAGAATAAATGATCTGCCATGGTCGTATTATACAAGAGACTGGAACTGAGTTCTCCTGAATCTCCTCAGTCCATCGTCCTTCTATCTCAATCAATGGGTAACAGTGCCATTTCCAAAGGTCCTGAACCTGAAAGCAGCACTTAGAAGAAATCCCCTGAGAACATCAGACAGCTCTGACAGGTGAATGCTACTGACAGGTGAATGCTAATGTCATAGGCTTTAATGTACCATCTGCCAGAGGCGGTAATAATATTAATAGTGTCATCATCAAAAACCAACCCCTCAAGCTTAGAGTGAACCCAGCCAGTGAACATTTGGGGATACTGATGAGGAAACATGTCAGGTATCTCTGATTTAGCCCCAATTTATTTTACCTACTCATACTTCTCAATATTTAACCACACTAGGCCACCAGGCATAGATTCCCAAGGGAAGGGAGAGGAAGACAGGAATAATTTGGCTGCTAGGGCTTTGGGAGCACTAAGGAGACCAGCCCATGCTGGGTGTATTGCTCCAAGACTGAGAAAATGCAGGGCAGGGCTGAGACAAAGCCCTTGCTTATTTCCTTTGCCCCACTTGGCAGACATAAGGCCATGCAACAGCGAATGCAGACAATATCTGCTTCAGCTGCCTCTCCTAAATGCAGGCCCTCAGTGCTCCTGAGGCATGATGTCTGCTCCTCCACACACTGTCATAATGTCTCTGGGGGCTTCTGCTGAGGCAGCACTCCTTTCCTCCCCACCATTCCCTCCAACTCTACTATGGCCGTTGGTCACAGTGCTATCACATACCCCTCAGAGTGCTGACTGCAAAGGGAGGAAACAAAAAGGTCTAACGTTCATAAAACCAATGCCTACAAGTGGCAAATGTTCAAGAATTGATACACTGAAGATATGCAGCTATAATCTATAGCAGAGTGTGAACTGCACACATTTTGTTTGAAGATGTATGACAGTTTACAAAAATCCACTGATTGTGAGCTGCAGTTGATTTCTGTTTACTTTACAGATTCCCTTCCGTAATTTTTTAATCCCCAAACCTGACAGGAATACAATGGCCCTACATTTCAGGTGCTCAGATACTACCATGATGGGAGGATATAAAGAGAGAGAGCTAGACAGACAGAATACTCTCTCAGAATTTCCAGGGGCCTATGTTTAATATTAGTAGACTTACAACCATGCAATATGACACCTGGTAGTTCAGAGTACATCTTTCCTGGATTGTAGCCTCTTTTTCCTTGAAATACGATATTTGTCTGAAAAACTAAGATTTTTCAACACTGTTCTCAAGAATGCTATTGTAACAGATGTAGCAGATGCTACTGTCACCTATTGCTGAAGAAAGACCTTTGCTTCGGAAAAAGGACCATTTCTCATAACAAAAAAAAATGGAATGAAAAATTTGAAGCAGCTCTATTTGTAAGATGTTTTGTATAATAAGTGTATAAACAGAATCTTCCTTCAGAAATGTGGTGGGTGGGGTAGCCAAATTAAACAAACAGATCAGTTTCTGGTGCCTACATTACTCTGAATAAATAATGTGTTGCTAAGGAAAATGAGGTATAAATCTTAGCCAAATGGAACATTAAAAAGTAATTTCACCTCACATGCTTTATTCAAGCTCACTGGTTTGTTAGCATTGCGTTGATCATTAGGCAACATGGACAGTTTGGAAGGGTAAAGAAGTGACCCTTCTGCTTTTAAAAGATAGTTGTAAATGATCGCAAACAAGACAAAGCTATTTTATGTCTAACTGGGGTGTAGGAATGGGGGCACAACACAGTACAGAGTCAAATGGCAGGGAAAGGGTTTTGTGGGATATTCTCCTCTTTCAGGAATTCTGTGGAACCATGTGAGCACCATATGGACAGGTCTCACACCTGTCTGGACCTTGTTTAAAGCCTTTGAGGTTCTTTGGCCATTCTGATCTCTTCTAGAATAGAATTCCACAGTTGTGAGCCACTTCTAGGGAAAACTCCATCTTTTCTTGTTTGGGGTTTGTTTTGCTAAGAGGACAGTGGCATGCTTTGAGTCAGATTGTGATACTCTTGCTCAGGCTGGTTAGCAGCACCTGCATTTTCATGAGACCATTGATCTGAGTAAGTGCTTGGCAATGTAAGAAAGACTACCACAGTATGTCCCTTTCTGATTAAAGGGATTTAGTAATAAAGCCAAATGAGCTTTAAAAAAACCCAAAACACCAAAGACACATGCACGCAGCCTAGGCCACCTATAGCTATAACATTTCTGATTTTTACATTTCTGATTTCTTCATAGCATGACAATAGCACAGTTCTGCATTAGGATCCAAAATAGATAAACGGGAGATTTGAATAGACTAAAGTCTTTACTCAAGCAATACACACAATGACTTCCAGGTGGAAATTGATTGATATCAGTGAGACTAAGTTTGACCTCTTACAATTGTTAAATCAGTTTTAACTCTGAAATCAACTGTTACATCCCAGGTAAAACTAGGATAAGTGAGATCAGAATCAGGCCCACTGGGAGTAGTGAACACTCAGCATTCTCAGCATCAGCCTCTTGATTCACAAGATGCATTTATGGTTTCCATATTACATTATCAGGGGCGTCTGAACTGTTGCTGATTTTTTTCTAATTAACAATCCCTTTCTGTTTGCAAAATCAAAACAAAATTAAAAACACGGTATCTTCCTTCACCTTTGTTGGGTCTCTAATTTACTTATAAAATGTTCACATTGTGATTCTTCAAGCAGTGAACGCTCCTGTTCTTTAAGAAGGACTCATATTTTGCTCAGACACATAAATTGGAGATAACCAGCACACACAATTTACGAAATTTTAAACAAGAAAAGTGTGACTCAGTTTTGATACAATAACAAAGTCTTTAACTTTCACCGGTAAAGGAGCCTCTCTGAAGCTTTGAAAGTGTTTGGATTATTTTTAACCCATTATTTTTCATTATCAAGTTGACTTCATACCTGTGGGTTTGAGGGAGGACTAAGTATTGCAATAAACAGTGAGAAAGGCTGTTCCATTTTAGTATGTCCAGCCTTATTCCTGGGAAGTAGGAGAAACTCACAGGAGAAAACCTTTTCTCAAGATTTAGAGTTTGGTTTTCAGGTGAGCTCAGCTCCCATTTAGACATGTAAACAAAGTAACTGGATTTTTAAGAGTGCTCAGCACCCAGCAGCTCCTATTCTTCTCCATATCTTGATTGAATATATTGAGGTGGTAGCTTGCCCACCCGTCCGTCCTGCAGCAATGGGACTAGGAAACACTCCACCTGCTCCTTTAACACTCTGGAAGCTGAAAGACACCCAAGAGTACTCTGAGCATTAGAGCCCTGCTTCTCAGAACTGCATTGAACCATTTAGACTATCTTGGATAGGGTAGAGTCATATTGATGGGTTTTGTGCGGAAGGAGTGAGTATTGCTCTTTTCTGTGCCATAACTTTTGTGGAGATAAAAGATGGTTTCAGTAACCAAGGGGGTCAATCTTGTACCTTTCGCCAGCACTAACTACATTTTTTATGGCCAGATCGTGATCTCAGTTACATCAGTATAAAATCAGGAGTATCTTCCCTGGCAGTTGTGAAGTTATTTTGTTTATTTAACGGGTGTATCTCAGAGAAGAAATGAGTTCCTATGTAACCTAAATGTTTCCTCCTAAATGAGTCACCCTGTAAAATAGCAATGGTTTTTAAAAACAAACCCATGAATCCATACACAAATATTATGTGAAGTTGTGACATTAAATGTCTTTTTGCATAAATCTCACAATAGGCTTCCATTAGCAGCAGCAGAAACTTGATCACAGAAGTAGTCTGGGTTCAGTATCTTGAATATATAAATAAAAGAGAGCAATTCATTCTCAAATGTAATAGATATCATTATGGAAGATCTGGAAGAAAAGGCTTTAAAATTAGCAAAAAGTAAACCAATAGTTTTGTATAAATATGTAAATGGCACATTAATATTGTTAAAGGGAGATGGGAATAAATCGAATACATTCACTAGGGAGATGGGAAAGGATGGCATGTTACCATTTCTTGGTGTAATGATCATTAAGAAAGATGATTGTCTTTCACAGTTCAGAGCAAGGAGACCCATTCAGATGCCAATTTAAATTATAAATCAAATCTCCATCCTGCAGTTTCAATGTAAAGTAGTCAAAACATTAGTTGATTAAGCACTTAAGATTTGTGAAGCAGAATTCTGGAAGAGAAGGCACTTAATCATATTAGAGTTACATTGCTAAACAATAGTTTTCTTTTACAGCCCATTAATAAAAAATAAAATAAAGTAAAAAGAAATGTTCAACCTGAAGCCATGAGGAAAAAGTGTCTTTCATAAAAACACCATTATACATAATGTGGGATGTTCAAAAGCACTTGGCAGTGGCCTAACTGCTCCCATTGAAGTCACCGGGAGTTTTAGCTTTGACTTCATATGGGAGCTGATTTAGTCAAAGTGCTTTTGAAATTGTCACAGCTTCTATAATCTCTTCATTTGCCCATCAGTGTGGTAGATGAGCAAGAGATCTGAGTGGTATCCTTGGCTCTTTTACAGCAACTTCACTAGGAGTTTTGCCTGTCTCAGTACCACAGGATGAAGTTTCAAAGACTGTAAATAAAATTCTGCCCTAGGAAGCACATACAGGATCCCACTAGAGTCAAAGCAATCCCATGATTCAGTAGACAGTGTTTTGCTCATATCTCTCCAAGCATTGTAAGAGACAGTGTTAAGGGCCTGAGACAAATGGTCAGCGGAGCTTCCTTTTTCTTATGTGACACCTACATAGGGCTGATAAGTCAAGACCCCAAAGTTGGTTTTACTGATATCTGGAATCCCCCAAAAGTGTAGAGGAACCCTCAGATGGCAATTCTTGCTTCTAGCAGCCAGTGGTGTGGGGGCATGGCAGGGGCTGCACCAGATGCCATTAGTGACAAGGGGCCATTCTGGTAGAGGATTGTGGGAATATAATCCTTTATAATCCCATTATCCTTCTGTGCCAGAATGGCCTCTTTTCACTGTTGGCAGGTGGTGCAAATAAGAACATGTTACTCAACCTGTTCTCATTTACTTTAGAGAATAGACTGATCTCATGTCACCCCCAATATTGGGACAGAGGGCTTAAAAAGCTACCTCTGTGCCAACTGTCCCACCCATGATTTGTACTCCAAGGTCTGTCCAGAGGATCAGAGCCATAGACTAGAAAGAGTGAACATAAATTTGATCAGTAACCATGTTTGTAAGAACAGATTTATTTTAACAGAATTAACAATGCATTCTATATCTATTGTATTATTGCTCTGAATCATAGAGTCATAGAATATCAGGGTTGGAAGGGACCTCAGGAGGTCATCTAGTCCAACCCCCTGCTCAAAGCAGGACCAACCCCAACTAAATCATTCCAGCCAGGGCTTTGTCAAGCCTGACCTTAAAAACCTCTAAGGAAGGAGATTCCACCACATCCCTAGGCAACCCATTCCAGTGCTTCACCACCCTCTTAGTGAAAAAGTTTTTCCTAATATCCAACCTAAACCTCCCCCACTGCAACTTGACACCATTACTCCTTGTTCTGTCATCTGGTACCGCTGAGAACAGTCTAGATCCATCCTCTTTGGAACCCCCTTTCAGGTAGTTGAAAGCAGCTATCAAATCCCCCCTCATTCTTCTCTTCTGTAGACTAAACAATCCCAGTTCCCTCAGCCTCTCCTCATAAGTCATGTGTTCCAGCCCCCTAATCATTTTTGTTCCCCTCCGCTGGACTCTTTCCAATTTTTCCACATCCTTCTTGTAGTGTGGGGCCCAAAACTGGACACAATACTCCAGATGAGGCCTTACCAATGTTGAATAGAGGGGAATGATCACGTCCCTCAGTCTGCTGGCAATGCCCCTACTTATACAGCCCAAAATGCCATTAGCTTTCTTGGCAACAAGGACACACTGTTGACTCATATCCAGCTTCTCGTCCACTGTAATCCCTAAGTCCTTTTCTGCAGAACTGCTTCCTAGCCATTCGGTCCCTAGTCTGTAACAGTGAATGGTATTCTTCCATCCGATCCAGGACTCTGCACTTGTCCTTGTTGAACCTCATCAGGTTATTTTGGCCCAATCCTCTAATTTGTCTAGGTCCCTCTGTATCCTATCCCTACCCTCCAGCATATCTACCATTGCTCCCAGTTTAGTGTCATCTGCAAACTTGAAGATATTGAACAAAACTGGCCCCAGGACCGACCCTTGTGGCACTCTGCTTAATACCAGCTGCAACTAAACATGGAGCCATTGATCACTACCCGTTGAGCCAGACAATCTAGCCAGCTTTCTATCCACCTTATAGTCTATTCATCCAACCCACACTTCTTTAACTTGCTGGTAAGAATACTGTGGGAGACCTATCAAAAGCTTTGCTAAAGTCAAGGAACAAAACATCCACGGCTTTCCCCTCATCCACAGACCCAGTTATCTCCTCATAGAAGGCAATTAGGTTAGTCAGGCATGAGTTGCCCTTGGTGAATCCTCTCTTCTAAGTGCTTCAGAACTGATTTCTTGAGGACCTGCTCCATGATTTTTCCAGGGACTGAGGTGAGGCTGGCTGGCCTATAGTTCCCCAGATCCTCCTTCTTTCCTTTTTTAAAGATGGGCACTACATTAGCTTTTTTCGAGTCATCCAGGTCCTCCCCTGATCACCATGAGTTTTCAAAGATAATGGCCAATGGCTCTGCAATCACATCCACCAACTCCTTTAGTACCCTCGGATACAGTGCATCCAGCCCCATGGACTTGTGCTCATCCAGTCTTTCTAAATAACCCCAAACCACTTCTTTCTTCACAGAGGGCTAGTTACCTCCTCCCCATACTGTGCTCCCCAGTGCAGCAGTCTGGGAACTGACTGTTTATTGTTTATTAAGTCACTTCTGTTTAAATGAGATTTTTTAAGGTTTGAAAAAAAACCATCCTATTTGAATTGCATCATGATTTTGCCTTCTAATCACATTCACTGTAGCAACTCGTTAAAAATAGTTTGTTTAGTATAAGGTCTCACAGTTTCCCTTCCTTCCTGTTTTTCCAGGCCCTTCATTTCCCTTCTACCCCCTCATCTTTCTGTTTAGCTCCCTCACTATTTTTCCTGTTTTTTTTATTATTCCCTTCATCAGTATTAGATTTGTAAACTCTAAGGCCAGAAGGGACCACTATGATCATATATTTTGACCTCCTGTATACACAGACTGTAATTACTTCCCCCCAGAAACTGGATCAAAGCATATCTTTTAGAAAGACATTTAATCTCTTCTTAAAGACTCCAAGTGATGGTGAGTTTCAGGCTGTCTCTCATCACCCCTATTTTTTGTCTATCTCCCCACTTTCTTCTCAGCCTTTATACTCAACTGCTTTTATTTCTTTTCTTAGCCAGAAAGCCACTGTGTTTTCTTTCTCACTGAAGAAAAAGACCAGGTCTTGCCTTTGGCTATCCAGCTTGCATGAGTATTAGCACCATGCACACAGACTGCACTCTCATTCCTTGATCTTCTGGGAAGCAGACACAGACTTCCTGCTGTCTCTCTTCTGTCAAGGCTGTTCTCTGTGTGTGTATCTGTGTGAAGGTGTAGGCTACATCTGGTTGTAATATTTCAAACAAAGTATTTTTGTTGAAAAAATAGCATATATTAAAAAACAAAAATGTTCATGAAAACTTTTCAGTTCCAAGAAAATTTTCTGGCTGCACAAAATCTTTCACCTTTTTTTATCTCTATTGTGCTTTATTCTTTGCAAAAATAAAATTTGTGATTTTTTTATGGTTCAAGTTTTTAAAATTATTTTAATTTTCAGTTTGTGTCTATGCAGCTTTTAAATGGGGACTGTTAGTGACATGTAGGCATCAGACATGCCAAACTCATGAAAAAAATGTAGAGATTGGGCATGTTTTTGGCTTAATTGGCTTGAGAGTTACTTGTTGGCTAGTTTTTGGCTTGTAGCTTGTTGCTTATTGTAGCTTGTTGCTTTTTTTTTTTTGATCGGCTCCCGGCAAGCAGGAGCAAGGTGGGGAGAGAGTCAAGGGTGCACAGCAGGCCCACCACAGTCCCAGACTGCACACCGGGGGGATCTAGTCACCAGGGCAGGCTCCAGACCCCAGCGCTCCAAGCAGGTGCGTGGGGCGGCATTTTACCGGCAGGGCGGCATTTGGCTCCGGCGGACCTCCCGCAGTCATGGCTGCGGGAGGTCTACCGGAGCCCCGGGACAAGCGGACCTGCCGCAAGCATGACTGCGGAGGGTCCTCTCTTCCCGCGGCTCTGGTCGAGCTCCCGCAGGCATGACTGCGGCGGGTGCGCTGGTCCCACGGCTCGGACGGAGCTCCTGCAGGCATGCCTGCGGATGCTCCACCGGAGCCGCAGGACCACTGGACGGTCCGCAGGCACTTCTGCCCCGGCCGCGGGACCGGGGAAGGGCGACGCGAGCGGCGCGGCGCACCGCCCTGCTTGGGGCGGCGGATTTTCTAGAGCCGCCCCTGTTAGTCACATAGAGTGTTGGGGTTCTTAGTGATTGGCTTGTTTTGCCATTGTTTTGAAATGGGATTAGGTTGATTTTTGGCTTAATGTGAAGGTCAGGGTGCTTATTTATTGCATGAAAGTTGGCAACTGTGGTAGGCGTGTGGTGTTTTCCTGACACTTTGAATAGATAACTGTGCACATATATACTTGGTATGCTCAGTCCATCTGTGTTTCACACAGGGGGTCTCATCTTGGTTTGGAAAGGGTTTTTTTTGAGGGAGAAGAGTTGGAAACTGAAAGTTTTCAAGAACCACGAACAATTTAACAAAACAAAAATTATTTCTGTTTCAAAGCTTCAGAATGGAAACTTTTTTTATATTTTAGAAATTTTTCATGAAAACAAGGAATAATTTTGACCAGCACTAGTGAAGGCCACAGAAAAAGTTGTTCATAGCAGTACTTCTGGGCATCCCTAAGCTTAGACTTGTGACAACAGTAACAATTCTCCCCTTCCTGGGGTGGTGGCCCTACGCATGGCACAGTAGTTGTTTCTATGTCATAGCTGTGTGATGACCTATGTCAAATGCCTTGGTGGCCTTTATGTCCAGTATCCAATGGCCAGAAGACTACATTGCACAAGCTGCCATCATTATTGGTGGATAATTGTAGGCTCAGCATAGAGGTCAAGAACTGAATGGGAATAGAAAGTGAACACCTCTCAGCCTTAGAGAGAATCCCTACACATTAGGGTTAAGGTTACACGCATTGGTCAAGTAGAATGGGGAAGCTTGTCAGCTGCTGCTCATTCTAGTTGCTATGGACAACAGAGGCCTCCAGGATCCAGGACTGGCAGCCTGGATCCCTTTCACTAGGAAGGTAATTTCTTCTGCTGATCTAGCTCATAATGTCCATTAGTAATACCAGGGAGTAAGAGCTCAGATCAAGGGGGTAGACCTGCATTCTCGGTCTATTAATATAACGTGGAATAGGTTATAGATTAAAAGAAGTTGACAGGCAAGAGATGGGGGGAAAAAAACCTATTAGATCATCTAATGTATCCTGCTTCCAGTGCAGGACTAATCCTTACTGCATCTTCCCTAAATCTAATCATGAGCAAGGAAGCTGAGTCTATTGGTGTTCAGAACGGGTTTGGACTCCAAATAAAATGTGTATCCAAATATCAGCCTCCAGCCAACAGCCTAAGAGACCCCACCTTTCCCAAGGTATTTCTCTCATCCTTAGCTCTTACCTGGAGCTGTCTCCTGGTGGGAATGGTAGCCTGGTGGTTTTCTAACTTCTCCCCCATCTCTTGGGAGTTTTCAAGGGGCTCATTCCTGGTTCTACCTTCTTCCTGTAGGACAGTGTGCCAGTTATCTTAATGTGTATGACTACAGTACACTTCCTACAAACGCAGGTAAGCTTCTCAAGCTGGGTAGGATGGCTTTTCTGCCCCACCATCCGCCCAACTTAGTTCTGCCATAGTCACACTCCTCGGTTGTGGTCTCTTAACTCTGGGCATAGTAGACAGATAGACGGGGCAGTGCCAAATTAGCTGGAAAATTATCAGCCATCAGGGATGGTTGGTAAAATATCCTTGAGAAGAATAACACCAATATTCATGTTCAGCAAATTTAAATATTTAGGTTATCTATCCCTAGAGTAAACTATGGCAGGGAAGAAAAAGACAACATTTGTTGAATATTGTTATTCCCAAATCTTATCAAAGTTTAAGAATAAGGCTGGACTTCTTGGCAAGTACATCTGTCTTGTATAACTTACTGACTTTTTTTCATCACTGAATTGCATGCTTTCTCTAGTGTCCTAAGCAACAGATGTCTCATTAGCACCTGTACTATGCCAGCTTCTGTGGAAGGCTGCAAACTGATTAAACACATGGTCCATTTTTATCTCTTTATGAGTCATTACTTAAAGGTTTTATCACCAGATTGCCACACTTAATTATGTGTAGCCGTAATTAAATATGAACATTCTTAAAGTTCGTTTTTTACTTCAGTTTAAACCCCAATAAAGTGTTTGGCTGTTTGCTAATGAAATGCTAAGGTGAAGAAAGGAAATAAAATGGGAAAAGAAGAAATCAAATGGAATTTTCAAATGGCTATTTAAAAATTCTGACAATAATACCTTCTGAGGTATTTACAACAGAAGGGGTTTTTTTTGGTTTTGTTTGTTTGTTTTCTGAACAGAGATATCACTCTTTGTGCACTAAGCAAGTGCCAGGTGGTGAAGAATGTTCACAGTTTTAAAGGTGATCTACAAACTATGTAAAGCCTGATCCAGCAATCAAACCAGGTATGCAGAAGTCTGTGCCTGTGCAGAGAGCCACTGGTGTCTGCACCAATGCTGGAGTCTGCCCATGCAGAATTGAGGTCTTAGGTTCCCATGAAAATGCTGAATCACAAGGGGTTACAGGTTAAACCGTTCTCCAAATCAGGGATTAGTATGGATGTGATAGTGGAGGTGGAATTGCCTTATTCTGGAGAACTATAAACATGAATAATCAATTTGGGTCAATTGGATGTACTCAATTGTTTGCTTTTCTGAGACTCTGGAGAGGGAATTGAGGCAACAATGGAGAATACAAGTGGTTTATTTATCAGTTCTCAGTTGTACAGTAGCTAGAAAATGTATCATAAAGATAAGTATCAAGTTATAAATACAGGAGTGACAATTCTAGTGAGACAATGAAATATTAGCATAGGAATGAGTGCTAATGAATGTGTTAAGCATTTGAACATGCCCAGTCTGAGCAGCCCCAGCCTGAGTTGATGCCTAGATAATACTTAGTCCTGCCTCAGTGCAGGTGACTGGACTACATGACTATCAAGGTCTCTTCCAGTCCTACATTTCTACAGATCATTAAAGGTGTGTGTGTGTGTGTGTGTGTGTAAAATCTTTAAGATCTGCCTAGCAAACATTAGTTTTTCCAAATACAATTGATATAAACTTGTAATCTGTTGTGAAGGGTTAAAATCCATGTGCATTTTATATAACAACCTGGTATATGGATTATGCCAGCTCTTTTCCAGACCCAAAGTCCAGAGTAAGGTCAAGAGACCAGAGGCCTAGCAAATAGTGATCAGCTAAGAGAAAGCTGGGGTAAACAGATAATCTTGTTTTGCTAAAATATGCTTGGTCAGTAGAATTGCCAGGTGTTGGAGCTAAGAACTAAATAATTGTGTCTTATTCAGAGTTGCAGATTGAACAAAGAATCCCTGTTCCTATTGTGTTAGTCTCTTCTGTAGGGAACGTTCTTCCCACAGATCTAATCTTGAGTTTATGAAAAGTTGGCACATGTCAGTATAAGATATGGCATCCTTCCACCTCCCTTCCCAGGGACCTTAAGACACACAGAAAACAATCTTTATTTTCATACACTTTCACTGTTTCTTTGCTTTAACCCCTAGGAATGTACCTGTTGGACAATCAAAGGAGGTGCTCCATTCCTATGGACCCCAAATCAGAATTCAACATATATATTTTATACTAATAACATTTTATCAGAGTATTAATTAAATGTCAACTTGCTAACTTGAGACCATGGGCGGAGACATTATGTAACCTGTTAACCATTGGCTAATGTGCTGTCTTGTCTTGCTGCAAAACCTATCCCAGAGTGTGGAACTGCCTACCCCGTCACTTTCCCCTGCCCATGGAAAATCTATATATTCTATTGTAATCAATTGATTGACAGTGTCTCTGTGCCTAATAAGCATGGTGACACTCCGCCAGCACTGTGTGCAATAAACTCCTATGCTTGACCTCTACATGGTGTGGATTTATGTCCCTCACTTGATATGTACTGTTTGCACAACTCCTCTGCCATTGGGCTTGCTTACATCATGTGTGACTTCATTCACTCTTTCAGTCACCTCCAAAGATCCTTCCCAATAAACCTACATTTAATTTTTCCTCACAGGGACCAGCATTAGCACCAAATCACCAATAACAGACTAACTTTCCTAGTATGCCAATCATACTAAATTTCTTGAGTTCCCGTACCTTTTTACATTTTCTGTTGTACTAAATGTATCATAACTTGTAAATACTCCTTAAAACAATGACATACTCTCCTACCAGCTGTCCTTTTCCCACAGTATTGCCCTCCCAAGAGCTTCAAATCAAATCTAAGGGTCCCCTCAACTGCCTCCCTTACAAAAGATCAAAGCAAGGGCAAAGCCAGTAGATTCTTGAGGAACACTTCTATACATAGAGAAGATAAGGGAATAACACATGCCAGTCGTTCTCACACCTGAAGACATATATTCTTAGTGTAGCTTTTAAAGTTCCATTAAATCTTTCCACCAACCCATGGTGATAGGGACCAGCCTTTATATGCTTTACTCTGCATAATTCCCATATTTTTTTAGATACTACAGACATGAAATTTTCACCATGGTCTGTCAAGATTTCTCTAGGAAAACCTACTCAGCTGAAAATGGTGAATAAAGCTGTAGACACTGTTTCAGTTTCAAGGCTGTAGCTTCAGGGTACATGGTGGCAGAATCCACATCAGCGTAGGTACTCCACCTCCCCACAGGCAGTAGCTATGTCGATGGGAGAAGCCAGCCCGACAACGTTACTATGTCTACACAAAGGATTAGGTCGGTATAACTACATCACTCAGGGGTATTGATTTTACACACCCCTGAGCAATGTAGTTATACCAAAATATAATGTTGACCAAGACTGAGTAATTACCATTGGTATTAACATTGTGGCAGTTATACATATGAAATGAGGCAAGAATAAACCTTATAATGAAACCAATGAATAGATGGCTGGTAAAATCTCTGAACATGTATGAGCTTTTTTAGTCAACAGCCTGGAGTGCTGAATACTAGGAAGCATGCCCTAGGTAAAATGTGTGTGAGCTGTTTCTCACTTCCTGGCTTTGAAATTGTTCTGTAGGGAGTTAGGTTTTTTTTTTTTTAATGAATAGTAAATTCACCAAAAATGGATTTTGGGGAATAGAGAGACTATTTGCAATTTGGGTTGAATTTGGCAAATAGTTTTGGCTGACCAAAAAAAATCACTGGAAATGTCAAAACACTTAACTTTGACATTTTGAAAAGAAACCACTTTGCCATTAAGTTTCAAAATGGCCTTTTGCTTCAAAATGACATTTTATTTTGTTTCGAAGCAACATACACAATGTTTCAGTCAACCTGAATGAAGTGGTTTTGGTTTTACGTTTCAGTGAGAAAAAAGTTCCTCTTTGAAACTTTTTTGGTTCGGCCATCAAACCAATAAATCAACTATTCACACAGCTCTAGTTCTAGATTCAGCAGCTCCAGTATGCTCAGTCCATGGTGAGAAGGGCCACTGTGTCCCTCAAGTGCAGCCTCTTTGAGAGTAGCTTGAAAAATCTAACCCGCTCTGTGTTGGCTAGAAGAATAGTGTCTATTAGTGGTCCTGCTAGGGAAAATGACAGAAGACATGCAGGGATACACAGGACCACCTAGGAAAAAAGATACTGGGATATTGTAAGTTAGAGATGGAAAAGACCCAACTAAGATCACTGAGCCCATCTGGGGAAAGTGTAGGAGACAGTTCTTGATATATGACATATCCATAGGGAGGAAGGGCTGTTTTGTGATTAGAGATTGAAGATCTCTAGGCTCTATTTCTGCCTCAGACTTCTGACATAATCTTGGGCAATCATATTACCTTGGTACACCTGGGCTTGGGACACAGTGTTTCCAATCCCGTGCTCCTGTTGTTACAATTGCTGGACTTGGGTCTCACAGCCATGCTAATGTAACCATTCTACACTATGCAGACCCTCTGAGTCAGGTTTGCAGACTGACCTCCATCCACACTGCAAAATGACAGGGCTTGGCCTTGACTCTCAGTGGGACTTGGGTTCTGACCCATCCCCACTAGTAGGGTCGTAGGGCCCAGGTCGTAAGTGCTTGCTGATGTGAGTTGGATTGATTTGCATGTGGATGGAAGAGAGGCTTGGGCTCAAACCTGAGTCACAGCCCCGGCTTAACATGCAGTACAGACATACCCTCTGTGTCTTAGGCCTGGTCCACACTAGGACTTTAATTCGAATTTAGCAGCGTTAATTCGAATTAACCGTGCACCCATCCACACCAGGAAGCCATTTAATTCGACCTAGAGGGCTCTTTAGTTCGAATTCAGTACTCCACCCCGACGAGGGGAGTAGCGCTAAATTCGACATGGCTATGTTGAATTAGGCTAGGTGTGGATGCAAATCGAACTTACTAGCTCCGGGAGCTATCCCACAGTGCACCACTGTGTTGACGCTCTGGACAGCAGTCCGAGCTCAGATGTTCTGATCAGCCATACAGGAAAAGCCCCGGGAAAATTTGAATTCCTTTTCCTGTCTGGCCAGTTTGAATTTCATTTCCTGTGTGGACGTCGTGGCGAGCTCAGCAGCACTGGCAGCGATGCAGAGCTCTCCAGCAGAGGAGTCCATGCAATCTCAGAGTAGAAAGAGGGCCCCAGCATGGACTGACCGGGAAGTCTTGGATCTGATCGCTGTGTGGGGCGATGAGTCTGTGCTTTCGGAGCTGCGCTCCAAAAAACGGAATGCAAAGACCTACGAGAAGGTCTCCAAAGCCATGGCACTCAGGATACAGCCGGGATGCAACGCAGTGCCGCGTGAAAATCAAGCACCTGAGACAAGGCTACCAAAAAATCAAAGCGGCAAACGGACGCTCTGGAGCCCAGCCCCAGACATGCCGCTTCTACGAGGCACTGCATGCCATTCTCGGTGGGTCTGCCACCACTTCCCCACCAGTGACCGTGGACTATGAGGATGGGATAGTGTCGAGGGGCAGTTTCTCGGCGATGTTCGCCGATGGGGAAGATGAGGAAGGGTTTGTGGAGGACGAGGCAGGCGACAGCGGTTACAATACTGCTTTCCCCGACAGCCAGGATCTCTTCATCACCCTCACAGAGATCCCCTACCAACCCTCCCTGGCCGTTAACCTGGACTCCGAATCAGGGGAAGGATCAGTCGGTAAGTGCTATAAACATGTAAACATTTATTTCTTAACAAAACAGGAATAAAAACTATATAAAAAGAAGGTCAATGCATATAGGTATCGAACAAAAATCCTCTTGGGACAGTTCAACGAAGCTCTCTGAGAGGTACTCGAAAAGCCTCCTTAGGAGGTTCCTGGGGAGAGGTGCCTTGTTGGGTGCTCCGTGGAAGCACACTCTTCCGCACCAGGCCATCAGGAGGTATAATGGGAGCATCGCCTCGACCAGCATGGCAGCATAGGGCCCTGGTCTGTGCAGAGATTCACGCAGCATTCGCTCTCTGTTTGTCCTGGAGACCCGCCTCAGGGTGATCTCGCTCGGCGACTGCTGCATCTAATTAGGGGAATTACTTTAATGTTACTATTGTGAATGCTTGACTTTTCCTTTGCATAACAATGACCGTCGTTTAACAACCACGTGTTGTAGGCTGCAGAGGAAAAGCATACAGGGATCTTTCCCGGGGACAGCCACGAGGGGCTGGAACAGGGTCAGAGTTTATGCTTTCCAGATTGCCTGCAGCAGGAGGGCCCTGCTATCCATTAACTGTTAAGCAGCCTAAAGTTTCCGGTTTACCAGGCCTGGCTGCTACACGGAATCTGCTGTCCTGCCCCGCTTGTCCGATCTCCAGTGCAAGACCCCAGGCAATGAAAGCGAATGCCGAAAATTCGAACTTGTCCTGAGAGCACATGAGATTAGGTGCCCTGTATGGTCTTGTTCACAGAAACTGAGTAGACTGTGTTCAGTGTTCGCAAACATGTATCTTTGGAAGGAAATCACTTCCTTTTTCCCATCACACAGCTGCGGCTCTTTCCCGAACTGCCCCGGCATCCCCCTCACAGAGGCTGGCGCAGATTAGGCGGCGAAAGAAAAAGACTCGGGACGAGATGTTCTCTGAACTGATGGCCATCTCCAGAGCCGAGGTGGCACAGCAGAGCCAGTGGAGGGAGACCCTCTCTCAGCAGCAGCGCTCACACAGCGAACGGGAGGACAGGTGGCGGCAGGAAGACCAGCAGGCGACTCAAACGCTGCTTGGACTAATGAGGGAGCAAACGGACACACTCCGGCACCTTGTGGATGTTCTGCAGGACCGCAGGCAGGAGCAGAGAGCCCCCCTGAACTGTATCTGCAACCGCCCTCCCCCGCCACAAAGTCCTGTCCCTCCCTCACCCAAAATCACAAGAAGGAGGGGCGCTAGGGGCCGTGAAAACTGTCACTCCACCCCAGCAGAGCGCTCATGTACCAAACAGCTCTCATTCCCTAAAGTATGAGAATTGATTGCCTTCCTGGATCACCCGATCCCAAATCCCAGTTTCATCCCCCAACTGTGTAGTTGAGTATTTAAAATAGTTTGCTGTTCATTACTGTTTCCGTCATGTTTCTTTGCAGAAGACTTTGTGTGAAGAGGGGGGGAGGGGTTTGTTAATTGCATAGGACAGCCACCATTAACAGGGTACAGACATGGGGGCAGGATCAACAGCAGGTCACACACAGAGTGCAGTCACTAGGCACCCGGGTCACTGTGCGAGGTGTCTGCTGCCCCAGGTCAGTCTGGGAGGTGTATGTTGCCCCAGGATCCGAGCGCCTGGCATCCACAAATGGCAAGGCAGGCTGCCCTTACCATGCCCTTCCACCCTAGCCATGAACCTCTCCGATGCCCTGAGCCCCAGCCAGAGCCATCATCCACCCACACCTACTCACCCTTCCCACACACCCCTCACCCCTTCCTGCAAACCCACCCCTTCCTGCACACCCTCCTGTAACCGTCCTCCCCCCAGAGACCGCTGTAGGAGCAGGAGCCTGTCAGTCCTCGAGTGTAGAAGTGGTATGTACATGACTGCACACCGTACCCACCACAGTCTGCGTCCCTTGAACGAGAATTCGTTAGTAAAGAAAACTTTGTTAATTAAAAATGTTCCAATAACTTTATTTTTAAACGTCTGTTGGAAGGGGGGAAACCTGGTGAACGGGGTATGTAACCGCTGAAAAAAGACAATAGTAACTGAAACAGGGGCAGGTTCAGCTTCTCTGTAAAGAGACTGGACAGTCATAGGTTACCCTGCTCTCTGAGGAACCTAGCTTTCAAAGCCTCCCGGATGCACAGCGCTTCCCACTGGGCTCTTCTAATCGCACGGGTGTCTGGCTGAGCATAATCAGCAGCCAGGTGATTTGCCTCAACCTCCCATCCCGCCATAAAGGTCTCCCCCTTGCTCTCACAGAGATTGTGGAGCACACAGCAAGCTGCAATAACAATGGGGATATTGGTTTCGCTGAGATCCGAGTGAGTGAGTAAGCTCCTCCATCTCCCCTTGAGACGTCCGAAAGCACACTCCACCACCATTCTGCACTTGCTCAGCCGGTAGTTGAAGAGCTCCTTGTCACTGTCCAGGGCGCCTGTATAGGGCTTCATGAGCCAGGGCATTAGCGGGTAGGCTGGGTCCCCGAGGATCACTGTAGGCATCTCCACATCCCCAACACTTACTTTGTGGTCCGGGAAGAAACTACCTTCCTGCAGGCGTCTAAACAGACCAGAGTTCCTGAACACACGCGCGTCATGAACCTTGCCTGGCCACCCGACGTAGATGTTGGTAAAACGTCCCTTATGGTCCACCAGTGCTTGCAGCACCATTGAAAAGTTGCCCTTTCGGTTAATATACTGGCTGGCCTGGTGGGCCGGTCCCAGGATAGGGATGTGAGTGCCATCTATAGCCCCACTGCAGTTTGGGAATCCCATCGCGGCGAAGCCATCTATGACGACCTGGACGTTTCCCAGGGTCACCACCTTTGAGAGCAGTAGGTCAACGATTGCGTGGGCTACTTGCATCACAGCAACCCCCACGGTAGATTTGCCCACGCCAAAGTGGTTCGCTACTGACCGATAGCTGTCTGGCATTGCAAGTTTCCAGAGGGCTATGGCCACTCGCTTCTGCACACTCAGGGCTGCTCACATCCGGGTGTCCTGGCGCTTCAGGGCAGGGGCCAGCAAGTCACACAGTTCAAGGAAAGTGCCCTTACACATCCTGAAGTTTCGCAGGCACTGTGATTCATCCCAGACCTGCAGCACTATGCGGTCCCACCAGTCCGTGCTTGTTTCCCGGGCCCAGAATCGCCATCCCATAGCATGAACGTGACCCATTGCCACCATGATCTCCACGGCGCGGCGTACCGTGCTTTGTGAGAGGTCTCTGCCACTCTGACACTTCACGTCCTCACCGCGCTGCCGGAGCCTTCTCGCCCGATTTCTCAGCAGCTGACTGTGGAAGAGGTGTTCGATAAGGTTCGAGGAGTTGACAACGGCCATAAGTGCAGCGATGATCGCAGCGGGCTCCATGCTCGCAGTGCTGTGGCGTCCGCGCTGTCACTGACCAGAAAAGTGCGCGAACAGAGTTCCCGCCGGCGCTTTCAAGGAGAGAGCGCGGGAGTGACGGTTGAATGATGACAGTTATCCAAAACCACCCTCGACACATTTTTCCCCCAGAAGGCATTGGGGGCTCTACCCAGCATTCCAATGGGAAGCGGGGACTGTGGGAACTGTGGGATAGCTGCCCAGAATGCACCGCTTCCAATGTCAACGCTTGCCCCGTTAGTGTGGACTCACAAATTCGAATTAGTGTCCTTAGTGTGGATACACAAATTCAAATTCATCAGGTCGAATCCACAAATTCGACCTAAGTTAAATCGAACTACTCCTGTAGTGTAGACATACCCTTAGGTTCCCCACCACTAAACCAGGGATAAGACTTTCCTTATATCCTTGGGATATTGTGGGAAATGTTTGATTAATTAATTAATATTTGTGAGGCACTCACATACTGACATAATGTGAACATTAAATATGTCCAACAAATACATTGTTATCTCAATTATTTTGGTCATGACCAAGTATGGTATCAGTTTAAGTGCGAGAGTGAAATACAAATCCAAGGGGGGTAAACAACAAGAAAGAAAGAAAGAAAGAAAGAAAGAAAGAAAGAAAGAAAGAAAGAAAGAAAGAAAATTGTGTGGTTTGAGTGTTATACATTAGAGAGCTTTTCCCTTTAGCACCATGAAATGTAAGCCAGGGAATTGCCACTTTGCTATGAAAATAAACCATCCCTACTTTTCACAATCCATTCATGTCGACATGTTTTACAGATATTTATCTAAATTGGTGTGTCTGTTGCAGATGAATTGCCTTTTAAATGCTGAGAAAACCTAATGATCTCCTGTAGTTAAACAATCCCTCTTCTTGTGACGTCAGCCTTAGGAGCTTCTGAAAAATGCCCAGCACTTAAAAGTCCATTTCTCTGAGAGGGAAGCATTGATTCATCCTCTTATTCCCATTAAAAAAACAAATAAGATAAATGTACATTAAAAAGACCCTTAGGGAAAAGATGCATTGTTTTTAAGGTAGTATTGTCAATCCAGGGGCATTGTTTTTCTGTGTTTTTTTTGAGATATGTGCTCCCTATGAATGCTCCACTTCAGGTGCACATGTGCCTCTTTAGCCCTTGATTGGAGATTTTCAGGTAGGTCTGCAGGCAAACCACCCTCAGTTCCTTCTCTACCCCAGTGTCCGCTAGGGAACAGTTTGAAGCCGAGAGTAAGGAGCACAGGTAGTGGAGCATCCATAGGGATGCACATCTTGAAGAACCACAGTTAGTGCCCAAGGTGAGTAACCTCCTCTTCTTTTCTGAGTAATGTCCTTATGGGTGCTCCACTTCAGGTGACTTCTGAGCAGGATCCACAGAAGGAGGAGGGAGCTTCAGAACAGAGTTCAGAACTAAAGAAAATACTGCAGAACCAAGTGCTGCATCAAATCTGATGGCAAGGATAAGGGCATAATGTTTCTTAAATGTATGTACTGAAGCCCATGTAGTGGCCCTACATATTTCAGAAAACAGTGCACTCTTCAATAATGCTGTAGATGTTGCCTGAGATCTGGATGAATGTGCTACCATCCTAAGGGAGAGTTGAGTACCTGTGGACTCATAACAAGTGAAAATACAACCAGACATCCATATGAAACTTGAGTAGCCATTCGCTGAGGTATAAAAGGACTAGGATCACTTCCTGCTGAAGGCAAGCCACCACTACTGCTAAAACCTTTGAGAACATGCTTGGGGCTGATGATAGGCTGAAGTGAAGCACTTGGTATTGGAAATCATTCTGGCCTATGCTGAAGCATAGGTATTTCCCGTGCAGTGTGTGTATCTATATATGAAAATATGTGTCTTGTAGGTCAAGGACTGAAAATCACCCCCCTTCCTCCAGTAAGGGAATTATAGTTGCTAGAGTCACAATCCTGAGGCCTTTGAGGCTTCATGTACTTTTATAAAAGTTTTAGATCTAAGACTGGCCTCCATCCTCC
Organism: Mauremys mutica; assembly: GCF_020497125.1. Classification (NCBI taxonomy): domain Eukaryota; kingdom Metazoa; phylum Chordata; order Testudines; family Geoemydidae; genus Mauremys; species Mauremys mutica. The sequence goes on from NC_059075.1 coordinate 34,543,564, forward strand.
GTTCTTCTTTGGCATCTGGAAATACTGTGAGTAGAATCCCTTGACCCTGTGAGAGGAAGGGATTGGTTGTATTGGTCCTAGCTGGATGAGAGAGTCCATCTGTTGTTTCAACACAAGCTCATGAGAGGGGTCCCTGAAGAGGGACAGGAAATTGAATGGAAGGGAGGGATTGATGTAAATTGGATGATATAGCCTGATGCTATGAACTCCATAACCCACTTGTCCATGGTGGTCCATTGCCAACCCAGCTAGAAACAGAAAAGGCAGTCCCCAGGGGGGCGGGTGAGCTGGGCCCGTGGGCACATCTGTAACTCCAGAGGTATAGGAAATTTGAACACTTGGCCAACCCATGAAAACTGCTGCTTGGAGGAGGCCTGGGTGGTCAAGTAGGGTGGTTGAACAGGTCTTTTTCTCTGGAATCTGTGTGTCTGTTTTTTTTTCTTTTTTCTTTTTTTTTGGGTGGGGATGGGGTGTAAAGTGGGTCTATGGAAGCCAGAAAACTGAGCAGGATGTGAACTCTGAGCAGTCTGTGACCTACTCAACCTCTTATTTATATCAGCATTGTTGGCACTGTGAAAGTTCCTGGTGGCCCCCCTTAATAGCTTACAAGCGGCCAGTAGGGGGAAGCAGAAGCCTCACGTACACAGTAACCTGAACTTTTGAACTATCTTTTCTCTTCTGCCTCAAAGCAAAGAAATCTTGCTCCAAGCCAGTTTTCACTGACCAAATAACGGTTTCACAGGGTCTGGCAACCACCAATAAAGTGTTAACACGGCATAGTCTTTAGAGTTCTTTGTACCTGAGTACAAGGTTCTCTTTTTTTCTGCAGCATAAAGCAGTCTTTCCTTATCCCTGTCAGGCTGTTATTGGCTCTCAGCTAGATGGACCCAATATTTCGGTAACAGTTTCTGGCGACCCAGATGGGACTCTCCAAGCTCGGACATTGGACTTCGGACAGCTGCGGCGAACTGGGAATGGCACCAACGGGGTGTTTAGCCCCTCTTCCTCGCTTCACCGCGGCCCCTGGGGTTCGTGTTCCAATAAGGTGAGCCCTAATAAAATAAGAAAACAGTATCTGTTTCTGGTTTGCTATCTGGTTCTGGTTCTGTTCTGTTTAACCGGTTACTGTTGTTTTTCTGCTCTGTTCATTTGGGCATTAGGTGTGTGGGCGGAACTGAACCTCTCGTTCTTAATTCCTTGGGGTGGAAGTCATTGCATGTGATGAAGCTCTGAGGTCGAATTGAGATCCTTCTGTCCCGTCCCCTGTAGCGGTCAGTGTAATAGAAATAGGAAAACCTGGATTAGACCATAATTCCCTCTGCTCTCTGTGTAATTCTCTGTTTGAGTGTCAGAAGACAGATGGGTGGGTCTCTGAATAAACCCTCTAAGGATAGCCCTTTAAATTATATGTTAAGTAAATTGCCCCTGCCTGGTGTTCAGAAAGGAATGTCAAAGAGGAACCATTTATTCTTGTCTTCTGGACTCTGGAGCTGCCCTCTCCACTGTTACTGTCAAGCCGAAGAAGGGTAGACCTCTGTTTTTTGTCTTTCAAATAATAAAAAAACACTGATGCCAGCTGAGCAGCATTCAACGTACCATGCATTTACTAGCACAATAGGAATTATGTTTTGTGTTCTATGTCCTGTCTTGTGGGGTTTGTCTCGTGGCCAGAATTGTTGTGTTTAATATTTTCATAGAATGGTCTAGTTTAAAATCAAACAAAAGGGTTAAAATGCAAATACTTGTTTTATTCAACTTAAAATACAAAATGTTTAAATAAATCAAAAAAATGTAATATACTAAAGTCTAATAAATTTCCTTAAGTAAAAAAAACTTCATTGGTCAAATCTTTTAATTAAAAAAATTATTATTAAAATTTGCATTCCAACAGTCTTTGGAAGCAAGAACATAAAAAGTTAACCCACTCCCCATATTGTACATGGGATCCTTCTGGCTACCTCAGATTTCTAGCCAGAGGGCTGGGAATGGTGAAAAGCTATTGAACAAAAGGTTGTATTTTAATAAACTCCTCAAAGTGGGTGTGCTTGTCCTGGCTTGTTGCTCCAAAGTTCTGTAATAAGTTATTTTAATAAAAGGGTATATGTGGCATACATTAAATAATAAAACTAATGTACTGTATAATGACATGTTTATGTGTTTATGGTTGGAAAAAGGTGTATAAATAAAAAGTGGAAGTTTCCTTTGTAGGTTAAAAAAAGCCAAAAAAAAACAACAACCAACAACCCCAAAATAAATTAACTAAAAAAAATAGCTAGCAAGCTCAGGCTAAAAATAAGACACTGGCCCCATTCAAGGACACTGCTCACAGCTAAGACTTGGCTAACTACCAAGAAAAGGGGTGCGGGGCTTGAATGTGCCCAAGCAGCTATAAAATCTGCAAAACACTGCCAGGTATTAATGAAATGTGTTAGGTTTCTTTTCTCACAGGTAAAGAAGCACTACCCAAAGACCCTAGCAGCCCTGCCACTCCTTGGAACCACAAAACTGGATCTATGTAAAGGTCCACCAACGAAAGACTGCTTTGGCTCTATGCTGAAAAGGCCCTTATTAAGTCCTGCTGACTACCAACACCGCTGTAAAGTGCCAAAGACTGACTGCTTGGACCCATGATTCTCACTGCAAAAAGACCCCTCTACCTCAGGAGGATTCTCCTACTAATTAGCCTATTCCTCCTTCTAGCTCTACTGTGCCTTCTGGACAGCAGGGAAAAAGGACAAGGTGAAGTGCTAGTAACCTCTCCCTTGTCCACTGACAGATCTACTGTGCCTTTGAATTTTTCAAGAAGAAGCAAAACCATTACAGGGTGATGTGCTGGTAACCTCTTTCCTGTAGGATGCTGAACCACAACTGTTTCGGGAAAGAAGAAGGAACACTCACTCCACTGACATTGCCAAAGTCCAGGAATTCCTGACCAAAAAGAACATTAAAAACTAATCCTAGTAAAAAAAACAAAAAATTATACACTGGCAGGAAAAATTTGTGAGACCCCTGCTTGGGAATGTGGTATTAATTAAACTTTGGGGTTTATTCTGCAGGCTGCGCCCTTTGTTCTGGATAAATCCTTCAGCATGTATTGCCCTCCCTAATTAAATTTTAAATGACATTGCCCTTATCCGGTTTCCAAATCACTTCTACATACCCAAATTGCTCACAACGGGCTGCCATTAGATTAGCACAACAGAGAGCCTGGGTAATTTCCTCTGGAAGAAGAGGAAATTGACCAGATCCCTGTAGGATAGGACCAATAGTGCAGCAGCCATTTAAAATATTCTTAAAAGCCAAAAACATAATAAAAAATTGGGCCAACTAGAAAAGGCCACTAGCCTTATTTCTGGAGCTCAGCTAACCCAAGTACAGGCTAAAATGTACTAAAAGTAATACCTTTTATGTCCATGCTAATTATGCATTGTCATTACATCCAATCAAAACCCCAAGGTTAAAACATTTGATGTAGAATCTGAGATCCATGGCTTAATGCAAATAAAGGTTTAAAAATATTTGTTGTACTAAAAGTACAAAGTACAAAAAAAACTGACAGGGATTTGTAGGGGATCTTCATGCACAACAGTCTCTGTTAGCCAAAGTTAGGCTAGCTGTAACCCTAATAATGTGAGATTTGTAGAAGCAAGAATAGTGTAAAGCAAGTAGAAAACAACTGTGTACTAAGTTGTTTCAACCTTGTGTAAATAATGTGTAGATAGACTGGCGTCTCTCAAAAGTAAAAAAACCAAAATATCAGAATGACCTATGTATAAACAAAATGCAACTGTTGCTTATTATTGTCTGTAACAAAAGTATAAATGCTGCTGTTGTATTTCATGCTGTATCTCTTAATCACACCTTTAGTTTTAAGGACCTCCTCCCAGACCTTGGGTCATGGTTTACTGGCCTTTTCCGTACAATTGTTAAATGGATTATTTTCTTTCTGTTCTTCTTATTTATTGTTTGGGTAATAATGCAATGTGCAAAATGTCTGTGTAATGCTGTAACCAGAAGCTCTGCTGTCCGTAAGAAAGCCCAGTACCTGTCTCTTCAGCTTAATCGTAAATTACGTAACGGGCCTGACAATCTGGGCTTGCCAGGCCTGAAGGGGGGACTGTGAAAGTTACTGGTGGCCCCCCTTAATAGCTTACAAGCGGCCAGCAGGGGGAAGCAGAAGCCTCACGTATACAGGAACCTGAACTTTTGAACTATCTTTTCTCTTCTGCCTCAAAGCAAAGAAATCTTGCTCCAAGCCAATTTTCACTAACCAAATAACGGTTTCACGGGGTCTGGCAACCACCAATAAAGTGTTAACACGGCATAGTCTTTGTCTAAAAGTGCATAAAAAGTTTGTAAAACTTGTGTGCAGCAGAGTTCTTTGTACCTGAGTACAAGGCTCTCCTTTTTTCCTGCAGAATAAAGCAATCTTTCCTTATCCCTGTCAGGCTGTTATTGGCTCTCAGCTAGACGGACCCGATATTTCGGTAACAGCACCAAACAAATGATCCGCATCTTCAACCAGTAACTGGTTCTCGACCTTTAGCGAAGTAGCTGCCACAAGAACACAAGGAGCAATTCCAGTCTATCTTCAACTGTGGTGTGATCATCATCGTCAGTACCATCAGCATCAGCGACCGTGGCCGCAGCTACTGCATCAGAACCAGCTCCCTTCTTGGCACTGCAGGAATTCCAATATTGTAAGGACCTTTTGGAATTGGATGAACCACGGTCCTAATTCTTCAGTGACTTTTGATACCAAGACCCCAATATTGGGCTATTTACCTCCAGCACTACTTTATGCCAGCAATTTATAACAGTTAGAGGAGCCAAAAGAGGTACTGTAGTTTAATGGAGGATTGGCACAGTGCTGCTCTGCTCTGTCATGCCACATGCTTATCCCAGGATGAGCGTGGGGTGCCTGGCTTCTGGTAGTGAAGTGTTTCCCTCCTTAAGTCATCCTCATAAGAAGTTTTGTTGCTAGAAAGCCATTTCCATTATGAGTCTGGATAATGTGTTTTTATTTAAAATAAGAAATGTTAATTAATGAACTTACAAGTGATGAACAAAGCTACCTACATTATATCAAAGACTGGATGTCATGTTAAATTTACAGGCTGAAAAAACAATGTGAAGTGACAGTCTTCAAGGTAAACCTAGGCAAAGTACGTCATAAGAACTGAATGGATACGGGACTTGTTAATTACTTGATTAGAAGTACATAGACACAGCTCAGAAATAGACACAAATTATTCCAATCACATAACTAAGGAAAGAAAAAAGAAAGGAAAGATCAATACTGCTGTTTCATCCTACTAATGTCAAACCAAGCTAAGAATGCTGAAGGTAAATTTATATGGGCCTGATTCTGATGAGCTTCCCAACGTTAATTTGTCCCACATTTATGTCATTGGGACTACTCACATGAGTAACTGCTACTTAGGGCTCAGTGCTGCTGCTCTTACTCTGTGTAAGGATGAGAACAACAGTGGAGATAATACAAATAGAGATCGGGGAGTAGATAGGAGAGGCTGAAGCCTATCAGACAGACTACAAGCTATTTGGGGAGACTAATGAATGCATCTTGGTGGTAACAATTCTGAAAAGTATTTATTATTATTTGTTTGTATTGTATAAGAGCTACACTTCATGTATAACCAGGGGTGGCTCCAGGCACCAGCACGCCAAGCACGTGCTTGGGGCGGCAAGCCACGGGGGGCGCTCTGCCGGTCGCCGTGAGGGCGGCAGGCAGGCTGCCTTTGGCAGCATGCCTGCGGAGGGTCCGCTGGTCCCGTGGCTTCGGCGGACCTCCCACAGGCAGGAGGTCCGCCGAAGCCGCGGGACCAGCGGACCCTCCGCAGGCAAGCCGCCAAAGGCAGCCTGCCTGCCGTGCTTGGGGCGGCAAAATACCTAGAACCGCCCCTCTGTATAATCTAAAAGGGTTTTGAGAAGGGAATCAATGGAAGAAAGGTAAAGACATGGTGGGGAAAGCCAGGAAATCATAGCTTCAAAGTCATAATCAGGGCCTCATTTTTAAATGTCTCTGTATCAGAGGAAAATCTGTAAAACACGGGAGTAAAATACAGCTAGACGCCTGTTCTGCAGTCAGTATGGATGAGTTCCACCTTTGGGGTTTCCGACATCCTTAGGGATGGCAGGGACATTGTGAACAGCAGCATCTGCCCTGTTTCACCTGTTCCTACCACTGTAATTTGTTTATTATTTGTTTGCTCTGTTGAAGTCAATGACCAATGTTTTGACTGAACCTTTAATAAGTATTTCTGCAGCCACGTAAAGAGCGATATTGATGTGCTGTCCTGCATTTTCATGAAAACTATTAAACTGGAGCGCAGGACATTAAATTGCCATTGTACAGCTGCAGAAAAGCTTTAAAAGAGGCTGTGCTTAGCAAGCATCATTTGCTTCAGTGAAAAGCCAATCTCTGCTAAAGGGCAGGAAGCCAAGGCATCAGGGCGAGAGGAGGAAAGGGATCTTACTCTCCTGTTTGTGCATAACTTATCTAAGGGATTAGGCAGCAGTTGTGCTTATCATGCTGACCAGCATCATCTTACTGTTTCCTTGTGCTCTCCCCGTTTGGTGTATCCATCTGTTGTCTCTTGTTTTATGCTTAGATTGTAAGCTCTCCAGGGCAGGTACTGTCTCCTATATGTTTGTATAGTGCCTAGAACAGGGATTGGCATCCTTTGGCACATGGCCCACCAGGGAAATCTGCTGGTGGGCCGGGCCAGTTTGTTTACCTGCAGCGTTCGCAGGTTCAGCCAACCACAGCACTTCCCTCAGCCCACGCCGCTTCCCGCAGCCCCCACTGGCCTGGCACGGCAAACCACGGCCAGTGGGAGCTGCTCTAGGCTGAATCTGCAGGTAAACAAACTGGCCCGGCCCGCCAGCAGATTTCCCTGGTGGGCCACATGCCAAAGGATGCCAATCCCTGACCTAGAACAATGAGCTGCTTGGCACTAATGAAAGATAAATAATAATCAATAAAAATAAAGTGGAAAGATTATAATATTTGTTTCTATTTTATTTGTACTAGTTATAAGATGAAGAAATCAGACTTTTGAAATCCTGGTTAGTCAGGTAGTTTCCAGTTCTCTTCTTGAACATGATCATATGTGAGCCTATCATGCTGCTATAGAGGGCCTGCTTAAATTTCATAAATACACTGGACTGAATTCATCCCTGGGGCAATTCCAAAGGCTCTACCTCACACCAGGAATTAATGTGTCCAGCCTGTTTAATTCTCTTCTGCCTTGCTACCTCAATCCAGGGACCCATGCTAGAGGAAAAGTGTGTATGTTGAGTATTTCTAAGGCCCCTATCATCATAGTATCTATAAGGAGCCTTATTGCATCTGATACATTTTTTTCTTTTTCTTCTTAAAATGTTCTCCACATATATCAGACCTCACCTTATGCATCTTTACTTTCAGTAACTTTTTAATCTCCCAGATGTCTGCACGCTGCAGAAGACTAGCTCAGGCATTTTTTTTAATACTTCATGGTCCACATACATAGCCATCATCTTATTGCATATATGTGGCTAGAGAAAAAGCACTCACAAACTCAACCTTCCAGTACTTAGGTCTGACGTAGTACATCTTAAAGACTCTCTCTCTCTTCATACCTTTATCTCAGGATTGGGATGCTCAGGTTACCAGTAAGTAGGTTGTTATATTTAGGAGTAATAGAGGGCTCTCAGTTTTGGCCCTCTGTTTTTCTTCTTGCTCTTCTAAAGCCAGAATCTGTTGATCTTCCGGATACATTGTCAGCTCACTCAGGCCTAAGTAGGTGGTTTGATGGGGGTCTACATTTTTTTTTAGGGTATTAGGTCACACTGGTTCAATTGATGACTGTATACACTGCATGATATTTTATGTGCACATGCCTTACAACCACAATAGGCATATTTTTATAGATCAAGGAAAAGACCCACTAGTTCACTATCCTAATATGTGAATTATGTGATGATAGTCAGCAACAGAGGGCTGCAAAACAAGCCCTTACACACAAACACGCAGACTAGAGCTGGGTGAAAAATTTCAATCAAAACTTATTTTTGGAGAAAAATGAAGATTCTATGACACTGAAACATTTAACAAATTCTTGCCATTTTTGCAGAATTGTTTCTGTAAAAATACCCAAACCCCTACAGAAAATTCAGAAAAAAAATCAAAACATTTTGTCTTGACATTTCTGAAATGAAACATTTCAGATTTTTAGCACCAAATGACTTTTTGTTTCACAATGGCCTTCAAATTTTATTTTTAAACATGCTTGAAATCAAAAGATAACGTTTTAGAAAAATTTGCTTTCCGTGCTACTCAAACTGAACTTTTATTTTCAATTTTTTGAAAATTGTCAATCCATATAGTACAAAATTCATAAAGAAGTTTCTCATATTAATTTAAACAACAAGCACATTCAAGAATGTTTTGATTTGCCTGTGGCTATTTGGCTAGCAGAATAATAGTTTGAATTGATTAATAAATTATTCATTGTGAATTTTTTGCGCAGATCTAGACGACAGCTTATTGTCAGACAAAAGTAACTTATTGAAGAAGACTGTACCAGCTTATAACATTATCTGATTATACAGGAAGAAATAAAAAGAACATATTTTGCTCTCGGGCAGGAAAGAAATCACAATGAACTTCCACTGGGATTTCACTTGGTGGGGTTGTAGGCTAGTCTTGAGACAAAGAAAGAGAGAGAGGGGCTTTTACCTCAATATCATCGCAAAAGAAGCAAGACAGTTATCTGTGGGGTGCATCATTCGTGTTTAATAATATATAATAGAGGTATTAGGGTTTTTTTTTATTATGTATTCTTAATTAATTATTCTTGTCATTTGATGAGCTAAGTTATCCCTTCCCTTAGGAAAGGGGAAAAGTAAGGCTTTTTGTAGTTCTGATTACTTCTACTTAATTGGATTTTTAAAATTTTGCCTTGAAATGCTTTTTTACTATAATAGTAGCACAAAAAAAAAAGATGAATAATCTACCTTACTTATATGCTCCCTCCCAGCATTGTAGTATTTTACAATCTTCTCATGCACTTATCCTCACAACATCCCCATGAGACAGGGAAATAACTCATTTTTCAGGAGCTGAGGCACAGAAAGACTAAGTGTTTTGTTCAAGGTCACACAGGAAGTCTGTGGCAGAGCAAGGAGTTGAACTGGCCTCCCAAGTCATAGGCTCATGCCCTAACCATTGGACCATCCTTCCTCTAACAGAGGCATTAGAGCAACTACTGTTAGTATCTTGAAATAGGGTCTTACTGGAGCTGTTTGTGCCATGACACTGCCATCTTCTACATTTTATCAGAGTTGCCAACTCTCACAATTTTATCTCAAGTCTCATGATATTTCGTGTTTTTCTTAAAGTGTCAGCTCCTGAGTCCTGTGATTACATGAGAATCTCAGCTTTCATTGTTTGAAACTAGTCCGCCTGGATTAAGAAAACAGTTGGAAAACATGAACTTTAAAAGTTTGAATGATAGCAAGCAAACAAAAAGAACCCCCAAATTCACCATCATCTTTTTTTTAATGTTGATATTTAAGCCAGTCCCATGATTTTTGGGGGGATGGGGTTGACTATTTATTTTTGCATCCTTGGGGAAATACTGATTTTATTCCTTAATCTTTTAAATTACTTCTCTTTTTATATATATATATTATTACTATACTTTTATGTAGCCAAAGGTTATTCAGTGTTTCTGGATAAGCCATACCTGCTGAAGCCAAAGAGTGCATGGTTAGATTTGGAACAAAAGTTAATGAAATGAAAGAAAACATCTTTTGAATTTGAATATGTGAAGTGATGTATTAAGTTCCCTGTTTATTTTCCTGTTGTGATGTGGCACTTGCCCCTGAAAAAAGCATCCATCTTTACATAAAACTATTTGAGTTAATTTGACTTGAAACAGAAACCTTTGCTGCAGTTAAACAGACTCTAAAGAAACAGATGTAGCAAAACTAATTCCAGCTCAGGGGGGTCTGTCACAATCTCCACATGGGCTACCCTCATTCCTGGGACTTAAATTTTGGTTCAGATGATTCCACAGGCATGCAATAATTCACACTGATCCTTTCAATTTTGCGTCTTTTTCTGTCCTGAGCATACCAACAAATAGAGTATAATTTTCTCAGCAGCAGTCATTGTTTTGAAATGTTTTGATTTATTGTTTTGCAATTAAAAATATAAAAAAGATCATGAACAAATCTTGGTGTGATTCACTATATGAGCTGTGTCATTCAGTTATCATTGGCCAGCTAAGTCACATAGTATTATTGCATCTGTTCCTGGACTGGAGGAGCATGCCTACAGCACTTTGGGGATGAATGCATTTAGAGTGAGTGACTCTGAAATTGACTTTCTGTAAAAGTGGGTGACACCAGAATGCCATCTCTTGAATGTCCAGAAGGAAAAATACAAGAAATCATAGAATTCTTTTTTAGCAGCAGCTCTAAAAACATAGGCTTTTTTTTCCCAGCAGGAAAACACACAGAGAGAGAGAGAGAGAGAGAGAGAGAGAGCGCAGATCCAGAGTTAAGTAACAGATAGAACATGATTATTCAGGTATAAACACTGTGCCAGCTGACTCCAGCTAAAGGGATGTTTAATTGTGGTGTAGATGATTGGGCTTGGGCTGCAGCCTGAGCTCTGGGACCCTCCCACCTTGCAGAGTTCTAGCCCAAGCTCAAATGTCTACACTACAATTAAACAGCCGCTTAGCCCGAGCCCCGCAAGCCTGAATCAGCTGGCATGGGCCAGCAGCGGGGGTCTAACTGTAGTTTAGACATACTCTCACAAACCCGGAGGAGGCACACAGGACAGTCACAGACAGCTCAGGCTCTAAAAGAAGCATAAGAACATAAGAACATAAGAACATAAGAAAGGCCGTACCGGTTCAGACCAAAGGTCCATCTAGCCCAGTATCTGTCTACCGACAGTGGCCAATGCCAGGTGCCCCTGAGGGAGTGAACCTAACAGGCAATGATCAAGTGATCTCTCTCCTGCCATCCATCTCCATCCTCTGACGAACAGAGGCTAGGGACACCATTCTTACCCATCCTGGCTAATAGCCATTTATGGACTTAGCCACCATGAATTTATCCAGTCCCCTTTTAAACATTGTTATAGTCCTAGCCTTCACAACCTCCTCAGGTAAGGAGTTCCACAAGTTGACTGTGCGCTGCGTGAAGAAGAACTTCCTTTTATTTGTTTTAAACCTGCTGCCTATTAATTTCATTTGGTGACCCCTAGTTCTTGTATTATGGGAATAAGTAAATAACTTTTCCTTATCCACTTTCTCAACATCACTCATGATTTTATATACCTCTATCATGTCCCCCCTTAGTCTTCTCTTTTCCAAACTGAAGAGTCCTAGCCTCTTTAATCTTTCCTCATATGGGACCCTCTCTAAACCCCTAATCATTTTAGTTGCTCTTTTCTGTGACAGACCCCCCTGAGCTGGAGATTGTGACAGACCCCCCTGAGCTGGAATTAGTTTTGCTACATCTGTTTCTTTAGAGTCTGTTTAACTGCAGCAAAGGTTTCTGTTTCAAGTCAAATTACCCCAAACCGTATATACCATTGACTTTCATTGTATCTGCAAACAGGCTCCTCTCACGTGATTTTATTGTGAGTCTCTCGACACTTGGTGTTTTCCTTAATACCCCAGCTTGTGGAGTCCTGTGATTATGTGACAATCTCAACTTTCTCTTTTATTTTCATGTGGATTTCTGAAGTAGAGGTATTGAGAATGTGAACTGAGTGAATGTAAAGATTTGAAAGGCAGCAGATAAATAAAAAGAAGACTTTTTTTTTAAATGATTTTTAAGCCAATATCATCAGGTTTTTTGGGCTTGACTCATGATCTTGGAATCCTGTGTTAGCAATACTGAAAAAGGTAGAAAGGGCAGGTTATGATTCTGTAATAGGCTTCACCTCCCACTCTGGTTGAGAATTGGGAATGAGAATTGAAACAAACCTGTCACCAGCCCTAAGGAAGGCAGATACCGTGGTGTGTGGGCTCAGGCTGTGTTAAATTTTTGTTGGTAGTTTGGACAACGTAGTGTCTCCTCTGACGCTACAATACTTTGTCATTTACATAATGATAACATTAAAATGCAGAGGTTTTTAATGTGGGAGCTCAGAAGCAATGGATTAGTGGAGGAAGAATCCCTAGTTGCTTTGGTAGCCTTACGCTGTATTCTTAGTTATGTCCAGTAATTGGTGAGTACTGAGAACATTTCTTCCCCTCTATAGGCCTGTTCCAAAATCCAGTGAAGTCACTGGAATTCTTTCCACTGACTTTGCAGCAGGCTGTATAAGCTCTATCATCCAATTCACACTTACTCCAATATCTTCAGTGGAACTACTCAGATAAGTAAAAAGTAAAGTTACTCACAGGAGTAAGGCTTGTAGGACCAGGTCCCAAGATAGTAAAGCGGTGAGGTATGCACAAACCTGCACTATCGCAACAGTGAACAAAATATTCTAAGTAACCAAAGTATATTTTATAGCCTGTCTTTAAGATTCATGTACTGCTCTATTTATCTATGGAGGACTTTGGTTTAACTATTTTCATTTTAATATCATGCCACAGTGATTATGTTTAGTCAGTAAATTTCAGCATATTCTACACATTTATGGCAAGCTGAGATCCAATCTTATGACATATAAAAAATTCATTACATTTAAATATTCATTGTTAGGGAAAACTAGATTTTATTTGTGATAACAATAAGTATAAGCAGGCAGACAAAATATATTAGAAGACTAATCTGGGGTGAAAAAAAAAAAAGAAAAGCATGCAGGTCTCTTTACAATTCCATAAAGTGGACAGAAAAGGTTTGTGGGGCTGGTGTTGAGAGCATGTATTAATTTCATGCACAAATCAAACACACTTCATTTTAGAAACACCTCATTTTTAAACATTTTTGACCAATTAATAATTGCATTACAGATAGTGTTTACGCAGGATGTGGTCCAAAAAATATATTAGCTGCTATCTTCTTGGTGCGTTCACATAATTTTTGCTGTTACAAAAACATCACAACTAGTCAAATAATTGTAGGAATTTAATTCATACCCATACAAGCATGCTATAAAGTTCGAATGCAACTTATAAAGGGAGACTTCACTCAGGAGATTAGAAGGGATACAGAGCCTTTCACCTCTCTATGTCACAGTTCAAATCTAACATCTTTTGGTAGTGTGCAAGACTTGTTACCAATCATGGCCATTTGGTGAGCTCAGTCCAGTTCCCAGTGGAAATTTGTCCACATCCCAGGAACAACCACCCCTATTCAAACTAGTGTGAGCAGCTTCAGAAGTGAGAGTTTAAGGACTGAACAATCCATGAAAAATAAATTCCTAATGATGTTCCTTCAGAACAACACTGAGGTATATTTGGAGGGACAGATTGTGCTACTAGGACTTGTGCTCTACTCACTTTGTGGGTAAAAATAAAGGACTTTTATTTCAGACTCACAGTCTAATACCTTTCAACAGAATTAATCCATATTAATAACGAGCTGCCAATATCATTCCATAATTTATTTGCAGAGTAAATAAAAAGCAATGTCTATCATTAGTTAATAACATATTTCACATAGTATATATTTTTTAAAAAAATTGGTGTAATCAACAGTGTACATTATAGACTGACCACATACTAAAAACAACCATATTGTATTAATTGAAAGTCCTCCCACCCCAAAATGTCTTAAGAGTGGATTCTGCTGCTTTTTTAGTTAAAATAATTATTGTGTAGATGCCAGTATCAGCTGGCAGACATTTGTGTTTTGTTGTCCTAGCAACACCCACTTCCCCTCCCCGATAAAAAGTGGATAGATAAAAAGGGGTATAAATAAAATTTATTCAAAATTTGTATTAAATATAAGAGTCTCTACTTTATCTAACAGTGCACTGTGTACGCTACAGCAAACATTACAAAGGGAAATTTCTTGAAATGAAAGTTAGCACAGCTATGATTGAGTGAATATACAGGGCAATGCAAAAAGGCACTCTGCCATGATATAGCTCTGTCCTCACTGCATCTACTGCTGCCCTGCTGTTCAATCTTATATATTTCCCAACTGCTTCTCCAACATCCTCCTGGATTTCCCACTGCCATCTTAAACTCAGCATGGTGAAAACTGCATTTTGTATCTTTTCTCGCCCCATGTCTGTAAACTTCGGGTTGTATCCTCCTCCTTCCTTGCCATCTTCCTGAACATTCATGCTTTCATCAAAGCCTGCCACATTTTCCTCTACAACTTCTCTAAATCTGAACTTTATTCTACTAACAGCTCCTACAATCTTTATCCATCTCTTGGTCATCCCATGCTTTGTTTACTGCTATCCTCTTTTTCCTCTGGTTTCCATAATCTCAGCTCCCCATCTTCCAATCCATTGAAAATGCTGATGTTGAAATCACCTGTAATTATGCTGCTACTCTGACCATTGGGGAAAATTTTGGAAGTTTTGCCATTGACTTCAATGGAGCCAGGATTTCACCCCTGGATATAGATGTCTTATTCAGATAGACACAGGGGTAGACATGAAACTCAGATCAATACCCATTTCATATCCCTTCACAAGCGTGTCTTATGCATTAAGTTCAGGTTTCTTGTCCACAGTTTCAAGACCTGCTATAACCCCATCTTTGCTTACATGTTTGCTGTCATTTTCTTCTCGTCATTCTGTTCATTCCTCCCAAGGCCCCCTGCCAATTATCCCTTCGCCTCCTTCTCTTCTTCATTGACACAACTTCATCAAGGATCTCTCTCAGACATCACCACTGCTGCAAGCTTGCACCATCACTTGGTGTTGTATCAGAAAGTGTCTTGTATTATTTGTGTCTCAGTTAGATGGTAAGTTCCTTATTACTGTGCACAGACAAATACCATATTGTGTATGCATGTACAGTACTGTATACATTGTTGACACACAATAGATATTTCTGAATATAAAATCTAATAAATAAAATGAGAATAAAGATTGGTGAATGTCTTTTTTGTATGTCTTGAAACTATGAACTGGTCAAAGTAATTTGTATTTATCCTTCTTAAAAGAAATCCACAAGCAAGCTGGTATAGGCCTTTGTTATGTTTCATCTTGGATTGAAGTTTAATGCCCAAATTATAAGCCCTTGGGGAAAAATGTGGTTTATAATCTTAACATCAACACATTCTTAACTAGAGCAGTGCTACTGGGCACAGCAATAATAAAAAAATGCCAGTAATCAGTGATGACACATGAGAGAATTGTCCCCATCAAACACAGCCCAACTGTTTTCTGTAGCCAGGCTAATATTTGTCCTTTTATCTTTTAACAAAATCAGTTTCTAGACAGGACGGTATTGAAGGAGCTTCGGGGAAGGAGGGGGGTGGGGGAGAAAGGTCATAAAATGAAATATAGCCAGGAAAAATGTCTTTTCTTTTCTAGGATTACATGTATTTCCCTTTCATAGATTCCAAGGACAGAAGGGACCACTGTGATCATCCAGTCTAACCTCTTCTATAACATAGGCCATAGGACTTCTGCCAAATAATTCCTAGAGCATAGCTGTTGGGGGCGGGGGTGGGTGGAGGGGGAAACATTCTCTCAAAAACACTACAGAGAAAAACATTTATCTAACATATTGGTAAATGGGGAAAAGTTCAGGAACTTGGCATTTCAGACGCAGCAGAAAGCCCTATGTGACACAGTAGCATTGTGGATAATGAAAGGAGGAGTTTGCAGGGGGAAATAACTTCAGACATTGAATCAATGAAGTAAGAATGTTTTCCTTTGCCAGAAAGCATGCATGGAGTGAGGAGGGAAGAATATGTAACAATCCGTGCAATATGAAAACAGTACATGCAATATCCTTACTCTGATGTTTCATGGGGAAGTGACTTATTGGGAGAACGGCATTCCTGCGTGGTGAAGGTGGGGCACACCTTTTAGGTGAGAAACTTCTGAAAGGCTTGTTCAACAGAATAAAATCTTTGGTCATCAGTTTGAAGTTGGAAGTTCAGAGTTTGACCATTTTTCTTCCTTCTTTCCCACTCAGACTTAAATCTTCAAGAGGATCTGATGTTTATGGAGGTTTTTCCAGGCAAAAGGAATGTCTTATAACTGAATGAAAGCAAACTGAGCAGATCCTTTGCACACACACCGAGGAGTCAAGTTACTAAGACAACTCAGAAAAAGTGACTCCCAAGACTGTAAAAGAACCAAAGGCATTGTTGCAGAGCCCTGCTGCTCTCAAGGTCATGTATTGAAAAAGCAGAAATGATAGCAGTTAAGTTTTTGATGCATGCAGATTACCATCACTAACACGACCAATATCTGCTTTCTAAGGCATCTGCTTCATGAATAATCAATGAGGGAGCTGTGACTAAGCAGATGGATGGTAGCTGATGGGTTCCCTCTGGGCAGGCATAACACTGTTTGCAGTTATGTATAACAAGTAGCACATAATACAAGAATCCCTCTTCCACAGGTACATCACAAAAATAAGTGGATAAAGCCAAGGGCAGCTCTGTATGGATCAGTGTGTGAAAAAAAAATAAGGGTGACTCAGAAATGTTGAGCAATTTAATTTATAACCTCAAGCCAAGCTGAGTATGTGTGCGCACATGTTTATGTGTGTGTATTTAAAGATATAATGTACTGTGCATGAAAACAGTAGAGGAACCCAAAAATTGACTGTACTGTGTGCAGTACTATAACCACAAAGGAGCACTTTCTTACTAGTGTCCTGCAAAGATAGCAGACATTAAAGTGGTTTATGTGTGTATTCAATGTGCTATACAGAAATGAAAAAAAAAGGAAAACACAAGAGTGGTTACTGTTTTTATTTCTTTATTTCTCATTGGCCAAGTAGGTGCATTCTATGTTATTTCTATAAATAAATAAATAAAAGTATTATTTTCCTGTCATCAGGACACATGGCTGAAGAAGGATAATCTCATGGCTAAGGCACTATACTGGGACTCAGAAGATCAAGGATCACTTCCCAGATCAGCGATAGACTTCCTGTGGGACATTGGACATTTAGTCTCTGTGCCACAACTCCCCAGCTGTAAAAATACAACTTGGCTTTTGTTCTTTACCTAGCTTGTGTATTTAGATGGTAAACTCTTGGATACAGGGATCATCTCTTCATGTCTCCTAAATTATCTCCTAAAGGCCAACCGTAATGGGGCCAGATCTTGGATGAGGCCTCTTGGAGCTACTGTAACACAAATAATAACGTAATCATTTGGGTCTCACAGAAACCAAGGCAAGTTTTGTCATAGATGTCAATAGATGGAGGCCATTGTCTGCATTCAACTTTTTGTATAACCACAAACCTAGAACTTAAATAATAGTAATTTATCAGTCTAGAGCACCTTTATTCTCATCATCTAAAGGCTTTTTACTCTTCACACCTTCCTGGTGAGGAAGGTAAAGATATCGGAATAACTTAATTCACCACTGAAATGTGGCCATCTCTTGGAAGGAACACAGAAGCTATTTGAGAGCACTCAGTGACATTACACTGCAGTTTAGGAACAAGAAGTGAAGAATACCATGTCCAAACCTAAAATCCAAGGGTAATTTAACTAGGTGGATGATAATTACTTGAGTAGGAATTTGGCCAAGATACTTTATGAAAAGTGCCATGGAATTTTTTTTTAATGACCCCAGCTGATCAAAAGCTCAGTTTTAGGTACTTCCAGCCATGCAGTAGATTGAGGAGTGCCACCTGGTGAACATTCTTTTCTGCATCAGTGTGTTCATAGGAGTCTCCCAATAAAATGCTGACCTGACCCAAGATGTTGAATGTCTCCCAAAATATGTGCTGTGCACTCAGTTCCCACAGACTTTATTTATATTTCAGGGTATTTTGCACTTTATAGAATAAGAACATTAATATGGGGAATCTGATGGTCTCATAGATCAAGGAGCAATGGCTGCTCTGGCTGGAATGGTTGTTATCATGGATATCAGTGAAAAACAGATCACTTGCACCACTAGGTCAAAACAACGAGGAATCTTCTGGCACCTTAAAGACTAAAAAAATGATTATAGAATAAGCTTTTGTGGACTATGACCCACTTCTTCAGATGTATGGGGTGAAAATTACAGTAGGCAGGCATAAATATACAGCACAAGAAAAGATGAGAGTTGCCTTACCAAGTGGCGGGTGGTCAATGATTCAATCAGGGTGGATGTGTCCCATTCCCAACTGCTGACAAGAAGGTATCAGAGGGGTAGCCGTGGGTATTCACCCACGAAAGCTCATGCTGCAAAACGTCTGTTAGTCTATAAGGTGCCACAGGATTCTTTGCTGCTTTGACAAGAAGGTGTGAATGTCAGAGTAAAAATTACTTTTTGAAGTGCTAACAATGCCAGTTCCATCAGGGTGGATGGACCATACCCAACAGTTGATGGGAGATTACTTCTTGTCTTTATTCTGAATCTTTATTCAGGCCTAATTTGATGGTGTCAAGTTTGCAAATGAATTCCAGTTCTGCAGGTTCTCACTGAAGTCTGTTTTTGAAGTTTTTTGGTGAAGAATGGCCACCTTTAAGTCTGAAACTGAGTGTCCAGGGAGGTTAAAATGCTCTCCCACTGGTTTTTGAATGTTATAATTCTTGATGTATGTTTTGTGTCCATTTATTCTTTTGCAGAGAAACTGTCCAGTTTGGCCAATGTACATGGCAGAGGGGCATTGCTGGCAAATGATGGCATGTATCACATTAGTGGATGTGCAAGTGAACGAGCCCCTTATGGCCGATGTGGTTAGGTCCTGTGATGGTGTCACTTGAGTAGATATGTGGACAGAGTTGACAACAGGTTTTGTTGCAGGGGATGGTTCCTGGGTTGGTGTTTCTGTTGTGTGGTGTGTGGGTGCTGATGAGTATTTGCCTCAGGTTGGGGGGCTGTCTGTAAGTGAGGACTGGTCTGTGTCCCAAGGTTTGTGAGAGTGAGGGATTTTCTTCCAGGATAGGTTGTAGATCCTTGATGATGTGCTGGAGAGGCTTTAGGTGGGGGCTGTAGGTGATGGCCAGTGATGTTCTGTTACTTTCTTTGTTGGACATGTCCTGTAGTAGGTGACTTCTGGGTACCCATCTGGCGCTGTCAATCTCTTTCTTAACTTCCCCAGGTGGGTATTATAGTTTTAAGAATGCTAAAGAGATCCTGAAGGTGTCTGTCCCTGTCTGAGGGATTGGAGCAAATGCGGTTGTATCTTAGGGCTTGGCTGTAGACGATGGATCGTGTGATGTGTTCTGGATGAAAGCTAGAGGCATGTAGGTAAGTATAGCGGTCAGTAGGTTTCCGGTATAGGGTGGTGTTTATGTGTCCATCCCTTATTTGCAAAATAATGTCCAGGAAATGGATCTCTTGTGTGGACTGATCCAGGCTGAGGTTGATGGTGGGGTGGAAATTGTTGAAGTCCTGGTGGAATTCAAGGGAATGGCTGGGTCACTACAAGAAGTAATCTCCCATCAACTGTTGAGTATGGGCCATCCACCTTGATGGAATTGGCATCGTTAGCACTACAAAAAGTAATTTTTACTCTGTTGACATTCACACCTTCTTGTCAGGTGTTGGGAATGGGACACATCCACCATGATTGAATCATTGACTGCCCACTTGGTAAAGCAACTCCCATCCTTCCTTGTGCTGTATATTTATGCCTGCTTACTGTAATTTTCACTCCATACATCTGAAGAAGTGGGTAATAGCCCATGAAAACTTATGCTAAATTTGTTAGACTAAATTTGTTAGTCTTTAACGTGCCACAAGACTCCTCGTTGCTTTTGCTGAAACAGACTAACACGGCTACCCCTCTGAAACTTGTCACCACTAGGTCACAGTCATGAAGAACTATCAAACGAGCCTCTTTACAACTCTTCTTCTGGTAACTAAGTCAGGCTAATTGCAAAAATAAAACTAGTAGAGACAGAAATTTAAAATAATTAGCCAACAGCCTCTATCCTGGACAGCTCTTCACTGAAACATGCATCCAACATACTTTCTTTTGAGAAATGACAATACTTCCAGGAATATGACCATTATGACAAAAAGATTTTCCAGGAAGCAGATCTAGCTCCATGCTTTTCTTCTAACCCTCCTCTTGTCTCTCAAGGTCCACCTTTGTCTGTGCTAAGTATGCTGTGCGGCAGTTCAGAGTGTGAGCTCTCAGTGAGTGAAGGCCACCTTACATAAAGTCACAAACATAACAGAAGTCCAATTCAAGTCCTATAGAAAGATATTATCAAATCAGATAAAAATCACATCCATTGTATAATGCCAAATGTTTTTTGAGAGAAAAAAAATAAAGCCCAATGAAAAGGGTAAAATCTGGGAACTTTCTAAGACCAAAAGGCAGGGTTCATTACACAAGCCTGGGGCCACCGAAGCAAACACCTGATTCCTAAGGCCCCCATCCTTTTTTGATTTGCTGTAGGAGGGAGATAGCATATAGTATATGAGAAGATCAATGTGACAGTTGATTCTAAGTATGAATGAGGAAACCTTAGAGATGACCTGTGCAGCATTAGTTAGGCAGAATCTCCTGTGACCACACTCAGCAACAATCAAATTATCACAGACAGTGCAAACTACAGCCTGTTATATAGTCTTTTATAGTCCACATTGCAGTAACAATCTGACCTCAATTGAATGATCAAAATGTGAGAAAAAGGAGCCATACTGGAACTGGTAAAAATATCCACCAAAAACTCCCTTTGGCCTAAGTGCTGTTCCCAGCAGTTGCCCACAGCCAAATTTCAAATCACACTGGCACCCTGAAGCAACTCAGTTTTGAAAAATTCCCCAACTCCACTGCGTATGCAAACATAGATGTTCATAGGCTCATTGAATCATAGCTTCCAATGCCAGAAGGGATTGCTGTGATCATCTAGTCTGACTTCCTGTATAACATAGGCCACAAGACTTCCCCAAAATAATCTCTTTTGAACTAAGACCATCTTTTTGAAAAACTTCTAATCTTTATTTAAAAATTGCCAGTAATGGAGAATCCACCATGACCCTGAGCAATTTTTTCCAATGGTTAATTATCCTCACTGTTAAAAACATAGGCCTTATTTCCAGTATGAATTTGTCTAACTTCAACTTCCAGCCATTGGATTGTGTTATACCTTTCTCTGCTCGAAATTAAGACTCCATTATCAAATATTTGTTCCTCATATAGGTACTCATAGACTGTGATCAACCTTCTCCTTGATTGTGCTCCATGAGTTTATCACTATATGTTGTGTTTTCTAATCCTTTAATTGTTTTTGTGGGTCACACCAGTGTCAAATACAGAGGTAAAATAACCTCGCTAATCCTATTCAAGATTCCCCTGTTTATACATCCCAGGATCCTATTAGACTGGTGATACTCAGATCTCACTGGTTCAGGAGCCAGATTAGCAATCAACATTATCCAAAAGAGCTACAGTAGTGTGAATTCATTGTTTCATTTACTATATATTATTCTCACAACAAAATGACTGACCAAGAATTATTATTTTATCCACTACAATTGCTTAATAACATAGTAAAAAATCCTGATTGGTTAATAATTAAATGACACAGTGTTTTAATATCATGTGCTGCAATGAGCCACAGGAGAGACATTAAAGAGCCACTGCATTAGACTTTTTGCCCATAGCATTGTACTGGGAGCTCATGTTCACAACCCCCAAACCCCCAAATCTCTTTCAGAGTCACTGCTTCCCAGGATAGAGTCCCCTGTCTAGTAAGTATGGCCTTCCATCTTTGTTCCTAGAGATATAGATTTAAATAATGTAAATGTAAATATATGTAATTAATGCCAATCAACATAGGTTTATGGAAAATAGATCCCATCAAATAACTACACTGATGTTCTGTCCTGTTTTATTTCTGTATGATGATATGTATAGATAGAAAATGATGATAAAAAAAAAAAGGAAAACAAGAGTCCTCCAAAATAACTATTTAGTACTCTAAAAGCCTTTGGAATAAATTACAAAAGAATCAACACTAAAAGCCCCCTGCAAAATGTGACCCATCAAAAAACTCCAACAACACTTCCCACAGAAATGTTAGCCTCCCCCATGCACTCCTATCTCAAAGCCTGGGTACAAATGACAACACACTTGGCTTATTGCAGATCAAAGCAGGGAATGAGTCCCACAGGGAGCCCTCAACCAGAATGCTCTATCACTCATATCTTTTAAATCTAAGGGTCTCCAGTTCAAGTGCTCTTGGTGATGACAAATGTGGAGTCTAGTATGGCGATAAAGGCAATGACAAGTAGGAAGGCCTAAAGCTATTTAAAGATTTAAACCAACACCAACAAACACAGTTTTTCTAGGATTAAAATAGCCAATTTCCAATGAGTCAAGACTGAATTTTGGTGATACATCTCAATGTCTGATTATTATACTCAGCTAGATAAATTAGAGTTATAAAGTAAACAGACCATTCTGGGTATCCACTCACTGCTTGTGGCTCCTATTTATTGTTCTCATACTAGGGGTTAGATTGAAGAAATGGCCACCCTTATAAATGGCTCTGGAAACATTAGAAAAGGCCAAACCACAGTGGCATCCATTTCAACAGTTAGCAGGGTGCAACATGTTCGTTCTCCATGCCAGCTTAGTATACCAGCTGGAGAGTAGGAGGGCAGCACCACTGCTGGGACAAGAGTAGGATCAAGAGGACCAAGGACAGTGCTTGTCTCTCTGTATGCAAAAGATGAATGTTGCTTAAGAGCATAAGAACATAAGAACGGCCGTACCGGGTCAGACCAAAGGTTCATCTAGCCCAGTATCTGTCTATCGACAGTGGCCAATGCCAGGTGCCCCAGAGGGAGTGAACCTAACAGGCAATGATCAAGTGATCACTCTCCTGCCATCCATCTCCATCCTGACAAACAGAGGCTAGGGACACCATTCCTTACCCATCCTGGCTAATAGCCATTTATGGACTTAACCACCATGAATTTATCCAGTTCTCTTTTAAACGCTGTTATAGTCCTAGCCTTCACAACCTCCTCAGGTAAGGAGTTCCACAAGTTGACTGTGCGCTGCGTGAAGAAGAACTTCCTTTTATTTGTTTTAAACCTGCTGCCTATTAATTTCATTTGATGACCCCTAGTTCTTGTATTATGGGAATAAGTAAATAACTTTTCCTTATCCACTTTCTCCACACCACTCATGATTTTATATACCTCTATCATATCCCCCCTTAGTCTTCTCTTTTCCAAGCTGAAGAGTCCTAGCCTCTTTAATCTTTCCTCATATGGGCCTCTCTCCAAACCCCTAATCATTGTAGTTGCCCTTTTCTGAACCTTTTCTAGTGCCAGTATATCTTTTTTGAGGTGAGACCACACCTGTACACAGTATTTGAGATGTGGACGTACCATGGATTTACATAAGGGCAATAATATATTCTCAGTCTTATTCTCTATCCCCTTTTTAATGATTCCTAACATCCTGTTTGCTTTTCTGCACACTGGGTGGACATCTTCAGAGAACTGTCCACGATGACTCCAAGATCTTTTTCCTGACTTGTTGTAGCTAAATTAGCCCCCATCATATTGTATGTATAGTTGGGATTATTTTTTCCAATGTGCATTACTTTACATTTATCCACATTAAATTTAATTTGCCATTTTGTTGTCCAATCACTTAGTTTTGCATCTTCCACCTACATCCCCACCCCCAGCATCTCTCTACAGGGGTAGTGTAACGAGGTGATGACTCACCCGGTGCAGTGCCTCCTGCTGGTCGTCCAGGGAATTAGCTTGCCAGCCTCCAGAGCACGCTCTGCAGGTCAATGTCCCATTTTCCGCTGGGCCTGAGTCCCTCCTGGACCCTTGTGCCCCTTTCAGGCCAGGGTGCTGCTCCCTGGCAGTATCTCCACAAATCTGGGTCTCCCCTCCCCAGGGAACCCCCACCCTCTATCTCCACCTCACCTGAGACTATGGCTACTTCCAGTCTCAACCTAGCCCCTTGTTCACTGAGGCAGACTGCAGTGTAAATGCCACTCATCACCGGCAAGGAGGTTTTTGGACCTGCTGCCTCTGCCTACCCTTGGGCTGCCCTCTGCAACACCAGTACCTTCTTTGGCCTTTAACAAGGCCTGCAGCCTGGTTGGTTTCTAGGCCGGAGCTCCCCAGCTCCTCGGGCTTTCCCCCAGCCCTGCCCCACATTACTTTTTTCTGGCCTTTAACAAGGCTTGCAGCCTGGGGGCGGGGGTTCTAGGCCAGAGCTCCCCAGCTCCTCTGGCCTTCCCCTAGCACTGCTCCAGTCTTGTTACCCTCTCAGCAGCCAGGCCCTTCCCTCTCTACCACTAGAGAGAGACTCCATCTCTGGCTTCTAGACCCAGCCCTCTTATAAGGGCCACCTGGGCCCTCACTAAGCCAGCTGCGGCCTGATTGGGGCGTGGCCCCCAGCTGAGGCTGCTTCCCCCAATCAGCCCCACTTTTCCTTCCCTGCCACAGCCCTCTCTCCAGACTGTTTTCAGCCTTTTAAGGCAGGAGTGGGTGACCCTCCCCCCACTACAGGTAGGCAAAATGTAGCCTTTAGTGAGACATTCTCAATAGACAGCAGTGAGCTACTCATCTTCATTGACTGCTGAAAAGTGTAGGTGTCCATTAGTCTATGTCTGTCCATTGGCACCACAAGTAGTTGTCCAGATGTTTAGGAAATCTACACCATAATCATTTTCAAACAAAAAGATTTTAACAAGAACTGCAACTGAGGAGAACAAACTACCAGAGAAGTACCACATAAAAGTCCATAAATGGATCCTTTGAACAAGTTAATGACGAATCTTTGAACACAGAATTCTATTTATTTATTGGAGGAGATGCTACCTGGGAGGTAATGTGAAGATAAGGATAATCTACATGTTATCAGGAGATAGTTAAAATACTACTTGACAGTCACTTGCTGCTAGAAATTGATACAAGGTGCTGCAGTCATTCTTTTCATTTTCAGATTATGACCTCTTTCTCCCCCCCGCTCACTATTTCTAATTATTTCTTTCACAGTTTATTAAATAGAAGAACAACATTCTGGCTCATATGGAAAATTTCATAGCTGGCATGAGGTCTGATTGTTTCCATCAACCAGACTTGGGGGTTTTTTCCACTTGGATTTTAAAAACCATTTGATTGTGTGTGTGTGGGGGGGGGGTTGTTGTGTGTACTTTTTAAAATTTCTTTTTGTATATTTTATCAGAATTATGATCTCTGCTTACAAAGCCAACTTATTATAACTAAATCACTTTGATAAAGGGAACAAAGCCTCTTTCTGGGGCTGGCTTCAGAGACTTTCCCAAATTCTGAATATTTTAACATCCTTTAATTAGAGATCACACACTCAAATCAGGATGTTGTTATGAGCCACTGTAGCGGGGTGGACCCCTCTCCGGCCCGGAGGGGGTTAAAAAAGTGGCCTGGCAGGGCTTGAGAAGACAGCCTTTAGCCTGGGCTGATTGGGGAAGTGGCTGCAGGTGAGGCCACGCCCCAAACTGAGCCACAGGCCTTATAAAAAAGGCCAGGGAAGCCAGAAGCCAGACAGTCTCTCTCTGGCTTTAGAGAGAGATGGGCCTGGCTGTTTAGGGCTTGAGACTAGATACCTGAGTGCAGCAGGGCTGGGGAAGGCTGAGGAACCGGGGAGCTCCAGCCTAGAAAGCCCCAGGCTGCGGCCTAGCAGTGGGCCAATAGGTACTGTGGGTTGCAGAGGGCAGCCCAGGGGTAGGCCAAGGCAGCAGGTCCAAACCCCTTTGCCTGTGATGAGTAGGCTGACACTGCAGTCTGCCCCAGAGTGTGGGGCTAGACAATGACTGGCAGTAGCCATATACTGAGGCAAGGTGGGGATAGAGAGTGGGGGTTCCCTGAGACAGAAGGGGAGACCCAGAGAGAAAGGGGTTACTGCTAGGGGGCAGCACCCCATGTAAGAGGGCACCAGGTCCAGGGAGGGACACGGGGGGCCAGAAGACAGGTGGATCACCAGCCTGCCGAGGGCGCTCCAGCGCTGGAAACAGAGCTAATTCCCAGAGTCACCAGCAGGAGGCGTCGCGGGGGTGAGTCGACCCGTTACAGCCACTCACAATCCAGAATGACAAGGATCAGAAGACTTTCTTTTACCTACCCTCCTCTGTGCTGCACAGACCACTGCTTTCACTCTATCCTATTAAAATGCAGAGTTTTAACAGACTGAATTAATCTTCTGAATAAAAGGGAAAATTAGACTTTTGGTTTAATCACTACTGCTTTCATTTTAGCTGCTTCTTTGCAATACTTGGAGCTGGGATAGTTATTGACCCGTTTCATTAAAGAATTATATACCAGTTGCATGGGTTTGTCAAAGAAAATTTACTGCTGGAGAAGCAAAAGGAGCAGACCATCCATCCAAAAAGATATTATTCTGCCTCATTTGTACATCTCATGCAAATCTGACCTCCTCAGAGAGGTGGACATTTAAACAAATGGCAGGGTCATTTAAAATCTCAAATCAAAGAATTATAGAAATACATGGCTGGAAGGGACCTCAAGAGGTCATATGGTCTGTCTCCCCTGCACTAAGGTAGGATTAGTATGTGTTGATTTATACAATACTTAGAGTTACAGTGCATTTTAATACATATCCAAAATCAAGGTCCTCTCTATTTACACTCTAGGACTATGAGATCCAGCCTTGCATGTAAATAGCGCTTACACATGCAAAGCATTCCATTTGCGTTAGACTGAGATTTCTCATGGGAATAAGGGTTTGCAGCATCAGAGTTTAACACCTGGGATTGGGATTCTATTTTTCTACCAGAAACAGTCAATAACACAGAATCATAGGTTAGATGAAACCTCCCCTAACACAACTCATAGCAGGGAGTACAGGTGATGAGAATCAGCTCACAGAACTTGCCCCGCACCACTCTGTTGTGAAGGAAGGGGCTGGGTTTGTCCTTTTTGTGGGCACTCTCCCCAAGTCTTAAAGAATTCAAGAGGCCATGGCTGTGGTAGGTCCAACAGAGTCCCAACAGAGCCACACTACCTTGGACCTTCCCTGGCCTCACACGTATAAGGATTGGTCAGGATATAATTCTAACTAAGAATTCCAGGACCTTGTATTTTATGATGATGGACCTTAAAATGTTAATTTAAAAAAAAAAAAGATGTGAAAAACAACCCTCCATGAGATACCCAAACTAGTGGATATGCAACAGACTACTTGACCTTAACTAAGTGTTAGCTGTCTCCAAAGGAGCAGTGTTAATTCTTTACCTATCAGGATATAATGTGGTGCTTCTTAAATACAAATTCCCCTGACCACTAGTCATTATTTCCTATGAAAACTGGCTTGTGATACTGGTGCTTATGAGAAATTACATGAGATGACATGACAAAGGTAACAATCAATTCATTCTCTGGTTGGCTTTAATTAACAATTCATCCAGATCTACATTATTTTACAAATATCCATGAGGTTTACCTATGTTTAATGATGAATACAGTTTTATTTACAGCTGTCCAGTGAAGATATCCACAGAACAAAAATGTGCTGAGGTCCAGCTCTGCCCCTGAAAAAAACAGATGTTGACACCAATAGACATACTTAATGGATGACTTTAAGAGCTAGGAGTCTGCTAAAGGTTCAGATAGCTTGCTGGATTTGCTGGCTAGCTGTTGAGTGTTTGACATACAAGCACATTCCACTGCCAAAGCATAACAGGTATAAAAATATTATAAATGCCATCATTATAAGTTACCAAGGGATGGATAGCTGTGTCATGTCTGTGTCTGTATTGGGCAGAAACAGTAGCAAGCACCACACTAAACCTGGATGAAACAAGTGCTTTTTTTTTTTTTGCTAGTGATGCCACCTAAGAATGCAAGTTCACCTGGGGATCCAGAATTGTATGTCAACCTCATTGACACATGGTGACTAAATCCTCCCAACTTAGTGGAAATTGGACATTCTCTTGAGATATTTTAAGAGCTGAAGGACACAAAGTGGGTTGGCAAATATTGGCTGGCAGACTGTTCCAAGTGCAAAGGATGCTGTCCATGTAGGCACAAAGTACTGAGTAGGAGAAGGAGATAAAAGGAGCAATGAGGAAAGTTGCTTTGACTGGGCATTACAGAGCAGATCGGGGGATAGGATGAATCAAAAATAACAGAGCTGTAGAGGGGATTGAAGACAAGAAGAAGAGTGATGTTTTAATACCAAATACCTGGTTGAGTTACATGTCTCATCCTGGAATGAGAGAACTTATACTAATACCAGGAAGGATATAAACAACTAGCAAACAGAATGAGTCTGGAAGTTTGCCTGAGTTTGGAAGAAGAAAAGGTATGGGCAGCTAAGAATAACTTTTTCATAAGGAAGTGGACATCTACCTTTGAATGCAAATTAGAAGAAGAGGTCAGTGAGTTACTTCATCTGAAAAGAGAACAATATGTCACTGTCTGCTCTATTTAAAAATGTGAGAAGAGAAACATGAATTGGACATGGCATTTTAATACTATTTAGGAGAGATTACAGAATGTAGAGGAAGTTCAATCTTGTTAGTCTTTTGCTACTTCACTCTGCAGCTAATGACTTTCCTTATTACAACCATCAGCATGATTATATTAGTGCCAATATAGCATTTAGTGTCCTGGTCAGTTTCACTCAGAATGGACATAACCTAGCTAGGAGACAAAGTAAAGTTGTTCTTGAAACCATAAGTTCATTCATGGCATTTTTATTTAACATTCATCCTTCTACTTTGAAAATTCAAAGATGCTGTTTATTAATATTGCATCTCTCCTTGAGCATGTTTTCCCCCAAATTATAATTTAAAATTGTTTGATGTTTATATAAGTTATGGAGCCTGCCTTCTGAAGAGATGTTTCCGACATACTGCCTTCAAGACACCTATTTCAGGAAGAGTCACAATAAGCTCTCATCTTCTGTGCTCTGAAAACATTTAAAAAAAAAGTCATTTCTTTGGAGATACCCCTAAAGGTTTCTCTCCAAAAGCTGGCATGTGACATGTGCTAAGAAGAATAAAAAACAAAATCACAACAAAATGAGTACTGTGTGATTTTGGGAGCCTCCAAGGAAATTCATGAAGTGATTTTCATTTCATTTGTTTGTGGTCAGATAAATATTTCATGTATTCATGAACAGAATATCAGTTATCAGATTGCCATAAAGAAATATATGTTAAAGGAGTCATTAACATGTTCAAGAGGGAGGTTGGGGGCTTAAAGAATTCTTCAAAAAAAACCCTAAAAACCTCTGAATGATTTAGCAGCTTTTTTTAGTTTGTGTGTGATCATTTTGAATTTCCGTGTTTACTGTTCAACTTGGTCTTTGTTATTTTTATTAAATGTTTACATTACTGTAGCACCCAAAGGTCCCAGTCAAGACCTCATTATGCTAAGTGCTCTACAAAGTAAAGAAGGAATGAGGATCCCTTTCCTGAAGAGTATACAACCGAAGGCCCCAGTGTTGCAAAAAAATTACAATGGAAAAACATGGCACTGCAGGCTTGATTTTCAAAGATGGGTCTATAATTGTGTTATACACCTAATTTATATGCCCAATACCACAGTGGCATGTGCAAATGAGATATTCCCATACATATGGCCAGTTATGCACATATGTACAATAAGGTGATTTTGCACATGTAAAATACACATGTAAATTGCACGTGCCCTTCTTTATAATGCCCAGCATGCTTAGTGCACACTGTAGTGCATGTATAGTGTCATTATTACTAAAACTACAATAGGACCTGGAAGCCCCAACTAAGAATCATGTCCCATTGTGCTATTCACTGTACACACACATACATACAAAAGGTTTACAATCTAAATAGAGATGAGAGTCGACGTTTGAGAGAAAGGAACAATCACTATCTCCATTTGACAGTTGGGGAATTGAAGCACAAATTGATTCATGGACAGACATGGCTTCCATTAAAGTCATCTGGAAGACTCATACTCAGTTCAGCGGGTATTGGATCAAGCTGAGAAAATTTTGCCTGAGGTCACCTAGGAAGAGTGTAGCACAGTGAAGACTTGAATCCAGAATTCCTGAGACCCAGTCTCGTGCCTTATTCACAAGCCCATCCTTCTCCTGAGTATGGCATCACTTACAGTATTTATTGTTTGATGCTTAGCTCTCAGTTACACCTCAGCAACCCCAGTGCAGTGAATGCGCTTAACAGGAGTGGCACTGAGAGAAGAATTTGGTCCGGTATCTCTCCTTGATCCATACCGTGACTCACATTTTATTCTTTGAAACTGGAAGATGGGGATTACTTTCCTCTTCTCCTCTAAGTAGCCTTCCCAAAGAGTCATGTAGGCATCTGATTGTACTTAGATTTGTTTTATGAAAGTCTCAGAGAGCTCCCAAAGTTTTGCCTCAGTAATAATGTGTGTAAGAGCGTGAGAAGACTGGAAGATGGTGAGGGGTGTACCATTGTTTTTCCAGAGTGGTTTTCTACTTTTGACTATAGGCCTTTTAAAGTTCTTATTTATTTATTTACCGAGTTCCAGCAACATGGCCCTTTCTATGCAGCACTAAGTAGGATTACTCATTCGTTGTAATAACAACAGCAAGCAAAGATGAAAAAAATGAATAAGGCTGTCTTTTGGGTGGAGTATCTAGGTTATTATAGTTAAAAATAACTTCTCCTCTCTTTCTCCTTTTCTCTTTCATACTTTAAGGAAAAATGTTACACTATTAGTGTAATTCCTGCAAGAAATGCAATTCTAACCATATTACAATCTAGACAGTGGGAAGACCATTAACAGGATGGTTCCCTATATTGTAAATTCTAATTCCTTGAGCTAATAATTAGATTAAAAATATAATAGCAAACCCCCTGTTTTTATCTATTAATACATGAAATTTAATTTTTCTGCCTGAAATCCATCAGTTCCAGCACATATCCCTGGACAGTAAAATTAAAAACATGGAAAATTGCTTCAACTTTACTTCTTACTACTTGAAAGACTGCTATAATTCACGAAAGAGACAGTTTTGCTATCCATTTATGGCAAGCTACATTGCTAATAGGTTATTGTTTCAGAGACTAGGGACGGTTGGAAAAAATACTACTCCCTGCTCTCCATTTAATGTGCCAAGAAAGATGGGGAAAGAAATTTATTCTGAAATAACAATACTTGTTTTTTTTTTCTTATTTCCATACAGACCACTTGATTTAACATTTGGATCTTAGTAGAGGAAAAAACCAATCACATCATTCTCAGTACATTATGATTTAAACACTATTTGGGACAAAAAAGGAGTATTTCAAGTGTGTGTTTTTTTTAAATTATTACTTGTAATGTTGTTATGCAAATGTAGTGTGTGGCTAATAGAACTGAGAGCAGCTCAGCAGAATATAGGCAGGTACTGTGTATCTTTCCCATCACCCATACCTCTCCACCCTTCTAACTCAGCCCTGAAGGGACCACTCTGCTACTGCTATGGCAGTTTTAAACCTACCTTACACTAGATCTACTGATACAATCCATGCTTGAGCTTCTCTTGTCCATTTTCCTTTGCACATGTGCTAATTGGGTAGGTATCTCAAATAAGATATCTACTCCATCTACCTCCTATGCGCAGCAGAAATATTATGGTAGCACAAACTAGAAGAACAACTTTTGCAAATAGCACTGAACCATATCAAGGTTTTTCCTGTCTCTTCTTTTCCTGCAGAACCTTGATCTACATGTGGCCTAGTACTATCTCTAACATTATTCTAATGGGTAGTCTGTCTGGACAACATCCAGAAGTTGTGAGTGCTGTTTTTAACCTCATTTTAGAGACTCCTCATGGATTTCCTTGGGTAATTTAGTACTGTGTTTGCTACTACAATACTTCTAATTTTTAAAAAAAGGCACATTTATAAAACATTATTAATGTATGTGTTAAACATCCAACTACATTTTTCAAAAACATACGTGAATTTTATGGTATGCTTGTCATTGCAATTTTCATTGACCATTTTTACCTGATCCTGAATTGGCATATTTCATGTGTTGTGTTAAATTATCTTGTTGTATTGTTTTGTGCTGTTAAACAGATGTCACATTTCTCCCAGAACTTACTGCATTTCTTTGGTTTCTAGTTAGTAAAGCACTTTGTGATCCCTCTGATTAAATTCAGGTAGTGGAAAAGCTACCTTTTTTATTTTTTTCTCTGCATGGATACAAGATAGTAGAATCAATGTGTCCCACTAGTGTATAAAATACTATGAGATCAAGGGATGGTTCCCATATGATGCCAGTCTTTCCAAATCACTGAATGAAGTCAACCAGGGTGCTAAATACCTTGGCTGAGCCCTGAAAAAGTATCCCGAGGGCTGTGAGATATCACTTCAGTCTCATTTTTCATTTCCTTAAGTATATTCAATTGAACAGTGAAATACATTTTCTAAGATTGATTATTTTGGCTGAAAAACTTCCCTGAGGATATTTTTGGTAAGTGCAGTATAACTTCTTTTCCTAAAGACCTTGATTAAACCATCATATAGGAGAAGAAGATGTGTTATGCCTGTTAATATGTTCTCTGGCTGAAGACATACTAGCAGAGGGTTAATAACAACATATAATAGGTGAGTACATGCAAAAGCAAACAAATATGAATTATCTGGAATTGGAATTTGTCTCTGGGGTGTTTAGGGGCCATTAGAAATTCAGCCCTAAGCTGTTTGGTTCATTCAAAAAGGTAGCACTTTCAGCAGCACTGTATTTCATAACATGATGGGGGAACATTGGTTCAGGAATGAGTAAGTAAGGGCACCACCTATTGAGTCACCAACATCATCCCCGGCAGCACTATCTTTGTTACTATATCCCATCCAAGTCATTACTCTGCCCTGTTTATTTTAGAAGATATAACTCACAGTCTGATGTGAAGGTAAAGACATGGTGTGTCAAAGTTTTCTCCTTATTCTGCAGACTTCTAACTTCTGTGGCTCAAATTTATCTCTGAAGTCTCTCCAACTTTCTTCTATTGGTTCTTTTCTATTCTACTGTTTGTGTGTAGCAGACCATTGCTAAATTTTCTCCACTTCCAATCCCCCCCACACACCTAAACTCCGCAAAGATTGAGTGAAAGTAACAGTACCAACAAGAGGAAGGCCAGAAGCCAGGTGACTAATGGTCTGTAAATTAGAGTTGTGTATGTGAAGCAATAACAACAGTTGCATCTTACTCAGTGAAGCAGAAAGGAGAGAATGTACACACTATCATTTAAAACCAGTCAAATTCTCCCTGTACAACAAACTATATATAAATGGCTTGGTTTCGAAAAGTGTTGCTTTAAAGAGGTTACAGTGAACATTTCAGTCAGCTGTGACCCATCAATAATTTATTATGGTTATTATTTTGTATTGTAAAGGTGACCAAAGACCCCTGTCAGATTAGCACTGCATTGTGTTAGGTTCTGTTCAAACACAGGGTTAGAGATACACCCATTTCAGGAAAGATGTAGACAAATTGGAGAAAGTCCAGAGAAGGGCAACAAAAAATGATTAAAGGTCCAGAAAACATGGCCTATGAGGGAAGATTGAAAAAATTGAGTTTGTTTGGTCTGGAGAAGAGAAGACTGAGAGGGGACATGATAACAGTTTTCAAGTACATAAAAGGTTGTTACAAAGAGGAGGGAGAAAATTGTTCTCCTTAACCACAGAGGATAGGACAAGAAGCAATGGGCTTAAATTGCACCAAGGGCAGTTTAGGTTGGACATTAGGAAAAACTTCATAACTGTCAGAGTGGTTAAGCACTGGAATAAATTGCCTAAGGAGGTTGTGGAATCTCCATCACTAGGGATTTTCAAGAGCAGGTTGGACAAACACTTGTCAGGGATGGCATAGATAATACTTAGTCCTGCCATGAGTGCAGGGGACTGGACTAGGTAACCTCTCGAGGTCCCTTCCAGTTCTATGATTCTATTATTCTAACCAAAGCAGCTTACAATTAAAACAAACAACAACAACAACATCATCATCCAAGTCTGACTTTGAGTGATGTCCAAGATAAATAATGCCAGAGTGATTTGCTACTGACCTCTGTTGAGAAGCAGGGCTGTGTGAGAAAATGCCTATTAGCTGTGCCCTAATTTGAGTGTGTGAGAGTTGGGGGGTTCCCACCTCCCCTATTTCACAAGAGGGAAAAAGTGAAGTCAAGGAGGCAGGGACCAGTGTTCCTTCCCGGACTCTTTCATCTTCTTCTATTCCTTGGGAAGAAGTTTCCCTCCCAGTCCTCCTGACTTTTCCAGGCTCCTCAGATGAGTGGCACAGAAGCTGTCTTTGGGGTGTACAATGCTTCCTCCCAGAAATTGCTCTTTAAAGCAGTTACAGACTTGTCAAGCAGTCACTGCTGCTTTGACAGTTGGCCTCAAACCCTGCAATGATGTGCCTGCTGGGGTTTCCACCTGCAAAAGGACGAGAAAGGAGGCACAGTGTCTCTCAGCTCACAGTGGCGGTCTGTGCTGACTACTGAGATGGGAGTGAGGGGAGATGCGTATTAGTAGAGATGTCTAATCCACAAAGTTTGGATCTAGATCCAGATCTAAATTTCTCCAATTTCAGCAGTGTTTAACTCTGTAATTTTGGTTTTGAGCTCACCTGTAATAATAATATGCCAGCACTTCTGGTTACAGCGGCAACCCGAAAGTGAAGAAATAGCTAAAATGGTGGGAAGAAAGAATGAAAAGAAAGCGAACCAAGCATATCAGAGCCTTTCAAATTGTTTGGTGGAAAAATGGACAAAACTACAGGAAAATCTCATATGTTCCAGACCAGTTCATCCATCCCTAGGGATCCACTAGTAGGAATAGAGGTGATTCTATAATGTGTGACAGTGTAGGTTTCCCTGAAACAGACTTGTCCTGAATTGGAAATAAGGAAACTGTCGCCCTATTACTTCACTCTCCACATTATATTTTTAAGTTAAAAATAGAACATTTTTACTGCTACCCATGATTCCCTGGGGGAGAGAAGGAAAATGCTCTTCCCACCTTTCGTGCAAGCTGATTTGCTGTCTTATTTACATGGTAACATTTCAGCTTCCATATTCCTCAGAATGAGATATTCCCAGGTAAATAAGATATTTATCCAAGGTGCATCATGAGTGGAATAGCATTTGCATTGGCTAAGGAATGTTGTAGCTCAGGACAAATATAGAGGTGTTAAACCATGGAACTTTCTCAGCCATAGAAGGAATGGCTTTCCTGCTTGCATAAAGTGCACACTCAGCACTGTCTAGCACTGCATTTAGAATCACTAATCAAACTCTCGAGTGGATTATATAGTTCAGTGTACTAGAATCACAATATTACTGCTTCTACCACTATTACTACTAATAATAAATAATAACTAAGTATAGGAGCTAAAGCAGCAAAGATGGAGGGGTTTTAGCTGGGGACTGTATGTGATGGCCAGGTGTTGTTCTCTGTCTGATGTACAACCGCATCTGCTCTAACCCCTCAGACAGAGACCAACACCTACAAAATCTCCACCAAGCATTCTCAAAACTGCAGTACCCGCATGAGGAAATAAGGAAACAGATCAACAGAGCCAGATGTGTACCCAGAAGCCTCCTTCTGCAAGACAAACCCAAGAAAGAAACCAACAGGACTCCACTGGCCATCACATACAGTCCCCAGCTAAAACCCCTCCAACGTATCATCGGGGATCTACAACCCATCCTGGACAATGATCCCACACTTTCACAGGCCTTGGGTGGCAGGCCAGTCCTCGCCCACAGACAACCTGCCAACCTGAAGCATATTCTCACCAGTAACTGCACACCGCACCATAGTAATTCTAGCTCAGGAACCAATCCATGCAACAAACCTCGATGCCAGCTCTGCCCACATATCTACATCAGCGACACCATCACAGAACCTAACCAGATCAGCCACACCATCACCTGTTCATTCACCTACACGTCCACCAATGTAATATACGCCATCATATGCCAGCAATGCCCCTCTGCTATGTACATCGGCCAAACTGGACAGTCTCTACAGAAAAGGATAAATGGACACAAATCAGATATTAGGAATGGCAATATACAAAAACCTGTAGGAGAACACTTCAACCTCCCTGGCCACACAATAGCAGATCTTAAGGTGGCCATCCTGCAGCAAAAAAAACTTCAGGACCAGATTTCAAAGAGAAACTGCTGAGCTTCAGTTCATCTGCAAATTTGACACCATCAGCTCAGGATTAAACAAAGACTGTGAATGGCTTGCCAACTACAGAACCAGTTTCTCCTCCCTTGGTTTTCACACCTCAACTGCTAGAAGAGGGCCTCATCCTCCCTGATTGAACTAACCTCGTTATCTCTAGCTTGCTTCTTGCTTGCATATATATACCTGCCCCTGGAAATTTCCACTACTTGCATCTGACGAAGTGGGTATTCACCCACCAAAGCTCATGCTCCAAAATGTCTGCTAGTCTATAAGGTGCCACAGGATTCTTTGCTGCTTTTACAGATCCAGACTAACAGGGCTACCCCTCTGATATAGGAGCTAAGTGAGTTGCCAAAGATGATACAGTGTGTCAGTGGCAGTGTGAATAGGCAAAAGTCAGTTCAGCAGTTTTATCTCCTGACACCCAGTCCCTGTCTCCAAGTGCTATACACTGGTGCCTCCCAACCACATTTTTTCTATATCTGTAGCTCTATAGCCAGCAACACTGAATGCACTACTTCTGCATGCTTACAGATCAAAATGAGTAGGAATAGTGTCTCAAAATATATGCGGGCTCCCTCTTTCTCTCTGTTCCAACACTTGCCAAGTCCAAAATAGGTTTGGTGTCAAAGCAAACTCCCTAAACTGACTTCAGGAAGTTCTTTTTTGCTAGTTCCCTAGTCATTTTCAGGTGATGGAAATCTTTGATTATTTATGATCTCCTTGATGTCCCATTTGAGAGAGCTGTGGTTGGAGAGTATTATATGGAAAGTATTTTAAGCTTCTCTCATATTTCATACATTGATTCAGTGAGGAGGGGAAAAATAAGTTTAAAAAAGTGAATTTGGTTGTCATGGCAACCAATTGTCTCAGGTGCTCTATTCCAATATAACTATTAACCCTTAGACCATATTTATTATTCAAGGAAAATAATTGACTTGGAAAAAGAAAATTGGTTGTCACAAAAAAGACAAGCCCCTGTGCTAAATTTGAGTAATTTGCATGCAATGAAAATGAATTAAGGAGAATGAATCCCGTTCAGCCCTCAAATGATTTACATTTGGGTTACTGCTCTGCTTTTCTCAGCTATCAACATTACAGGATACAGAAAGTATTGGGAATAGCAGATTTGGAAAGAAATAACAGTACCCTAAAGCTACAATGCATAAAGCCTTAGATCTTTATCGAGCTATTCAGCTGAAAGTCTTCATTCAACTACAAAAGATTGCTTTCAAACATGTTGGATGTTAAAAATCCTATCAAAGTCTCTCATTTCTAATCTTTTTTAAAAAATCTGACCTGTATCAATTCAGGGTTGTGATTACCATGACCTGAGTGACTAGCTGAAATTCAGGGTCTTGTTTCTGTTAAGAGGAGAAATTGATGACAGTCAGGTATTTCTTTGATGTAACCCTGTTTATTTACAAAGAAGATACATAAAGTCCTGTTTCTCTGAACACAAGAGGAATTAAAAACAGAGGACTGTTTCTTTTCACATAATTCCAAGCCTCTTTCCAAGACAGCACACTGCCCAAAATTTCTCTCACTTATCTTTTTCTCAGTGTCATGCCATAAACCCTTCTCTGGCTGTCCTTAGGTTTCTGCTGTTTTCTCTGTCTCCTTCAGTGGTCTTTCTCTCCCCCACTCCCCAGTCTTGTACATAATCACAGAGCTGCAATCCAATCATTCCTCCTCCCCTACATTTGTTATCAGAACTTTTGGAAACTTTTTTCGCCACATGGCTCAACTCCTACTCTAACCTTGAATTTGGCCTGTGTTTTGGGCAGTCTCCTATTGTTTTAGGTGCCTAGTCCATAAAGGAGGTCGATTGCTTTTTTACATTTATTCTGAATGAAAGGAATCTGTTACACGCACCAGGTCCATGGAAATTTCACTCATGTTACAATTTCATGAACTATCAGCATTTCACCAAAATGATGAGCAGAAATTAGAATTTGAGGAATTTCTTGCTGACAATAAAATCTGTAGTGATCTGGTTTCCTATCTACTTGAAATGGAGTGTTTTGTAGTAGGACTCCTGGGTTCTTTTCCTTGCTCTGCCATGGATGCAGTGTCTCATAGGCTCAGAAATAGGATATGGGACTCTCATGTTTAGAAGTATTCAAAGACAACTCTGCCACCTTGATCCTTTTTTCCCCACTTTTTCTCAAGATTGTGCTATAGCAAGGCCAAAACCACACCCCAGCCAAAATGGACGAATGAGAGAAAATGTGAGAAAATGCACAGCCCATAAAATATCCCTCCTGAACCTTGAAAGAAATGGTTGGCTACTTGAACTTATTTGACTCTCTACTCATAATCACAAGACACTGAGCAAGTAACTGAACATCTCTCTGCCTTCGTTTATCTAACTATTACAGGATAGGTATAAAAACTAAGAAAAACAGGAGTCCTTATTAATAAAGTTCTTGTGAAGTGTTTGAGATTCTAAGATGAAAGTTGCTCTATAAGGACAAGGGTTATATTACCCAGTGAAAGGTGAAGAAGAATCTCACAAGATTAGGCAACTTCATCTCCTGTTCCTCCTGGTCTTCCTTTGCTCTTCCTAGTTAATAATTTATGTACATTGGATCACTCTTAATAATGTGAACTTGCTGTGTTCGAAAGAACAAAGGTCGCACTCCCCAAACCTAAGCTTTTCCTCTCCTTTATACCTATTTTTGTTGTTTGTATTTTACATATGTCCATGGTTATTCCTGTTACCGGCACGTCTAAGAATGCTATGAATTGGAGAACAGTAGACAGATTCATTTATCAACCTAAAATCAGTAACACGTTGTATAGTACTCTATTCAGCACAGACAGCCATGAACCTTTTCCGCAGCATAGGGCCCTTCCAGTAGTAGCATTGTTCCCTTTTGGATCTTTATTTGTTCATGCTGTTATGCTTGCAAATAGTAAAACTCACCTAAAGGTGGCAGCAAACTTACACTACAAGGTCCAGGCCAGACTTTTCAATTACGTGTTCATGATATTTTTTTCTTGCTAAGGAAGAATACATAAAGATTATTATCTAGTGTATTGTGTTGGGGGTAGGGGAAATAAATATCTGGCTGTTTTAGACCATAATTCTGAAAGAGAAAAGATTAGGGGAAAAAGGCAGAGAGAGAAAAGGATTTGAAACCTAAAGGAGAGAGAACTGTTGGACAACACTACAAGAAGTTTACTTTGCAGATAAAAATCATTTACTGTTTCCCTATTATCTACCTATCATCTGGGAATTAACTTTTATATTTAAACACTGTCACGTTGCAGGTGGACTCCACAGTGTCTGAACATAGTGGCTTTGCAGTTGACACTCTATAGTTTCTGGTTTTCTGACACATAACATATTTAATGCAATCCCCCTTTTTTTATTCCTGTGGCTAGCAAACTGGTGTAGGGATATTTATGATGGGATATACTCTGCATATATCATAGATGAGGTGGGCATGCTTGAAAGGGCCAATTAGCCACTGTATTAGGTTTCAATGGCTGAGAATGATCATCAAATGTTCTATTGCCACGGTCTTATTATCTTCTGGTCCTTCTTAAGAATCATTACTGCATAAAAGAGATTAAATTCAATTTATTGAAAGGCAGGCCATTAAACCCTTGATATGTGCTGCATTGTGTGCATCAGATTTCATCGCCAAAAATGGATTTCTTACGGGAGATAACAGAAGATAATGAAGATAGAAAAATTATAGAAAACTAGGGTCCAGTGATTATCAGCACCATCAATATTTGCATATTTGGCCCCAAGGAGTTATTTGCAGCACATTTGGTTTATTTAGTGAGCTTACCTGAGCCAGAAAGAGTTTTGCTTTGCATTTATTCTGTACTTTCAAAAATCTCTAAAGAAGGGTGCTTGACTTTTTTCAGGCTTCCTGCACTCCAGCCAAAACTGGTATCAGGTGTCTTGCAGAGTGAAAATAATCAATGCACCATAAAATCCCTTAGACAAGTACAGTATATAGTTTTGCCTTTTGCTGCCTTAGCGAACTATTATAGCACTGCCTCAAGATTAGGGCTTGAGGAACTCTGTTTATTTAAGCGTTTCATTTTCCCTGTACTTTAAAACTCTCCCTTTTGTATACACACTCCCTATGCTAGGTCTTATTTCATAATTGTCTGAGCTTCCCTTTTCTTCCTTTCCCAATCTTCAGCAGCCACCCTCTTCTTAGCTACGTCCCACGTATGCCCTGCCCTCTTTGTCCAGGTCATCTACTTCCTGGAAATCACAGGGCTCTTGAGTTTCTCTCTCTGATGAGATTTTGTGCCTCTCACACCCATAAACTAGGCATTAGACCCTTATACTTCTCCCTCTTTTAAATAACAATATTAGAAGTCTTCTTAATAGCCAGGTCACTTACCCAATTTGAGGGTAAACTGAATCCTACAGCCTGTTATGTTCAGTGAATTCTACTACATCATCAGTATTGATTTTCAGATCTTTTAGACCTTGGCTATTTGGCCCTGAAGCAGGACTTTATATACTCTACTGTATTTTGTGGTTTTACAGTTACTGGGGACCCTGCAGAGATTAAGATGACAACAATAAAACCAGCCACATATATAATTTCTCTTTCTACATTTTGAACAGATTTTTCTCATCTGCCATAACCCCGTGGCAGTTTTAAAGGGCCAAACAAATCAATGCAAAGGGATTGGTGCTAAAAGGGCAGGTTTTCTTTACTGTTATGCAGGAGGTCAAACTAGATGAGCACAGTGGGCCGTTAGTTTCTATGAACTGGCAACAGTTGCAAGCATGTGTGTGTCTGAATCTATTGCTGCTCAACCCCCCACCCCAAGTTTCAGTGTGCATTTAGTGCTTGCAAAAAGTGTTGGACTGACAGGAGAGATGCTTTTCACACACTCCCATGAAAAAGGAGTTTTTCTTTTGAGCAATTCTAAGGAGTGTTGCCATCCTCAGAGATTAGGCTTCTTAGAACAAGGCACATTACCTCCCCTTATGATAGCTAGGTAAGAAATTTCACATCCTCAAACCTTGACTTATGCTTCATCCAAGAGAATGAGTACCATTCAAAACCTCAGTACTACCCTGACAGTATATTGGTTCAGTTATGAGACATTTTGGAGAATGTCAGTGAATAAATCCTTGTCTTAGAGGCAGTAATGGAGTGGTAGGAAGTCTGAACAGTTTAAAATTACACCTGCAATGCTTTGGAGACATCATAAACCCAGAGGCTTTGATAATCAGAGCTTCTACCAGAGAATTGATTCATCCTTAAGGACAAAACCCATAAACAGTGGAACTAGCTACCTAAATTAAATAGTACACATATATGTAAATGTTTGCAGGATTAAGTCCTAGCCCATCTCCCTGGCCACAGGGACATCCCTGTCACAGCTCAAATCTCTTGGGACTCTAATTATACCCAAAGAGCACCTTTATCAACAAGCTCAGAACGCATAGAGCAAAGCTTTGTCTCCTAATATAGGCAATGCTCATGCAGTCTACAGGCACATCCAGCTTTCTGTCATTATTCCACTCCAGCAAGGCTTAAAAAGAATCACCTGTCATCCCCAAGGAATTTAGTTCTCCTTGCAGCCCTCCCATTCACACGTGGCTACTCTGCTAAAACTCTCCTACTTGTGGTGACTAAAAAGCTGCAGCTGAGAGAAATCACTAACCAGCCCTCATGCTGGGAATGTGGCAGATAAAAAGACAACTAAGCCTGAAGTAATATAACTGCTCAGAGGCTGAGTTTTACCTGAAGTCTGTGTTTGTGACTAAATACACAGAATTGGCTCCATCCATGTTTTGGGTAAAGCAGCTCTCCTGGTCTCCCTTAATCTTGGTTTTTATTACCCACTGTAAGCAATGCTTTTTGGGTAAATGTTTTATAGAAGGTGAAACCTTAACACATTACACATTGTTTGTGCTCAGTCACCTGTAGCTGTTTTTGTCAAAAGCAGACATATGGCTGTTTGGTATGTGGGCAGCAGATGAATTCTGTGATAGAAGCTAGTTAAGCTACCTATATGTTAGCTACCAGTGCTTAGACAGCAAGGTGATAGATGGATAGACAGGGCTTTACCCAGCTCCAGTGAAGTCAATCCTGCATTGTGCAGGAGGTCAGACTAGATGATCTTAGTGGTCCCTTCTGACCTTAAAGTCTATGAGTCTATAAAAGAATTCCACTGAATTCTGGGGAAGTTGGTTTAGGCTTACAGAGTGAAGAATTTAGGGCATATGTCTCCACGTGTGTCCTAGAGATGCTTTAAGAGACACAACCACCAAGATAGTTATACCACTTTGCAGTTTTTAAATATTTGTAGAAATGAAAGGTCCCATGTGAAAAATCATACATCATTCCCACAGCTCCAAGGTGAAGAATTAAAGTTCAGGGAGCTATATCATCTACACTGGTTTATATAGGAGGTATACTATCCAGAGCATTGCAAGCCAGGACAGTGCGGAGTCTGTTCCTGCTACTGATTTGGTCTTTGGCCTTTTTG
This sequence comes from Mauremys mutica, assembly GCF_020497125.1. NCBI lineage: Eukaryota > Metazoa > Chordata > Testudines > Geoemydidae > Mauremys > Mauremys mutica. The sequence continues at coordinate 34,586,272 of NC_059075.1, forward strand.
ACGAACCCTATAACCGCCTCGTGCCTCAGTTTACTTACAGTTAAATGATCATTCAAATATCTTCCTTGCAGGGTGTTGAGTTATGATGGTTAAACACCTTAAAATGTTTAGTGGCTGATACTGTTCTGACATTGCCTTCAATGAGAATTAATTCCATTGACGTCTGGCATTTTACTGGAATAAAACTTGTCTAAGTGGGAGAGACTTTGAGAGGTAAATCCAGCATTGTACCATCTTTCCCACTCTTCTAATGTTTAACATACAATGAGGAACAACTATGTTGCTTTCCTATAGAAATAGAAACAAGAATTTGACACTGGGGCCACTGAATTTTACAGACAGACAGCATTCAAAGTGACAGGTATGCCACACCAAATGAGCAGAGAATTTTTCAGTTCTTTCCACATCAGTGCTTGCATTCTGCACTCATAGATAGTATGTGAATATGGCATGAAATGCCAGCAACAAGAAAATGGATAGTTTATTAGTGGAAAGCATTTTTGCATGCCCTATGCTTGGGACAAAATCATATTTAATCTCTCTTTCTTTTTGTAAACACTATGTGGAAAAAACAATGGAAATAACATGTCTCCTAGTTCTTGCCTTGAATTCAAGAAGTACTGCACAGGATTGTTACAGTGAAACCTCGGATACATTGAGACCATGGCCAGTGCTGGGGTTTACTGCTGTTGACCACCTTTATCTCTTGATCAGCCTAATGATATTTTCAATTGCACTTTCACTTCCTCCCTGCATCCTTATGCTGAAATTAACTCCAGTGCCCATACCAGGCCTTCCACACTATGAAAGTCCCATAGTAGCAGTGAAGTTTGGCGGGGCACATAGTTTGAATACATATAGAGATTGTCTCCCTCCAACCCCGCCCAATCTATTAAACTACAATTCCACTGCATCTGGAGAAGGAGCTGTGGGAATGGGCCAGCAGTATGTTAAGGAAAGGATCCCTGAATTCATGCATAGATGAATAAGAAGGGGAGAAGGAACTTCCCTAACTGCAGCTATGTGGAGCTCATCCTCACTTAGTTCCTTGCACAAAACCTTCTTTACTTGGTCTTTTTCTCCTCTCTCAACCCATATTTGCTCTTCCCTACTCATAATCAATACTTGCCAGGTACTTCTGGGGTTCACAAACTTGCTCAGGTTCAGAAATGTTAATTTCTTGTAATTTACACCCATATTTTCCCCTCAAGAGTGAATCAATTAAAAAACAACAGCCCTCTTTCTTAATTTTTCAAAGGAAAGAGAAGCCTATGCTGTATATTGGGTTTAGAGGAATCACCCCCAAAAGATAATTTGGTTCTAATGGAAGATCAATATACGGGCTGTACTGATTTTTTTCATCACAATGATTTTCTCATACTTCCCCTCGCTGCTCCTTTTACCCACCTTATCTTTGTACTTGTTTTTCAATCTTCCTGTTCCATTTCTACCTTAATTTTTCACTGGATTTTTTTCCCTCTTGTTTTCTTGTACTCTCCTAAGGACAACTCAATATGAGTTGACTTTGAGGTAACTTTTAAACTCACAGTGACTCAATGGGTACATAACTGGGCAAAAAGAATTCAGCCATTGTTAGTTTTGGCTTCTTTGTTCTATTCATAGGGCATTATTCAGTCAGTCCACCATAAAACTTTTTCAGATGCTTAATAATTCTGGAAGATTGCTATTCAGGGACCATGGTTATCTTCAACAAGCCAGAAGGTTCTTGCTCCATTTGTGGCACATTTCACTATATGGCCGTCTGGAAGCAGTTGCTACTCCATGATGCAGGAAGAGGGTGGGTAAAATGTGGTGGCTGGAAGCAAAAGCCCAGTTCTACTTGATATGACATGCAACTAAACTTCAAGGTTTTCCTTGACTTGCACATAGGCAGCACAATGCAATGGAACTGGACGTTCTGGTGTTTAATTCAGTGAGACACTACAATTCATTTTATGCTGCTTTGATGATAATTAGCATGCCCCAGAAATCAGAGGAGCCTTGTCACCAAATTTAGGTACAGCAGACCAAAACTAATCTGGGCCACTAATATAAGAGTCAGAGATTCCGAAGCTAGAAGGGGCCACTGTGTCCATCTAGTCTGACCTCTTGTATAACGTAGACCATAGAACTTACCCAAAATAAGATACAGTGCTGAAGTGATAGGTCATGGATCAGATGACCACTTTAGTCTTTACCTTCTGCTTATAGTGAACAAGAAGTGATGTGCAATGTGCCTGTGTGGTACATTGGCTAAGTGCAGGTGATCCTCTTTCACTCTAGCGAGTGGCCCTGACAAGCTTCAGGGCCTGCTAGTTGCAGCTAGGAGATATACTCCTTTAACTCAAGTGGCTTGTGCTGCGGATGCTTAAATTAGAGCTTGATAAGTTTATGAACATGGCTGTATTATGGTGTTGCCTGTGATAGCAGGGGACCAGAGCTGATGACCCAGGAAGTCCTTCCAGTCATATGTCCTATGTACCTAAAGGAATGGAGCTAATGTGAGTTCTGTAAAATGCCTTCCCATTGGCTTATCTAGGCTAAGACAAGAGTTAAATTTTGAAAACATGTCATAACTAGCACACGTTAAAGCTCTAGAATAGGCAGTTGTATTTTAACCTGCATTAGCTGATCAAACTGTATTATTAGCTGTAGGGAGTCTCGAGTGCACCTCAACCACCTACCATATTAAACAATAACTGGTCCTGTCAACACTAGATTTTAAAATGTGTTAGTTAACATGTTTTAAAAATCACCTATTATCTTAGGGTAGACATGTTCCTATTATGGCCTGACAGCTGGCATTCTGAGAACCGACCGGTGGCCCAATCACAGTAGAGCAGCTGGGGTGGAGCGGATTCAAGTCCTCAATGTTGGATGCTGTTTGTCATGGATCCACAGGATGTATGCTATGCCCCAGCTTTTAAACAGTCGATTGGAGGAACCACTTCTGTGTGCCAGACCCCCAGTAGATCTCACTCTTCCTTCAGGATAGGCCATGCAGCCTCAACCCCTCCGAGACTGAGCCTCTGGGCTCCAGCACTCCTGGTTCACACCATGTACTCTGCCCAGTGAGTACCGCTGAGATTAGGGTTGCATTTTTCCAAAACCAAACACTACAGGTCCCCCTGTTGCTTACTCTCTCATCCCCTGGAACTCACCTGTCAACTGCAGAGCTGTGGTGGGAAGAGCTGACGCAGAGCCTGCCTGCCTGTCAAATTGGGATGCAGCAGGGCATGTGGGGGAGGGATGTCTGTCCCTGGAACGAGAGGTCAGAGAGAGCTAGGACCCTGGGAGGCTAAGAAGGCATGGACGGCAAGCCCAGCTGCTGGCCAACCCGGCTGCTGGCCCTGCTCCTCAAGCACTGTGCACTGTCAGGATCCCTTCTCCTCTAGCAGCAGCTGCTTTTCCCACCCTCCTGCTGGCAGAGGCCAATCACAGTTACTGCAGTAACTGGCCTTTTGGTGTCCAATCAGCAGTGTTGACCGCACAGGTCCCCTTTCAACTGGACCTTCCAGTTGAAAACCGGACACCTGTCTGAGAGAGACTCCTGTTCAGAGACTTTTTTGCCTTCTTCAGGGATCAATGCACCTTACAAGTTTTTGCAGTGACACAAGGCTGCCTTTTTAAAATGGAGTAGCATTTATTTGTCAACTGGAACACAGCATTGGAAGGCGTTAGGTTAGCACAGATAAGCAAAGGTAAAGACAGACAACCAGTGTCAGAGTTCTACTGAGCCAGATTGCTGTAGGAACAATTTTGTCTCTGTCTTTGTCCCTTTGTCTTTAGTCCCAGGTGTGAACTGCTGTCTCTCCCCAAAGGGCAGTTGTAGACATATGATACCTTTTCCTTTTGTTCCCTGTACTGGACCTATGCTCAGCTTCCCTGCAGAGAAGTGGGTGGAAAATCTCCTTCCTCTTGGCTGTGGGTTGCTAGAGAATATCCTAATCATTGGGGTTTGCAATGTCCTTCCCAATCTTTCATGGATATGGGTTGGTTTCATCCAGTCCTTGAATGACCTGTTCATACCAGTCCAGACAGTTAAGTGACGCACATAACTCATGTCTCCTGCTTTACCCCCAAAACAGTTAACCCCTTTGCACCCACTGAATAGCAATCCCTACTTAAACAATTCACTGCCATGCATGTCATTCATAAAAATGCCCTGGAAAATTCCCCCTTTTACATAGTGTTATTACTAGTGCTTCAGAAAGGACGGCTGGAAGATCTACCTGAATACCCAGTGGATGTGTGTGACCATGTTTGTGGAACTTTTGGCAGCCTTATCAATTGTCAGTCAAAAACGCGGCAATCAAAGTGATTTCTCTGAAAAGGTGGATCATTGACATTTGGACAGCTGGATGTTTTGTATTTCCTCACCTTGTGCTTCATTATTCACCTAAGCAACTCACTTAAGTTTATATGGTGAAGTCCAAAGAATTTCCACAAAGGCTCTGAGGCTGGCCTGTATACCTTGGAACGCAGAATAAAAGGAAAATTATTAGTTCTTGTAAGGCCAAGACTCTGGTTTACCCTGTTCAATGGACAGCTAGAGCAAATGGTGTTTATGAAAAGGTCTTTAATAAGTTTCTTTGATATTGGAACTCTGCTTAGGAACATTGCCATAGATCAGAACCGATGGATGTGGGTTAATCTGCTGTAATACTTAGATGGTTTATGCCTTGAAGCATAAAGGATGAAGTCCTTGCCCCAATGAAATCAATGGGAGTTTTGTCATTGTCTTAACCTGGGGTGAAGTCCTGGCCTCACTGTTTATCCTTTCCAAAACCCTATGTTTGCCCTAATTTTTATAGTTCTGGATATTGTTATCCATATAAACATTCCCTCTCTCTTTGAACTTGCCAAATCCTTGGCCTCAGTGACATCCTGTGGCAGTGCTTGCATATTTATCTAGCAACGCAACCGAGTTCCTGGATTTTTGGTACCCCAAAGGGGAAATGCTTTCCTGAGAAGGGATTGCAAAGTACTCTATATGGCCAGAAACAGAGAGAATGCCGTATGGAGTACTTACAGGGAGACTAACAGAAAGTCTAATGCCTCCATTTTTCTTATATCAGGTTCTTGTTGTCATCTAAATCTTAACCATTTGGGTGTGAAGAAAAATTCCTGTAGATTTTTAAATTGAGTCTTGGGGAAGAGTTCATTAGGGTATGGGTAAAGGAACCCACATCTCTCTCTTTTGTGTTAGGGTATTAAGCTCTCTGTTTAAAAACCACATCACAGAGAGGGTGGGTGTAAAGAAAGTTTATGTGGTGATAGTGGATGAATACATATAATTGGAATTAATATTTTCATGACCTCTGGAGGGTGATCAGTTCTCACCTTCTCCAAGGTTCAGGGTAAGTTGGACTTCCAATAGTACACAAAAGCTACCTCTCCAAGTCAGGTCACACTGTAATCTCAGATCAACTTGCATGACAGATTCAGAGGCTTTGCTCTTGGTTCTAGTCATCACAATTTCTCCTGCCAACTGGGGTTTACACAACAAATATTAGTACTTTAGATCAGGGGTTCTCAGCCTTTTTCTTTCTGAGCTGCCCCCCCGACCCCCAACATGCTATAAAAACCTCCACGCCCACCTGTGCCACAATAACCTTTTTTCTGCGTATCCAGTAGATTAAAAACCAGAGCTGGTGTTAGGAGGCAACAAGTAGGGCAAAGTTGCTCAGGCTTTGGCTTCAGCACCACGTGGCTGGGGCTTCAGCTTTCTGCCCTGAGCCCCAGAATTTCAAACACTCTCTCTGCTGTCTGGTTTATTTTGGAGGATCCCCTGAAACCTCCTCATGGCCCCCAAGCAGCCCCAGATTCCTGGTTGAGAACTGTTGCTTTAGATCCAGGATGTCCCCACACATTGGACACAGAGTGCTTCTCGGTCTTCCACATCCTGCTGATGGCATACTGCTAGTAAAGGTGTGTTGCAGAGGAGTCACAAATCCTCGCTTTTCTGAAAGGGCACAGGTCATTTTTCTATAAGGTCAGGATAATTGCAGCAGCTCTGTCACAAAAAGCAAGAAAAGAAGGAGTTGCACTCTGATTACAACACTTCCATCTCTATACTAAGCACGTCCTCTTTATCAGAAGCTATACAGAAGTATAGGCCCCAATACTGCAAAGACTTCTGCAGTCGCTTAAATATAAACATGTGAGCAGTCCCCCTGAACTCAATGAGATCACTCCTTTGCTTTGAACTACGCACACACAAATTCCTTTCAGAAAAAAGGCCATAAAGTAAAGCACTGTGTTTTATACCCCATGGAGATTATTAAAATCAAAGAAAATATTTTTAAGGTAAACAGTGGTTTAGATTTCACTTATTACAATAAAATCTCAAGATGCTTATTAAACCACTTCCCTCAGTGTTAAATAAATTGACAATTACATTTTATTCATTTCAATAACATGCTAGAAGCCATTTCATAGTCTTGGAAAGCACATTAAGTGGAGGAATTCATCTAGATGCGCAATTCATAACATCGAAAACAAAATACATTATGAACCACCCAGAACCACTGAATAGAAGTTACAGTCTCAGTGGGTGTATTATCCTTGGAATTCTGACTTTGAAGTATATTTCAATGCCTGAGTTGTCATGATATTTCTGATGAAAAATATTTTAAAGTTTCTATTAAGAATTGTACTATTTTTAGTTCCAAACACTTCAAAAAGATAGAACAGTCAAATGTCCTTTTCATTAATCAATTTTTATAAGATAAATTAGGTAAAAGAATGGTTAGAAAAAGACCTCTTTAAGTACCAGAGTTATCGGCTCACTAGAAAAAAGTAATTTCCTTCTCTGGGGATAAATCTGCAGATTTTGACTTTGCAAATGGGCAATCTGGGCAAAGTTCTTCCCTCAGTTACACTACTGTAAATCCGAATCACTCTGGGTTGTAAACATTCGCACTGCCTCGGCTGTACCTGATCTGTGCATAAATAGAGGACTTCTGGCTCCAGGGCTTCTAGTCTGGCACTATGGACAGTCATGAAATTCACTTACATAAAAAAAGAGAGATTCTATCAATGTGAATTATTTTAAATTGAATGTTTTTTTTTAAAATTGGGTTCTGACTGAGCACCCTTTAAATAGTAAGTCCTGCTATTTTTAGAAGCATCTCCCATGTCCAAATGTTTGAAAGTATTTTTCCGTTCCCCTGCTGATGTTCAGAAAGGTCTCTTGGGTGGGTTCAGGAGCAACACCATCTCACATACTTAGTCCCTTCTTTTCTTTCTGTGCATGCTCTTGCATCCTGGTTCTTCAGTTTCAGCTTCTTGCAGGGCTTTGGGAAGAGCAGTGCATGAATGTGATGTCATATTGCTATTGCATGAGAAAGGAGGTGCACCTGGCCATCAATAACCTGATGATATACAAAGTGCTGACCAATGTACAATGCAATTAGACACGAGTAGAGAAAAAAATGGGCCAGTTGCTGAAAATACACTGATTTACACCAACTGATGTGGGCCAATTTTTGCTCTCAATAATCTATCAGTTAAAGTCATATTTGAGGTACCATGTAATATTAGTAGGTAAAATCATCCCAGGTAGAAATGAGATTTTCAAGTAGTCTTCCTTTTAAATTTTATTTTCATATATAGCTCATAATGAGTTTTGAAAGCAAACTTCGCACGATGATAGGTTATTTCACAGTGATTATAGGGCTATTCATAATATTTCAAAAATAAGAGCAAAATACAGCGTAGGAGCTATAATTATAATTATGTTATACTCAGCGTTAAGTAATACAGAAAGATTTACATACAGATTGCAGTAGAAAATGGTTACTAGTATATGAATGCTTTATAAGGTTTATACAATATTGCCATCTATGCTCTTGCTATGTGTGATTATTTAAAGAAGGAAGATATATATTTTTAGCAATTGTCATATAATGTGATTGAAGAAAAGCATGTGTTATAGAAGAAGCAAACAGTATTTTGTGGTGGCAAAAGTATATGAGGAAAGATGAACTGATCATTGTACTTTTCTCCAAAGGGACTAGGTTATTATGATCATTTGATGGAGAAACTAGACCATGACTGGCTAAGCTAAGGAACTGTGGCTTACTTATTAGTGAGATCTGATGGAGATTTTCTAAAAACTTCCTGAAGCATATATTTCTGTGAACTTGCAGAAGTCTAAATGAAGCAAATTTTTCTCCAATGAGTATAAATATGAAATGTCTATTAAAATAATTGGGGCAGAGAATTTAATCTAAAAATCCTTTATTAATCTATCTTGATCTCAGAATAAAGCGAGTTGTTTGATTATATCCTTGTCCATGGGAGCTTTTCCATTTAATTAAATGGCAGCAATATCAGACCCCTCTTTTTGTAAATATGGCCATCTGGAGCACTTCCTAAAAGTCCTGATATTGCAGCAGTGGTGTGTGGAGTAATGGTGGGGTATTAAATACATTTAATTTCTTGGTCATTTCAATTTGTGTATGTCTTTTAAAAATAACCAAGCAAAATCAATGCAAAAAAAATAGTGTGTCAGGCACTGGAAATATGAAAGGATAGTTTATATGTTTAAAAAATTTACATTCAAAAAGAGAAAACTATTTTATTCACTGCAAAAGATGGAAGAGTACATTATTGTAAAACCAAGTGCTTTTCTATTGTGTAGAATTTAACCATTCCATTGCATCAGATCATATGATATTTCTCCTCATCAGTCATCAGTAAGGCTGCTAAGTCCCAAAAGTGCACATGCTCAGGGCACGGGCAGCTCTATGTTTTTTGCTGCCCCAAGCATGGCAGTCAGACAGCCTTCGGCGGCACGCCTGCAGGCAGTCCACTGGACACGCGGATTCAGCGCCATTTCTGCGGGTTATCTGCCGGTCCTGCGCCTTTGGTGTACCCGCTGCTGCGGGACCGGCGGACCTCCTGCAGGCATGCCACCGAAGCCTGCCTGACTGCCACCCTCATGGCAACCGGCATGCTGCCCCCCGCGGCTTGCCACCCCAAGCACATGCTTGCTGCGCTGGTGACTGGAGCTGCCCCTGGCTCAGGGGGAGAAACTTAGGTGCCCAGGGAACTTTTACAGTGGAAATTTAGGTGCTGAGAGAGTTTAGGTGCTTACAAGGTTAGGTGGCAGTTGGGGTGGGGAGAGGGGCAAGAACAGTGTTTCTGGACTGCAGAGGTTCTTAAAACAATAGATGCTAGAACTAGGGGTGCTGGGGGTCTGACAGCATCCCTTGGCTTGAAGCGGTTGCCATCATATTCAAGATTTGCAGTTTGGTTCAATGGCTCTCAGTACCCCCACTATACAAATTGTTCCAGCACCCCTGCCTAACACTGCATCTTAGGTGCCTTTATGGATCTGGCCTAAGGCACTTCTGAAAAATTTATCTTGCATCTTTATTCCAGAATTAGATCAAGCAGTTTGTCACAGCAGTCGTTCAGTACCCATTCCTGCCTGCCCACTTTGTTTAATAAGAGAGCTACCCCTCTCAAGTGCTGACATCTCATTGCCAAGGATGCTTCTCCTTTTTACCTCCTGCATCCCATCATTAAGTACACATACACTCTATTGACTGATGCAACAGCTTGTCCAGCTGAGAGGTTGAACACTCTTTTCTCTCCTTCTTCAGTCTTTGTTTCTGTTCCTTCAAAGTAATGTAGTATGTCCTGTTCCCCCTAGACAGTTATAAAAGACCCTCAAAAGGTGGGGGATGGGAGGAATCAGAAATAGGTACCATAGATTTCCTGGACAGAAATACAGTGAAGCTCTTGAGAATGTATTAGGGCATTACTTTAGCTCATGAATAAAGACAGTGACTGCTGAGTGAACAGTGATAATGACAGTGTACCAATGAGTCTGAAGTCTCTCACTAGGATTCACTGAAAGCCTTTAATATTCTCCCAGCTTGTAGCAAATCCCTTCATTATTTGCAGTAGTAAATGAGCGCTAAGTGCACTCATCTAAAGATCTGTCTATCTAAAAATAATATTTTTTAGTAAAGCTACTTAGAGAATAAAAAGGAAGTGGAAAAATACCCACCTGCTTTGACACAAAGTGATTTTACTCTATAATATGCTTTACAGAATGCTAGCGTGGGTGGTATTTTTTTTAACATAACTAAACAGTGTTATAAGGTATCTAGCTGCCGTTGAACAGTATCAGTGAAAGAAAACTGGAACTACTACTGTAATAGACAACAGAAATATTAGAAGATGCCAGTCAAACAGGAGACCACTGTGCATAGCAACTCTGTCTCTAGAGACCAATCTCTGGACATGAATGACAGCTATTCATTAGAAGAGGAAACTGGAGATGCCCTTTAAGGAAGTAAATATATTATTTTTGTTAATACCTAGCTCTTATATAGCATTTTTCACCAGTAGATCTCAAAACACTTTATGAAGAAGGTCAGTTTCATTGTCCCTAGTCTGCATATGGGGAAACTGAGACACAGAGGTGACGTGATTTACCAAGGTCATCCAGCAGGCCAGTGCCAAAGCCAGAAATATAACCCTGGTCTCCAGAGTATAACCCTGGTCTATCCAGCAAGCAACACTGCCTCTCATATGCATGCCTTGTAGTAGCATTGCATAGTTTGTAACTGATGCGAGCATAGTTGCAACAGTAAAGCCCCTCCACAAGTCAACTCTTCAGCATCCTTGCTGGAAAATAATGACTACAAAGAGGAAATGTGAGGACAGTCTTTTGTCTTCACAGGCAGGCTGCTTGTGCTCAGGAAGCCGGAGAAAGGACGGCACTGCATGATTACCTTGCATCTTGAGAAAGATTGTTTTTTTAGTCCAGATTTGAGAAAAATGGTACAAAGTTTTATTCTCCCTGGAAAGAAAGAGACTGTGGTGTCATGTGAATATTTGCTGATCACCAGTTTCCTGCTTGCTTTTGACAGTGAAACAATATATATATTTCCTTCTTCACACTTGCTCAAATTCTTCAGCTCCCGCCATGCACAATTCAGAAACATGCAGCTAAAAGGATTGTCAGGAGGCTACCTCAGAACTGGCAAGTGACATTGACCCCGGACGTAATTATCAACATAACTATTATGGAACCTTCTGCTAGCCATGGTAGAAGTGCGGTCTAGTGGTTTAAGCCAGGAAACAAAGTTCTCGTTCTCAGCTCCTTCAGTGATTGACTGTAAGACTTCTGTCTTTACATCACTTGTCCCATCTCTAAAGTAGGCCTTATTATTTGTATTGGCGTAACATCCCAGTAATGGATCAGACGTCCATTGTGGTAGGTGCTGTACAAACACTCAGCAATCCGGTCCTAGCACATCGGGCTGCTCTGAGGCAAACTTCTTCTCACAGTGGGATCGACAATGTATACCTGAGTGCAGAACGTGACTCAGTATTTATGCTGTGAGGTCTTTGGAAACAAAAGTGCAAAATATTATTAGATGAGGAGAAATAGTAAAGGTTTTAGAGGGATCGGGTGGGATTATTAACACAAGCTGCTGTTTTCAATTTAATAGGATGGAAATGTTTAGGGTTTTTTTTTAATGAGACATGTGACTGTACTTGCACTTATGACAAAGTGCCCTGAGCTATCAGAAAGCCAGAAAGTTGGACTGTAGCTGGCAGTCTTTCTTAAATATGACAATTTCCAAGTACTTAAAGTTACAAGTGAGCAGAGTGTATTACAGAGACTGCACACTATTTTATACATATATTTGTGTCCTCCAGACAGCACTTAAGCTTGTTGAAGTACTATGGACTCAGGCATCTTCTTAAAGTTAAGCATGTGCCTTCCTGAATTGGGGCCTAGAACAGTGAGGGATTAATGTCATTTATTAATAGCAGTAACCACAGATAGTTAGAGTGAGGGCAAATGTACAGGATTCCTATCTGTACTCTGACAATTCCAGTTGTAGTATCCCTGAAATTTTCACTCTCTCTCTCTTGCAGTACATAATCCACTGCAGTTAGTAGTATTTTAGCAAATCCACATTTTTGGGTTCCTTCACAGAACTTTGCTACTCTCTCTCGGAATCTACTTCTAAAGATGGTAGGAATGGGCATTTCCATTTCTTGGGAAACTCAGACATTTCAAAAAATAAAATAATGTTCTGAATCAGCATGACAAAAATTGAAATTTTGATATTTCCTGCAAAACAAAATTTTAGATTTTTTTGTTTGCTTTGGGTCCATTGAAAATTTCTCATTTCAGTTTAGACTTTTCTCTTTAAAATATTTTATATATATATAAAGTGTCAAAATAAAATGCTGTTTTGAAATAAAACATCAAAACATTCCATTCTGAAAACTATCAAAATGAAACGTTTGGACATGATCAAAATGCTTCATTATGATTGTCTTTCAGAACTAATTGAATCAAAATCTTCATGTTCCCAATGAAAGTTTCATTTTGATGAAATGGCAATTCCTGACAGAAAAACATTCTGTCAGAAAGTTTTTGATCAGTTCAACCTGCCATCTGCCTGGCTTTTCCTCAGAACTAAGATATTCCTAGTTATGTGCATTTTGTGTGTGGAAAAATATGAACTATGAAATATGAAAATCATTTTCATTTCTGATCTAATGCCAGGACTTGAACCCAGGTGAAAGGCTGGAGCACTAATGCAGTGTGCCATCTGGACCCCACCTGCACATAGCTAATGAAAATACCTCCTTAGTCAATTACGCCTATGTTAAGAAAGGCCTTAGGTCAACAGTTTCCATTACCATTAATTTTTTTCAGCCTAACAAATTTATTTTTGCTTGAGAAGCATCTCCAGCTAACATGACTTGCCCCCTCTTTGACCCCATTAGCATGGCTGGGGTTACGTTAGGTGTAAATCAGAGAATATGGTGAAAGATTTCAAAACCTCTGAATTTATTGAATATTTTGACCAATTGTGAATCATTGGAAAGATGGATTTTCCTCTCTTTCATGTTTTTTTTTAAATCAAGGATCTTAAATGTACACAGTGTTAACTGAAACTTTATATGAATGAATGGTTGGCCAATAAAGTGTTGATTCAATAGCGACAAACAGAAAACCAGATGTTGTTCACCTCATCAATGGCTTCAGTCAGGACTCATATGGAAATCAGTGTTTTTAATACCCCAAAGAGTCAAATGTGAAAACTTGTAGGAAAATATTTGACATTTGATCTTTTCTCATAATTTACATCTAGGAAAAACTATCTCCTTTCCTCAATAAAAGATCCAGAGGAGATCCATATTTTATTGTAGCAGATCCTAATGCCTCTGTTTAAACAAACCTTACATTTAGAGTGCTGCTTCTTCCTGGAGTTTACTATAATTCTAAGTAGTCTCAGCTACTTCCTATTAAGATTAGTGAGGTATCAAAGATTGAACGCAGTATATGGTATTCATCTACTAGTGAATGTGAATATTCCTACTAGAAAATGCCATGAATTGATAATTATTAAAAAAGATGTATTAAATTAATCACTACTTTACACAAGTAATTCTTCACATGGAAAAATATATATAGTTTAATTTATGTACTTAAAACATAAAATTTTGCAAAATATACAGCAATAAGGAGCTGAAGATCGAAAGACAGGTTCCCAGAAGGTAAGCAAAGAAGAATGGCACTCCTGTAAGCATTCAACCTTTGTTTTTGGCTTTAGAGTAACACATGTAGCTCAGAATATTATATAGGAAGATACAAACCAAATTCAGCCCATCCTTAATATTATATTAAAAGGATTCCCATCCCAGTCGTAGGCTGAATGTTGCTTGTAAGTAAAGCAAATCTAGGAAATGATGAAAAGCCAAGAAAATGAAATGACCTCCTTGTTTTTGCTGTAGCAGTTTTGAAAGTAAACTAATTATTTTGTAAAAATGAATGTGAACTTTGTAAAAGGATGATGAAACTCAAAATAAATTGTCCAAAAAATATATGCTGCAAAACTGTCAAAAATTGAGGATGCTTATGTGTACCCTGATTCAGCAAGGTTCAGTATTCAATACAGAAGTCCACTGAGGTAATTAGGATACTGACATGTTTGAGGTAGGTATGTGCTTAAGTACCTTGCTGAAGTAGGGCCAAGGTAAACAGATATTTTTGGTTTTATGGCAAAAACTTCACCCACTCCATAAAATCAACTACTGCCTACCCTGATGATTTGATTGTGCACATGCTTACCAAAGCTGAAAGCACAACCAGAATTCAAATGTGGAGTTCCAGTATGACACCATCATTTTATTATTGATAATAAAGAACTGCATTTTGCTGTTCTTATTCACATTGAGTGGCGCCATACCACAGCAAGTAGACCCATTGAAATCAAAGTGATTGTTTGAGAAATAAGTATTCAATAGAAGTAAGTGTGGCAGAATCTGTCCCTTAGATAATACATGCTGCTGTCTTTGGATTAAAGACAACAAGATCATCACTTCGAGCACTGTAAACAGCACAGATATTCTTTTGTCATTAGTATTTGCACTATGATGGGTATAGATAGGGAAGTGGGGATAAACCACAATATGCAATGGAAGAGAAACACTGCAATTGGGACAGTAGGTTTTTGTGGTCTATTTTAAACCATGAGCATATTGCTATTTTTTTTACATGGGGTGACTAAAACTGAACACAGTATTCCAATGAAGGAACCATCAATTAATATAATGATTTTATAATATTATCAGCAGTGTTTTCTTTCTCAGCTCAACATCGTTTTCTGTTTTGACAGTTATTGTCCTTGTGCAGATAGTTCAGCTGACCTGTTTGCGGTGATGCATAGATCTTTTTCTATGATACATAAATGTGTATCAGCCATTCACATATAGAGAAGGGCATATTACAGGTGTAAATGGGCTTGACTAGAAAGCTAATATTTTATTCTGAATAGCATGGATAAGCTAAAATGTTGATCAAATGGTTCGATAAGACCCTCCCATATCTGTGCCATGATAAGGTTACTGCAAGCCTTAATTATCATGTGTAAAGCACTTTGACATTCTCAAATGGAAAAGTTAGAAAACTTCAATATCTGGTTGCTTATGATCATTGTTTATTATGCTCACAGTTTCAGAAGATGCATGGTGTTTTATATGTAAATGGAAAGATGCTCAGAGGGGTATGTGTTATAAAGTTGGGCAAGACACCAAACAGAACAAAAGACATGGAATGTGTGGGAAGGACAATGGTTAGAAACAGGAAGAAGATACTAGTTGAAGATGGAATTTTCCCATGAAGATCATAAGCTAAATGTTTGACTTTTTTGAAGATTTCTTGTCTGGTTTTGTTTACTGTAGTGACATTTATATGTATATTTTTAATAAAGGAGCAAAATAATGTCAAGTGGTGGAATTAGAGTTGATAGGCTTTGCAGAAATGGTTATTGTTAAGTAAAAAATTGAATGAGGATATGGTAGACTTAAACATATCCAGACTTTTGAGGTCTTCTTCATTGTTGTCCCATGTCCATATCATCAGCCATGATGTCCACATGGGCTGAAAACACTTTTATTTTAATAACTCTGATTTTTGTAACAGAATAGATCTAATGACTGAAATAGAGAATTTGGCAGATAGGAGGAAGTATACAATGCCTGAACTGCCTGCAGGTTTGAGGTTTGGAGATCACTGCATCTCCATGGGTGGTTTAGCACATCTGGATTATTATAGTCTATAGAGACTCCCAATTCTTTTCTCCCAGATTCTTACATTACAAATATATTATTTCTAAGTCAGAATAAAATTCTCAGGCAGTTCAATTCCCATTTCATAAGATATTTTGGGAAAGTTGTTAAATTAACCAATAAAGGCAAAAACATTATATTCATCTCCAAGACAAAATGCTATCAAAAGCTCTGGGTTAAATCTATCCTGAGTATTTCTCCATAAACTTAAGTTAAATCACAGAGGGGATGAATGTAGGCCTGTTTTTAGAAAACATCCCTTCACAATGAATATGAGTAACTGAAAATGTTGGAAATGCAGACATTACATTAGTGAAGATATAATTTTGCAGTGATAAAGCCATCTAATGATCAGAAAACCTACAAGATGTGAAAATTCAGCTTAGTGAGCTCATCTAGACTTTTCTTCACCTCTTTGACTGATATGAATAAACATGTATAACACTGTGAAGGTGTCTGCTTCCCACAGGCACCACCCAGTGGTCAGACAAGGGAGTGGCAGGCACTCTTCTATCTTGGCATTCTCTATTCAAAGTCATTCCTGCCTTGCGGTGGTTTGTCACCTTCTGTGACTCAGCCCTCCAGGTGAGCTGCAAGTTGTGTTGGTGTAAAAATTATGGGTACAGTGTAATAAAAAAGCTGTGGCATGGCCATCACTGGCCCAGGTCAGCTGACTCAGGTCTTGGTCTCTAAGACCCCACAATGTTGGTGGCTCTCAGAGCCAGGGCTCCAGCCTGAGCCTAAACATCTACACTGCAATTTTTAGACCTGAAGCCTAAGCCCCACAAACCTCAGTCAGATGACCCAGGTTCTGAGACTCAGTGACCCGGGTTTTTTATTGCAGTGTAGACATACCCAAAGAGGTAGTACATAAAGAAACTGTGTCCATAAACAGTCCAACAAAGGCTAGTTCTACTGTCTGATAAAGGCCTGCAGGCCTCACCAGGCTGAAGTCCCAGAGTCAGGACTCTCCAGGATATGAGGTCTTCCTAGTCCTGAGCCTCTGGCATCAGGAATAGGCTTTTTATCTCCAGCCCCATTAGGCTGTGGTATGGGACAGGCACACCCTTTCTCCACCAGGTTCTCATCCAAGGCTCAAAGCTAGGCAACTAAGTCCTGCACCCTGGAGTCCTATGCAGCTGCCTCCCTAAATCACAGAATCATAGAATATTAGGGTTGGAAGGGACCTCGGGAGGTCATCTAGTCCAACCCTCTGCTCAAAGCAGGAGCAATTCCCAAATAAATCATACCAGCCAGAGCTTCCTCAAGCCTGACCTTAAAAATCTCTAAGGAAGGAGATTCCACTACCTCCTTAGGTAACCTGTTCCAGTGCTTCACCACCCTTGTAGTGAAAAAGTTTTTCCTAATATCCAACCTAGACCTCCCCCACTGCAACTTTAGACCATTACTGCTTGTTCTGTCACTTCATACCAGCTTCCCCACACAAGAGGGAACAATAAAGTTATGAAAACAAAATAAATAAAAAAATAAGTCTCCAACCTTGCAAATGTCCAGAATCCTTTTCCCTCAGCAGGTCTGGTGGACCATCAATAGTCATGGGCCCCAGCAGCTGGGACTTTCATACTGCTCCTTTTGCAGAGCTTCAGCATTTAAGTCTACTCACCACTACTAGCTGCCTGCAAGTGAGCTACTCTGCTCCACATTTCAGCTTCTCCTCCCATCTGTGCATGCATTGCAGGTGTGCCTGGGCACAGAATGGCTACTTAATCCTTTCCTCTCCAGTGTGGGGTTTGTACATCCCATTACAAACATACATACATATTCTGAGGGCTGTTCTGGCATAATATCTGATAGGGGAAGGCTAACAGGTCAGATAAAGGAAGGACACAATCTCCCAACAACCTCTGCCCATTATTTGAACCAAACTCAAATTCAATTGCATCTGAGGTTCCAAAGTATTCTAAGAAGTTCCCTCTTGATTCCCCCAATCCTTATTTCTTGCTGAGGCCAGGACTAGACTGACAAAAACATGAGAGAGGATATTCTTGTGGCAATTTCAGCTAGGACTGGAAGTGGAAGTTCCAAAATGTCATGAGATAGATTGTTCTCCAATGCCATAATATATGTGACATTTCTGCAGCATCAATTTTCTAGCCCAGGTTTTCAAGCTCAAGATAAGCTTTGGAGAATCATCTGAACTTTTAGAGTCCTTTAATTTGTGAATCCAATTTCTGGTGCTTGGTTCTTTTCTAACACGGTTGTGACACCATTGATTTCAACAGAATTGCTGCTGCATTACACTGGTATAATAGAGAGGAGAATCAAGATCTCCACACTTCTGAAGTGTCTCCTTGACTAGCATCAGCAGTGATGCAAATGTTTTACAAGATCACAACATTTCTGTGTTACACCCTGCATGCTGTATTTCTAGTGTCTCTGAGAAAGCTATTACTCCTTTTCACTTTCTATCGGATCTACTCCAAACTAGCTCATCAATCATATGTATTTACAGGCTGCATAATATAAGCGTTACACAGTAATTAAATATCTTGGTTTTTTGACAGAAAGGAACATCCTTGGCTTGTGTAATGGAGCTATTAAGATCAAAAGTGACAGCATTGTTCACTGTGTATACCTCCACCTAGAATTATATAAACATTGGTCATGCGCTGCTAATATGTCTCTACTGATCCACCATTGATAAGATGAATAAGATTGTGCAAATATCACTCACAGAACATGCACATTCTGTGTTTGATATTGTTGGTGGGCTTATTTTACTCCCAAACAGAAGTATGCATTTTACCATTCTAGTACTCCAGTAAAATAACTTGCTGAGGTAAAGGAATTTGGAATTGTTCTCCTTAATCCTGTCTTCTTCATAACACTGTATTACCAAGCTCTGAAAGCCAGTGGGAATGCTCAATACCCTTCCCCATCTGCTCCCTATTTAGAATTTTTTAAAGCCATGAGTTATAGCTGCAGTAAGATTTTACTGGAAGGGTTTCCTTCATTTGTGGCTCAGAATCTATTCCCAGGCAAACACTTCTGGGGAAATATAGAGTTGACTCAAAATTAATTGATTTAACTTGATTTTTTTTGTATGGTATTTGCCTTACCAACATATTTGATGTCTATTAAGACAAAAGGAAAATAAAGCAGGGAAAAGGCCAAGTATTCAAACATTCTTTCAGTTTTTCAAAGAAAAATTTCTTTTATTGATTTTTTCTTGGGATTTTTTCATGTTATTTTCCCTATTTTCAAAACAGATTATCTTGTACCACCTGCAGATTTCTGTTAACTACAGTGAATGGGTTCCTCGCTCTTTCATGTATAAATTTATCCAGTGTGGTGTGATTCAGAGTCAGCCTCAAATTAAAATCAGAATATTGTGGACTTTATACTCCTGATCATGCTTCTACTGAAGCCAGTGGCTGAGCTCCTGTTGATTTCAATGGTACAAGAACAAACACTCTATCTAGAAAATGATAAACTGTAGATGCTTCACTATAGTTGTGATAGTTGTAGTCATCCTGGAAAATGTCTTTTCAGTTTTCATGCCAACAACTCTTTTCAAGACAACTCATTTCAAGCGGTGGAATTAGAGTGCCTATCATTGTCCCTGCAGCTACACCTTCTTGTCATATAAATCAGAGGTCTCACTCTTCTCAGCCTCTGAAAACAAATCCTAGAGGGTTTCATAGACCAGGATTCTATTGATCCAAAGCTTATGAAAGCCCTTTACCTTTTTACTAGATTCTGCTTGTCCCATCAATTTCAAAACAAATGCCAATGTAAAGTAAAACGTGCGCAGCCACACATTAAAAGTGGGGATTCCGTGTTTTATTGGAAGGGAATTCTGAATTAACCTCCATCTCCAAATCTCTTATTGTCATTCAACTTGCAGTGCATGTCTATCTGTTTTTGGGTAAATGTGAAAAGCTCATATTATTTATCTATCAGTAATACATCCTTCCAAGAGTGTATTTGTGTTTTAAATTATTATTTTTTTATTAGTACTAGAGCTACTTAGATATTTAGGTAAACGAAAACCTAAGGAACACAAAGAAGGATCACTTACATGTATTTAAACAATCCTGTTCGAGGCCTGTAAAGTACCCAGTACTTTAGTTAGTAAATAATAATAGTACAATAAAGTTGTGAAGGTGCCCTGTCAGGAGTCTACCCTCACTTGAAACTGGGCGGTTTCAAAGTGAGGACCCGCATGTCTTCCCCCCACCCCAAAATCCTAGGGTAGGTCTCCTTCAGGCTGCCACCACTCGGTCGATTACATGGGCCGAGACACCCCTATATTCCCCCTCCCACTCCCCTTTCCAGAGACGTTCCCTGGGGAAATACAGATCCACTCATCGGAGGGAAACCTCCCCCCCTCTCTCTCTCCTAGCCACTGGAAAGAGATACCTGATTCAACTGTTTGAATCAAACCCAGGAGGAACTATCTCCCCCCTCCCTTCTCTGCCCGGAGATAAGCCTGTCTCACCACCGAGAGAGTGTCTTCGCCCCTCCCCCTATCCACAGTAGAAGGGATTTAATCAAGTCTTTATAGAAAGAATTTATTAAAAGGAAAACAAGAAAATACAGAATCTCTATGAGCCCAAGCTGGACACTCATAGGGTATAACCTTGCTAAGTTTTGGAGAGAATCCTCTCTCTTTCTCAGTACACAAAACAGCAGAATAAGAATAATCAATAACAAACACACAGAATTGCAAGCATAGGATTATTAGGTGAGGACACAACGTATCTTTCTAATACTCACTATCTTGACTAGAAGAAATTAGTTCAGAAAGGTGGAAACTTGTAGACTTGATTAAAACATCTGGACCCTTGTAACTCCAGACGGCTAAAGACAAAAACCCCCTCCAAACAGAGGGAAAAGTTCCCTCCTAGGAGTTTCAAATTCTCTTCCCTGATTGGTCCTCAGGTCAGGTGTCCACCAGGTACTATGTTTTAACCCTTTACTAACTATTCATGACATGCCCTCATTAGAAATATATGATGTAGAAGGTACCACATAAGGCATAAAGATGAACTGTTTGGTCTTATTTTTTCTTCCCATTGCTCTCTACTCCTTTTGTTCCAACCTCCATCTCAACATCACTTGCGCTTCTAGGTGCTTCAGTGCACCTTTGGAGTTAAATATTTCACAGATTTATGAGTCTTTTGTGAAAAAATATTTTTTTTTTTAATCCATAAACTTCCATTTTACTCTCCGTTTCCCTAATTTTTCAGACAAAAATGCCCTTTTATGTCTGTTTGTTCTTTTTAAATGTAAGGGTTCTTCTTGGATTTGGTTAAATCTCCAAGGTAACTAAACCTCACATGGATCACTTTGAAGTCTCCTCTCATCCAGAGAGAATATTTTCAGCTTTTTCAGTCTTTTTCAGAATACATGTTTTAGGCACTTTATACATTTGGGATTCAGACATATTGGAGCATGAGCTTTCGTGGGTGAATACCCAGTTCGTCTCATGCATCCGACGAAGTGGGTATTCACCCATGAAAGCTCATGCTCCAATACGTGTTAGTCTATAAGGTGCCACAGAACTCTTTGCTGCTTTTACAGATCCAGACTGACACGGCTACACCTCTGATATTTGGGATTCAGTAGAACATACTTATTGAACAGCAATAATATTGTTTGCAAGGTATAGTGCCTAATATTGGATAGAGTACTTCAGGCAAGGACTAACCAGTTATTTCTCAGTAATAACCCTGCCTTAGTTGACTTCCATTGCATTTTTTCCTGAGCCATGCAACAGTGCCTTGCTTTCCTCTTTTCATGGCACAATCTTTTTTTTCTGAATTGTTTTAAAGTGGAGCTAAGAATCTTTTTTAATAAAAAACCCCTCAAACCAACAAATCCCACAAATAAAACAATTGAACAAAACCAAATAAATATGGCTGTTTATGATACCAAACCTGTTTAATAAATATGGGCCTGACTTTTATTTATTTGTTTTGTAATTTGATTTAGTGCTATATTTTTAACAGTGTAGGCAATTAGCCTTTGAAACAGCTTAGTAAGGGAAGTGGTAAATTTCATCTTCACTTGGAATATTTAAACTGAGACCAGATCTCTTTCTTAGAACTATGTTATGGAGCAATTACCAAACAATCATCTTCTGTAGGCCCCTGTACCCACAATCCCCATTAACCATGACACTGATTTCATGCTGATCTGGTTAGTTATTTGCCTACACCATTTCTCATCAGCACCCCCAAATTTCAATTCTAAAGATAAGCTTTGGATCAGGACCAGGGCTTGGGTAAATCATAGAATCATAGAATATCAGGGTTGGAAGGGACCTCAGGAGGTCATCTAGTCCAACCCCCTGCTCAAAGCAGGACCAATTCCCAACTAAATCATCCCAGCCAGGGCTTTGTCAAGCCTGACCTTAAAAACCTCTAAGGAAGGAGATTCCACCACCTCCCTAGGTAACCCATTCCAGTATTTCACCACTCTCTGAGTGAAAAAGTTTTTCCTAATATCCAACTTAAGACCATTACTCCTTGTTCTGTCATTGGGTACCACTGAGAACAGTCTAGATCCATCTTCTTTGGAACCCCCTTTCAGGTAGTTGAAAGCAGCTATCAGATCCCCCCTCATTCTTCTCTTCTGCAGACTAAACAATCCCAGTTCCCTCAGCCTCTCCTCATAAGTCACAGGCTCCAGCCCCCTAATCATTTTTGTTGCCCTCTGCTGGACTCTTTCCAATTTTTCCACATACTTCTTGTAGTGTGGGGCCCAAAACTGGACACAGTACTCCAGATGAGGCCTCACCAATGTCGAATAGAGGGGAATGTTCACATCCCTCGATCTGCTGGCAATGCCCCTACTTATACAGCCCAAAATGCCATTAGCCTTCTTGGCAACAAGGGCACACTGTTGACTCATATCCAGCTTCTCGTCCACTGTAACCCTTAGGTCCTTTTCTGCAGAACTGCTTCCTAGCCATTCGGTCCCTAGTCTGTAACAGTGAATGGGATTCTTCCATCATAAGTGCAGGACTCTGCACTTGTCCTTTTTGAACCTCATCAGGTTTCTTTTGCCCCAGTCCTCTAATTTGTCTAGGTCCCTCTGTATCCTATCTCTACCCTCCAGCATATCTACCACTCCTCCAAGTTTAGTGTCATCTGCAAACTTGCTGAGAGTGCAGTCCACGCCATCCTCCAGATCATTAATGAAGATATTGAACAAAACTGGCCCCAGGACCGACCCTTGGGGCACTCCACTTGAAACCGGCTGCCAACTAGACATGGAGCCGTTGATCACTACCCGTTGAGTTCGACGATCTAGCCAGCTTTTTATCCACCTTATAGCCCAATCGTCCAGCCCATACTTCTTTAACTTGCTGGCAAGAATACTGTGGGAGACCGTATCAAAAGCTTTGCTAAAGTCAAGGAATAACACATCCACTGCTTTCCCCTTATCCACAGACCCAGTTATCTCCTCATAGAAGGCAGTTAGGTTAGTAAGGCATGACTTGCCCTTGGTGAGTCCATGCTGACTGTTCCTGATCACTTTCCTCTCCTCTAAGTGCTTCAGAATTGATTCCTTGAGGACCTGCTCCATGATTTTTCCACAGACTGAGGTGAGGCTGACGGGCCTGTAGTTCCCCGGATCCTCCTTCTTCCCTTTTTTTAAAGATGGGCACTACAGTAGCCTTTTTCCAGTCATCCGGGACCTCCCCCGTTCGCCATGAGTTTTCACATATAATGGCCAATGGCTCTGCAATCACATCTGCCAACTCCTTTAGCAACTTCAGATGCAGCGCATCCGGCCCCATGGACTTGTGCTCGTCCAGTTTTTCTAAATAATCCCGAACCACTTCTTTCTCCACAGAGGGCTGGTCACCTTCTCCCCATACTGTGCTGCCCAGTGCAGCAGTCTGGGAGCTGACCTTGTTTGTGAAGACAGAGGCAAAAAAATCATTGGGTACATTAGCTTTTTCAACATCCTGTCACTAGGTTGCCTCCCTCATTCAGTAAGGGGCCCACACTTTCCTTGACTTTCTTCTTGTTGCTAACATACCTGAAGAAACCCTTCTTGTTACTCTTAACATCTCTTGCTAGCTGCAATTCCAAGTGTGATTTGGCCTTCCTGATTTCACTCCTGCATGCCTGAGCAATATTTTTATACTCCTCCCTGGTCATTTGTCCAATCTTCCACTTCTTGTAAGCTTCTTTTTTGCATTTAAGATCAGCAAGGATTTCACTGTTAAGCCAAGCTGGTCGCCTGCCATATTTACTATTCTTCCTACACATCCGGATGGTTTTTTCCTGCAACCTCAATAAGGATTCTTTAAAATATAGCCAGCTCTCCTGGACTCCTTTCCTCCTCATGTTATTTTCCCAGGGGATCCTGCCCATCAGCTCCCTGAGGGAGTCAAAGTGTGCTTTTCTGAAGTCCAGGGTCTGTATTCTGCTGCTCTCCTTTCTTCCTTGTGTCAGGATCCTGAACTCTAACATCTCATGGTCACTGCCTCCCAGGTTCCCATCTACTTTTGCTTCCCCTACTAACTCTTCTCTGTTTGTGAGCAGCAGGTCAAGAAGAGCTCTGCCCCTAGTTGGTTCTTCCAGCACTTGCACCAGGAAATTGTCCCCTACACTTTCCAAAAACTTCCTGGATTGTCTGTGCACCGCTGTATTGCTCTCCCAGCAGATATCAGGGTGATTAAAGTCTCCCAGGAGAACCAGGGCCTGCGATCTAGTAACTTCTGCTAGTTGCCGGAAGAAAGCCTCGTCCACCTCGTCCCCCTGGTCTGGTGGTCTATAGCAGACTCCCGCCACGACATCACCCTTGTTGCTCACACTTCTAAACTTAATCCAGAGACTCTCAGGTTTTTCTACAGTTTCATATCGGAGCTCTGAGCAGTCATACTGCTCTCTTACATACAATGCAACTCCCCCACCTTTTCTGCCCTGCCTGTCCTTCCTGAACAGTTTATAGTCATCCATTACAGTACTCCAGTCATGTGAGTTATCCCACCAAGTCTCTGTTATTCCAGTCACATCATATTTCCTTGACTCTGCCAGGACTTCCAGTTCTCCCTGCTTGTTTCCCATGCTTCTTGCATTTGTGTATAGGCACTTAAGATAATTCGCTGATTGTCCCGCTTTCTCTGTCTGACAGGAATCCTCCCTTCTTGCACTCACCTGCTCGTGCTTCCTCCCGGTATCCCATTTCCCCACTTACCTCAAGGCTTTGGTCTCCTTCCCCCGGTGAACCTAGTTTAAAGCCCGCCTCACTAAGTTAGCCAGCCTGCTTGCGAAGATGCTCTTCCCTCTCTTCGTTAGGTGGAGCCCGTCTTCGTTAGGTGGAGCCCACCAGGGAGGATGGACGAGAACACCACTTGCGCCTCAAACTCCTTTATCCTTCTTCCCAGAGCCACGTAGTCTGCAGTGATCTGCTCAAGGTCATTCTTGGCAGTATCATTGGTGCCCACCTGGAGAAGCAGGAAGGGGTAGCGATCCGAGGGCTTGGTGAGTCTCGGCAGTCTCTCCGTCACACTTAGCTCCTGGCAAGCAGCAGACCTCTCGGTTTTCTCGGTCGGGGCGGCAGATAGATGACTCAGTCCCCCTGAGGAGGGAGTCCCCAACCACCACCACCCTCCTCCTTCTCTTGGGAGCGGTGGTTGTGGAACCTCCATCCCTAGGACAGTGCATCTCGTGCCTTCCAGTTGGTGGAGTCTCCTTCTGCTCCCTTCTCTCAGATGTACCATCTACTCCACTCTCCGCATTAGTATCTGTGGAAAGAACATGAAAACGGTTGCTCGTCTGTATCTCCATTGCTGGTACATGGACGCTCCTCCTCCTCCTAAACTGACCTAGCTCCAGTGTAGTCAGGGGATTTACACCAATTTACACCAACTGAGGATCTGGCCTAAAGTCTTATAATAAAAAGGTGTTATGCCACATGCCTAGCAATAAAACATGAAGAAAGGAAATACAGAATAGACAGTGGATTGTTGATATACCGTGTACTCAGAATGTTCATCAAAATTTTCCTGGAGCCACTATGTACTAAAGGGCTAAATCCTACCAGGTAGTGAGTATATTAACGCTTTAGAACCACTAAGAAAAATATCTTACCTCCTCCTTCCTTACAGTTGGTTCCTCCCAGTGGTGGCACACTGATAGGAGACTGTCAGAGGAATCTTCCACTGGTGTTCCTTAGTTTTTAGATTAACAGAAGATGTTGGTCCTTGGGGCTGTCAGTCCTGATGCTTTCACATGCATGAACATGCCCTTTAAGACAATGGAGCATAAGATTGATCCTGTCAGCCTAGTGGTACAGCAGTTTCTGGAGCATCTCCTGATGTCTGTTGAGTTTAAATCTGGTTTCCAAGCATCTCATGGCCCTGAGGTATCTCTCTTGGCTCCAGTGCAGCCTAGCTCCTTAAGGGGTCCCTTCAGGGCTTCATTCTATGATGTGCATTTCCCAACTGTGTTTTTCTTTTCTATTCATATGAGCATTACTTCTTATTTCTTCTTAGCTTATTTGAGACAAATTAAAAGATAAGTTCTCACCCCATTGTAAATTAGACCAAAAAAACAGTGAGGAACAATGACATAAAAGAAAGAGAGCGTGTAGACGATGGGAATAATGAGATGTATGACAAAGGTGACTGTGTGTGTGTGTGTGTGTGTGTGTGTGTGTGTGTGTCTCTCACTAGTGGCTGGCCTATAGAGGATGTCTGCTTCTTACTTTGAACTAGACAGTTATTCCTCCAGCCCAAATAGTAGGGGACTGTGTTTTTAGTGCTAAAGTCCCTGGTTTCTATGCCTGCCACTGAGAGAAGTGAAGTTTGAAGGGCAGCGAGGTTGCATCACATGCAGGCTATATGCTTCCGCCCAGTAATATTATTTTGTTTCATACTGCCCTATGCTCTCTTTACACCTCTAAGTGTGCAGAAGAGTGTACAGGCCTCTAGAGCAGGCAAGTTAGAGAAAACCTGTATTGTCCCTTAGGGATTTACCAGTCAGTGGCTATGTGGAGAACTTGTGGGCATGGCCATGACTTCCATCATACCCAGAAGCTCTGTAGGAAAGCAAGAGCAGACTTATGAGGGGCATCTCCTTTCCTGCATACCCTTCACAGCAGTAGTAACACAGCTCTTTCAGGTGCAGTACTACAGTTTGTTGGAGGTTTTCCAATCCCACGACCAACCACAGCCCCCATAATTTCAATCTGCTATACCCTTTTTGCCCTGCTCAAAGAGAAATTTTCCCAAAACATTTAGGGAAGAGAGTAGAAAGAGAAAATTCCAAAAGAAAAACAGTTGTTTAATTGTTTTTAGTGATTTTCTTAATTGATTTTAATTAAGCTCTCCCTTGGGGTATGCAAACTTGGAGGACTTGTGTGTAAAGAAAATTTTACTTTCCAAACAAGTTATACATCAGGCTCTCCTAATGAATGGCCCAGTTAGATATCTGTACATTGAGCCCTGGTTGTCTACCACTAGAAAGAAAAACTCCCATTGACTTGAAATGTTTTCTATCTACATAATTTATCTGTGATGTTAGGTATTTAGAAAGTGCCTGTCATAACATCTGGGATCTGCTTCTAGTCATATCCTACAGGGAGAAAACAGGAACCTAAGATTCTTACCCCAGTGTTACTGGTGGTTTCTTCACAGTAGATTAGCCCTATTAATTGGCATATCTTTATTTAAGGACAGTGTGACAATTGTATGTTTGTAAGTACTTTATATCCAGGGAATGCGCCTTTCTTGGTTAGAGTCTTGGAGCAGCTTTCAAGCAGTCTTGGTTCTGTTCTTAGTTGTGCCAGTGAAACTCTAAATCAGTAAGGCTCCTAATTTCAGCATGCCTCCAAACATTTGCTCCGGCAAATACTTGTGTTTCTGCCGAGAAAGGGAGTGATTTCATGCCTGCCTGCTTGATTTGCTTTTGCAAATTCCTATTTATGTGTGCAAACATGGTGTCTGTGCACAGAGAGGGACCTGAAGACAGCACTGAAAGAACACTAAACATGTGGGAGTTAATTACTATGTAGTTCTGTCTATTGTTTGGTAAAATGGGGATAACAAAATGTAGCTATTGCTCAGGCATGCTGTATGGATTAATTAATTTTTGTATGCAGAAAGCTTTGAGGTCTGACATGGTATCCATGCACAGCATTATACAATAGCAGCAAATGATTGCAAATATAAGAAGAAATGATGCAACTGATATATGTGTGCATTAAGCCACTTGCCTTGCAAAAAGAAATACAGTTCATAATGGGAAAAACTACTATTTTCTCTTTCTTTTATTACCTCCTATTATACTTACAGCTGGTAGATATAATGCTAAATCCTACAAGGTAGAGAAAGAACGGTCTTGTGATTAACGTGCCAGACTGGGACTCAGGAAGCATGAGCCCAATTTCCAGCTCTGTCATAGACGTACTCTGTGACGTTTGCCAGCTTACTGTATCTCTCTTCTGTGGCTCAATTCTCTATCTGTAAAATGGGAATATTACTATGTCCTTCTCTCTCTCCCTCATTCCCCATCCACCCAACTGTGTTATCTGTTTAGCTTGTGAAGTATGTAGGGATGGACTGTCACTTATTATGTGTCTGTAGTATGCCAAGCACAATGGAGTCCTGATATTAGCTGGAGAGTCTAGGCGCTAGTATAATACAAATAAATGATAATAATTGGGTGCTGAACATCCTGAAATCACAGGTAAGTCAACAGATGATGTTCATTGTGGGTTGTGCTGTAAAGGGTTAGTAAACTGTTCTTGGATAAATGTATCTACAAGGCACATAAAAGCCATAGTATAAAATGTCTTTGGATGGGGCTTTAATCTTTGTCTTTTCTTTTGCTTTTCATTATAAGTTGAATTCAGACAGCGGCAAAGTGCATGGCTGTGTTTTAGCTGTGCTGCAGATATCAGCATACAGCATATATTTAGCAAATCCAATAACACTTTACTGCTAATTCTTAGAACATTTAAAAATGTATAAATGTGTGAAGATGAAACCCCTTAGAGAGCCTTGTTTCTCTTGTGTAGTACAGCACAGCAGAGTCACTGACAGCAGCAGGCAGCATGCTCCTTGCATTTTGCAAATCAATGTGTCTAATGAAATCCAATCAATAAGTCATAGACTAAAACTAGTAAAGTGTTCAAGGGTGAAGAACCCAGGGTCATTTTCAGTTAGTTCCTTTATAATTAGAACATAAAAATGGCCATACTGGATCAGACCAATGGTTCATCTAGCCCAGGGTCTTGTCTTCCGACAGTGGCCAGTGCCAGTTGCTGCAGAGGGAATGAACAGAACAGGGCAATTATTGAGTCATCCATCCTGTGTCATCCAGTCCCAGCATCTGACTGTCAGAGGTTTAGGGAGATCGAGAGCGTGGGGTTGTGTCCCTGACCATCTTGGCTAATAGACATTGGAGGGACCTATCCCCCATGAATTCATCTAATTCTTTTTTTTTTACCCAGTTATATTATTGTGTGAAGTAGTACATCTTTATGTCAGTTTTAAACCTGCTGCCTATGAATTTCTTTGGGTGTTCCCTGGTTCTGGTGTTATGTGATGGGGTAAATAAACACCTCCCTAATCACTGTCTCCACACCAGTCATGATTTACAGACCTCTATCCTATCCCCCCTTAATCGTCTCTTTTCTAAGCTGAAGAGTCCCAGTCTGTTAACTCTTTCCCCCTATGGATATTCCATATCCCTCATCAGCCCTTCTCTGTAATTTTCTCAATTCTAATATATCTTTTTTGAGATGGGGAGACCAGAACTCAAGAATTGGAGGTTCCATGGATTTATACAGTGACATTATATTTTCTATATTAAATATTACAAATATCTTTTCAGAAGATATTTTTCTTTTAAACGTCAGTTAAGGTTGAAATGACTGCAGAAATGTCTGAGGGGCTTGGTGTTCTCAATTCAGTGGAGCTGAAGGAGCTCAACAGTACTTCACAGGGTCAGCCTAGCACAGTGAAGGGGAATCATGCCTAAACTTGCTTGTTTTGAATGTGTGATAGGATGTAGATTCATAGACTAGGAATTAGAAGTAAGTCACTTCATGTGATCATTTCTGTTACTTAACAACCCAGTTCAGCAAAGCACTTCAGATTGTACTTAAATTTAGGCACATGCTTATATCCCTTTGAGTTAAGTGGGAGCTAAGTATCTGCATAATATTAAACAAGAGATTATAGGCTTTGTTGAGTAGAGATGGGTGGCTGAATTGGGGCCTAATTGCTTTGATCGTCAGAATACTTAGTAATATGGAGACAAGGAATCATTTCTCTACCCATCCTGTAATACTCCACTGTTTGCTTTTCATTCACACACGCCTGGAAGGGTACAAACTTTTTAGTTCTGCTGCTAAGGGAAAAAAATAGCTCTGGTTCTAGTGGAAAGAAAATCACAATGAAAGATAATGGAAAATAGTAAAATGTATGGAGCTACCAGCAGTACTGGTGGTATATGACCCTCAAAGATTGACTTTTCAGTTTAATTAGTCCTTAATTGAGAATTTTCTATTTTCTCAATCTTTTTTTCTCCTCCTCCATGTTCTTGTCTTCTCCCTTCCTCATTCTAACCCAACATAGTCCCTGTCTTGGCCCCAGCCTTATTCTTTCCTTCCCCTCTAACCTGGCTTCCTTGACTTGATAAGCAACCTTGCGCCTCTCCATCCTCTCTCCTTTACTCTCCATTTCCAAGTGCTATCAGAGCTTTGGATAATTCCCACAATTTGCACCCAGTTACTTCCATTTTCTGACTCAATTATTTTCTCTTCTCCTCCACTTCCTTGTGATCTAAAGTCTGCTCTATCTGAACAGTTCTCCCCTTGCACTGTGATGGGGTCTCAGTGGATCGTGCAGTATTTACTTTAAATTCAACATTTTTACCCAAGATGCAATATGTGGCTCAGGACCTGGAGCAGACAAAAATTGAAAATAGCAGCTGGGAGAGATCTGTGGGAGCAGTGCTGTACTTGGCATAGCTCATAGGCAGCATAGGAGACATGCGTGGCATTAAGCTCCAATCCAGAGGTTGCTGGGCAGAAAGCCTATGCTGAGGTGAAACTTAGAGCATCCAGGACTGCTTAAGGTTGAATGGGAGATAACAACCCCCAAGGGGTCATTATGGCAGCCAGGAACCAGCTGGATGTGATAAGCATCTAGCCATACCCTTTTTTCTAGTCATGTCCGCTACTCCAAAGTATCAGAAGAGGATAACTACGTTGGCCCTATACCATCCATGCCAGGAGAATCATCAGATGATGCTTTGTTCCAGCTGCCTTGTGCTGCCAGAGTGGTCTAGGGCAGCTCAAGTTGCAGCTGGGATTAAACTTTACCTGTTTTGACTGATGCATTTAGATTATCTTCAACTGGTTCACCCTGAACATTAAACTTCAAACATCTAAATAGCCACTAGAATCATAACTTTTGCTTGACGTATCATTCTTAACTACCAGAGAAAACAAGTTTGTGAGCACTACAGCAATACAGATCTGCTGCAGTTACAACCAAGAAGAGTGGATCGTATATGATGCACATATTAGCATCAGTAGTTGCTTTCAACTTGTGTTTAGCACTAGAGGAAATTATTTGCTCCATTGGCAAATTCAGGTAGGCAGAATGCCTTCATGGCAACTCTTCAGCATCTTTTGCTCTGGGGTGTGCCTAAGAGGCACAATCTAGCCCATCTAAAGACCTCAGGGTTTGGCTTGTTATTTTTGTTGGCTTAGAAACTAGCTAGTAAAGCTGGATTGATTGGCAAAATTTCTCTAGCTTTAGTACATCCCAAGCAGGCAACTATTTACCTAAAATAATTGTTATTAATAATGCATCAGATACAAAATACCTGTGGATTTTGCACATTTCTTTTTCACTATCCACTTAATTTTCAGAGCAGAATTAGCTTCTGGTTCATCAGATGTCATCCATCTGCTATCATTTTGCAAATATGCCTCATTTTATGAGTTTTCCCATCTTTTTTTTTTATGATTTTCGCAGGTGAAATGTGATTTCATTACCCCACTCCTCACCTTTTCTCCTGAAAACTAAATCAAAACGCTGGAAGTCACCCATCTCATTTTAGGTAAAAGTCTTTTTTTTTTCATATTTCCAGGGCTTAATTCTGTGTTAATAAATACATATATCTAGGTAGGAAAAGGCACCAGTAGATGGCTCCTTAATTCCTGAATTATAAGCAAGGAAACAAGTGAGACTTTGATAGTTTTGACTTGTGGCGAACAGCCTTGATTTGATTGTACCAGTGACAGGAATAAACTTCATGCTGCCTTACTGAAATGGGACACTTCAATTTGTTATGTCATACAGTTTCAAAATGGGCAATTTGTCTTCAACCCACATTGGCCTTGATGACTTCCTGGCAAACAGAAGGAATCAGCCGTGTGAGTTCTCATGTCCCACAGAGAAAATCCATGCACAAATGCACAAAAATCCATGGGAGAGGGAGCATGACTCCTCCCTGCCATGTCATACTGAAGTAACTTCACTGCAGAATGATAAACATGAAAATCTAATGGCTGCTACAGATGTCAGAAGTACAGTAGCATGGGTAAAATGAGTAAGTCTTACCATGGAAGTGCATAGCATTGAACAAATGCTTGCACTGACATTAACAAAGAAACAACGTTCTGATAAAGTTGTTTTTATTTAGCTCTTTTTTAAAAATCTGGATGAGAATATGTAGATAAAAGCAGAAAGAAAATGTATCATAAAATAATGGCAAGTACAATTGTTTGCAACTTTAACACAGTATTAAGAATTTTCCACTAACCCTGCCAACGGAGCCTAACCTCAGTTATAGTGTGATTTACAAATGTATAGGTCCTATCTTTGGTATCTGCCAAGGAACAGACAGCATAGCTCAGGGGTGTGTTTAAAGGAGGCTTTAAGCCACTCATGCAGTCCTCTCCAATCCAGGGTCAGCTGGACAATGGCCTAGTCCTCTGGTGCAAATCAGAGCAGTCTTAAAGGGCCATCAGCTAAGATCTAAATAAGAGCATAGAACATAAGAGCAGCCATACTGGGTTAGACCAATGGTCGTATCTAGCCCAGTATCCTACCGTCCAACAGTGCTGCTTCAGAGAGAATGAGCAGAACAGGCAAACATTGAGTGATCCATCCCTTGTGTTCCCCTCCCATCTTCTGGCAAAGAGAGGCTAGGGATGCTCAGAGCGTGGTGTTGCATCCCTGCCCATTCTGGTTAATAGCCATTGATGGACCTATCCTCCAGGAAATTATCTAGCTCTTTTTTGAACCCTTTTGATCTCCAGTGCAAGTGATGACCTAGAAATGCACCCTATGCCTGCCACAGGGAACGTTAGTGCAGCTTCTGGTGATCCTCCTATAGACAGCTACCTCAGCTTTAAGGTCACTTTTCAGGGGAGAGACCCTTACACCCTTTGGAGTCCATGAAGTTTCTCCAAATCCATACTCGTGTACTTAGATCAGAATATATCCTATTATGTCTAGGGGACCAATAAAAGGAGAGAAAGAATAAAGAGAAATGTACATAGGAGACAAACCTACTGTTTTCTCTGGCATATCCTAGGTATATTTCATGTAGCAGCAGCACACTGATTTTTACACACTTTTCTTTTTAATGCTACATGTATCTGTTGTGTTTTAAGCTTTTTAAAAATCCATCCAATTAATGTAAATGACCATGATTTAGGAGAATGGTGTTCTCTAAATTAATAATTTGCACATAAACAAAATCATCAACCATTAAGGGTGTTTTTATTACCCTTGTTTATGACAACAAACTCCCATCTAAATCTGTTCTTAGTTTCCTTCTCTCTCCCCCCGCCCCCCCAAAATTATTCTGAAGATAGGGAAAGTAAAACTGGAATGAGAGCCATCAGAGTGAGTGAGTTGATATGGGTTATTCTTTATTCCACTGCAGAAGAGCTGCACCTTCATATGGAACAATCACTTCCTTTCTACAGTTGTTGAAAATTTCCACGACCTTTTCACTTACTTAGAAAAAGCTAAAGTGTCCCACAAAATATAGTGATAATAGTAGAATTAAAAGGGAAAACAAGATCTTTAAAATAATCTGAACAACAACTTTTGAAATAAAGTTCAAACACTAGCTCTATATGCTTAGATAACCAGCACATATGCATGATGGTTATATCTACAAGATGAATGGCAGCCCCATGTGGCATATAACAGTTATCCACATTTCACTGCCTCATCTGCACTCTGCCCACTAAACCATTTTTAGTGGGACTACTTCGGAAATTCCCAACTTCTAAGCAGCTTTGTATTGTCACTATTCAAAATAAATGAGGCTGGGGTAGTCAATATTTTTTTTATTAAGGTCCAAATTTCTTGGTCAAGGTAAAGTCAAGGTCCAGACTCCAGAGAAACATTTTTCACATTGCAAGTGCCTCTGTTCATCAATCACATACAATGCTGTGCATTAGTAATATACCCCATTGCTTATATTTTTGGTGCATTAAATGAAAAACAAAATCAAACTATTTAAATTAAATATACTGTTTGAGCCTTTGGATATTATGGCAAAATAAAACAGTATTAATGTCCGTCCACCCTTCTTTAAATGAACAGTTTTTGGTATCAACTTTCCTTTTTTTTTTTGCTGCCATGTTTAAACAGTGCTATTAAATGCTGAAAGTGCAGGAGGCAGGACTACAGCTTTCAACAGTGTAAATGAGTCTATGAGCCTACAGCAGAAAATGTAATTTTTTAAAAAGGACCATACTCTCATTTTTTTTTCGGCAGAAACTGATGATAGCTCAAATAAAGCAAATAAGGAATTAAAGAGAACCAGTTAATCATTAATTCACAGTATAATGTGTTGGAGATCACATTGTGAGAGAATGAGAAGGTAAAATAATAAAAAAAACCTAACAATAATGATAATAATAAGTAAATTAAAAGATTCTGCAGTCCGTTCAAAAGCATCTGGCATCCGGATTTGGCCAGTGGCCTGCTTATTGAGTACCTCTGAACTAGAAAACCCTGAAAGAGCAATGCTTCTTTTTCCCATTTCCCAAGTATATATGGTTCTTCATCCCCAAAGAAACTGGTGCAGGTAAGGGGCAGATTTAAAGTTCAGCAAACATGCAGCTTGAGGCCCAATGGTCACATCACCTTAGGCCTTTTAAAGATAAAAAGTAATATATATATATATATATATATATATATATATATATATATATATATACACACACATAAACAAAAATCCCAGGCCTAAACAAAAGTGAAATATCACCCACATTTTGTTGGTTTGTGTATTTCCAATAACTGGAACCTCACACCCCAGCCACACTTTTCTTTGGCAATTAGTTCTAAAATGCTATCCAGCGTCAACCTTGCTGTCTCGTCTTTCTCAGCTGCACAGAGAGCAAGGTCACTCTGTCTGGTAAAACATCCTCAAGAGAACTTGACACTATGAAATTCAAGTAGCTCTGGACTCCAAGTGACAAAATGAACACCTCTGTGACCTTTGTAAAATAATACATCTTGAAAGACATGATCTCATGAATCAAGTCTAAATAAAAATATGATTATTTCCCCGCATTTAAAAATTTTCTCCTTTGACTCTTCTTCTAAACTTATATTTTTTAGTACCATGGGATGGAGGAAATCAAACAGAATGGCTACCTCTTGAAATCCCTCACATCAAGATTTTAGTTCCCTGATTTGTTTAAGTCCTGGACATATTTCCTTTGATGGTTATCCTTTACTTCTAACACAGAATTGTGTGCAAATTCATCATCCATGTGGCATACACATCTCTTCCTGTGACTTGGATACTTTGCATTTTCAAAACCTATTGCTTCTCTCCTGTTCTGAGGTTCTTTTACAATTTCCTCATACTTTTCTTCAGATCTGAGTTTGCTGAGCTCATTCATTGTGCTGTCAAATGTCCAGATGACTTGGAACAGGTTAATTTTCTTTGCCTGAAGGATTCCAGAGGCTGCAACCATGACAACTACGATCCTATGCCACCATAACAGATTGAGGTAGAACATCCAAGCCATCAAAGACAGGTTGCTGTTTGCTCGATGTATGTCCTCATTATTCTGGCATTCAGCAACAGTTTCATCTTCTAGGCGTTCACTTATATTCTGAAAATGTACTATTATTGCCTCCATGGCTGTCATTCGAGCTACCCTTCTAGTGCTACAGAATGCCTTTAGATGTAACAATCTTTTTCATTCTCCAGAAGCCTGTTCATAGCCAGCTTCTGCATCAATTCTATTCACTTCTACAGGGGCCTGATGTGCATTATTAAGTTTCTCTTCTCTTTGCAAAACTGTACTCTCTTGAGCAAGAGTTTGAAGATCAAGATTATTTTTAGACTTAATCATTATTTTTTTCCATCAAGGATAGAGTCTGAGAAATATTCATATATTTCCTGCAAAGTTGTGAAGAAACCCTTCAGGTCTGGACAGGTCTTATCTTCAGCAGCATGCATCAAAACTAGGTTAATTTGATGAGCTGGGCAATCAATGTATGGTGCATACACTTTGTCTCCCTTGTCTGAAAGATATTCACTCATTTTTGTTTGTGACCCTCAATAAGCTCTGGCCATAGCATTGGTCCCATCATATCCCTGTACAAACATGTGTTTGGGTCTAATCCACGCTTGCAGAATAAAATTCTAGTTAACTGTCACACAAGGATGCCGCATCTGCCTTACTTACTGCCACAAAGCTTACAAAATGCTCTTTTATGACCGCTTTTCCTTTTGTATGATCAGTATTATCAAAGCGAAGTGAAATGGCTATTTGATCAACATGGCTAATATATATGGTTGCGTCTGCAATGAGAGTAAAAAACTTAGCTTTTTTGCAGCTATTAACTATGTGCCTCTTGGTTTCTGAGGCTAAATGAGTTATAAGTTCATCAGTAATTGTCTTACTCAAGTATTTGATTCTCTTGATGTCACTGATATGTTGGGCAAAGTTGCAGTATGGCTGGCAAATAGCTTAATGATGCTCAAGTACATACAATTGTTGTTCTCCAGCACTTCACTGTTGCCATAGAAGGGAGACCTAAACTAGCTAAAGTTTTGACTGTGTCAGGCAATATTTGTAGTACTACTTGCCATTTCCTAATGTTTTCAGATGCTTTTTTATCAAAACATGCACTGATACTATGACCCTTCATGAACTGAAGACTGGCAACATGTGCCTGCACATGTTGTCTGCTCCTCCCATGAACAGACATTGAATTTAGCATATTCTTTCAATCACTGTTAATCACGTTGATTTTTGAGTGTCTGTATCCCCAAACAACCAACAAATGGGACAATATGCATTATTTAGCCACTTGGCATGAAAATCTTCCTGCAGTGCATTTTCATTCTGTAAAATGAAGATGAAAAATGGCAGCTTGTAGGGGGAGAAAAATTGCCCATATGGCATATTGCTTTCAATCTGCTGGCAAGGACCAATCTGCACAAGCATATGCAATTGCTCAGGTGATAGAAATTGGCTCTTAGAAGCAACTTTTATCAGATGGCAATGTCAAACCTATTTCAGCAGGAAGACTGCTTTGTCCTTCCTCATTGCTGACCTGCTTATCTACAGGGCCTTTGGTTTTGTTCCTTTCAAATTCATCTACGGGTGTTTTTTGTTTGTTTGTTTTAAGATCATCTATGGCAGGGATGGGCAACCTTTGGCACACGGCCTAGTCAGTTAAATCCGCTGGCTGGCTGGGACAGTTTGTTTACCTGCAGCATCTGCAGGTTCGGCTGATCGCAGCTCCCACTGGCTGCAGCTCGCCGTTCCAGGCCAATGGGGGCTGTGGGAAGTGGCAGCCAGCACACCCCTCAGCCCACGCTGCTTCTCGCATTCCCCATTGGCCTGGAACGGCGAACTGTGGCCAATGGAAGCTGCGATCGGCCAAACCTGCAGATGCTGCAGGTAAACAAACTGTCCCGGCCTGCCCGCTGATTTCCCTGACGGGCTGCATGCCAAAGGTTGCCGATCCCTGATCTATATTTGGCTTTGTTGGTTTGTAGCTCATCTAAAGGGTCTTCAGTTGTGTTAGTTTCAAGCAAAGTTTCTCTGGAAATACAGTAGAACCTCAGAGTTATGAACACCTCAGGAATGGAGGTTGTTCATAACTCTCAAATGTTCGTAACTCTGAACAAAACATTGTGGTTGTTCTTTCAAAAATTTACAACTGAACATTGACTTAATACAGCTTTGAAATTTTACTATGCAAAAAAAAAAATGCTGCTTCCCTTCATTTTTTTTAGTAGTTTACATTTAACACAGTACTGTAATCTATTTCCTCTTCTTCTTCTTTTTTTTTTTTTTTTGTTTTGTTTGTTCTCTGCTGCTGCCTGATTGCATAGTTCTGGTTCCAAATTAGGTGTGAGGTTGACTGGTCAGTTCGTAACTCTGGTGTTCGTAACTTTGAGGTTCTGCAGTATCATCAGCCTGCTATAACAAGTGCAACTTGAGTAGCACTGCACAAATCATTTCCCTGACTTAAACCTTGATACAATGACAGATTCATGCTTGCTGAACTGAAATTAAGTTCTTGACTTTCTAGCTCAGACTGCAGGAGTTGATCAGGTAGTTTACCAAATGATAGTTTCTGCTGCTTACAATCTTTGGTGGCAGTCTGTAATAACAAAAATCTCCTTTTTCTTTTTGTTTTCTAAAATCAGACTTGTATTTCTATTGATGGTTTTCATTTTCAGATATCTTCCAGTATGAGAATAACTAAGTTGAAAGTATAGACCTAAATAAAGTGTACTTTGTGCTGCTTAATTTATTCTTCAGTTGTGGAAGTAATTCTTAACAAATTGTTATTTTTCTTGTGCAGAATCTAGCAGAAGTAGGCAGAATGAGAGTTGGACAGGCTGGGGAGAGTGTTGTGAGGCTGGGAGAGCCCGGAGCAGGCAGGCACATACCTCTCAGTGTCCCACAGCAAGAGGAGGATATGACGTCTGTAGAAACAAACTACATTTTCCAACAGCAGCCCCTGTGGCACTACAGCATGCCCTGTAGCTCTGTCTCCTGCAGGATGGAGTAGGAAACTTCTACTACCACCAGCCACTGCTGGGTCTGCTCAAATGATGTGGGATTTTGCAAAGGCATTGCAGAACAGGTGGGCATGGGTCTCCTGGGATCCCTATAACAATGGGAGCTGATGGCCATGGACTAATGGCCAGGGGCAGTGTTAAACATATGCAACCCATACAATTGCATCAACACTGAGGCGAGAGGGTCCCTTGTTATGATGCCCGAGTCAGTTACTGGTGAAGGTGGGGCCCCAGAATTGAGCAAGGGTGGGCAGGTGGCAG
Source organism: Mauremys mutica (assembly GCF_020497125.1). NCBI lineage: Eukaryota > Metazoa > Chordata > Testudines > Geoemydidae > Mauremys > Mauremys mutica. The sequence continues at coordinate 34,625,187 of NC_059075.1, forward strand.
TGACAGAGGAATAGCTGGTGCTGCTACTCAGGGGCCTATGCACTTTGCGAGCCCCTGCAGGCACAGTGCTGCTCAGCCGCACAGAATATGCCTGGTGCAGGCTGCTGCTCCCATTGCTTGCAGCCTGCTGGTACTAGGAAGAGCAACATGCTGGTCCCCACTGCCTGCATTTCAATGTGCCTAGGGAGGGGGCTTCCGAAACGGTGGCTCTGTCATGAATTCTTCTTGGTGGCCCCCCAAAGGCAGAGTCTCCATTCTGAACAGAGGCCCCCTCCTCTCCTCTCATTGCCCAAGCATTTCAAATGTGGACATCAGGAACCGGCCCACTTGTCTTCCTAGAGGCTCTGTCTCTAGCACTGGTGGCAGCAGGAACAGTGGTTCACAGCTCTGGCTCCTGTAACAATAATTCTGGCTTTGGCAAGAGCAGTGGTGAGGGCTCTAGCGGCAGCAGCCCTAGTGCAGGGCCCAAGCCAGAGGGAGCACACAGCAAAGCATGGAGCGGGAGTGGGGGAAACAGGCAGGGGTACAGAGGCAGGGATGAGTCGCAGGGGCGAAGTGAGTGGGACGTGTGATGGCATGTGGGGGCCTACAATAAAATAAGGTGCCAGGGCCCATCTTTTTGTTCCTTTGCCACTGGCAGATGGGAGAAGGAGGAGGGGTAGAGGTCTGGACCAGGTGGGGCAAGGTCAGCATTTGCTGACCTTCATGACTTAAATCTGCCACTGCTGCTGGTGCAGGATGGACAATGTTCAGTGACTGGTTTGAACTCTGGCATCTTGGAACCCTGCATGATTAGAAATGGGAGTTGTGTCATTGGAAAGTACAATTTCCAGCTTCCCAACAGGACCTGTAGTGTTTGAGCCCAAGAAATCAGACTTAACAATTGTGATATTGTTGTGTATGGAAAAATCATTTTGAGATTTTTAATATTTTAGTGGTTATACATTTCTTCTTTCTCTGACATCCCTGCAGCTGGACTCATAGGCCCATATCCTCCCACCCATGCACCCAGATACTCTGTTCTAACCACTAGCCCAAATTCCCATTACAGTGGGTGGTGTAATTTGATTATTCCAAGATAAACTTAATCATTTTACAGAGGAGTTAAGTGACACAAGCTAACATTGTAACTTTCCCATATTTTTCAGCTAAATGCTTGACAATATTATTTCTGCTTCTCAGCATCTTAAAAATTAAGAACAGATTTTTGCCAAGGTAGCAAGTGATCACTCCTAATGTCGGCTGCACATATGATTTCTATAATAAACTGCTGAAGAATTCACAGCACATCTCTTTTCCTCCACATTTGTTCCTTTGAATTTCCAGCCACGAAAGGAAAACAAAACACAATTGAAACAAACAAACAAGTCTATCTGTGGTCTCTGTCCAAATGATCTGAAAGTACATAGAGACCTAAATCGGGAGCATAGCAGGACCATTCCATGAATTAGAAAACAATTCCAAATAAAAAAAGCTGCTCTATTACAACATGATTATTTACCATTGGTGGGTTTTCTTCTTGTTGAAGAAAAGACATTTTAAAAATGTATAACTGCTTCTCAATGGTGTCAGATGATAGCTGTGCCCTCGCCCTCTACTTCTAACAAGTAAAATTGGGAGCACAAAGAACGAAAAGCAGATGGCAATGAATAATCATGAGCCCACCTCTCCCGAATATCAGCCCTAATGGAGATCAAGTGAATGTAGCAGAACAGAAACTTCAGAGTCCTTCCTTCTGCACCACGTGCAAGTCACTTCCCTCCTCTACCCCACATTCAACACTGTCAACAGTAGCCACGTGCATACCATGGTTAGTGGTGTTGCTGTCACACAAAGATCTCAAAATGATTTAGTACATATTGCAGAAAATACACAGTTAGATGTTTCTGTAAATATGGGGGCATTGGGGAGTCCTTGATTGAAAACATGATTTATGTTTTTTTAAAATAAAGCCATATAATATATATATGTATATAGTATAATAAAGGTTTTGGTCATTTACCTGAAAGTGTGTCTATTTCTCAGTGGCATGTACATATGCTCGACACTATTTAAAGGCAAGTTCTTGCTGTATACATGTCTTAAGACCATTTTTGACAGCAATATTAAGTGAGAATGCAACTTTTTCCCTTAAAAATCCTCTGTAGATTCTCTTTAAGAAATACTCGTATTTGTGTAAATAAAAAATATGCTTCTCTGGAGAATGGATTGTACAACTGACAGAAGGAAGAAAACCACAGACTCCACAAGTCCTGGTAAGAATGAATGGCTAACAATGATCTATCCTTTTATGAGCCAGAAGGAATTATGTAATGCACTCAGACCACTCCAACAGGCAAAATTCTATTGATTTCAGGAAGCTGAGAGAATTGAACACAAATAAAGATATGTTATTATCATGCAGTGGCCTCAAAAGACATGGGTTTAAATCAGGCCTCCAATCTGCTCAGCTGAGGGATGCATTGGCAGCATACCAGGAGCCAGTCCTATTGTGAGTTCTTGGAAACTGCCATTCCTTTGAGTAAGGGAAAATTGTAAGTGTAATAGTAAGGACAGAATACAACATTATTCATGAATTACTTTTCTTAAGTATAACCTTATTTCTTCAAATGCAAAAGGTGGTGGTGGAAGGGATTTCTCCTGCTGCATTCCTGCGCACGCCTTCTCTTGGCCAGAGCTGCCTGCAGAGCAGACTCCATCTTGGCCACGAGGGCACTAAAGTTACATTTCAAAAAGAACAAACCAGCCATCTGCAATTAAAAGGGATCTGGAGGAAAAGTGAGATATGAGAAAATGTCCCATTTTTCAATGTCCCATTTTTAATTAATTTTAACTCATAAACTAAGTGACAAATATAGTTGAAGCAGCAAAGAATATAGTTGAAAATGCTCAGAGGATTTGCTTTTTCCTCGTAGATGGGGTGCTGTAAATGTAGCAAGAAGAGATTTATTATTCATACAAAACAAAGAGGCTGAATCCTTGTTTTAAGTAAACAACTGAACCCAACCTTAATTATTAATTAAGAAAGCTGCCAAACCCAAGCTTAATTACAGAGCTGCTGCCTGCTGCATGCCCACAATCAAGTGCCTGTTCTTGAGTAAACAAGGTTACTAACTATAGGACATCGGGATAATAAATTCTTCCAGACTTTTGCTAGAAGACTTGCACAGAGAATACCCCGGAGTGTGCCAAATGAAGATCTTATTAAGGAGCTATTTCTGATGGACATAACTTGATAAAGAGGTTGAGCTGCAAATATAATGGTGAGGAATCTGTATGACAGTAAAGAACATGCACGTCTGGAAATGGCTACTTTAAGTACTGCAGTGTAATCCACCATTATATTGAAAGAGATAAATAATGTTTCTTGGTATCAATCAAGTTATTTGAATTGGTTGGAAGTAATTTCATTGTCCACAACTGGTACAAAACCCACAGAAACGCTGCAGGGCTCTCTTATGGTTGCTTCTTATGGTTTACCAAAGTGATAGTCAATAATAGGCCACACAGTTCGCTACAGTAGAATGCCATCAGCTTACAGAGTTCATCAGGATGAAATATACACAGAGCTGACTATCCTACCTTAAATAGAACTGCTGAAAGATTAGGGCGGGCACTGGAAAAAACATTCACAAAACAAATACTAACTTAAGTGCTGAGCATGAAGAAATTAAATTATCCTTATTGCACTATCTGGCAAACACTTTCCTCATGTATCAATGCATTCCACATACTATTTCTAGGGGTCCAAATGCTGAATAGATTTGGAAGCCACTGGAAAGAAACATTGGCTTTCCTTAAACCTGATTTGCTTTCTCCCTTTCAAATGTTTTTAAAAAGGGAAAGAGCAAGTCCAACATAGCAAAGCCTGTGGTAAACTTTGGAAATAAAATAAATAAATACATCAGTGACAGAATTATTACAGGGGAGAAGAGGGAAACAGCAATCTGCAACCACTGCGAAAAGCCTAGATCCCTTGGTACATATGATTCTGGCTGGATCTTGAACATACAAAATATGCAACCACATCTATTGTGCTCACAGGAGAGAAAAAAAAACTAGTGAAAGACTGAAAATAAATTGGAATTGTTTTCCTCCCTTAGGACTGTGGGAGTTCCAGTTTTACCCACCATAGTACCAGCTGATGCCAACCCAACAACAACAGGAATGACTAGCCAATCTGTAGGTTCCAATGTACCTTTCAAAGAGGCAGTGGTACTTAGCAAAAACTTGAGAAATAGCCTACTGTGCAGGATGCACCAAACATTGAGAAAATGAGTCTGCAAAGACTGAAAGATACTATCTAGTGAGACCAAGTAAACCTCCCATTGACTCATAAAGTCTCCATTTGGGAAATCATGTGAGAACAGTGAGTAAGGAATCAAATATATTAGAAGCATTTAGAGATGTGGGGTGCAGATCCGCGGCTGGTGTAAATTGTCATAACTCCATTGAAGTCAATGGTAGTTTTGCCATTGACTTCAGTGAACCCAAGATTTCACTCATGCAGACCCTCGGGGGTGGGGAGGATTGCAATCCCAGAAATTACATGCAGATGTGCTATTTCTGTTAATTTATTCATTTCTTATTCATTTTAACATTTGGTTGAGACTGTAATTCAGACGGCTACTATAATGTGTGGTGCTGGCTAACTTTGGTATAGTGACTGTAATAATGGTGTGAAGTATATTTATTTGTCATTTTATTTATTTTTGAGTGCTTTATTTTCCTAGTGTATGCTTTGAGCTTCGTGTCAGTTACTTGAGAGTATACTCAGATGCACTACAATATAAAAAAAACAAAACTTGTGGATGGCCCAGGTCAGCTGACTCAGGCCCAGGGCTGAAAAATTGCTGTGCAGACATTTGGGCTCAGGCTAGAACCTGCACGGGTAGAGGGTCCCAGAACTTGGAGTCCAGCCTGAGCCCGAGCATCTGCACAGCTATTTTTAGTTCCCCAGCCTGAGTCCCCGGAGCCTGAGTCAGCTGACCTGGGCCAGCTGCCGGTCTTTTGTCCCTGTGTAGACATACCCTTACTTTCGGTTCTGCTGTGACCGACTTGCATGTTCACCATGTGTGCTGATGAGCATTACAAGCAGCTACTAATGGAACATGGCTTGAAATTATTAACCCAGCAAGAGAATGGATATGTGTCCTAGACCCACTGCAAACAAAGATCTGACCACACATTTTGTAGATGGGACCAAGTACAAATTCTCTAAATTGTTTGTGGTAACAGATGTCTGTACGGTCAGTGACAGGCAATGGAAATCAGCACATTAAATTAGTGTGGATATAAGAAATGATGTATAATGATGGGACTGGCACTAGAGCTGTGGGGAGAGAGAGATAATTCTGTTCTCTGGAGGATTTTTCTATTTTGAAATTTCATTTCATTCTGATTTGAGACACAACCTACAAATTCTGAAATTCTCTGTAAAAGGAAATGGAGCCACCTGGAGCTGCAGACCTTAGAAGTTCTGGGGTTGCAAACTCTGAAACCGCCCAGCAGGTGGGTGGCTGAGGAGCCATGTGAGCAAGCTGGCAAGAAACCTGGCAGATTTCTGATGGAGCCCGGCTTGGCTGCCAGCAGAATTTAGTCAAAATCAATGTTTCAGTGAAACATTTTGATTTCAACAATCTGGCAAATTCTGAGAAAAAAAAATTGTGTCTGAATGATCTGACCTGCTCTAATTTGGACGTTTAACTGAACTCTTTCCCAAACCTCCCTGACCAGATTTCTTGAACTGAAGTGATGCACTGCATTACACATACAAAGATAGAGGACCACAGGCTGTGTAAACTGCACTACACATGTCCATGTGATTCTGTGACAAGTAGTTGTCGACAGCGCTACATAAAATGAAAACCAGTCAGTTCAATCCATGCACTTGGCAGGTACATGAAAGTGAGTGTTGTACTGCTGCATGTGAGATGCAGACACCAGAAGTTCCCTGAACCCTCTAACCAGAACCCTGGCACAAATACAATTAAAATTAGCTAGACAAGGATCTGACCATAGCCTTCACAACTAGGACCGCACACATTCATGCACACACAATTACTTGGTGTGAATGTGTCAAGAAAAACAGGATTGTAAAGTCTTCCAGACGGCCAATACATCTGGCTTATATCTTTCTCTCTCCCTGAGTCAGGAAGGAAAATGGCTATTGTAAAATCTGGGGTCCATGTGTGTAGCCAAATAAATACAATGTTCTTTCAAGATTTTAAATGTTCTAAAATTCATAGGCCTGTTTATCTCCTGCTTTCAACCTCTTCCTAAAACACTACTTCTCCCTGAAAGAATAAAAGACCCACTGATTTCTTCAGCTCCACTCAGAGAATAAAGGCAAATACCATGTGGATTCAGATGCCAAAACAAAGCAGATAGCAAATCACAAATACTCTCACTGTCCAGTTCATGAACAATTCCTGGGTTAAAATGTTTTGGTACATATGAATTGTCCAACAATTGCAAAATGCAAATAATTTCATGGAATTCACATTTGTCTGTGTGACTAAACTGTGAATAGGGAACAGGGTTAAATACACAGATAAATTACTTATTGCTTCTTGGTCAGCCAGCTCTCTCTGTGGTCATACACACTTCCTTTCTTACACTATTGGTCCCTTATACACAAGTATTTTTGGTTTCTTTTAAAAGTATATTATTGGGTACAGGGAATTAACATTTACATTAATCCTTTACATTGTGCTTACAAAATGTAAATGTGAACATGTTTGTATGTGCAAATGTGGTTTTGTGGCCCCAAATTTCAAAGGTGCAGTTTTCAAAATTGTTTTGGAAACCTGGCCCATTTAGTCCAATAAAACATTAAATCTCACCCCATAGCTTCCCAGTTCCTTTCTGTTCAATGTTTCTCCCTGATTGGTTATAATTATGCCTGGTATAACCCTTCGTCCTACTGCTTCTACAGATGACACTTCCATGATATATCCACTGTACATAGTTTGCTTGCAGCTAATTGCACATTGTGTGATTCATTTGGAAATACATTTTACATGAATGACACTAAACAAAAAATAAATTGTATTGTTTTCTTCTTGTGTTTCAAAATATAAGAGCATTTTCGCTGTCAACAATGTTTTGTGCATTTAGGAAAATGTGTTTTGATCACTGCTCTGAATGAGAGATGGAAACACGTTATTATCCAAAGTTTGGCATACTTAGTTTTAGTATGTACATTTTTAAAAACACCAGTGCTTAAATATATAATACTGCTGTTTTTTCCAGTTTGGTTTGAGCTCTGCTTTTCATCTAGTCTGAACATCATAATTAACTTTAGCAGGTACATTAGAGCGGCCTCATAGTATACTAAGCAAAGATCATATTTAAACATCATTTTAGCAAAGTAAACCCAGAAAATTATGTTCATCTTATTTAAATGGTTGTAACTTTTAGTATATTTTACAATTCTTTCTGCCTCTGCACAGATGGGATTTTTCAAATAAAAAACAGATGAAAGCAAACAGCAATCTAACAATCAAAAACTCAAGGTAGAAACAAGCATCCCCAGCTCAGAGCTGTAATTAAATCTGTTCTTGTCATGAAAGTATGTTTCCAATAACTTTCCAGTTACCCTCTTTGGAGTTTGAAAACTCCAAATCAGAAGCAGGGTCTTTCTTTCTTTCTTTCTTTCTTTCTTTCTTTCTTATGAAATTATAAAGGAGAGACACGGACATTTAAAACCCTAAACTGTGAATTTGAGATAGGATCCTTTGGCAATCAGCCTGTTTAACAGTACTCAGATTTACTGTATGTTTTATAAATCTCATTAACACATCATTAAATAATTATCTACATCTGTATCAGTCAATTTTCTGTATATAATTCTACCATTGGTCACCAAGGTTTGTTGTCATTATATTCAACCTTTCTGAACTGTCTGTCTCCCTCTCTCTCGCTTCTGTAGCTGGTTGACTCATTAAATCACCTGTTTTGTAAATTATCATTTTCATCCAAATCAGAAGATTGGAAGACAAAAATTATGTTGCATCTTATCCTCTTGTCTGCCATTAAAAAGGTCATAGTGATCTAAAGAAAAACAAATGGAATCTCTCTGAGAAAACAGAGAAGAAGAGAAAAAAAGAGAGATTGTGTGATTGTGAGCAAACAGGAAAGAAATTCCATTGAAAAGGATTTTCTTCATTTGAATATGTTATTACTATTCTGAAGTCTAAGGGCTAGATCCTCAGTCCAAACTAAGTATCAGAGGGGTAGCCGTGTTAGTCTGGTTCTGTAGAAGCAGCAAAGAATCCTGTGGCACCTTATAGACTAACAGACGTTTTGCAGCATGAGCTTTCGTGGGTGAATACCCACTTCTTCGGATGCATCATGCTGCAAAACGTCTGTTAGTCTATAAGGTGCCACAGGATTCTTTGCTGCAGTCCAAACTAAGGCCCTTTTTGTGCTACTCCAGCTGCACAAAGGGGAGTCAAAGCTGCTTTGAAAACAGCTGAGGACACCTCTCTCACAGGAAATTCCTCTATAGCATAAAGCCAGGGTGTGCTTGACTCTATGCCACCTGACACCCAACTCCTTACAGGAGGTATGTTGGGGATGGGCAGAGAGTAGAAGGGAGTGAAAGGGAGAATGGCTGAAAGGCAAGCTGTCCTCTGGGGATCTGAGGTTGTTGTAGCCAATGTAAATAAGAAAGCTGTCCGGTGTGGCCAGTTTAGACCCCAACCAGTCCCAGGATCAAGGGAGGTGGAATGGAGTCTTAGACCATGCTTTGCCAGGAGAGTTTAGTAGAGGTGAGCATTGAGCTCTAAGAACATAGTGTGATTTAATCTCCAGTCTCTCTCTTGAAACCCAACTTGTTTTTCTCCACCCAACCTCCATGCATGTATTCTCATAGAATTTGTATATGGGATTTCTTCACACAAAGACTCATAATCCAGCACTGCATTTCTCTCACAGCAGAGCATTACAGGTGAATTGGAGAGACCATCTCCTGGCAATTCAGCATATTGCAGATTAATGCTGGGATTAAATGGGGAATGGTAAAGTAAAGAGGTAAAAGGGAAATACATGGATGAGTTATTCAGACTGTTCCTGGTTTTGTAAATGTGGTATGCTGAACTAGCAAGACTTCCATTGCTGGGAAGGGAGAGGGGACTGTTTCTAGTCCTTTTGGTCTATTTTTAAATGTCAGAGAAGTGGTTACCATGTTAATTTTGGGGGGGTGCATGTGTGTGTATGAGAGAGAGAAAATATGTGATGGAATATGTGATGGAGGGGGAGGAAGAACACATCTAAAACCCACTAAAATTACCTAAAATAGTTATTGATTAAAGAAAAATGTCTCTGCTTAAAAGTCTGATCATTCATCACTTTTGTGGCGTGTGAATCCCGCTAAAAATCTGGGAATCTTCCCCTTTCCAATGGGATGAAACCACAGATTCTAATCCTGGTGGGTCACGAGCTAACTGGTCCCTAGTCCAGGACTAAATATTGCTCTTCCTGGGCTTTAGAGTTGTGGGGGGAAACAAAACAAAACAAAAATAATTTCTCTGGCATGTTGGTTTTAAAATAAAAATGGCAGCTGTTGGAATCTGTTCAGAAGGTTGGAATGTGAGAGTAAGTCCTGGGGAGATGGAGTAGTTAAAGTGCAAGCGGTCAGATAAATGCATAATGCAATTCATCACCTAGATAGCACTGCCACATATATGGTATATATATACATACAGATACATATCTGGATACATTGCCATGGATACAGGCATCACACAGGTATTTATCACAAGCTTGCTGCCTGCCTGTGCCTACAAGGCTGAACAACACATACCTTTTCTTTTAAACTTGTATAACACTCTTACAACCAGAGGGCCATCATCAAATGTCTAATGGGCTAAATCAAGTAAGCAGGCCATACTCTCTAAATGGAATCAATGCCATCAACTCCTCTTTCAATACATATATATTTCCAGCCTTCATCAGCTTGTATATCAGGTCTGAGATGTCAAGAACAGTGCCAATGCAAGAAATAGAAATCAGGACCATGGCTGAGCTGAAAAATAATCACTAAGTCTCACTAAACAGAATTGTTTTTGCAGAACAATAATCTTATTACTGACAAGGCGTGAAATTCTGTTGCAATCCGTGGCAAACATCCCATTGATTTCGATAGGGTCAGGATTTCACCCCAGGTGGAAAAAATCTGGGACATGTTTAAAATCAAAGTTAAAGCTGATTCTTCTCCATTCTGTGCAGTCTTTCCCCCTAAAAACCGCAAACGTTGATGACTAGAATCAGTGTACAGCCAATGGGCTCTATCCTTAAACTCACTTATTCCATAAAGGGTAAAGTTTGTCTTTGGATCTCACAGGGATAACCAGACTGTTCACTTTTACTCAGTTTTCTTCTTCATGAACCTAGACATGTTTACATTTTCTTGTCCAACTGCTGATGCTCTGGGGTTTTCTCATCTTTGGCTTGTAAGTTCTGTTCCTATTTAAAACTTGCAGACAACAATATTGTCAAAACTTGTGCTCAATATATTCTTTGGCAGAAACTTTCTGACAGGTGAGTTTTCCATTAAGAGGAAATGTTCAGCTTTTGTCATCTGGCTCCACTCCTAAGCTCCCCCTGTGTTCTCTCTAGGAGGCACTTGGAATGCACATCTTCCAGACTCTTATAAAAATCATTGATTCTTATGTGGTTCTTCTCAATTTGATACTCAGAAACATAATCACATTTTCTAATGTGAACATGGAGATGCTATGTGGCTAAGTTAGCACATTTCTTTATTGAGCTAAAGGACAGTGTTAAGTGAAATGTAAAATGAAGTTTTGTGTGGGAGTTCAAGGGATATAAATCCTGCTGTGAAATTATTCTATTGTAATGCAGAAGGGCTCAATAATGGGATTCTCTTCGGCTTCAAGATTTCCACGTAGTTCCTCTAAAAAATATTCAAGATGTGGCAAACTTTAAGATTTTGTACTCTGATGCCTGCCTGAGTTTGTTATTGAGCTGATGGTCTTTTGAGTTTTGTCCTAGTCTCAAATTATGTGGCAGTGTGTACATTTCTTTACCAAGCCAAATGAATTGTTTCAAGCTGTTTTGTCTTTTATGAGAAACTGACCCTTTGAAAGAGATTTACGTGGAGTCTTTACAAAATGTATATGCCCATTAAGATGAATATTATAAGAATACAGTACTTCTTTGGGGAAGAAGTTGCAGGTTGTACTGTTAAAAGATAGCTTCTACCCATGGTCAACAAAAAACATGCAACGTAATCACAACTGCCTATTCATTAAATGATGTTATATGCACAGTATGCAACCCTGTTAATCTTGTGTGTGTCTGTTCTATAATAATTTATTAATATTCTATGGGACCTGGTTATTGGGATGTTTACTGTATGAATATTTTGGTTAAGTTTAATGAGGGGGGAATTGTGAAGATTCTACCTCCTTGCTCCAGACAAATTACAAAACTTGTTTTGCCACACAGGGCCAATGCTAGGAACCAGCAGATCTAAAGGACTATAGCAGTTAAAGACTCTCCCTGTCCAGTGAGGGCAGTGGTTGTTGGGAATCTGTTTGACACAGGCACCTGTTGGGGCGTTGGAACAAGTTGGGCCTTTAGGCTAATATCAAGTGTTGATAAGCCTAAAGGTAAAATAGATATGTGTGTAGACTGTCTATTGTTTTAAAATCATTCCTACTGTTGAAATTAAACAATACTTTGGTTTAGGAGACTACCAGGTCACTATAGTTACCACTAGTCACAGACTGCTGAAGGGAAGAAACACAGGTGCTTAACCCAGTCAGACCTGCTGGGTAAGCACAGTGGCTCCACAGAACCAGTTTTAGAATTGGAGACCCAGGTGATTCCATCCCAGGAGTGGTAAAGGCAGGAGGCCCGACACCTGAGAGGGTGCATTTAGGGAGACCAGATTGGGGACAGCTAGCTCTGCAACCGTGACAGAAGGTTTATCCTTGAAAACCTGAACCAAAACTCAGTGCAGTCAACTGAGAAGTTTAATTTTTAAGAAATTATTTTTTCATGTTGTAGCTACACTTCTAGTCAGGACTAGAAGTGAATGTACCAAACTACCACAAAACCTGCTCCCAGCATTACCAGTGAGAAGCAGAAAAATAAGTTGCGTTTTTTCACCCTACTAATGTGGACTCAAGAAGTTCAGCCAGGCCTCCAAATGTTTAATACAAGTGGAACTCAAATGTCAAACATCCTAAGGTACAACTGACACTACTGATTAATTATAAGCAAATTTGGATTAGGTTGGGAACAAAGACCTGTAATGCTGCATCTCTCAAAGCAAATGCTAATCAGCTGTTATTTAAAAGCTAACCACTTTTATCTGTTTTATATTGCCCTAGATAGATTCTTCTACCTTTACTGAATTGCTGCTTACTAATTTAGATAATATTGGTATATCAGCTGGTCAGAGTCTGATCTCATTTCACACCAGTGTAACTCCATTGACATCACAGGAGTTACTCCTTAGTTATACCAGTCAGAAAGATCAGAATCAGGCTCAGCATTTTTCAGAAGATCATGTCTGATGATGTATTACTTATCCTGGTTAAACTGATGCTCCAATATACAAATTATCTGTTGCCAGAGTGCTGAATATAGAGTAGGAATTCTCAGTCAAAGCTGAGATGTTCGTTTGCATGTTAATACCCAAAGTGCTTTTCCACTTACAGCAGTGCTGATGTAGAAGTTCTGTGAACAAAGTAAAAATGTGGGTGTACCTCTGGGGACAGAGTTCTTCTTTGACACCTTATTCAAACGACTCTGTATCCCCCCACTACTTCTCTGTCTGCAGTAATGACCATGCAGACTGAGCAGTGCAATTCACCCAACAGAATGGTTCAGAGACAGGAAAATAAAACTGGTATCATTTGAAACTTCATCCCTTCACTTTTCAAGTGTGCTACAGGAATGGACTACTTGGGACAGTTTATTTCATAGAATTTAACAATTTATCCTAATAATATATCTTTTTTTCTCCAGCCCATAAGATTTTTTCTAAATTTATTTATGATAATGTTTGTAGATTTTTATCCTTTTATACTCTCAGAGAACATTATATGGGAGTAATTATACAATATGCATTTTGGAAGAGTAAATCGCAATCCAGATTTAAAAATATATAGATAGTGCTGCATATGCAATTTCCAGAACATGGCATTTACATTTCTTGTGTGCATGCCAGGTCTGTGTCAAAAAAGAAAGACAGCTAGTGACAAAGCACAAGTAAAAGAAAACAGCTATAAAAAAGGGACATATTTCTCTACCACAGGAGAAACGTCTGAATCCTTTGGGGGATATGACTTCTGAAGAGCTATGGATTGAAAAAAAATCTACTTGGCATCTCTTTTAATTTTTTTAAAGAACATTCTAAATGTCTGCCTTTGCAGAGTTTAACCAGCTGTCTACTTACCTATTTTACATAAGGTGACCATATTTTCAAATGTAAAAGAAACAGGGTAACTTTCTGGTGGCAGGATTTTAGTGTTGGAAAATAGTTATGCAACCTCGCCATTGCACCTTTTTAAAAAATGTCTGCTGGCTTTGCTACCACAAACTTCTGTCTCAGCAATGACACATGCATATTTCTCAGAGCGGAGCATTTATCGTGTGGCATGGTGCTCTGAATGACTTCATCACACTGAACAAGTGCTGTTAAGATTCACTTTGAGCAAGAATAGCTTTAAGAATTCTATGTTCATTTGGCTTTTCTCATGACTTCAAATAGGATTCATCACACTCTTTCCATTGGATTGTTTGTTGTTCCTGATAAACACAGAGCAAATTCTGCCTGGAATATGTCTTGAAAATGATGGTGAAGTGTGTGTGTATGTGTGTGGGGGGGAATAAACTGATGCAATGGAAAGAATGGGACTTTTAAGGAGCCCTGAAAAACATTCCTGAGTCATCTGGACATCTTATGGTAAACTGGAATGGACCTGGTAAAACGAGTCATTTTACCTGTAGGGTTTTCTATAGTTCCTATCACTACAGGATCTATGGTCCAGATCCAAATTCCACTGAAGTCAGTGGAAGCCCTAAGTGCTAAACTACTTGAGCACTATCATGTGTTTCAAGTTGGTGGGGCAAAATGTATATCAGGTGCTGCTCCATTTACTATATGCTGGTGGTGAATTTCATAGGTTCAGAGTTTGTGTTTGGTTTGGAGAAATATTTAAGACATTTACTTGAATGGTCCCGTTCTTCATTTAATGAGCTGCAGCTTCAACGATAGCTTTGGAAAACCGCAATTTTTTTTTTAATTAGCTTCTTTCCTTTACTTAGAGCTAGATTCTGCCACCCTTACCAACACTGAAGAATACCTCACTCTATAAGTAGTGCCATTTAAATCAATAGGTGGCAGAATCTGGCCCTTAGAAACAAGGAAAAAAAGGAAAAAATACTTATTGTAGTTATTATAAAAGGAAACAGAGTTAAAGACCAGATACATAACAGCTGGTTTTGAGTCTGCCAGCATTCCTCCCTGTATTGTATTATCCTCCAGCTCAATATATTAACACTAAACCATCAGATAAGTGGGAGTGGAATTTTATCTAAGTTAGGTACTTATATGACCCCATCACCATAGTATCTGAGCATCTCACCAGTTTTAAAGTACAGTGAAACCCCGCTATAACGTGATGTTTGGGGGCCAAAAAATTCCATCGCACTAAATGCAGGGTCGCGGTATAGCGGGGTTTCAAGCCGGTCAGTTTAAGTCAGTGGTCCCCAACCTGGTGCACTGATGTGCGCTGCCTAGTGTCTAGTGTCCCTAGTGCCTAGTGCCCAGCAGGGGAGAGAAGCTGCGGCCCTGCGGCTGCTGGGGACAGAGAGCACCGGCGCCCGCAGCCTCGGAGTTCTCTGTCCCCGGCAGGCGCGGGGCTGCAGCTGGGCATTAGGTGGGGGCACATCAGTGTCCCAGCGGTTGCCATGGTGTTGGGGACCAGTGGTATTAGGCCTTAAAGGGGAGCCAACTTATGATCGCATTACATGCAATTTCGCGTTATGGCGGGGCGTGTTATTGCGAGGTTTGACTCTATGTATCCTCACAACACCCCTGCAGGAAGGGAAGTGCTATCATTCCCACTTTACAGAACTGAGGCCCAGAGAGACACAGTGACTTGCCCAAAGTCACACAAGAAGTCTATGGAAGAGCAGGGAATTCTTTCAGTCTGGTGTTTTGGGCTTATTAGCTCATTTTTGTTTTTGTATTATTTTCTATACTCTTTATACATAGCCTGATCTGAAGCCCATTGAAGTCAATAGAAAGACTGACACTGATTTCAGCCAGATTTGGATCAGTCCCTTTTAGTATCTCCAATTAAATATGGTTGATAAGTGTCATCTTCCTGAAACCCAAGCCCGGACCACTTGAAATATGTTGTCATGGTCTGCACCCTCACTTGAAACTGGGGGGTTTCAAGTTGAGGACCAGCATGTATCCCCCCACCCTAAAATCCTAGGGTAGGTCTCCTTGTCGCTGCCACCAGTCAGGTTAAAGTGTCTGACACACTGCCTGTCCCCCAAGCTTCCCCTGGGGAACCCAGATTCAAACCCCTTGAATCTCACCAGAGAGAGAGAGAAACAGCCAGTTCCCCTCCTCCCACTCTTCCTTCTCTCCAGCCTGCTCTGGAGAGATATACACCGAGTCAAATCCTTGACTCAACACAAAGAGGGACTCACTTCCCCCCTCCCCTTCCCTAGTCCTGGAAAGAGATACCTGATTCAAACTGCTTGAATCAAACCCAGGAGGACTGTCTCTTCCCCCCTCCCCTTCCCCTGATTTTCCACAAGAGAAGGAATTAACCAAGTCCAAAGAAAAGAAAGAATTTATTAAAGAATAAAAAGAAAATACAGAATCTCTATGAGCCCAAGCTGGACATTCATAGGGTATAACCTTATCAATCTCTGGAGAGAATTCCCCCTCCCCCTTTCTCAGTAAAAGCAATATCAGCAAACAGGAATAAAGCATTTCCTTTAGCAAACACACAATTGCAAATATAGAAATCAAATCATAAGACTAATTCGCCTTTCTAATTAATACTCACTATTAATTAGTAGAAACTACTCCAGGAGAACTTGGAGACATGACTGTCCTCTCTTAGATCCAAAAAGAGTTCTCACAAAGAACACAGACAAAGGCTTCCCTCCACAGAGATTTGAAATTATCTCGTCTCTGATTGGTCCTTTGGTCAGGTGGTCACCAGGTACTACATGTTAACCCTTTACAGGTAAAAAGAGACCTTAATCCTTAACTATCTGTTTATGACACGCCCCCCAAATCGCCAACAGTGGGAACTACTGGTGGTGATTTCCTTCTAGAACTTTAAAATAAACAGATTTACAAAACACATGCACTATTACATATACTACTAAGTATGTAAACAACAAGATATGACATTGAAGAACACTTTTTATGCATTTGACCGGACATACTTGGCAACGTCCTTGCCCATCCCCCCAGTGGAAGGACTTCCCCAACCTGTCTTTGGTTGTGTTCACCCCAGAATGACCACTGGGATGTCATGGCCCAAGCTTAAGAGCTTGTACCGGTACTTAGTTGGAACTACCAACTGTTTTTGAGGATTGTGGCCTTTCTGGTGTCCACCAGAAAGAATCTTGTTATATAAAAGTCCTTGTTTTACAACAAACTGGGATTGATTAGAAGAGCTGAGAGGCGGTGGGTTGCTGCGTGCCGCCGCCCAAGCTTTCTTAAGGCTGTCATCGGCTTACTGCTCAGTCTGGAACTGTTTCCTTGAAGCTGGAGACACCAGTTCCTCCTTAGACTGTGGACTTGGTCCCTTTGGAAGCGATGTAGATGATGAGGTTGTTTCCGTTGACTGTGGACCGCTCTCCGCTGGTGCACAAGGTGATATTTCAGGCTCTGGCTGAGCCTCTTGGGTAGAGTTGTCTGCTGCTTCTGCCAGTTCAGGCCCGTTGGCGCCCCCTGGCGGTGGAGTTGCAAGCGCTGGTGTCAGTGCTGGCGCTGGTTTTGCCGCTGGTTGCTCTTCCAGTTCCGGTCCTGGAACTGGATGTACTATGGCTGCTGTAGTTGTTGGCATGGGATCCGGTTCCACCACCTCTGTCTGGGTGTCTGGTAACACAGACCGGGTCTTGGTGGATGGCTCAGGAACAGGGATGGGAGTGCCTGCTTGTTCGGCCTGGCTGCAGGTGACCACTCCCCCCCTCTTGGCCAGCTGCACATGGTTGGCCAAGTCTTTCCCCCAGTAGCATGGGGATGGAATAATTGTCATAGACAGCAAAAGTCCACTTTCCTGACCAGTCCTTGTACTGGTCTTCAGGGATGCTGTACCCATGGCAGGTCCTTTTAAAAATTTTTCAAGAAGGCCTTAGTGTTTTCACCTGCCATGTAGGTGGGAAATTTCTTGGGATGGGGAACAGTGCCTTCTGGTGTTGGCCACACCCCTCTGCAGTCAGTGAATTTTATGTGTGGCTTGCTGGTGTTGCTTTTTGGTGCTGGTCACACCCCTCTGCAGTCAGGGAATTGGGTTGCTTGCTTCCCAATTCCTACCCTGTCTACTGGCGATTGAATAGAAAGAAACAAAAGCTTTTGATTTGCAAATGGTGTTTGCTTGTTTGCTGGCTTACAAGAAACTAGAAAATCTGGTTTGGTAACTTGCCTTTAGCAATTTCTAATGCTCTCCCAGTAGGGGTCCTTCCTAACAAAAGCCTTGTTAGAAAAACCTTACAAGAAAAAAGGGGAAAAAAAGAAAAAAAGAAGAAAAAAATAGTCTTTTCCTAACAAAGTCTGTTAGAAAACCTTACTTCCCTCAGCTAAACCCAGCTGAAAATCTGTTTCCAAAAAAAAAACAAAAAACAATCTCCCTCTCCTTCTGAGCTGTGGTACTAATAAGCCCAGCTGACCGGCTGGTGCTACTTAGTACCTGCGAGAAAAGTATAGTGAATTCTCTCAGGGATTTGTATTCCCTGGCTCCAGAGGATTTCAAAAGACACAGGGAAAAAAAAATCTGGCTGGAGGGTTTCTCTATCCCCGCCCCAACCCTGTTTTTCCCGCTGGATGGGAATGTACTTTGACGAGCACTTCCCCCCACCTTAGGAATCCTGAGTGATACCTGATATCACAAAGGAAGGACATACCTCTAGGGAATAGTTTTTCTCAGCGTAGCCAGCAGAGAAAAAAAAACTTTTTCTAACCCTGAAAACTGCTTCAAAACTCCCTTTTCCTCAAGCTGCCTGTCCAAGCAAACAGAAAGAAAAGCTGCTTTTTGGTAGAAATGCCTTGCCAGGTTCGTCACCGCTGCCAACCATGTCATAGGTCTCACCCCCACTTGGAGCTGTTGGGTTCCAATGTGGGGACCTGACTTGGTTTCCCTCTAAACTAAAATCCTAGTTTAGATCTAGTAAGCTGCCACCACTCAATCAGGAAATGTGGATTGAGACACAGTCCTTCCCCAAAATCCTAGGGGATTCCAAGAGCCCCAAATCCATGGAGTTCTTACACCCAGGAGAAACAAACCATTCCCCCTGCTTCCTCCCCCCTCCCTTTTCCTAGGAGAGATACCGGGATCTAACTACAGAGGGATACCTCCCCCTTCTCTTTCCCTGAGAATCCACCCAAGGAAAGACCAAACAAGTCCTTAATAGAAAAGGATTTATTAAAGAATAAAAAGAAAGTAACTTGTCTCTGTAATTCAATATAGAACAATACAGGGTCTAAGCTTATCAATCTTTGGAGAGAATTCCCCCTCCCCCTTTCTCAGTAAAAGCAATATCAGCAAACAGGAATAAAGCATTTCCTTTAGCAAACACACAATTGCAAATATAGAAATCAAATCATAAGACTAATTCGCCTTTCTAATTAATACTCACTATTAATTAGTAGAAACTACTCCAGGAGAACTTGGAGACATGACTGTCCTCTCTTAGATCCAAAAAGAGTTCTCACAAAGAACACAGACAAAGGCTTCCCTCCACAGAGATTTGAAATTATCTCGTCTCTGATTGGTCCTTTGGTCAGGTGGTCACCAGGTACTACATGTTAACCCTTTACAGGTAAAAAGAGACCTTAACCCTTAACTATCTGTTTATGACATATGTACTGATAGATTAGCTATCAGTAAACACATGGACACCATATATAGCGAGCAAAGGAAGTCACTAATGACATCTCAGACTTGTGTCCCTTTCTGCTTTAGATTGTCATCCATTGGTTAGCCAAAGCTTAGGAAATAGAAAATAAGCTGGTGACCACAGGGATTAGAGAACGGTTTTCTTTTTATCCCATGGAGACCTTCTGTTCCCCTCTGTTCCGAACTTCACTGCTGTGCCAAGGTAGGGAATCAGCACTGGGGTGTCTATTCTATGGGGATGGAGAAAGAATGAGCAATAGAAAATGTATTCAGAAAGGGTGCATATGTTTGTGGAGTGTGATATAGGAAGAGTGGATGGGGTTTTCCTGTTAGGCAGGAAGAAGTTAGAAAAACTGACATGTGCCATAGCCAATAAAGGCTGACTTCCCGTTATCTCCACAGCATAATGTCAGCATGACACAACTAATACACCACACTATCCAATATCATCAATCTATGGATTCAAACAATTGCTGGTGGGGTAGGAACCCTAAGCCATAGAAGTCCCTTGCAGCAGCATATTTGACATATATCTCTGATCATAAGTGAACATGCAAGATTCAAACTGTGCAATCTTTACATGTTGCTGGCCTCAGACATGGGCAAGAGGGGTGAGACAGTTTGAAGCGAGGCTTCCTTGTGACCAAGTATGTAACCAGCATGTTTACTGATACAATAGTAGGTCACATCTGATGCAATGGTAGGTCACAAATACAATAAAACACCTTGTTGCCAGAGTGCCTCTGTTCTTTGTCAGCAAATGGTAAATCACAGCCAGAAACTTGCTGCTATTTCTCAGACATGGCAAGGATCTTTGCAGAAAAGTGACTTCAGATCTAATTTATTGAGATCTCTGTGGTCTCTAGAGAATGACTGAAACACATGCACTTTTTTTTCCCTCCAAAATGCTCATTTATGGAGGAACATGTTTCAGTCCCTAAATGATTATTCTACGTTGGCAGTTTTAGATTGCAGCGCCAGTTACATTAATGATTTCTGAGGTGATGCTGATGCCTCTGAGGCTGCCTGGCAGAATTGCTAGCATAAAACTAATGAGTATCCCAGCATGACCCTTCACTGTTAGGGGAAGAGGAAGGAGGAGGGAAATAAATTAGAGACCTGAGCCCATGGAAAGAATATCTGTAAAGGCACTTAATGGAGTTGAGAATAGAAAATTAATCACCCATAATGATTAGGGTTTGTGAGAATATTTGATTTAATTCCATTTATAAATATTTTCTACCAAATGATAAATGAACTCTTGGAAAGCTGGTAAGCAACATCTGAATCTGATATGAGCTTTAGAGGTATATAAAGTGGACAGGTAGTTAGACCACTGCAGCATTTATCTGCTGTTTTCATTCCACTTCTAAAATGTTTCACATAATCTTTGGGTACAAAATGATATGGTACCACTGTAACGTGTACGTCAAAGCATTCATAACCTGAAAGTGCATGAGATAACCAGAGCAAATTAAATGGCATTACCTTGCACCAGTCTATTATTAAACTATTAGGAAGCTAGAGTCATTACAGTTTATTGTTTATAATTTCCCAGCCTCTGAAATCTTATTTAGAATTTCACATTTTCCAGGTTAATATACGTGTCTTCTTCTTATCACAGTCATTAACCCGTCCCCAAGATCTCCTTGTGAATAGGTAATGCTGCATTTTTAAATTATAGACTTGCTCTAAGAAATTCTTAGGAAACAAACAAAGAAAAACTAACAAATCAAGGCTCTAATCTACTTTGGCTTTGTACAGAAATGCTAACCAGAAGTTAACTGAAGAACTGTAGGAATCAGGGGGTGAAATTCTGTTTCCTGTTTTATGCAGAAGCCCTTAAAAATATTTCAGTCTATGAAATGGTTTCAGGAGAGAAGTGATAACTTTGTTCCAAGTGTGGCATCATGATACTACAAATCATTCAAATTCAAACCTTCAAGAGGGTTCTTCCAGTGTTTATTCACACCCTTCCTCTCTCTGGCATTAGCAGTGATGGAATATGCTTAACTCTCCTCCAAAACTGCACAAATTTAGAATCAGTAGCAAAACATGAAATATAATGGGTCCTGTCAAATATTTTATGCCCCAGATTTCAGTTCTGTAAAAACCCACCAAAAAAGAGTGGTGGTCATTCACAAAACATAACATGAATAAAATTTTCATGTAATAAATCAATAACTTTTTAAATTCAAACATTCACCTGCAATACTCAGCCATAAGAGCACTGGGAAAGTTCACAACACTATAAAGTGAAAGTGAATGTAAGGAGACTGATAAATCAATGGACTTGTGAGGACAGAAGTTCTGTTTCACAAAAGATTTTGAAATTTGGCTTCATTCTGAATCCGAGCAAAAATCAAACATTCTGAAATTCTCCACAAAAGACAATTCTGGAAACAAATGTATATGGGGTTAATCAAAATTATTTGTTTCCAAAAAATCAAAGTTTTGGAGTACTTGATTTTTTATTTTTTTTTCAATTGTGACTTTTTAAATTAAAAATTAAATTTTTGGTTTAAAAAAATTCTACCTTAAGAGTCATTTTAAAACAATAAGATAAAACATTTAATTCCAAAAATGTAAAAATGGGATGTTTCGACATTGTTGAAACTTTTTTCCAGTTTGTTCTGAAATGAAATTATAGAAAATTGACCAAATTTCATAAAGCATTTCAGTTTCAACGAAAGCACATATTCCAAAGGAATATGGCTGTGTCTAAAATTCTCTGGTCGTTTCTATAAATCAACCAGTCTAACTTCATCATCTAAGCTGAGTGAAGTGCAAAATAAAAAAACCTCATAAATGATGAAAATTAAACTTAATTTTAAACATTGGCAAGAGGTTGTAAATTGTCATAGATCCATTGAATTCAGTGGATCTATCCTAAATTACACCAGCTGAGGATCTGGCTCATCATTTAAGTTTTAATTATCTAAGGGAAGAAGATTGATTTATTTTAATTATAAGATTTTTATTTTGGTAGTGTCCTTTTTAAAATGAAGGTGAGAGATTGTTGTAAACCTCTCCAACTAGCACTCACAAGTCTGGTTTCCCTGGTAGAAAAAACAGTTAAGATAAAATAAAAACTGACCAAAATCTTTGACATCCCCAATGCCCAGACTAAATTGAACAGTTTATGAAATCTAAAAAATCTTTGGTTAACCATCCCTCCATCCCCTTGCTGGCTCAAGCATGTAAAGAAGTGGAAGTGATTTAAATCTCATATGAAATTCTACTCCTCGTGAGATATGCCTTCAGCAGCCTCTGGCTCAGACCCTTCATCATTTTGTATAGTGTCTTCTATATAACTGTATAATGCAAAGTTTTAGAGTGATGATCAAATTTGAAAAAAGATATAGGGTGAAATCCCATCCCCTTTGAAGCCAATCGGAGTTTTGCCATTGACTTAATTGGAGCCAGGATTTCACGCATAGACAAAGGAAGATTGCTCCACTTGGCAGGAGCTCTGAAGCAGAAGGCTCTAGAAGATGCAGTGGCCAGATTAGCAGGAGAGACAGAGGAGAAGGCCAGTGCTGGAGGAATGGAGAGAAACAGAGAAAGAAACCTGGTCACAAATTTTGTAACTTTGGGAATAGCTTTAATAAAACAAACCTCTTTCAAAACTTTTGACCTCAGTGTTGTCTCCATTACTGACTGTACCTATTATACTTAGTCCAGAGATCGGCAAACTTTGGTACACAGTCAGGGAAATCCACTGGAGGGCCAGGATGATTTGTTTACCTGCAGTGTCCACAGGTTTGGCCGATTGTAGCTCCCACTGGCCGCAGTTTGCCGTTCCAGGCCAATGGGCGCTGCGGGAAGTGGCGGCCAGCACATCCCTTGGCCCGCACCACTTCCCGCAACCCCCATTGGCCTGGTACAGGAAACTGTGGCCAGTGGGAGCTGTGATCGGCTGAACCTGTGGATACTGCAGGTAAACAAACTGTCCCAGCCCACCAGCGGATTTCCCTGATGGGCCGCGTGCCAAAGGTTGCCAATCCCTGACTTAGTCCTTCCATGTCCATCAGCAATTGGAGAATTAATTACACATCAGTTTAGATACCAGTGACATTTTTCTTCTGATTTTTCACAGTGGCTGCTTATATTTTAACTGCCAATAACCTGACCTTGCAATCCTTATCCACTCCTGTCACAGCTGAATGCAGGCATCTATAAGATTAGGTTAAGGAAATGGAGTTTTAGCAGAATAAAGGAAGAGGGCTCAAAGACACTCCTGCCTATGAGGCAATTGGAACAGTAAAGCTGGTAATGCCCTGAATGAATAAAGGAGCTTACCTTGAATTTTAGTTAGTTCAATTCTTTCTTATACAATGATAAATCAATGTTTATGCTTTGGGTCAACAGCACAGTTAAAGGTCTGTGTCAGATGCAGAAAGCACGTAAGAACTTTCTACACCAGCAGAAAAGTTTAGTGCCCTGCATATAGCTGGTAGGTGGGAAGTATAGTATCTACAGAGATGTATCTAGCAATGCTGCACCATAGATATGGTATCTGAAAAGATCCCTTATGGGAAAGCTTGATATCATTTAAAAAAAGGAACCAGTAGGAGTCTATAGAAACTATTCTACAATTAGATAAAATCCAATAAAAATAAGTTCTTTTCTATAATTTTTGAGCCATACTATGGAATTCTAATAGGAAAGATAGGACGATTCTCTATTAAATCCTACAGGATGGTTCCAAAATCAGACAGATGGATGGGGCTGCACCCAAACAAATCCATTTGCAGGATCTTGCAAATAGATTTGTCTGGGTGCAGCCCCATCCTTCTTTCTAGAGATTTGACTTCAGTGGAACTACTGGTATGCTTTATGTTTCACATGTGCTAAAGCGCTTTGCCAGATTGTGATCTAGCTTGGTGAGAGGCTCACTGTCTACCGACATTTTATTGAAAGTAGATTCAATCAATGCATGTAAGCACTATCTATGTATGCTCCGTTTAACTGTTGTTTGTGCCATTCAGAGTCTACAGTAGATTTAGATTTACATTCGTCAGCTAATTATGGGCAATATTCTGCCCGCTTTAATCCCATTGAATAGTATCTTACTTCTCAAGTAGTTCCACTTAAATCAATGAGACTACCTGAGACGGGAATGACTAATCAATGTGAGTAGGTTGGCAGAATCTGCCTCTTTATATTGTTTTTAATAAGCTACATAGGTCCACTCACTTGTAGAAGATATTTCCTTAAAAATGAAAAATAAAGATATGCTGCTGTAAAACTAAACAAAAAATGATTGCTGTAAATTATATGGAGATTACCCAGGAGAAACACCACTAGAGATAAATGTAGAATTGGAGCATAATGAGCTTTGAGTTAGCTAACATTTTTCTATAGAGAAAAAGGGATGCAATATAAGTCATTATAAACAGTTATTTATGAAGATGTTTGTTCAGTTGAGACATAGAGTGTCCTAGAAAAGGAGTGGGGAGCCTGGTATTGGTCTGTCAGGCACAGGGGTTACTAAATGCTTATATCTTATTACGGACTTCCTGCGCTCACTCCTAGTGTTCTAGAATTATCCCGTCTGTTCGTGAGCAGTCATGGACGTTTACACTATCACCACATTTCAGTGGAAAGTTTGGCATTCAGGTCTCAAGTATACAGGGATTTGTATTTCTATTTTTCCTAGTGTTTTCTCACTTATCTGATGGAGTTATTCCCACTAGCAACCACTGGTAATATTGTTAGTTTGATGACAGAGTGGAGGCAAATTAAAGAGGACGTGACTGAGATATATAAAATGATGAAAGGCATAGAAACCATCATTCAGGACCTCTTATTTACCCACTCTCTTAATACAAGGATAAGGGGACATGCAGTTAAACTGAAAGAACAAATATAAAAAACTGACAAAAACAAATACTTGTTTTATCCAATGCATAATTAACCTGTGCAACTCAGTGCTGGAAGATATTGAAGTCAAGAGTTCAGTAGGATTTTAAAAAAAGAAATAGAAATTGATATGACAATTACAACATCCAATATTATATTGATAGGCTAAAAAGTTATCAGAGACATACATCTTCACGCTTCAGAGAATAAATAAATATGGGTGGGTTGATTCAGAACTGGCCCTTAAGAGGTTCCTTTCCACATCCTCTGAAGCATCTGTCACTTGGTCACTGATAGAAAGGATACCAAACTAGATGGACCAATATACCTATTCTAATTGCTCCACTGAGATTATGCTTATTACTGGCTACATCATATTTGATATTTCTGCCTTGTACAATTCAATTAATCTTATTCCATTGCTGCAAACTGTGTGTATAAAAGCACATCAATTATGTTTATGCACATTCAAAATATTATATTTAAAAAGGAAGCACCTTGGTTGGAAGCCAATACAAGTTAGACCTTATAAAATCCCATTAAAATAAAAAAGAAATAATTTGTCATTTATATACCATGTTTCATCCTGAAGGATTTCAGTGCTTTGCAAATGCAGATAGAAATACAATTTATATACAGGTATCACTTTGTCCTCTACTGCAGTGCAGATACCTCCAGTTGTGTGCTGATAAACAGTTATGTCTCTCACAAATTTATGTTCCAATCAGTGGCAATATGTAGACAAACAGTGAGGCTCAAACTCAGGACTATCAACACGTAAGGCCTGATCCAAAGCTCACTGAAGTTAAAGGAAAGACTCTCAACTCCCACTGACTTTAACAGGTTTGGATCAGGCCCCCAAATCTCAACTGCCTACCACTTAAGGTAAAGAAGCAACTCAGTTTACTGCCTACCATTTACAGACCGCTCACTCTCTCTGAAGACAGTCACTAGTGGGAAACATGATTTTGCATGCTCACTAAACCAGTTTTGTCACAACTCCATAGCAGTTTAGGACAGGAAATGAAGGATATGATATCCATTTGAAATAGCTGGAGTAATTAGGTAGGCCAAATGTAATTAGCTAAACTGCATTATAACCAGGACACTCATTTTACACTTTATGCAGGCAAAAATACTGTACCTCATGAAGCTTTGGTTAAGTATAGACTCAGAAGGAGAAATACCACCTACTGAATCACCAATGCAGCTTCCTACATAACCTTCATGACTCCCATTCGAATACAGACCTGACCTGACCTGCTTAACTTATGAGATCATGGCACATTTCACTTTCAGAATTCTTTAGAAAAAAAAGCATTCTGCATCATTGTCCAGAGAAAAGTCAATGAATTGCATTAAACAGGTGTGCAGGGAAAATTCCCACCAGTTGTTCTCAATATTCATCGCCCGTACTCAAGATAGTTAAGTCCCAGGCAGACTGTGAAGAGCTACAAAAGGATCTCTCAGAACTGGGTGACTGGGCAACAAAATGGGAATGAAATTCAATGTTAATAAATGCAAAGTAAGGCACATTGGAAAACATAATCCCAACTATACATATAAAATGATGGGGTCTAAATTAGCTCTTACCACTCAAGAAGAGATCTTGGAGTCATTCTGGATAGTTCTCTGAAAACATCCACTCAATGTGCAGCAACAGTCAAAAAAGCTACCATAATGTTGAGAATCATTAAGAAAGGGATAGATAATAAAACAGAACATATCATATTGACTCTCTATAAATCAATGGTACGCCTACATCTTGAATACTGCGTGCAGATGTGGACACTCCATTTAAAAAAAGATATATTGGAATTGGAAAAGGTTCAGAAAAGGGCAACAATAATGATTAGGGCTGCCATAGGAGGAGAGGTTTAAAAGACAGACTGTTCAGCTTCAAAAATAGACTACTAAGGGGGGCAGATTAATAAAACTGGGATTTTTCAGATTGGGAAAGAGACAAATAAGGGGGGATATGATTGAGGTCTATAAAATCATGACTGGTGTAGAGAAAGTAAATAAGGAAGTGTTATTTACTCCACCTCCTAACACAAGAACTAGGGGTCACCAAATGAAATTAATAGGCAGCAGGTTTAAAACAAACAAAAGGAAGTATTTTTTCACACAACACACAGTCAACTTGTGGAACTCCTTGCCAGAGGATGTTGTGAAGGCCAAGACTATAACAGGGTTATAAAAAGAACTAGATAAATTCATGAAGGATAGGTCCATCAATGGCTATTAGCCAAGATGGGTAGGGATAGTGTCCCTAGCCTCTGTTTGCCAGAAGCTGGGAATGGGTGACAGGGCATGGATCACTTGAAGTTTACCTGTTCTGTTCATTCCCTCTGGGACACCTGGCATTGGCCCCTGTTGCAAGACAGGATACTGGGCCAGATGGCTGTTCTTATGTCCCTCCCCCACACAGCTCAAAAACACCACTTCTGAGAGAGCGGTATTATGACCCCGAAACTATGAATAGGATTCCATCATAACAGGGAAAAACAACAAAAACACTGTCTAATACATGCCTAGAGCATTCTGATTGACCTTACAGTTTAAAACAAATCCAGGGAGAAAAATACATGAGATGAAATCCTGGCTCCATTGAAGAAAGTGACAAAATTTCTATCGACTTCAAGAGGATCAAGCTCCTAAAGTATGATACATACACCCGAATATTGTCAGCTCTGCATATATATATATATATATATATGCCTCTCTCTTCCTGGGCCTTGTCCATTGAAGTCAATGGAAAGATGTGTGTGTGTGTGTGTACACGTACACAGATAGAAAGACTGACAAAAAAAAACACCAAGTGCATCAGATGATCTTCCTGTATAGAATATATCTGATCAATGGTATAGTAAATTCACATACAGCATAACAAATGTTTAGATGTTGTATCATCTAAATTCCATAGCAATCACTTTATCAGGTATAATAGTCTAATTTTGAAAGAATCATGATAGTTCAAGGTCATTGGCTCTGTATTCAGACAAATCCCCTAAACCCCAGAGATGTGTAGAAAGCCTGTAACTTTTCCATTTTGATTGCAAGACCCATGGAATGTCAGCAAATGGCCTCAGAGCTGACAAATAACACGTGTTTCTCTACCAAGGGAACCCGCTTTCACAGTGTAATTCCAGATAAATCAGAACTTGTGCATCCCCATAGAGAGAAAAAAACTCATGTTGCTAGAATCCTAGTGAATTAAATGTAGCAAATGTTTTAATGTGGTGCAGTGGGATATCCCCTCATTTGCTGGCAAGGGATGGAGAACAGAGGTTATCAGACCTAATTTACTGCTGTCAGATACGGCGATTTTACTACAGCTATCTGAAAATGCACTCTAGGGTTCTGATTCTCCTTTCACTTACAATAGACCTCTTAATTAGTAAATCCCAATGCATTTTTCAAAGGCAGTCAGTATCATCATCTCTATTTTACAGGTGGGGAAACTGAGGCACACAGCAGTGACAGGACTTTCCCAAGGTCACCCAGCAGACTAGTGGCAGAGTTGGAATTAGAACCATGGTTTTTGAAGTCCCACTCTAGGGCTCTGTCCTCCAGGCCACAGGGCTGAAGTTATTCTGGGTTTTTTTGTTACACTGGAGAATCAGACCCTAGGGATGCATGGGTAGATTAGTAACGTGGCTCACAAGTTGCTATAGTGCAGGGGGTGCACTTCTCTCTGGCCTTGAAAGAACAAGAGAGAGACGAGGTGGGTGAGATAATGTCTTTTATTGGACCAACTTCTCTTGGAGAGAGACAAGCTTTGGAGCTACACACAGCTCTTCTTTAGGTATGGGAAAGGTACAGCGAAATATGAGATCCAACAGATAGTTAAGCATAAGTAGTTAGCACGTATTCTAAGGCAGTGTTTCCCAAACTTGGGATGCCGCTTGTGTAGGGAAAGCCCCTGGTGGGCCGGGCCGGTTTGTTTACCTGCCCCGTCCTCAGGTCTGGCCGATCACAGCTCCCACTGGCCATGGGTTTGCTGCTCCAGGCCAATGGGAGCTGCTGGAAGCGGTGGCTAGTATATCCCTCGGCCCACGCTGCTTCCAGCAGCTCCCATTGGCCTGGAGCAGCAAACCTCTGCCAGTGGGAGCCGCGATCGGCCGTACCTGCATACAGGGCAGATAAACAAACCGGCCTGGCCCACCAGGGGCTTTCCCTACACAAGCGGCGTCCCAAATTTGGGAAACACTGTTCTAAGGGATCAGTTAAGGAGAAGTGGCCTGTTAACACCCCTGTAGTCATAGGACAAAAAGGAGGGTTAGTAGGTTACAGATTGTTGTAATAAACCATAAATCCAGACCGTGATTTTTATTGTCCAGCAAAGTTATGAGTTTAAGTTAATGGGCCACTTCACCTTAAATGGTCCCTTAGAATATGTGGTAACTACCTATGCAAAACTATCTGCTCAATCTTGTATTTAGCTGTGACACTCTGGGTACCTTTCCCAGACCTGAAGAAGTGCTCTGTGTAGCTCAAAAGCTTGTCTCTCTCACCAACAGAAGTGAGTCCAATAAAAGACATTACCTCACCCACCTTGTCTCTCTAATATCCAACATAGCTACAACAATACTGCGTGCAAGAACAGTGACTAAGAGAATAATGAACTAACAAGGAGAAATGTGTTTATTTCCTAGGCTTATAATACCCAAGCA
This sequence comes from Mauremys mutica, assembly GCF_020497125.1. NCBI lineage: Eukaryota > Metazoa > Chordata > Testudines > Geoemydidae > Mauremys > Mauremys mutica. Next base: position 34,654,861 of record NC_059075.1, read on the forward strand.
CCTGAGAGGTGGGTTACCATGTTTTCAGGGTTATTTCCACACTTAAAAGGCTGCAGAATAATGCAAGCAAGTGACAGTCTGACAACTTCTACAGTCTACTGTGTACTTTTTTTGTGGTGCACACGTTCATTCTGTTGAATAAGGTGATCATTAAGAAATTGGATGATCCTCAGCAAGTTGGAATAGTTCCCTTAGGCTTGGAACCAAAGCTCTACGCATAAAGTAAAAGGCTTCGGCCCTCAGTTGCATGGTTTCTGGGGTGCAGAGTAAATGTAACCCTTAAGAAATTCTGGCTTTTCTTCATTTCCATTACCATTATCTTTAGCTTACATTGTTAATCTGGATTTAGGATCACCTCCTCCAGAAAACTGTACCACTATGATAGGTGTCAGTGTCCTCTGTGAAAAGGGTTGCTAATGGGCAGGTGTCCCCATCTCATCCAGGCAGTGCTGATTACAAAAATTACTACTTTTGTTCCACATTTATTGAGCCCAACTTTAGTCATTTGCATTTTCATTCCTGGAAGATGGTGAGGTCTCAGATAACTCAGGTTTTCATAACATATTGGTTCTCACTGTTATGTTGATTTCCTTTGTTATTCTAGATCAATGTGCTTGCTCAGTCACTCAATGCAAATTCAACCCCATCTTGTCACACTCCTCGGTGTAGAGAATTGAGGAGCTTAATCATATTATATGTTTTAGTTATGATAACTGTATCCATACTAATATTTTTATTCTCACATTCCATAGGGGTGTAAGATGGGACTCATTTTGTGGTTTTGGTGAGAAAAGAGGCAAACCAAATTTTCATCAAGCCGAATTGTGATAGCTATTCAGTCACATCTTTTCAGCCTCACTGTATCTTTTCTATTGATACGTTCAGCAGGTATATCCAAATGTAATTTAATAAGTCCCTTTTCCATGTTTAGTTCTCTTGCCCTCACAGTCCTGTGCAGTGGTGACTATCATTCTGGCAGAGGAGGACTAGACCAGATTGTCTCATACACTATTCACATCTTCGACATTGCTCAGAGCGGGTTGCTGTTTAATCATATGAATTACTTTCTCAATCCAAGATTTCCCTCAGATTCTCCCAGCACCAGGACCAAAGAGTCAAGCTCAAAATAAACCTTTTTTTATTCTCTTTTCACAGTCACCTGCCCTGAACTCTAAATGTGACTTTTTTTTTCTTTAAAATTTGGCAAGAAAGACAGCAGTGATATGATCCAGATGGAGATATAGGACAATGGTTCCTTCCAGCTTTGCTACATCCTCATCAGCTCCTTCCTTTAAGATTTGGAGGGTATGGCTCAGGGGAATGGTTGTAGGATGAGGAGCTTTTCATCTTTAAGTTGCTGGTTGAAGTCCAGCATATTGCTTGCTAACAGCAGCAAGGAAAAATCATTACCATTTTGAAAGCTGTTCAGTGGCCTATGTAAAATGGGTTCCTGGTGTGAAGGTATTCACATCACAGAAACCTCTGCTATAATTAGTAGTCTTATTGAAAATCTCAGCAAAGAGGCCAAGCGCTGAATGCACCTGAAAATAAAACTACTTTCTCACCCTTAGAATTGGTATGTCTGTGGTCAGATTTGAGACACATTGGAAAGACAGTGCAGCAAAGTTTGCACTGCCAGTGCCCAAGCTGTTCCTTTTCTAGGGATAGAGAATGTCAGTTTCTGAAGCAGCCTGACTCCTTTCCTCTGCACTATATCCAGTGGTGCAAGCAAAATCATTTTCTTACCGGTAATTAGCCCACCAGCTAAGAGTGGGCACATGACCTCCCCACAGGATCCTCCATGTGACTCCTTCCCCCCCCGATGATCTCCCTGTCCCCTCCCCATGATCCATCCCATGTTACCGGGGGGGGGGGGGAGGAGGCTCTGTTCTCCTCCTGCTGTGCCAGAGACTTTGGAACCGCTGGGCAGCCCCACGCTGGCAGCTTCCCTAGCGCTGCTCAACCGCCCGAGCCCAGTCCCCTCCCCTTCCATGGAGCTGCGTCTCCTCCTCCGTCTGTACAGCAACAGCCCTGCTGGACAACAGGGTTGAGGCAGGGCTGGGGGCGGTACAGCCGCTGGAGGAGCTGCTGGTGTTCCCTCCCAGCAGGGAAAGGAGCAGAACCCCCAGCCCCGCCCCCCCAGCCCTGTCCTCCGGCGGGGCCGCTGCTGTACAGACGGAGTAGATGCAGCTGCATGACAGGGCAAGGAGTGGGGCTGAGGGCAGCAGAGCCGTGCCAGAGGAGCTGCCAGCATGGGGCCACCGGCTCCTCCTGTGGTTTCCTGGTCCGCCATACTGACTATAAATATTTTGCTGGTATGGCGTACCATACTGCCGGACTTGCACTGCTGACTATATCCAGGATTATTTTACTTAGAAACACCCACTAGCACTGAACAAAAGGCCTCAATGTGCTCAAGATTCCATATTTTTCCTTTTAAGGAAGAATTTCTGTTGAACATGGTTGAATAGTCCACATTTTATCATTAACATTAAAAGAAATGAGTCCTGTGAGCAAGCCCTCCCATTTTTTACCCTTTTTCCTTGTTGACCTTCTCATTTACTATGTGGTCTCCAGCTCTTAGGCAGGAAATGTCCAGAATTCAAGTGGCTTTTGGATGGAAACGCTATTGTCCAGAATTCAAGATAATTTTGGAAAAAAACCTCTCCATCCCACTCTCAGCATCATTACAAGTATTTCTAGAAATGAAGTATGACACGTTTACCATGGTTAGAAGATTTGTTTTATCACAGGGTGACTAATTTGTCATGCTGACAATGAGGTTTTGCCCACACACTAGTACAGAAAAACATCCCTCTCTTCCTAGATTCAAAACAATGGGTGCCCTTTCTCTTGTCTTTTAGACTGCCTAAAGGGTGCCCTGTTTATCTGAATCCACTGACTTTGGCTGAGAGTGCATGTTATTTCACATATGCATGGTGTACTATAATGGCATAAAGATGTGTTCTGAAGCTCGGTTATTCATGGTTTACTTTAATACCCAAAACGCTTTGACTGTCCTCAGTTGCTGTGGGACTAGCCTAGACTCATAGACTCTAAGGTCAGAAGGGACCATCATGATCATCTAGTCTGACTTCCTGCACACTGCAGGCCACAGAACCTCACCCACTCACTCCTGTAATAGACCCATAACCTCTGGCTGAGTTACTGAAGTCCTCAAATCATGGTTTAAAGATTTCAAGTTACAGAGAATTCACCATTTACACTATTTTAAACCTTCAAGTGACCCGTGTCCCATGCTGCAGAGGAAGACAAATACTCCCAGGGTCTCTGTCATTCTGATCCAGGGAAAAATTCCTTCCCAACCCCAAATATGGCAATCTGTTAGACTCTGAGCACGTGGGCAAGACCCACCAGGCAGACAGCTGGGAAAGAAGTCTATGAGTCTATGGTACATTCATATTTATCTCCCTATAGTACCCGAGACTTGATCTCCAATCCAGCAAAGTACTTATGCACACACTTAACTTTAAGCATGGTAGTAGTCCCATTGACTTAAATCAAGCCCTATAGTAAACTGGGGTTTGATACTTATTTTCACAGTATGTCATATGCTCCTAAAGATTCCCAGGAACCATATTGTTACACCAAGGCTTCTTCAATCTTGAAAAAGAAAACACTGCCACAAATCCATCAAGTCCATTAAGCTTTTCAGCTAAAATGGACATTGACAATTCGGTGTTCGTTCATTACTGTGATGTAGTGCATTGAACTCATTTTCAGTTTAGACTGTAAACTCTTTGGTGCAGGGACATGTTATTTGTTTGGGATTGGTTTAGCTATTGTCTCATGCAGGGATGTTCAGACTGGGACTTGAGAGCTGCAAGTGGCTCTTTAACATGTTTTTTTGCAGCACATGATATTTAAACACTGTGTGATTTAATTATTAACCAATCAGGATAGTGTTACTATGTTATCAACCAGTTGAAGTCAATAAAATGATCAGACTTGGTCAGTCATTTTGCTGTGAGAATATATACAGAGATATAGATATAGCTATATATAGTAAATGAAACAATGAAACTCTGTCATGGCTCTTTGGGTAATGTTGATCACTAATTTGGCTCCTGATCTGTTGAGGCCTGAGTATCTAGTCTAACACCATGTGCACTAAAGATAGTTCATAAATTATAATGATTAATAAGCAAAATCTCACATGGCTCAGAGAAAGTTTCTCTTTTATGCTGCCATAACCCATGAAGCACCTTGCATTTTCATGACAAATAGGGGGGAGGAAAGATTTGTGACTAACTGTGTTGATATAAGGCTAGTTGCAACTTTCTGGTCTCTAAGAGCACAAACTCAGGTCTTAAGCCTTCACCTGTCTTGGAACTGAATCTTGCAATTCTCCCACTATTAGCTGGAGACCCCAATACACTATCATGTGCATACCAACTGCTTATTAGCCGGCAGGTGTGACTGAGATTCAGGCATCTATGTTTCCTTCCTTAGGAAACCTGAGACCAATGATATTGACCAATAGCTTTCTTAAAACCAAACCATTGTTGTTAAGTAGTTGAAACAAAGCACTGGAGTAAAAAGGATTGTAAAACAACAAACAGATTACCTATACATTTAGTCTTGTCTACGTTCACACTGCACTACAGACTACGTTAGATCTTTTTCTGTAACTTCAGGAGAAAGCCTAATTCACATTCTCTTTAAAAAGCAAAATCATCATATGACTCCACTTAGTTACAACAGGCAATGTGGCCTCTTGGTCATATTCTTCTGGCTCCAGCCTTCTTTACTAGAAGAGTCTGTTTGACATAGAAGAGAGGCCCTCAAATTCCAGAAGGAATCCATGGTAATATTGCTCTATCATTTTATTTGTTCCATGGCCAGTTGTGATTTCTGCTGGTGTCTCAAGTCTTGTCTACACTTGAAAGGTAAGTGGGATTAAGATAGGATGTGAATTTAAAACCCAATGGCTATTCCTGAATAACTCTATGTTGTACAAACTCATTCCAGAATAAGAGTTTCTTGTTCCTGTTTAGCTTAATACAAATTGGATAACTATTCCTGAATAACTCCATGTGTAGACAAGCCCTATTTTTTTCTGCTCAGCTAGCACATCCAACAGGGCCTAAAAAGGGATGCCTCCATGATGACTGCTCCATTGTTCTGAGTGGTTAGACCAATTTGGTTTTACTCGATTGTAATCATTGATCATGTCTCCCCTGTAGACGAAGGTATTGAACCTGTCTGAATATAGCATCACCTGAGCCCTCTTAGTTAATCTAACATACAACTTTAGAGGTCAAACACATAAATCACATTTTGGATACTACTGAAATATTCAGTTAATACAGATTCTTATGGTCATATTTCATCAGACTAATAAATAAATGTCTACCACTTAGGGTCAAGTAGCATAGAACCTTGGGTCTCCTACTCTATCCTCTTGGATGGGGTTGTTTCTGTGTTTTTAAAGGAGTTGACTCCTCTCTTAGGCTTCATCTTTGAGAAGGGCACCATAGCCAGAAAGAATAGACTGAAACTTTCATTTGTGGCTCTCAAGCTATTTTATGTACTCATTAAATAAGCTTGTTGTGATAATACTCTAGGCACTGTGATTGATAGTGAGACTTTACCATTAGGTAAGATGAGGCACAGAGAGGTTAAATTACTGTCCTCTGTCAACATAAATCTGAAAGTTGCTCATGTATTGAAGTAAACAAGGGTGCAAGGAGTTCCTGGCACTCCTAGTTCCATGTTCTAACAACTAAAATAAAATTCCTTTCTAAAGAGAGAGAGAGAGGCCCAAGAGGCCCGAGAGTTTTTGGACAACAACCATAAAACATACTGTGACTCTCTGTACCTTGGCAGAACACCCTGCACCCCCATGTTCATCCTTATATTATAATTGCGTGGTATCCAATGCAAAGTTTGTCATGCCGGGTGTGTTTGGAAGGCTCATGTTGCACTAAGCATTGTTGTTATAGTAATGTTATAGGTTGTAATTTCATGTATGTAGTTATGAGGCTGAAAATGTGTCCTCATGGCTTAAAACAAGCCCAGGCAAAACTCTTCAGGAGCAGAGATGCAGTTCACACCTCATCAAGGCATGTCTGGGACAAACCCAGCCTAGCCTCACGGAAACAAAGGACACTGGCCAAGGCAGCAACAAAGGATCTGCGGGACTCTCAAGTGAGTCACCCCCTTACCCTTACTCAGTTTGGGACTACGATGAGATAATGCTAACGTGACTCGGAGGGGGGGGGGCGCAAAAGCCAAGAGGGAAGAAAGAACATGATAAAAGGGAGAGACGTTTGCCATGCTCTCTCTCTCTTCCACCTCCATCTACAGACACCACCACCAAGTGACTGAAGTACTGATCAAAGGGGAGAGCGTGGCTGAAGGGCAACCAGCCAGCCTGTGGTGAGAAGCATCTAAGTTTGTAAGGGCACTGGAAATGTTAAGATTAATTTAGACTGTGTTTTGCTTTTATTTCATATGACCAAATCTGACTTCTTATGCTTTGACTTATAACCACTTAAAATCTACCTTTTGTAGTTAACAAATTTGTTTGTTTATTCTACCTGAAGCAGTGTGTTTGGTTTGAAGTGTGTCTGAGAATCCCCTGGGGATAACAAGCCTGATACATATCAATTTCTCTGTTAAATTGGTGAACTCATATAAACTTGCAGCGTCCAGTTGGCATAACTGGACACTGCAAGACAGAGACTCCTAGCGTTGTGTCTGGGACTGGAGATATTGACTAGTGTTATTCAGTTGCACAATTCAAGTAGCAGCTGGCCAAAAGTGCTCACTTGTGTAGCTGGGAACAGCTTATATGCTAGAGGCAGTGCGTGAACAGCCAGGGAGTAGGGGTTCTCACAGCAGCACAGGGTAAGGCTGGCTCCCAGAGTCGTGGATTTGAGTGACCTAGCAGATCACTGGTTCAGAGAACACCAGGGGAATGTCACACATATCCCACCCACATTGCAAGAGACAAAGAAGAAATGGGAGTTATATGTTCCGTTGTGACTGAGTCCTGAGTGCTATGAATAGTTTGTCTAAAATTGGTTGTCATGACTCTCATCCATGATCTACCCATCAGGGAGCTCTTTCCCTTTGCAGGGGAGTCTAATAGAAAAGAGATAATCAATTAGAAGGATTCAGGAGGCAATTCTATTTCTCTATCCAGGCTTTGGCACTGTAAGAGCTGCTGTAGGTTGTAGGATCAGTTTCAAGTGATCACACATTTCTACCCCACTCTGTGCCTGATCTGCCAGATCCAAAGCTTATGAGATGCCTGTTCCAGGGAATAAAATAGCAGCTTGCAACCCACTGTATAACTATGAAGTGGATACAGCATCCCAAATCCAGCAAATCCCCTTTGGCACTCTTGTTGAAGGTGAAAAAAATAAAAGAAAAATTATGACTGGAGAAAAGGAAGTGCCAGACAGCAGGATATTAGTTGCTAAGTACCTCGGACTGTAACTGGACCTTTCAAGTCAGTTTCCAATCCCACTTGAGATGTCCTTTTTATCTTGAATTTATATGGAACAGAGAGAAAGACAGATGTTACAACAGCCGACGTCTAAATAAATAGCTTCTTTATCACAGGAAGCACTAGTGTCATGTTAAGCAACTTCTCAAAACTCCATCCTCCCCACTTGGCACTTACACACAAAAGCAAACCAATATAAAAACACCCGGTCCCCTGGCAGGCTCTACAAAACAAAAACAGACATTTTTTATATGGGAAGCATAAAAGAGGGAGAAATATAAAACAAAATAGCCAACATTCACGTCTACCTTCACATAAAGAGAGTTCACAGGGTTTCCATCTGACTTGCTTTCTTGTTGGAGGACTCTCTAATCCTTACAGTCTGACAACTAATGTCAGTTTGCATCAAGTTAACCTATCATTATACAAAGCAATACAATCAGAATAGAAAAAAAACAATTATGTAGCAAATAACGTAGTCTCAGTGTAACAAGACAAAAACTCATACAGCTACCAACGGTTCACTTTCCCCTAGTGTTTTCCAAAAGTGGCCAGTCAGAAAAGAGCAAGAAGGCATTTCAGAATCTCTTCATCACTGCTGAAGGGATCCAGAATGATAACTTAAAATTAACTAAAGGCTAGTCTACACTGGCAGCGCTTTAACATGGTTTGTGTGGTCACAGCGCAGCACCGGGAGAGAGCATTCCCAGCGCTCTAAAAAAACTACCTCAACAAGAGGTGTAGCTACCAGCGCTGGTGCACTGTCAACACTGGCGCTTTACAGCGCTGAAACTTGCTGTGCTCAGGGCGGTATTTCTTCACACCCCTGAGTGAGAAAGTTGCAGCACTGTAAATTGCCAGTGTAGACAAGCCCTAAGTAAACTGGTTTGTAAAAATAATAATAATAATAACTAGCCTCTGAAATTTTGCCCAAATCCTTTCCTGAACCTGAAAAGAACCTTTTTTTTTTACAGTTTTGAAAACTGCTAGCAGAACTTTCACTACTCATTTCACACACAGCTACATATAGGCAATGAGTAGTTCTATCCAGGACTGGAAGTCCTGTAATATCTTGAGCCTGTGATTTTCAAAGTCTAAGACTCCCATTGAATTTCAGTGGGACCTAGGCATCCAACTCCATTAGGCTCTTTTGAAAATCCCAGCCAAAAGGATCTTTTGGATATGCCTACAAAGCTTTTGAGTGTGTAGTGAACTGACCCTCCGACCATTCCGAGGCACTCTCAGTATTTACATTAACCCCTCTATGCACTGAAATGTAGTACAGTCTGATTTACTGGAATAAAAAAGCAGAAATTTGATCTAATATTTGTGCTAAACATTTGGCAGCACATCTAACCTTTTGGGTTCCAGTTATGAGAGTAACTAGTATATTACTGAGAATTCTGGTATCATTCTCTTTATTCCCAGGAGGGTTTTGATCTTATATTTCAGACAGATCTGTAGAATAATCACTTCACCTTAAAACTGTGTTAAATTTGGTGGACTTTAGTTCCAGGGATCCATGTGCATCCCCCCTCTGTTTTATTTGGAATTCTGGGTCTTTTAAAAAAAGTTTCACACATCAGTCTCCAGCACTTACCCACAAACTATATCATGGATCTTTCTATGTCGTATATTTGCTTTTTCTGATGGGCCTAGCCACCAGACAGCAAAATATTTTGACTCTAAAACCCTATTTTAGCATCAGACCCCAATAACTGAATGGATCTCAGGCATATCCTTCACCCCAGATTGGTCTCTTGGTTTCCAGGAGTACAGCCAATGAACCCGTTTCCATTGCTCACTCCTTATTCCAACCCCCAAAGACCTTCCCGTGGCAGAAGGAAGGAGCTTCCATCAAGTCATTATGGAATTGAAACCCCCAGAACCTTGGTGACCGGGAATGCTACTGTTAGATCACTTATTCCGTCAATCACAATGGAGGGGAATTACAGTGCCATGAAGTGCTCAGAAACCACAGTGGTAATAGTGATTTCCATGAGACTTACTGTAACTGGGCCCAATCCTGATCTCATTAACTCCAGTTAAAGCAGGCCCTATGGATTATCTTGAGACATGGGTTCCTATCATTTCTTAATCATATCCAAGTATATTCCATAAATGATTTGTTAAGGAATGGAATCTGACTGACTTTTAAATATCTGGATATCTGATCCCCACTCTCTGGGTAACATGCTTGTATCTGATTATGCAGATTTAAGAGGCAACATAGAGACTTGTTATAGTTAGATCCTTTTATCTTCCTGCAAGGTACACAGTATTCTCACTTCTTTTTTTAGATCCTCTGAAGATTGAATATTCTCTTTGCATGAATTATAAAATAAATTGACATGGCAGCAGTAAAGAAATGACTTGTTGCTCTATTGCTCTACCCCTGAATGTATGCCAGAGTGCTCTAGTGGCATCCTTCTGGTCAGAGCTGAACTGTTGCTTGTTTTGTTTTCTTTATTGCTGAGGATACAGAGATCTATTAAGAGTTATTGGATGGCTTGCTTGATTTTTTTCCCTTTCTATTCCAATGTTTTATTTAAATTAAACTATTTTCCCATTCAGAAATATTGTTTTTAGTTTAATTACTGTGCGGCACACTAAAAAAGGAAATCAGATTAGGCTAAGTATCAGGACAACTTTTTTATAGTAATATATTGTTACTCCCCTTTAACCTTAGGGGCTAGCCATGATTTGGGGTCTTACAGGTTGTTTGGGTTAGGAGGAGACATTGATGAAGGAGGTATTTCTTTGATGGAATCTATATAAGTTCTTATACCACACTCATCACTATAGTATCTGAGCACTTTGAGCAGTATTTTAAGCAACATGGCTAACATCTGGCATATGCTGTTTGTTCTCTCTTGTTTGTGCTCTCATCCTCTGGTGTGTTCAGTAGAGTTTTTTTGTTTCTGTCTCTTTTTTTAATATATACAACATTGCTATGTATTTATATCAGAGAAGACAATATCAGAGACATGATGAGGTTTGTGAAAGTCCTTAGTTCCTCAGGGAGTTCATTCCACAACCTTGGACCAGCCACTGAGAAAGATCTGTGTCCTGCACAGATGAACATTACCCAACTTATAGAAGCTCCATTGATCCAGAGGACTCTCGCATAGTTGCCAACTATGATCTTTCACTATGGTACTTCAGGTGGTCTTTAATTAATTATTGATGTTGCTGTATGAGAAGTTAGTGTCAGCAAAGAATCCAACAGTTCTCCTAAATTAAGGACTCAATTGACCAGTCGTGGGAGTGTGCCTGCAACCAAAGGAGACTGCACCATGGCTGCAGAGTCTTCAAAATTCAAAATTAGACTGTGGACAAAACCTTTCAAGGGAAATGTGGAAACCTCACTACTGTGATAAAAGTATGGTGGACAAAGCAATGGGAAAATGAGATGCTAGGAAAAATGCTGCATTGATAAGGGGATATACTAGTTACATTGCATTGTTGTTGTGCATAGATTCTTTGCAGACATGTAAGAAGATGGGCCACTGACCCAAAGGGCGTGTCTACACTAAAAAAGAGGTCAAGGATAAGTCAAGCTAACCCAGACCTAGCCATAACATTTTCTCTTGTGTAGTTGTGGGTTAACCACTAGAGCTAGACTTTGACCAACTACATTGAAGTAAAAAGGTGTTAATCAGAGTTTAAATGTGAAACCCAATTGGCATTGCTTGCTCTGGGAAAGGAGGACACTGCAGGAAAAGGCCATGGTTATTTAACCCAACCTCAACCTCTTTTCTAATGTAGACAAGCCCACAGAGTTTAGGGCTAGAGCTGTAAACATGGAGGGTAGAGAGTGAAGGTTGTTGGCCTATGACCCTGTCTCAGGTATTATTTTAGCTTGATATAAGTAGAATGACACTACTAGGGTATAATATTGATACGGGTATTGCTTAGTAGGATAAAACATGTAAAGAGGCAAGTAGGAGAGCACAAGTAATCAGGATATTAGGCTTTACTATGATTAAAGGCCTGTTTTATTAGTATAAATCCTTATAAAAGTAGTCATGCTAAAGGCTGGATTATAGCTAAAGGATTGAAGGCCCAATAAGATAACCCCACGTCATAAATTCTGCACTGTCACTCTGAGAGACACACAAGTAACCACAAAGGGTACAGTACATTGCAGAATTCTCCAATAAATGTGTTTGTGGGAGCTTTAGCAATCTGGTTGCTAGGCAATAACTAGGCAGTTAGCTGGAAATAATGTATAGGGATTATTAAGAAATAAGTTACGAAGGTTATTAATATGGATAATTTATGGGTGAGATCATGGTGACCTGGAATGCCATGTAAGGATAGTAAGCAAATATTAATCATGTTATGGACATGGAAACTGGTCAAATATGATTGAATATTTGATAAGTTACATAAAAATGGAGTATAAAAGATCCAGCCCATTTCCCTATTTTTCAGGTGTTCTCAGGTTCCTGGACTGGTGTCAAGGGGCCTTCAGAGGTGCTCTACTAAAGTCGTATTCATCTCTTTATTTCTTCTAAATGTTTTAAATATGCTGTTATACCTTATTAGCTTAATGCATTTGCTATGTATGAGGCTTTCTGCTGTTCGGTTATATTAATGAATAGAATCGAATGATTGTTATGTAAAGGTATAATCAGGTATATAGCTGTGTCTCACAAATCACTTCAAACCTATAGCAAAAGAGAGATATTTTGTAATAGAAACTTCTGTTAAGCCCACTTTGTGAAAGAACCTATGAAAATTGCTAAATAGCATAAGTATGTGGTCATTTATAAATATCGTAAGTGTGGAAAGTTCACAGTTTTATTATTTACAAAGCTACAAGGGAAAAATACTCTTTCAAATATTTCAATGAATTTGATTCAGCTGTTTTCACTATCCAGGAATATTCTGTAGTCAGTGACTTTACTGGCAGGAATGTTTATGGAAACATAAATTTTAAAGTAAATGTTAAAGAGTATTGATTTGAATGCCAATGTTAGGTTGGTAGATGTATTCACAGTAGATTCACGAACTTAAGAGTCACAGCTCACCAGTCATGGGACAGAGTTAGATCATGTGCTCTATGTCCAATGAAAACTGCTCAGATTTTGAATATTTAAAATAAATTACTCAAGAATATGCTGTACAGCAAGAATCATACAGGGAAATTATCCAGTAAATGATTTGGGCTGTAACCAAATCAAATCAAGAAAACAGCATTTGTAAACAGAACAAAATAGATAAAATTTGTGGAATTATTCATTCTAGCTCTACAAATGACAGAAGGTGGCAAGGAGGGGTTTTTTGATCCTTCTCTGTTTTCCTATATCCCATTTAAAGCTTCCATATTTTCCTTGGATTTTCTGTTTTTAACATTTCTTCGCTGTGCAGGTTTGTTGTTTTAATCCTTTCCTATTTTTAAAACTTCATTGTAATTCACAAGCCCCTATATATACTTCTTCCTCTTTAGTTGATGTACTTACTCTGGGTCTGAGTGCTTAGAAAATAAATAGTCAGGGCACTCAGTACTGGCATAACTCTGCACCTTTTGAAGTCAGTTTCATCATTGACTTCAGTGGGGGCAGAATGAGGCCAATAGTCAACACTTTTGAAAAGTCTAATCTTATTATTTTTGGCATTACTCTTGTATTAACAGAAACATAATTTTGTATTCTGCATGGAGCTCCTGTGCTGAATGTTATGGTATCCCTCTTTACAAATTCAGAACATCTAGTATGCTCTGGCCAGCAGAGGGGAAAATGAAAGAACTATCACTTGAACAGTACCTCCCTCTTCAAGCATTCTTCCTGGATCTCAAGTGGCTCACAAGCTGTGGAAAGTTTGGAATTTGAGACACTTGAATGTTGCATGAAATATTGTAGAGCTCTTTTCTTTCTATCCTAAGATGAGAAGCGCTGCATTTACATGGAGAGAATGGTTTATTTACTGGAAAATCAAATGATTACGTGCCAACCCACTTAAAAAAATACATAACTTATTATAGTACTGTGGATGCTTAAAATACAGCTTAGAGTGAACACATTTTAGAGGAAAACATTTAACTGGCTACCTGGTAGGAGAAAAGTTAACTTAGCCGGTTTTGATTTGCTAATTTTGTAGCCTGCTGCAATTCTAATTACAAAGATGACCTGAAAAGTAGTGTTTAGTTTTTTATGTCTGTTTCCAGGGGGTAAATGTTAATTAAAATGCAGGCCCTTTCCTGAATAGAGTTGACTTCCTGCTGCATCAGTTTCATGGTTTAAGATGGGTATAAAGATGCTCAGTACAATATATCCACATATTGCAGGCTCACAGTGCAGCATTTAAAATCTCATTGGATAATAAAAGGGTCTATTTTTAATGGCACTAATCAAATTACACTATCTGCAGGGTACACACCACAGTAATTTCTTTCCCTCCTTGTTTGATATATAGAACTGAGTGCAGTAAATGCTATAAGAGTTAAAAATATACTATTACCCATGCCTGTGGTAAACACAGTTTCTTTTGCTGTAGCACTTTGGTGTCAAAGATAACTACATATTAATATAGATCCCTTAGCAAAATAATGGTTTTCTGTATTCATACAGAATTTTGGAAAACAAAGCCATTGCCTTGATTTTGGTGGGACAATATAGGGGACAGCTGTGAAGGATCTTCATGGAGATTTCCCTCTCTCATGCTCAGGGCCGGCTCCAGGCACCAGCATTCCAAGCTGGTGCTTGGGGCAGCAATCTGCAAGGGGCGGCAGTCCCTGTTGTTTTGCCCCCAAGCAGCGCGCCGAATTGCTGCCACGGACAGCGGGGGGAGTCCGTGTGCCCTTAGGTGGCACGGTGGCAGCAGTTCAGCAGCAGCTTCTATGTTTAGCTGTCAGCAGCGGTTTCAGCTAAACATAGAAGCTGCCGCCGAATTGCCGCTGCCGCGGAAATGTGCCTGCCGCCCTAAGGGCACACGGACTGCGCCCGCCGTCCGCGGTGGCAATTTGGTGCACTGCTTGGGGTGGCGAAAACTGTAGAGCCGGCCCCGCCCATGCTTTCTCTGTTGGGTATTTTATCACTGGAAGGGTTGATCAGGCCCCACATGTTAGCATTTTATTGTAATTTAATTTTCAAGTGTTATTTTGCTTTGGAAAACTTCACTGTTTAGAGCACATAAAAAAGAATTTTAAAAAGAGCACTGGCTCTCCAGTATCTGTGCAGAAGCTGGAAATCTGAATGTAAAGCTAAAACTAAGGCTAGGAAAACTAACCCAGTGACATTAAGTGAAAAGTGGAACCTTTGTCCAAAAGCTGAACTGGACTTCGGCTTGATTTGAAGTTTGAGGATGTTTGGATAACGTTAAACCACAAACTAGAAAGATATTTATTTAAATTGCCTCTGCTCTTGTGCTGCTTTGACCTGTAAGTGGAACAGCTTTGAAAACAAGGGTCATATTCTGCCTTCAGATACGAATATTCTAAACCCATGTACTTCAACAAGAACCGCAATTATATATCTGAGGGCAGAATTGCTTCCATCATGTTGCCAACTCAGCTGAAACCCTGAAATAATAGAATCTCAAGAGAGACTTTTTTTCTTTTTAGATTTCCAGCTAGACTTCAACCAAAGTAATTCAGATAACATTAGATGAGCTCCAGGACAAATGGCCAAACTTCTCATAAATTATTTTATTTTAAAATATATAAATGGACAATTGACTATAGGAGCATGTACAACATTAATATTCAGGAAGAATACATTGACTTTAGTCTACATCAATAGACTCTCATTCCTTGAATTGGAAGTAAATATATTATAGTGTGGCTGCCAGCCCACCTTTAATTAAGGTTGCCTAACACTTTCCATTATAAGTTGCTTCTTTCAGTTGCTTATAACTTTGCCAAATTTGGGAGCTGTAATTTTCCATGGCAGGTGTCTGCCTCAGGCTGAAATATTTTTGAAAGTTGCAGCTGAAATGATTTAGCCATTTATGAAAATGAGATTAGGGAAAAATACACTGTATTGCCAATGTTCAATAGTCTTATAAACATTTCATTGAGAAACTCTAGCATCTCCATAATATGAAGCAGCAACTTGAAATTTGGCAGAAGGATCATCCAGATGTCAGGGATGTGCCTTTTGACCTCTGTGAAAAACGCACCCAAGTTTGGCCAACTTCTATGCTTCTGAAAACTCCAATTTGCGCGTGCTCAGTAGAGGTTTGTTAGAGTCTGAAAGCATTGTACTCTGAAGAGTCCATCTGTACTGAGCATGCTCCACCCCCACATACTTCCTACGTGCCATCTGAATACAGGTACTCCTTTCCTGCAGAGTGGCTGAGTCCATCCCCAGACTTCAGAGGCTGAGCAGCAATTTTCCTGAAATTGCTTCTCCTTGATGCTTGGGGCTGCTGTGGTTCCGGGCACCAAAACTGAGAGCAGGGAGAGTGTACGTTCTCTGCACTTATTGAATCTACTGCTCATGCAGAGGACAAGTAGGAAGGGGCCTGACTTCCTGAATGCAGAGAGGTGAGGATGGAGGAGAGAAGGATAGAGACAGGCTGGGGTGTGCTGACTGGGGTACACAGACAGGTCTAGGTGTGCAGACTGGGTTTGGTGGTAGAAGTGGGGGACAGGCACAACCTGTGGGAAGAGAAGAGTTGAGAGAGAGGAAGAGGGACAGGCTGGGGGAGACATAGTAAGGGATGGAGCAAAAAGAGACACACTGGGGAAGAAGGAAAAGAAGGGTCTGTAACAAGAACACTCCCTTTCACACCCATATAGAGTCCTGGGTCTCAACATTGCTTTTCATAACAGCAAATAGATGTGAAATCCACTTATAAAGGGAATATCTGCAGCCCCCTCTGGTCCACATTGAGGATAACAGCTTACTACTGCTACCATTTACTCCATTGACTCAAGTAGTACATATCTGGGCTGTGGATCTAGAAGTTCCAACACTGCTGATGACCCATGCAGGCCAATTAAGCAGGGATCCTGTGGGGAAAAAAACCTGTATATGATTATGTAATTAAAGATTGTGTCATAATGGAGTGTGAATTAAGGTTGGCAAACTTGTGCTTGAGTGTTTGACTTTGCAACCTAAATAATGTTCTTTTAGGCCTGGTCTACACTATGTGTTTAAACCGGTTTTAGGAGCATTAAACCGATTTAACGCCACACCCGTCCACACTAAGAGGCCATTTATATCGATATAAAGGGCTCTTTAAACCGGTTTCTGTACTCCTCCCTAACGAGAGGAGTAGCGCTAATATCGGTATTACCATTCGGATTAGGGTTAGTGTGGCCGCAAATCAATGGTATTGGCCTCCGGGCGGTATCCCACAGTGCACCACTGACCACTCTGGACAGCAATCTGAACTCGGATGCAGTGGCCAGGTAGACAGGAATAGCCCCGCGAACTTTTGAATATCATTTCCTGTTTGCCCAGCATGGAGCTCCGATCAGCACAGGTGGCGATGCAGTCCGAAATCAAAATCCAAAAAGAGCTCCAGCATGGACCGTATGGATGTGATCGCTGTATGGGCAGGCAAATTTGTTCTATCAGAGCTCCGTTACAGAAGACGAAATTCCAAAGCATTTTTAAAAAATCTCCAGACAGAGGCCACAGCAGGGACTCAGCACGCTGCTGCGTGACAAACGTAACGGAAAGCCAAAGAATCGAATGGACGCTCATGGAGGGAGGAAGGACACAAGCTATCCCACAGTTCCTGCAGTCTCTGAAAAGCATTTGCATTCTTGGCTGAGCTCCCAATGCCTGTAGTGTCAAACACATTGTCCGCGGTGGTTCAGGGCATAGCTCGTCAATTTACCTCCCTCACCCACCCCCAGAAGTAAAAGGGAAAAAAATCCTCTCTTGACTCTTTTAAATGTCACCCTATGTTTACTGAATGCTGCTGATAGACGCGATGCTGCAGCAGTCAACGGCAGCATCCTCGCCCCCCCTCCTTGGTGGCTGATGGTACAATATGGCTGATATCCATCGTCATCATCAGCCTTGTGGCAGATGGTGCAGTACAATAGGACTGGTATCCGTCCTCATCATCAGCCCATGAGTGCTCCTGGCTGGCCTCCGGTGAGGTCGGCTGGGGGCGCCTGGGTAAAAAACTCCTGATCATTCCCAGTAGATGGTACAGAACGGCTGGTAACCATCTTCATCATAGCAACAGGGGGCTGAGCTCCATCAGCCCCCGCCCTTCATGTGTAAAGAAAAGATTCTGTTCTGCCTGGACTATCATAGCAGCGGGATGCTGGGCTCCTCTCCCCCACACTGCTTAATGTCCTGTCTGGACTATCATAGCAGCTGGAGGCTGCCTTCCCCTCATTTTATCTCACTAACAAGTCACTGTTTCTTATTCCTGCATTCTTTATTACTTCATCACACAAATGGGGGACACTGCAATGGTAGCCCAGGAAGGCTGGGGGAGGAGGGAATCAACAGGTGGGGTTGTTGCAGGGGCACCACCTGTGAATGGCACGCAGCTCATCATTTCTGCGGGATCTGACATGGAGTGGCTGTGCTCTCTGGTTCTCTGATACACTGAACACTTGCCCTATATTCTAGGCAGGGCTGATTCTATTTTTAGATACCATAAAGGAGGGATTGACTCAGGGAGTCATTCCCATTTTTGTCTTTTGCGCCCCCAGCCGATCTCAGAAATCGATGCTAGCCTCGGACCGTGGACGCACACCGCCGAATTAATGTGCTTAGTGTGGCCGCATGCACTCAATTTTATACAATCTGTTTTACTAAACCGGTTTATGTAAAATCGGAATAATCCTGTAGTGTAGACGTACCCTTAGCACAGCCGTTTTGAAGGTGACATAAAATTTCCAGGCATTGAGAACAGAACTGCCGTCTCTTGCAGTCCAACAGAAAAGGACACCTTCTCAAATGGGCACTCTGGGTCAGCAGATGGGAATGTATTGAACAGACTATAACTGAAGTGGGTGCCTCCAAGCTAAGGGGGTATCTATAACAAGGAGGTCACAACATAAGTATAAGCCCCTCATCTGCCTCATTGATCATGACAGCCATGAACAGATTTTAGTTCCAGCAATGAGATCGAAACCGGTCGACTGCATTGGGGAAAAAAATATTTAAATGGCTTCAGACAGCATTTTACTCTCGATTTTGTTACGATTTCAGGAAACCACTTCTTTTTAATTTCCCAAATGAATGAATTCTCCTGATGATGGGCTGAGACTAGGAAACTGAAAGAATTGTACTTTGCAGTGAAACCATTTCCCTAAACCATTTATAATTACAAAAGAAAATACCTGCCAAAAGGCTGACAATTTCACCATGAAGAACAGCTACTTCAGTTCCCTCATATTTCTAGCTGGATGCTACTTCAAAAGCATGTCCTTGATTTTTAAGGACACTGTTCAAAATCAAAGCAAACCTTGAGGCTCATTAAAAAGAGGCTCATTTTAATTTCAAGAGGCAAAACTTCTGACACATTATTCCCTGGGAGTTCATATTCATGCACTTTGGCATTTCTTTCAATCTGTGGCCAGTAACCCACCACTATTCTGTCAATTTAAATTATGTGAGCATACTCGGAAAAAGTTGTGATGCAGCAATCTACCTGTAGAAGAGCTAGGTAGCAAACTGTTTTTCCATCCCAAGAAAATATTTGAAATTTCAAAATACTTTCCCATCCAGAAAAGAGATGAAAAAAAAATCAAACTCTTGAAAAAAATTTTAAACCAATGAATTAAACCCAACCCCAAATAAAACAAACAAAAAACCCACCCAGTTTGGGTCAACAGAAATGTTTTCTTTCAATAATTTCCAAATATTTCAGTATGCCAATTTCAACTATTGAATGTATTGTTAGTATAATTAGCTTAAAATTTCTAAACAAAAAAAATGTGAGCCAGAAAACTGCTCAAAACAGGATTTTCAAAACATTTTTCTAACATATTTTCAAGTTGAAAATCATCAAAACCAACTGTAATGGTACTCTAGCCCTTTAAGACAAGAGGAAGCCAGAAGACCCAGTTCCAGGAATGCTGGAATAAACAAAAGCAATATAAATGACCTTTTAGCAGAAAGATAGGAAGTGGGCCTGGGGAATTAGTAGTGGATGGGAAGAATCAGGACACTGTGACTTTAAGGGCAGGACTATGTAGTGTAGGGTGGGGCAGGGTTTTCCTCTCTCCCAACTAATCTGAAAGAGGGCAGTATATATGCTGGATAATCCCTCAAAACAGAGAGTGCACTGACAGTAAGAAGGAAGCCAGATTGCTGAGCTCTGGCTAGGAAGGACAGGATTGGTGTCTCTGTGAAGAACAGTGTAGGGAAAAATAAGAGGTGTGTGCAGCAGAAGAGCCAGAGAGGAGAATGGAATTTTTTGTTGCTGTAATGGACTTTATGAACTGCTTTCAGCTATTAGCCTAGCCCAGGCAGGGGTTAGTGGTAGTCCTGAGAAAGACTGTGACGAGTTCATAAGGGGACTGGAAGAGGGGGAACAGAGTGAGGGTTCTGCAGAGACCTCAGGCATGAGGGGGTGCTCAGTAAACAGAACCCTGTTCTACTGACTGTTTCTCATGAACAGTTTCAATTTTGACAAATCAACACTTTTCAATGGGAAAATTCCTTGTCAAAAGATTCCCAACTGATTCTGACCTTCAGTATAAGGAAGGGCTCTTAGGGCATCAATCCTTCAAATCATTTTTAAACAGGGTTCTTCTCTGGAGAGTGGCTGCAAAAAATGGCATGAACAATGTGTGTTTATCGTCTCTCAGAGACTTTTATGTCAAATATGCTGCAAGGAAAAAGATGGTTTTCTAGAGATGGCAGCTATGAAAACTCAGTCTGTGAACGACAAGCTGTGCTTTTTCTGGATCGTGAATCTTAATAAGCCTCACTTACATTGGTGCATTCCTGTTCTCTGCAATCTGGTTGTAATAGTGCAGCTGAGGACACAGTTTGGTCCGGAGATTCTGTTCATGATATAAAAACTAGATAAGAATCCAACTTGTTCTCTTATAGCTCTGTTGGCTCTACAGTGTGGATGTGACTAAAACTAGCAAAATCTTATTTTTGTCATTAAAGTTAGCATTGCCCTCAAACCACTGATTACAGGTTCAGCATACTGCCCCCATCCTTCTCCTGTAGCAACACCTACTGGTGACAGGGAGGTGCTGTGAGCTGAGTCATATGCAGAAAATCCTCCTGCAAGGCTGCTTCTCCATTCAGGTTAAGGTCAGTGTGAAACTCTACAATGCTTAGGAATGTGGGATCATGCTGGAACCTCCAAAGACTATAAGGAAGTGTCAAGTATCAGAGGGGTAGCCGTGTTAGTCTGGTTCTGTAGAAGCAGCAAAGAATCCTGTGGCACCTTATAGACTAACAGACGTTTTGCAGCATGAGCTTTCGTGGGTGAATACCCACTTCTTCGGATGCAAGAGAAGAAGTGGTCTTCTTGCATCCGAAGAAGTGGGTATTCACCCACGAAAGCTCATGCTGCAAAACGTCTGTTAGTCTATAAGGTGCCACAGGATTCTTTGCTGCTTTTATAAGGAAGTGGTGTCCCCAGATCATAATATACGGTGATGATCCAGCTGATCAGCTACTTGTTTTGCTTGTCTTATCTGAGATTTCATGAAGCGACTCATCTGTTGGTTACAGCCTCCTCATATTCAGAGGGAATGTTAATGTGGTTAACTGGCATCTCATTTGGAAAAATTTGGCATTTTTAAACTTCCACATCTATACCCCACACAACAAGACAGACAAATGACCATCAAGAAACAGCTACTTGGTTTATGCTTCTGAGAAGAGGTGGTGTACCTGGTCAACTCAGCATCATCTGCCACACTGCCTCAGGTCAGATGTCACTTAATGAGTAAGAGGCACTCATTCCATATTCCATGCAACCTCTTTCTTCTGAATCTATGGATGTCTGGGCTGGGCTGGGAATCATAGAAGATTGTAAAAGTGCTACAGAGGAGGGCAGCTGAAGCTCAAAAGCCAATGAGCAACCCTCTTAAAGAACTCAATAAGGTCAGCTGAAAGCACTCAACGGCTGAATGTAAAAATTATATTAGTAAGGAGAGAGAGGGCCATCTGCACAGAATGCATTCACTTGACATTTATACCATGCAAAGTAATTGAAACCACACTTGGGCAGTTTAGGTAACTCCATGCATACTAATAATTCAGCAGGCGGTAAGAACACTAATTTGGAAAGGAACATTACTGAACTCTTCAATTTTTTTTCCCTCTTAGGATTTTTTTCCCCTTTAGAAAGCATCAGATAGAATGGGGATAAAGAATAGTAATCAATGCATTACAAATACTTAGCTAGAGATTGGGGCGGGGGCATGATTTTTGCCAGAGACACTTAGCTTAAATAGTTTAGATCCACAATTTAGGTTTTGTAGAAAACAAACAACAAATCCAGAACACTGAATCTGAACACTCCCACGGCCCCCAAATTGGATCCCTATAGCTGAATTCACACCTACAGTTTTGGTTATGGACATGGGCCTATTTTCCAGATATGATTTAGATATATCCCAAACTGGTGGAAATATGAAAACACCAGATCTTGTGAAATTTCCACTCTGTCAATACATCAGCAATATCAGATATTTGTGGCAGATTTCTATTGCTTTAGGCCAACCCCCCCCCCCCCCAAAACAACAAATAAAAATAAAAATAAAAAAATCAAGTGAGCTTTTGGTGCCATCCAATTCAAATTTAGTCAATCAGATCTGACCTTGAATTCTGGCCTTTGCTTATTTATAGTTTTTTATATGTCACTTATCGCCATAGTAGCTGAGTGCCTCACACAATGTAACAAATTGGCACCCTATGGGGAAGTATCATTATCACCATCTTACAGATGAGAAAACCGAAGCACAGTGACATGAAGAAGAGTGCCTAGTACAATCAGCATAGAACTTGAATCTCTGGCTAAATACCTTGATCAAAAGACCTGGTCTGGTTTAACCGTAACCCAAATTTCAAAGGTGAACCTAAATCTGCAATTTAGGAGAGGAGATGGCATGTGGCTGTAGGTTTTTAAAATCTCATATACATAAACGAATGCAGGCAAATTCTGAAGTGAGAAGAGGAAATGTTTCCTAATAACATCATAGAAAATTATTTCTTTTAGCTACTACTACTGCCTTTCATTTTTCTCATTTATGTACAATTGTCTTTTCCTGTACCATTTCTATACATTTCTTTTTTCTCTCTTCTTGTCTTCCCGTAAAGCTGAGCTTTGATCATTGCTGATAAAATACAAAGTATTCTTTACTGTTGTCAATGGCTTTATAGTCTTCCAGTTTTCATTTTAAATGCCTAGATGTCAATGGAATCTAGGTATATGTTCTATAGGCTTTTCGGAATAAATTAAAAAACAACAAAAACAACTGAGTTTTTTAAATTTCACACTGACCCTTTAAGAATCCATCTGCTCCTGCTGCATATTCCCCAATTCAATTTGTAAACCTCTCTTTGTGACATCATGATCATTGCCATAGCAACCAACTGTGATGCTACAAATAAATAAGTAATAACAATTGCCTGAGGAAGCTTAGAATAGGCTCTAGCTTGAAAGAAGCCATTTCCTCTAAACTAGAGGCAGTTTAAAGGACTACCCCATCTTCTGTGATCTCTTGGGCTGCAGTACCAGCAGCCTCTTCAGTCCAACAAGCATTGATGTGAGAGGTAAAACCAGAGTGATTTCCTTTGATTTTTAGACTCAAAGGTGGGGGAGGAAGAAATGTATCTAACCTTTTACAGTGCTGTATGTTTGTGATTATCTGTGTTATTTAAAACCATAAGTCATCACAGAAATTCACATCATTAGTGGTTTGTCTACCACCATTTAATTATACAAGCACCGGATATGCATCAATTTTATCATGTTGTGTAAATCTTTATGTGTATAGTGTAAAACACTATAAAGGATTTATACTTTTTTAACAATATGCAAATGGATGCATTTAGTTTGCTTTACAGCATACATAAAAATAAAAATCCCAATGGATAGTTAGGCAGCACTAAATAGAAGTATTCCAAGAGTTTGCCGCTGGCCACTGAAAACCGAAGAGTCTGGGAATGTAGGACTTGACAAAATGGAACATAGCCATTAATGGAGACCCTGTCTCCAGCAACAGATAATGACGGATGCTTTGGAGGAAAGCATAAGCCATGCCCCTTATTTTTCCCATAATGTGCCTCATTCTACAATTAAATATCATAAGGCCTTTTTACCCCCTAACCACAGCAATTAGCTTATTCCCTGAAGCACAGCGATTGACAACCCCTGTTATTCTTAGATATGTGTGAAAACCTGTCTGTTTTTCTAACATCCCCTTTTCATGAATGGTTTGAAAATACCTGAATCTAAACCAAGCCTAAAGGTTAAAAGACCAAAACTGTTTTTCCATGTTAGGGTCAGAGCTTCGTTAGCTTTCCCCGAGGTCAAGCTAATTGAGAGCACAGCAGACTGATCACTCACACTCTGCTGAATGACTGACTAGTCCCCTAGGTGCTAAGATAATATAAATAAATGATACTAAATAGAGGGAGCTCTGCTAGCTGTGGTTGGATCAGCCACTGACTTTCTATATTACTTTGGGCAAGTCCTTTAGTCTCTCTTTATACCAATTTCCCCATCTGTAAAATTGAAATGACACTTCCATACCTCATAGGGGTGTGGTGAGGGTAAATTCACTATGCCTGGACTCTGTAACTCCAGTCTAAATAAGGAGTAACTGCACTGAAGTAATCAGAATTATCCTGAGGTAAAACTCAAGTGAGTGACATCAGAATCAGGGTTACTGGGGGTCAATTCCAAAAGGTGATAGGAACACTTGAGGCCCAACCTAGTGAAGCATCTAAGCATGTGAGTAGCCCCATGTACTTCACCGCTCAAAGTTATGCACATGCTAAAGTGCCTTGCCGGATTGGGTCCAGAGTTAGTAAGTGGAGACCCTGAGCTGGAAAGCACTATAGAAATGCAAAGGATCTTTACTACTATTAAACAAGAACTCTTAACTTTTAATGCACTTTGCCTTGTTTACCTTAGTCAAATAGAGTTTTAAAATCAGAATAGTAGACTGAAAACCACTGTTTTAGATATTAACTGAACATATCATTTAATGACACACTTTACATAGGTAGTTATTTTGATTATAATAAAAATCGCTTGATAATTCTATTTCCTTTCTTCCTTCAATGCATCCAGTAACTACTACACTCTAGAAGTTATTTGCAATATATCGATAACACTTACACCATCATTATACATTTCATTACTGTTAATTTTATATTACATCTCTATCCCGATATAACGCTGTCCTCGGGAGCCAAAAAATCTTACTGTGTTATAGGTGAAACTGCATTATATCGAACTTGCTTTAGTCTGCCGGAGTGCGCAGCCCCATCCCTCTGGAGCACTGCTTTACCGCGTTATATCCAAATTCGTGTTATATAGAGACATGTTATATTGGGGTAGTGGTGTATATAGCTTAGCTCCACATAGCTCAGGTTTGCTTTTCAGTCTCTGTATCTAAATCTTACCAATCACTCATGTCCTCTTTTTATTGTGTGTGAATGTGTACAGATAGATAGAATGTCATTCCAGTCCCTATGGGTTCCTTCCTAGCTTTACAAAAATTCCTTCTATGACACATGAAGCCCATCATGTTTTCCCTCTTTTTAGCAGAACTGGCAGGAGCTAAATTCCGAAATGTTAATAGGCCAATATGTTCATCAAGTTGTGGGCAGTAATAAGCTTTACCCACAGGGTGGAATTTACACCTTATGCACCCCCCTCCCCTGCTCCCACCCTCAACCCCACCTACATCTGACCTTCATGTTGCACACAATTTTAGAGAGAGATCAGGTGCTCCTAGAACACGGGTGCCCCTAGTCACATACCTACTGTGCCTAATTGGAAATCCAGCCCTGTTCACTCATCTGTTGCTCTTACTAGAACAAGAGTGTCACTGAGCTTGTAGGCCACCATTGAACACAGACACGCTGGGTAATATGTGTAGTATTTTACATTTATCTAGCACATTTAATCTTGAAGGCTCTCAAAGTGCTTCACTAGCTATATACATATGAAAGAATATATTTGAAATGCAGCCACTTGAAAGACTGATGGTGGCAAACAGGCATTACACTTGGGAGCCACTAGATAACAGAGGTACAAAATGTACGTTTCCATACCCTTGACAGAAGCTACATGAAAAAAATAAATCAGTGTTCCAATGTAGGGAATAAATAGTTCTTTTTATATTGTTTTTGTAACATCCAGAGGAATTTATTAAATCTCATCCAATAATATTTTGGCCTTTTATTTCTTTTTAAAGCACATTAAAAATCCTGTCCTCCCCTGTACTGTCCCCTCACTCCGAAATACAATGATTTGGAACTCAATCCTCTTCCCCTTGAAATCATGCAAATTTTGCCCTTGAAAACATGGTCAGTCCCCTAAATAAGGTTCATTTATACAAAGTAGAGTGCAGGCAGAGGTATATTCATACCACAGATAATTTGTAATGAAGGAGAAAAACATCAGTCCTGAGGCTTTGAAAAATAAGATGCCTTTTACTCTGCAGTCTATCCATATGTTTTTCAGAGCCTCAGGCTGTCTCCTTTTATGTCTGACACGGACATCATCACTCAGCAGTGCACCATATAATAGTGTTATAAAGATTTTGGATATTTGTCATCAGAAATTCTTTCATGACTGAGTCATGAGCTTATAGGGTTTTTTTAAAGGGGTTAATTAAACTCAGTGATTTTGAAATTGAATGGATCTCTTTGATCCTCTCATGGATCAGTAAATGGTTAAAAGATAGGAAACAAAAGGTAGAAATAAAATGGGAGGCAGCTTTACTACAGCGATGGGATAAACTCTTGTCTGCTGTATTGTTTTAAGTGTAGATTTAGCCTTACTCAAGATAGTTAAATCCAAAGATAACTGTGAAGTGTTACAAAGGGATCTTACAAAACTGCATGATTGGGTGACAAAATGGCGGGTGAAATTCAATATTAAATGCAAAATAATGCACATTGGAAAACATAATCCCAACTATTCATATAAAATGATGGGGTCTAAATTAGCTGTTACCACTCAAGAAAGAGATTTTTGAGTTCTTGCGGAAAGTTCTCTGAAAACATCTGCTCAATGTGCAGCAGCAGTCCAAAAAACTAACAGAATGTTAAGAACCATTAGGAAAGGGATAAATAAGAAGCTAGAAAATATCATCGTATATCTATATAAATCCATGGTACGCCCACAGCTTGAATATTAAGTGCAGTTCTGGTCTCCCCATCTCAAAAAAAGATATATTAGAATTGGATAAAGTACAGAGAAGGACAACAAAAATTATTAGGGGTATGAAACAGCTTCCAGAAGAGGAGTGGTTTAAGACAGACTGTTCAGCTTCAAAAACAGACTACTAAGGGGAAAATACGATAGATGTCTATAAAATCATGACTGGTGTGGAGAACGTGATTAGGGAAGTGTTCATTTATCCCTTCAAATAACACAGGAACCTGGGATCACACAATGAAATTAATAGGCAGCAGGTTTAAAACTAACATAAGGAAGTACTTCCTCATAATGCACAGTCAACCTGTGGAACTCATTGCCAGGGGATATTGTGAAGGCCAAGACTATAACAGGGTTCAAAAAAGAATTAGATTAATTCATGGAGAATAGGTCCATCAATGGCTATTAGCCAAGATGGTCAGGGACACAACCAGATGCTCAGGATGTCCCTAAATCTCTGACTGCCAGAAAATGGGACTGAATTACAGGGGATAATTGATGTGTTCTATACATTAGCTCTGAAGCATCAGTTGGTGGCCACTATGAGAAGACAGGATACTGTACTAGATGGACCATCTGGCCATTCTTATGATCTCTGTAAAAGAACAGGAGCTCTGACTTCTCGTATGAGGCTAAATTCAGATATAGCAGCAAATCCTATGAAATCTCTGGGCCCAACCCATAAACAAATTAAACAGTGTGGGTTTTGGAGACGAATTAGGTAGCTCCACAACTATAACAATTCTATATGAGTTTATTTTTTTCACAAATAAAGTTTCATTGGTGCAGAAAAATTATAATACAAATAAGCACCTTTACTTCCAGTGCACTTTATCCAGGTTCTGAAATATAAAGAAAAATGTGGGAGTTGGAGGGATCTCCACAGAAGCAGCTAAGTCCCTTGGGGATCCAAATTACTTCATTCAACTTCCACACGGCCAACGCACAGGCCCCAATCACTTCCTGGTCAATCTCAAGAGGAAAAGCCTCCTCTAGTTTCAAACTCCGGGGCAACAACTTTGCTGGAAAAAAACCATTAGAAATGCCCGTTAAGTGAACCCTTAGAATGAAACATTTATATAAATGCAGACAGAGCTTAAACAACTTACAGCTGGACTAATCCTCCTACTACTCTACCCCAATTAGCTCTAATAAGATCCTTTATTCAAATAGACCCAGCTGTTCCCTCTGTTCTTTAACTCATAGATTGCTATTCAGCCAAACAGCGATGCATGTTGCAAATCAAGTGACTTGTTGAAAAAATGTGAATGATAAATTAATGTAACTATTAACAATAATATTTTTAAATTAGAACGTGATGCTGATTTAAAAGCCTATCCATCATAAGAACACTCCCAATACTGGTAACCCTGTCTACTCCTACCAACCAAAAACAACTAATAAAAACTCCACCCCAAGCATAGTTTTGACCCCCAAAAAAGTGAGAAGTGCTAGAGACTCCATGATGGCAACTATGGACTTTACTATTTTACATGGAAGTTGCTCAGATACAGTGATAATGCGCAGCAGTATATACCCTAAGATAGATAGATAGTCTTATTCAATCAATATTCTGTGTTAATACTGAAGCCACACACACAGAAAAAAGCTGCATCCTTATTAAATATACAAATTAATTTTAATGCTTAACTATTTCCGTGGAAGCAAAAAGAAGAATTTGGACTCACGTGATAATCCTGGTTATTGATGCTTCTGGGGTTAAGAAGAAAAAAATTTGACTGAGAAATTTGTTGATCTGCTTCTTGTAGATAAGGGTGTTGAAATGTATGCTGCAATAGAGAGAAAGATGGCAGATACAGATGCTTGAATAAAGACCTATTACCTTCTGGAAAGCACAACCAGAGGTGAAAGAGAAAGGGCACTGCAGATCTTTCATTCATACTGGCAGTCATTGTGTGCATGTACACAAGGGGGTGGGGTATTAATGTAGATTCAAGCACTTCACCAAAAACAGTCCTGCATAGTTTGTTTCATCCAAGATACTGAATACCGTAACTCACTCATATTCAATATGGAAAAATCAAGATCTGAACTAGATATTCTTCTATTTGGGGTCTCCTTTATTCCCTTCCTCAGGATGTATGTGATGAAATTGATGCGATGGCAGATCCCCACTTAGACCCTGCATCAAGAGTGAAATTCACCTCTATGCAGAGGGTCAGCACAAGGCCTATGTATTGCATACCTCCCGCTTAAATCCTCCTTGGAAAGCATAAGTAGGACATAAGATTTGCCTAGTGGCTTGCATAAGCCCTTTGCTCTAGGAAGAAATTTCCTAAGAGCATATTCAGAACTTGTTTTTCTGAAGGAAAATATCGTAGCCTGCTTTTTAGAAGTGTTTATTTACAGATTAATACAAAATATGTTTCAATTGTAAACAAAAGGAAAGTTCAATACTGGTGCCCGCCTGCATACTGCGTCGGAAGGATTCACATCTGCTAATCCCAAGTTTATATGGGAAATGAGCAGCATGCAAAACATGACATCAACAACCTGCTCTCATTTTTAAAAAAAAGAACAAACCCTTTTTTTGTAAAATATGTTCTTTGGCAGGATGAATCTCACAGAATGTGGCATGACAAACTAGGGTGGGCTCAGTGATGAAGCTGAACTGGAAAGGCTAACCAAGAAGAGAGACAACGGGACACAGGACAGAGTTCATATGAACTGGACATTTTCATGCACAATGAATTGGGGTTAGATCCTACCCCTGTTGAAATCAATGGGAGTTATGCCATTGACTTTAAAGGGATGAGAATACAACCATTAATCTTTAATACTTATAAATAAAGGCTAGGCAAAGCCAGAATTTGTTTTGCAAAATCTTTTCTGTTAGGTTTTGGCTTTATAAACCCAAGACGAGGGGTGATTTGGATTAGAGTCTCTACCTAACTCAAAACTTCACAGTCTAGGTGTTTGAATAAATTATTCAAGTTTAGGCCTGGAGACCTATAATTTTGTTTCCTGCTGGTACAAAATATAAGTAACTTTCTCTGTTTTTCTTTCTGCTTTCAATATAGATTAATGGTTAAATCTATTACCACTGGGTCCTTTTCTCAACTTCTGTTTAGCTACCATGGAACAACATTCTGACCCCTCCTCTTACTCACACTGACAAATAGTTATTCATGTGAGTAGTCCCACTGAAGTCAATAGGACTATTTATGTGAGTAGCTGCTCTCCAATATGAGTAAAGGGTTCACAATCTGGGCCAGTTAATGCAGAATCAGGCAGGGTTTGGGTACCTTTATTCACACTGAATAGCTTTTAACTCCATGAGTAGTCCCTTTGATTCAATACCATTTTCAAGATCATAGAATCATAGAATTCAAGATCAGAAGGGACCATTATGATCATCTAGTCTGACCTCCTGCAAGATGCAGGCCACATAAGCCGATCCACCCACTCCTTTAGCAAGCGACCCCTGCCCCATGCTTCGGAGGAAGGCGAAAAACCTCCAGGGCCACTGCCAATCTACCCTGGAGGAAAATTCCTTCCCGACCCCAAATATGGCAGTCAGCTGAACCCCGAGCATGCGGGCAAGACTCTCCAGCCATACCCTCTGGAAAAAGATTAAGAATATCATATCATTGACCCATTGTACTATTTACCAGTGTGGCACTTAATTGACCTATTGACTAAGCCCGTTATCCTATCATACTATCTCCTCCATAAACTTATCTAGATTAATCTTAAAGTCATGGAGGTCCTTCGCCCCCACTGTTTCCCTCGGTAGGCTGTTCCAGTATTGCACTCCCCTGATGGTTAGAAACCTTCGTCTAATTTCAAGCCTAAATTTCCTGACTGACAATTTATATCCGTTTGTCCTCGTGTCCACATTAGCACTGAGCTGAAATAATTCCTCTCCTTCCCTGGTATTTATCCCTCTGATATATATAAAGAGTGCAATCATATCTCCTCTTATCCTTCTTTTGGATAAGGAAAACAAACCGAGCTCCTCAAGTCTCCTTTCATACGACAGGCCTTCCATTCCTCGGATCATTCTAGTGGCCCTTCTTTGTACCCGTTCCAGTTTGAATTCATCCTTCTTAAACATGGGAGACCAAAACTGCACACAATACTCCAAATGAGGTCTCACCAACGCCTTATATAACGGGACTAGCACCTCCTTATCCCTACTAGAAATACCTCGCCTAATGCATCCCAAGACCGCATTAGCTTTTTTAACGGCCACATCACATTGCCTATTCATAGTCATCCTACGATCAACCAGGACTCCTAGGTCCTTCTCCTCCTCCGTTACTTCCAACTGATGCGTCCCTAGCTTATAACTAAAATTCTTGTTAGTCATCCCTAAATGCATAACCTTACACTTCTCACTATTGAATTTCATCCTGTTACTAATACTCCAGTTTACAAGGTCATCCAAATCTCCCTGGAGGATATCCCGATCCTTTTCCGAATTGGCAATACCTCCCAACTTGGTGTCATCCGCAAACTTTATCAGCCCACTCCTACTCTTGGTTCCCAGGTCAGCAATAAATAGATTGAATAAAATTGGACCCAAAACCGAACCTTGAGGAACTCCACTGGTAACCCCCCTCCAACCCGACAGTTCCCCCTTCAATACTACCCTCTGCAGTCTCCCCTTTAACCAGCTCCTTATCCACCTCTGGATTTTCATTTCGATCCCCATCTTTTCCAATTTAACCAGTAATTCCTCATGCGGTACCGTATCAAACGCCTTACTGAAATCCAGATATATTAGATCCACCGCATTTCCCTTGTCTAAAAAATCTGTTACTTTCTCAAAGAAGGAGATCAGGTTGGTTTGGCACGATCTACCTTTCGTAAATCCATGCTGTAATCTATCCCAGTTGCCAACGGCCTCATGCTCCGTAACCACTCTCTCTTTTAAAATTTTTTCCATGATTTTGCATACTACAGATGTTAAACTAACAGGCCTGTAGTTACCCGGGTCACTTTTTTTCCCCTTCTTGAATATAGGAACTACATTAGCTAATCTCCAGTCAAATGGTACAATCCCCGAATTTAGAGATTTATTAAAAATCATCGCTAACGGGCTAGCAATATCACTCGCCAATTCCCTTAATATTCTAGGATGAAGATTATCCGGGCCCCCCGATTTACTTCCGTTAAGCTGTTCAAGTTTGGCTTCTACCTCAGATACCGTAATGTCTACCCCCATATCTTCATTCCCATCGGTCCCTCTATCACTATTCCTTAACCCTTCATTAGCCTCATTAAAGACCGAGGCAAAATATTCGTTCAGATATTGTGCCATTCCAAGATTATCCCTAATCTCCACTCCGTTTAAAGTTTTAAGCGGTCCCACTTCTTCTTTCTTGGTTTTCTTCCTATTTATATGGCTAAAAAACCTTTTGCTATTGGTTTTAATCCCCTTCGCTAGGTCCATCTCCACCCGTCGCTTTGCCTTTCTCACTGCTTCCCTACACCCTCTGACCTCAATAAGGTAGGTTTCTTTGCTGATCCCTCCCATTTTCCACTCCTGGTACGCTTTCTGTTTTTTCTTAATGACCCCTCTAAGACGCTTGCTCATCCAGCTCGGTCTAAAACTGCTACCTACTAGCCGTTTTCCCTTTCTCGGGATACATGCCTCTGACAACTCCTGCAACTTCAACCTGAAGTAACCCCAGGCGTCATCTGCCTTTAGATCCCTAAATATGTTAGTCCAGTCCACTTCCCTAACTAGTCGCCTTAATTTAGTAAAGTTAGCCCTTTTGAAATCGTAAACCCTAGTCTCAGATGCAATATTGATTATCCTCTCATTTATTTTGAAACGAATTAGCTCATGATCACTCGAGCCAAGGTTGTCCCCTACAACTATTTCCTCAACAAGGTCCTCGTTACTCACCAAAATCAGATCTAAAATGGCATCCCCCCTCGTCGGTTCAGCAACCACTTGATGAAGGAATTCATCAGCTATCACGTCTAGGAAAAGCTCAGCCCTATTATTATTACTAGCATTTGTTTCCCAATCTATATCCGGGAAGTTAAAGTCCCCCATGATCAAGCAGTTCCTGTTAGTATTTACCTCCTTAAAAACATTAAAGAGCTCTCTATCCATCTCCAAGGTAGATCCCGGCGGTCTATAGCACACCCCAATCACTATCCCGGGTGAGGCTCTGGTAGTTTTCTTCCCCAATGTGACCATTGCCCAGACAGACTCCGTATTATCCATTGCATTGCTAGTTATTTCATTACATTTCACCTCATTATTGATATTCAATGCTATTCCCCCACCTTTACCTTTGCATCGGTCTTTCCTAAACAGCACATACCCTTCCATACCTGTACTCCAGTCATGGCTACCGTTCCACCATGTTTCGGTTATTCCTACGATATCCGGTTTCAATTCTCGGACCAGGAGCTCCAGTTCCTCCATTTTATACCTAAGCTTCTCGCATTGGTGAACAAACATCCTAATTTTTGCTGATGGGCTCCTCTCACTCTTTTCACCCAACTCGGTAGGGACACAGTACTACCAGTATGACCTGTAGATCTAGTATCCGTCCCCCCCCCTTCCTTACACCTAACCGTCCGCCTCTGGCTATATCTGTTGTTATCTTGTTGTTCTCACTCCCAATGTATAAATTTGGCGTGGAGAGCACCAGGACCTCTCCCAACCGTCTCCCCCCAGTGTCTAGTTTAAAGCTCTTTTAATCAGATGAGCCAGCCTCCCTCCTAGAAGTCTACTTCCTTCCCTACTTAGGTGGAGCCCATCCCGTGAGAACAGTTGTCTGTCCCCAAAAGCCTCCCAGTGCCCATACATCCCAAAGCCCTCCTTGTAACACCACTCCCTCAGCCAACTATTAATCGTCACGATCCTCTCACCCCTTTGGCGCCCTTCCCTAGGGACAGGTAGGATCCCACTGAAGATCACCTGAGCCTCAATTTCCTTGAGCGTCTTACCCAACCTGGCATTAGTCTCCCTTGATCCTTTCTAGCGAGAATCTAGCAGTGTCATTCGTTCCCACATGAAGGATGACCAAAGGGTTCTTACCTGCTCCTCTTAGGATCCTTTTCAACCTCAGGTCCACATCCCGTATTTTAGCGCCCGGTAGACAGCACACCCTTCTGTTCTCTGGATCGGCCCTGGTCACAGGCCTGTCCAACCTTCTCAGTATGGAATCCCCAATCACGTAGACCTGCCTTTGCCTGGGGATAGTGCGGTCCTCTAACCTATCCCCCGTTCCCCCTGGTTGCAAGCTCCTTCCATTCCTATCATCCCTTGTGGTTCCCCTTAAGCCATCCTGTATCCTCCCTGGGCCCAAACTTGGTGCTGCCTCCATAGACTCCTCCCCTCTTTCTATGGGACTGGCCGCTCGTCTCTTTTTCCTTGGCCTCCCACCGTCAGCTACCATCTGCTTTACCCCTTCCTCATTCTCCAAACCTTCAAACCTGTTCCTTAGCTCTATTTCCCCCTCACTGGCTCTCCTTTTCCTCGGCCTGCTTCTCACGGTCACATGCTTCCACCGCCCATCTTCCTCGTCTGGTGGTCCCCCCTCGTTGGCCTTAGCCCCTGCTCCCCCCTGTGCCCCTGGGCATTCCCCTTCAGTTACTGCTTGCCATTGCTCCATCAGCTGCTCGAACCCCCTTCTATTCTCTATCAGGGTTTCTACCTGCAGCTCTAGGCCCTGGATCTTTTCCTCCAGCAGCTCTATTAGGCGACACTTCATGCATACATAGTACTGTTCTGGGTCCCCCGCTAGAACCAGGTACATACCGCAGCTGCTGCATGCTCTCATCCTCGGTGTGTCCTCTGCTGCTTGGCTCATGGCTGCTGCTGTCTCAGCCTCTCTCGGTGTTCGTACCTGGGGAGCACAGGGGACACGGTGCCGCCCCCTTCCGCCTCCCCCTGCAAACTCCCACTTAAACTCCCCTGTTAGCAGCCCTGTTTGCTGGCTCCTGTGCCGCTGCCTGGCTGGGCGGCCGCTTTTATAGGCCCCTCCTAGCCTGGCTCCACCCCCTAATCAGGGCTCAGCCAATCCGGGCTCGGCTGCCCCTTCAGCAGTCTATTGGCGCTATTCAACGTAAACATATCAAAATCTATCCTTGCTGTGGTTTTGAATCCCTGTCTATAAAATGGTTATCCTACTTCCTACCTGGAGAGGCTTCACTCATGAATGAGAGCACCATGGATGAAGAGGCCCTGGTCTTTGAAGGTATGTCTACACTGCTGCTGGGAGCAAGCATCCAAAACTGGGTAGACAGCCTCACGTTAGCTTGTTGACATTGCATCTCAGGCTCTCAAACCTACCTGGCCCTCTGGGTTTGAGCTTGTGTATCTAGCCTGAGTCTCCACTACAGCTTCAACATCCTAACGGCTATTTTTAGTGTCCTAGCTCAAGCCCCTCTAGTATGAATCTGTGTAGCCAGCTTGGAAGGCCTGAGAGACTGATGCTGTAGAAAAACATAGTAGTATCGATCATATATTCAGAGTAAACCATTTCACAGAAACAGCTTCTGCCACATGTAAAAATATTAAATCACCTTTGCCCCCAATAAAAACATGTAGTCCAAATAAAGAGGGAAACAGTCCCTCCATGTATAGTAATTTTAGGAGTTTATTTTCAATGTGATCTCCAAAAGCTCCTCATTCTGTTACATGGAGCATCACTGTACACAATTCAACATGTTTTGGAATTTGAGAATTTTTGAGATTCCAAAGATTATGGGTGAAATCCTGGCCCCACTCAAGTCCATTACAAAACTCCCTGTGGCTTGGGTGGGGCCAGGCCCTGGCCCTCTAAATTTAGCCTTCAAGGTTTTCTCATCCACTCTCTACAGCAGCGCTGTATATGGGCTGGCTGATGTATGCTGTTTGTGTACCACTGCCTCCTACCAAATGAAATGTTGGACTTACAGGATTGGTACTCTCTGTTAGCTGCCATACAAATAAAATAAGAGCTTTGATATTATTGCTGCTAAACAAGATCTCCTTTTAGCTTCAGCAGTAGGGTCCTTTGTTTTCAGAGCAGAAAGTACAGAATTTTTTATATTGGTGTCAATCATTACATTTGTGTGGCCACAGACCATTAATCAGGGTCCTCACCCACTATCGAATATATATGTGTGTGTTGCACTGGGCAAACTGGGGTAGCTGAGACTGGACTAAGTCCTCTTGTCTGAACTGAACAGTCAAAATATTGTGGGCCCTGGGATATTTCAAGGAACAGTAAAAGTCAATAAAAAAAGAGAGGTCTACAAGGAGACACTGGATCCTCCTCCATCTGTGCAGGAAAAGTCAAGCTAGTAAAAGAACAGCTGCATCTCAGATTAGTTCATATTAGAACATTTGTTTTCCTTACATGAAATATCTGATTCATTTTAGGTCAGACGAGAAGAACTGTTGTAATCTAAATCTTTTTTTCTTTTTAATAACTGAAAAGGCAGTAAAGTGTTTGTGAACTATGACATTTTCAATTTTCTAGTCCTGGCATTACACCATCAAGGATGACACATCACACCCTGAAAAATTCAGCTGTTTTGTTCTTGCTTCCAAAAAAATCCCTCTGTTTTTTTGTTGTTTTTTTACAAAAAGTTTTAAAACTTCAGGCAGAATGCTGCAAGATTTGTCTGATGCTGAAATGCATACTGACCAGTCTATGAAGGTCTATACTATGTAGTTCTGCTTCTTTCCTACTGGATCCCTGAGTAGGAGTCAGATACTATATTATTAAAGGGTTTATTTTCTATAATAGTTTAGGGGCCATAAAGATACCAAATGTGCCAAGGAATACTCTTCAATCCAAAATTCTGTTATTTAGAATTATGCCTTCAATTTTTCTAGGGCTTTTAATGAAAGACCCCAAATTACTATAGAAGCTATATCTAGAGGAATCATTGAGGATATGTCTACACAGCAAACAAAAACCCACAGCTGGCTGGTACCAGATGCCTTTGGCTCACAGGACTAAGACTGCAGAGCTGTTTTATTGCTGTGTAGGCTTCCAGGCTCCAAGCTGGAGCCCAGGTTCTAGAACCCTGTGGGATGGGAAGATCCCAGAGCTCAGGCTCCAGCCTGAACCTGGAAGTTTACACAGGAATGAAACATCCCTGCAACCCCAGCCCAAGTTGGCTGTCACAGGTCAGCCACGGGTTTTTCTTTGCTGTGTAGACATACACTGAGCCAACAGTCAGTGAAACACATCAACCAGCACAACAGCAAAACTAACCAATGGTCCAAGAAGAAGAATTTATTGGACATTAAATTCAGAGTGAACTTAGGTAAATGAGCTTATATAAGTGGATAATAAACTATAGAGGAATTTGGCTAGGACATGACAGTGCTATTCCTAACTCTTGTCAATAGTGCTGTAGTGATTTTAAGTGACTGAAATGTCACTAATATTTTGCCCCAAAGGTGGAACCTGCAATAAACAAAGCAACTTCCCAAATCAAGGGGAAGAGTGCCTCCTGCTGTTCTAGATTAAACCATGTCCATCCAAAGTAACGCCATTGGCTCCCTTTGACTTTATTCTGGATTTCCACTAATGTAAGTGAGATCAGAATCTGACTCAATGAGTTTCCATTAATCCTTCATGCAGCATCCTGGCTTCCCTTGGAGGTTTGTCATCCAAGTGCTAACCAGGTTCAACTTTGTGCAAGGACCATCTTCATTTAGTACAAGCACTAAGAACACTGCAGATGCTTTATAAAGAAACATATACACACACATAACATTACAAACAAACATTACAATAAAAACCAGGATCATTTTTAGATTAGGAAAGCTAATATTGATCCCCTGAATGGAAAGAAACATTTTTTAAATGTTGTCAATTCTAAATAGGAGGTCAGTTATATAATAATATCTGTTTAAGGTTAATGAAAAATAGAGGAGTGAATGGTTGAGAGAATAGGAAGCAATTCACCTCAAAAGGTAGATCACCAATTCAAACTCAGCAAAGGCCAATAGTGTCTGAAATAATCTGTTTGTTATTTAATGTAATTTCTGACATGTGTTAGTAGCCACAGTCTTATTCAAAGTGGACATCACAAACCCAATCATTCACGACTGGCATCAGTATTAGTAACCCTTGTTGATAGTCTCAGAAGATGAGGAATGGATGGGAATGGAGACTGAAAGATGGTCCTTCCATGCAGGGCCGGCTCCAGACCCCAGCGCGCCAAGCGCGCGCTTGGGGCGGTGTGCCGCGGGAGGGCAGCAGGTGGCTCCGGTAGACCTCCTGCAGGCGTGCCTGCGGAGGGTCCGCTGGTCCCGCGGCTTCGGTGGAGCATCCGCAGGCGTGCCTGCGGAAGGTCCACCGGAGTCGCGGGACTGGCGACCGCCAGAGTGCCCCCTGCGGCGTGCTGCCCTGCTTGGGGCGGCGCAATTCCTAGAGCTGCCCCTGCTTCCATGTCAGAGTTAAGGCACTTTGGAAGAGTGGGAAACTTGCATTGTCACGTCTGACAATTAAGAGAGGATTGCTCTCGAGGACTGTGATTCATAGCACTGTCACACTATTAAAATGGAAGAATTGCCCTCCCCTCTCCGCCAGCTCCACACAAAAAAGCTTAGTGGCTCCTATATGCATGCACAAAGGCGACATCAGAAGCCACTTTTTAAAAAAGGAATCCCAGTGCAGACTATTGCACTGGAGACACTATGGATCAGATTAAGCAGTCCTGAAACAGCAAAGATAATCATATTGATTTGGAAGGAATGTCTGGTTAATTTTTCACAAGGCGTAGATTCCTCAAAAATCAATAACTTTCTGCTGTATCTTTATTCTTTGGAATAAACTGTGTGTATCTAAGAAACTTGATTCCTAAGCTCAATTAGAGTCATAAAACATTCACAGACATAGACAGCAGAAAAGAAATGCAAGCTTTCCCAGGCAGCAGTGAGCATTTAACCCCAAGG
Source organism: Mauremys mutica (assembly GCF_020497125.1). Classification (NCBI taxonomy): domain Eukaryota; kingdom Metazoa; phylum Chordata; order Testudines; family Geoemydidae; genus Mauremys; species Mauremys mutica. Next base: position 34,693,527 of record NC_059075.1, read on the forward strand.
TAGGACAAAGAGAATTATTCTTCCTTGATATATTGTTGTCCTTGGACAGATATGATTTTTTTTCTTTAGTGCTATAATTTTCTTTGTTTTTGTTGGCAATGCTCACAGACATCTAATCAGATATTCTTTTTAAAGTTTGTCTTCCCCCATGAATAGAACATCTATTACATTTTATTCATTTTATACATTTAACGCATAAAAGAAACAGAAAAAGTCTTACAAATTGTACAAACACTGATGTGAGGTGGGAATCGATTCATAGCATTCCAGCAACATTACATTGGCAACAATTATTTGAAGAAAAAGATGGTACATTTTGAAAGACACCAGAAAGAGAACATACACAATACACAGGGAGGAAATTATACCAAAGAAGGTTATTTGACTATATGCCTAGTTCTACCTTGAGTTACATTTAGTGCAACCTGACTCCAGTGTGGTTGCACAGGGCATATGTGAAGACAGAAGAGGGCCCTGTATGCTTAACAGCCAAGCCATGTCTGAACGATACAAACAGATGTACAGTTAGTACACCTCCTATAGAAAGATGCCAACCAATTCTGTAAATTACAGAAATAACAGGACACGTCTAACTTTAAAGAGGTTTTTGTTCCTTTTTTTCCATCCAGAGGCAATGAGAGTTCGGCAAGGCTACCTATAAACCCCCTCAGCCCTCCCCACCAAACAATCAGCTCTCTGAAGGAAGCATTCGTAGCTGTGAATGGGGTGTGATGGTCTTAGGATCCAGCCACTCACTTAGCAGCAGGATTTTGCCAGGTTTCGGAGAGCTCACACCACAGGTAGCTACAAAATGCATAGGTGTTATTCATCCAGAGGAGCATGAGAGAAATTAAGAACAAACATTTTAAACAGAAGAATTTTGCTCTTGAACAGAGAAACAAATGGCAAACGAAAGAGATTATGGATTTAATTCTTTTTTTGTGATATTTCTTTTCCCTCTGTTAATCCAATATTTACTTGATAGGGGTAATTTATTATATATTTTTGAAATTCTCCATGGAGGGAGAAGCTAATTTATCAGCCTAATATTTATCACCACCAATACCTGTAGATGTCTGACCTAGGTAACACTTCAAATGCAATAATGCTGGACAAACTTGAATAGGTTAGCAGCAGCAGCAGTCAGCAGAAGCACTAATATATATAGCTGTTTAACTGGACTGTATCTGGAACTAGCCAAAGCCCATGAGTCTGCCAAGGAGTTTTGAGATCTTTTAAGAACAGGCTTCCTGGTGAGATATCTGGTATTTCCTGAATCTGGTCATGCTTGAAAAATGCAGTGTGGTTGTAGTTATGTTAGTTCCAGGATATTAGAAAGACAAGGTGGGTGAGGTAATAGGTTTTTTTTTTGGACCAACTTCTATTGGGGAGAGAGAGAGAGAGAGAGACAAGCTTTTGAGCCCACAAAGAGCTCTTCTTCAGGTCTGGGAAAGGAACTCACAGCATCACAGCAAAATGCAAGGTGGAACAGATTGTTTACCCCACCACATGTGGGTGAACACTTTCACAAAGCGATCACTCTGTATCTGACCTATCAGTCCTCATCCTCAAAGGAAACCTGCACAACACTTTCAAAAGACAAGCCTTGGGGCTTGGCTACACTTGTGCATTAGTGCACAATAAAGGAGCCCCGTGTGCACTAGCTCACTCCTCGTCCACACTGACAAGGCACGTAGAGCGCTCTGACTCCGCGGCTACAGCGCTGCTGGTACTCCACCTTGGCAAGAGGAAAAACATTTGCTGCGCCTTGGCTACAACGCACGGGCGCCAGTGTAAACAAGGTGTTGCATTACTACACTCTGATCGGACTCCGGAAATGTCCCATAATCCCCTTAAGTCAAGTGGCTACTCTTGTCATTGTTTTGAACTCCCGTAGGAATGCGGAAATGCCCTTTCAAAGCTCCATTTCTGACAGCCGGCATGCAAGCCATTACTGTGGAATGCTGTGAGAGAGAGTGAGAGAGAGAGAGGTGGGGGGGAGAGGGAGGTCTGCTGCTGTCTGAACTTACAAGACAGCATGCTGACATGCTCTCTCCCCCCACATACACACAACACACTCCTTGTCACACACACCCCCATTTGAAAAGCATGTTGAAGCCGCTTGCATGCTGGGGTAGCTACCACAATTCACTGCTCTCGGCGGCCGTTGCAAGAGCTGCTAATGTGGCCACGCCAGTGCTCTGGCAGCTGTCAGTGTGGACAGACTACAGCACTTTCCGTACTGCGCTCTACGAAGGCTGGTTTAACTCAAAGCGCTCTACATCTGCAAGTGTAGCCATGCCCCAAGAGTTTAAATTCATTACTCTGCTAGACACTAATAATCAAAGATTGAACAGAGAAAATGGATGTATGGCTTTTACAACAATCTTTAATCCACTGACCCCCTCTTTTATCCTATGACTGCAGATGTATTAACAAGCCACTTCACCTTGAATAGTCTTTTACAAAATGTGCTAACTATATATGCTAAACAATCTGATCCACTTCTCATTTTGCTGTGATGCTGCAACTTCATTTCCCAGACCTGAAGAAGAGCTCTATGTAACTCAAAAGCTTCTCTCTTTCACCAACAGAGGTTGGTCCAATAAAAGATGTTATCTTACCCACTAACAACAGTAGTATCCAAACTTGTTCTTGTTCACCTCTGTGCACAACATAACAAATTGGCTTTGCATCCCATTTCAAGCACTAGACAATAGCCTTCTGGCACAGGTTTGCTATAGAGTAGAGGAGCAAGCTTCCATACATGTGGGGGGGTTTTTCCTTTCTGTTTTTGACATTTCTGATGCTCCAAGTAAATTTTCATACTCATACCACTAAATAAGGTTACTGGATTAGTCTGTAAGGAAAACCCTTTGGATTCTCACTTGCCAACAGGAAGGAGACATAGAGCACTTCAATGGCCTGATTTTCAAAAGTGCTGAGCGCTCAAAAGCGCTCATCAAATTGACTGATTTTAGTGGGAGCCTTGGGTGCTCAGCACTTTGAAAATCAGATCATAGCGGTCTAATATATTCCCGATGACACCACTGAACCTACACCCGGATGAATTTAGCTCTACAAGTCAAGCTGAGACCAGCTGTGCTTTGAGTTTCAAGATGGAATGAATTCAAAGCTCAAAGGGAAACACAGTTAAAACCACAAAGTTTGCCCAGGTTTTATGTCAAGCCTGTAAGTTGCACATGGTTTTGACATAAACCCATAAATCAGCTCAGGTTTACTCAAAACAGGGCCCAGGTTTGTGACCTCTGGTGAACCTTGGCTGAATTTTGAGCTTGGTTCAAAACATAAATCCAGGTGAGCCTAAGGTTACATTATGAGCATTTTGCAAAGCTCTGTCTAGAAAAAACAGAATATAAAAAGTACATTGTACAATTTTTTTTTACTATAGCTCTTCCAAATACCATTTAAAGTAACTCATTGTATGAAGATATCAAATAAAAGATATGAAAATGCATTTTTGAACAATAATTGCACATTTCCATTGTCATTGACCAAAGGCAAAGCTAATTTCTAAGCCACGGTCTCCAATAACAATAGCAACGAGAAAAACAAATGCTGAATGCATAAGCAAAATCCCAATGACTGGAAGGTTAAGGCGCTCTCTGAACTTCATACAAAACTTTTCGCTATTTGGATTGCAGCAGAAACATGCTCAGTGCATAACCTTGTTGTAAAGGAAAATGTTTCATTTTAACAGCCATTCCCTTTTTATCAGGAGTTTGTTTTAGAGTGCATGAGAATTTAAAGTTTATAGAGAATATTCTGTTTTTAAAATGAGGGGGAAAAATCAATACCTTTCATACAATCATCCAATTCTCTCTCCTCACTCAAAATACCTTTTTAAAAATGTTTCTTTTCACAAGATCATGTATATAAAAGAGAACTTGTTGGTCATAAGAGTTAAAGGATAAGGAAAATATCAGCTTCTGCAGCAACCACAAAGCTCAGCAAATATCAGCACATGCAGAACTTGAAAGTAATTCATTGTATAATAATTTTATTACTATAGCTCTTCCAAATACCATTTAAAAATGGTAGAAAATGAAATATTTACAGCAATTATTACAAACTTTTTACTGCAATACCATGCCTTCTTGGGCTTTGATCTTGGTTGCTGTTAGAAATTGAGAAGGTTCTGGCTTGGCCCATTCTTGGAAGGGCATCCTCCTAGGAAAAATCTAGAGGTGTTATAGAAAGTAGTGTGGGTGATTCACTAAAAATATTCTTCCCTCTAAATTAATCTCAATCCGACACTCCAGCACTTGGGTCACTGGGCTTCAACATTCAAACAGCTCCAATATTGAAAATACTGAGTGAAATCCTGCCAGTACTGAAGTCAATGTCCAAACTCCTATTGATTTCAGTGGGGTTAGGATTCACCCTGAATTTCTCACATGTGATTATTAAAGATCCTAGGGCAGGGTTTCTCAAACAGGGGTCGCCACTTGTATAGGGAAAGCCCCTGGCAGGCCGGACCGATTTGTTTACCTGCCCCGTCCGCAGGTCCGGCCGATCGCCTGTGGGGGAACCAGTGGGAGCCGCGATCGGCTGGACATGTGGACGGGGCAGGTAAACAAACCAGCCCGGCCCACCAGGGGCTTTCCCTACACAAGCGGTGACCCCTGTTTGAGAAACCCTGTCTTATGGCATTTATTGCAAGGGTAGGGGTGATGATAATCCCAGTGTCCTGGCGCATTTTTTCTAATAGAAATGTTGGGCTATTCAGTGGAATTTGTCACACACAATACATCATTCCTTACAGGAGATACTAATCTTGGGTTTATACAGGCTTAAGTCTCATGCCCAGGGCCGCCCAGAGGGGGGGGGGCAAAGGGGGCAATTTGCCCTGGGCTCCGCAGGGGCCCCCAAGAGAAGAGCGGAGGCTCCCGCCTCCGCCCCTCTCCTGGAGCCTCAGCGCATCAAGCGCCGAGTCTCCGGCCGAGCCCCTGAGCCCCGCCCCGATCCAAGCCGCGTGGTGAGGGGGCGGGGCTGGGAGCTCCAACGGGGCCTGAGCCCCACCCCGATCAGAGCGGCGTGGGGAGGGGGCGGGGCAGCTGCCTCCGCTCGGCGTGGAGCTCACAGCCCCGCCCCCTCACCACGCGGCTCTGAGCGGGACGGAGCTCAGGCCCCGCCGGAGATGCGCTCGGGTAAGAGGCTGAGGCGGGCGGGCGGGGGAAGCGGGACCCGCCGCCGCCGCCGCGCAGCCCGGTCTTCGGCGGCGGGGGGCCCCTTCTGTTCCGGGACCCGCCGCCGAAGTGCCCCGAAGACCCGCGGCGGGGACCCCCCCCGCCACCGAATTACCGCCGAAGACCGGGCTGCGCTTTGGCGGCGGGTCCCGCTTCGGCGGTAATTCGGCGGCGGGGGGCTCCCGCCGCGGGTCTTCGGGGCACTTTGGCGGCGGGTCCCAGAACGGAAGGGCCCCCCGCCACCAAAGACCCCGGGCCCCTGGAATCCTCTGGGCAGCCCTGCTCATGCCAGGCGGTTGGTAGCAAATATTCCAGAAGGAGGAAACTGGAGTAGTGAACAGTGGCTACAACTTTCCCACAACTGTGGGATTTCACAGGCAGACAGTGTAGCCCAAAGATCATGTGGCACTTGCTCATGTAGGGCAAAGGGAGTTGGAGGAGGCACTTATTCAGTGCATCCCTGCTGCAGCCTCCACCAACAATGCCCCTCTGGAGCAGAAGGCAGATGGTGATACTATCACTAGCCCTGCCTTTAGAAGGAAACCTTTTAGACCCTGGCTATTCTGACAGTTGAATGCATAACTGAGCTATTTCTCTGCCATTAATAAAATACAATCCTAAGCGCAAAGCATATGTAGAGTCAAGATAGAGAGATTCAGAGAAAAGCAGTAGGGATAAGACAATCTGAAGAATAATAGAAGTCACCCAAGGCAGCAAGGGAGGCAACAGGGGAAGATAAACTTGACCTGAATGTTAAGATGGAACAGAAAAAAAAAGTGTTATAAAAAAGCCTTGTGATGTACATAGTGTAATAACCAAAACCTCTACTCTAAGAGACTTTACAATATTGCATCTGATAAATCAAGCTGTTCCTCATGTTCCTGAGCCGCAGCTTTGGCACAGCTACCATAACATTCAGTGCATCAGAGAGTGAGTCCTACAACTGTGTTAGTTTATTATTCTTACTACAATACTTCTAAAATAGGCCCTAATCTTACTTTTATTACACTTTTGCTTCTTAGATCAGGAGACGTAAAAAGCAGTAATATTTGTAATTACTTCGTAATATGTACTAGGAGCACAGAGCTTCTTAGGCTATAAGCTAGCATAGACTCTTGCTGTTTTATTATCTGTGTTCAATTACACATTTATTATTGTTTATAATTGTTCTGCTGAAGATGGTGACCATGAATTAATGCAGGCATAGATTGCGTGAAATTCTCAACAGCCCTGTGCCAATGCACCTCAGTTCCAACCTGTCATCTTCCATTGTTTCAGTCCTAGGCCCCATATAGACTTGAAATGTACCTCATTCTTGCCCTGCAGCACCGCTTGGCATTCTAGGCTTGAGGTCTCTACACACTGCTCTGCCAATTGTGACAAAATGGCCGATGTTGGTATGGTGGGTCCCACGCTTTTCTTGACAGGGGGCTAAGATGCCACCACTTGCCCCTACTCTTGGGGTGCTGAGGGCTCTACTAGTGGCCCAGGAAGGTGGTAGAGGAGGGAAGCAGGGGAGGGGTCTGGGTTTGCTCTTCACTCTTAGCCTCAGCCCCTCTCAGCCCCTGTGGGTAGGGCTACCCTCAGTCCTTGACACTGGGGAGGGAGTCTCTCTGCCCTGCTGGGGCAGGGTCTTCCTTCCTCTGGTTCTCTGGTCTTTCAATTCTTCAGCAACACACCTCCAAACTCCAGTCCTCTCTCCTTCCTTGCACACCCTGTCTGCCTGAAGCAGGGGGCTTTATTAGGTTCCTGACAGGGCCTTAATTGACTACAGGTGCTCCAATTAACTGTAGTAACCCTCCCTAGTCTGCACGAAACCATGCCTTAATTAGCCTAGGGCTAATGATATCTTCCTTCGACCACTCACCCACTTCTCCCTGGCCCTCCTGTATCACACAATGTATGTCAATCCTGACCTTTAGCAGCCACTATTATTCCTATACAGGCCTTTCTGGAGCAGAAAACTGCCCATCATTCTTAATTGAGTTGTGTTCTCTTTAATGCAGCTAAATATTGCCACTAGGAATCAAAATGAAACCCTTAAAATCATTTTCATTATGGGGCTTAAATCAGGATTTGAATACTAGTCTCCAGCAGTAAATGGCTAGGGCATAACCCATTTACCACTTTAACTTTCATTTATACTGTTGATTTTTATTATTATTTTCCTCTTTCCCTTTCCTCCATTACCCAGACTCCTAGGTATTCAGCATGCTGATGTCTTGGCAATACATTTGCATTCAGAGGTACTGTATCTGGATGATAGCTCTGAAATATTCAGCAGTACCTTTGTTTGTCAGACTGGAATGAAGCTGCTTTTTGGAGCAAACATTATACTGATATGAAATGGACCGTGTGTACACTAGAGGTACGGCAACTGTCTGCATTACAAAAACCTTGGGAAAAGGCCATGATGCTCACTAGTTCCCCATTGATTTTTTCCTAGTAGGAATTATGATCAAGAACTCACTTCAAGTCAAGTTCAATTTCACTAAGAACAAATAAAGCCTTCTCTTAGTTCAGTTACTGCACATCAATCAGGGAGATAACATTCAAAGAACTGTAATTTGTTCAGAATAATTTCTAAAACACTGTGGTTCTGAATAGCAGCTGGGTAAGATTTACTGATACACCTACAAACAAACTTCAGTGCTTGGCATACTGCTTTAAAATTAGCCCTCTGTCACTTACAGATGGACAAGTTTAATGTTCTTTACTTCTGGTTAGTGATACGAAAAGGACAAACATTATCTGCTTTTCTTTGCACATCCAGAATTCCTATTCATTCTATGACAGAGGAGGACATTAAATACTGAATAATGTGAAATGGAACTTCTAATTTAGACAGGTAGATAAGAAAGGTAAATAAAAAGAAACAGTTCCAGCCTAAGCAAGGAGTTCAAAGGATCTTTATTTCCTTCTTTGATACTATGCATGAACAGAAAAACACCATTGGAGAAAGGATTTATACTAGACTTCAGAGCCTAGTATAAATCCTATCTAAAACAGTGGTCATGTACTGTTTTGATACTTCCCTGAAAAAAAGTTGCAGTGGCCATATGGCATTACAGATGCTGCTTTCCTCCATTTCTATTTGTCTTGGAGGGAACATGCAGGGACAGAAAAATTGATTAGTTGGTTTGGGGGAACATGTAAGAAGAAAGCAAAAAAACATAGCAAGGGGATTGCAGTTTCTTTGAGTCATCCCAGGAGATACCATACAATCAATTTAGTTTTGACATTTCACCATCAAACCTTTGCAGAGGTCTGAAACAGCAAAGTTTCATTGTCAACAAAGATCAGAACTGACATAAAATATAGGTATATAGCATGTGGTTATGGTAACCAAACTCCATAATGACTAGGCTTCATTGATCTCAGTACAAGATTTTTTTTAATGAGAGGAGTGGGAAGAAAGAAGGAGGGGTGGAATCCACAATTCCATCACTGTACTTAAATTACAAAAGACAGGTTACACATTACATTCCTGCCATGGAACTTTCACCTGTGGATCAAGATAAGTTCTTCTGATTTATGGGCAGAATAAATTTTGTTCTGATAATCATTTTACCCTGAACTGTATTGTTAGTCAGCAAATGCTCATCTCGCATCCATGGGACCCTAATTGATACTCACTAGGATGCACAAACAAAACTCAATTCATTGCTTGTATTTCAGGGGAAAAGTTACTGCCAGATGAAGATGTGCCAAGGCTATTTAGTACCTCAATGGGAGGGGACAGCCTGACTAAGACAAAGAGACTAGTTTTCAACACTGAGCTTGGGAGCTGAGAGACAAACAGGACAGCTCAGGGAGTCTCTGATTAACTCCCACACCCAACAAAGGGAGTCTTGGACCTCCTGCGGGATCTAGTGCATGGCTCAGGCAGTTCCAGCCCTGCAGAGACCAACTTCCAGAGTGGCAGAGATCCAATTCACCACTGGCTACCAAAAGCCAGCCAAGACCCCCACAGGACTTCAGACCAGGGGGTCAGTAGAGGACTCTGTCTCCACCCATGGGTGAAGATACTGTGAGGGGACCAGTATTTTTTGTTTTAGCAGGCCAACATTCACAGAACTGCAGCATGTGTCTCTGGGTTCTCTCAGCCTGGGAAGGAGCCAGGCAGGTAGCTGGGGGTTGGGATGAGTTGGGAGTGTTGGCAAGTAGGGAATTGGTTGATGTGGGAGTGTTTTAGTACTTATTAGTTAACCCTAACTCTGTCTTTCCCCAGATCCTATTTTCCTGCTCCCAGTAAAGTTCCCCTTTGTTATATTGCTATTTTTGGATGTGTCATTTCTTTGCTGGGGTTTGTGTTATGTGTTTAACTTTATTGTTTCTTGTGTACTGGGTTTTATACTCCTTGCCAGCATCCCAAGAGATAGCGTCGGCTCAGTAAGAAATCATCTTGGGTGAAGGCAACAGGAGTCAAAGAAGAACCAAGGACCCAGCCCATGCAAGGTTAGTGGAGAAGCCATTCCAGATAGCCAGCCCCAATGAGGAGGCTTAAGCCATACCTTGGGGGAGGGGCTACATTTCTGTTAGTGCGAATGAAACAACTGATTGACAGCTCTGTGGATAAAGAAAATTCCAGAACACATACTGATGTAGAGAGCAGTAAGACAAGCTTCCCATATCCCCTGCAACACAACTCAGTCTATGCAGGGAGGTCTGGGGACAGATTCACTAGGCAGCTTGTGGACTTTTTGTGGCACTTCAGGGTGCAAGAGGGCTGCAATAGCACCACAGATGCTCCTCAGAGAGTACCAGAACTTAGGGGAACTCTCCACTGGGACATTTGTTCAGAAGTCAGATCCTGCATCTCCCTGGTGCTTTATCTCCACACAGGAGGCATATTAAGTGTGGCTCTGCTATATGGGCTTAGAGTTAGGCTTGGTAGCATTCCATTATTATTTGTATTTTTATATAATGTTGATGGATAATATCAATGTTAATTTTTTTCTATTTTGATCTATTTAAATTTTCACATCTGCATGAAATTATTGTAAGCATATTTCTATTTTTATCATTTACATTTTCACAGAGGAAATGATGGGGGTGGAGAGTCAGACAATTATTTAATGACAGTCTGATAAGTTCTCGAGCAGCATTTTTCTTTTTCTCCGTTCAGCTTCCTTCGAGCCCTGTAGGCACCTAAATTAGCTCAGCACCATTAGGCACCTATGTTTCTGCTTGTGAGCATGTGCCCCACAGCTCCATGCCAGATGTTTAGACCCTCTAAGCACAGAGCAATGCACAAACTGAGAGAAAATAGGCTTTCTTCCACCCTAACTCACCTCAGCGCCTGATCTTGTAAGCATGCTTAGACCTCCTCTTCTGGGTTAGGCCCGAGACAAGCTGACACAAAATGTCCAGAGCCGTGGAGGAGGAAGAGACACTGAGGGAGCCCACATCAGAATATCATACAGCCCTAGTGATTACAGCACTCACATAAGAGGTGGCATATTCCAGTTCAAATCCCTTCTCCCACTTAGGTGGATGGGAGACTTGAACCAGGGGTCTCCCACATCTCAGGTAAGTACTCTAACCACTGGGCTAAAAGTTATGAAGGAGGGCTGCCTCCTCATCCTGCTTCTTCTCTGTCCCTCCCCTGGCCAGCTTCTTGCTAAAATGGTGAAGATATCTAATGCCAAGAGAGGGTTTTCAGCTGAGAATCCCAAACAGATTTTTGATAATGTTTTATTATATTTTTTTAAAAGTAAGATCAAAAGTGTAAAAAAGCAAAGAAATAAAATGAAAAATAAGTCTATTCTGAATGCTTTGAAATATAAACAACCTGCCCTTTTGTGAAAATGGTACTCAGACTTGAACCAGCTCTATACATTACCTTTACACATAAAGCCCTAAGGATCACACAGACCAGCTGTACCCCTCTTCTAGTGGAAGTATTCTAGGCCAAAAATGCCTCTTTAACTGTGTTCATAAGATATACAAGCACACTCAATTGTACACACAGCTAATGATGCTCAGTGCAAAACAGTGGACATAAGCATTCATTCACATTCTAGATTGCTGTTCAATTTGGCAGGGTTTGTACCCCTTATTAATCATGATTCACAAACACATGGTTATATTTGCACAAATGTTTGTGAATGGATGTTTCTCATACAAATACCTATGCTCACATAGACACAAGGGTATATGTGCTCCGTACTCATTGTTCATGAGTACTCTTCCTGAAACACTCTTTGCTGTTTGTTATTAGTTATTCACCTGTTTGAAAAAATTGAATTATCCAGTCATGGACCAGAAACAATATCATGTGGCTCAGATGACCAGTCACACACCACAAATAATAAAGAACGTGCAAAGAGAAACATTCACATTGACCTCTCCATCAGTATCTAGCTTGGGCCAGAGAAGCTATGATCCAACCAGGGGATCAAATTTAGTAATGAATCCTGGTCACACATCACCTGAGGAGAGTTGTGCATACACTAAGAGGAAGAACACCTGATAGATTTTTGTGAATTCTTATGAACAAATTTATTGACTGAAATCAAAATTGGGTTACAAACACTTAATGGATGACTGAGAAATCCTGACAACCACCCTGGTTGGCGAGAAACTTATTGCATTACTGTACCATAGTAGCAGATGTTTGCAATAGTACTTGTTCCACCACCCTTCTTAATGAGGAGGAATGGTCCTGAGGGAGAAGCAAAAAGCCATCTTATTTTAAGGATTGAAAAGTGTTTGTCTGAACAAATTAATAGAAGATAGAACAGACACTGAGAGCTCTAAATAGGACAACCTGTAGGGACAAATTAGTTTGACTATACCTTTCACTAAGCTTAAAAAATAGAGCTGCCAAAACAACATAATAATATGAATTAATGTATCTAGTGATGTTGTGGCAGTTTCATCCTAAATCAATAGTAACTTAATATCAAGTCAACATAAATCTGGCTGTTTTACTTAAATGTGTTTCATAACTACCTTCTTGTAATGAAGGATGCTTCTATGTTACGCTTCACAGGGCACAAAGGGATGTATTTGCATTGCACTTTCCTCATTCCACCTCACCTCCTACACAGTCATCTGATTGATGACTTCTACCAGTTCCAGGTGATACCCAGTCCAGGAACATGCTTGAACACTGAAGGGAAAATCATACCTTAAGATAACAGTAACATTCTGTTACAGTTTTTTCCAGGAAGGAAAAGAATGAAATAATAATAATTAAAAAAAAAAATTTAAAACCCCTAAAACAACCTAAAAGCATTCTGCACCCCCTAAATGAGTCCAATATCATATTTTCTAATGAGAAATTACAACAAAGTTGTTTGAACAAAGTGCTGCTGGCTGCATTATATACCACAGTACCTGCTTGTAATATCTGTATGCTAGTTAGAACTATATCTTGGTTGCTGGGGGGGAGGTCCTTTAGCAGTGGGTGGGCTCTGCCCACCCAATTCCTGGTTCCCAATAGAACTATATCCTGGTGTAATTTAAACCAATGGTCTTGGTTTCACATTTCATTATTTCTTCCCTTGTTAGCAATGTTCTTACCAATACTTCCCATTAGTTTATGAGGGCCGATTAGGAAGCAGATTTATAATTGTATTTTGTCCTCCACTTTGATTTCTCATTATCTTGTAAAGTCTTTCAGTTACATGGATGTTTTAAAATATGTTTTTTAAAGAATATCTATCTTTCTTAATTTAAACTGTACAGCAGCAGCAAAAGTACATAATAAAAGTATAACATTAAAAATAGACAAAATAATTTTAACAGACTCCAAAATCTATTTCCCCTTCCTAGACAGTACCTGTTGGATGATGCTCCCCAAACTCTATAAAAGGTGAAGGCAGACAGATCCTCATAGACTCAATACTTTGAGCAGTCCAATGTGGGACTTCCCCATTTTCTCCAAAGTCAAAGTATCTTATTGGAGCTGGTCATAATTTTTTTCAACAAGCCATTTTTTTACTGAAAATTGTCAATTTGTTCAAACTGAACATTTTTGGAGGAATCAGTTTGATTAGTTTCTTGACTCAAAAAAACTTTGAAAATAAGTTTTGAAATTTTCATTTTTTTCCAGTTCAAAATGTCTTTTCATTTCAAATTTAAGATAAATTATGTTACATTAAAAAAAAAAAGGTTGAACTCAAAATGAAATGTCTTCATTGACCTGACCCAAAATTTTATATTTTGGATTCTTGATTTGTGAAAACTATTGAGATTTCTACTTTCCTTCCCCTCCCCGATTTGAGATGAGAAAAAGTTCCAAAATCTTGAAAATTTTCACAGAACTGGAAAACTTTCCCGTGCACTTCTAATTCATAAACAAGTTTCTCCAAGAATAAAAATCCATCAAGGACACAAATTCATTCTTTTACTAGCAAAATAGTTTCCTTCCTCCAGTAATGGAAAATACAATGCCTAGCTCCTGATAAAGTAATTCCAATATATTTGATTTTATATATCTCCTCTCCAACCTGGGAAATATAGTTTATAATGGAAACTTACAGGTGAAAAAAACCTTCTACATCCACAACGTCTTTACAGTGTTCAGGACATGGCAACACAGAAAGTTTTGAATAACCCAGCAATTGCACACAATATGCACATTAAGGTTCCAATCTGGCGAAACACTTTAGCATGTATTTAATTTTGAGGATGTGAGCAGTCTCTTTGAAGTCATGTTCAGCAAGGCAGAACAGAGAAGAGAATTTTCCTTGAAGTCTGCACCACTGACTAGAACTGAAGCACTCCAGGCAAATATGATACACGTCCCAACAACAATAAGCAGGTAGGCCCTTCAGCTGCATGGAGTACTTTAGCTCTTGAGGGGTATTTTAACTTTAGTACAGTTTAAGGGCAACACATCACTCAAAGTCCATATTCCGGTCAACTTGATCTAATCTCAGCACTTTAGGCTCATGGATGCTGATATGTCAAAAAAAAAAAAGAATCTTTTGGCTCAAGGTGCTCATCAGCCATCTGGAACTGCTTCCCCAATCTCATTCATTATGTAAATGAGATGTAGTATTTGTTATGTTTCATCTACTGATATTAATACATTAATGTGGATGTTACAGCTTGAGCCCTTGAGAAGAAATTGGCTTCACATCACTCAGTGGCTTGAGATCACACTCCATTACTTTTAAAGGCTCTGTGGCATTTAAGGTCACTTAATCATTAATAGAGCAGATTTTGGTGATGCAGTAAGATGGTGACGTTTTCCCCCTCAGACAAATTATGCTATTTCATGCAATTGCATATTACATTTGTTCTGTGCAACTAACTTTTTATTTTACCCTCATACCTTTTTACAGTTTGGAGAGTAGAATATCTGGTAAGTTCTTTTTCTCAACCGAAACTCTAACCGGCAGAAAGCAATTGAAGATATGTATTTTAAAACTTCCTTGCTGTTAAAATAAAATAAAATAGAGAGATTTAGACTCTACTTGAAAAACATATGTTCTGTGTCTGATTATTATATTTTTGCCATATTGCCTGTGAGAAACTATATAGATGGCTCCGTTCTGCTATCTCCCACTCCTACAAATAATCCTTATACATGAGTGAACTCACTGAAGTCAATAGGAATACATGGGTGATATACCGGTGAATAAGGATTATGGGCTTGCTCCTGTAAAGTGATCCTTGAAAGTGTTAAGCAGCCAGCATTCCCACAAAGATCAGTCAGGAGCTGTAAGGTGCTGAGAACATTGTAGGACTGAGCCCTACTGGAATACGGACTTCAGGATCCAACTCTGAAGCAGTGCATGCAATCCAAATCAAGTTCTATTCATGTTTTCTATTCAGGCTCACTAGATCACAGTATTTTAACCTGCCCGTTTTGTATTCTTAAATATCTATAAAGCAAAACAATAAAGAGAATAAATAAAGAAAATAAAGCCTTGCATTTTGACAGACAATTTAAATACAATTTTTCTACATTAATAAATAAATAAAAATAAATAACTGCTAGCCAATTTAGGGACTGTCAGTGAGCTTTATGTGTTCACTTATGCAATGCAATAGCTTAAACTAAAGTATAACCAACTGCTTTTTGTCAGTTATATGCCTAGTTAATATTGATCTAGGTATATTATACACACACCTGTATATGCTGAGGTAGGTATAAATACTGTGCACAAGGCAAACATGGAACTTTACATCTTCAAAGTACAGCTATCGGGATCTGGTCCTGCAAACCTTTACTCACTTATCCATAGGCAGGACAGAATTATTTTTGTTTGTTTGTTTTTATCATTTCAATGGATACTACATTTATTTTTTAAACATTTTTTCACATTTTTATCAATTTAAATTTTCACAATTGTGAAAATGATGGGTTTTAAGCTTTCTGTATCAAATTTTTACAGTTGCAGAAAATTACGAGGGGGTCAGACAATAAGGCAGTAGATGCTGAGATTCAAGAAATTAAAGCTTTACAGCTGTGAACACACAAACTGTCAACATCACATGTCGAAATATACAAAGTAAATATTCTTAAAATCAAACTCTAGTTCGGTGTTTCTCAAACTGGAGTCGCCGCTTGCGTAGGGAGAGCCCCTGGCAGGGCAGGCCAGGCCGGTTTGTTTACCTGCCCCATATGAAGTTCCGGCCGATCACGGCTCCCACTGGCCGTGGTTCACCGCTGCAGGCCAATGGGGGCTGCTGGAAGCAGCGGCCAGTATGTCCCTCGGCCTGCGCTGTTTCCAGCAGCTCCTATTGGGCTGGAGCAGCGAACCGCGGCCAGTGGGAGTCACGATCGGCCAGACCTGCGGATGGGGCAGGTAAACAAACCAGCCCGGCCCGCCAAGGGCTCTCCTTACACAAGCGGTGACCGCAGTCTGAGAAATACTGCTCTAGTTCTCAAGCAGGATTTTTCTTACTTTTCCTATTTGTAAATTTCAACTATCATCAATGGAAATGTTGTTTCACCTGTTTGTGGGTTTATGATGAAATGGACTTTTACCGACATTTACCAGCAAAAATCTAATCCTTCTAAGCCTACTTATTCATGACATGAACAGGGTTACTTGTGTGATAAAGGTTGTCAAAACTGGGATAGCGCAACCACTTAACTGAAAATGGGAGACATTGTAAAACAGATTATTTTGATTAAAGTTTGTTAACATTAAATAAAGAACATAAGGAAGGACCAATTTAGTAACAGCTCATGGAATGGTTTGGAATTGTGACTGGACAAACAGGGTCAGTGGGAACCTGACTGAGCCCATCATATTTTAAACATAAGTAACTGATATATAATATGTGCACTTAGGTATTATGACATTTATAAAAAAAATATTCTCCCTCTTTCCTTCCATTCCTTCACTTTTTGCTATATGATATATTTTCCATTTTGAAACAAACCAAAATGTCTTACTGTAAGGTGGAATGGACTTGTTTCCAAAAAAAATATTTTTTGCCCTTGAGAACATATATTCATTTAAATAAATAATAAAATACATCATTTGTAGGTGTCACTTTCATTGTTAAGACAGATACCTAGAAGCAGATTCTGAGATCAGTGGTCTCTTTTGACATCCTGTAGGAATAATTTATTGCTGTCAGTATCATAGGATATCAGGGTTGGAAGGGACCTCAGGAAGTCATCTAGTCCAACCCCCTGCTCAAAGCAGGACCACTCCCCAGTTTTTGCCTCAGATCCCTAAATGGCCCCCTCAAGGATTAAACTTACAAGCCCCGGTTTAGCAGGTCAATGTGCAAACCACTGAGATATCCCTCCCACCTGTAAAATATGTACAAAGATACAGGAAAATTAGTGTATCTCAGGGTAGTTGTTTTAACATGGACTGGTGTTGAGTTCATCTATCTTCTCTTGATTGTGCTATTATTCACATCTGTCTTTTTTACATTAGTATTTGGTGTGGCAGCAAAGGTACCTTAAGTGAGCAGCATTAATTGCTTTCTGGCAAAAATGGCTTTTATATTGTCACAGCACTGGCTTTTTGTTCTTTTGTTGCCTATCTGCTTTTTGGTTTATTGTTGCTCACTGTGTTAGTTTGATTCCTTCTGAGCTCAATCACAAATTTGATATTTAGGTCATGGCCATACTAACAAATTCATTTATATTCTTTACTCAGCATATGCTATTCAGAGTTTATCTAAATGGCAGTATATGATATCCACACTGGCTATCATCAGTAGTATCTAATTACAATAAAAGGAAACATACAGTTTTCCTCCCACAAGGGTTTCAAACATTTGGCCAAATTCCACTCTTCCAGTGGTTTCAACGGGCTTTGCATCAGTCCCTGAATTACAACTATGGAAGTACATTGACTTCAAACAGACCAGTACATATGTACTTTAGAGCAGAACTGGGTTCAGAAGGTTGAAAGTGGAAAAAACACTACTGTACTTTATTTGTGCTGTTTCTTATGTTGTTGGTTTTTTTAAAATTTATTTTATTTGTGCTAAATGTTAGGTCTTAAAAAGCCCCTGCACCCATTAACAATTTAATTAGAATTATAAAGAAATTGGGTTATTATGCCTCTGACTTCCGTCATCACAAAAGTTTACCACAGTATATATTAAAGAATAATAAAAAGTGCAGACCAGTTTAAATAGATACTTCATAGTTGCTGGATGAGTCCCTCTTACATACTTAGGTGTAAACAGAATGAGAATATAGTAAAGTATATTCTCACAATGGGAAATAAACTGAATATTACAGCCACTTGGTTTCAAAATAGGCTAATCTGGTGAAAAATAAACCAGTCACTTTGAATGCCAACAGTAAGTGGAGCCTGCACACCAAGGTCAGGTGAATCTCAAAGAGTTCAAGCTTCCACAAACCTCACATACTGGGTTTGTTCACAAACAGAAAACAAATGTTCATTAAGGCAGGGTGAAGGCTATAAACTGAAAAAATGGCCTTTATGTAACCTGAAGTTTTAAAGGGAAAGGACACAGTAAAGATTGTGCAATATGAATTTTGAATTACCAGATTATGAGGGCAATTTTTTTCAAGGAATGCGGGGAAGGTGTGTGTGTGTGTGTATAAACATGTGCACGCATTTACCACAATTTAGCATGGAATTCTAGCAGCAGGGGGCAAATACTGACCCCCTACTTCAAAGCCAGGGAGGGGATATTGCACTGGAACAAGTGCTGTTCTACTGTAAAAGTAGGGGGTAGATTTGGAGGCTCTGCCAGGGCGTTTGCCTTGGACTGAAGAAACCTCTCTAAAATTGAAGTGAATCCATTTTGGAGGAGTGAGGTAAGAAAGATGCAACTGTTTCCACACCTGTCCAGCTACCTAAGCTACTCATATTGCCCTTAATGAGGTAAATGTAGGGCATGCAAATGCACACTTTTTAGTGTATTCAAATAGGTCTATATCCATTAAAAGCTTGGCCCTCACTATAGCTTTTTAATGAGGTTAATTTATAATTAATGCATTTTCAACTCTCTTCAGTTATTCTGTTGTCTGTGAAGAGTCATACACAGACCTTCCTCAGAAATCAGCCTGAAATCCTATTCAAAAGGGGGAAGTAACATTGCTTTGTTTCCCTCTGATCTTCTTCCAGTACACAAACTTTAAAGAGTTAAATTTGAAAGAATTGTGGAGCTGAGCAGCTGCGTTGGGAAAATGGCTTTGATTCTGTCTCCAGTGGCAAAGACCTTTCAAAATCATTTGCCCCCAAATCACTTAGGAGCTGGAATTCTTCTCACTTATAACAAATGCATTTTTTTTTAAAAAGGTGCTAAGGTCAAGAATTAATATGATGGCTTCATTAGCCACCACTTACAAATGAAATTGAAGTGGAATCCAAAATAAGGCATCTTTGTAAATAGCAACCTGTTTGTTTGCTCCTCCCCTCACTGGCACCGGCTGAAAGTGAGAATAAAACAGATGCAAGAGAAAGCATCATCCTCCCTACTGCAATAGTTCTGAAATATATCAATATTTCTTCTCTCACTGAGGCAGAAAAGAGAGTTGAGTGCATGGCTCTGTGCAGAAATCTCTGGCTTTCACACTGGTGCCTCAATACTTGTTGCTACATTTTGTAAAAACAAAACCATACATACGGCACAAGGGTGATGACAAACATCTGTGTTCTATACCTCTAATCAACAGGAGCATGCAGCCTAGCAATTTGGTTTTTCAGTGTCTGACTCATTGCTGCAGATGAACAACATGACAGCAAATACTTTCAGAACCACCATTAGAAAGAGGGCTGCGGACAACACCCCTGCTTAGAAAACACTTCCTTCTCCCTCTCCCTCTTTGCAAACAGCACTAAATTGAAGATTATTAGCAACATAAAAACCAGACAGGGAATTTCAAGCTGCTGACATTGTGGCATTGAATACACAGAGCTCAGCAGCAAGACGCCAGCAGCAATCTGAAACAACCTTCAGTAGACCCCCATCTAATAACTGCGGATTCAGAGCATCACTGGATGTGCAACCTCCCAAGGTTATTGAATAACAATCCTATTTCTGTTAATAGTAGATGTTCCTACTTGTCTTATAATTAGTCACTGTGGAGTTTTTATAAAGGTCATTGGGGTGAAATAGAATGCTGTGATTTGTTTTAAGAAAAAATAAAAAAGCAGAGGAAATTATCCTTCCACAATTCATTAGCGCTAGTCACAGTTACCTCCAGTTGTTTTTGTATACATTGCAGGCCTTTTATGTTCTGCATCCTATGAGTGATTGTTGTGCTGGGAGAGGCAGGGACCTGAACATCTGCAGCTCCCCTGAAGCCAGTGTATGCTGCTGCTTGAGCAACAATGGCCACCTAACTTAAACAGGGTCTAGTTTTTCCCCACAGTAGAAAACACTTGCATTCCCTGCTGTGGGTCAGTGAGCCTCTGCATAAGTCTGTGAATTGCAAATGGTTGGAAAGAGCATAGATCTATTTTAATCAATGGTGATTTTCTTTCTTTAAAAGTGGTAAGACTTTACACTGGCTGACTCATCAAAAGCATGTTCCATGCACTTCTGTGGTATAACATTGATACCATTTGTTTTACATTTTCTTTCTCTGAACAGGGGAAAAAACCCAGCTCCATTATCATAGACATTTTTTTATTTTTCCAGCTGATGAGCTGTGAGTCTGTCAATACACTGTGGTGCGTGAGTGTGTGCCTGTTTTAACACCCACAAGTAAATCTGCATCAGTAACACAGAAAGGCTCATTTTTATTATTGATATTCCAAGGACAAGTATACATATGACTGACCTGATTATTTTGTGAAGCTGGTTGCACAACTAGTATGGAGAGCCTATCTTGATGCCGTGGTACCTGAAAAAGCCTAGGCTGGGATTTGTTGCCTAACTGGATGGGAATTAAGGGTTGCAAGCAGCAGAGCTCTCCCATAATCCTAGAGGAGGCACACCTTTTTGGTTTAGATCCATGTATACCCATTGATCATGACTGCTATTGTACTTGTGCCCAACCACCAAAACATCCTCTGCATTCCCATGGTGCCCAGGGTCTATGGAAAGCCGGTCTGGTCCTTCACCTGCTTCTTGCCCTTTCACTGCCATGAAGGGAGTCATTGGATTTGGCCTATGATGCCATCAGAAGAAATGTTACACCCATAAGTTCCCACTCAAGGAGGCTTCTAAGATTGCCAGATAGGCCCATGTTTTCAGTGAAAATGGCAACAGCTAACCCTGCCTCAAATTTGTGAATATCTGTGAAAGTGTAGGATTTCACACACTCACAGAAGATGGTAGTTTAATTCACACAGCACTAACAATCATAGAATATCAGGGTTGGAAGGAACCTTGGAAGGATCATCTAGTCCAACCCCCTGCTCAAAGCAGGATAAATTCCCAGACAGTTTTTTTGTTTTTTTTAAACCCCCATTCCCTAAATGGCCCCCTCAAGGATTGAGCTCACAACCCTGAATTTAGCAGGCGAATGCTCAAACCACTGAGCTATCCCTCCTCCTCAATGAATGTACTTTATTGAATATGGCTAACCAGAAAGGACAGCAAGATTACATATTAGTGTATATAAATGTACTATCCATTGTCAACAAAATCCTTTGTCCTACACTCAAAGAAAATAATTTATTTGTATATACGGAAAACTCCCTTTCTTGGTTACACCTATTCCTACTAAACAAATAGATTTATTTTTCTTGAATGAGAAGACGCTGAAGACCACTGTTAACCAACATACCTTTGACATTTCTGTCCTGATTTCCTCCCTTTCTTTTTCTCTTATTACCGGTACTTAGACTTAGATTTTCACTTCAAACATTGCTACTTTGCATTCCTTTCAGTTTCAGCATGCTCAGCTATTATTCCTTCTATCGTGTTATCAGATGTTCTGTTGGTTGACAGTTATTACTGTGTGCTGATGGAAGATGAAGTCAGAATAATTACATGTGGCTATTCCATGCCTGGTATGCATATCACCATCCTAATCATGGTATTGTGCACTATTTTTCCCAGCCTCACTGTCTTGTTTTTGTAATCTGTCCCGAATCGGTGTGTGTGACATTCCAGTTTTTATCTTTTCCAGTTCAGAAATCATTTAAAAATAACTAGTCTCAGTGATATGTAACTCTTTAAACAAATGTTCTTCTCTAGGCAAATGACCTGTGCCATGTGAATCTGAAAGAATGTGAAAAAATATAAAAAAACTAGTTTTTTGATTTATTGTTTCATAAAGGGACACTGGGAAGATAAATCACATTTAAACAGGAAAAAAAGGCAATTACTAGTATGTACCAGTTTTTTAAAACTATATTTTAAAGCGCTAATTTCACGTTCACCCTTTCTAGTTTTTAATAGCTCTTCACATCTCACTTATTTTGGAAAATATTAGATTTTCTAGTCTTTCACTATCTGTTTAGGATTGTTTTCACTAAATTTCCCATGACCAGAATAATGTTATTGGTTCATAGTTTCTGATACTGCAGGGCAGAATTTAAATTTAAAAATGGGTACTGACAATGCCAAACGTTCAAAAAAAATCAGGAGACAGGTTCCCCCGAAATCACAAGATTGGCTGAAAAATGAAGTTTTTGAAAAAAATAATAGTTTAAAAATGGCTCCTGGTTTTGGAGCTTTTAGGATTCATATTTTCAAGCTATTTTCTGCAACCATGAGGGCTAGAAACGTCCTTGTTTTGAAATACAAACAGAGATAGTAACATCAACACATGACTCTAGGAGCTGGGGCTTTAAGAAAAACAAAAACAAACCTACACCAAATATTGTGAGGCTTAGGATAAAACTACAGGAGTTGGCAACACTGAAAAATTAATGAAATGTCATTGAAAACTTAAAAATTCTATTTATTAGATTTAGGGAAAAAATAGATTGTAAAATCAACAAAGGATGTTGACTGTCTTCAGTATTTGTGTAATCAAGTTTTGATCCAACTTCCACTGATATTAATAGAAAGACTCCTGTTGACTTCTGATGAAGTTGGATGGAACCCTAAATGTCTCCAGAAATTTAAATCTACAAAGATGAATATGTCCGATATTAGTATATCCCCTAATGTCTCTTAACCAAACACACACAGACACTCACTACACATACACAGAACAACATAAATGCCACCTTTTATTTTTTGTGATCATATCAGATCTCAAATCTAATTAGACTTGGGCTTAGACAGTAGTTGGATGGGAGCCTGCCATACGGTAAGTGATACAATTACTTCTCAGACATGACTAAACCAATACCTCAGTGCTGTGCTACAGATTGCTGTCATTAAAAATCCCATTCCACTTTTTGCCAAGCCAACATTCTAGCCAAGTTCAGTTTGAGTAAATGCATTCTGCCTACCAAAATGCACCCTGCAATTTTCTATGCTAAACCGACGATTAGTGTCATTGTGCATTGGTAAGCAGGAGATATGTTTTGACCTAGAGGTGATTGCATTTTAGCAATGGGTGACATGATCCCTATGCAGAGATTTTTATTTTTATTTTTTTTACTTATAAAGTGGTTTGGGATTAAAGGTGCTGCATGAATATACAATTATAATTAATGCATATCTGCATTTAAATAATGTAACAGTCTGACAAATATACAAAAGCAAGAAAATGTAGACTGAAGGTTTGTCTAGTCACAAAACTCTTATATAAAATACATAGTGTATGGTTAACTCCCTTACCATAAGAGATACTTAGTAATCAAAAATCCTCAGTAACTGCAAAAACAGGGTAAAGGAAAAAACTTTGAATTTTCTTTTGTGGTTATTTCAAACCAATTTCCTGTTCCCCCCCAACATCTTCCATCCCCTCACCCCCATTACTACTGAATATAAAACTTTAAAAGAAATGGACTAACACGAGATAGATAAGTGATTTCCTTTTAAATAATAATCGTTGCATGCATGGACGCACACACACACACACAACATACACATCCCTATGG
Organism: Mauremys mutica; assembly: GCF_020497125.1. Classification (NCBI taxonomy): domain Eukaryota; kingdom Metazoa; phylum Chordata; order Testudines; family Geoemydidae; genus Mauremys; species Mauremys mutica. Next base: position 34,717,099 of record NC_059075.1, read on the forward strand.
AAAGGACTCCTAGATAACTGTCTCTTTGAAAATGTGACACCTAAGAGAACAATCTCTAGCTCTTCAAAGCAAGAATCAAGCAAAGAAAAGACTTACATTATTTATTTTATTGTGCCAGTGGGGCTTTTTAGTCTAGCCTCTAGACCTGAATTTCAAGACCCATGCAGAGTGAGATTCTGCACCATTAGAGGCATCTTCTTTCTGCTGAGAAGTTCAACTAATTTTCTTCCTCACCTACCTAAGTAAAAACTGTATGTAATGAGTAGAGGTATAAAATGCAAATATGATTAGACTCTGAATTTCTTATGTGCTCTTTTCCCTTTAGTTATTACCTCTTAAATGGGCAAGGAACGCCTCATTGCCTGAGTCATTTAAAACCATAGACTCAAAGCTTTGAAAAAAAGTCTATTGGTAGGAGCAATCTAGCATTGCCTGGAAGAGGGGCAAGATGAGCTAGTTTGTTTCTCCCTGCTCCAAACTATAATTGCTCTAATGCTATCATTAGTTTGTTTGTTCAGTCAACTTTATCTTTTACAGAAAGTCCCAGTGAAAACTTTTGTTTTGTCCACTATTGTCATTAAACATTTATATTATGGTAGCACTTACAGGCCTCAGCCATTTTTCTAGGCACTGCACAGTCAGTAAACAGCACTCTCTTCCCCAAAGTTGTTTACAGTACATATGAAGAGGGAGAAAAATGTACAGAACATTAGAATAACTTTCTTTGTAGCCTTATCCTTCATTACATTGGCTACAATAGGGAAATCATTGTCTGCTATTTTGTTACTCCCATATGACACTTTACACATGTTCTTTCATATTCAGTTTGGAAAACTGACCACGGCTTATACATGCTCAAACCTACATGATATTGAGCACTGTTGCCCTAAGTCAGTTAAGTACTTAAGCACATACTTAACTCTGAGAATATGAGCAGTTCCATGGATTCAGTGACAGATTATTTCAATGGGACTATTCACGTGCTTAAAGTTAAGCATGTGGTTTAAGTGATTTGCTGAATGGAGATGAGAGTGCGTAGAAGCCTTCAAACTGAGCCCTGAGTTAGGGGTCAGAGTGTTAGTTTAAAGACAAACATTTTTGCTATTTAAAATGCATTGTACATATGTCGTTTTCTTGACTAAGTTTTGGCTTGGAAGTTAATATGCTACTATTTAATCCTTCATGTAGCTGTAAGGTGCAAGTGCTTGGTTTTATTAAATACAAGAATCAGAAAGCACTACAGTTCTTTGCTTGCTGTGGAATTTGTCACTTAAGAAGTGTATATTTTGACAGCCATTTGCTGAATATCTTTGGCCCATTCCTCACTGGCTAATTGTGGGAAAGCATGAGAGGACAAAAGAATAAAGAAACAACATTTTTTCTCATTCCCCTGTCATTTTAATTAACCGTGCCCTCAAAGTTTTAACAATAGAGATAAAGTTATGCTGTAAAACAGCATCTTTAAAACAGTTCAGCAGCTACTGGAGTCTGCAGATTTTAGAGTTCTTCTGCAAAGTGAAGCATTGTAGGAGCTTCTCTATTAGACACTTAACTGCTTATAACAAGTCTGCTACGGAACCATTTCAGTCCCTAATGACTGTAACATGGAAACAGCTTGTATTTGACAATACAGTACTTATGCGATGTGAAGACTGGAATGCACCTTACTGTAGTGACACTTTTACTAGAGTGATTTATTGTGCTTTAATTGTACATTTGCTGGGAGTTTGCTCCCATTACAGGTGATGGTTGAGACAATCGTAACCCAGAGGCAGTCCATGCATTTTGCTGCTCTTTACCTGCTTCATTTCTTAGCAGAGAATTTGTCCACTTGCCCCTTAACCCCAAGGCCTGAGTGCTGTGTTTCAGGAGAGTTGAAAATGTATTTGAAGAATTAGATTGCATTAGATATGGAGGGACGATTCATCCTCATTTATGCCAAGATATTTTTGCACCACTCTAGCAGTGCAAAGAGACAGTAAAGTGGACATAAACTACAATTTTACCCACTTTATATTTTTAGAAGAGTGGCAGGGGGCCTTTCTAGAAATGAAGATTAGACCCTGAAGATTCTAAACTCCACCACCCTCAAGAATCAATTTTTGAAGTCCAAAGTCCATTTAATATTGTCTATTTAAACAGGGGACTGGGACAAGGGCACTGAATCGCAACTGCTGCATGCACAATCACACATGCATATACATGCCTTTCAAACAGCCAGTTCCTAGCAGAGAGATCTAAAATGGCCTGAAAAAAAGGGGCAAGCATGGAACGTATTGGAAGTGTCCGCTGGGAGTGGTGGGGTTAAGACTTTGTTTGCACCAGGCCTCTCTTCACCATGCTGCCATCAAACAGAGTGTCCGCAGCCAGTGAAGGGACTTAGTGCATAGGAAGATTGGATTGAAGAAAAGAAAAAAATAGGCTTTGAAGGAGAGGGAAAATACTGCAGTAACAACTTTATGGTGCTTCAGTTAGTATTTTATCCAAACTAACTCATCCACCCTAATACTTACTCCATCTCTCAATTTATGCAATGCACCTGTCATGGTTTTGGGTGATCCAAGGGGAACAAGCCTCTGAGTTTCAAACTAAAACTAAACTATCTTTTAGACTGTATTGTAAATTTCAGTAGCTTTTTGCCATCAAAGCACATTGTCCGATTTTCTCAAACTCTTTTGGACAAGGCTAATATAAATCCAAAATATAAGAGGAGGGGATAGGGACAATTCTAAACTTTATGAGTTTCATGAAACCTGTGAGATGTTTGAAATGCTTCTGAGCGTCATAAAATGTTTTTGTGCACATCTTCCTGGACGTCATTGTTCCAGAGTAGGGGGACTATCTACCTAGGGGACGTTGTAGCCCTAAAATGAAAGTTAAAATTATCCACAGTAAAAGACATAAGACAGCAACAACAAAATAGGGCTGATCAGAAAACAAAAAGTTTCCACGTTTCAGTCCACCTCAGGTTGAAACCAAGACCTTTTGAATTTTTGCAAAAACAGAGAGCTCAATCTACCTCACAATAACAAATAGCCTGACTCAGAATAGAGACCTTAACCTTGGTTTCCCACATCCCAGATGAGTGCCAGTCTTAAAATTTGGTCTCGTTCTTTATCCTAATGAATATTTAATTATGTATATACACTGGAACAGCTCCAACTGGAGAGCTTGAGAAATGTAGCCCAGCAAGTGCCCTAACCGCCAGACTATTAGCTATTCTTGGGTCTTGCTCTAGTTCTGACCAGAAATTACATCCTGGATATTAGAAACCTTCCCAACAAGAGATTCATCAAAGCATTTCAGTTTTGACAAATCAGCATTTTCTGACCAAAAAAACCCCACTATGTTGAAAAATTCCCAACTAGCTCTACAATAAGCCCGGTGGGGTCCAAGACTACTGAATCACTCAGTAGCCAAGTTGCCTAACTGCAGTGGGAATTCAGCCTCTGTAATGAATTGGCCCTTCTGTACTTATAAGGAAAATTCATCACAGGCAGAGGGAATTTACCACAAAGTCTTTAGAGGACACAGGAGCAAATCAGCCTTCCAACTATCATTCAGCTTCGAAGCAGAGTGCAAAAAATGTTTTTTGTTCAAGTTGTTTTCTGGGGTTTACAGAACGAGTCCCCCTACCCCCCCAGCAACTGCATCTTTTCTAGAAGTCCATGCCAGGAGTATGAGGTTTTCCAGTGTTTGTTGGGGCCAGGAGACGAAAGGTCTATTTTTCATATCAAATGAGCCTTTTTAATTTTTTTTCAAACCATTTATATCATCAGATATAAAATGAAATGTAGCTTTGGGTTTTTTCCCTCCCCAAACCCTTTCCTTGTCTGTGCCCTCTTTCCATTCAGTGAGGTATGTAGTACTCTGAATGATACTGTAATCCCTCCTGGCAATAGAACAGAAACATGGTTTCCATTACGGTTTATTACTTTTTTTCCTTTTCTTTTTTTTAATCAAGCATGTGAAGCTCAAGAGAATCAGGCCTCCGTTAGAAACTGTAGACAAGACGTATTGTGGGCCTAGTTCTCCCATATTGCTATATGGATTCAGTCCATGTATTAGATCCTGGTGCATAGTGAAAATAAAATAAAGTACACGATGTGCCCATTTAATACTCTGACAATAGATTATTTTTGTTTCACTGGTGGGTATCTAAAAATCTGTTTCCTGTAGGAATGTGCATGCAGCACATTTGGAAATGTTCTAAGCAGCAAACACCATTTCTGTAGATTAGCAATAGGTGCCACTTTTTATAAACAGATTTTGAATCTATTTAATCCTGAACTCATCTAGAGCAGTCACTTTTCAAAAAGTGAGAGATATTGTCATTTAGAGCTGGGGAATAGAATTTGAGACTCCTAGATTCTATTCATAGATCTATCACTGACTTAGTAGTGTGTGACCATGGAGAAAAGTTATTAACCTCACTATTTTCCTCAATCAGTCCATCTGTAAAATAGGTAGAATAATATTTATCTACTTCCCAGGATAGTGGGTAAGATTAATAAACTGAAATTTGTAAAGTGGCTTATGACCCTGGGTGAAAGGCAATATGTATTTGAAAAAGTATTATATATAATATGTTACCAGACGTTAGAAAAAATGTTAAATTTGTCTTAAACTATTTAGCATACCACTGAGCTCTCTGCGCAGCAAATGTTGGACTGCAATTCATTATTAAAGAAGAATGGAGAAGTCTCATAAAACACCTTTAAGGGCCAAATTCTACTTTCAGAGATACAGCCAACGGGAGTTGTACACAAATGCCAGGAGACAAAATTTGCCCATATTTCAACAACTACCATTTTTAGGTTGGCTGGTTCATAAGTGCATATTCTTAGATTTCAAGGGCATTAGGGACCATTTTGATCATCTAGTCCAGGGGTCGGCAACCGGTGGCTCGCGGCTCGCCAGGGTAAGCACCCTGGCGGGCCGGCCCGGTTTGTTTATCTGCCGCGTCAGCAAGTTCGGCCGATCGCGGCTCCCACTGGCCGCGGTTCGCGGTCCCAGGCCAATGCGGGAGGCAGGAAGCCGCGGCCAGAACATCCCTCGGCTCGCGCCGCTTCCTGCCTCCCGCATTGGCCTAGGACCGCGAACCGCGGCCAGTGGGAGCCGCGATCGGCCGAACTTGCCGACGCGGCAGATAAACAAACTGGGCCGGCCCGCCAGGGTGCTTACCCTGGCGAGCCGCGAGCCACCGGTTGCCGACCCCTGATCTAGTCTGTCCTCCTGTATAACACAGCCCATAGATATGTCCCAGAAATAATTTGTAGAGCAGATTTTTTTTAGAAAAAACGAAAACACATTCCATTTTGATTTAAAAATTGTCTGTGATGGAAAATCCACTACAACCCTTGGTAAATTCTTCCAATGGCTAATTAATTTCACAGTTAAAAATGTATACCTTATGGCAACCATGCCCTTGCTGTGGGGGACCTATGGGATTCAGCTCAATCCTTTGACTTCTGATTCAATTTATTCCTCCTCATTTGAAAAGCAAAGAAAGAATGCTCAAGAATGGCATCTTAAAAATGCTGAGCATTGGCTTAACTCTGCTTTCATTGAAGTCAATGAGAAACTTCCATTGTCTTCTACAAGACCACAGATCAATGCTGAGCACCTTTAAAGAAATCAAACCTCAACCATTAGTTTAAAAGGTGTTTTTATTTTGTCTACTGATGGCCTTACATTGTATTCAATACCTAGCCCTCCTCCCCCATTCCTTTACACCTTTATTTGATAATGGGCCCACTTGTTTGTATCCATTTTAATTTTAAGAGGGCATTATTTTGTACGATGCTATTTTGTATTTTGTACAGTCTCTTTGGCAAGGCTGAGAAGCTTTATAAAATAAATTAACAATTATATTGCTCTACTTTTGTTTACTGTGAGATTGTTAAACACTAGAACTAATCCCAATGGTTTTACTGTTTTGTTTTAAGAGACATTTTTTGTCATTTGTTTTTTGGATAATATCTTTGTTTTTTTGTACTTTGTTCCTTTTGTAATCTTCATAGTCAATAACCAGTTAGTTATCAGTTGTTGCCAGCATACAGTAATTCACCAAGTAGGGTCACAACTCTGGCATCTCCATTCGGAAAAGGTGAATATTAATAGCCTCTCCAAGTCCCCTTATATGTTGTGTGTGCATTCAACTACCTTTTTAGTTATAAGAATAATGTATGTACTTTTTTCAAACCTTTGTTGTTCTAATAAAAAAAAAGAGGTCAATGGGTACTTCGCCCAATTAAGGACCTGGTAAGGACCTCATTAGGCCTACGCTTTGTACAATAGTCATTTAAATGAGAGTTGTGTGGAGAAATCTCCTTGTTGGCTTTGAAAATTTGCGTCTAAATTCTCAACCGTCTTGGGTTATTCTTCAGTCTCTAATTAGCTTGAAAGGATCACCACTCCAGCATCTCCCTTAATGTTCTCTAACAGGAAGAAACATCAGAAGAGTTTGACTGCAGTGTTACACTAAGACCTACACATAAATTACCAAAAAGTAGAAGAGATCAGATAGCTCACTAATGATTTTTTTCCAGGTGCTATGACTGCTGCAAGAGTGTGTGTGTGTGTGTCTGTGTGTATATATATGGGGAAGGAGGGAGGGGGAGGTGTGGAAAAGAGCATTCATGTATTCCCTCTTTTGTGTTACATTTTGTAATACATATTTGAAATTAAAATGGGGGAATAAAAAAAAAAGACAGCATGCACGTAATCTATGAACTACAGTAGTGGGATAAAATATTTTATCCACAGGGGGACAGAGAAGGGGAAGAGAACAACTTATCTAAGTAAAAGAAGTAATTATTCAATAAGAAATTATATCAATTGTCGAATGTCATTTTTTTTAATCTATGATTTACTGACTACCAGAAGCTTAGGGAAAAACAAAACAAAATAAAGTAAACCTAAAAAAAGCTTTTGTGTGGTCCCTGGCATGAAAAAAAAATCTGGAGCAAATTAGAGTTGATATATACAGTAGGATCTGAGGTTTGTCTGACATATATGGAATTCTAAATTAATATGGAGAACTGCTGAAGCTGTCAGACTACAGAAGCAGAAGTAGAAAATTAGGTGAGGAAAAAAGTGTGCGTGTCTAATGTGAAACTCAAGTTGCATTAAACTATTTGGACCACCACTTTGTTCACCAAATATTTAAAAGTTAGAATATTAAGCTTTGTCTGTCTGTACGGTAATGTTTTCTTCTCTCATCGACTATTTATTTAAATGTCTCTGCGTTAATGAGGAAATTTAGGACTGCACCTTGGAGTATCAGATTAGCTAGCCTTTGGAGGGGATGGATTTTTGCAGTTTGTTTCTGTTGTAAAATGATTGTGTTATTCCATTTGACTTTTTAAAAAATGGACATTTTAAGAGTATGGGCCTTTTCAATGCTTTGAACTGTCCAAGAGAGATTCAGATGGTTTGAATCAATGTGACAAATACAGGGGGAAAATAACTTAAAGGGCCAAATTCTGCTCTCAGCTACACTAGTATAAATCCAGACTGGTATCAGAAAATCTGAGAATGGAATCGGAATCATCGGATTTTTAATCTGATCATATACTAATGTCTTCCATTTTACTCCTTTCTAAACTGCTTAACTAGGGCCAGCTCCTCAGCTGATGTAAATTGGCATAGGTATCTATATCTGTTTGTCTAGACAGCAGTTTATACGGCTCAGTCTAGAATCTGAGCACCTCACAAAGTTGAATAGATTTTATTGTCACAGCAAATCTGTGTGGTAAGTGTCTATTACTTCCATTTTACAGACGGGGAAATGAGTCACAGGGTAGATTAAGTGATTTGCCTGAGTTCACACATGAAATCTGTCCCTGAGCCCATTTAAATTAATCCAGGTCTCCCTGAGCCATTGTGCAATGATTTATCCACCAGACAGACTATCCTTCCTACCCCAACTCCAAACCAAACTTACATCATCTGAAGGTCTGATCCCCATGGTACATCTTTTTGAAAAATACGATTCTCCATGTAGAAACTCCTGTTTACTGTATGTTCACTCATAGCCTTATTACGTGATTAGTCTTACTCCTACTCTACCAGCAGTACAATCTACACCTTTTTGCAATTAAAACTGTTGCCGTTTACCTTGCAAAATGACGGAGTCTCTTATTTGATCATCAGGTATTGGCTACTGCCAGAAACAATGAGAGTGGACCCAGCTGACAATGCTGGGGTGAAGAATGGTAAATTCACCATGTTTTATTTTTCTTACTAATGCAACAGCCACAAAGACAGTGGTCACAAACATGAGGCCTACAGATCTGCAGTTCATCTGCAGAGTAAAAGAAGCCAGAGGATTTTTCTAGCATGTTAAAGGATGCCAAAAGAAGCAATGTTGACAAGGCTATCTAGTGCAATGCTATCCGCAATGACTTAAAAGTGTGAGTACCAACCTCAGAGCAAACTGTTAGGAACAGGGCATAGCTCACAACAAATTTGGAGTTTATCTACTTAGATTTCACCAACCAATCATCAAATGTAAACTCTTCAGGAACTGTAACAGTCCTAACATGGAGTCACAGACAGTCTCCTTGAGTACTCTGATCTATCTTGCCACCCAATGGGCATACCTTTATGATAGATGGGCCCTTACACCAAGAATCACAGCAATATTCAGGTTACATCCAGTCCCACAGGGCACCTTACCCCAGGTCAATTGCATCTTAGATCTCATACCAAAAGGCAAAGCTTATAGCTGATCCCACAATAAACTACCCAAAGATTTATTGAATAAGAAAAGGAAACCAGAAAGTTATTTACAAGGTTAAAGCACCTAAACGTAGATACATAAATAAGTTACAGTCTTAAGTTTCAAAAGCTAATAAAAGCCTCTGTAACCAGCAAGCTCTATGGGATGTCCACACTGCAATATAAGCCTGAGCTCAGGCTTGCGGCCCCTTCCCCCCGTATTTACACATAAATCACTCAGATTTAAGCTCAGACCTAGGATCTTAGGACCCTGCAGGGCCGGAGGGTTCAAAGACCTATTGCTTTGCAGTGTAGATGCAGTCCCCGAACTCAGGTCCTGGGAGTATGCCAAAAGTATCCTGCAATCCCATGGGCCAACTTCCTTTGTCTACTCTAGCCCCCAAATCACCAATCAACTCCATGGAAATGGAATTAGCCTCCGTGGGTGTAGGGCAGCAACCCAGTGAATCAGTGTTTAATCCTTCCATAGTCTTCTGACCACGGAGCTGCAAACACACCGTCAGAAAACCTTCTCTGTTTGCAACAGAGCCTGAACAGAAGCAGCCTTTTGCAAAGTGCACTGCTTCATGGTCATGGAGCACAGCCAGATTTTGGTCAATCTCTGGTGTGAGGCCAGCAAAACAGTGGATTTCAATAAGAATAACAGGAATGATCACACATACCAGAAAAAAGCAAAGAACTGGCACCATTGCAAATTTACTGGGCCAGTGAACAGTGCAAGGAGCAAATTAAGAAGCTCACGATTGAGTACAGGAAAACCAGCGATGAGAATGGCGCTTTGGGCAACTTGCCAACATCATGCCCTGTTTTACAAAGAGTTTGGCTGGGCACTGTACAGAGCCAATGGTGGTGCCTGATGGCCCGAGAATTGAGCATGGGGACTGATGGGAGCCAGCAGCAGACACTGAGTGACTTTCTTGCTGAACAGAGTGACTCTCCTGCTGAAACCAGTACTAGAGGCAGCTTTGGTGCAAGAACAGTAGTATCACATCTTGGGGCTGTACTCAGAGTAGGATGACCAGATGTCCTCATTTTATAGGGACGGTCCTGATATTTGGGGATTTTTCATATATAGGTGCCTATTACCCCCTCCCACACTCCGTCGCAAATTTTCATATTTGCTATCTGGTCACCCTAACTCAGAGGAGCTTTTTGATGCTCCCTGCTCTCCTCTCCCAGAAGAACAGCACACCACACAGCCTGCAGTAGATTCTGGAATAGGAGGGATTTCTTTTCTATGAAGCAATGCAAAAGTTCGTAGAAGCCCTGGCAAGCAGCTTATATCTGTCACCAATGGCTTGGTGCTCCCTCCCTGCTCCCACACCTCCCACCAAGTGGAGTTCAAAATGGTGACCAGGAAATGCAAACAGTAAAAATGCCTTGAAAATGAATTTGTGCTGGAAAGGCACAGATTTTTGCTAGGGCATTCCTCTTTCTTAAAAATAACCACCTTACATTTGCCATGCCTGTAAGTATGCCTGTCTGTAACCACTCAATGGGGTAACAAACCGCATGGAAACAGTGACATGAGGTGTGTGGGGGCGGGGAGGTGAAAATGTTTTACGCTTATAAATCTATTCCATTTTAGTTAAAGTTGGTCCATGCAGTCCACTGACTGTAATTTTGTCCAAAAATGTGCTGGGAGGTGGAGTGCGTGGGGGAAATAGAGAGAATGACTGTGGAATTCTCTGTGTTTGCATGCAGTCATAAATGGCTAATGCAGCTTCCTGTTGATTCCTTCATGAATTGTGACCCAATCCTACATACTGTTAGATGCAAACTTTTCCTGAAGCAGAAACTACAGGTAGGTAGTCACATTTCAGGGAAGGGCATATTTTCCAGGGCCACCTTGGTAGCTGATCAGCCCACTCCGCTCAGATGTGCTACATGGCTGGGTAGCCCAATGTAGTTTTGCAATTGGGCTCCATGAGCAGGTGGGCAGGGCAACTTTGCCCTGTACAGTGCTTCATATTGGTTCCCTCCACATGGATGCTTCCATCACCCTCCCCTGGTGCCAAGTGCATGGGAAACAGGGAAAGAAGGGAAAGGAGAACAGGGGCCCAGTGGATGTGCAGTGGTAAATCATGTAAAACAAGCCCCCTAACTTGTTTGCACTCATTAAAGTACTTCATTTTTTGTTTGTTTTTCAAAGACTCATGGGACTAGAAGAGACCTCGAGTCCAGTCCCCTGCACTCATGGCAGGACTAAGTGCTCTTAGAGTCTGTCTAACCTGCGGTTTACAAATCTCCAATGATGGAGCTTCCACAACCTCCCTCAGGGTGCTTATCCACCCTCACAGTTAGGAAGATTTTTTTCCCCTAATGTCCAATCTAAACCACCCTTCCTGCAATTTAAGCCCATTGCTTCTTGCCCTATCCTCAGAGGTTAATGAGAACATTTTTTTCTCACTCCTCCTTGTAACAATCTTCTATGTACTTGAAAACTATTATGTTCCCCCGCCCCCCTCAGTCTTCCCTTCTCCAGACTAAACAAACCCAATATTTTCACTCTCTCCTCATAGGTTATGTTTTCTTGGCCTTTAATCATTTTTGTTGTTCTTCTCTGGACTTTCTCCAGTTTGTCCACATCTTTCCTGAAATGCGTCTCCCAGAACTGGATACAATACTCCAGTTGAGGCCTAATCAGCACAGAGTAGAACAGAAGAATTATTTCTTGTGTCTTCCTTACAACACTCCCGCTAATACATCCCAGAATGATGTTTGCTTTTCTGCAACAGTGTTATACTGTTCACTCATATTTAGCTTATGATCCACTATGACAGGCAGCTCCTTTTCTGCAGCCTTCCTAGGCAATCATTTCCCATTTTGTATGTATGCAACTGATTTTTCCTTCCTAAGTAGAGTACTTTGCATTTGTCCTTATTGAATTTCATCCTATTTATTTCAGACCTTTTCTTGTAGTTTGCCCAGATCATTTTGAATTTTAATCCTATCCTCCAAAGCACTTGCAACCCCTTCCAGCTAGGTATCATCCACAAACTTTTTAAGTGTTTTGTCTATGCCATTATCTAAGTCAGGGATCGTCAACCTTTGACATGTGGCCCGTAAGGGAAATCCACTGGCGGGTCAGGGCGATTTGTTTACCTGCAGTGTCCGCAGGTTTGGCCAATCGCAGCTCCTACTGGTTCCAGGGCAATGGGGGCTGCAGGAAGCGGCACAGGCCAAGGGATTCCCGCAGCCCCCATTGGCCTAGAACAGTGAACCACAGCCAGTGGGAGCTGCGATCGGCCGAACCTATGGACGCTGCAGGTAAACAAACCATCCCGGACCACCAACAGATTTCCCTGGCGTGCCGTGTGCCAAAGGTTGCCAATCCCTGATCTAAATAATTGACGAAGATATTGAACAGAACCGGACCCAGAAATGATGCATATGAGACCCCACTTGTTATGCCATTCCAGCTTGACTGTGAACCACTGATAACTACTCTCTGGGTACAGTTTTCCAACCAGTTATGCATCCACTTTATAGAAGCTCAATCTAGGTTGTATTTCCCTAATTTGTTTATGAGAAGGTCAGGCGAGACAGTATCAAAAGACATACTAAGGTCAAGCTATACCACATCTACCACTTCCTCCCAATCCACAAGGCGTGTTACCCTGTCAAAGAAAGCTATTAGGTTCGTTTGATACAATTTGTTTTTGACAAATCCATGCTGACTGTTACTTATCTTATTATCTTCTAGGTGTTCACAAATTGTTACATTATTTGCTCCATTATCTTTCCAGATATTGAAGTTAAGCTGACTAGTCTGTGATTCCCTGGGCTGTCCTTGTTTCCCTTTTTATAGATGGCCACTTTCTTTGCCCTTTGCCAGTCCTCTGGAATCTCTCCTGTCTTCCATGACTTTTCAAAGATAAATCGCTAATGGCTCACATATCTGCTCAGTCAGTTCCTTGAGTATTCTAAGATGTTTTTCCATCAGACCCTGGTTACTTGAAGACATCTAACTTGTTTAAGTATCAGAGGGGTAGCCGTGTTAGACTGGATCTGTAAAAAGCAACAAAGAGTCCTGTGGCACCTTACAGACTAACAGACGTATTGGAGCATAAGCTTTTTTTTCCCACTGACATTCACTATGTTAGATGTACAATTTCTACTAGCCTTTTTAGTGACAACTGAACAAAAAAAGTCATTTAGCACTTCTGCCATTTCTAAATTTTCTGTTATTGTTTTTCTGCCGGTCATTGAGTAATGGGCCTACCCTATCCTTGGTCTCTCTCTTGCTTCTAATATATTTGTAGAATGTTTTCTTGCTATCTTTTATGTCTCTAGCTAGTTTGATCTCATTTTGTGCCTTGGCCTTTCTAATTTTCTTCCAACCCTACATGTGTATTTGTTTATATTCGTCCTAGGTGATTTGACCTAGTTTCCACTTTTTCTAGGACTCTTTTTTGAGTTTCAGATCATTGAAGATCTCCTGGTTAAGCCAGAGTGGTCTTTTGACATACTTCCTATCTTTTCTACACAGTGGGATAGTTTGCTTTTGTGTCCTTAATAATGACTCTTTGAAAAACAGCCAACTCTCTTGAACTATTGATCTTATCTACCATCTCCTGGAGTTTGCTAAAGTCTGCTAAACCTTTCTTTAAGGTTCTGTTACTGGTGTTTTAGTAATGGTAATTGGCCTGCTTGGCAAGGGGTTAATGTTGCACATTTCTAATACATATTTATAAATAAAACTGCATCACATCATACTATGTGTATGTAAAATAATAAAGATAAATATACAATAAGGGACAATTAGGAATTAGTATGAAAACAGTATTTCTCAATACAGTTAGCTACATCAATCCATACTTCAGTCACTGCCTTACCTCAATCCATACTGTGAATCAGCCTCCCACTTCCATTGGATAAGTGGTCATGTCATTCATAAGTACATTGCTTGGCAGTCAACGCCCTCATAACTCCCCAAACACTGAATTCCCCCCTCTCCCTGTCCATCAAACAACCCCATCCTCCCCCAACACATTCATAAAAGGTACTATTCTCCCTCTTCCATTGGACCATGCAGATCCATAAAGTGGGAGCACAAAGCATCCCTGACTTCTGTTGCCCAGATGCATCCAGCTCCAGCTATGGAAGGAGCACTTTCTGACTGAGGGTATCGATTCAACAGCCCCTTCCCATCAAGGGCCATTCGGGGGAAATGGCTCACCTCTGGCTTCAAAGTTTGTGAAGAGCACAACAAGCCACAGTAATGCGGACAGCATTGATGACACTAGAATTCAAATGGGTCTGTAAACACCACCAATGGGATTTCAATCTGCCAAAAGCACATTCCGTGACCATTCTATACCCCCTGCGAGTGTAAACAAGTTTTTTTTTGCCAAGGCCTCTAAAATCAGGATATGGTATCATAAGCCAAAGCAAAAGATGATATGCGGGGTCCCCCAGAATAACGGTGGGGACAGTAACTCCATTTATAACAATATTATTTGGTGGGAATAGTGTCCCAGTCTGTCCATGAATTGTAGACTCCCAATCAGTGAAAGAACCCAGGCTTCATGAACTTTTCCAGTGCAATTCGCCAATCACCATAGCATTCATAAATTGACCACTGCATAACAAGGACGTAGTGCCCTTTGGTTTATGTATTCATGCTCCTTGAGAAGGGCAAACAAATCCCATCTATGGCCCCAGCACAGTTTGGAACTCCATTCTCTCAAACCCAGCAGTTACTTCAGGAATATCTTTTAAGCCTCCCGCCTTGGGATAAACCACAAGCCTGATTACCCCCAGTTAAATTTCCAACAGCAAACTTGCTGGAAATGGGCCTGCAGTAGTTTGGGTTAGCCATCTTCTAGCCATCAGCCTGCTTTTGGACCAGCATGGATGCCTTCATGCACGTGTCTTTATGATGGCGGGTTGGGACAAACTGCTCAGAAAACTTCAGAAATGCAGCTTCCTTCATGAGAAAGTTCTAGACCCACTGCTGGTCATCCCAGGCCTGCATGATAATGTGGTCCCACCAGTCTGTGCTTGTGGCCCTGCTCCAGAAGTGCTGGTCTGCATAAGCGGCATCAGAAATTATACATAGTATCATGAGCAACAGCAGCCAGTTTGAGTCTGGCATGCGTACATCGTCTTCCTCTTTTTCTCCCTGCTCCATCAAAATGCCTCTGTAATGTTCACCAGTGTCTCATGGAAGCTCTGCCCATTTCCTGACACAGCAGTAAAAGCGCAAGCAAGAGGAGTTATTGAAAAGGCACCTCCTCCTCCTCCATGTTGCCAGCTTCAGGAGCTGGGAGCACACAGACCAAAATGACTGCTCAGAAGCATGTGTTGGTGGGCTGTTCAAACTTCCTCTAATGTGCAGGGTGGACAGTCAAGTTTTCCCCAAAGTGCAACATGTTCAAAGGGCTAGAACAGCTACATTTTGGAAGAGTATTCAGGAGTCTGGGATATGGTTGGTTTGACTCAGGTCTATGTGCTGTAGAATGGATGCCAGAGCCCCAGGTTCAAGCATGGGTTAGAAGATTCTTAATGTAGGATTAATTGGTGTAGATGCTCAAGCCCTGGGTTCTCTAATCAGAGAATTCACTAATCATGGGCTTACATGGCAGTGGAAACATACCACATATGCCCTGTAGGACTAACCCAGGCTAAGCAGCTGGTGATCTCTTGCTTATGCCTGGAAACACTTTGCTCCTCAGAATCAACACAGAATAGAGATACTAAGTTTCTTTTTATCCGCCTCCTGTCATGTGCTCTGAGCTGCACATTGAGCTGATGTGGAAAGTCCACTTGCATGAGTCATTTTCATGGGGAGGAGAGCAGAACAGCAAGTTTTTTGACCTCTTGTTGCCAGTACATAGGGAAATTCCATTCACAACATTCCACAACAGTCCATCTGATATCAATGGACCTTTCCTTTTGGGACGGGCATAACACCTTCTGTGGAAACTCAGTCCTTCATCCTAATTAATGCCTCTGTCCTGTCTGGTGATTTACATAGCCACAGAGGCTCACAATGCAACTGCTCAAATATTGCACTATAATATGGGATACAGATGTTATAAGCAAGATACCATTCATGCAGCAATTCACAAACATTCAATAAAGTCTAAACACTGAACACATTCTAATAATTCTAATATGTATTTTATCAAATACTAACACACAGGTGATCCAGACTGATTCCAGCTATGTGTTTGTCAGTGTTCAGTGAAGACATGGGGGTCTTAGCATGAGCTGACACCTGGTCTGCCAGCATCACAGTTAGTCTGACTAGTTGCCTGGCTAGTTGTGTAAAATTTAGGTTGTGTGTGAGAAGCTGCAGCATACTGTAAGGCTAGAAAATTCTTAAACTCTGTACCTAACCACAAGATATTAAGGAGGGTGGAGAGGGATCGGATTACATGTTTGAGAAGAAAAATAAAGTCCTAGAGATCATAAACTAAAAGTGTGTGGGAATCACAGACATGAAAGTCTTAAGGCAGAAACACAAAACCTACAATAAATTGATACAATCAGGGAAAAAATAAACTAAGTGCTTGAGTCAAATGGAAGTAAAGTGCTGAAATTGGAGCTGTGTGTGACAAAAGAAAGGATGAAGTAACTACATGTTACAGAGACATGGTTTATTCTCAAAAATGGTGAATATAGGGCTAAATGGGGGTCCCACCATTAAGAGAACACACACAAAAAAACCCTGAAAAAAGGAGAGAGAGTTTGATTCTAAAGGGTGCATGTATAAGTCAATGGGTAAAATGCTCCTTTTAGCAGAGCCTCAGCACTTTGCAGGACCAGGCTCTAAAGGAATAGCAAAGACCCACTTGCTACTGGATATAACGATTCAGTCAAGCTGGAAATGGTGGATTAGATAATAACAAGGCACCACCCAAGATACCCTTGATAGGGAAACTGCAATGAACAAGGGAAGGATGAACAATAAAAGAGAAATTATGTGCAGTTTTAAAGTCTTTGATATAAGATATGAGACATTGAATAGCAGAGAAAGGAATGTTGAATTGGGCCATTGACTGCTTCCTGAATCAAGGTATCAGTTACCCTCTGGCGAAGGGCCCTTGTCTTCATTTGCTCTTACCTGATCACAAATAAGCGAACTAGAAATACATAAGCTGCTGTGGCCTCAAGTGAAAGCTCAATGACCAAAATGTGATGTATTCTGCAAATGGGAAACCAGTATGATCAAACAAACAGAAGAAGCCTTGAGGCCTGATCCTGATCGGTTAAAATCAGTGGGAGTTTTGCCATATTCTTCAAATGGGAGCAGAATTGAGCTTGGAAAGGGGCTCTTTCCAAAAAGGACTGGAGTTAAAGAATAGAACTAGACAGCAGAGCTACGTAAAGTAATAGAAAGTGCCTTGGAGGAACAGCAATGGGCTTTTGTAAGTGTAAGTGTCCAGATCAAATCCAGATAGAGCAATTCCAATGCAAAACAAATAATAAAGCAACTTCCAAGACATCTTTTTAGGCCAAATCATTAAGTTAATTAGTTTAAAATAAAGAAAACAAGAAATGATGTAATGCACACAAGAATAAAGGGAATGCATAATCCATCGACAAAGGTTATAAAGGAGATGCTAAAAAACAGAAAAAAAGGATTGTAGGCACCTTTTACTAGTGGGGCCTCTGAATTTAATTGGGAATATTGCAGTTAGGAAGATCCGATGTGCTGCAATCCAGCCTTAGAGACTACAACTTCCATGATGCCTTAGGGAAAGAGCGAGAGATTTCCTCTTCCAGGGATTGCAGGCAGTGGGCTGCATTTTGGTTTACATCTGCCTCACGTGTTTACTGTCTGGTGGCTGGTTTTGGTAGCATATGCAAAATGATTGAGAGTTTCATCTCAGCTTCACTAACTAGGAAAGATGTTGTGGTCATATAGTCAGTGGACCATAGAGACCAAACTATCTTTTTCACTAGCAGAGATGTGGCCCTTCCTTACACAAGTTTATGAATGCACATTACTAGGGAAGTTTATAGTGCCACTAACTCTGCCATACTTGTTCTGAAAATCAGTCTGTTCATCAAAATAAAACTCAAAGACATTCAGACCATTACCAGAACCACTATGCAAGCTTAGCCCTTCAAGCTACTCTAACTTATCATGTGGAACTAGTCCAGAAGACCACCAGCCTAGGATCAGGGAAGTGTAAAAGTGAGCTTTAATTTACCTTGACATCCCAACTCACCTCCAATTTGTGCTGTGTGCTCCCTGGACACAGCCAAGTATCTGGCCACTATATATCCACTGTGCTGGGGGATCCCCTATCGTAAGTAGCCTCAAATGACAATGACTTTGACCTATTAGAAAAAGTGTCCTAATTTCCTGGGAAAGGATAGCCCTTTCAATTAATAAATTACTTTAATACATAACCTAACCCATCTAGAAAGCATTTGTACAGAAACAGGTTTTCCTTTGTTTTTGTTTTTCCTTCTAAAGCAACAAAAAAACAAAATTGGGACTGTCTACATTGTTTGGTCCTGTCTAAACAAAAGGTCCTAACATCCAGAGCATGCAAAATAATCTCTCCATCGTGAGTACATGGTTTGGGAAAGAAAACTGGCAAAATTATAGACTGGTTTACATGAAAATCTCAGACCATTTTTGGTAAAAACTTAAGGTGTGCACGAAGAACTACCTTGCCTTCATGAAAAATTGTGACTGGTGTCAAGTATCGGGGTAGCCGTGTTAGTCTGTATCCACAAAAACAACAAGGAGTCCGGTGGCACCTTAAAGACTATCAGATTTATTTGAGCATAAGCTTTCGTGGGTAACCTCACTTCTTCAGATGCATGGAGTGAAAATTACAGATGCAGGCATTATATGATGACACATGAAGAGAAGGAAATTACCTCACAAGTGGAGAGCCAGTGTTGACAGGGCCAATTCAGTCAGGGTGGATGTAGTCGACTCCCAATAATTGATGAGGAGGTGTCAATTCCAGGAGAGGCAAAGCTGCTTTTGTAATTAGGCAGCCACTCCGAGTCCCTATTCAAGCCCAAATTAATGGTGTTAAATTTGCAAATGAATTTTAGTTCTGCTGTTTCTCTTTGAAGTCTGTTTCTGAAGTTTTTTGTTCAAGGGAGATTGAAGTGTTCTCCCATTGGCTTTTGTATGTTACCATTCCTGATGTCTGATTTGTGTCCATTTATTCTTTTAAGTAGGGACTGTCCGATTTGGCCAATGTACATGGCAGAGGGGCATTGCTGGCACATGATGGCATATATAACATTAGTGGACGTGCAGGTGAATGAGCCCTTGATAGTGTGGCTGATGTGGTTGGGTCCTCTGATGGTGTCGCTAGAATAGACATGGGGACAGAGTACTTAGTGTTTCTGTGGTGTGGTGTGTAGTTGCTGGTGAGTATTTGCTTCAGGTCGTGGGGCTGTCTGTAAACAAGGACTGGTCTGCCTCCCAAGGTCTGTGAGAGTGCTTCCACAGACGTGCACAGGCTGAAATTGTGAACAAACAGCATCACTTGCCTCATAACCTCAACCATACAGAACGCAATGCCATCCACAGCCTCATAAACAACTCTGACATTATAATCAAAGGGGCTGACAAAGGAGGTGCTGTAGTCATAATGAACAGGTTGGATTATGAACAACATAAGCAAATCCATGAAAATAAGGCTCAAGACCAACTGTTTCAAAACAATTGATGGCTAAACCTTAAGAAGTTCAGCCATTTGATTTAGAAAAGCATACAACTCTTTGGATGTTTAACTAAATTTTCTGTTTAAGTACTCATATCTCTCTCCCATTGCCAAGTATCTGAATGCCACGCTATTTTTAATGTATTTATCTTCATTATACCCTGCAAGGAAATTAAATAATATAATTCTTATTTTATAGATGGGGAACTGAGGCACAGAATGACTAAGTGACTTTCCTGTGGCATAACAAGGACCTCCTGAGTCCCATACTAGTTCCCCAATCACTGGACCATCCTTCCTCTCCTGTTGGAGTCTCCTTTCCAGTTGAATTTTAGTTTTCAAATTGTTGACTTTTTAAATTACATATCACTTGGAAATCAGTCATTTCCATTTAGAGCATTTCCATTTCTGAGCACAAACTTTTGAAATGTGGCAAGATATTTGACAAATCTAGCTGATTTTCAGCTTTCCACAAAATGAAATAAAATACCTCAAATATGACAGAATCCCCCTCTACTGGCATCCTTTCCCCCAGGAGAGATCATGTGCAGATAGAAAAGTTTTTATTAAGAGATGAATACCCCTAGAGAAAGTTTGCTTTTAATTTTTGGGTAGTACTGATTTCACGTAATCAATCAGAAGTAAACGGGCAAAAAAGGAACAAGCTGTACTGAAAGTTTTGCTGCATTTGAAGCAATGGTATTAAGCAGCCAGAGGGAAATGACCAAAACAGCTGATTTTTTTAGCAACACAAAATGAATTCAGAGTCCAGCTGAAACTTCACAGGCAAGATAAAGAGGAAGAATCCCGTTTTTCAAAGGAACAAAGTCAGCAGTCATGACTCTACTGTTTAATAATTTTGGATACCAATTCTAAATAGACTGGTAGCATTGCATAAAGACATCATGCTGATGTATAGGACAAATGTAGGGTTATGGAGGGGGAAGGGAATAATTATATTTGAGTTGCCTTTTCTAGCATAGGAACAGGAAGCAGAAAAGAGTTAGGTTTCATCTCTCATCTCAATGATGATTAAGACAAAGGACAGAAAATGATCCTGCAAAAAAGATAGCTGGTAGTACTGGCTGTTGGAGTCTATCTGATCCCTATGAGGGGGAAGTAAATAGTTGTATTTTAAGGCAATTCCTCCAGAAGGTGGTATTCTTAGGAATATCATCACAGAATTGGTCAGTGAGCATTTACGCCATGTAGAGTGACCAGATGTCCTGATTTTATAGGGACAGTCCTGATTTTTGGGTCTTTTTCTTATATAGGCTCCTATAACCCCTCACCCCGTCCCGATTTTTCACACTTGCTTTCTGGTCACCCAAACACCATACCAGTGGGATTCTAGAAAGGGCAAGTTTCAGAGACAAACTCTGAGCAGAGTGGGGCAAAAGCACATGAAAGTGATATTTTGGGTCTGCACATAGAACTTCAGCTCAGGGACCAGCACAATAGTCCCCCATTCAGGAGGGCATCTAGCCTATCAGTGGCACACTCCAACACTCAGTGGTACCTACAGTTTCTTCAACTCAGACATCATCCCAAAGGCCTTCTGACCCAACAGGACCCCAAACTACTGCAACAGGCAGTATTTATTATGGACCAAGGTGACATAGAAAGATATAGGAAACCACTGTGTAGACAACAGCAGGTATTTTCCCCATGCTCCATCTGTTAGCTAAAATGCTGGCTCAGAAGTTATGGGTAATGTCAGATAGGTTACTGCTAAAGAGCTGATCCCAGGAGGGGCTTGGGCAACTCTTTACAAAACTATCTGTGGCAAAATACCTGCCCCTCTGCTTGTTAGCTCAGTCCGTCCTAGCTTCAGAGGCACAGGCTAGGCACAAGGGAAAAAAACCCTTCTCACTCTCACAAGGCCGGGCTGATTCCTTCTCAGCCAGCCTCCTAGTTCTAGTTTCTTTTCCCCCCCTGGGGAGAATGCCCTCCGTCCTGCAGCGAGTCTCAGAGTTCAGCTGTCCCTCCTTGCTGGCAGCTGCCCTGCTTCTCTCGTCCTCCTTCCCCCCCTGGCTTCCTTGTCAGGGAGGGTTTAAAAAGGTCTCTAGCAACTGGGGCCAGCTGAACCTGATTAGTTCCTTCCCAACCCCTGCCCCAGCTGAACCTTATTTTGCTGGCTAAGCCTTCCTGGCTAATTGTTACCCCTCTCCAGGTAGCTAATTGGCCTGAATTTGCCACATATCCCCCCCCCCTGCTCAACACTACGGGGTTGGGCCACTTGGGACGGAAAACAATGTACCCTTGACAGGCCATCCGCATTGCCATGTTGAGACCCGGACCGGTGCCGAACCGTGAAGTGGAAGGGCTGAAGTGACAGGAACCATCTCGTCACTCGCGCGTTCTTGTCCTTGTTCTGGTGCATCCATTGCAACGGGGCATGGTCCGTGACTAGGGCAAATCTCCGTCCCAGTAAATAATAGCGGAGGCTTTCTACGGCCCACTTTACCGCCAGACATTCCTTCTCCACGATGGCGTACTTCCGTTCTCTAGGCAGGAGCTTTCTACTGAGGTAGAGGACGGGGTGTTCGTCATCTCCGACCATTTGGGAAAGCACTGCCCCCAGGCCTACTTCCGAGGCGTCCGTCTGTAGGACGAACTCCTGCCCCCAGTCTGGGGCTACTAGGACAGGGTCCGTGCAGAGGGCCGTTCGTAGATCCACAAAAGCGGCTTCGGCCGCAGCAGACCATTTCACTATGTCCGGGCCCCGAGCCCTGGTCAGGTCCGTTAAGGGGCATGCCCTGGTGGCAAAGTGGGGAATGAACCGCCTATAGTACCCCACGAGTCCCAGGAACGCTCGGACCTGCTTCTTCCGCAGTGGCCGGGGCCACTTCAATATGGCGTCTAGCTTGTTGAGCTGGGGCCTCACCACGCCCCGCCCCACTACATACCCCAGGTATTTGGCTTCAGCTAACCCGATCGAACACTTGGAGGGGTTCGCGGTCAGCCCGGCCCTTCTCAGGGTATCTAATACTGCCTCTACCTTTCCGAGATGCGTCTCCCAGTCGGGGCTATATATGATGACATCATCAAGATAGGCAGCAGCGTACTCCCTATGGGTCCGTAACAGCTTATCCATTAGCCGCTGGAAGGTAGCGGGGGCCCCATGTAATCCAAAGGGAAGAACGGTGTATTGATATAGTCCTTCCGGGGTTGCAAAGGCCGTCTTCTCCTTGTCGGTCTTCGCCAGGGGGATCTGCCAATAGCCCTTGGTAAGGTCCAGGGTAGACATGAACCGGGCCTTTCCTAATCTGTCGATCAGTTCGTCGATCCTGGGTAAGGGGTAGGCGTCAAACCGGGATACCTCGTTCAGCTTGCGGAAGTCGTTGCAGAACCTCATACTGCCGTCTGGCTTTGGCACCAGAACCACGGGACTGGACCACTGGGGTGCCGACCATATAACAGCTCGAAGGGGGAGAATCCCGTGGAGGCCTGAGGTACTTCCCGGACGGCAAACAGCACGTATGGTAGCAGGGTGTCCCAGTCTTTTCCATCGCAGCTGATCACCTTCCGCAACATGTTTTTCAACGTCTTGTTAAAGCGCTCAACGAGGCCATCGGTCTGGGGGTGGTAGACCGACGTTCGGAGGGTCCGTATGTGGAGCAGGTCGCACAAGTCCTTCATCAGCTTGGAAACAAAGGGGGTCCCTTGGTCTGTCAGGATCTCCCTAGGTATCCCTACTCTGGAGAATATCTGGACTAATTCTTTGGCTATGGACTTGGACAAGGTATTCCGCAGGGGGATGGCCTCGGGGTATCGGGTGGCATAATCCAATACTACTAGGATGTACCGATGGCCCCGGGCTGACTTTTCTAGTGGCCCCACTATGTCCATAGCTATACGCTCGAACGGGATCTCAATGATTGGTAGAGGGACCAGAGGGGCCCGCAAGCATGGTCGGGGCCCATGTAGTTGGCACTCCGGACAGGAGGAACAATACTGCCGGACGGCTGCATAAATGCCAGGCCAAAAAAAACCTCTGTAGAACCCGGTCGAGGGTCTTATCCATCCCTAGATGGGCCCCGAACAGATGACTGTGGGCGAGGTCCATTACCGCCCTTTGATGCTTCCGGGGGACCAAGAGTTGTTCGATGACTCGCTCTTGGACCCGGACTACTCTATACAGCAAATCCTTTTTAATCATGTAATACGGTCCCGGTCCCTTAGCTCTTCCCTCCACCGGGACCCCGTTCACCTCGACTACTTCTTTAAAAATGTTATGGTATAGGGGATCATTGGCCTGATCCTGACCAAAAGTCCCACGTGCGGCCCCTATGGGCCCCATTTCGGGGGGGTCCTCCTCCCCCTCTCCCTCAGAGATAGCCTTCGGGGAACCCGGCCCAACAAATGGGCTGGAGTCGGCGGGCCTGGCCCCGCTGTCAGCTGCGCCCCTTCTTTCCCCCACCAATGTAGGCGTCAGGTACCGGGTCAGGATCCTCGTCCCCCTCCTTTTGTCGGCCCTCCGTTCCCTCCGAGGTTTCCTGGGCTTCCCCGGTGGGGAGAACACGTCCTGGCCAAACTCGTGGAAAGCGGGGAGAGGGTCCCCCATCTGGGCCGCCCCTGAGCCCCCAGGGTTCTCCCACCCTTCCTCCCCTTTCCCGGGGAGTAGGCCATCAAATCCCGGGAAGTCCCGTCCGATAAGGACAGGGTAAGGGAGTTTCGGAACGACTCCTACCGTCACCTCGGTGGGGTTTCCGAGCACCTCAATGCATACAGGGACGGTCGGGTAGTAGCCGACATCCCCATGTACACAGGATACTCCCGAGCGCGGGGCCTGGGATAGTTGGCCCGGCTTGACCAGCTTCCCAGAGACCAGCGTAATTGCACTGCCTGAGTCTATTAATGCTGTGGTCCCTATCCCGTTCAGCTTAACGGGCCGAGTGTATCTATGAGGGACCATCGTGTCCCCGACCAGACTGATTAGCCCGCACGGTCCCCCTATTTCCCCTAGTTCGCACTGCATAGGCTCCCCAAGGTTAGGGCATTGGGCAGCAATGTGCCCTAGTTCACCACAGGCATAACATCGGTATCCCCCCTTGGGCAGCCCCCTATTTTTCGGGCTGCCGGGACGCATTCCCGGAGCCCTTCTTCCCCAGTCCTCCAGTCTTTCCGGGCCTGCCGGTGGTTCCTTCACCTCCTGCCTCCCCTCCATTTTCCGGCCCGGGACTAGGGCGAACGGGGGCCTCGGCGTAGAGGCTGGCCTCTGATATTGGCGCCTCCCTCCCCCGGGGGTCTGAGATAGTTCTTGGGCTGCCAAGTGTCTCTCCACGAGAGCAACCAGATCATCATAAGAGGAGGGGTCGTTTTGGCAGACCCACCCCCGTATGTCCGGCGGCAACCCTCTCATGTATCTGTCCAATACCAGTAGTTCTAATACCTTCTCCGGACCATGGGCCTCGGGGCGGAGCCACTTCCGAGCAAGGTGTATCAGATCGAATAGCTGGGACCTCGGGGGTTTGTCCTCCCGGTACTTCCACTCGTGGAAGCGCTGGGCCCTTATGGAAGGCGTCAGGCCTGCCCTCGCCAGGATCTCCGCCTTCAGCCGAGAGTAATCCATGGCTGCTTCCGCAGGCATGTCAAAGTAGGCTTTCTGGGCCTCCCCGCATAGAAATGGAGCCAGCAGACCGGCCCACTGGTCCTGTGGCCAGGCCTCCCGCCCGGCCGTCCTCTCGAACGCGAGGAGATATGCCTCTACATCGTCCTCTGGTATCATCTTCTGCAAGTAGTTGCTTGCCCGTAGCGGTCGGGTCCCCTGGGCCCCCTGCGTCATCGTGGTCAGGGCCTTCAACTGATTCACTACCTCGGTCAGGTTTGCTCGATCTTGGGCTGCCTGGCTCATCAACAGCTGGTTGGTCTCCTGTTGCACCCGTACGGACTCCCGCTGGGCAGCCACCTGCACTCGGGTGGCCTCTTGTTGGGCCGCAGTGGCCTGCATCAGTGCCTTCAGCACATCCTCCATTTTAGAAGAAAAAAAAATTTTTTTTTTTTTGTGGTCTTCACCCTGCCCAGTTACGGCTTGCCATGGAGCCTCACTCACTGGGCGATCCCACCCGACACCATGTGTGGCAAAATACCTGCCCCTCTGCTTGTTAGCTCAGTCCGTCCTAGCTTCAGAGGCACAGGCTAGGCACAAGGGAAAAAAACCCTTCTCACTCTCACAAGGCCGGGCTGATTCCTTCTCAGCCAGCCTCCTAGTTCTAGTTTCTTTTCCCCCCCTGGGGAGAATGCCCTCCGTCCTGCAGCGAGTCTCAGAGTTCAGCTGTCCCTCCTTGCTGGCAGCTGCCCTGCTTCTCTCGTCCTCCTTCCCCCCCTGGCTTCCTTGTCAGGGAGGGTTTAAAAAGGTCTCTAGCAACTGGGGCCAGCTGAACCTGATTAGTTCCTTCCCAACCCCTGCCCCAGCTGAACCTTATTTTGCTGGCTAAGCCTTCCTGGCTAATTGTTACCCCTCTCCAGGTAGCTAATTGGCCTGAATTTGCCACACTATCTTTAATTTCATTTAAGATAAAGAAGGAGCTCAAAGTGCCTCAAAACATTTAAGGAGGTTATACACAAAATAACTTGGAGACGTCATTAATTCTGACACCTAATTGCATTTCAATTTATTTTGCACTTTCTAGTCTTGAATTATTTATTATTTCAGTTTCCTGTCTGAAAGGAGAATACATAATTCTTTCCAATAACCTGTTGTTTTCAATTAGCTCTCGGTAATATTTTCATATTTAAAAGGTGCTTGTTTGTTTTCAGAAGACTAGTGCCTGCTTTGTACAGAAAGATGGACAAAAGCAGATGAGATGGGGATGTTTGCAGCTATCACATCTTACTACTGATCTGATGTGGATGGGAAATATGCAGGTGCTCAGCTACTACCGTGATGGGTAACAATATAAGAACCTGGAAAAAACAGACTGCTGATGGAGACCTATCAGGCCTGATCCAAAAGCCATTGAAATAAGGAAAAAGACTTATTTGATGTCTATGGGCCTTGGATTGGGGCCATAGTTCCCCCTTCCCACCCAACTATTGGCTCACCAATTTATTTTGTTTGCAGAAAAAAACATTATGCAGTTCCTACCTGTAAGACTTATACTCTGACGTTCTATGTTGCAAGCTGAAGTGCAGTTTGTACGTCACTGACGGGTAATATAAAGATGAAAATCACTATGTATCACCATTCTTGCTTTCTTTGCTCCCAAGGAGAAGTCCTTCTGAAGTAATAGGACCATTCCATTGAGAAAGCAGGTCAAAGGTTTTTAATATTAGTTGAAGTTAACCATTATTAAAAACCCATGAGTATACAATATTCAAGGCCTGCTGTGAGAAATTATTGGTAGGAGAGACACTAGTATTAATAGCTGACTGTCATTTACACTTAAGCATATAATAATTAGAGAATTCCCCATACTTGGATGGTGGAAACAAACTAAGCAGTCTAGCCAGCAGGGGTACCCCTTTAAATCCAGCCAAGGTTAATCAGTGTTTGAAATGTTTACAATCTAAATTACTGTTTGATGAGCTGCGAGAGATCCATGGGCAACCTTAGACCAGTTCATAACAGACAAATATATTCAATTCAAAAGCAATATTCCTAACCAGCATCCTGGTTGGCAATTTCAGAAGCACCGAGGATTGAAGAGCCACCTGGTCTGACAGTGGGGCACAAAGACAGGACAGTTATAGGGAAGCTTGACTTGTTGATGCCATTCCTTTTTTGTGCAGAGAAGACTCGGCAATGGGCCATATTTTCTCCTGGTGTCAATAAGCACATCTCCATTATCAGCCCATTTATACCCAGAGATTTTGGCCCAGTAGCTCTAAGTGCAAATAATTACAAATTTGTATTACACACACGATTGCGACTCTGCTGCCAGTTGTTTTGGAGGACAGTTTACAAGACATCTGAGATGTGTACTGTTTTTTTCTATCGGATATCAAGTTGCATCAAATTCTGTTGTGCCAAGGTATACTAATGCATAGCAGATCAGATGCAGTGCAAAAAAAAAGAAAAAGAAAAAAAAAGGCATGACACTGATAGATGGAGAAGAAAAAGATAGAGACCCTGAACAAAATGTGTGTAAGTAGTGTACCTGAGCTGCATTCTTACAGAGTGAATGAGTGAAATAACTGCTCTTCTCACAAGCTAGTGACTCATGCCAAGGCTTTGGATGACAGTACAATGCTATGTTAGAGTGTATTGCATTACTGCCCTCATGCCTAATCCACACTATATTGTCTCAAAAACCTGCATTATATCCTTTACCTCTTTTAATATTCCTGGGGTTGAAAACATATTTCATGTCAGCTCTTCTACAGAAAGAAAAAAGAAGATCTTTAACATTTGCATTAGCTCAGTTTACCTTGAATGAATTTACTAGTGAAAACCTGAATTTCCGTCAACAACATTGAAAATCTGCATCATAGGTCAATTCAGGTTGTATTTTAAAATCTAGCCAGTGGATGAATTGAAGTGGTTTCCTTCCCTCCCTTTTATTATTATATTTGGATTGGAATTCCTCTGAAATGGCATTATTGATTGCATTTCACATAATACCATCAGGAGCTTGATGGGAGATGACAAGATCTTTTAAAGTGCTCCTCAAAGTATATAATCCATCATGAATGTCCTTGGATTAGATTTCTTTATTATATTTTTATATTATTTTTCATTGACATACAGTACAGTTAGGGCTATTAGTTTATGACTTACAGATTATGGACACCACCAATTCTTTCCTAATTTGAAGCATGTTCCTGTTTGTATTGAATTCTTGTAGAACAGAATAATTGGGTGTTGTATAGTAGCTTTCAATAGAGATGGGCAAGTCAGATGAAAAACAATATTTTCTAGTTTCCTGGATTATTTTAAAAACTACTATTTTCTCTGTGGGCCAGAGATAAAGCTGAATTTTATCTGACCGGTCAGATCTTCTCTCCCCCTCCCACCCAACTAAACTGAAGATGCCTTTTTTGAGAGATGTAAATCTGGAAACATTAATCATGCTTTTTCTTTCATTTTAATTCCATTTTCTCTGTTTTTAATCAATCTTGTTTGTATTAAAATTACCGTTGTCTGGGAAATGTCACTTAGATATTACCATGGAGCAGAGAACCACTTATCTTCCAAGGAGAAGTACTGAAAGGTAGATGGTTTCTGGAATCCATATCCACCTCTTAGGATCAGCCAAGAGGCATAGACAAAAATATCTTTTCAAAGTGTCTTGTGTGTTGCCATCTGGCTGCAATGGGCAAATGCAAGGGAAAAAGCAAAGGACCAAAAAGCAAATGAGAACGGGAGGAAATGCAGGTTACAATTCTGCATATGGAGTTGCTCTTTTGTAGTATCACAGGTCAGTGTGGTGGTTAACACTTCTGTCTCTGAGCTTTGCATACGCTTACAAGGCTTGATTAGGAATAAGGTTACCGATCACCTGTATGATTTCTAAAGCTCTCAACATTTGCTGAATTCTGCTCCCACCAAAGTCAATGGGATTGACTCAGGGTTAGATGAACCATGAGCTTTTTTTTAAAAATTCCACCCTATTTTTCTACCCAAAATAAAACCTAACATGTGCATATTTACTCTGCCCCATCCAAAAATAAGAATAGTTTGGCAATGAATTTCCAGTGAGGGACAGCATTGGCCCTTGTGTACCTGCCACAGCAAGGCAAAGCATAGGTGAAGATAGAGAACAAAGGAAAATGGGGAAGATGACATTAAACAAAAAAGCAAGCTCCCAACTCCTGACTGACTAGGTCATAGGCCAAATTCCTACATTATCTGATCCAGTGTTGTTAGGCTAGTCTGCTAGCACAGTATATTAACAATAGCAGCACTAGGTGATTGCAATCTTAAAACAACTTATTCAGTATTTTTAATTGCCCCATACTTTCAAATGATGACACGGCAAAGATTTAATGAGAGACACTGCAGCCACATTTCAAGCCAGACCATCTGCCTTCTCCCTAATCACAAAAGATGAAGACTTCACTAGGTGAAACTGTGAATACTATCCTTAGTGCTCCCAGGAGATCCATGTGCACTGAACTGCTGATGCACAAAGGCAATGCTGTCTCTTGATTGGAGCAGGGGAGATAAGAGACCTAGATTTTAATCCCGTAGCACTCGTTAGGCAAATCAGTTCTCTCTGCCTTGGTTTCCCCATTTGTAAAATGCGGACACTACTAGTTACCTGCCTTTTAAGGGGGTTGGGAGGCTACATTCATGAATGAATGTAGAGTACTTGGAGATCTGTCAATGGACACTACATAAGTATTAGGAATGATCAGTTCAACATGAGGTCAAAACATCCTTCTTAAAAAGTACAGGTTTTCCTGTTTGTATTTAGTGTTAGATTCTGATCTCAGTGCCACTGGGTAAGTGCTCAGTAACTCCACTGACTGAGATCGGACTCTGTTATTCAGCATAATTTATCCTAAAATCAATGTTGAATTGATGCCAACTGACAGAGTGAAGAATCAGTCTCTGCTGAAATTTGACTCAAGGGCTCTCATGCACATCAGCCATCCTACCTGGACTTTGGAGAAGTCACCATTCATAATCAGACTCACTGTACAGCCTCTTGCCTCTAACCATCTTTGTAATTTGATATGTCACAACAATTGGGCAAGAAAATTACATTTTAAAATGCAATTAAAATAAAACTAGTAAAAATAACATTATTATAAACCTCTTCATTAATGTTAATGAAATCTGCAGATACTACTAAATGGGGAAGTGCAGTAAACACAAGTGAGGACAGGAACATAATACACAGGAACCTCGAGAGGACAGAAACATGGGCAGGAAATGAAATGAGACTGAATTCGATCTGAAACACAGATATACAATGGGCAGGAGACACTGGGAAAACACAGCTGAAAGAGACCTACCATAGAAGTGACAGATGACAGCAAATGAAAAGTTTGCAGTGGGCTAATGCAGCAAGACATGTTATTATGACTTAACTGTGTATACAGAGACCCCCTCATCACAGAACAGGGAAGCAAGAGTCTCCCACCCCTTTGTATACTTGGTTCAGGGGAGACCTCACATGGAATATTAAGTTCCGGGTACTAGAGCTGGGTGAATATTTTTGGACAAACAGTTTATTTACCAGAAAAATGCAGCTTTTGTCAACCTGAAAGATTTGGAAGTTTGGCACAAATTTGCCAAATAGTTTCAGCCAGGAAAAAAAAATACGGGGTGGGGGACAATGACCGATGCTCTCTGAAGAGCTCAACTTAATGCTTTGTTGGGCAACCCGAGGCCCATCAGGGTAATCTGATTGTGGGCGGCGAGACATTTTGCACCGCCCCCTGCAGCTCCCAGTGGCCACGGTTCTCTGTTCCTGGCCAATGGGAGCTGCAGGGGGCGGCGCCTGCAGGCTCTTTGCTCACTTTCTTTACTCAGCTTCTGTGCCATTCTTGCCCACTCTTTGCTCCATCTTATTGGAGCTGGCAAAGTAGAAGTTACACACGAAGATTGTGCAGCAGAGTAAATGTACACTGATGGAAACAGTGAGCCCGAGGAGGCAAAAGTCAAAGTCTGAAACTTGGGTATGTGTGTTTATCATACGTATCCCTGCACCGTGTGAATATAAACCCCAACAACACTTAAAAGTCGTTTCTCATTCAAAATTCATTGTATTGTTACTGCAAATTTAGTAACAAACTGGCAGTTTCTATTGATTAACTTGAGGATGTTGTAGAAACTTGAAACATACTGAAAATGCCTCTAAGAGCAGATAATGATTTTAGAATTGGAGAACAGTACATAAACCTGCTGGAAAGGGCTGAATGTTGTGTTTCCTTTATGAGTGGTAAAAAATAAGAGTGCATGAGCACTAACTAAGATATTTGTATAGCATCATAGTATTTCTGTACTTCTATGAAATAGATGTTTTAGGCTGGAAGCCAAACATTTAACTTATTTGCACCCAATAAGAATGCCCAAGAGCAAGATCCTTTGCATATGTTAAAATAATAATCACAGCCAGAACTGTTATTCATCAAGCACCTAGGCCTTGATACAAACTGGTACCAATAAATAGGTAACATTAACTATATTCCACATCTGTCAGATTCACTCCCTCATAATCTCCTTCTCTTCTCTATTCTTCCACTATATTCTTCTGCTACCTCCTCTTATAAGAAATGTAATGGTAAAAAACAATGGTAATGCAGCATGAAGATAGCGTGGTGCTAGGTCATCCCTTTGCAGTAAGTTGAGTTGAACAAAACCTAAAAACTTTTGAAAACTAGGAAATGCACAGTTAAGGTTGCATGGTCAACCATAACTCTGCCCTCTTCTAGCAACGATCCAATACATCTTGTTAACACATATACCTTTACTCTGCCGACTTCACTGTTGTTGAACTGTAAAAGCTCTTCATCCCCCTTTACACCCCATTCACTCTCGCCCAAAGGATTCTGTCTAACACTATTAAAAGGTCAAAAACAGGAGGGACAAAAAAGTTTTTCATGTCACCATCCCTCTGCATGGCAACCTTAACTGGGCCTTTCCTAGTTTTCATAAGTTTGTGTTTTGCTAAACTCCTTTGCTCTGCAAAGGGATGACATACCACCAAGCAACCTTAACTCTGCATTAAATGTAGCTTTCCCCTCCCCATTTTTTGAGTAGGAAAAGAGATGTTATTGGTAAGAGCTAACAGTCATTCAGGCAGTTGTTCATTTTTTGTTATTTTCCTGTTCAAAAGTTCACCCACTCTACCATGAAATAGCAGAATTATCATGTGAGCCAATCACAACATGAGCAATGAATAGCAGATAGTTGGCATAGACAGCTCATATTCATGAACATAGGAAAGGCCATGCTGGGTCAGACCAATAGTCCATCTAGTCTAATTACATTTCCCCACCTCCGCAAATAAAATTGCCATCCACAACTCAAATTGTAGCAGCTTCCACCCACTCAGTCCAAAATGCCTGTTGTTTTAGTTGGGGGATAGTGATTCCCTTACCCTTAGTTATGTGAATGGCAGGATGAGTTCACAGCCACCAAGAGGTCTGTGATTCATCTAGTCATTAGTACCTCTCAGTTTAACAGTACAAAGCAGCAAAAGGAAACTGGGTTTGAGAGAGTGGCTGTAACTTGGCAACTTCTTGGTCAAATGACCCCATATTTCAGTCACTAATAGTCTCCCAAAGGGCGCACCAAAATCCAAACCTATCTAAGTAGCCATTTGGATTTTAGAGCACTTAGTTGAGCTTTAAGGGATATAAAGTGTCAGGAATGGAAACCCTCAAGCCATTCTTCTGTATTGGCACATGCACCGTGTAAAAGAACACACTTTTTGAAATACTGTGCTCAGTTTGGGTCCCCAAAGACTTAGTGGGTGCCATGAACTACCTTGGGTACAACTTGCCAGATTGAGGCAATTTTTACCTGCAGCTCATCAATAGTTTGATTTCTCGCACTCATCAAACACACACAACCAAGACCTTTTTTCAAAGGTTATTTTTCCCCCTCCAAATCTAGGTCACTAACCCTACGCTGAACCCTCCTGTGTCAGTTTTAGAGGATATGGGATAGTAAATATTTAAGCAGATATTATGAAGCAACCTTAACTCTAATGGTGCTCCCACACCACTATAATGGCACAGACTCATGGTGGCTGATTCTAAAATATTATTTGTTTCTAGGAGGACCTATGATGTTTACGTGCAGTATAAATGTAGGAATGCACAGTCTCTGTCCCAAAGCACTTAAGACTAAAAAAAGTTAAAGACAGAACAAAGCCTAGGATATAGGGCATGTAACCACATCAGGTTTTTCTTCACTAACAGAGCCACCGGATTCTATGGGGAATAAAAAGGGGAAAAGTCTTCCTGCGATGCTTTGATTGATTCAGGCTTATTACAGAACAAAGCAAGGCAAACCAAAAAAACGAGGCTTAGTACAGACCTCCTCTGCCTTGGGTCAGACATTTTTACCACTCCCCTCCCCCGTTCTTTTTGGTAACATTTTATATTAAGGTTACTGTGTCAGACTCACCATGCCAGAGCATTTCTGCCTCATCTTGTCCTCAGGAGTCCCATGATCTGCTGTTGTGACTTGCCCCTATGGCCAGGGCACATTATAGTCTGCTCCTTTTGGAGCATCAATGCCCCACACCAACAATGTTCTACGTGCCACTAGTCATCAATACAACATATTTTACCCCACCAGGCATCCTCTTCAACCCCAGTCTTCTTTTAAGATAGAGGGTTTCTAGGGTCCAGCATCCTCAATCAGGACTAAAAAAAATCCCAAACAGCCCTTACACCCATAAGCCACTCTCTCTGTTTTTTCCTCCAGCTTCTCTTCCAGAGCATCAACCCCCATGCTTTTTGTCAAGGCCCACCACAGCAGCCTGATTCACTCCAGTAGCCTACTCTATCCCCAGCTGGTCTACTAACAAATTGTACCTAATACCCTCCAGGTGCCACCAAGTGAGCTAATGGATCCCTCAGAGTCCCATTAACACTTTTACTGCTAGTGTGGTATGCTAGTGTGGTATGGTTTAACCATTTAATAAATGGTTAAATCAACTGTTACAGAGTCAAAGAGATTGCTTATATAACCACAACTTCCAATGACGTGCTTCAACTATTACCATCTTATTTACTGGGCTACCAGTGGAATACTTAAACTCATCAAACTCTTCAACATATATTGTCTTACACCACCCCTAGAAGATAAGCAAGTACTACAATTCCCATTTTAGAGACAGAGGATTGAATCACAGCAAGATTCAGTGACTTGTTAAAGGTTGCACAGAAGAAGCAAATTGAACAGAGATCCTCAGAGTCAGAGGTTAATACTGGAATCACAGCTATCCAACCAGCACTGCCACATACCTCTCATGTAACATGCACATGACATCTATTAATAATTTATTAACAATTTATTTATAAATGTACCTCTTTATGTAACGTGACCTTTTCTTCCTCCAGACATAAGAAAGCTACCAAGATATATTACTTTTGACACTCACAAGATTTCAATATTTTTGGCACTGCTTCTATTTGTTTTGAAAAGCCCTTCATGGATACAACCCATAACCCTGTTGTACTTGAAGATTAGAGCTGAGCAAATGATATTTTGAAAATGCTAAAAAATAAAAATAAAAAATCATTTTGGGTTGAACTAAAAACAATTAGTTTTGAACATTTTTGGTGAATCAAAAAGTCAAAAAACTTTTGAGCTGGGTTGAAACAAAACGTTTTGTTTCAAATTGACTTGAAAAAATTTGGTTTTGGTTTCAAGCATTTTTGACAGCAGGAAAGGAACCATAGAATCACAGAATATCAGGGCTGGAAGGGACTTCAGGAGGTCATCTAGTCCAACCCCCTGCTCAAAGCAGGACCAATCCCCAACTAAATCAACCCAGCCAGGGCTTTGTCAAGCCTGACCTTAAAAACCTCTACCTCCCTAGGTAACCCATTCCACTGAAAAAGCTTTTCCTACTATCCAACCTAAACCTCCTCCACTGCAATCTGAGACCATTACTCCTTGTTCTGTCAATGTGCCTTTGCTTAGTGATAGCTGAAACAGGCAACCACCCGAGGCACAGGCCAGCATTGCAAAGGCTGAGCAGAAGCTAGCCATGTGGGCCGAGGGATTTCCCTGGAGACTGAATGTAACTGAAGGTGCTAGGGCATTGTTTGGTTGCAGCTGTGTGTGTGAGGAAGAGAAAGGAACCAGAAAATGAAGAGAAATCCAGCAGGCATTGAGAGCAGCAGTGATGTGTGGCCCTGGGAAGAATCCAAGAGACAAGAGCTTCTACTAAGCACAGTACTCTCTGAAAAGGCAGACTTGGATTTCTGAACAAGAAACCTGCCTCACGGATTTGTGAAAAATTCTCTGTAAACAAAACAGGTTTGCACCAAAGAAATACCAGGGCTCTTATAATCAAATTCTCCTCCAAATGGAAACAAACCCTCAAGGCCCGCATATTGGCTAACCAGTCAGGCTACAAGAGGCATTTTATTATATATCTTATATATCACACAGAGAGAAGAAATTAACATATCAACTATATCAATCTACCTATTAAAGGCTGGCAAATTTCTGGCAGCTACCTCAGCAAAGGTGGGTTTTTAGACAACTGTTGAAGAAGAGAGTTGTGACTTTATGATTGAGGGAGGAGATTTCATTCCAAAAGCAAGAAACAGTATGACAGGAAGCACAGAAATATCTATGGGAGAAGTGGAGCAAATAAGTGGTCGAGATGGGTGCCATTGGTAGTGGAAGTGAAGGGCTAGATTCACAAAACAGCCAGAGAAAGAAGTTATGGTAGCAGTGTTTTCCTCATAGTTAGGGCAGTCACATGAGTGAAACATCCGGATTCAATTCCCCTCCCTAATGTAGGAAACTGAACTAATATTGTCCATGTTCTAGGTAAGTGTCCTAACCATTGGGCTATAGCTTATAAGGGAGGTGGTGGCAGCAGCAGCTCCTCTTTCAGCCCTTTTGTGGATCTAGACCTCCTTTCCTTGTTTTTTTTGTGGAAAAATGCCAAAAAAATAAAAAAAAAAGTTGGATCAAAACAAAATCATTGATAGTTTCGGTCAACTTGAACTTACATTTTTCAGTGAATAAACTATTTGGTGGGGAAAAAAAATGGGCCCAGCTCTTCTCAAGATTACTGTTTCTCTACTCCCCTCCTTGCTTTGTTCCCTCATCTAATACTTCTCCTCTTTCTTGCTGCCCCATTAGCCTTCTGGAGAAAATGTACAGTATCTATGCATCCCATGGCCTCTCCATATCTTTCCAATTTATATCTGAAAACATCTTTTTGCCTTCCCTGATTCCTTTTCAGGTCTTTCTTCCTCTTATTTTTATCTTTGACTTTAAGTTTGTAACAGTATTTAGCTTTGTGAAGCATTTGGGGATCTAAGCTGTTGTCGGAGACATGCCATACAAAATAAGGCCGTGACACTATTAATGGTACCACACAGCTGGAGCCCTCACCAGCATGGAATTCCATTGCCTTTGGGCTCCAGCTGCATAATGCTTACTTGCAGGATCAAAGCCTGGCTTTGTCTGTTGTGGTTGGGGTTTTCAAAAGCTACCAGACTTGGCCTAAATTCTGGTCCAATTGAAGCAAAAGGAGTTTTACCATTGACTTCAGTGAAAGTGTTAGACCAATGTTATGTAAATGTGAAACACCCATCCTGTATTGCAATATTAATTGTGTCATTAGTAAAATTACTATTAATGTCAGAAATGAATATACAGTCCTGTCTATTACACAGAGCTTGGGGCTTGTAAATCAGCCAGTGGAGAGTTTAATATGAAGCATACAAAATAAGAAACTTGACCTAACAAATATGAACCTGACCTAACAAAATCATTTCTTTCTGGAATAGGTGTAAACTATTTTTAAAGGTCTTTCTCTATCTCTTTTTTACAGCTACAATAGAAGTAAATAAAAAAATTTGACTCAAGGTCAGTCGCAATAGACAAATTAACTTGTAACATGAGAGAATTTGCAGTTATTTACAACACAAATTGACTGATTTAAAGGGGGGAAAGGGATGCAAAAATAATGTTAGCCAAACAAGTCCTTGGTTATTTACGGTAAGAAGATGATTCAAAGCTGTGGTCTAGGCTGGCATTATTTAACTAGGCTTTTTTTCTTCTTTAATGTGATTTGGTAATTCATGCCCCCAGAATGTCAACAAGGGTAATAAAGTAGCAATTTAAGGCTGCATTAAAAACTGAACTAAATGGCACCATTCTTCTGAAGCTATTAAAATAAAAATCACATCAACCCCTCCTATTGTTAGATATATGTCTGAAACTTTCATGCTGAAAAACAATTGCTTGTGGCACAGGGGATTCTGAGTGAGATAAAGGGACCTATTCAGATCTTGAGGAACTGATGTGTACATGTGGAGGATTACAAGTGTATCTTGTCTCATCCACTTCTAGTTAAATTCTTTATCTTCTCCTTCTCCTCCCTCACTCACAATTTTTACAGCACAGCTGTTGAAATATTTCATTATTAGAAGGAAAATGTTATATTAGACAGGGGGGAAAGCTCACACTGTTCAGAGGTTCAGCGTAAAGCCCAAAAGTTCAAATGTCTGCTCTGCCAAAGTAGTTTGGCAATTTTACAAGAAAAAAGTTTTCTTGGAAGACTGATTCCAATTCTTTATTTTTTGTTTGTTTTAGGAATACTTGATAAGTCCTAATACTGGGCTTGACCAGATGTGCATGAAAACAGGAAGAGAAAAATTAACTATACTTTCTGGAATTTCAGAAATGTTTGGGTCAGCTGCTATGTAGCAAGGAAGTTACTGGAGTAAACTCAACTGCTTTTGCAACTGGAATAAATACATGTACAACCTCTGCAAATCATAAGTTCAAGAACTACTTTTGTCACATGATTACAGTAATTATTCAGTCTGGGCATGAGTTCAGCTCCAGTGAATCTCCTCTCACAAGGACGATGTCTACTGGGCAACTGTACGTTCAATTAGAATTTTGACAACACATATGGAGAGGTGGAAAGGTTGAATAGAACCCTTTATATGTATGCCTGATAGAAAACAAATCTGACTGGTATATTTCCCTGAGATCTATAGCAGGATGTCCTCGGAAGAAATTGTTGTGAAAACAGATTGCAGTGTTTCCCATTCTGCATTTAGATTTCTTCCAGTGTTTGTTGAGGGTCTTCAAATCCAACACAGATACTGTGGTCCCTAACCTCTTCCAAAATACAAAGACTTCTCATTAAAATGCATACCAAGAAATCCCTTTGATGGACTTTCTCTTTTGTTCTGATTTGCAAGAGATGAGGAACTACTTCTAAGATGTCTGTATTTTTTGTGAGTTTTGCAGGCTCTTTCAGCAGATATGTGTGTTTTCTGATTATTTTACCACTTTGCCCATAGGCTCACCAAAAAGCTTTCCTCCTGAGTATTTTGATGAGACCAAGAAATGTTTGGCTTCGGAGTCCATTTTCCAAATATGTAAGAACAGATAATGTCTTGTTGCAATATTTGTAGACATTCATCTGGCAACAATTTTTAAGATGACCATGGAGGAAACCCACATGAAAGAAAATGTTGTGGAGCACTATTTTTAGAGGATTTTTTTTTAAGATATTAAACCCACCGTAAGGTTTACAGTTCTGGGGAAGGAGGTTAAAAATGGCCTTGTGGTTAGACCAGAGGACTAAAAGGGCAGGTGTGGATTATGTTTCACACATTTCTATGTGATCTTGGACAATGGTAAATTGAGGCTTAACAATGCTTGACCGAAATGCCAGGAAGCTTAATTGGTTAACATAGTGTAGACTACTTTGAGGTTCCTTGAATGGAAATTGCTATATAAGTGAAAAGTATTATTCTATCAACAAATTAGTTCAGTTGCTTCTTACTCTTGTTGCTTTCCATAAAGAAGACACAGTATTTACACAGATTGCATTTCCCAAAAAAGACGTTCTGAAAGGCTTTCAACCTATTGACTCTTCCAGTACAACAAATATTGGAATTAAATATATCTGAATCATGAATGTATTCATGGGGAAGACATTCAACTAGATCGGTGTTTTTCAATCTTTCTTCATTTGCAACCCCCTAAAAAATTTTGAACGGAGGTGCAGCACCCTTTTGAAATCTTAGACATAGTCAACGGACCCCCAGGGGTCTGCAGATCACAGATTAAAAAACACTGAACTAGATTGTTTTATTAATCATATATCTGATATGAATTAGCAGAGAAGAATGGACATTTTGTTTAACAATCTTAAATTCAGACATTTAAAGTTCCAAGAAAACTATTTAAGCTGTTTTACTAATTAAAAATGAAAGGAGTTCAGAAGGAGGAAATCTTTTTTCTGCCTGTCATGTAATTTTAGCAAAGCTGAGTATGAAAAAGAATTATACAAAAAAAATCAATGTGAGATAACTATAAAAAGAGAGACTCTTTTGTGATTATTTAAAAGGAAGTAAGAGATTTTTTACATAAATTTTATTAGACTGTTTCTCACTAGAGAAGTCTGAGTTGAAACTACATTTATATTTCTGTTCCATTTTTGGCTCTTCTTGTCTCTAAATGGATTTTTACAAGAAGCTAGTAGTCTACGAGATACTCCCAGTTTGATTCTAGAAATCTGCATTAGCACAACACCTAAAGGCAACTGAATAGCTAGGATTGTGCATTTTTAATTGTAACTCTCATTAATTCATATGGATCCCAATTAAATTGCATGAACTTTATAGTTTATCCTACAAACCATTCTTATTTCGTTAACCAGAGCAACATCAGAGATAGTGAAAAGAAGTAGACTCTGTTCAGTCATCCTTAATCTGCAATCACAGATTTTCATGTCATTTCAATTAGAGAGATACTGGGACAGATTCTCTGCTGGTGTAAATCAGTGTGGATCTGTTGGCTTCAATGGTGCTACGTCAGTTTACAGTTGCTAAGGACATGGTCAATTAGCCTTTTTAATGGTGATCACTGTATTCTCTTGATGAAGGGAGTTTTGGCTAATAAGGACTGTAGGATCCACACCCCCCTTAAATGTGCACAATAATTCCAGTTCTTACTTATTCTCTCCATCATACAAATATAACCTCATAAGAAAGACTTGTCAAAAAACATAATCACAGTAACTGCTACAGATTCACATATGCTAATGCTTTCATTATTTAAAGTAAAAGTCTGCTGCTTATCCCTTTGTACTGTAAAATGATTACAAAGGTTGCATTCCTGAGATCCCATTAAAATGAGATAAGCATAACATGCAAAGGAAAGGTGACTCAAAAAGGTCCCTTTCAAGCATTTGTTTGACAGCCCTTGGCTCTCTGACTCATTCTAATGTGGCTGCCATATGGCACAGACTCAGTGTAAATGCTGTTCTTGTCTAGTCCAGTTGTAAAAGTTTCAAGATATTGAGCTCTACCGCTCCCCGTGGGAGGTTTTTAGGACATTTTCCTTGATATTCATTCCAAATTTCCTTCTTTTCATATTTCATCCCACTACTACAAATTATTCTCCATTGAAGCATGTCAACCAAATTCTCCTCCTCATTGAGCTTTACAGCATTCAAATATTTGTAGACACACACTTCCCCATGAATTGTCATTTCCCCAAGCTATGCATTTCTAGGACCAGATCCTCAGCTACTATAGTTTGGCTCTGTTGACTCCATTAGTGCCACTTTGATTTATACGATTTGAGGATCTGGCCCTCAGTTTCCTTAAATTTTCCCTGTAAGTCAATCCTTGTTGACTCCAGTCCCTTACACTGCTCTTGTTGCCTTGTTTTCTGAATTCCCTTCAGTTTGTCTACATATTTCTGCTAATCAGATGTCCAAAGAGTGATATTCACTAGCGGTCTCCCTACAATCACTTAGGGTTCAATCTTGCACCATTTAAGTCTGTGGGAATTTTGCCATGATCTAAAATAGGAACAGGATCAGAGCCTGAGTAAGAAACTATCCCTGCTATGTCATCTCTCTGTGATATGACACATGGTATATACAACCTGCTCCTCCCCCCCCAAAAAACCCCTTTTTTTCTGACACAACACATTTCATGTTCTTATAGCTGCCTTGCAAAATCATCCTGAAAATTCACTAGCCCAGGATTAGAAATTACTTGCCCACCTATCCATGAAAATATGTGCTTGTAAAACACAACTTAGCATTAAGATTTTGATACTGAATGACACAATAAGTGCTAAAACTCATCCCCCCAAAGCTCTAGCGATATTTTGTAATAAAGTTAATTTTAAAAATAATACTTTAAACAATTCATGTGGTTGATCAACTAGTTTTAGTATGGAAAGTTTAATATTAAATTAAAATAATATACTAGGTCAAGAATATATTGCATGGATGAGCATTTCTTTGGAATATGCAATTTTTTTTCTCCAGTTTAATAGTCAGCTTTGTTTCTAGCAGTCACACACACACACACACACATTTATTTCTTTACATAAGCATTATGTTTTTTCACTTTTAGGACTGGCAAAATCTACAATACAACAGAACAGCAGAATGATTAAATCTAATAGAGGTTGGTAA
Organism: Mauremys mutica; assembly: GCF_020497125.1. Classification (NCBI taxonomy): domain Eukaryota; kingdom Metazoa; phylum Chordata; order Testudines; family Geoemydidae; genus Mauremys; species Mauremys mutica. Next base: position 34,758,557 of record NC_059075.1, read on the forward strand.
TTGTAGAATTTATAGCATTATATGGTCACACGCAAAGCTCTGAATGTGTGGAGAGAGGTGGGGAAGGTCTAGTTCACCTAATTAAAAGGAGAAGGGTATATATATATCCACTCCTGCATTCATTGACAAAGTCCCTAATTCAGCAAGTTACTGAAGCACATACTTAACTTGAAATGTGAGTAGTCCCATTCACCTGCTTCAAGTTAAGCATGGGATTAAGTACCTTCCCTAAACAGGGACCAATGCAAGGAAGTATGCATGTGTGCAGGGCAGCCAACTGTGAGAGAGCAAATAGTGGCTCTTTACACTAATTCTAGTCACAGACAGCATGGCACTTGCCTCACAGACTTATTTCTTCTGTGGAACTGTAATGTTGAGTATATAGCACATATTTTGGTCCATGATAATAGCATGCATGCTTAATTTCACCAAGAGATGGCCATTCTTTGTCCATGATCATGCCCACTTCCCAAAGATGCATCCAGTAATAGCAACTGGGCTCGGTGGGGTGCATCATCTCTCTTTTTTATTTCTTCCTTTGAGCTCACTGATCATTTGCTGGAATGTCATTTTATAAAGTGGGTTCATCATCTGTAAGGCAAAATCCACTTAGCCTTATTATTCCTAAAGTGTAGAAAATGGCCACCTATTTTGCAAGGTTTCTTGTCTATCTGAAGCATGCAGCTGCAAACCTTTGATCACAACTGGAAAAAAACAACACCCACCCCTATCATTAATTAGAGTCTCACAAGCCTCAGGTGCATGTGAAAACACAGCTTTTTAAAGAAGCCATCAACACACTAAGAGCTATCAGCCCAACATTATTACTCTTTGAAATCAGCTGTATTACTGGTGATCTATGTTGCATCCAATCAGCAGAAATTGTATCCTATCTATTGTGAAGTTACCAGTTTGTAATTTTATGTGTTCTAGGATAGAGGCTAATCCTCCTATGTGGTTCAATATCTCCTCTCTATTGCTGTCTGTTACTCAAGAAATGCTTCCTTGTCTCCTATTTACTTTCCTCAGCATAACTGCAATTTTGGCTGAAGGCTTTAGAGATATTTGGGGGGCAATATTTCTTAAATCTATTTCCTGGTCATTATGCTTCAGCACTTTTCCATTTAGCAGCTACTCATTTTATTCCTTGCTTCCAGACTCATTATTCTACTTTTATCTTTGCTTAACTGCCTTTGGTATGTATTAACCTAGGTATGTCAAGCCATGTATATAAACAATATGAAAGCTGTATCTATGTGACATTAGACTAGGCAATTCCCTAGCAGCTAACCTTTGAAGGCCCAAATGCATTAGTGGAAGACTTCTGCTTTGAAATGGTAGTCAAACTGGCAAGTCAATTCTTTACCGGTCCTGTGATTAATCACATTACATGTTAATGCTTCAGCACTGAAAGGTGCTCACACTTTTATCTGAAAAAATCAGCATAGTGTTTGTACCTTCATACTTAATGATTTCTCTACATAAAAAATAGAATCAATGCTATTTAGGCTGGCTTTTCCTCTCTCTGATTCCATGTTGTCTGTTCCTGAATTAAGCATCTCCACTGCCCCACATTTCTAAAGATCTTTCTAATGACAGCCTTAAGATTGGCTAGTGTCTTATTTTTTGGGTGTTGTTGGTTCCTTTAACAATAGAATTCGGTCAGGATTTGAGTTGTGCAGGGTGAGTTTGGAAAAATGAGTTTTGATTTTTCTTGAGTGTGCATATTTCTTTTCTCACCTTTGGATATATTTTTAAGTCTTGGTAGTTTTAAACCACCCTTTTAACGTTCCAAGTAACTTCTCTTTAGAGGATTTCTGCTTTGTACAAAGCATACATATTTCATAACAAACCAGATACACAAAAATTGTTGAATAGCATTGAATTCACTTAATTTGCACCTTGATAAATGTCATGTCTGGTCTGCTTTAATAAGCAACTGCCTAGGAACAGATTCAGGATTTGTTTCAGTTACTCTAATCAGTGGATTAATGGCACACCTGACTTGATGCTGCTGTCTGCAAAACTACTCACAGTAGTTAACAAGCCTGAGCTGTTTTTTGCTAGCATAAACATTCTACACTGAAGCCTTTGCTCACTTCCCAACTCTGTTCTTACTGCTATAGAAGTCAATTTGACTGAACCTTAACATTGTTCTTCAAATGTTTTGTTGTAATGCTTTTATTCCCCAAAGCCCTTTGTGAAATAAAAGGGAATATCTAACAGAACAATGTGTTCCTAGGAGCCTTTGATAATTGGCACATTCCTACTTCCACTGGAATATGTCAATTATGAAGATTCCACTATTTCTCTGCTACTTCCTTATCCTCAGTCTCACATCCTCTATAAGTCATTGTTAGGAGGCTTAGTGAGTCATCATATCACATTACAGAGTCTAATACATATTTAACCACATTCATGGTTTCTCTCATTTAATGTTCCTTGGTTGTTTAGTTCCTTTACTTGTTCTTGCAATTTTAGCTCCTCTTTTTAGTGTAACTTATATCCATGACTATATCCTTGGCCAGCTCCTTCTCTGTATCCTGAATTAATGCAACAACAATCTTTCCTGGGGGTCTTCCTTAGTATCTGTTTATGGTCCCATATGGCAACATTAACTACTTGCAAGAAGTAGTATGAAGTCCCCATGTAACATCACACCCTCGTTTCTCTTATGTGCTATTCCCACTCTCTCTCCCTGCTGATCTCTCTCCTCCAGCAATCAGAAACTACTGTATGGCTCTAATATATTATATATAGTTTAATATTTAGAACATTTAGAGGAGCACAGATGTGCATGATGTTTTACAAAACAAATACTGACTCCCTGCCAAAAAGAGCTAACAGGTAAATTAAACCTGGCAACAAAAATATAAAATAATTCTATTTATGCATAATTTCTTTAGCAACATTATAGAGATATTGTAAAAATAAAAAAATAATATTCAAAAAATGCAGTTACTAATAGCAGGAGAGATTATTAATACTAAGGGTTTTATTCTCCTCTCAAAACTTTCACACTGATTTTACTGACTTCAGCTGAATTATTTCTGATTTACTTTTGTGTAAGAGTGACTAAAATCAGGTCATAAGAATTTTAACAATCTCTTTTTTTTTTTGTCTTTAGAGGCCAGAAGAGAAAGTCAAGGTAGTATTTAAGATCATCAGGTCAGGGACTACATGCGGAGACAGCAACTAGTATATTGTGGGTGTTAACATAATACCATTTCCATGGTATCTGATGGATCATATCTAGAATAATGATGTATGTCTGCGTACTTTGGACAATACAAATTATGGGAATACAAAAAAAGTGATAACAATGGAGCACAAGAATCTAATATGGGTAAAGATGTAAAATTTAACCAAACTTTAAATTTTCTGTTTATTAGTATTGGTCTTAATCTTACTATAAAAAAGAAAATATGGAGGTGGCCTAGTAGTTTTAAAAGTCATGAAAGGGATCGATACATTGAAAGAGAGGCATTATTTGTAGTGAAGAGTTCAAACATTTTGGAAGAGGAAAGGAGAATTAAGTCGGGAACTCAAGCAGAACAAATTCATACAGAGTGATCTTCACCCTGGTGTAGACGGTCAGCACAATTTCTACATTAAGTCACACTTAAGTCCTACTTAAGCCCTATTTTGAGAGCTAATGTGATGCAAAGAGCTTGTGCTGCTCCTCTTCACTGGAGTAAAATTCACCTATGAAGAATAATAGACACATAGGCCTTGATCCTGCAAAATGCTGAACATCCCTGAAAGTTGCTCACTGCCCTCATCTCCCAATGAAACCAGCAGGAATCGAGGGTGGTTAGCACCTCATGGGAGGACTCAATACTTTGTGCAGTTGACTCCGTATAGAACAAACATTAATGTGCTGTGGACAATGATGTTTATCATAGGCTAAGAGGCGGTAGGAGTCCCTCTGAAAAAGAGGCACCATATCCCTGCAGAGTTACCAGGGAAGGTGGGTCAGTGAAGGAAAAACTAACAGTTCGGAAACAGGTTTCCTTTCAGTGAAATGAAGCACTAATGGAAGTGGTGACTAATCATCTCCATGAATGCCACAAGCAATCTCGTGTCGTAGCTTATATGCGTGGCAAGATCAATGTTGAACTCCCCTTGTCTTTGTAGTTTAAGGAATAACTCCACTGCCACTGTTCACGTGTTAGTCAGAGTGAACAGCATACTGGTCAACAGTTGAGGATCCATTCCTGCAGCCTGAAGAGGCAGGGTGCGCAGTACACAAACCATTGAAAGATGGCACCAAATGCAGACAGAAGCACAGGGATTTCTAAGATGCGAAGCAATGCATCACGGGCCATTGGGACAGGATCCAGGATGCCCCATGACCCTCTCTGCCTTCCCACAAGTCTTAGCAGCAGAAGAGAAAGAGGTGCTCTCTGGGATATCTGCCCAGAGTGCACCGCTCCAAATATCGCTGCAAGTGCCGCAAGCGTGAACATGCTATTGTGCAGGCAGCTGACAGCATGAACTTACAACTGTGGTTTCCCTTCAGTGCTCTCTGAGCAGCACTGTAACTGCCGGCGCTGTAACTTTGCCAGTGTAGACATGCCCTTAAAGGTGATAGGGCATTTTTTGCAGAAACTAAAAGTGCTTTTAGGATGGCTGTCTTGCAACGTTTAAATGGCTCTATGCTGTTCTGAAGAAGGCACAAACATGTTAAATCAGGCAAAGTCAAACAATCCCTTGATGCTTTGATATAACAATTAATTGCAAGAAAATAGCAAGCTGGACTTAATTAGATACCGAGTAAGGCAGGTCAGTCACTGGTAGGTACTGTAAGGGAAGACTAGCCAAAGGAGGATTTGTTTAACAGAAAACATTTCCTGGATTTAAAAAAAAAAAAGTGTGTGTGGGTGGGGGGAATGACAAAGCATAACAGATTTTTCTCTTTATGTGGGTTAAAAGAAGAATTTAAGATCTAAAAAAGAGCAGTTAGCTGTAATTTCAGACAATAGCTGTCAGAGCCTTGTGTATCTTTTATAAGAGCAGGAAATATGGGACTTCGAGTGTAGTGCACTTGGAAACGGATAACCTCCTATTTCCGTCTCCAGCGCATGGCCATGGCAGGGCAAGCCTATTTAGACTCACAGACACTTCATACTTCTGATTATCTCTGTTGCAGAACTTATTGAAAAGCCATTCACTCCCTTCCCTCCACTTCCATGACATTCATACAATGTTGTTACAGTGGTTCACAATTACGGGGGGAAATGCAAAGCAGACAGGGCTATCTAAAGGGACTCCTGGGTGGGCTGACAGTAGAAAACTTCAAGTAATGAGGGTTCAAATAGCCAGGAGCTATTAAATGTGTGTACTGCTGGCTAACTAGCTTCCCCAATGGTTGTCCGGAGGCAGGAACAGTTGCACTCCAGAAATTCAGTGCATAAAAATGTATGTACTGAAGTCTTCATGTGTGAATCCAAAAGACAAGTAAAACCCATGGGACAGCTCTGATAGTTGGCAAAAACCAAGGGTAGAGGTTATCTGAAACTTGGGAAATAGAGAGTTGACTGTAACAACACGCAGTAAAGATTCAATAATTAATCCAGGTTTGCAATGGATATGCTTGTCTGGGAACTAATATGTTGCCTATCTTTATGTATAGCCTACTTCTTTAACAGATCTGAGCTTCCTGTTCCAAAAGATCCTCTAAGTAATCAATCAATCTCATGCAATATGAATTACCTTCAGGAGCTCTAATGTTTCATTAGAATTATTGGCAGCTGTAAAAAAACATACCAAATTTTACAATTACATATTTTTTTCTGGCTTGCTACATTTCCATGTGTAGTGAAACTGCAATCATTGCCACACAATAGAATTGTTAACAGGCAGTAAAGATGAGAAAAACAAAGAAACCATAAGCTCAAGAGAAACAAATATATGCTCTGAAAAAGGTATAAGGTGAGGAAAAAAAATGCTAGTCAACGATAGATTCAAAGGAGAGTTCCAAATCAGGAGTGAACTGCTCAGCAGTGGTGATGTAGTAAAACAAGCCTTAGAGAATTTAATGAAGCACTCTAGCATCCAGAGCTAACGCCACATAGACATGAATGCTAAAAATCACAAACAACCAATAGCTCAGAATAGGTAGCCCCCAGTGATTCTAAAGCATCAAAAACTCCCAAATGCACTCATATAATGCAACTTCCTTTATTTTATTGTCTCGAACAATTCAGTGGGGAGCAATTCTACCTTTGTTTCATGCACCAGATATAAGTTATAAACCCAGGAAAAATCTAAATTACAGCATAAAGTAAAAATCTAGAATAAAGATAGTCAGGTGAGTTGGTGCCCTGCACTGCAAGATCCAAGTTTAGTTCCTAGTTTACTCAGTCATTCCCTGGTACAAGAGGTTTGGGATTGGTGTGGAAGTTCCACACCCAAACCTGGGGGAGGAAATGCCTTGTCATTGTTATATATTGCTTAGCAGTGAGCCGTCCTTTCTCAGCTGACTAAGGAAATTAGTGATAATTTCTCCTCTCCTCCAGCACAACTAGAAGTTGCAATAATAACATAGGGATAGAAAGGAGCTCCCACCCAGAAAAATCCCCCTGTAATATGAGAATTGTTATTTCCATGCTAAAGAGATTGAAAAATGCAAATAAAGACTGTAACAGTTTTGTCCTGGTAGCACAGGAAGAAAAAAATTCTTAATGATAAGAAAAAAACAAAATCAGAATCATCAGAACATTCAGAGTTTCAGTGGGTTCAATGGGGTAGCATTAGGTTAAATTGCCCCAAATTTAGGAGTTTTATAAACAAGTTTTTGATCATCTTAAATTCAATTAAAAAGTATGGCTGCAGGAGTTCTTCCTCAATGGGCCTGATTCTGATCTCAACTACACTGGTGTAAAACCAGAATTACTCCAGAAAAGTAAGCTGACTATTTCCAAATGTACACTGTTGCATTTAAGGTCACAATCTGACCGACTGAGTTCAGTGTGTGTGTATGCACATGTGAATCCAAGAGGGATAAAAGGTTGCTCTTACTGGCAGTTACAAGATTTGTTCAAAATACTTGCAGCTTCAGCTCTTACACAACCCTTTTTCTCCTCTTTGGAACGCTTGGCACATTTTAAGAACTGTGCACTGAAAGAGCTGCTGTCGTCCGAGAAAATTTCCACCTCACCCTTTCATATTCAAGCTGGGATGTACAAAATGTTGCAAGATAATTTTCTCATCTCCAGTCTGTCTGGCAATGGTTTTCCCCTTACAAAAAAGCCTTGGAAAGCAGGTATCCAAGCTGTGCAGTGGCTATAAAAAATGGTTAGGAGTTCCCTGTTCCATTTTGGGCTTATAATCAGCCAAATCGTCACAAAATGGAGATCAGTTTTGAAAAGCAATTTTCTTAAAATTATTTAATTCATTTAGTGTAACAGAAAAAACAAAGACCCCCTCCCCCACATACATTAATTTAACAGAAATGTGTGTATTTATTTTCGCTAACCTATCGTTGAATTTTCAAAGGCAGCTAAGGGTCTGAAATGCCCTTCTTCCACTGAAAGTCCACTGGTATTGGGCCTCTACCTTCCTCAGGCACTTTTGAAAATCCCACTCTTAGTTTTCAGAAGCCTATACGGTGCTAGAGGCAAATACATTGAGACTCATCCTCCTGCTAAGCACCATGCTAAACTCTTACTGTGCTCTGTTGTTTCTTGATGTTTCCTTGGAATTTGTAACATTTGCATGGACCACCTTGGGAGGTCCTACTTATGCAGGATAAGGCATTAACATCTTACAGAGAGAATTTCAGTATATTATTTATTTGCATAATACCTGTGGCAATACAGAGCTGTTAAAATGAACCAGGGGTATATGTTATGCTAGCAATCACTGCATGGGGGCAGTAGATGAGTTTATAATGGCTACCACTGGAGACATAAATATAAAATCTATTTGTTATTTCAAACATAGATGGAATTAAGGAGTCAATGCTTACAACATGGGAAACCAAAGAAAGAAATCACTCAAATTGCTGGTTATCCTAATGCCTTATTTACTTCTGCATTCAGCTAATACTGAAGAGCATTCCATCTCAGAGCCCTAGCTCCTACTTTCTATGGGTTAACTTTCAGACTAAATTCCCCAGGAGGCCCTGAATATGAGCTTCATCTAACTGAATACAAATTGTCTACTTAAACCAAACCTCTCCAGGGTGTAATTCCCTTAAGAGCAAAGATGCTTCTACTGAAAGAATCCTCCAAGGAGAGAAAACTTCTCGAAGACGGGAAGTAAACTTAGAGACTCAAACAACGCATACTATAAATGCTCATTACAAATCTAAAACAAAGCAAAAGAGCTGTCTAAAAGAAAAGAGAAAGGAGACATTTTCACATAAGAAATTATGTTCAAACAACTAAAGCTCCCTCAGTTCTATCCTAATGCTCAAGGAAGTGGTTCTCTGCCATGGCCAGGACTCTGTTTTGCATTTATTCACATACTTTTTTATTTGGGTACCTACTTCTCAAGAATGGGCTTTATGACACCACTTTTGTTAGATAATTTCTACTGACACACCAACCACCATCAGATCAAATTTTACTTTTAAGCATGAGTTTCCCTCAGTGAAAGACCTATACTCTTGAAGAAAATCCTCACAGTAATAATGGAGGAAAACAAAGAATTCATTACTTTATCAATACAGAATATGTGAGAGTTTGGTCGCATCATTCCTTTGCAGTCAAAGGCTACATCTACACTAGCAGACATGTGCCAATGCCTTCACCCCACTATTGTCCACCTCTAAACCACAGAAGCACATATAGAGGGCAAGTAAGTCAGCACGTCTGAGGTGTGTGGGTAAGTACCTGACTCAGTCTGTGGCACGGCCCCCAACCCGTGCCAGTATGCAGCATAGACAGGGGTCGAGGGTGTGTATTATGTCTTAAATTTCAGTAGTAATTCACCCCAGTCCCACAATGCATTGAACCCTTTTCTTCCTGATCCTTATCCAGTTTGTACAGGTCCCTGTCTCGCCATTTTCACTGGCAGTATTGAGCTGTGCTGATTGCGTCAGAGGAGCTTTCTACTGCATTCTTTTGATCAGTACAGGTGAACGTGAATCCTGGTCTGAGAAAAGTTTCCTGGCTTGCTGGCCATACCTGGGTGCTAATCATTGTGTGGTCAGAGTACAGTGTCTTCCATGACTTCACCTGGAATGGCAAGGACATTTACCTATACCAGGAAATTTTTATCGAGGCTGGAGCAGGCGGGCATTACGTAGACTCCAGCCCAGTGCCTGGAATGCATCAAGGACTTGAGGCTTCTGTACAGGAGGGCAGAAGATTCCAACAGTGGCTGTGGGAGGGCTTGCCACCCATGCCCCTTCTATGATGAGCTGGACTGGGTGCTGTCCAAGACTCTTGGTCAGGGGCGGCTCCAGGCCCCAGCACGTCAAGCGTGTGCTTGGGGCGGCATGCCGTGGGGGGCGCTCTGCCGGTCGCCGGGAGGGCGGCAGGCAGGCAGGCAGCCAGCCTTCGGCGGCGTGTCTGCGGAGGATCCGCTGGTCCCGTGGCTCCGGTGGAGGTCCTGCGGGAGGTCCACTGAAGCCGCGGGACCAGAGGACCCTCCGCAGGCACGCCTGCGGGAGGTCCACCGGAGCCGCGGGACTGGCGACCGGCAGAGCGCCCCCTGCGGCATGCCGCCATGCTTGGGGCGGCGAAATGTCTAGAGCCACCCCTGCTTCTGGAGCAGACAATAAAGTGGCTCACGACCTTCTCCTTGACTCTGCTGGACGCATTTTCCGATGGGATGCTGATGAGGGCCACAGCAAGGATGCAGCAGAGGCTAGGGAGGTAGCAGGTACAGTGGAGGATTCTCTGGAAGACCCAGAGGTCGAAAAGCATGTGATTCTGCACCTCTACACAGAGAAGACAGTTGAGGAAGCCCCTCCTGTTGAACCAAGGAAGACTCTGAGCCGTGGCAGGAGCCAGAACACAAGACTGGTAAGTTACAGTAGACCCCCACATAACCCCTCCCCGCAGTCTCCCCTTTTCCTCTGGTGCTTCATTCCGGCTCAGCTCCCACTTAAATGGTCCCCAAGCAAGACACAGCTATAAATAAACAATTTTATTGAGTTCTGATGAACCACTACTAAGCATTTGGCAGAAGCTATAAAATAGATATTTTTTGTTAATAATTGTGCCTTTGTTAGCATACAGGCAGCTATGGTCCTGGGGCCATGGGGACTGGAGGAAGAAGGGGGTGGGTTTAGCAAGGGCCCGGGTGGAGATGGATCAGTACTGGAAAACTTAGGACAGGTCTACACTACAGACCTATATTGGTATAACTACATTGCTCAGGGTGTGAAAAATCAACCTAACCCTCTGTTTAGAAAGTGCTGTGTTGGCAGGAGAGCATCTACCATCAACTTAGCTACTACTTCTCAGAAAGGTATATTAACTATGGCGACGGGAGAAGCTATCCCATTGTGTAGGAGTGTCTTCACTTACACACTACAGCATCGCAGCTACACCAATGCAGCATTTTAAGTGTAGACCTGCCCTTATTGTAGTTTGTCTAAAGCAGCGGTTCTCAAACTTTAGTAACTTGAGGACCCCCATTTTGATTTAAAATTCTGCCATGGACCCCAAGCCCCCACACAGCTCCAGGCCCCAGCCCCATTCCCCCCAGGGTTTCAGCTCCCAAGAGGGAAACCATTCCACTAGGATGGCAGGAGTAACACCCCAGAGACAGCAAAGGCAAACGGAAAAGGACGCTGGAAGACCTGCTCATTGACACGGACAGGATGAACCAGGATCAGCTTCAATTTCTCAGGGCATGGGAGGATCGGGCTATTGAACGGGAAGATACACTGGTGAACTGGTGTAGAAAGCATTCCACAGGGAATGGGAGCATTCCCTAATAGATAGGCTGATAGAACTAGTTCCCAGATGAGTTGAGGAACTTCTGCTGCTGTGGGCATTGCACCTCTCTGTGAACCGCCACCTCCATTTCCTGCTCCTCCGGCTGCCGCCCAGGGTGCTGCTGAGTTGGAAGAACAAACCCCACTCCATGTGACCAGGAGGAGCCTGTAGAACTCCCAGGACTACACATCCCACCAGTGCCTGCCTGAAACCCCTCAGAGGGGGTTGCCCCAAGCATCCAGGAGGGGAATGATGAGCATTCAGGAGTTCCTGAAGCTGAGAAATAACAGGAGAATGGGTACACTCCCACCCCAAAGCAAATTCTGACAAGATCCTTAAGAGAGGCCGAGTGCGCCCGATAAGAGAGGTTTGTAAACAGTGAAGGTGTTAACCCAGTGGAGGTGTCCTGGTATAATTATGAATTGTCACAGGAACAAAAGGCTAATATCCTTCAGCTACTAGGGAACAAGACACTTACAAAGTTATGAAGTCCCACAAGTGTGAGAGCTTGTCCCTGTCATTAACAGAAGGTGGTTAAATAAAAGATATTACATACCTTGTTACTCTCATGTCCTGGGACCGACTGGGCTACAACAACACTGAATACAACGTTCTCTTGTGTGTTTTTCGAGCAGCTGCTCAGGATGTGAAGGTGTCCCTTGGCACAAGCAAATGTCATCTGCTGCCTCTCTGCCATGCCAAGATATGGCATCCCTGATTTCCCTTGCCCACTGGGAATCAGGACCTGGGCTGGATCTGGCTGCCTATACGGAGTTTCTAAGTCAGATTTATAAGCCAGACTTGCTCCCCTTTACTTTCATGAGCCCCACGTGCATTATGGAGTGTGCAGCACATGATGATTATATGAACAGTATTGGCTACACTTGCATCCAGATGGGTACCCTGGCCATGCCAATGAGATTTCAATCTACCAAATGTACATTCCATCATCACTCTGCAGCTACTGAGTTTGTAACTGAATTTCCTTTTTTCCAGGGCCGCTGATATTGGACTTTGGTTTCATGAACCAAGTTAAAAGGAGGAAGTCTATGGGCCTCTCCAAAACAGCAATTGACAGATATATGCCATGGAGAATCATATAATTTCTGGAGAATAAAGTCCCTTATTCCCCTTTCAGGTATAATTCCGATCTCCTGAGCACACTGGAGTCACGAACCTTTACAGCGGTTCCCATGTTGGTATTAATGAATTTGCCTCTATGGTCCACTAAACCCTGCATCCTGTAATCTTTTCAGCTCACATACTTTTGGTGGGCAAAGTATTACCATGTGAGTGCCACTGATGGCCTCTGATAATTCAGAAACCCCATCCTCTGCAATTCAGCTATTACTTCTGGAACTTTTCTTATGGCAACCAGCCCTGCGTATATCACAGGGTTAATTGCCTCACAGACCTGCACAACTGCAACCCCGACAGTGGACTTCCCAACTCCAAAATGGTTTGCCATGAGCTAGTAGTTATCTTGTGTTGCCAGTTTCCGCAGGACAATAGTTTTTATATACACCTTGTACATAATAGGTTGCAGGGATGCTACTAGCAGACTTGGCTTCTGTATCAGATATGGACTGCCTACAAAGCTTCTCGTAGAGATATACCAGAGATGTGTCTTTCATGAGACCCTTTAATGTTCTGCCAGGTATGACTGAGATAATTTTAAGTAAGGTATGTTGCACATAGTGTCACCTAGTGGCTAAAGTGTATAACACATTTTAGCATTCCAATACAATAGCCACCAGCTTCTGCACTGGTATGGCTTACCTAAATTGAGTATTCTGGCACTGGAAGTTTGGTGTTAGCTTCTCACACACAGATCCATGAAGGTCAGTTTCCTCATTTGGAAGTTCTGAAGCCCAATCTTCCAAAAGGATGCGATCCCATCACACTGTGCTGGTTCTGCTGCACCAGAAGAGATGGTCCACACAGCGGCATACTGTGGCAATACCAACATTCACCATAGCTGTACCATGGGAGCTGAATGAATTGCCATTCACTCTCAAGGGCAGCTGTCTTTGACATAACAAAGTTATGTCCAAATTCCATTCAGCATTTCTCTGATTGCCTACTCCATCACATTTGTCTTGCAATAATCAAGAGCAGAACCCGATCATCATCCAGTTGTTTCATGTCTTCTATGCAGTTTTTCAGGAGGAAGACCTGAGCAGGAATTGCCATAAGAAAATGTGTGAAGATAGGGGAACAGTACCAAGAATACACAGCAAACAGGTTCCTAGACTGTCCCTCTGTGATGCACAAAACCCTGAGGTCTTGCTTCTGAAATGGTAGCGCAGCATAACAGAAGCATCAGTGTGGACATGGGTATATGCATGTACCCAGCACTACACTCGTGTTCAGAAGAGCATATAGGGACACTCAGCATGGGTACAGAGAACATGCACAAGAGTACACAGGCAAGTAACCAAGTATATGCACCAGTGTAGACAAGATTAGTTTGGAAAGCCAGAGCCCTTCCATTCATCTCGTAAGTGGCTGATATTTAACTCCTTTGAAAGTTAGTAAAGTAGTAGATAGACAACTTCTTTAATTTTAAATAGATGGGGCCATCATCTTACAGGGAACCAAAATGCTCCTGGGGTAAGGAGAAGAACTGGATTCTTTCCTGTATGCCAATAGCTCTTATAATTTCAACCACTGTACAAAGTTATAGATGTGCAGAGTGATTTCCCTTTGAGGGTTTATTAGTCTTAATCTTCTCTTTTAAGGAAGTTCCCCATATGAATTGTATCCTATGATGCTAGTCATTTTTGCTACCCTTCCCTAAACTAAGTGTGTTCATTCATGGTCAGGTGGTCACATTTCTATTGTGAGATGTAGTCTTACAATATTAAACTGCCTTCTTTGCATCCACAGCTAGATACAGGAGCTCATTAATCTTCTTTTGCTGTTATTTCCAATTCAAATTACACTATAAACATTGAAATATGTTTATCGCCATTATTCCAATAGGAGAAGTTTTTATTTTGTGTTGTAAGTAAGCAGTGGAAGACTAAAAGTTTTGAATACATAAAATGTAAGTTTTTATAATCCCGAAGAGACACATCTCGTAGTGATAACATAATATTTAATTCACTTGCTGGGATGTAAAACAGATAAAACTTTAAATATAGAGTTTTGTGTCAAAGGATTGCAGCTGGCTTTATACTCTCTATTTGGATACAACATAGATTTAAAAACCATTGTATTAATTTCCTTTTTTGGTTAGTAACACAAACCATCTGCTGTATCACCAGACAGGCTTTTTGCATACAAAGGGAATAGTTATTAAGATACACAGTAAACAATAAGGCATACAATTGCATTTGCAAAGTGCTTCCTTTATTGTGCCTGTATTGAACATTCTAAAGAAGAACTGGTCAATTAAACAACCCTCATTAGTTGACCTGGAACCACTCTAGATATAAATTCTAGGAAAAATGGGGTTCAGTCAAGGGATTCAGTACCTCTTATCTGTTTTCCAATTCTTCCCATTCCCAGTGTTGGTTTCTAATGACCTTATTCAAAGAAAAGAAAGTCACACTGTAAATAAAGCGCTTGGTGTTGCCCCTGATGTGCATGAGAACTGTTCAGAGAGGTATCCAGGGTGAAGGAACTGTGCCCTGTGACAAGTGAGGGCTTGTCTGGGATTTCCTACTCCAGTATAGAGGAAGGCTGGAGAAGGGATCTGACGAGATGGTGTGGCATGGAATAGCAGAAAAAGAGAAGGACTTACAGAAATTTCTCCCAAGAGTTTCAGCAGACCCAGCGACAAGAGAGACAGTCTTTGCTAACCTGGCAAGCAGAACAACAACTGAGCCTACAGCAGTTTATTACAGGCTAGGTGCAGGTACAGCAACAACTCATGGAGAAGCTGCTGAGTGCCCTGATTAACATTTGATAGGGCAGAGTCAGGAGCAGGCTGGAAGAAGAGGGTATGGGCCCACTGTTTGGCTCCCTACCTCTTGGGAGATACACAAGCAGCATATATGGTACTGAGTGATGCACACCAGCTAACTACTATATAGTAAAAGCAGCCATTCTAGACAGAATGGAGACAATCTGCCAAATCGTACAGGAAGAAGTTTCGATTGGCAAGGTGGTCAGAGGGGACACATCTTAGGACCTTTGCCCAAAAAATAACTGATTGGGCCACTAGGTGACTGAGGCCTGAGGAATGTGGGAGATGATGGACTCCATTATTTTGAAGCAGCTATTACAAACTGTCCCTAAGGTCACTAGATTTTGGTGCGGAAACACTTATCCGCCGCTTTAGAAGCTGCCATAAAACTCATTGAAGAGTTTGTGAAGGTGGACATCTCTGATAAACAAGTCCATCCATTCAGAGGACATGACCTGGAGGGGGAAGGTGGAGAGTTACTGCCAATAAAGATACCAGGAAAGAAGAGAGGACAAGGAGACCCACACCATGAAATGTTGTCTTAGTAGTGTCTGGGTTCAAGACATTTGAAAAACAATTGCCTCTATACGGACTGTAATTTTGCTGAGTTCTGTGAGTGGACAGAAACCTTGAGGAACAGTCAAAACAGACACCCAACATCTCAGTGAGGGACAGCCCTGATAAATTCTGTCACAGAGTCCTCATTGGTCAGAAGAGACAGAGTGAAACCCTATTACTGCAGTTCTTAAACTGTGGGTCGGAACCTCAAAGTGGGCTGGGACCCCATTTTAATGGGGTCACCAGGGCTGGCATTAGACTTGCTGGGGCCTGAGGCAGAGCCCGAGCCTCACCGTGCAGGGCCAAAGCCTAAGCGTTTCAGCCCTGGGCTGCCGGGCTCAGGTTACAGGCCCCCTGCCCAGGGATGAAGCTCTGGGGCTTTGGCTTTGGCCACCCCTCCTGCTCAGAGTAGCGGGGCTTGGGCAAGCTCAGGCTTCTGTCCTCTCCCCCTAGTGTTTTGTGTATTTTTAGTTGTCAGAAGGGAATCACAGTGCAATGAAGTTTGAGAACCCCTGCCCTATTAGATGGTGCCAGGAGAGATAGTAAAACTGACATGTATTCACAGGGAGGAGAAAATCTGACCAGTAACCAAAGTATCTCTAGAATTTTGGGGAACATTTAGATAGAAGTGGGTCGGGGTGGTCAGGAACTTGCCCCAGTTCATATTAATCAAAACAGATTGGAACCTTTTTCTTTTAAGGGAGGTGGGGGAGGAATATCCAGAGATGAAAATGGCCAGAAAGGGCAGGACCAGACACAAGAGGTATCAAGGAATAGGCCTGGAAGCCATAGAGGGGCTAGAGTAAAAAGAAATGGGGCACCTTAGATGGGAGACAAGCCAAGAATCCAATGGCCTAAGGAAGACTCCCAAGGTAGAGGAGAATACAAAGGAGGCAAAACTAGAACAAGGTGTGGCAAATGCAGAAGGCATAAGGGGAAGTAAAAATATTGAGAATCATAGGGACCTGGGACAAGAACAAGCAGATGTGGATGTTGAAAGTAACCTGGATAAGATAGGAGTAAGGGAGACTTTTCAAGCAGGGGAATCCCATGGGGCAATGGGTTACCCTGGAGTGAGGACAGGTGGGCAGAACTGGAGATGTGGGGGTTACCCACCTCCATCAGAGTGGACCTTTTGTGGGTGGAAGAGGGAGAGCCAGGAGAAGGAAGAGAGAGAGCACAGTGGCCTCCAGAAGGAAGGCAGAACCTGAGGAGAGAAAATGCCCTGGTTAAGGAAAGGAAAGGAAAGGAAAGGTAGAGACATGTGTGACAGACTGTGAGTAGCCAAAGGCTGACTCACTCTATGCACTTTATAACAGTCAGCTCATGAGGTAAATAGAGGAGGTAATAGTTTACATACTAAGTGATTAATGAATTAGCTAGGTGATTCTATGGGAAGAGGCAATAGAGAGGGGTAATCTGAAAGGAAGGGCCAGAGAAGCCCAGGATCTCAAGGAGGTGTGATCTCTCCCCCATCTCACCATGTGCCTATATAGAATGTAAGACCCTTGATCTGTGAGGAACATGTTGTGTTATATTCACACTGTAAACAAAGAACTTAGTGTTGAACTTGCCATTGGTGTGCATGAGGACTGTTCAAAGCAGAACGCAGGGTGAGGAAACACTGCCCCGTGACAGAGGATTATATAATTAATGCCAATCAACATGGGTCTATAGAAAAGAGATCTTGTCAAACTTACTTTTTTTTTTCATGAGCGTACAAGCTTGGTTGATAACGGTAATAGTGTTGATGTAATGTACTTAGAGTTCTGTAAGGCATTCAAATTGGTACTGCACAATATTTGGATTAAAAAACTGGAATTATATAAAATTAATATGACACACATTAAACGTATTAAAAACTGGCTAATTGATAGTAATGTAATTGAAAATGAGGTCAGGTGTTTCTAGTGGGGTCCCAGAGACTGGTTCTTGGCCCTATACTATTTAAAATTTTTATCAATGACCTGGAAGAAAACATAAAGTCATCACTGATGAAGTTTGCAGATGACACAAAAAGCTGGGGAGTAGTAAATAATGAAGAGGATGGGTCACTGATACAGAGCAATCTGGATCGTTTGGTAAGCTGGGTGCAAGAAAATAGTGTTTTAATATGGCTAAATTTAGGAACAAAGAAAGTAGGCTATACTGACAGGATGGGGATTCTACAATGAGAAGCTGTGACTGAAAATATTTGGGGATTGTGGTAGATAGTCAGCTGAACATGATCTCCTAGTGCGACACTGTGGCCAAAAGGACGAATGCGATCCTTGCATAAACAAACAGGGGCATGTTATTTTACCTCTCTATTTGGTACAGGTGTGATCACTGCTGGTCATGCCAGTTCTGATGTTCAAAAAGGATGTTGATAAATTGGAGAAGGTTCAGAGAAAGGGCCAAAAGAATGATTAAAGAATTAGAAAACACATCTTATACTGATACACTTAAAGAGCTCAATCTATTTAGCTTAACGAAGAGAAGGTTAAGGTGTGACTTGATTATAGTCTGTGAGTATGTACACAGGGAACACATATTTAATAATGGATTAATCAACGCAGCAGAGAAAAGTATAACATGGTCCAATGGCTGGACGTTGAAGTTAGACAAATTCAGACTGGAAATAAGGTGTACTTTATTTATTTATTTTTAAAGTGAGAGTAATTAACCATTGGGACACTTTACCAAAGGATGTGGTGGATTCTCCATCCCTGATCATTTTTAAATCAAGATTGGATATTTTTATAAAAGATTTGGAGTAGGAATTATTTTGGGGAAGTTCTATGGCCTGTGTTATACAAGAAAGTCAGACTTGATGATGACAATGGTCCCTTTTGACCTTGGAATCTGTGAATCTCACCATAATACACGACATTTTGCCATTACTTTATGCAAGGAAGTGATAGATACTTAGAATTCTGTTGTAATTTCTTATCGAGGTCCTTGGAGGACAGGCCTGACTGCGAGTGATTTAGAGACTTTTTTCCAGTTTTAGTGACTTTGTGTTGGAATTCTGTCAGCAAAATGTATCTTCAAAGCCATTTTATCCAGAGCATTTATTACTCAACCAGGTTCACAGAGTGAATAATATTTCCCTGTTGTAACACCATTTTTCTTCCATTGAACTTTCTCCATATCATTTGGAAAAGGGCTACTGAAACTTCCTGTTAGAAATGACCAGAAAACAAAGGTGAACTTTTGCATCCAACTCCTGCCTTGAATGAAATGAGCCCTTTCACTAAAGGCAGTGACAGGATTCTGCTCTCAGTTACGCTGGTATAATACACGCAGGGTGACTCCACTGACTATAATTGATTTACTCTGGATTTACACTAGTGTAACTGAAAGCAGAATTTAGTCCGGTGACTTTTAAATGCCAGACATCAGGAATGATTGAAAATCTGCAACTGAGGCTTGATTATTAGAAAATATATATTGAATTTCTCTGTGACTGCTCCTGCTACTTAATCCTAGCAATAACCATGGTGACCGTTGTACAGAAATGCACACAGAGGTCAAATTCAATAAAACCTGCTGTGTCACAGAGCACTGACTAATTTAACTCTTCTCAAGCTGCTTGTTGCCATTTTCCATGAATTAAACATACAATAGATGCAGGTATTCTTATACCCCTGTTTATTATGTTTGCATAAAATACAGATGAGTTTGAACTAGTCTGTGTAAACCAGAAATTGTTTTTATGATAGCATAGATCTTCATACCACTTATCCAGCCTGCAGTATGCATGCTGTGTCACCATAGAGCATACATTACCAGATAAAGGACTTTGGTACTGTTTAATCCCCAATAAAATCATTTACCAATGTTTTCTGTCCTGTTAATCCAAGCTATTCACATTCAACTAGCAGATTCCCATTAACAAAGCTGCTGCCTGACTGTCTAAAGGGTTTAAGTTTATGTGCGATAAAATGATATTATGTTTCCTTCTGATTGGAAAGTTGTGCTATCTAGGGGATTACAGTGGTACTGCACCAACCATCACACAGACACTGGCAGGGGTCAGAGGGAAACAGGAGATGTTGTCAATTTAAAAATGACTTTTTGTATGAAATCAAAAGATACAACAAAACAAAAACCAACCCCCAACTTTGTCTTTCACAAGCTCTAATCCTCTCTTGGGTTTTTTCCAAGGGCTTCATGGACCACAGTATGAAACATGCTGTCATACTGATCACATTGCAAGAGGACACACACACAAAAAAAACAAAAAACCCACATAGAGAGAGCTTGATAACCTTCATTGTCAAATGGAAGGCAAAAAGGTGGCAAATGCACTCAAATTAGTGTTTTTGTTTTGTTTGTTTGTTTGTTTTTTTAAAGCTACGTAGGAAGGTGATAGAAAGACAGAAGAGCTTGTCAACCTGGAATATGTTTGCCTGGTGGTTGTAAAGAATAAAAGATTCACAGGGTGGATGATCTTCTCAATGTTTTTTTTTTCTCCAGAATTTAAAATAAAGAGAATTGCAGATTAAAAGAATGTTGCCCTTACAGGAGATCTATAGATTATTTTATTTAGCAAACAATAAATGCTTCGAGAATAAAGTAAATCAGATTAGACCATCTCCACTTTAGAGAACAGCTTATTTTATGGCAGAAAATCTCAGGCTGTTATGGATCTTCTTTAATAAGAGACATAACACAACTATGTTTTAATATTATTGGAGAAAAAATTGCATCCTATTCTCCTTTCTCATATATCAGTTTAAAGCAGAAGTTAAATGGTTGTAAAACAAAGGGAGAACGAGCCCTTATTGTACAAGAATCTAGAAACATTACATGTACTAGAAAAAATTGCCAAAAAATAATGAAAACTGTGTAGTCTTCTTGAAACTAATCAATTTGCTGAATTTTTACTAGGGCTTGTTTTGTTTCCCTTCTTCTCTTTATCTAATGCGATCTGTGCTAATGCTAATTCTTTTCAAAGAGAACTGTGATCTTTAAACTGATTTGTTTTCTATTGCTTTTTTTATTGGTTTAATATCAGTTAATTCTCCGTTTGGGGGTTTCCCTTACACTTTATAATACTCAGCTGAATGAAATAATGTTTTTTAGAGTTGAAAATCCACCCACAAGGAAAACAGGGAACTCATTTTTGATGGCAGCTTTGTAGGTGATTTTTGTCCCAGGTCATTCACATTAGTGTATTTGTAACCGATGAGTTTGTTTTCAGTATGGTGCCCCATGTTAAATTCCACTGCATGAAAATAATGTGATAAGCACAAAGGAAGATGATATTCACTCTAACTACATCTACCCCAAGAACAACCTCCAATAAGCAGCCGCTTGGTCTTAAGCAACCATTCTGAAGTATCTCTATGTGGTTTACAGAACATTATTGTTCAGCTATTAAAAAGAGCTATGTTTCTACTAGGAGGCCATTTTTGATGGCCTTGCATGTGAATTCTTGAAGACTAGCATCACAGCATAAATTTTCCAACATACGTTGTGCTCATTAATCTGAAGGGGTAATTATCACTGACAAGAACTAAGCACGGTATAGGGTTGTCATGGGATCTCACCCCCACTTTGAGCTTGTGGGTTCAAAGATGGGGACCCGCATGTATTCTGCCACCACCCTAACCCTTAGGGTGGGGTTCCTTCTCGCTGCCACCACCGCGGTCAATACGTGGGCCGGGACACCCCTGTTTCCCCCCTGTCTCCCTTCAAAGAAACTCCCTGGGGAACACAGATCATCTCACAGAGGAGGAACCTTCCCCCTCCCTTCTCTTCCCTCTCTCCAGCCTGCTCCAGAGAGAGAGATACCTTGATTCAAACTCCTTGAATCTCCCACACACAGGGAAGCAGCCCACTTCCCCCCTCCCTTTCTCCTAGCCACTTTGGAGAGATATACACCGAGTCAAATCCTTGACTCAACACAAAGAGGAACTCACTTCCCCCCTCCCCTTCCCCTGAATTTCCACAAGAGAAGGAATTAACCAAGTCCAAAGAAAATAAAAGAATTTATTAAGAGAACAAAAAGAAAATACAGAATCTCTATGAGCCCAAGCTGGACACTCATAGGGTATAACCTTATCAATCTCTGGAGAGAATCCCCTCTCCCCCTTTTCTCAGTAAAAGCAATATCAGCAAACAGGAATAAAGCATTTCCTTTAGCAAACACACAATTGCAAATATAGAAATCAAATCATAAGACTAATTCGCCTTTCTAATTAATACTCACTATTAATTAGTAGAAACTACTCCAGGAGAACTTGGAGACATGACTGTCCTCTTTTAGATTCAAAAGAGTTCTCACCCAGACAAAGGCTTCCCTCCACAGAGATTTGAAAAAATCTTATCTCTGATTGGTCCTCTGGTCAGGTGGTCACCAGGTACTACATGTTAACCCTTTACAGGTAAAACAGACCTTAACCCTTAACTATCTGTTTATGACACGCCCCCCAAATCGCCAACAGTGGGAACTACTGGTGGTGATTTCCTCCTAGAACTGTAAAATAAACAGATAAACAAAACACATGCACTATTACATATACTACTAAGTATGTAAACAACAAGATATTTGACACTGAAGAACACTTTGTATGCATTTGAGCGGACATACTTGGCAACGTCCTTGCCCATCCTCCCCCAGTGGAAGGACTTTCCCAACCTGTCCTTGGTTCTGTTCACCCCAGAATGACCACTGGGATGTCATGGCCCAAGCTTAAGAGCTTGTACCAGTACTTAGTTGGAACTACCAACTGTCTTTGAGGATGCTGGCCTTCCTGGTGTTTACCAGAAAGAATGTCCTTATATAAAAGTCCTTGTTTTACAACAAACTGGAATTGGGTAGAAGAGCTGAGAGGCGGTGGGTTGCTTCGTGCCGCCTTTTCCTTAAGCTGCCTGTCCAAGCAACAAGAAAGAAAATCTGCTAACAACAAAGCCTGCTGGAAAACTTAATTCCCTTCAGCCAAACTGCTGAAACTGCTTCTAACAATACCAGTTAGAAAAGGGAATACTTGTAAACTGCCTGTTCTCTCAGGTTGCTTTCCTGCTCTAGAAGAAGAGAATAGCTTCCTTCAGCGTAGCCCAGCTGAAAAAAACTCCTTGTAACAATGGGTTCAAAACTCCGCTGCCACCATGTCATGGGATCTCACCCCCACTTTGAGCTTGTGGGTTCAAAGATGGGGACCCGCATGTATTCTGCCACCACCCTAACCCTTAGGGTGGGGTTCCTTCTCGCTGCCACCACCGCGGTCAATACGTGGGCCGGGAGACCCCTGTTTCCCCCCTGTCTCCCTTCAAAGACACTCCCTGGGGAACACAGATCATCTCACAGAGGAGGAACCTTCCCCCTCCCTTCTCTTCCCTCTCTCCAGCCTGCTCCGGAGAGAGAGATACCTTGATTCAAACTCCTTGAATCTCCCACACACAGGGAAGCAGCCCACTTCCCCCCTCCCTTTCTCCTAGCCACTTTGGAGAGATATACACCGAGTCAAATCCTTGACTCAACACAAAGAGGAACTCACTTCCCCCCTCCCCTTCCCCTGAATTTCCACAAGAGAAGGAATTAACCAAGTCCAAAGAAAATAAAAGAATTTATTAAGAGAACAAAAAGAAAATACAGAATCTCTATGAGCCCAAGCTGGACACACATAGGGTATAACCTTATCAATCTCTGGAGAGAATCCCCTCTCCCCCTTTTCTCAGTAAAAGCAATATCAGCAAACAGGAATAAAGCATTTCCTTTAGCAAACACACAATTGCAAATATAGAAATCAAATCATAAGACTAATTCGCCTTTCTAATTAATACTCACTATTAATTAGTAGAAACTACTCCAGGAGAACTTGGAGACATGACTGTCCTCTTTTAGATTCAAAAGAGTTCTCACCCAGACAAAGGCTTCCCTCCACAGAGATTTGAAAAAATCTTATCTGATTGGTCCTCTGGTCAGGTGGTCACCAGGTACTACATGTTAACCCTTTACAGGTAAAACAGACCTTAACCCTTAACTATCTGTTTATGACAAGGGTGATGCCACCTCCTACAAAACAACTCTGACATGCCAATGAACCTTTCGACTTCCTACAGTATTGACTTCCAAGACAGACATCCAATCACTAATGGCTTTAAAATAATGACATTAAACTCTGGTTGTTCACTTGTGACCAAAATATATATTTGAACCCAACTATCAAAAGGTGAAATGTTGGGCTGTAGAGTAGAATTGGGCTGTATATATTTCTAAAGAAACTGCATGCTCCCACTAGCATTTTTACCAGGGATTTTTCGATTAACCAATATTACTGAATCGCTGATTCATGCAGAATGCATGGTCTTTATTCCATCTCTCTGTTGTTCTCATCCAAAGTTTTAGGAGAGAACTATGGTATAAAGCACAACAAACATTTTTGTTGGATATTTTAAAGGACACAAATGGGAGTTAGTTGCCAATCTCCCAAATCTCCTCCACCCCCCTTTATTTTGAAACGGTAAATTCTGAGCTAAGGCTGTCGTTGACCTGCTGTTCTTAAAATCTTCCTGTTTTGCATTTTAGATTATGTTGGCTTTAACTAAGCCTGAAAAGATCAATCTCTTGATAATTTTCTTGCACACACTACCAATACAATTAATATTGTAGCACTTGTGATGAGCACTTTAAATTAAGCCTTCAGACCCAGATTTCCAGGTTTTTTTACAAGACTGAAACAGAAACAACCAAGGAAATGATATATATAAATAATCTGTAAAACGGCAGGGGTAAATAGCTCTTTTCTCTTCTACTGATTCAGTATCTTGTCTACAAATTACTGCCCCATAGCCTAGCAATTCATCTTCACTCAGTTCAGTTCTGCACTGCAGGAATATCAGACACCCCAGTGAAGTGAATCATGAAAGCACTTTTTCATGTCACAGCCAGTTTTCCCATGAGTCATAGGTTTGCAAATAAAACAAGAATGCAATAGATGCATTTAAGTTTATTTGGTTTTAGATCTATATTATTTTTTCTCCAAATCAAATGTAAATTAGGAAATGCACACAGACCACCAAAGGCTGCAAAATAGCTCCTCTCCTATGGTCTGAACTTTACCACTTAAGATAGGTTGAAGTCTTGGCAGAGCACTGTTCCTAATGCCAACCAACCAGGGATCCTTCAGCAAGGAGTCAAGTTTGGTTTTTAACTCTGAACTAAATAAGCAGTACAGTGTACCACTAGACTCAAATAGGGTGTCCTTTTTCCCCGTTTCCAGTAGAGAAATGTGCAACATCATAAAAAACATGATATCCCAATTACTACCCTAGTTGGTAGGCTAAGGATGGAATGACCATGGAGACTCATGTATTCTCTCACTATTCAGGAAATTCCTCCAAGCCATGTCTATAGCACACTGATTGGGTGGGGTGGGGAAACTGAACATTAGTTCTATACCAGATTTTTAGTGTGTGGAGATTTCACCAGCACTAACTTCCATAAATATAGATTTTTAAAAACCTTGTGAAACATTTTCTTTATTCAGAACAATATAAATTGATAAGCCACATAACCATATATCCATATAATCCCTCAGGTTTGAGAAGTCAGACCTGTTCTGCTTTGTCTCGTGTCCTTTTTTCATATGGTGAAGAAGAACTGGTCTTAATTTATTTTGTTAGGAAAACTTCCTTCTGAGTTCCAGGCTGTATGTAAAATAAATGACGATGATGCATAAATGTGATCAATATGCTTTGCAATATACACTAGAGCAGCAGATGGAAAAGATTAAAAATGGCTTTATTACATGACAGGAAAGTGATCTTGGATGTTCACCGATGGATGAGAACGCGTGCAGAGTAAGATGGTAGCTGATGCCAGTGTTTTCAAACTTCCCAGCTGAACTTAAAACACACTGATTTGAGAACACAATGATCAAGAAATGTGTAGCAACAAACTTTTCACAGACAGAACACACATTAAACAGTTTAAGATGTACGAGGATTTAAGACACAACTAACCCCTATTCTTTCAAAAAGAGACATTCAAATACCTAATTAATTTTTCATTTGTTTTATAGCTCTAGCAGATGTTGCATTTTCACACATTAGCTCATTGCTGAGATGCTTGCTTAAAAAAAGGTCTTTGTTAAATTCCAAACTAAAGAATTTTCCAAAACTCACACAGAATGAAATGTGGGTGTGCGAAGCATTGACTGAATGATTACTGCATTGGAATTACCATGGATTTCGCTCTGGGGATGGCAAATCTTCAGCATATACTTTCCTACTACAATATATTTATGATCTGGCAATTAAAAGAGCGAAGAATGCCCTGATGGCCATAGTAAAGGTAAAGGCACACACAAGAAACTCCCCTGGAATGGGTTGGAACTGAAAGGCTGAAAACATCTGTGGATGCTCTGCTGTGGAAACTGCCACAGTCTCAGACTTCCACTGAGGCTATTACACCTAAACAGCAGAATATTGATTTGGCCAACTTGCAGAATCAAGACCTTACCATAGCTAAATTGAGCCTAGACAGAGATTAAATTCAATATAAAGGAGTTCCCTTAAAGACATACAACCCCTTGATGGAGAATCAATCTGGGAAGCCAAACCCAGTGATCAATTGGTTTGGATTAGACAGCAATGTAAAACTAATTCTACTTACATGTGTTACGATTTACCCATTGAAGGGCACCAAGGTGTTAAAATACACTGGCAAGAATGCAGCAGATTGGTTGGTGGGCATAGATAAATCAGGATGTTAGGCAATATGTAGAAAGTTATCTAGTAGTGTGCATAAGTACATTTTGAATCTGACAAGAGAATAGCAAATAGAAGTTTCATGGATTTGCCTCCAAATTTATTATATCGGGTGACTGCCAAAAACGGCCAGAGAAAATATATATGCCTTGGTCATTGTGGATGCTTTCTCCAAACGGGTAAAACAATCTGGATAAGAAACAACAAGGCAGTTCCTACTGCTAAGGTTCTGCTTAAGGAGATCTTTACCAATAACATAACATCAGAATAACATCATAATAACATAACAACAGCATAACATCAGAATAATGCTGGGAATACAGCAATATATCATATTGCTCCTCATCCAGAGTCATCAGAACTGGTAGGAAGAAGTAATGGAACTTTAAAGGTTATGCTTACTGCATACCCTAAAGAAAATGAAAAGATTAAAACATTAAATTGACTTAATACTGATGGCGCTTCAAGGTACTCCAAACAGGATAGCTTCCTGTGAAATCAAGACAGGACATAAAATGGTGTTACCTGAACACTTGCTTTGTGCTGTGCCAGGCTTGGTACAACACACGGCTGTAGTTGATCAGTGGTTGCTACAGCTAAATGAGCATCTGAAAGAAATTAATCTGTGGGCAGACAAAAGCAGGGGTGTGAAACAAAGAGAAAATGCTCAAGGTTTTGATGCCACAACAAAGATACAAGAGTTGCAAATAGGAGATCAAATAATGATAAAAATCTACCATGAAAAAGTAAACCCAGGAAAGGGTTATTTAGTTAATTAGTGAAAATAGTGATAA
This sequence comes from Mauremys mutica, assembly GCF_020497125.1. NCBI lineage: Eukaryota > Metazoa > Chordata > Testudines > Geoemydidae > Mauremys > Mauremys mutica. The sequence goes on from NC_059075.1 coordinate 34,785,421, forward strand.
AGTTGGAAATCTCACTACAGCTATGGGCAATGTAAAATGCAATGGGTACACATATATATTTATAAACATAAAAACCCCTTAAACATATCCCAGTAGGGAAAATGCCTAGCCTCATTACCAATACATATTTGCTGGACTGGAATAGGAATGAAACACAACTGGGACAGATATCCTCTGAAACCCAGCTGGGTAACAAAGTCACTTCTTGATTACAGTTACTGCTCAGAATACTTGCACATTTATTTCTCACTGCCTTTGCCAATAATTAAATAAAGAGAATCTGTATAAGACAATAGTACTGTACATAGCTAGACAAACACAAAGACTCTGTTTTCAAAGAACCTGCACAGGTACATCAGATACCGGTAAAACTGGATGGTGACAAGCACCCCTTATGGTCTGCTGCATAAATTTGCAAGCCAGTGAATCTTCTGATGTGAAGCCCTAGGGACTATGCCACCCATCTGTGGCATGAATCTTAGTAATGAGATGGAAACCCAAGAAAGAACTAATCTCAACTGTCTAGTATGGCTGAATACCTGGCATGGATATCAAACATGTGCCACATAGGTGGGAAATGGAGAATACTGTGTGGTTACACAAAAGTTAAAATACAGTTATGAAGGGAAAGTATACCAATCAGTTCATGCTTTTATTCCTAAATTTGAAACTATCATTGGATCAATCAAAATTATTCCTATGCCCAAATTTGTTAAACCAGTAGTGATAAAAAGTTAACCAAGCTTTGGTTTTAGGGCTATGCAATTACTCCCTAATTTTACAATACCAATTGCTAAATTGAATCTAAATTTAAAGTCTTTGCTAAAATGAAATACAAACAAGCATATTAACTATAGTAAATAATCAAATAGAACAAATATTAAAACCAGTTAACTGGTGAAATGACATAAATAAAACATCCATCTGTGTCATTTAGTTTTAAAATATTGTTATAAATATACGTGTTGATAACTGCATTAATGCTTTTAACGTATTGTAAAATAAAGTGTATGTTAAAGAATTGGCTAAAGAAACCCAAAAGGAAACAAATATTGGAGTATACCATTTTACTCCATCGTGTAAAATAAGTGGCACCCTTGAAAATATATTTCCAAGAGTGTAGAGGACTGTTGGGCTTCTATTAAAGGGAAATAAATATCAATGCTCTAAAATCGAGACATCCCTCAAAATGCATTCACAGGAAAATTTCTAATTGGGTTTCTGTGTAATGATTCACAAATAAAACTGGACTTTAAAAGAAGAAAAAAAAGCATGTTTAAAAAGGATAGGAAAAGTTGACATTACAAATCATCATGTTTTCCATAACTTGCTCTCCTCTTTCTAACAAATTAAGACTAGCACAGAATAAAATAATTACTTGTAACTCTGGAATATAAAATAAAAAAAAATGTTAACAGTAAGATTAAAAGTTTTGATACCTCTATTTCTAATGATTCATAATTAGGTACAGTGAATGAATACAGATGAAGCAACACTTAGGACAAGTCCTTGCTGGCATAAGTGTGGTTTTCCCAGTTCTTATTTTACATTAAATTGCTAATCTGCTTAAAATGTAATTGCTGATGGAACGAAGGGAATGTGTTGTGTTGGAAGATGTAAGTAAAAGATACACAAACAGGTAATGAAAAATAACACTTCTCCCCCCCTTTTTTTTCTGAAAAAAACCCCACCCCAATGCAGGGTGACACAAAAACAATATGACCCAGAAAGTGAAAACCCAGCCTGCGCATGTGTAACCTATGGATTAGCTAAAATCCAAAGGGTTGATGTGCTAAAAGCCAATTGGATAAAAAGTGAGTAATGTAATGTAGAAATATATAAGAGGCCTAAGGTCTGGTCTACACTGTGCGGGGGAGGGAGCCACCTGGACTACAGCTTGCAGCAGGGAACCGAGAGCCCGTGGTTGGCAGCCTGGCTCCCAGTTGTGGGAAGCAGGGAGACAAGAGCATGCAGGGACGCTGGGCTTCTGGCAGCAGGGAGCTGAAAGCCCGGGAGCAGCCAGGCTCCAGGCTGGTACCTGCATATGGAACTGAGAGCCCAGGTTCTCAGTCCCCCAACCCACTGCCTCTCTTAATTTGGTGGAAACGCTCCTGGTGAGGACACGTACCACCAACAGAAGGAGGGTAGTGTAGACATGAACCACCACAGTAATTACTAACACTTAAAATAGGTCAACTTACGTTTCTAGTGTATACATGCCCTGACATCCATATGCTTAATTTACATTAAAGAAAGAGATATTGGAGTCATTGTGGATGGTTCTCTGAAAACATCCATTCAACGTACAGTGGCAGTCAAAAACACTAACATAATGTTGGGAATCATTAGGCAAGGGATAGATAATAAGACAGAAAATATCATATTGCCTCTATATAAATCCATGGTATGCCCACATCTTGAATACTGTGTGCAGATCTGGTCACTCCATCTCAAAAAGATATATTGGAATTGGAAAAGGTACAGAAAAGGACAACAAAAAATGATTAGGGGTATGGACACAGCTTCCATATCAGGAGAAGTTAATAAGACTGGGACTTTTCAGCTTGGAAAAGAGAAACTAAGAGGGGATCTATAAAGAGAAACTAAGAGGGGATCTATAAAATCATGATTGGTGTGGAGAAAGTAAATAACGAAGTATTACACCTTCTCATAAACAAGAACTAGTGGTCACCAAATGAAATTAATAGTCAGCAGATTTAAAACAAAGAAAAGGAATTATTTCTTTACACAATGCAGTCAACCTGTGGAACTCTTTGCCAAAGGATGTTGTGAAGGTCAAGACTATAACAGGGTTGAATAAAGAACTAAATAAGTTCATGGAGGATAGGTCCATCAGTGGGTATTAGCCAGGAAGGTATGTTAAACCAAGCTCTGAAGTGTCCCTAGCCTTTCTTTGCCAGAAGTTGGGAATGGGCAACACAGGATGGATCCCTTGATGTTCTCTTCATTCCCTCTGAAGTACCTGGCATTGGCCTCTGTCAGAAGACGGGACACTAGACTAGATGGACCCAAGGTATAGCAGTTCTTATGTACATTAGAGACATAGCCAAACAAGCAGGTCAACATTCCTTTGTATTATGGGAATTACTTATTCCCATAATACAAGAACTAGGGGTCACCAAATGAAATTAATAGGCAGCAGGTTTAAAACAAATAAAAGGAAGTTCTTCTTTACGCAGCGCACAGTCAACTTGTGGAACTCCTTACCTGAGGAGGTTGTGAAGGCTAGGACTATAACAATGTTTAAAAGTGGACTGGATAAATTCATGGTGGCTAAGTCCATAAATGGCTATTAGCCAGGATGGGTAAGAATGGTGTCCCTAGCCTCTGTTCGTCAGAGGATGGAGATGGATGGCAGGAGAGAGATCACTTGATCATTGCCTGTTAGGTTCACTCCCTCAGGGGCACCTGGCATTGGCCACTGTCGGTAGACAGATACTGGGCTAGATGGACCTTTGGTCTGACCCGGTACAGCCTTTCTTATGTTCTTATGTTTGTCTAAGACAAACTTGTTTATCAATTCTGTCCCCAAAACCTATTTCCAGCATACATACATGCTGCTTTACATACCATCCACGCATACATCACACAATGTTATTAATGATCCGTGCTTTACCAGCTTCCATTTGACACTACACACAACATTCTTCACAGATAAATACCCTGAGAATAGTGTGTCAGGCCTGATAGGAGTTACAGAACAGTGGATCCTCTACCAGTTGGCACTGAGGAGCTCTTGGGGTCACATCTATTCTTCCCCGATGTGTCCCAATATTTTCTTCATCTCATCTGGTCACCTAGGTAGAATTCTCTTATACAGTACTGAAGATCAAAGGTTCAAATCTTACTGATGCATGATGGGCTATATGATTATATAATTAAAGGCTGTATGATAATACACACAGGCAACATTAATTCCAGGATTTCCTAACTTTCTATTACTTTACTTTGCAATGTTAATAACAATCTGAGATATATATATAGATAGATATATATAGATATAGATATAGATAGATAGATAGATAGATATTGCAAACACACATATAATTACTTGCTCACTATTCCTCCTGACACTCTTGCTGACCAGATCTATGACTTTTCACTGAAGTGAAGAAGAGTGTTTAGAGCTTAATATGGATGATGAGGAGAGCAAATTATTTTCCTGTACATCAGATATTAGTAGATCTACTTCAGTGTTCAGGGTTTAAAAACACGCTTCCATGGGAATCCACTAAAATCCTTGGAGAGAGTTTCTGAAAGGAAAGTCACCACTAGAAACATCCCTATCCTTTTAAGACATTTCTCAGTGGAGAAGGAAGTTTATTTTTATATTTTCAGAAGTTTAGTTTACAGTAGAAATGCCACTGAAAGGCTCTAGATGACATACTGTGACATCCATGGATCCAATTAACTCATACAGAATTTATTGTAGACCTTACATATAGGACAGTCCATTTTTCAGCATTTTTAATCAGTCCCAGATTCGACTGTGAATCTGTTCTGGTTGGGAAATCAGTTGTGAAAGAATTAACCTACTTGAACTTGAGAGGTCAGGAAGGGAAAGGAAGAAAGAACAATGACTGTATGAAGAGTAAGTTTCTCTTTCAAGCTGATCACCCCACCCTTTTTTTTTTAATTTAGGCTTTGGCTACACTTACACTTCAAAGCGCTGCCGCGGCAGCGCTTTGCTTTGAAGCGCTAAGTTTAGTCAAAGCGCCAGCGCTGGGAGAAAGCTCTCCCAGCGCTGTCCGTACTCCACCTCCCTGTGGGGAATAATGGACAGCGCTGGGAGCCGCGCTCCCAGCGCTGGGGCTTTGACCACACTGGCGCTTTGCAGCGCCGCAATTTGCAGCGCTGGAGAGGGTGTGTTTTCACACCCTGCTGCAGCGCTGCAAATTTGTAAGTGTAGCCAAGCCCTTACACTCTTGAACTCTTCAGAGAAAAAAGAAGAGGAAAAGCAGAAATTGGGCCACCTTACATGATTGCTGGCAAACTGGAGGCAGGGATTAATAAAAAATGGCAGATTTACAACATTATTGTTTGGCTTCATAACCAAGGGAACGGGACTGCGGGAAGCGGCGCGAGCTGAGGGATGTCCTGGCCACCGCTTCCCACAGCCCCCATTGCCCTGGAAGGGCAAACCGCGGCCAGTGGGAGCTGCGATCGACCGAACCTGTGGATGCTGCAGGTAAACAAACCATCCCAGCTCGCCAGCGGATTTCCCTGACGGGCCGCATGCCAAAGGTTGCCGATCCCTGGTATACCCCATCACTCAAAATTTACCTGTTCTGTTCATTCCCTCTGAAGCATCAGGCACTGGTCACTGTCAGAAGACTGGATACTGGGCTAGATGGACCATTGGTCTGACCCAGTATGGCTGTTCTTAAAGGCAGTGAATAAAGTTGCAAAAATGATAGATGTTCACCCTCCTCACATGAGGGTGGATTGATAGGGAAGGGACCATTTGCACCTTTATCCAATAAAACAGCCCTGAGCAAGGCTCTGGCAACAGTCCTTCTCATCCAAAGCCCTTTGTGAAGCAGCTGCAGTTTCTATACGTCACACTGCTGGGCAGTTTTTCCACCTATGAGCCAGTTTTGTCCATTGTCTTGACACCATGGCCACTTTTCCCTCATTGAGTCTACTGTATGCCTGAGAGATTACACTTTATTAAGTAGCAAACTAACACTATGCAAAACTGCCACTTATGGTAACCTTGCTTCTTAGTTACATAAATAACTGGGAAAGCATTATTTCCACTGCAGATATGACAGTTTCCCAGTAATACCAAGCCTGGAAATGTAGCAAATAACTAGGAACAATGCAACCAGAGTCAGTAGGATTTAGGGTTTTTTTTCCCTAAAGTGACGGGGCAAGTAAGTAGAAAATGCAATTTAATGTAGAGAAGTGTAAAATTATAAGCCTCGGGGGCAACAAACTAAAATTGAAAGCACATATTAAATGGAACAGCCTTAGTGCACTGCATGTGGATTAGAAAAGGGATTTTGTAGAGAAATCATTGAAGCCCCAGTGTATGATTGCAGTGGGAAGCATCAAAAGAGAAAAAGAATACCATTCAGGAGTGAATTTATTAGACAGCATTGGTTTGATTTCATCCAGAGTACATCATGCAGTGGCAACCATCTAAGAAGCAAGTGATGCTAATGGTTATAGCAGGGCTACTGGATTCCAGTTTCAGCTGCCACTAACCACTTAGAACCTCAGTTTTCCCACCTGTAAATAAGTGTATAATAGTAATCTCCTACCTCTGTCTTCTGACTGAAAGAGACAGTAACATAGCAGCGAGGTGGAAAAGAAATGCCATACATGAAAACTGGGTAGAGTTGTGGAACTTTCCTGTCCAACAATTTCATATGATAAGTAGAATAGGAGATGTTCAATATTTTACTGGGCGAGTCTCCAAAAAAATCCTAGGCAGTCCAGGAAATGGTGCTGGTGATTCAGAAGGCAACCTTTTTCCTTTGGTCAAGTGACCATTTGTCCCAGTTTCATAGGGACAATCTCAGTGTCCCAGGAACGTTTGTCAGGATCTATGAATTGTCCTCTTTCTTTCATTTCATCAATCAAAATGTTTCTAAACACAAATTGTTCAAGGCATATTTCTAACGTGAGTGAATTTGCTATGCATTTACCAAGAACAAACAGTTCAGTGGAACAACTGCACAGTGCAATGAACAGAGTTTGGTGCTTAGTGTAGACATGATCAGAAGTATTCCTTTGCTCATAGTGAATGCCAATGACAATTCAGTGTTTCATGAAAAACTCATCTGAATGCTAAGTTATTGGAAAAAAAATTGTACTGAGACAAATTTCAATGCATTTAATTATGTTCGGTTTCGCTAAATTCCCCCTGCAGTTTCAGAGGGAGACAGCATTTTTAATTGCCTTTCCTAACCAGTTGCATAGAGTTGAGGTGTTGGTCAATAGCTGCCACATCCATCCCCACATATGGCCAAACTAATCCCTTCATTTTCTACAGCTGCATAGTTTGAATTTTAATTTATTACACTAGGAAGGTATTGTGGGATTCTTTTCTGTACACATGTAAAGAGCCAGATTCTCACTCATGCCAGAGCAATGTAAAGGGGTCTTAGTGTATACAAGGATCTGGCACTAAGTCTCTTAATTTTTCTATTCCCTACTACTCTCATCTGCTCTCTGATGAAGTCAGATATTTCCTTTTGTATAGCTACAGCAGAAAGAAGGGCAAGTTAGAAGAAGGCTGGACTGGCTGACTAGAAGAGAAATACAAGTCAATTAGAGGTTTGAACACAGTCTTTTCCATTTTATCTTTCCTTGAGATTCTCTGTCTGTGTCTTTTGCTTCCAAACAGGAACTAAACTTCATCACAGTGACAGAGTGATGTGTGCAGTACAGTGGAAAACTTCACATTTCTCTCCAGTTCTTCCAAACACAATCCTACAAACTGACTGAGATGACATCTCTCTCTTGTATCCTAAAGCAGTGTTAAGGAGACTTTAATCCCAACACAGACAAAAAATATATATTTAAGGACATTAATAGCCACAGCAAAACTCCAGGCCAACCATTCTGTTCCAGCCAATGTGCATGCATTGGACATGTCTGTGATGTCCCAGGACTGGAAGTTCTCAGAAAGCTGCCACATCTTGGCCTCCACCACATATCAGCTGAAACCTGGTCGGCCCAGAAGCTAGTCGCACTATAGCCTCAGCCAAGGCACCACCCAGGAAACCCTGACTGGGGGGTTGCCCAGCTTCAACCAGGGGTCCAACCACACTATTTAAGCCAGAAGGATGCACAGGAAGTTTGTCTGAGCAGCAAGGTGATTTCCTGTTGTGGTTGCATTAGACCTTGCTTGTGTCTGCCTCCTGCACCCAACCCTGTTCCTGATTCCTGTTTCCCTCTCTGCTTGAACTTTGCCTCTCCTCCAGTTCCTGCCCTTATGCCTAACTTCCAACCATCAGTTACCAATCCTGGTTTTAACACCAGCCTCCGACTTCTGACCTTGACTCTGACTTGACCCTTGTCTCCAGCATTTGGTATCTGACCGTGGCTTTAGCCCTCACCTTTCATTCATGATTCTGATTTTCGCTTGGCCCAGGGCCTGGTAATTGGCAGCTGACACATTGCCTCTTCCTCTTTTGCCACCACTCCCTATTGATGCTTTGAACTCAATAGGTTCCTAGACTAAGAAATGTTCAAATAAAGTGGCACTGTACTTCAGTATACACATTACAGTATCATGCCTTGAGGGAGGGGACTGATGAATGAGGGCCATCCAGCAGTTCATGGCTTTGCTTCATTCCTGAATGTACCATGATAATATCCCTCTTTCTCAAATATAAATCTATACAGGAGTATAATTAGGGCCCTACCAAGTTCATGGCCATGAAAAACGCATCATGGACTGTGAAATCTGGTCTTCCCCTGTGAAATCTGCTGTTTTGTGTGTGTTTACCCTATACTATACAGATTTCACGGGGGAGAGCAGCATTTCTCAAAAGGGAATTGCAGGAGGGTCGCAAGGTTATTTTAGGGGGGTTGTGGTATTGCCACCCTTACTTCTGCGATGCCTTTAGAAGTGGGCAGCCACAGAGTGGTAATTGTTGGCTGGGTGCCCAGCTCTGAAGGCAGCGCCCTGCCAGCAGCAGTGCAGAGGTAAGGGTGGCAATACCATACCATGCCCTCCTTACTTCTGTGCTGCTCCTGATGGCGGCTCTGTCTTCAGAGCCGGGCTCCTGACCAGCAGCTGCTGCTCTCCAGACACCCAGCTCTGATGGCAGCACCAGTAGCAGTGCAGAAGTAAGGGTAGTAGTACTGCTCCCCTCCCCCACAACACACACAATAACCTTGCAAACCCCTCTCTCAACTCCTTTTTGGGCCAGGACCCCTGCAATTACAACACCATGAAATTTCAGATTTAAATAGCTGAATTCATGAAATTTATGATTTTTAAAATCCTATGACCATGTAATGGACAGTGAATTTGGTAGGGCCCTAAGTAACATTGATAGGAGATTAAGAGATCTCAACAGATGAAGAAGACTGAACTTCTCTGACATTCTCCTTTCTTCTGTTTCTAAATTAGAGGTGACTAAGGTGGAATATGCATATTCTTATCTGTGCTTTTGGATTCTTTTACATCTAAATATAGACTGGACATAAATAAATTAACCCCCCCCCAAATATATGTTACAATTTCAAGGGTCTAACATCCATATGAATTTAGTAAATACAGATAGAAAACAAATGTGATCCTTAATTCACCTCATTGGGTCTGGCTATTTCAGCATATATGGTAGCATAAGCAAGACTTTAGGTTGTTTTGGGGTCCCTTCTCTTCCTGGTTATATTGTCATTTCCAAGGCAACGTACTTGGGATTCATGAGATACATGAACCCATTAGCAGATACTGGTAAAATCAGAGGTGGCTTTCAGGTTTTGGTTCAGAAAGTATATCACAATTTAAACCCAGCCACAAACTCTGTGGCAATTCAATGGCATTTGCATTGTAATTGTCATCACCTCTTATTGTAATGTTATGCCTTAAAAAGTGTGTCCCCAAAATGTTAGCACTAGATCTAGAAGGCTAAAACACAGCTGGTTCAGTTTCCAGCCCAAATAGTTTGCTCAGCTCTTAAAATCTCATGGAATAGTCTTATATCCAGATGGCAACAGGTTAATGTTCCTTAATTCTTTCTTTTACACTTTAAAATGTATATAAATGATTTAACATCTATATTGTATCTGTGCTTCATTTTCATTACAGATGGTGACCTCATCCTTCAGTTTCCTTGGTACCTAACGTTCCTGATTATTAATAAAACCAAGCTCACTGAATAGTCACATCTGGATTGTTGTATCTCAAGATCAATGGCAGAAGGAGGGGGGAGGTCAGACACCAGCATTACAAATCAAAAGTTATAGTACGTGAAATGGTTTCTGTGTCGAGGAAATCCATATATTCCAGATGTCAAACAAGTACAACTTTACTAGCACCTACTGGAGCTGAATTCTGCTAAGAATTTGAAAGTGAAAACAAAAGAGTGATATCGGGGCCAATGTTGTGAGTGGGGAGAATATGTTAATTTTAACCAGCTTGACTTATTTTTCTTGGAAATAAAAATTCAAGTTGACTGTGGCCCTGAGATAGGAAAATGGAGGGTCAGAGGCTATGGAGGAACATATGCAATTAGCTGTACTAATGGGTCCTAATGGACATTTTTGAGGGGATCTACCCTGCAGTGCACAGGCTGCTGTTTACCCTTTCAGTGCACAAACTGCTCCACTTTCTGCCTGTCCTTTAGCCTCAATCTAAAAATAGATATATATGATCAGCATCACTCACCATCAAAACTGGTGGGAAGGGTGTATAGGAGAGACATTGAAAGAAAAGAGGCAGCAAAACTGGACAAAATGTATACAAGTTGCTTGTTCTTGTTCTAATTAGAATCCATTTAAAACAGTCAAGAAATTCCAATCTGAGATTTTCCCGTGACTATCAGTCTAGTAAAATGCTCACCAAACAAGTGTGTTTTTACAGTGCGCCGTGATACTGACTGAGGGCTCTTACTGCTACTGCACTATAAAAGAGAAATGAAAATAAATAACAAACTAGTGAAAGTCCAATGATCCCCTATATATATTACCCATCCCTCTGAGTGACGGAGAAGAGATAGTTTTCTGGACATGCTGCAAAGCCTAACAAACTCAGGCTCTAACAGATGAGCAAAAGAAGCCCCAGTTCTAGCATTAATAGAGTGTTAAATATTTTTCTGGTGGTAAGGAGGTGGGAAATCTACTTCTATCTAAAACCACTGATCTAAAATACTTACACAGTTCTGTGGAATGAGTAGACATCAGGTTAAAAGGGAGCAGAGAGCACTGAAACAGCTTCACTAAAATGTCCAAATTCTCTTTTCAAATGAAAAGAAGTGTGTCTAATACAACAGCAGAGGAAAGCCTCTTTTGTCTCCTGTCTGATTGGCTGGGGGTAAGGTCATGTTAATGGTTAAACAAAATACTCCTTTATTTTTCCTTCTTTTAAATTTATTTTCAGTCTACCCCATAATTTTTATTAACGTCATAAAGGAAATCATATTGTTCTATTGATTAACAGTGGCTGCATTTTCCAATTATTTCTATAATGAGTTTAGTGGCAATGACCCAGAAAATGGACAAAGACCTCACTACAGATTAATGTTAATTTGGTGTAAATTGTTATTTTCCCCCCTCTCTCCAGCAAATGATGATGATAGATTCCTACTGTTAATTAATCAAAACTTCTCAACATAGAGTTCACCAGGTGGAAATAATTAGCAGTTAATTGTTTCCTGTTTATTACTCTTCAGAGAGGTAAACAACAAAAACTGGATTTGTTCGACAGCATTCACTAAAAAGCTCTCTAATAAATAAATCAGAGGCACAAATGTTGTTATGGGTACCAATATTTGTGCTTGTGCATTTGTTTCATGAGACAATGCAAAAGGATAAGAATCGCTAATTTCCCTTTAGAAAAAAAAAATCATACCAGCAGGTGTGAACATTTGCCATTTGTTTCATCTTCATTCTTCTTTCTTTTTGTTTATTGTTTCTAGACTGCTTAACTGATTGACAAAAAAACAAACAAAAAACCCCAACAAAAATTAGTCTTCTTTTTCTGGATGGAACAACTTTCAGTGATGAATCACACAACAATACGAATCTTATGTTGCATCTGCATTTTGATCAGAACAATGGCATTTCAGGTTTGGCACACAAGAAATCCCCCACCCCACCACAGTCCGCTTATAAAATCCACTCTAACAAAGATGCTTTTTGCAAAGTTTTCTTTCTTTTAATTAATTAATAATGCACCTATTAGACATTTTTCTCAATTTCAAAATATCAATGACTAATGCATCTGAGAAACAGCTCAGTGAAAGCTCTCCCCAAAATGACAATCGATACTCCACCCATCCAGACCATCTCCCTCAAGCAAAAGCCTTGAAACTGAGGCAAGTCTTGTAGCATCCCCTAAAATAAACAAACTTGAGCTTTGTCTAGCTAACGGTGGGAATGAGTTTCAAAATCAAAGCCCTTCTCCTCCACCACCCTGAGCATGACTTGTAGCCTAGACCCCTGCCACCCCACTCAAGCCCAGTGGGACACAACAACAAGTATGGGTCTGGGTTGGGTCCAGTGGGAAAAACAGACTGTTTTGGGTTTGGGTCGAGTCAGGCTCCTTCTCCTGCCTGTGTACCTCGCTTCTGCCAGCCACTGCCACCTTACTGTGTTGTGCGTACTGCGGTGTAAGCGTGCCAACAAGTTGCAGCACCTGTCAATACACAGCACACACAGCAGAGCCAGGGGTGGTAGATGGCAGGCATACCGAATGCAACCATTTGTGCATGCAGCTAATGCCACACTGACCCCACAGGAAGAAGGAGGAGAGTTAACACACCTAGGCTGGAGGTAGCAGTGGTGCTGACTCACATTCAGGAGGAAAGGTCAGGGTTGGGTTGGAAAACTACTTGGTCCTCTTGTGCTCAAGTCACATCAGTTTGGTTCTGGATTGGGACCTAAAAATTAGGCCCAAGGAGACCTCTACTACATCCACCCCAACTCTGATTCTAAATCTGGAGACTCTCAGCAAGACCATCTCAGTTGATCCATTTGTCAATATGGTGAATAAAGAGATGATCATCTTTAAAGTAACCAGCATCCAACCCATCTATGCCTTTATAGTTCAAAGTCAAAACCTTGAGTTGTTCCTGGAGACTATGGGGCATGTAGGAAGTGGGCAACCTTGTTCTATTAGTTTCCAAGTGGTCTTCATTCATAGTCTCTGCATCTGACCAGGAAATTGCAGATGTGAACATGGATCTCACATGTAAATCTCACTACAATTATTGATGCTTTTGGTAGAATGGGTTGATTACCACAGCAATGGTACCCTGGCGAGTAGTGGATTCCAGATTCCCACCCCTTGTCTTGTGGTGGAGACATCTCATAGCTTTTGGGGAGGCAAGAATTCCCCCATAAGTCACATCACCACCATTATCAGTCACAGGCAGCTTTATCAGCAACAGTCTTCTTGATCACCAAAAGAACAGCCCCAGTGCCCACCCCCCACCCCCGCATTAGTCCATTAGTCACTGATCAAGGTCCTCCTTCCCTTTGGGCTTCAACTGATCCTCCTACAACATGGTGAAGGCTCTCAGAGACCACACCATCAGGATTATCTCCGGGCCTGGGACCCAGTCTTGAGTTAGAACCGTAAGTTGGGACAACAATTCATTCTATCTCTCTACCCAATCAGAGCTCTGTGGGGATGGGGAGACCAATTTCTTCTCCTTGCTCACCCCCCACTTTCCCCTCTAATCAGGACTTCGGGAACATGGCCAGCTTTCACAGCTGGGTTGCTAATCTTATGAAGTTGTGCTTCCTACCATGCGACATATCCACGCTTACATCTGTAACCTTCTAACCAGATAAAACTGGGAATACATGCTCTGGCCTAGCTGGCGCTATCTGGGAATCCTGGAGAAGCAGAGATTCCAAAAGACCCCATGATTACAAATTTCACTAACAAAAGCTGAGCTTAGAGGAAGCAGATGCCATCTCTACAATATTCTCTACCAACCAGCATCACCATTTTATCTGTATTGAGCCTCAGCCAACTTACTCTCATCGAAGCCCCCTGTCTAAGCCAGTCACTAGGAAAGAAAAGATACCACACAGATTTCTCTATCTGTGTAAGATGAAAAAGAAACGGAATTGAATGTTGCCATTATAATACATGGCCTCACACCCTAGATCATTTTTGTTATCTTCCCCAATGGGCTTAAAAAAGGAACACTTAAAAGTACAGTTAAAAAAGGAAAGGTGACAGAACTGAACCCTACAGTGGCCCACCCAAGACAGCCATTGGGTCAGACAAGCTGTCACCCCTTACCCTCTAGGTTCTTTCCTAAAAGAAAGTTCAGAGCCCTCAAACATTAATCCTCCCATGCTTGTTGCAGTCCATAGCCAACCAACAGAGAACTTCATAGTCAATAGTATCAAAGATCTAATAGAACTTGCGAGGACACTGGAATTGCCATTGCTTGAAGGAGACCAAGGACCAATAAAATGCATCAAGATACACACCTATCTCCATTAACAGTCTGTTCAATTACAGTATATTTAATCTCAGTACAATTCAAAATGCAGCACCTGCTGGCTGGTTTTAATAAAACTTCCCACTTGAGTCAAATCACAAGCATTTATATTTTCCACCTAAAAGTGAAATCTGGCCAATTTCAGTTGCAAATATAGCTTTTCATTACCACCATGCCTCAGTTTTGCTATGGGCAAAATCAGAACTATTCTCAGGATTATTCCAGAACAAGGAGAACTTTCACCATTTTCATAACAAATCCTGTTTTCATGTCTGTGTGGAAAAGGGGCAAAATTTTCAGCATTGGAAATGACTTTTTTGTAAGATACAGTAAGAAGGGGAAATTATCAGAAAAAATAGAGGAAACCATAAAACATTTTTTGATTTGGCAAAATGGTTTTGTTTGAAAATTATCCCAACTGATCCCATTCAACCTTTATTGTTTTCTGGAAAACTTGATCTTGAAGCAAACTATCTGCTGCTAACATCATTTGCTTAAATATCCATATTATGGGACCATTAGATAAGGTTAATTGCCTTTTCTGAGTGTGAAGAGTAAATGTTTGATTTACCTTCTTCTGACAAAATCTGCTGCGTATCTTGGAAAAAAACCTTTTTGCTGGTTTCAAGACTTTTGGATCCAAACAGTCCACTGAAGAACACAGAGCAAGTGAAAACATCGGCTTCAGTTTGAAAGACACATCCTCAGTGGTTGCTGTGTTGGGCTCTCTCCAAGATCACAGTCGGGTAGGAGGGAGATGAAATCATCTTTTTTGACCTGCTGGATCGTTCTGGCCCAGGCCCATTCTGGCTGTTCTGGCAGTGAATCACTGGGGCTTTGACACACCCAACCCATGATCTCTTTCTCATGGGAGAACTACAGCATCTTTCTATGCAAATAAAGAATTCTCTCCATAGTCTTTAGAACAGACTGGCTCTTTCTTCTCTACCACAAGGGACAAATTGCCACTGAATTTTAAATGCCCACATGGGTTTTGAAAAGAACTTTGGATATTTTTTTCACTGTGTCTTTATTATTAAATGAAAGTTTATTTCAAACTTTCTACTTCAGTCTCTCTGAACACTCATTACAATAGGTTGCCAATTGGAATTCCCTGAAATGAATAGTAATCTAGCAGTTTTTGCCTGGCACCTTGTCAAATGTGTCTTTCACCTTAACAGCTGTTTACCATCTAAATATCCATTTATACCTTAAAAAGTCATCAATTGTCCTTGTATCTGAGCATTGTGTAGTGCGAGAGGCTGCTAGATCTGAAACACAACAAAAATGGAAGAATTGGATTTTTAAAATTTGCCTTACAAATTTGACTGTATTCCTGTTTCGTTACTGTTGTATGTGTGCTTGGCAGTAGGGGTGGAGGGCAGAATAATATATTTTATATGTAGATATATAAAAAATTAAAGTGTACCCTGCTGGATTATTACAAAGACTGTAATTTCATTTTTTAGGTTCATTCTCACAATTTATGACATCAGCCCTCTGTACGAAATTGTAGCTTGAAGCCCACATGGTGATAGATTTTATTCTCTAGTCGAAAGCTAGCTTGAATAGCACTGAAATATATAGCAGAACCTGCATAAAGGAACCCTACTGATGTCTAACTGATACAGGCATATATAATTCCCTGTCACAGCATTCAGTAGGAGAACTTAATAATAAGATTACTCTAGTTTTATTGTTTTCTCCTTGATTCTTCTCTCCCTTGCTATAGGCTTTCATCAATCTCGGCCAAAGATTAGAAACAAAAAACCCAGATTGATTTGCAAGCTTTGTTTTTTAGATTAAAATGAAATATCCAGCGTTCGGAAGGTCTCTCTCTCTCTCTTTTTTTTTAACCACCGAATTAGAGGCCCTGAAATTGGAACTGATTTTATACTTTCCTATAATAATATTTTTATGAGTGAAATTGGAAGAACAGCCACTCAATGGGAGAGGAGGGAGAAATGGAGCTGGCTAGTGCTACAGAAATATTTATGGGGAGTTTTGATGTTTAGGTTGGAGCATAAAAGAACTTTTACTGCAAAGACCTACATAAAGATCTTTTTGTTCTGTAAATTGTGCCACCCAACTAAAAAAAAAAAAAAAATAGCTCATTTCTGCTAGGGATGGATTAGGCCAATACAAAGAAGGAGCCTTTGGCCCAGTATGCGGAAACTGTAATATAGCACTCTTCATTTTTAGACCTCAAAGCGCTTTACAAAGGTGATAACTGTCATTATCCTCATTTTGCAGATAGAGAAACTAAGGCAGAGATTTACCTAAGGTAAAGCCAGGAAAAGAACGCAGGTCTCCTGAGCTCCACTTCACTGATCTAGCCACTAAGCCAGTGGTGGGCAACCTCTGGCGGCCCATCAGGGTAATATGCTGGTGGGCCGCCAGACAGTTTGTTTATATTGACCATCCAAAGGCATGGCCGCCCACAGCTCCCAGTGGCCATGGTTCGCCATTCCCAGCCAAAGGGAGCTGCGGGAAATGGTTAGGCAATGGTAAAAAAGGAAAGGAAATATCATTGCCTTAACTCAATGGATCAAGTACCTATTTTGGAGTTCAGTGAACTGGAGTGAGCCTTTCAGCATAAGATCAAGCAAGCCTTAAACCCATAATCTTCAGGATTGTACTCAAGCACTTCAACCACTCAGCCATTACACACTTCTAAATCCATCACCACAAATAAAAATAAATCACATTCACTACTGATGAACTTGTGTGTTCACTTTCATCAAAATATTCCAGCATATGAGTTCATTATCAGCAATGTTTGTGGAAATAACAAAAGTTAAGGGAATTCTACAGATTAAGAGCCTGATTGAGAGTCCACTGAAGTCAATGGGAGTCTTTCCTTTGATATCAATTGTCTTTGAATCAGGCTGTATTTGCAGAAAGAAAATTTTGAATTCCCAAGTGTGAACATTCACTAGAAACCTACTTCTAGTAGAAATTCACTCTGTGACTCAAAGTATTCCATGGAGACTAACCAACATACCCCAAATATGGAGTAGCAGATATTCTATATTTACTTAGATTGTAAGTTCTATGGGCTAGGGATCATATAGCATCCAGCACAATGGGTCCTAGTACATGACTGGGGCTAGCAGGTGCTATCCTGATACAAATAAATAAATAACAGTAATATGCCCAATAAATGGCAGGCCAAGGATTGTTCACTGAAGTTAAGCTGAAAATAATTTAGAATGTACAAATTCAAGAAAATGGTAAGCATCTCCCAGACAGCTCGCAAATGGAAAGAAAGGCTAAATTCACCAAGTGAATTATTCATTTGGCTTAACCTGCTCCATAAACCAAGTTCATTGATAGCCAGAGACACATGCACCGAAGAATGAGAAAACAGTCTGACTGTGAGAAGTGAGCTGAAAAATACTGTGTCCATAACACATTCATCCCAAGGGTCAATTACTAAGATATGGGTTATTTTTTCTCGTAATTTCAGAAGTTTTTAAGTAGGAGAGGAGCATGACTCCCTCAAACACCATGGAAGCAGAAGAGATAACAAGGAATAGTAAGGAGAATGGACATGAATGTTGATAGACTTAATTCATCAGCAGTGAGAGAGGTAAGTAATATAGGTGCTCTTTAAATAGACTTAGAGAGACTTATATTTCTCTGCCTTCTTCTTCCAATCCATCAGAAAGGAACATCACATTTATCATATATTTGGAACTCAAAAGTACAAGAAGAAAATACTCCTTCTTCACAAATCTAGTGTCAAAAACAGAAGAGAAAAAAAGAAGTCTCTCTCACGACTAAGAGAGGAGAAGAAAAATTACTCTTATCAGACAAAACAACAAAATAAAAAATAGTAAGCACTATTATGGAATATGCAGCCTTCTTTGTGCATTAAGGGAATTATGAAAATTGCTAGATTCCTCCCAATCTATGAGACCTGAAGAAAAATATATCAATAAAGCAGTCATTTCAGAAGAGATCAAGAGTCAGAGAGGGCTCAGTGCAATGAAGAACATTATCATCTCCAGGACATCAGGAAAAGCTAACCTAGGCTGTAAGTGGTTAAACATCATCATCTCCATCAAAGTTATTGTCCCATGGCCTGTGTGGAATGAGACAATGGATTCAAACCAAATACTTGTGGCCAAAAAATAAGTACAAAATAGCCCACTATCACAACTGGCATTGGTTAGCATTGGAGATCATATCAATTGATCCTCAGAGATGTTCTCTCCTAAGTCAAGTGTGAGTCATTCTGACAAGACAGCATGTGGAGAAGCTTGCATTACCACCACCGTTTCTCTACCAGTTCTGTAACTCCATTCTTGAGCATCAATCCATACATTCACGCAAAGGGTTGAAATGCAGGTCAAATAGAAATGGCATGGATGATATCTCTTCCCTAGGGTGACCATACATCCCATTTTGGCTTGGACAGTCCCCTTTCCAAGCTTAGCCCCAGATGTCACAACTTTTTTGGCAAAACTAGACATTTGTCCATTTGCTCTTGCCCTAGAAATGTGCGGAGGAATGTTCAGACGAGCAAATTGGACAAATGCCTAGTTTTGCTAAAAAAGTCATAATGTCCGGTGACATCAGCTTGGGCTGTCAGCCCCGCAGGGCAGGGTTCAGGAGAGCAGCAATGACGGGCTAGCCTGACCCACCTGGTGTCACCACTTACCTGGTGAGATGGAAAATAAATTCTGAAGAAGAGTAAAAGAAGGAATATGGAACACCAAGACCTCAAGATTTTACACTCCATGATTTTGGACACAGTTTCCTTTGCAAGTGTCCCTCACCTTTGAATGCAGACCCAGGTATAGCACATTCCATTGGGCAAACACTTGGAATACCTCCTTTATGATTCATTTGCCTTAACAAAGTGTCAGCTCTTTCATTACACAGCCAAGGTGGGTGGCGTAAGAGGAAAGGGGCCAAAGTCAACTGGATAAAGAGTCAACAACTCCAGTATAAAAAATAGACTTATCCGTTAACAAAACAATTAAAACAATTACTTAAATAGTCCAGGGTGTATTGTCGACTAGTTCCCAAGTAATTTTAACCTACTTGTTGACAGGTTATGTGGACTTTCACATGCTAATTTATCAGTACATTAAAAAATAACTGAATAGCCCAGTGTGTATCCTTGTCTGGTTCCCAAGCAACTTAACTTACACATTGACAAGTTATGTGGATTTTCACATACTTATTTACCACTTCAAATCAAAATGTACTTACCATAGTAGCCTCTGTATCATATTACATATAGAAAGTTCTTCTTACAACACTCAATAAATGGTCTCATATGTGTGCCATAAACCTTAGCTGTTTGCCAAAGCTGTGAAGAAACAGAGAAGCAATGAAAGAGATGGTTTTCTTAGGCCTACATTAAAAATTTACTATAGACTGAGGATGCAG
Organism: Mauremys mutica; assembly: GCF_020497125.1. Taxonomy (NCBI): domain Eukaryota; kingdom Metazoa; phylum Chordata; order Testudines; family Geoemydidae; genus Mauremys; species Mauremys mutica. The sequence continues at coordinate 34,804,989 of NC_059075.1, forward strand.
AAAGAAATTCTGTTTGTCGCAGAGGGCTGAATTGTACTAGTCTGACCGAATAATAGCAACATTTGCACCTGCGTGGTACCTCTTCAATCAAAAATTTCAAAGTGCTTTACAAAGTATTATTTTATCCAGCTCCTGTTCAATGTATATATATATGATAACCACCTGTAAAATCGGTGAATCAAAGAAAAGAAAGCTTTAAACCCCATTTTCAGAAGCATCCTCTAATTTTGGGTGCCTTGGTTCTTGGTTTTCCACTTTTAAACACTTTAAAGTGCTCTCAAGCTGGTCACCCAACATATCACTCAAAATTAGTGGCCAATTCTGAAAATATTGTTCTAAATAATAATGTCTACCTCTTATATTGCACTTTTCATCAGTTGATCTCGAAGTATGTTAAAATGGAAATAAGCATCATTATTCCCATTTTACAGATAGGTAAACCAAGGCACAGAGAGGGGAAGTGACTTAGCCCAGGTCACTCAGCAGGCCAGTGCCAAGCCAGGAACAGAATCCAGGTGTCTGGAGTCCATATCCACTGTGCTACCAACTAGACCATGCCCAAGGATGCATAGCAATTTACTGGCATGACAAGGAATGGAACACAAAGGTCCTGGGCTCCTAGTCCCATGATACAGCCACTAAATAATCTTTTACTACCCTTAGCTACTAGGTAAGAAACCAAAAAGCACAATTAGCATCCATGATAATATTGAAAGATACTGATGCCCTGTATCCATATTATGATACAGAATTAATATTAATATTAGATGAGAACCTACAAAAAGGAAGATACCTTTTTGAATTGTAGCAGCTACAATACTGCAGCACTAACCGTTGATTCTTTCCAGACTCTCTAAAACAATAGAAAATAAAAGTCAAATGTTAATCTTGAGCACTATACCAGAAACCACCCACTTTGCATGTATTCACTCTGAGCTCCTTTCACAGAACAAAAGGGTTTTCTCTGGGGAAGAAAGAAGGCTCAGTGACACTGTAAATCAGAATATTGTCCCAGATTAACGAACCATTCATGAAGATGGGTTGATGTTTTCAAAAGTGTTTTGACTCCAATTTCCGGTAGATGTGGTTACAAATGAACTCTTTGCATGGCTAAATACTGGAAAGATTAAACACAGACACTGTCACTCCACCTTTCCAAAGATCATATTATACAATCTGGGTACTGGTATGAAAGCAGGTATAAGAGTTTCACAATGAGAATTTGGTTAATTCCCATCAAGATTCAAGTCTCTTCATGCAAGTGATATCAATACTTTTCAACATTAAACGTAAGTAAACTTTTTGTTCATATCAACACTATTGCACAGCACAGCACACGCACATACATACACACACACAGACCTATGGCAAATAGTTCTTTGTAATTTAAAGGAATTCCATCTACTAGTCTGAGATTTTATATTTAGAATTTGTTAAACATAAAAAAGCTTTAATAAGAATAAGAATTTAATAAGAACAGAAATGTTTCAAGAGTTTATGTTTTTAAATTGAAATTGTTGTATTTGCTAGTCCAGATAAGTAAAAGTGACTAGAAGGAAAGTTAACTAGTCCAACTTCACCTTCCAAACTGAGAGGAACATGAAAAAAGTAAACAGAATAGATAGCAAATTTAATTTTCTTTTAAAATATGTTCCAGTTTCAATCATTCTGAGTTATTACCACCAATAGGACTAAGGATGATGTTGGGGTTCTCTTTATTTTTATCTTTGGCTCTGCTCTGGCTGCTTTGTGCTGTTCTTGTTGTGCAAAACACCCCTAAAGCCAACTTAACCAGTCCCCCTGCAATGGGAAACTTTGCAAGGCACAATATTGCCATAATAGTTCCTACCCCCTTCCTTGGAGACCAACATAGTTCATACTTTGCAACAACCTCTGGCTCCAGGTATGGTCCCTTGTGGACATAAATCAGACCCACCCTCAGGCTTCTCTAACTCATGCCAAGAGCATCAGTGGATGCTTATCAGATGCAGAATCCAGATGCTACAAGGGTGGCTTAAAGGCACGTCTACCACTCTTTCCACCCCCATCTCATATTGAGCCTAGTTCAGCTGCACCAGAATATCTCCCCCTGCCCCATCTGCTAACTGTTCATATTTTACTGATGTAAGGAGAAAAATCCCTGAAGGCATTAATAATAGAATGTTACTGATTCATTCTGTGTTATGGTGTTTTGTGTCATCTCACTGTGACTCTGAAATACCACTAATGGAACAATGAACCTACCTCCCCATTACAGTAACAACAGCTGCTGGTTTGGAGATTAGTGACAGAATTTGGAAAGCACCTTTATAGTGAAGTGTTGCCATATTCTTTCCAAGCATTTCTGGTGGTATTCATTTAATCCCATTCGCATCACCATAATAATTGCCAGTTAAGACATCATCAAACTCAGCACTTCAGGCAATTATATGGCAGCACAGGATAGGCTGCTGTGCTGGTCTTGAATCATCATTAGTGTAAAGTATCACCTTAACAAACAGTCCTTTGAAAAATGATGTGTCTGCCTGCTGGACTGGTGGTCACAAGGAAATATGCATGACTGTGTTCTATATGGGTACAAGTCATTTCATCCATCATTTTAACTCTGCTTTGGAATAAAATGTTTTCCCTTTACAAACTCCCCTTCCATATCCCAGGACACACTCTGCAGTCACAAAAGCTGGTGTTCTGGAAGTTGAATTCACTTTTCCATGTAAGCCCGTCCTAATAACTGGCACTCACTGTGGGAAAGTAAAATACACTGAACCTTTCCCCTAAGAAAGTCTATACTCCCCGCTTTGGTTAGCAGGAGGAATAAAAGTCCTAAAGCCAGGTCCTCCAAGCAGTAACTTACTATGCTTCTCAGAAAGCTCTCAAGATATAACTCCATCAAAATATTATCAGAGGCAATTACCTCTGTTGCAGTGTTGCAATGTTCCCTAGGGTATCATTGTCTGTAATCTGATTAGACTAGTACAAAAGGGGATACTTTGTAATGAATAATACTCAAGATGAGCCTGGAGTAGAAATGTGCTGGGTGATGTTACTGAGGTAGATGAGAATATATGTTACTGAGGCAAATGAGAATATACTACTGACCACCTGACCATGATGGTGACTGTGAAATGTTCAGGGAGATTAGACAGGCAGTACAAATAGAAACTCAATAATAATGGAGGATATCAACTATCCCCATATTGACTAGGTATGTGTCACCTCAGGACGGAATGCAGAGATAAAGTTTCTAGACACCATTACTAAATGCTTCTTGGAGCAGCTAGTCCTGGAATCCGCAAAGGTGGAGGCAATTCTTGATTTAGGCCTAAGTGGAGCACAGGTTCCGGTCCAAGAGGTGAATATAGCTGAACCGCTCGGTAATAGCAACAATAATGTCTGGGTAGTTACATTCTATTAGAATTCTTTGAGGAGGTCAACAAACATGTGGACAAGGATAATCCAGTGGATAAAGTGTATTTGCACTTTCAGAAAACCTTTGACAAGGTCCCTCACCAAGGGCTCTTAAACAAAGTATGCAGTCATGTGATAAGACAGGAAACAAAGGGTAGGAATAAATGGTCAGTTTTCACAGTGGAACGAGATAAATAGTGGGGTCCCCCAAAGATCTGTACTGGGGACAGTGCTGTTCAACATATTCATAAATGATCTAGAAACAGGAGTAAACACTGAGGTGGCAAAATTTGCAGTAAATACAAAATCAATCAAGATCATTAAGTACAAAGCAGACTGTGAAGAATTAATCATGGATCTCACAAAACTGGGTGACTGGCCAACAAAATGGCAGATTCAATTCAATGTTGATAAATGCAAAGTAATGCACATTGGAAAACATCTTCCCAACTATACATACAAAATGATGTAACCACTCAAGAAAGAGATCTTGGCGTCCTAATAGATAGTTCTCTGAAAACATCTGCTCAATGTGCAGCAGCACTCAAACAAGCTAACAGAATTTTACGAACCATTAGGAAAGGGATAGATAATAAGACAGAAAATATAATGCCTCTGTATAAATACATGGTACGCCCACACTTTGAATAAAGTGTGCAATTTTGGTCATCCCATATCAAGAAAGATATACTAGAATTGGAAAAGGTACAGAGAAGGGCAACAAAAATGATTAAGGATATGGAACAGCTCCCATGTGAGGAGAGATTAAAAAGACTTAGGAAAGAGATGACTAAAGAGGGATATGATAATCTATAAAACTGTGACTGGTGTGGAGAAAGTGAGTAAGAAAGTGTTATTTCCTCCTTCACATAACAAGAACCAGGAGTAACCAAATGCAATTAAGCCGCAGGTTTAAAACAAACAAAAGGAAGTACTTTACACAACACACAGTCAATCTGTGGAACACATTGCTAGGGTTTACGAAGGCCAAAACTATCACTGAGTTCAAAAAAGAATTAGATAAGTTCATGGAGGATAGATCCATCAATGGCTATTAGCCAAGATTATCAGGGATGCAACCCCATGCTTTGGGTGTCATTAGCCTCTGACTGCCAGAAGCTGGGAGTGGATGATGGGTGATGGATCACTTGATGATTACCTGTTCTTTTCATTCCCTCTGAAGTACCTAGCATTGGCCACTGTTGGAAGACAGGATATGGGGTTAGATGGACCATTGGTCTAACCTATGTTAGTGAATATGAACTGTCTATGCCAACTATACTGCTATTCATTGCTTGTGTTATGTGATTGGGTCACCAAATTCACATGATAGTTCTGCTCTTTCCTGATGGTATGGTGAAACTTTTTGAACAGGAAAATAACAAAAAATGAAGAAGTTTCCAACATGACTCTTTAAACCAATAAATACTTGGGACCTGTTCAATTTGCAACTCTAATTGAAATAAATGGGAACTGTGGGTGCTCAGCATTTCTGAAAAATCAGACCCTTGGACCAAGAATTCAACAAAAAGTCGAGACTCACAAACATTTTCATGAATACTTGATAACTGTTCATATGATTTTGCTTCTGAGGAACATAAAAAGCAGATGTGTTGTGAGGCTATTTTGCCCAAATATACATGAATGGCTTTTAAAAATATTCAGCTTTCTCTGGGGTGTAGCACAATGACAGCCATGAAGTCTTATGTGGCTACAGAGCTATTATAAACTTGAATCTGAAACTTGTCTGAGGTCTGAAGTTCAGTTTTACCCCATTTATTTTTTTTCTTTTTCATTCACCTTAGAGCAGTGGTTCCCAAACTTGTTCTGCCACTTGTGCAGGGAAAGCCCCTGGCGGGCCGGGCCAGTTTGTTTACCTGCCGCGTCCGCAGGTTCAGCCGATTGTGGCTCCCAGTGGCCGCAGTTCGCTGCTCCAGGCCAATGGGAGCTGCTGGAACCGGCAGCCAGTATGTCCCTCAGCCCACGCCGCTTTCTGCAGCTCCCAAACCCCGGCAAGTTTGGGAAACACTGCTCTACAGTTATGACCTGAACACTATGGGCCAGATTCTCAGGGTATGTCTACACTGCAATTGTCTGACCAATGCCAGGGGCCTTTCTCTGCTCTACTGCAGTGCGCAGAAATTCTATGAAGCAGAGAATCCAGGGCTCCAGAAATACACTAATGTGTGACTACTGTTGAGCCAGTAGTATAATAATATCAATAATATTTCTTAGATTGTATACTGTGGGGTACCTGTGTCTAGCTTTGTGTTCATACATTGTGTACCAAAGACGGGCCTTAGTACTGACTGGGGCCTTTGTGCACTATGTAATATTATTAAAAATTAATATCAGAAGTTGACAGACAAAAGACAGAGTGGTGTCTTGTGGTTAGATCAGGGAGCGGGGAGTGAAAATTATTAGGTTTTTTTCTGTATCTGCCCCTGAGCTTGCATGAGACTGGTTAAATCTGTGCTTCAGTTTACACTGAATAAAGTGGAGGTAATTAACTTCCCTACATCATGGGATTTCGTGAAAATGTAAATTAACGAAAAGTGCTTTGAGGTCTTCTGGTGAAAGGCACTGGTAAAGGTGCAGAGGTTTAATAAATATCTGCTCTTGTTGGCGATACATCTAAATCACTGATTCTTCACAATGTGTGTAGCAAGCAATGGTGTTTGATTTAATTTGATGCATACAGCAGTTTTGTCTCTTCTACTAGTAAGATGGGGGAAAAAAACTGCAAAGATGCTCCTGGTGCCTTAGAAATGTGTTATTTAGTACTGTGCAGAGCTGTGTCAACACGAAGAGCTTTTTTCCTGTTCAGCTTTGTTCATGACATGCACTGAAGCCAATTTAAAAAATCCATGTTAATACATTTTTAATTTTCTATTGCCATTTATGACCCCATTCAATATAGTTTGAAACTTTCACAAAGGAAATGACACTCTAAAGTGCATAAAGCATATAAAATTATATCTATTTGAACTGCATTTCTACCAATTAAGCAATTTTGTAGGTTACAAAAAATGCAAATAGTTTATAAGTTAATAAAAATATAAAAAAGAATAACCATGACGATAGGGTTTTCTGGCATACAATAGCTAATGCTTCTTTATCCACTGAGATTTACTGCATTTTACTGCCAGATATAAACACATTTGGTTGCACCTGCATGCTACAAAATGATGTCCAGTGTCTGTTTAGTTAATCATATGCTCAGTATGCATCCCTGGCCGCAGGAATTACTGAAGTACAGTGACAAAACATAACAAGAATCACATATTGCAGATATTATACAGTAACTTGAAAATAAATGGTTTTACAATGCATTTTCCTGATGTTCTCTTTAATATATTAGTACAATGTATATACACACACACACAAGATATGCCACACAATCCAAGCTATGGTAAATTCAAGCAATTACAAGCAGAGGCATGAACCCAAATACAGCAGCTGTTACTCTTTCATGTGTACAGGAAACCAATTTTTTTCTACTCCAGACGCTAACAAATGCCAGCAAATGGCAACTGTTTGCCCATTACCTCTGAGGTTATTTTCAAATAATTTGCAGCAAATAGTCCTTTCACCTCTTTTTCTCCTTCCAAAATATCTATGAAGAGATCAGTTTACACAAATATATCCATCACCCTAATTTATTCACTAAATAGTCTTTTGATTTTTGTTACTCTAGGAATTGATTGAAAATAGTTGAAATGCAAGCTGTGCTCCTTAATTGTGGCTCACTGGAGTCACAGAGTTGGCATGAGGGGAGCACGGGTTCTATATGTGACTCGCCTCGGGCTTGGCATTAATCCCTTGGGATCTCTGTGGATCCTGTGGATCGATGAGATTGTAAGCCAGTTCTGCGTCTTGTTATGTTAACCTAGGGGAGGGGGGGAGCAAACTCCACCCAATGGAATAATGGTGGCGAAAGCTCTGACTTCCTCCCTGTTAGCCCTTTCCTTTCCATTTTCTAGCAGGAGGAGACAACCTGGATTTATATTGATATCATGTGTAACAATCATGGATTCATTAACTATTATGAGTTAGTCTAGGTGCTAAATTCCTGGTGGAAATTACAATAGAGTTAGTGAGTCTGGCAGCACATGTGAGTCTCAAGAAGTACAACAAAGGGGAGTATGAAAGCTCAGAAAAGGGCACTTGCATTATTAACTACAGAGAAGCAAAATTGATGGGGAACATGGGGCATTACTGCAACAATTTCAAGGGTGAAAACATTTTGTTTTTCTTTATTTCTTTATAAATCTCTGGTGGCAAATATAACACTTGCAAGTATAACCAACATCTGTGGTGAAACTCTGACCTACATTGAAATTAATAGGAGTTTTGCCCTTTGACTTCAATGGGTCCAAGATTCCACCCTTTGTGTCTTAATGGATAAATCCTTACAATTAAGTAGTTAATTAAATATAATTAGTGATTGCAAATCCTGAGGTGGTATTTAAAAAAAATCACATATGGTTTTCTTTCCCCACTGTGTCAAAGAAGCAATTACATTTTCAACAATGAATTGCTTTTAATGTCCAAAAATATTCTATGCTGAACAAAAATATTTAAATAGCCCTTTTTGGGGAGTAAGCAAAGCCAATATATACAAAGTACGGTGCAAGAAACTTTTACATGAAACTGTGTACATAGTATAAATAGTTTTGTGGCCAGAAGATTATTAGCAAGAGTTCCGTGGATGCACTATACACATAGTAAGGGTTTGTTTAAACTCTGTAGAAACAGTGTATGATATCATATTGTATTATTTGAAAACAAGTGAGACTCAGAATTGTTCTGAGATCCAAAAGGAGATGAGAGGCAAACCAGTTGAAAGTCTTTGGGTGAAGATAAAGGAGGAAAACAGGGTGACTTCCTGGTCGGGGTCTACTGTAGGCTATCAAATCCGGAGGAGAACAAATAACAGAAATATCCAAAACACAAGTAATGTGGGAATTTAACTACCCAACAAACTGTTGGAAAGTATTATGGCAAAACATAAAATTTCCAATAAGTACTTGGAATGTACTGGGGACAACTTATTTCAGGTGGAGGAAATAACCATGGAAGCAGAAGTTTTAGACTTGATTTTGGCTAACAGGGAAGAATTGTCTGTGGAGATGAAGGTAGAAGGCAATTTGGATTAAAGTGATTCTGAAATTATAGGATTTCATGATTTTAAGGAAAAGGAGTGAACGCAGCAAAACAAGGACAACAGAATTAAAAAAACGCAGACTTTCACAAACTCAGTGAACTGATAGGTAATGTCCCATGAGAAGAAAATGTAAGGGAAAAATGAGTTCAAGAGAGATGGCAGTTTCTCAAAGAGACAATATTAAAGGCACAACAGCAAACTATCCTGATGTGAAGGGAAGATATACAGAGTAGTAAGAGGCCAATATAATTCCATCAGAAGTACTTTTATAACTTGACAATCAGAATGGAATCTACAAAACATAGAAACTTGGACAAATTGCTAAGGATGAATAAAAAAGAATAGTGCATGCTAAGGAAAAAATCAAAAAGGGACAAAATGAGTTACACCTTGCAAGGGACATAAAACCATTAAGTTCTATGAATACATTAGGAACAAGAGAAAGATGAAGGAAAGTGTAGGTCTAATACTTAGCAGGGAAGGAAAGCTAATAATGGATAACATCAAGGAGGCTGATGAGTTACTGCCTATGTTGCTTCAGTTTTCATTAAAAAGGTTATTTGTGTCCTGATGCTTAACACAATTAATATTAACAACAAGGGCCAAGGAACAAGGAACAAAGGACAGAATAGGGAAATAACAGATTAAAGACTCTTTAGCTAAATTAGATGTATTCAAGTTGGTAGGATCTGATGAAATTCAATCTAGAGTACTTAAGAAGCCAGCTGAAGCAATCTCAGGACCATTAGCAATTGTCTTTGAGAACTCACAAAGGACAGGTGAGGTCCAAGAAGACTGAAGGGCAAACATAGTATTTATCTTTAAAGGGGGAAACAAAGAGGACCTTGGGTGTAATGCAGAGGCCCCTTGATAAATTCTCCCTATTCTTTGTAAACAACTCATCTTAGACCTGACAAACTCACTACTCCAAACACATGTCTTGCAGAGTATTTATCCAAAAGGGATCTATGTAAGGTATATACAGAAAGCTCAAACTTATCTAAACTCAATCATTGTGAGATGAATGTACAGGTAATATTTAAGGAATAATGTAACTATATTGAAAGTATGCTTTATGGTCTTGGAGTAAAAGTTAGTCACCAGGGGATAATATGTCTCAGTGATGGCCCATTCAAGAAGCAGAGAGTTGGCTCCCTGGTGAGCCGGTCATATAATGCAAGGCTCAATTGTCTAGTCTTGTTCCATCCAAGACTATCAATGGAAAACCCTCAGAGACATCTGCACACAATCAAAACCACTTGGAGGTAAAAAAGAACATTATAACATATAGGAGATTTCCCTGCCTATGAATTGAGACAAAAGACTGTTTCAGAATAAACAGAGTGGTTAGCGGCACTCTGTATCCATTCAGTGAGGAAACATCTTGTGGACCAGGGGTGTTTTCATGAAAGTTTGGATCCTGATTCCTGTGAAGACAGCCAGCTCTACCACAGACTGTACTTGGGGACATGGTGGAAACCTACTTTATTATATGGTAAAAGTAACTATTAATAAGAGTAGGCCTTTGTTTGCACTTTATGATTTTGTTTTGTATTGTAACCATTTGTTTCCATCACTCACTCTCTTCTTCCTAGTTGAATCTTTGTTCATTCTTAAATAAACCTTCTTTTGTTTATTGTAAGTGCCATGTGATATACAGGAGTGATTTAAGGTAAAACTAGTAGACTACACTGGATACACTGCTGCTTTGGGGTCAGAGGATCTGGGATCTTTATGATTTTAATGTCAGGGGCTGGATACCACAGGGGCATGATTCAAGGGAACTCGGGTGCACCTCTTGTTAACCTGCAGGGCAAAGACAGGGCTGGCATAGGCCAGAAGAGAGTGATTGAGTGACTATCAGACTGATGGTATTAGGGAGCCAAAACTCAGCCAGCACAGGGAAGGCTAACTCTTGCTAGGGGCAGCGGGTAACACGGTGCCTCACTATCCTGGGTCCCCCAAGAACCATCATACCAGGAATTATAGACCAGTCAGCTTAACTTCAATACCTGGAAAGATGATGGACCAATGATTATAACAACAAGAACGAGAAGAAATGGATATAAGCTGGCCATCAACAAGTTTAGGCTTGAAATTAGACGAAGGTTTCTAACCACCAAAGGAGTGAAGTTCTGGAACAGCTTTCCATGGAGAGCAGTGGGGGCAGAAAACCTAACTGGCTTCAAGACTGAGCTTAATAAGATTAGGGAGGGGATGATATAAGGGGACTGCCTAGAGTGGCATGTAGCCAATTTGCGACTGCTAGCAGCATATATCTCCAATGGCTGGTGATGGGACACTAGATGGGGAGGGCTCTTAGAGAATTCTTTTCCAGCTGTCTGGCTGGTGGGTCTTGCCCACATGCTGAATGTCTAACTGACTGGCATATTTGGAGTTGGGAAGGAATTTTCCCCTGGGTCAGAATAACAGAGACCTTGGGGGGGGGTTCCCTTCCTCTGCAGCATGGAGCATAGGTCACTTGCAGGTTTAAACTAGTGTAAATGGTGGATTCTCTATAACTTGACATTTTTTTAATCAGTGGTTCTCAACCAGAGGTATGTGTAACCCTGGGGACACACAGAGGTCTTCCAGAGGGTACTTCAACTCATCTAGATCAGGGATCGGCAACCTTCGGCTGGCGGCCTGCCAGGGTAAGCGCCCTGGTGGGCTGGGCTGGTTTGTTTACCTGCCGCGTCCACAGGTTTGGCCGATTGCAGCTCCGACTGGCCACGGTTCACCGCTCCAAGCCAATGGGGGCTGCGGGAAGTGGCGCGGACCGAGGGATGTGCTGGCCGCAGCTTCTCGCAGCCCCCATTGGCCTGGAACGGTGAACCACGGCCAGTCAGAGATGTGATTGGCCGAACCTGCGGACGTGGCAGGTAAACAAACCAGTCTGGCCTGCCACGGGCGTTACCCTGGCGGGCCATGTGCCGAAGGTTGCTGATCCCTGATCTAAATATTTGCCTAGTTTTACAATAAGTTACATAAAAAGCACTAGTGAAGTCAGTACAAACTAAATTTCATAGAGAACACAACTTGTAGATGTTGCTCTATATACTACACACCGAAATATACAATATTTATATTTCAATCAATTTATTTTATAATGATATGGTAAAAACAAGAAAGCGAGCAATTTTTCAGTAATGGTGTGCTGTGACACTTTTGTATTTTTATGTCTGGTTTTGTAAGCAAGTAGTTTTTAAGAGAGGTGAAATGGGGTATGCATGACAAATCAGACTCCTGAAAGGAGTACAGTAGTCTAGAAAGATTGAGAACCATTGCTTTAAATCATGATTTGAGGACTTCAGTAACTCAGCCAGAAGTTATGGGTCTATTATAGGAGTGCGTGGGTGATGTTCTATGGCCTGCAAAATGCAGATGAGGGACATAATAATGGTCTTATGTGGGAGCAAGACTAGATAATCTCTCAAGGTCCCTTCCAGGCCTACGTTTCTGTGATTCTATGAAATCATATCATTAATGACTGCATGGTAATGCATACTCAAAAAGGTAGCAGAGTAAAGATTATACATGTTAAACCTGAAATGCATTACTCATTTTTTGAGGGATGAAGGGTTAGCCTCATTCTGAAAATGTCAAAAAATGTTTTGATTTTAGATTTATTGGCAAACAAATAGGAAAATTTGATCCAAATTTCTGAACTTTTTAGGTTTGTGAGAAAGCTTGCCCAGCTTCTGTCTGAGCTGTATCTGATTCCAAGCTCTAAAGCACTTTTCACCAGCCTGCAATTTATTATAAAAATGTATATTCTATAATCCTAGATTCAGTTTATACATGTTATATAAAAACTAAGGGACCTTTACACCACTTTGGCAGTAGGAGAGGTCCTGGTGAAGCAGAGATAAGGGCCATTAGTGTAAATAAGAATTAGACCAATATGTTAGTAAACAAATATAAAAATGCTGAACTATTGCCATGGCATTTTAAACTATTTATAAACAGAAAATGTAGCAATATTTCAATATCAGTAAGATCCTTTCTCCCTGAAAAGTGAGGTTTTCAGATTTTGGTTAGGATTTTTTTTTTTTGAAGCAAAGCTAAATTGGTTCCAGCATTTCTCAACTAGCACATACCACAGCTCATTAACCAGTCACTTTTTCTACATACTTTGGTCTATCTCTGAGAAACCTCAATATAAAAATAGGCAATACAATGTATATTGCAATATATTCTGTGCAGTAATACCAGGGCTACAAAGGCTAATATTTCACAGTCAAAACTGTTTCCACTCTTCTGAAATAAAAGTAATAAAAAAATCAATAATGAAGTTGCTACAGAGAGACATGAGACCTCGCAAATTGATGTAACAATTCAGTGTGAGGGATATTCCAATTATCACACACGCTGTGAAGGATCCCTCAAGATGGTTTTGGGCCCTTGCTATAGATCAGTGGTTGGAAACCTGCGGCCCATGGCCCGTCAGGGTAATTCGCTTTCGGGCCGCGAGACAGTTTATATACATTGACTGTCATCAGGCATGGCCACCCGCAGCTTCCAGTGGCCACGGTTCGCAGTTCCCGGCCAATCGGAGCTGCAGGAAGTGGTGGCCAGCACATTGATAAAGTGGATCAGCTGTGGGGTTTTGTTGGTGAATTCAAGCAACAAGCAAGTTCAGTTCATCTAAACAGAAAAATACAAGGAAATATCTGCATGTTGATAAAGTATTTCTGTAATTTATACACAAGTTAGGCATGGCTCTTAGGCTTTTTTTGTTCGTTGACAAAGTGGCCTTTAGTGCTGCAAAGTCTGGGTTCCAGGAGACCCTCCTCTTCATTAATCACATTTCAGAGATCAGCACTTCTCTTTTTTTCTGGCTTCAAAAACCGTTAATTTTTAAGCCAAATTTTGAGATCCTAGCTAGTGTGATGTTAATGAGTTTAGAAGTGGTTGTGTACTTCATTTTGAGACCAAGCCCATCTAATTTCGAAAGGGAAAATTAAGCAAGAAATTAGGGCTTTGGCCTGTTAGGAGTGCCACACTGCCAGCTGATGCAGTACCAGCCTCAGTAGCTTCAAAATCATCAGTACCCACTTTCATTTACCTGAGGCTTTTGTCACTAACCCACCAGTCCCTTGTGAACACTCCAATTATCTTTGAAGGTTGTTTTTTGTTTGTTTGTTTGTTTTTAAAAGCAGATGATTAGATATATTACTTTCTGGCCAGTGATTGCTAGAAACTATGCAGGATGCATAAAGAGCTAAAGACACACATGTTGTACTTGTAACCCTTCTGTCAGTCAGAGTTGGCAGCAACAAGGGCCAGGTTCAGTATCTAGGGGTTCCTTTTCAACAATACAACACAAAAAAACAGCTCGAGCCCAGTGACCTGGGACAATTACACCCCACCCCCTGGGCACCTCTAAGAGGCAATACTTCCCCTCTCGCAAACACAGAGTCTGAGTGTAGCAAAAAAAAATTCATAAAAGGAGGGAAGTAACTTGGCATTAATTTGGGAAAACACCAAAACAGGGTTCACAAACAAAAACCATGAGCAAAATACACCCCCCCCAAGTAAGTTGGGCAGAGTCTTTTCCCCTCAGGTTCTTAAGTCCTGCAAACAAAAGTCCTTTTAACATGCCTGTCCCTTCTCTGCATCCCACTCACAGTTGCTGTCCTTGGTCAGAGTTCAGAAGTGCATCTGCAGAGTTCACCTCCCTGTGACATTCCATAACTTGGGGGACCTGTAACCCCTATATTCCTCATTTTCATATAATTGTGATCTTATATATATAGCATGCCTTGTAAGGTATCAGGGGAAAGGTTATGATCTGCTGAAAGTTATTTCTCTATCCATATATGTATATTATTAATGCATATAAAGTTATGAGAATTGTGTAGTATTTGGTTGTCACTAAAACATGCTGTAAGTTGGGGGAATCAGCCAGATATTAGCTCCTCAGAGGCAATAGCAAGGAAAGTAACCAACACCTGGGCAGGATGTCAAACAACCCATCAACAGCCATTGTCCAGCAAGGGAGCTACAATGCAATGACTCACCTGCATGAGGCCAGGCAGGGGAATTGCTCAATGTTGCTGGGAGAGACTCAGTAATGCTCACCTGACTCTGAAGGAGGGGAGGGGGGCAAAGCCAAGGCGGAGGAAAGGACATAATAAAAGGGAGAGACTTTTGCTATGCTTTCTCTCTCTCTTCCACCTGCATCTACAGACACCACCACCACCACCAAGCAACTGAAGCGCTGATCAAAGGGGAGAGACAGGCTGAAGAGCAGCCAGCTTGTGGTAAGAAGCATCTAAATTTGTAAGGACACTGAAAGTGTTAAGATGAGCTTAGAATGCATTTTGCTTTTATTTAATTTGTCCAAATCTGACTTGTTATGCTTTGACTTATAATCATTTAAAATCTTTATAGCTAATAAATTTGTTTGTTTATTCTACCTGAAGCAGTGTGTTTGGTTTGAAGTGTGTCAGAGGATAACAAGCCTGGGACAACAAGCCTTAGGATAACAAGCCTGGTACATATCAATTTCTTTGTTAAATTGATGAACTTATATAAGCTTGCAGCACCCAGCGGGCATAACTGGACACTGCAAAATGGAGGTTCCTAGGTTTGTGTCTGGGACTGGAGATATTGGCTAGTGTCATTTGCTTACAAGTAGCTGGGAGCAGCTTACATGCCAGAGGCTGTGCGTGAACAGCCCAGGAGTGGGGGTTCTCACAGCAGAGCAGGGTAAGGCTGGCTCCCAGAGTCCAGGATTGGAAAGGCCTAGCAGATCAGCAGTCCAGATAACACCAGAGGGGAACGTCACACTCTTACCCTGGGTGGAGTAAGAAGGCACCTTACTCTCTCTGCTGCCTGGGCACTTGCTAGCCGCACCTCCCTGCCAGCTGCCCTGCTGGCCAATCATCAGACTTCCCTGCTAGGCTCCGCTCAGCTAGCCGCCCTGCTGGCCGATTGCCATGCCTCTCCACCAGCCGCCCTCTCTTCGGGGCTCTGCTCTGCCATTTGCTGCATCTCTCCACTGGCCACCCTGCCAGTTGCTAGTCAAGACGTCTTCAGATCCCACCACTTAATACAGCTCTCAGTGACAAAGCCTCATTGCTGGTGCACACTGGTCAGTGTCTTGAATCAAAGACACTGTCCCAAAGCAGGTCTAATACTAAGACCTAGATATCAGTGATTTCAGCATGTAACAAGACTCCCAATTGAGTCTAAATTAACTCTTTTATTACACAATGGAGATAGGAAGGGTCAAATGGTGTCTGAGAATCTTCAGCAGGGCCCACACCACTAGGTACAAGTACCTATCCCCACCCTCTTTCAACTCACTGGGCTTTGGAACCCATGTCCCCTGCCTAGTGAGTGAAGTTTAGGTGAGGGTGAGTCCCTCCATAGGGATATGCCAAGTACAATTCTGCTGCCCTCGATTCACACAACAAGGATAACAACCCTTTATTACTCCCACCCCAATAACAAGAAGCCTGGGGATCCAACACCAGGCAAAAGCGATCATTTGGGCAAGCAATCCCATCCTGCTGAGCACCTAGGCAGGGTAGGTGTGCCCATATAAATGAGATCAGCTCCTGAAGTCCTCTTGCACAGCTCATCACTCGATGTCAGCAGAGAGCTCGTTCAGACTCTGCTTACATCCTCAAAGAAACATTTTTTTCTTCCTTGGATTTGTACATATCCATTATCAGTCAAGATAATGTGGCACACGAAAAAATGCAGTGTGGATACAAAAATGAAAAAGAACAATTCATTACAGTTTGATGGTAGTTTTACTTTCATTGTCACTTAAAATGAAAAGGCCTCTTTTCTCACACAGCAAAGGGATCAGGCTACTGATTTGAAATCTTTGGATTTGTGCTCATTATTATTGTTTTTAGTTAGTGGTGTTCTTTAACTAGGCCCTGTTATGCAGGTTGTACATTTATGGGTTAGCTTACATTTATTTTCCAGCTTCATTTGTCCAGCAAAGGCTATTTTTTGGGGTGTGGGGGGGAGTACATTCCATTTTGTTTTGTTTTGTTTTATTTTAATGCACTTATTTAATGCACTTTATTTTAATGCACTTTAATGCACTTCTTTTCTATGCCAATAGCTTTTGTTCCAAAAAAATTGTCAAAACACCACATTTTGGAGATGCTGGAAATCCAGCTCCTTTCAAAATTTCAGTGCTTGAGCCCTACACTATAACTAATGATGGATGAATTAAAAAAAGGTTCTGTCTGTCTAGCACAATCAGCACTGTGAGATTGGGTTCAGAAGCTTATAAAAAATGTTTCTGAACTGGAGACGGGCCCAAGTTGCAAAGTTCAGATGTACATTCAAATGTGGTGCAGTATGGATGTTTTAGACATGGGGTTCTGGTTTGTCTCACAACAGAGACAGAATCCAGCCATGCAATTATGATCTAGGCCAACACTCATCCACAACATTCAGGATATGTTTGGAGCTGGGATCTTGTCTTGGGCCCATTTCTATTTTGATTTAGCCAGATTGATAAGATCTGGAAAAAAGGGATCGAAACTGAACAAGAAGAGTTGGCTCTAATGATATTTTGTATCTTCTGGTCTCAGACAGAACAAAAGGACAGGCAGGAGAAAACAACAAATAGAGGGAGAAAAAGATTAATCAAATATTTGAGGACTTTCAAAAAGGTTCCAAAAATGGGGAAAGATTCAGGGGAGGTAGATAGATTATTTTTTATTGAAACCATTCCTGCACAAGATCCCACAAGATGTATATTCCTCCTTCTGATATTAAATTGGGCCACTGCCCCGTAAATAAAAAGTCCAATGCGGAGATTTGTTATGTGTCAAACTGCTTAGTGATTACTTTATAGCCAGCTCCATACATTATTCATTGTTTCTTCAAGCTATATTACATGTATATTATTCTCTCTCTCACACACACGTGCACACACACATTATAAAAAATGTACAAAACATGACCTGGTTAAGACAGTGTCATTAATAATGTAGCATCAGGGTATCCAAATGAAGTAGGTGACACTGCACAGTGTAAGATCCCCAACTCCTTAAATCTGGCCAGAGCCCTCAATTAAAATAAAAATGCCCGATCCCCTTGAGCTGGAGCCAGGCAGGACCACCAAAAACATTTTTTAACTTTCACTTTCAATTTCTCCTAGCCTCTTTCAAACCACCAAGGGCAACCCAGCAAGTTGAGAACAAGAGACTTATTCTGCAAAACATGTTGTTCACAAAACACTTTAGAGAGGTGATATAAATCCTGCATCATTCTCCCCATAGTTCAGCTGGTGAAACTAAAGTACAGGGAAGTTAGGTGATTTTTTTCCCCCAAGGTCTCCAAGTAAAACACTGATCTGGGAATAAAACACAGGTCTCTTGACTCAGGTGCCCTAACCACTGGACAACATTCCCACCCAATATCAAGCCATCTTTCACTTTTTTGCAGGAGGGAGAAGAATAAAAAAATAGTTTCTTTTTCCTTCTGAATATATTCTGGCATTTCCTCTGCAGTGGACTTCAAGAGACCAACTCCACAGCTATATTTTTTTCATAGAAGAAGTTCTGCTCCAAACCCTAGCTTATTTTTCTTGTAAGCCCTCCAGAATTTAAAGGCTTTTCATTTCTCTCTCCCTTTTGAAAAGCCATTTCTAGTCTATTCCAATTCCAACCTAGGCTCTTATTTTAGATTTCCTGGACATTTTGTTATTCCAACTGTCAGGGCATGTAAACCAACATTCTTCTTCCCCGGATGGAGATGAAAACAAAGAGAAAGCTGATTCCTGGTTGAGCAAGAGAAAAGAAGCAAAGAACTTTTTCACTGTTCACATCAAAGAAGCCAGGAGGTTCCTGAATTTCATGATCACCACATACCACCCTAGGCTCTGTGTATTTACTTGCTTAATCTGCTTGTGGATTTGGAGAAATGTTTAGACTGAACAAATCCTAACCTGAGTACTGGTATCCATAGTAACAGTCCTCAGAGTAACAGGAAGATATAGAAGACTAACACCTCTAGCACTCAAGGAAGGGTAACATAACACTTGGTACATTCATTTACTTGAGTTCCACTTTACCGGCATTCAATGGAAAATATACTTAGGCAGGGATTGGCAAGAAAGCTTGATTAAAGAGGGAACCAACCAAACACTGAATGCAAGTTTTTGGAGAGTCAGAAAATTGTGGTTCACTTATTTGTTGTGTTATTCTCTGAAATTCTGATCCAGCTGGTACTGTCAGCAGATGTGGAAATAACACCAGAAGGACTTTCCTTAGAGTATACCCAGCCCAACCTAAATCTCTGAAATGCTGGAAATCTTGAGGGAGATTGACCCTGCATACAGAGGGTTTGGAGCCCCAACCTTTTCTCTTGCCCGTCTCTAAAGGAGTAGGAATAGAGTACTCCTGTGCTTCCTCTAGCACAGGGACAGGAATTTTGCCTGGCTCATCCACAGGGCACTAAAGCTTTTCTGCCCTCCCCATTCCCACTTCGCACTCACAAAAGGCCATGCAAAAGCTGGCCCTGAAATGGCAGGAATCACATTTTCCCAAAATAGGAAACTGACTCATGGAAACATAGACTTGCCTGAGGTTCACACAGGAGACTTGTGATGGAGATACAAATGGAACCCTGGCTTCCTGGCCTCCAGTCCTGTGCACCACAGGAGTATCTTGGTCTAGTTTTTTCATTCAATCAGGCCAAAAACACCACCACAGCAGCCTTACTGTACATTGACACTTCTGATTCTACTGCCAAATGGAACTCTGAAAGGCCCAGGCAGTGCAAGGATACAAACAAAATGAGGAAAATCGTAAACTGATCTTTTTGAACCTTAAACCTTAAAAAGAACTTAGGGACACATATTCAGAGTATTTTTAATTTGTCCAGAGCAGTTATTTATTTCCCTAGTTATTTTCACTGGAGGATCAAGAGAGAAAATGAATGGTTTAAAATTGACACAGTTGATTAAATAATTATTCAAGATTTATTTTAACAATTAATATATGTGATGAGGGAAACTATTATAATATTTTTATGAAAAAATGGATTTGCATATACTACAAACATGATATAACATTTTCTGATGTGAGAAAGTCCTTATTTAAAACAAAAACCCTGATGGAAATAGGGTTGCCAATTTTCTGATTGCAGAAAACCAAACACCCTTACCATGCCATGCTACACCTCTTCCCTGAGGCCCCACCCACCATTCCCTCCATTCCCCCCCCACCGTTGCTCGCTCTCACCCACTGTCGCTCACTCACTCATTTTCAGCAGGCTGAGGGCTCCAGCTGGGGGTGCGGGCTCAGGGATGGGGGTGGGATGGAGTGAGGACACTGCTGGGAGTGCAGGCTCTGGGGTGGGGCTGGGGATGAGGGAGTTGGGGCTCAGGGCTCAGGCTCAGGGCTGGGGTGTGGGAGGGGGTTCAGGGTGCGGGCTCTGAGCAGCACATACCTCAGGTGGCTCCCAGAAGTGGCCAGTAAGTCCCTGCAGCCCATAGGTGCAAGGGCAGCCAGGGGTTCTGCACATTGCCCACACGAGCCACCTCCACATCTCCCATTGTCCGCAGTTCCTGGCCAATGGGAGCTGCAGAGCCAGTGCTCGGGGTGGGGGCAGGGTGTGGAGTCTCCCTGCCTCCCACTCCCCCATGCCTAGGGGCCACAGGGACATGCCAGCCGCTTCTGGGAGCCACACAGAGCCAGGGCAGGCAGGGAGCCTGCCTTAGCCCCGCTGTGCTGCTGACCGGACTTTTAACTGCCCAGTCAGCTGAGCTGACCGGAGCTTTTCAACTGGGTGTTCCCATGAAAAACAGGATGCTTGGAAACCCTAAGGAAGAAATGAACCTCACTCTTAAGACCAAAGGGCTTGATTTCTGCAAGTGTTGCTCCCATCAGTACTAGTAACACAAGTAATCCTGTTGTGTAAATAAGACAATTTGTACACATATTGCCCACTGTGTCTAAGTATTGAAGAACCAAAAATAGGGGTGGAAATGCTTCCAAAAAGGGTTTTCAAGGCAGTCCTAAAAGCTTTTTGCTCTCTCTCCAGCTTGGTAGGTGACTTCTAATCAGGAGTTGGGAAGTACATTAATATCACCAACTGAAGGCTATTTTCATAATAGTCTCAGAAGGTTAGAGACAAGAACAGGAAATGCAGGAATGGAATATGTTGAACTTGCCTGCAATAATTGCAATGGCATGAGAAATGAATACCACTCTCACTCCAACCTCCTTTTGCCATCTGCTAGACTTAACTAGCAGTGACACATCCTTTTATAGAGACATCATTCAGGAGGTTATAGACAATAGAAAGTTATCCGGACTCACGTTTCCTTAAGGAAGTCCATAAATCATAGCTTTAAAATAATATGGGAACAGTGGAGCACCTTCTGGCAAGTGACTACTGTGTGCACAACATCCGCTATAGTTATTTTCTGAAACAAGTTGAGCTTAGTTGTATTTGTCTAACCTGGAAGTGACCTTTCAGATGTGGATATATATCATTTGAGGCAGAACAGGACAAAGATGTGCATTATTGCAACCTCTCCCTCCATTAATATAACCTAACAACTGGGAATCACTGGAAATAAGATCTTTAAATTCTTCATCTCTTGAGCATTAAGCCTTTGAAGGTACTGCAATTTCTAAACACTTACATACACTGTCCTAGTACACAGAGATCTATCTAAGGCTGATCCAATGTTCTTGAAATCAGTCAAAGGGCTCCCACTGGACACAGAATGGGGCCCTTGGTGGCTGCTCCTGTGTCTTTCAGGCAGAAGGAGATGTGATGGCAGCTTTTGAATTCTATACCACAGAGGAGCTCTGTAACAGGGTGACAACTCACCCTGCTGGTCGTCCATGGAATTAGCTCTCCAGCCTTTGCAGCGCCCTCTGCACGCCTGAGTCTCGCCTGTCACTGGCCCCGTGTCCCTCCCAGATCCCGGTGCCCCTTTCCCTTGGGTGCTGCCCCCTGGCAGTACCCCACAGTCTCTCTGGGTCTCCCCTCCAAGGGGAATCTCCAACTCCCTATCCCCACCTCGTCTCAGTCTTGGGCTACTGCCAGTCACCATCTAGCCCCTGCTCACTGGGGTGGACTGCAGTGTAAAAGCCACTCATCATAGGCAAGGGGGCGGGGTTGGATCTGCTGCCTTTGCCTACCCTGGGCTGCCCCTCTGCAACCCCAGTACCTTTCCGGCCTTTATCAAGGCCTGCAGCTCCCCAGCTCCTTTAGCCTTTCCGCAGTTCTGTTCCACTCAGGTACCGTGCTCAGCTCCCAGCAGCCAGGTCATCCTCTCTCAGCAAGCTAGAGAGAGACTCTTGAACTCTGGCTAGCAGGCCTTTTATAGGGCCATCTGCGGCCTGATTGGGGCATGGCCCTAGCTGAGGCTGTTTCCTCAATCAGCCTAGGTTCCCTACCACAGCCCTCTCCCAGGACTGTTTTCAGCCCATCAGGGCAGGAGCAGAGTTACTGCCTCACTACAAGCTCTAAGAGAAAATATTAGCTAGAAGCAACAATGGGGATTGTGAGTGGAACTGGCTGGGAATTAGCCATTGAAAAGCTATTTCCAATACATCTCTTGCCAGCTGGGTGTGAACCTGCACTCTCTGCTTGTGCGGCCCCTTGCTGGCTGCTGGCCTTGTCAGAGTGACTTCAATGGCTCAGCCCTCCAGTTAAATCACACACAGTCTAAACACAAGAAGGAACCTCTTCCGGGGTATCAAAAGTCCAATAGGGCCTATCACTGTGCCCTTGTTGGAATCTGAAGCCCTGTCTCTTGGCTTAATTCTCAGCCTCTTCTGGGCTAGCTTTACATCTGTCCCAGCCCTGTTTGGAGTACTGCCCCCAGGGCTTTCTCCCTGGAGACTTTGTCCTCAGAAGTTCTCTGGTGTCCCTTTAAGTCCCACCTTTCACTTTGGCCTCTAAACAAATCTTATCACCTACTCAGGGCTTAGGCCACTTCCCCAGTGGCTGGTTGGGGGACCCAGGCCCACTCACTATTCCGGGTCCCAACCCGGAGACCCTACAGCAGCCACATGCTGCTTTCTTTAATAGTTGTTGCTGCTGCTGCATTTCCTGGGCTGTTTCCCACTCCATTCCATCACCTTCTTGCATTCTCTATCTGAACAGGGTCTCTCCCAGACCTCCTTGCCTGGACAATTTCTCAGTCTCTGCCTTGATTTCTCAGGGTCTTCTCTCAGGCCTCTTTGCCTGGAGAGTTTGCAACAGTCTCTTTCAGTCAGGGTTCTCTCTCCCAGGCCTCTGTGCCTGGAGAGCTTCACAGTCCTATCCCTGCTCAAGCAGGGTTGCTTCTCAGTCTCTTCACCTGTGGAGTTTCATGGCCTTCCACTCCTCCTTCACCCTTCTGGTCCCAGCCAGCAACTGCCCTGATCAGGACCTGCAGCTCCTTTTAACTGAGCCTGCTGGGCTCTGATTGGCTGCTTCTCTGCAGCCTTTCTAGGCTGTCCTGGAAAAACTACCTTCACTGCTCCTTTTCTGGGACAGAGTGTGGCAAGGCCTCCAGCAGAGGGTCATCAAAGGGCCTGGTACATCTCATCACAGTGTCCCATGACAGTGGTACATAATGGGAGATGTAATCCAACCTGGGAGTCCAGTCCATGAAAGAGAATGGGGATATAAGATGCCTGAACTTCAACTGTTATGAGGCACCACAGCAGCTCAGGCAGACACAGTTCAATGTCACACCAAGCCAAAATTAAATGTTTCAGTACAGATCAAAAATGTCAAAGCAAAATATTTCATCATTTCCAAATGAAATTTTTCAGAAATTTTTGTTCTGCAACATTTTTTAAAACTTCTACTTTTTATCACAATTCAAGAGGAAAACACACATTGAAATATCAGAATTTTCTACAGAAATTCCAGTTTTCAACTAGCTCTAATTGTCAGAAAGCTCTGAAAGATGCCCATGTTCCAGTGGCAGGAGAAGGATCTTAGTCCTGTAAGATTAAGGTTTCTGGAAAATTCCCAGACAGCTGGGAAGAGTAAGGGTTAGAAGAAGACATGGGTCTCCTGCAGCATTCAGAGAAGCTAATCACTAGTTCGTAGGGCTGTAATTTTAGTGGTGTTTATGTTAATAATGAAAATGCCATATATATTAACGTTCCTTATAATAAAAAAACTCCCACATGAACTTTATAGATATGATTCTCTAGTTTTGTGCTTCCTTCCCCCATTCTTACATTAAATATTTACCTGTATTTGAAAGGTGGGCTTGGCAAATACAACCATCAGCCCACCAGGACCTCCTGCAAACACCAGCAAGGGTAGATGCACATTGTAAATCAACGCACTCAACTCTGCTCTACTTTATAACTACTGAGCTGCTTATTGAAATTTATCCTCTCTTAGACTTTCTTTATTGACAATTTCAATAAGGAATACCAATTAATTAAAAAGAGACTTTTTTTAAACACTGTATAGAAGAATATTGGGGACTTAGTCCATTGTTTTGAAGCCGGAAGGTCCTAATTATATTCTGGACAGTAAAAAACCAAGTGAAGTTCTAGCCAGTACCCAAAGCACAATGAACTTGACACAGAGCAGTTCAATGTACTGGCTTTCATGAGACTGTAATAGTTCTCGTAGCATCAGGGTGCATCTTAGTCTCTATCCAAGATGACATATTAATCCTGAGTTTCTCCCTCACATTAATTAAAGAAATGTTAACCCCTGACCTGCGTGTGGGAGGGCCTCTTCATCAACAGTCAAATCTGTTCCAAAGGCTTTTGTATCACTGGTGGAGGATCAATAACAAGCTCAGACTGAATTGTGGTAGATGGTCAGGTAGGAAAAAGGTTAACATCAAGGATAATATTTTCCCCGTCTGTTCTTTTCCCTTCAACATTCGAATAGTTAATGGTCTCCTTCAAACTCACCCCCCACTTATATTTGATGATGCTCACTAATGAAGGAACTTTTTGCAGAGCAGTAGCTAGCAAACTGTTTTGAATATCAATGCCTAGGGGTGCTGAAGAGAAAGCAACAAGTGACAGCACAGCCCATTTGACTTTTCCTTTCCCCCGCCCTCCTATTAGAGCTCCTAAGCACATCAAGGTTAAATATTAAGCACTCAAATGATGCAATAGGCTTGACAGAGTGATCTTTTTAAATAAAGGCTACAAAAATTTAAATTAATTTCACGCTGACAAAGGATGTCAGACTGACAACCCTGCACGACAAAGTAATTCACAGAATGGATAGCATAGGTGGCATCAGAGCAACCTTCCACTACTCTGACCTGCTGATGTGCCTGAAACCTGGAGGATCACTTCTTTAGGTTAAAATGAGAGGCTCTGTATCCACAACTCATGCAGCCCGTGACTTCTCTACTCAGACTACCAAAGTGAAATTTCTCAACTTTGCGATGTGGATGACTCTATATCAGATGTAAAAGTGAATAACTAGAGCAGTTTCAACACACGGGGGAAAAAAACCCATTCCTTTTTAATACAGATTGCAAAGGTGTTTGATGATGGCATTTTTTACTTAGGTGGCTGACGTTGATCGATTCTTTCAATCAATGTGTTGCTATCTAGTTTAATGTGCTGAAAGGAGAGATAATGCTGTACAGTCAGCTTCTGGAATAAGGAGATTCAACTGCCCATTCATGCAGGAGCATCTCCTTCACACATGCCAAGAAGGGGGACCATAAGCAGTGGCCATAGAAGTCTTTCTTCTTAGCCAGAAGGGATGTGTTGGACAAGAGCCATCAGCAACAAGTGAATTCTCTGTAGCTACCTCTTCTCTATAAGCAGTTTGCTAGATGAATTCTCTGAGACAAGCCAAGTGGAAACATAAGATGCCTGTTTAGTTTAAAATCCATTCTGCTCTGTTAATCCAGATATCAGTCCAAAGGTTTTTTTCTTCCTTAGCAGTAAACCTCAAGAAAATGAAAGTTCTGAATAATTAGAGAGGCATAACAAAATGTAAACAAAACTTGGGGAGAGATTAAATTAACCTCATAAAATGTTTTTCCTATTCCCACAGCTCTGCGCGCGGGGGGCGGAGGGAGAAGATCAGACTATTAGTTTTTGATCATCTTCCAATTTTCTTTTCCCCAAGCATGTGGCAGTGGAATACAGGAACATGACACATACTTGCAAACAGCTTTCTCCAGCAGCTGTGTTACTTTGCTTGTATTCACAGGGGCCTGTTCAACTACAGCATGCCTAAGAATGACAAAGTTGGTAACTAGAGAACATGGCTAAGACACATATGGTGGGCACCTGACACAGTTAAGGCTTTTTCTTCCTTGTTCTAACTGGTATTTTCATTTAAATGAATGGAGAGAGAGAGAGAGAGAGAGAGAGAGAATTATATTTTACACCTTAAAGATCTCTAAGGAGAAATGTTACACTGAGATCCAAAGGCTATGAGGAGAAACCATAATTCCAGTTGTGGAGTTGAAAGGGATCTAAACGCCCCTTTTGGGAGTATAAGAACATGCTAAAGAAAGAGATATTTCGCAACACTATTCAATCCTCCCACATGAATTTTCAAAACGAAGAGTTACCAGTGGGTGCAGTGGCTATATTACATATAAGGAAAAGATAGTGTTCACCGAAACACTGTAAAGAACATTTGGAGTTCAACTATGAAATCTTTCCAGTGTGTATATCATAGATATAGTAACAGATGATACCAGTAGAAGCAAATAGACAATATTGCATAAAATGAGTAGGGAAAAGGGAATACTGTCCAGGATCCCAAGAGAAATAAGATAGGCAATATCTTTGCGATGAGTCAAGGATGTGTGTGAAGCATCTCTTGCCTAACTTGGATGTGACTTTTTACAGAAACTGCTGCTGTGTATAATGTCTGATGGTGCTGCACAACCTGTAGCTGTTCTGGTGTTTGCGTGCTGTGATGGACTCAGACCAGAAGGGTATAAAAGAGTACTGGAAGGCAAATATATCAGCCTCAGGTCCCTGTTCCCTGGGTATCCAAACAAAGGCTACTCCAGGACAATCAAGACACCTGACGCCAATTAATCAGTTAAGGTAGTTAGGCTAATGCAGGCACCTGACTCCAATTAACTGGAAAAGGGTCAGTTAAGGCCGTTAGGCTAACGGAGACAGCTGGAACTAATCAAGGTCCCACTCATACTGCTTAAAAGCTCTCCTTCCAGTGCCCTCAAGAAAGCCCAGGTGGAAGGAGCTGGAGGAGAGGAAGTGTTGCTGAATCCTAAGCTAAAGGTGCAGCTAGGAAAAGGGGACCATGGGGAAGTGGCCCAGGGAATCAAAGCAGCACCAGTGGTGAAGGGGAAGCCACCAACAGCTGCTGCTGCTGCTATTAGGGTCCCTGTCCTGGAACCTGGAGTAGAGACTTGGCCTGGGTTCCTCCCACCCCCTTGCTCTACCGCAACCCTCTGAGAATGGGAAGCAGGCCTAGGTCTAGGCAGGAGGCAGGACTGCACCTACTAAACTCTAAGGAACAAAAAAGGCTGTGGGGTATTTCCCCTTCCCACCTCCCATACTGGTCTGTGATGAAAGTAGCTCAATAAAGCTGAGACCTTTGCCGCTACACAAATAAAGGGAGGTCACATTGAGGCCTTAGCAAGCTTCTGAGGCCACTGAATCTGCCTGGAAGTGCAGGACCCACCAATACAGGCTCAGAACTTTGTCACAGTGCCTATTAGCTATGAAATATTTTTTTAATAAACGTTTTGGAAAGTGAAAACCCAGAATGGTTCCATTTGATCATAAAATTCAGCCAGATGGTAGGATGAACAGGGATCGTATTTCTGACAGATATCAAACTTATTCAGAGAGGAGTTTTTCACTGAGGCAGTGGTTCTGCACTCAATTACTTTAAACACTAAATGGCACACATCCCATTGCATACAAGTCCTATTGTATGCATATTGTCAGGTTATACATATCACGAAAACTCATATTCAAAAGGTAGTCCAAGGACCTCTGACTCAGTGATGGCACCAATAAATGCTGGACACCCTTAACTTTCTCCCTTTTTAATGCTGTTTGTAGGGAAGCATATTAACTAAAGGATTTGGTTTTGACTGCACCTCCATTGGGGAAGTCAATATCCCCTTTCTCTGTGGCTTGCAAGTAAATTCTGTACCTAGCCCTGTGTACTCAGAAGCACCAATAGAGATCCACATGAGGAAAGGGAACAAAAACAGCAGGTGCCAGTGTTGATGGACCTGCATGCTTCTTTTGATGCTAGCATCAACCTGTTGATAGTACTCAACCACTTACTAGACATATACAATGTTTTTGTGCATGGAATGTGAGTTACTAAACAAGTTGTTTCCCAAGCCCTGTTGGGGAGAACCCTGCTATTGAGGCAGTTAATCAAACAAGAGAGACCAAAATAGGTGAGAGAGCCCCTTTGTAGATAGCACAATACACACAAACAGAATTAATTCGTGTCAGTTTAACAAGATACATTGAAAGTACAGGAAGCTAAAGGGATACTGCTTATATCTTTCTCTCCCCCACCCCCAGCCAAGGGAAGGAACTCAGTATGTTTAAATCTTGGCTTTATGCACCTAGTAAAATCTAATATGCTTCCTTATACAAAACAGAAAAGGGAAACCTTTAAAAATATCTGAAAATTTTCCTTGGTTTGCTTATGGTTTACAATCTCTGTTCCCTTCTTCCACTTACATTCTCCCTCTGAGGGGCTCAAAGCCTCAATAACTAGTTTAGATCATACTATTGGACCTTCTTCCAACACCAGTATCCCATGCAGACACCGATGTCAGATTTCTAAGTGGCAGCTGTTGTCTGGGGCCCAAAAGATCAGCTTCCCAGGGAAGGAGAAATCAGCTACATGGAGTCTGGGTATAGCCTAAGTTTAACTTCTTTAATTTACACAAATACACTAGACATGTAATGTATATAGGGAAATCCCTTAAAATATTTTTTTCTATACAATCTGTTTATATACCAAATAAGCTTTTGAAACTAACATCACATTATGTTGCCATCCCATGAGAATAGCTGTCTACATATTTCTGTCACAAGCTCTAATGGTTACATTACCATCTTATCTTTTATTTTGTTCTTAAAACCTAGAAATATGCAACAGTGAATGCCTATATAGGAATTTATTGTATTCTCATAATCCCACACAGAAGGCTTCCAGGGCTACACTGATTCTAGATTTTTTTGTACTCCATTTCAGCTGAATATACAATGTTATTTAGAAAGAGATTCTTCAGATTAATTTGAACTGCATTTATTTTATATTTTGAGCAGGAGTTTGCCCTCTTTCTCACTGGCACACTTACCTATTCATTAAACAGTTTTGCCTAATGCAACTGCCCTTACTCATGTCCTTGCCCCCTACATTTCTAGGCAGCTAACTAAACAAAGGTGGGTGCTAGATAATAAGCCCAGATAATAATCTGAAAGAATTTACTTTCTGAGTGAGGGTAATCAAATCTCATGTTACAGAATACAAGTATCTTAGCTTCATAGGTTTGGAAGAATTGTTTTGTCCCAGCACAGCATTGTATAATTGGCATGGAAATGGGGTTTCACGGCCTACTTTAGATTTGGGTAATAAACTACTGTTAGAGGCAGGGTATTAAATCTCGTGGAACTTCATCTGGTCTGATTTGGTCAAATTGTCTGTTCCTGTGGATTAGACCACATCCCTATACACAGTATCATCCATGAGATGACCCAAAGATAGTCAGTTCTCCTTGTGTTAAGATCCAAGGGGTTGGATCGGTGTTCACCAGGGACTTGGTTAGGCAGTCTCTCAAGGCTACCCAGGGAGAGGAAGGTTTTGGGGGGAAAGAGGGTGTTCCAGACACTGAGGAATCTGGATGGTAGCAGCAAGACCAGATCTAAGCTGGTAATTGAGCTTAGAGTTTCTCATGCAGGTCCCCCACATCTGTACCCTAAAGTTCAGAGTGGGGAAGGAACCTTGACAATCACAAGTTATAAAAATATCACATTTCATAACAGATGTCCAAAATTATCCAATTATTTTTATCACCAATATAGTCTGGATATTTTATCTACTCTTTTTATTGCTCTCAGCAGAGTATTTTCAATAGCAATATAACATCACGGAGTAAACATTAATCCTCTGAACAGGCACTCAGCAGTATTTAAGGTGTGCTTCATTTTCAAATTTTTTCATGAAAACTCTCATTTTGGTTTGCATCCATTCATGGATATTGCTCTTTCTTAGCACTATTCAATAATGGCACTGTCAGGGTATCCCACACTTGGTAATGGAAGTACCAGTATAAAAGCAAGAAATTATATTTAAGAGGAGAGATACACTTTCACTGCTAGGATCAGCAGCATTCCACCTTCCATGTGTAAAGAATGATTTTTAGGATGTTGAGTTTTCAGAGGGGAAAAATAGCAAAATAATGTTCTATACCTCAGTATTTAATCTATAATACATGACTGGGAGCTAATCCTTTTGGGCTTATCAACACACCATTAACTAAATTATCAGATACATTCATTTACCTGATCCATTTAAAACATTTTCTTTTTAACAAAAAGATATTGCACAACTCAGCATTTAAAAAAAAAATCACATACATTAAACTCATAAAGTTTTCCATACCAGCAATAGACAAATCTGAAAAGGATGAGATGGTTTAATTTAGTTTGACAAAATGTCCAAAAGTTTTGGGACAATATTTTCAAGATTGGGCTCTGAAGTAAGGCACCCACAGTGAGGCATTTAAAGCACTGCAGGAAATGTAGCCAAACATCTTCCATGCGTTTACTTTTCAATTTAATATACATAGTCTAATTGTTTTGCAAACCTTTACTCCATGTTGTCCTTAAAGCCCTACACTATACTTAATTTTGAACTTAATTATTTTTACTCGTCATTAGATTTCCAGCACCAAAAAGAACTATACCACTTTACAGTTAAAAATAGAGAGGCATGGTTCCTGTCGAAGATATTACAACCTAATGATAATGAATTATGCATGATTAAATTCCTGCAAAGCTCAAACCATAATCCCTAGCTTCAAGTACCCTAACCATAGGAACCATAACCCTAGCTACAAATACTGTATCCATAGGAACACTAGATCC
Source organism: Mauremys mutica (assembly GCF_020497125.1). Classification (NCBI taxonomy): domain Eukaryota; kingdom Metazoa; phylum Chordata; order Testudines; family Geoemydidae; genus Mauremys; species Mauremys mutica. The sequence goes on from NC_059075.1 coordinate 34,835,610, forward strand.
AAGTAACCTAAGCACAGAAATCCAAACTCAAAAATCCCTACCCATAGGAACTCTAACCCTAGCTACAAGTACCCTACCTATAGGAACCCTAACACTAGGGTGGGGAGTCCTACCCATAGAAACCCTAACCCTAGGATGGAGATCCCTTCCCGTAGGAATCCTAACCCTGCTCCAAGTACCATACTGTGACATACTGTACCTAAAATAGTAACTTTGATACTCATCTGTATCATACATCATTTGGATATAGTTAGAATATTTTGTATAAAGGATGCCTTGTAAGATACCATATAAAAGGGACATTGGCATCATGAGACCCTGCCACCCAGCCTGAAGACAACAAGAATGCTGGGAAGAAAGACTTTGACCTGACCTGAGGAGATTGGTCCCAGTCTGAGAAGGAAATTTAGCCTGTGTATTAAGAACTGAGTTGTGTGTAACATTTATTAGGGTGAGGAAAACTGCTTGATTCAAATCTTGCTTAGTCTGATAAAGTTTAGAATTTAGACTGTGATTTGACTTTTATTTGTTTCATAACCATCTTTGTCCTATATGCCTACCACTTATAATCACTTAAAATCTATCTTTTTGCAGTTAATAAACTTATCTTAATGTTTTATTCTTAACAGTGAGTTTGTCTAAAGTGTGTAGGGAATCTGCTCAGATTACAAAGGCTGGTGCATGTCCACTATTATTTGACAATGTGGTGAACTAATTAATGAGCTTGCATTGTTCCGGAGAAGGTCTTGAGCAGTGTAAGATAGTATATTTCTGGGGTGCAAGGCTGGGGGTGGGGGGAGATTTGCTGGCGTCTCCCTCTGTACAGTTCATGAGTGGCTTGGAGAGCATTCATGCAACTTAGCTGGGTGTGCTCTGCATACTGGTGGCTGAGTGATGATAGTATCTGGAGGGATTTGCTGATTGTCACTAGTGAGAGACACCCCAGGCTGGACATTTAAGGGAGCACACTGGTCCCAGAGTTCCAGGTTGTACCCTGGGTATCCCATCACACTTACCCATAGAAACCCCAATCCAAGGGAGGTGAACCCTACCCATAGGAATCCTAGCCCTAGGGTGGGGACCCAGACCAATCGGAACTCTAACCATAGCTCTAAGTATTATACCCATAGGAACCCTAACCCCATGGTCTGGAACCCTACTCTTAGGAACCCTAACCCTAGAGTGGGGAGCTCTTCCCATCGAAACCCTAATCCTAGTTCAAAGTACCCTATGCACAGAAACCTAACCCTAGGGTGGGGAGCTCTACCCATCGGAACCATAGCCCTAAGGAGGGGAGTCCTACCCATAGGAACCCTAGCTCTAAGTACCCTTAACATAGGAACTCTAACCCTAGCTGCAAGAACCCTACCCACAGGATCCCTAACCCATTGGTGGGGAGCCCTATCCCTAGGATCCCTATCCCTAGAACCAAGTACCCTACCCTTAGGAACCTTAACCCAAGGTCTGGCAGTCCTACCTATAGGAACCCTAACCCTAGTTTGAAGTACCCTACCCGTTGGAACACTAACCCTATGTTGGGGAGCCCTAACATAGGAACCCTAATGCTGGCTCCAAGCACCATTAGGAACCTTAACCCTACCACAAAATATCATACCCACAGGAATCCTAACCATATGTCTGGGAGCCCTACTAATAGAAATCCTAATCCTAGCTCCAAGTACCCTGAACGTAGGAACTGTAACCCTAGCTGCCAGAATCCTACCCAACGGACCCTACCCCTAGGGAGAGAAGCCCTACCCATAGGAACCCTGATTTTAGGGCAGGGATCGCTATCCCTAAACCCTATTCCTAACACCAAGTACCATTCCCATAGAAACCCTAACTCTAGTGCGGGGAGCCCTACCCATAAGAACTGCAGCTCTAGTTCCAAGTACTCTCTCCATAGGAACTCCAACCTTAGGACTGGAAATTGTACCCATAGGAAACATAGCCCTAGCTCTAAGTACGTTAACCCTGGCTCCAAGTACTGTACCCATAGGAACCCTAACTCTAGGGTGCGGAGTCCTATTGGAATCCTAACTGTAGCTCCAAATACACTACTCACAGGAACCCTAACCCAAGTTCCAACCCTAAATCCTCATTTGGAAACCAATTTTCCATATTGTTGATCAACCAGTAGAATAATTTAAAATCCATGGAAATTGCTGGGTGCTCAGCACTTCCTAAAATTATATTTCTGTTTAGATGTATTTCACTGCACTTGGAAGCCTCACTATAGGCTATCATCTTTGAAATTCTTGACCTCCGTGCTTACTGAAAGCATGTTTGATTTACAGTAGTCACTTGGGTCAGTAGAATAGGGCTGAAGACTATGTTAGATAAAGCTTTTTATGAGTTTTCTGCTACTTTGTGATTTCAATCTAGCTGGAAATAAGATGCCCCTATCAAATTATTTTTCATCTACAGAGTTCCTAAGGGCAGAGCCTCAGGGCAAAGACAAAGAATGGGGAAAAAACAAGATTATTCTCCTCCCCTCCCCAAATGCTAACACATTTTGGTTCAAGTTTGATCTAATCCAGTCCATACCTAGGTCAGAGCAGTTGCAGAATCTTCTTTTCATGGGCTCTGATTTGGAAAGAAATACTATGAGCAAGATTTGTTTCAACATTATCATTTCTTCTGGAAAAAAAAATATATATATATTGTTTTTGCACTGTTTTCTGTTTAGTTTTGTTGTACTTCATTCTGCTCTATCAAAATTCATTACTCTTTATTATTTTTTTCTGCCCAAACAAGAGGACTTGACTTTTTCATGGTTTGATGAAAACATTTTATCAATGTGTGTGGGTGGCCTGAATAGAAAATACTTGTCCATTTCTAGTGGAATTGCCCCCCCATACCCCACCTCAGCTGTAGTTCAAACAAGGACAGTTCCTGTGGCCACTAGGTGTCCTCTTTTTGACAGCTAATGATGAAAGGCAGTCTTGAATCTTGATTTCCTCTCCAGACTGTGGAGAGCTGATGGTCTGGGTTAGGGGGTTGACACTGAACACAAGATAAGTGGCACTGACTGGCAACAGCAGAAATACGTGGTCATGACTCCCGTTAATCTAGCTAAAACACAAAATAGAAAAGAATTGGACATTTCTCTAAAAGAATTACAACACTACACTCGCTTGGAAAGACAGTTTAACCAACTATCCTGAACTGGGAGATTTGCTGCTCAGCTCTTCACATTTGTATATCCTTCTTACTTAAAGGAAAACTAAGTCAATTGAGATCACAATGTGGTTGTAGTCCTACCACCAGTTTCATCAGTATAGAAACTGTACTAATCTACATTAAAGTGTAAGTTATAACTCAGAGTTTGAATTGAATTAAACACCCAGAAATTTGGGTATTTATATAAATTATCCAAAGTGGTGTGGAGTGGCCTGGGATATGGGAAATCCAGGTACAAGTATTAGCTTTGTCTGACTGACACCAGAGTTCTCACCAGATCACTCCAAGTCAGGTTCTCTCTCTTTCAACCAAAAACCTTCCCAGTGAAAATTACATGGGAACTGATAGGTCTCCACAAATTGTTTCGGCTTCAGTGAAAGTTCCAAACAAATCTATGGTTCAGAAATTATATACAGTTATGATAAGTGCTACAGAAAACCTTAAGATAGATGTGCTGGATGAGATTTTCAGTTATGCGCAATTCTACTTCTACTAAAGTAAATAGTAAAATTCCCATTGATTTCAATAGGAGCAATAGGCCAATGCTGTGTGGTTTTGTAAATCTCACCCTTTAAATATTATTACGGGCATAGGGTCAGAATTATAAAGGTATTTAGGTGCCTAAAGATGCAGATATGCACCTAGTGGGATTTTAGAAAATGCTTACATGAGCTAAGCACCTAACTCTTATTGACTTTAAATTTGTCTGCTGATTTAGAAAATAGTTGCTTCAATAGTTTATCATTCAGTTTGACCCAGTGCATGTTAACTAGCCAATATTTACCACAAGATTTCAGTTAGTTAAACTGAGTTTCTGAAGCCAAAACAAGAGCTTAAAATAAGTCTTTATGCAAGTCCATTGTTACCTCTTAACTAAAAACAACAAAGAACTATTTGTTACTCCATAGTTGTGGCTGCATTGAGTTGTTCACTAAAAAAGTTTAAGACATAGGGATGTCTAGCATTTTTTTTCTTATCTTCAGATATTTTATTTAACAGAACAATGCAAGACAAATTATTTTGAAATTTAAATGAAGCTGCTGGGACTGGTTACTCCCTATGAATACAAAATGTAATCAGAGAACTGTAGATAGGAAATAAAATAATTTAAAAAATTTACCAAATCCCTATTGTACTAAAATCCTTTGGTTAAGAGAGTATGCAAAATAAGTCAGTTTAAAGGATAGATACTGGCTCAAGATGAATCAAGTGAGAAATGTTTCATTTCCAGAATAGCCTCTTGGGATCCAGCATTTTTTGATTCACTTTAACTCACTCTAAATCAAAGGAAAAGGTACATTACAAAACATTATCTGATCTGTGAATCATAGTGGGTGAAAAGTATGATTTTTTAAAATGGGAATCAAGAAAGGAGACAAAGGTTGGAATACTTTAAGAATGGATATCTGAACGGTGCTGAAGTGGTGAGAATGGAATGGTCCTCAGATATGTTGGCACAAATTAAAAATGGTGCAAAACCTATAAAGTTAATACAAGCAGCTTGATATAGGCAATGCCATAAACTGTGACTATTCAGTCCCTCATCCTTTGTTAGACTATTTCTGAACAGAAGACAGGATCTACTACAATATGCTAGCTGTATTGTAACTCTTCCGGATGTAGTAGAGGTATATATTCTAGCTCTCATGATATTTTAAAATGAATGTAGTGCTTGCAAATAGAGCCAATCTGACAACCCAGTGACTTAGAAGCCTCTGTTTATTCACAGAGCGGGTACAATATGGGCAGCATACTGCTGGCCTGCCACGTTCAGCTATGAAAGTACTCCCCTTGGGTTCTCGTCAATATACGCAAATCAGGGGTTATGTGGGTTTGGGGTTGGGGAGGCAAGTGAAGGAAGAGACATGCAAGAGAGAGGATATGGTAGAAAAACTTATCTAATTAGCTGCAATAAACAAGTTATAGTAAAATAAATGTCTATAAATCTTGGAAAAAATTGATGCTAAGTTAGATTCTCAGTTAGTGTAAAACAGACTGGCCACCTGAAGAAGCTGCCATACAGCTGAGCTGCTGATACCGTTTGAATGTTTGATGCACATATGCACCTCAAAGACCATGCCAACACTGTCATACCATAGTCTGACATCGCATACTGATACTCTGCCCTAAGACATTTTTAATGTGCCTATCTCAGCAATATATTACTCTAGCTGCAACCATTGTATCTAATGTTAGCTGTTACAAACAGTAATGAATTGAACCACAGAGAGGTGCAAAACAGCACAACAAACTTCAGCAGTAGATCATTTATCTTACTGGCCTCAGCAGAATTGCAGGTGGTCTTATTTCCACAAGAGCACACTGCTCTTAAGGAGTTTTTCTGTGTCATTAGCCTTATGCAGGCTTCCTCTCCTGTTAGATATTCAAGTGGATTATAGTTCCTTTCATCCCTCTTTCACAAAACAGAATTATTACCATATGGTCCACACTAGGCGAAAATCTTCCCATTCCCCATTCCTATTTGTGTTTTCTTTCATTTTCTTAAGATAAGTACCTGGCAATGGGTCCTGTTCTGTGCTTATCTCACTTTCTTTTATGGTGGGGGAGGAGAATAGAGAGAAAACAAATGGTAGAGCAATTGGTAGTACTTAGTGCTTTTCTCTACCACAGAACACCTTATAAGAGACTGGGGCTATTACAAGACATTCTTAGCATTCCCCTTTAACTTTCCAGGAAGACAGTGAATGGCAGAACATGTCTGATGTTCTTTGGGTCCCTACAGAGAACCCAATTTGTATGACCACTGGCAGATTTGGGCAGAATCTACCCAATGCACTAGCCTCATTGTTTAAAAAAAAATATATCTGTGTGCTCCTGGAGAGCAGAAAAACAGCTTTCTAGAATAGAGCTTAAAGAGGTCAGCTAAGACCAGAACAAAGGAGAAAACATTGTTTCAAAGGCTATGCCTATCGGGGATCAATTCATCGGGTCTAGTGTAGACAAGATAAATCGATCCTCAATCACTCTGCCATCGACTCCTGTACTCCACTGTGGCAAGAGGCGGAAGTGGAGTCGACGGGAGCAGCGGCAGTTGACTCGTGCCCTGAGGATGTGTAGTAATTCGACCTAAGATACGTCGACTTCAGCTACGCTATTCTCATAGCTGAAGTTGCTTATCTTAGGTTGATCCCTCCCCCCTCAGTGTAGACTAGGCCAAATGGTGTGTGTGTGTGGGGGGGGGGGTTAGTGTGATCTGAATTTAAACAAAGAAAAGAGAGCAGTGAGCTGAGCTTTTCCAACAGTTTACAACCACTGCATCTTTCCTGCATTCTAGCAGCAACTAAGTTAAGTAATGAATATTCTCTTAGCTGCTCTATTCTATTCCTGTCAACAAGCTCTCGCCCACAGCATATTGCTAGATCAAAAGAGAAGTTTCCTCTGTTTCTCACTATCTCCTTTTATGTGGTCAGGACACCTGGTGGACAGTTGCTAATCAAACATATTCAGCCTTCAATTGTTACTCTTTACATTTTCACTTGCAAATATTGGGAATGTCCTTTTAATCATCTGTCTGTAGCAGAATAGGGAAACAGACCTTATATTGTGGGTTTAGGGCCAGATCCACAAGGGTACTTAGGTGTTGCAATACTGAGGATCTTGGTAACTAACTTTTGGATGCCTTGAAAATTACAGGAATGCCACCATGATCCACAAAGCCTGAATAAGGTGCCTAGACTCCTTGTACAATGAATTGAGTGCTGTCTAAACTAGCAAATGGGAGATGCAGATGACAGCGGTGTGTGCTAAGCCCCACCCCTCTCATGGAGATAGGGCCTAAGTATGGGTTGCAAGGAGGTGCCTACCTCTGCTTACTGATTTGTGAATGGGAACTCATTGCCTAGAGTCAGACAGCTTAGACGCCTACAGTATTTCTTGTTGGAATGAATTAGGCACATGCGTCACTCCACACAACAGCCAGAGGAGGGGGAGAAAGAGAAAATGCCCACTGATAACTTTCAGCCCAGCAGTTAGAGCGCTTCCCTGGGATGTGGGAAACCCACATTTAAGCCCTCCTTCTCCAGAGAGGGAGAAGAGATTGGAACAGGGATCTATCAGGAGTGTGGTCTAATCACTGAGTACATGTGATGTGTGGGTCCCCTCAGTCTCTTCCTATTCAAATCCTCCCCCATCTCTGACCAGATTTTAAAAGGGACCCGATCCAGTAGGCAGCCTTTGAGCATGTCCACTGGACTGGGTCCTGCACATGACTTAAGTGGCCAAATGCCTATTTTTCCCAGGCAGTGCACATATTCAGAAGCAGAAACATAGGCCCCGCCAGAACTTTTACCTTGAAAATTTAGGCACCAAGTAAGTTTAGGCACCTACAGTTTTTGGCAAGAGTTTTGTACATCACACTGGAACCTAAAACTGGGATTTAGGCACCTATACCTGAGATTCAGGTGCCTAAATCTGGGTTATAGGTGCATAAATACAGTTGTGGATCTGGAACTTACCAATTTATCTACCATACTTTCACTGTCTCATATTACCACTGAACTAATCATTCTCACTGTAACTGCGATGTCACAGGATTAATGTATTTCGTTAATGAGGCTATTAGATGTTGGCACCGGTTACTTACAGAAACTCCATACACTGTTAAAGGGATATTACATACTTCTGATATCATTATTTTTGTTTCCCAACTGCAGAATAGGTGTGACAACCAGTCCTACAAATTTACCCAAATTTAGTGCTCAACTGTAAAAAGTATGTACATGTTCATAAGATGTTACAATAAACAATAACAAAAAAAGTTGACGGGAAAAGATGTGAAGGGAAGACAGAATAATAGAATTAGTCTAAACAGCAAGGCAAGTTGATATGATTCAAAGACTGTTGAAATTATGCTTGTTAATGACCCAAAATTGATATGTTGGATATTAGGCCTAATTGGTGGACCAAATAATGAGAGGATGGGCTATTCCCACCCATCACTCCCTTTCTGCGTCATTCAAAGAAAGATTTTTGTGAGGAAAATAAGGAACAAAAAAGAACAGAAGGAAAGAACACAGAACGGCTACTAGAGCGACAGTCACCATCATGGCTGCCACCCCCACCATCTCCTGGGACCCCAGGCCTTTCTTATCCTGATCCTGAGAGGTGTCCTAATCATATAGGGCTAAAGAAAGGGATCCAGATGACATCGCCACCCCTACTGGCTCCAGCTGAATCCCACACACCCTCTGGGCTGAAATGGGATCAGACTTTAACAGCAGCAGCAGTAGCAACAGCTCCAGCTCATCTCAACTAACTTATTTACTTTTTCCCAAAAGCACAGTTATTGTCATCTTTAATACCATCTATGAAACTGTCAAACAGGGATTTTTTTCTTCTAAAAACCTCTCTACAGCTAAAGGAAAAGGGAACAAAGGATGTTGTTAAAATAAAAGCCTTATTTAATACTTTACATTTCAAATACTTTAACTGTTTTCCCTTCTTTTCTGTATCTCTAATAAAAGGATTTTAATGGTATGTTTGCCATGTTGCTAAGCAGACTGATATATTTGTATTCCAAGCCTCAGACCTTGTTTAACACTGTTTAATGTTGGATAGTGACTATATTAGCTCATATATTCCATATAACTTAATACAACACCCCTACACTTTGTCACCCACCCACATCTTCCCCAAAACCTTCCTGCATCCTGATCACCTGGCTGCATTTGTATACAGGTCTAACTTTAGCTGTGGCAAGAGCAGAGAAGTGCAACAGTGACCTTACTCTCCCCACTTTGCTCTGTGAGAACTTCTTGCTCCTGACCTGCTACTGCCAGAATGCTGTCCTGGGAACTTCCATGGCTGTTGTGGAAGCAATCTGACTTCCTATCTGACCCCAGGAAACCCACCACTGTTCTCAGTCTGGACCAGATCTTGGCCTCCTTTTACCTGCTTTGGACCAGCACAAACCTGGCATACAGTTAGCTTAAATGGCTGGTACAGGAGCCCTCCAACAGAAGAATCCCTGTTTGGTGCAGAGCCAATCTATCTGGATCAATAGCATGGTGCAGCTCTGGTGTATTTGGGTGGGAGTAATATTGTTGGGAGATAATGTAATATGTTATAGGCTATTAAGGCCTAGTGTGAATGAAGTATGCTTGACACAAGTGCGTGCATTGCATGTTGGCAACCGAAGCAAAAAACAACAACGTAAGGTTTCAAGCAGTCAAGGACTTTTGTACAAAACAAATCTGTTACGTCCCTGGAAAATATATGAAGAATCAGCATTTAAAAAAAACAACAGCTGGACTCTTATAAAAAAGTATAAGAATTGAAGAAAATGAAATGCCTTGGATCACGGTGGCTTGCCTGGAACTAATTGTGGGTGAAAGGCCCAAACAACAAAAACGAAAAAAACTAATAACATCACAAAATGAATTATAAATGGAGACTTCAAACATATGCAATCTGAAGTCGTTTATTAATCCAAAACCCTGTTTGAATACGGTGTGGTATTTGTGGACTCCCCACTCCTTTTAATTAAAATAAACCTCAACTGGCCATCTGGACTTCTAACTCTGAACTCTGGTGTAGTATGCTTGGGGAATAAATGTGGAGTAAGTAAGGTTTAATTTGTAAGCAATAAAAAGTACTTAGAGTATTATATACCAACACCGTGTCTGGTATTTGCCTGCCATGCCATCCTGTAGGGAGGCCCCTGCGGCAATCTAACACTGTGGCATGCAGCTCCTTGGGGACTGTTGCAGGTGACTCAACTAAGGGCAAACTGGGTCTGCTTTAAGTTGCTCCTTGGGTCTGAATCAGTGCCCAGCTGCTCTGGGAGCAGATCCCCAGAATCTGACCCTCAGTGTAAATGTCTGCCTTGTATTGCATGAGATCAGAAGAGGCAGAATGGAAATTGTTCTGATCTCACGCTGATATACACCAGGAATAACTGCACTGAAGTCAATAGTTACACAGGTGCAAAACTGGTGTGACAAACAGAAGTAGCAGATTTCAGCCACACCATCCGGGGCTCGTTCACCTGCACATCTACCAATGTGATATACGCCATCATGTGCCAGCAATGCCCCTCTGAAATGTACATTGGTCAAACTGGACAGTCTCTACACAAAAGAATAAATGGACACAAATCTGACATCAGGAATCATAACATTCAAAAACCAGTAGGAAAACACGTCAGTCTCTCTGGTCACTCAATAACAGGCCTCAAAGTGGCAATTCTTCAACAAAAAAACTTGAAAAACAGATTCCAACGTGAAGTTGCAGAACTGGAATTAATTTGCAAACTAGATACCATCAGATTAGGCCTGAATAAAAACTAGGACTGGTTGGGTCATTACAAAACCTAAACTTAATTTTCTCAATACTAATTTCTCCCTACTGTTACTCACATCTTCTTGTCAACTGTTTGTAATGGACCACTCTCTTACCACTTCAAAAGTTATTTCTCCTCCCTTGGTATCCTGCTGCTAATTAATTTATCTCATTAGATTGACTTAACACTTGGTAAAGCACCCCACATCCTTTCATGTATTTATACCTGCTCCTGTATCTTTTACTTCATACACCTGATGAAGTGGGTTCTAGTCCAAGAAAGCTTATGCCCAAATAAATTTGTTAGTCTCTAAGGTGCCACAAGGACTCCTCGTTTTTTTTGAAGTAGCAGAGAAAGAGTTGGATGGCCACATATCTTGGGCTTGGAAAGGCCCCTGTCTCTCACCAGTTTTAATGGAGTTACAACTGAGGGGAAAAAGAGACTTTGGTGTCCAAGGAGCCCCTTTGACTACACTGCCGATTTCCAATTTTCTACTCCCTGTTGGTCTTAGGTCTTGGGTAGGAGGGTGAGATATAGAAAGTAGCTACTTCTACCTTTTCAGCTTCCATGGTAAGGGGAAGCCCTGCTGGTAGGCTTTCCCCAGAAACGGTTTCCATTTCTCCCCAACTGGCTCTCTATGGAAGCCATTGGGGATGGGTGAAATCAGGAGTGGGCTCTGCAAAGCTGGGTGGTGGAAGGATGGCTTTGTGATTAAGGCACTGGACCAAGCCTTAGGAGCCCTGCATTCAATTCCCTGCTCTGATACTCCACAGAATTATTGGGTGACCTTGGGTAAGGATAGCTGACAAACACTAATGACATTATACTATGGTGATGAGGTCCATAGACATAGTTGGATTTGCAAGTTGCTGGAAAGTCTGTATATATCTGCAGCCAGGAGCCACTGAAGAGTCCAATTCATTCTGCATCTCTCCTCACCACCCTTCAAATTTTAAAAGTATTTTCTGCCTGTTCAGTAACTAATCGGAGGGAATAGAGAGGAGGGTGGAGAGAAAAGGAATAGAGGGGTAGCTAGATATGTCCTCACACGGTGGCATGGAGAAAGTCTGTATAAAGTTTTCAAAGCCAGGAGGTTTCCAAACTTTGCAAAAAGAAGTAAATTACACTTCTGCATTGCAATTATACCAGTTATATGCATGACAGGATTTTTTTTTACCAGGCAGTATTTTTATAATGCCCACCTCGCTCTAGCTACATAGGTGTGAGTACTGCAAGCAGAGGGGTGTAGCATCAACACAGATGTGCAGTAATAAATTAGTCATGTTTGAAACCACCTATGGATAAATGAAATTACCAACTGGCAGTGGTTGCCTGACCTGTATCCATCAAAATGTCAAATCAGATATTGGTAGACAGCAGGTAGGCACTGTAGAAAGAATGGGGCACACATTAATCTCTGACACTACTCCATGCTGTTTCAGGTAATTGTGACATAGTATGACTTACAGGTCTATACATGTGACCAGAAAAAAGGAGCAATAGATTGAAAAGAGCACCCTCTCTTTGTTTGTTTTTAGAGAGAATATTCTACTTGCTGCCAAATGAACCATCCTGATTTTGTATTGTATGAGTTCGGGCTAGTCCAGTACATTTTTATAAAAGATGTCTTACTATGAAATGTTACTAAATATCCCTTATGAAAAAGTCCTATAGAATTTAATTGACAACAGTAAGGTTTTACACAGAATTTTTTAGTCAGCCTATAGAATTAAGAGGGAATTATATCCCTTGTATAAAATTATAAAGGCGTCTTTGGAAATCTACTGAAACGATCTTATTCTGTAAATACATTCTATAGGATTTTTCAGTAATTGCTACAGTACACTATTACATTTTAGAGTATTATATTGGTTTAATCCCTATCATATTATGAAGGATTTTTCCTATATGATTACTAATAGGAAATATTAAATCTCTGTGCAAGCAGATGTAGCTCTCCCCCTACTCTGAAAAGAATATTCACACACGTTATACAGTCCAATTTAACCACTTTCTAGAGTTTCTCTTTTTTGGTAATTCAAATATCAACCACCAGACATACTTGGGGAGAAAGCTGAAGCTACATGTCATAACAACAATAATACCAGTTGTTATATAGCTCTTTTCATAAGTAGATCTCCGAGTGCTTTTTTTCACAAAGGAGATTAGTATTACTATTCCCAGTTTACAGCTAGGGAAACTAAAACACAAAGAGGTGAAGTGACTTGCCCAAGTAAACTCAACAGGCTAATAGCAGAAGTGGGACCAGAACCTAAGGGTTCTGAAGCCCAACACAGAACTCTATCCAGTAGACCACACTGCCTCATTGTTGGAAGGGTTTTCCCCAAGGTCCTCTTTGTTCTACATCCTTGTTCCATTTATCCTTTGAAATAATATAACATTCACAAGGTTCTTTCATCCCTAGTTTTAACATTTGAATTCTTAAACCAGCTGGGTTTCATTATTGGTGCTGAAGTTCTAGTTTCCAAGTTACCAATTTAGCATCAGTGAGTCAATGCTCATGGAAATCATCAAGAATAATTCTATCTACTTCAATGGGCACTGGAGCAGTGCCCCAGATCCTTATCCTCTTAGGTCCCATTCCTGAAAACACCCATCTACATGAATAACTATGTGAGAAGGACAAAGGATTATTCACATATTTAAAAGTTATTCATTGGTTAAGGGTTTGCAGGAACAGGGACTTAAATGGTATTTTGGAGCATGGGGTTTACAGAGGTGAGAGAATAACATTCATACCTTTGCATGTGCATATCTTTATTTATGAGACAAGGTGGCTGAAGTTATATCTTTTATTGGATCGACTTCTGCTGGTGAGAGAGACCAGTTTGAAATACATAAAGTTTTAATAGAGTGCTATAGAAATCATTGAAAAAGCCTATAGAATGTATTTACAGAATAAAATCCTTTCAACAGATTTTTGAACCATCCTATATAATTTTATAGCAGGGATATAATTCCTTCCTTAATTCTATAGGATGGCTAAAACATTATCTATAAAGCCTTACTGTGACCAATTAAATTTTGTAGGACTTTTCCAGAAGGAATATTTAGTAACATATCATAGTATCAAGCCTATTAAAAAAAAAACCAAAAAAAAAAAAAAAACACTGGACGAGTCCAAATTAAATTCTAGTTCCATAGGAAATCGGAATGGTTCATTTGGCAGCAAGCTTGGAAGTCTGTCTCTCTGACCAACAGAAGTTGTTCCAATGAAAGATATTACCTCATCTACATTGTCTTTCTAATATCCTGGGACCAACACGGCTATAACACTACATATATCTTTATTTATGGCATGTCCGTCTTCTTTATCTTAGAAGGTCTTCAAATTTAGCTCCCTTTAAAGTGGATTGTAAAAGCTTTCCACGTCTGAAAGCTTTCTGCATGGCACATTGGTTTGATTTTATGCTTCTATGTTTTATTGTGTTTTATATAACAGAGCCAAGAACATGGCTGATGAATAGGCACCTAAGAAATAAAATTAATATTAGTTCAAGCAAGTCTTTTATGATTAATTCTTGTTTAAAAATACATCCTCCATAAAAATAAATCTTTAGCAAATGTAGCTCAATAAAGGTATCATATACTAGACAAACTATTTTATAAATGTTACTTTACAACATTTTTTAAACACTGTTCATTCTGTGTCAGCAATTTTCAGGTACAAATAGTCGTGGACATAATTTAGGTCATTTAAAAGCTGATCAAATAGTAAATTAAAAAAAAGTTATTTGCAAATATTTTTGTGAGTATAGTTTGCTGTAATTTGGAGTGGAGACTTATTTATTATTATACCTGATATTCATGAATAAGTTTGTGAATCCCAAAAGTTTCATGAATTTTAGCATGACTCATACTTCATCTGAAAGTTTGTACCTGATGTTCATTAGTCACTATTGATTATTCTCCTTTGCTTAAGAAGTTTAGGCATCTATTCAGCGAGGAGAAGCAATACCATCAGACTTAGGTGATTTACTATATGCCATGAATACCAAATAGCAAACAATGCATAGATGAAGCAAGCAGTTTACAAATAAGCCATAGTGAAAAGTATTCTTTCATGCTACTGGGTGAATCCGTATGAATGTCAAAAAATGTAGGAAAAAAGTCAAAACCAGTCCACGAAAGATTCAGTAACCAGAGGGCAGTCTAAATTCATAATGGATAGTATACATAATAAATAGTTCAAGAGCTTCTAGTTATTTTTTACTCCAAGTACCTGATCTGTAGGTATAGTTAGATGCATAGACATCATAGTTCAAGGCAACCTGTGCCTCTCACTGGACACTTACAGAAGTTACTAAGTTTACTGCTTCCAAACAGACAGAGCACGTCAGCCTGTAAGGTTAGCTGAAGACCCACGCTTCATTTCAACGTAACAGCACTGAGATGGTATTATAATAAAACAAAATAAGTTTATTACCAAAGAACATAGGTTTAAGAGATTTCTAACAAGAGCAAAAGAGGTATAAAAGTTACAAACAAAACAAGGGAAGCACATTTTCTATAACTAAAACTTAACTTCAGCAAGTGATAATCTTTGTCTAAGCAGGTTTCTCACCTACAGTCAGTTCCCAGAGACTTCAATCCCATCTTAGATTCAAGAGGTCTAGCCTTTTGTGGCCTTCAGGTGATGGATGCCAAATGGCTTTCTGCTTCTGCTTATATTTCCCAATATCCATTGTCTGTTTCAAGAGCCAAGAAGGTTTCCTGAGGGTACAGACTCCATCTCCTGTCATGACCGTTAAGTGATCATCTACCCCTTTTGCAAGTTTGGTTGCTTGTTTACCTTTTATGTAAATGTACATCCACTGTTTCTGGTCTTGCCTTGCTTAATTTACACTGGAGACACAGTCAATCAGGCAAAACAACATTCCGTGTCTAGGAGAGGCTGGGCTTATGCACTGCTTGTTAAACGCATCTTAAGAATATTTTTCCAGAACATATCTATAATTCTTTATATACCTCCCGCACATACATCACAGAATAGTATTAATGACCAGCATGTTATCAGTTTACATATGATACCTTACATGACACCTTTTAAATTCATATTATGACAACAGTTTATTGGAGCAATGAGTGTATCAGTCCTGAAGTGAATTATAGTACGGTGTGCCCGCTGCAAGTGGGCGTTGAGGGCCTCCCTGGGTCATAATTACATGGGAGAAAGACCATCAAAATCCTAGCACCTCTTGATGGTTTATTTGGATAAGCTTTTATTACTCTTCTCAATGACTTTTTCAAAGACACTGGACAGTGCTATCTCCTCCTTGCTCAGGGCTAATAAAGTACTTCAGAGCAGCCTTAAACTACCTATCACACATTATAAACAAACTTATCATCTGGCATTCTTTTAATGAAATGAGCCTGTGAAAGTTACATTTTGTCTCCAGCAAGGTTATGCATCTAACGAGTCTCTGCTGCATTTACTTCTGCTGAGAATAAGTACTTTTCATAGATCAATATTTCTGCCCATTTGCCTTGTTGAACAGATACCAGAGCATGTGTAAAATCGACCCAGCAGATATGACTTTCAAGCCTACCAAACCATTACATGAGCTGAGAAACATCTAATTGGGCCAACCATCCATATAGCTCCAAGGCGTTCCATTAAATTCTGTACTTCAGCTTGCTCACCAGGGGTTTATGATACCCCAGGCTGCAGAGTGGTAATATGTGTTGTGGTTTTTCCAATTTATGCTGAAACTGTGAAAGATGGGGATACTTTAGATATTGGATTTCTCCCCCCTTGTCCATTATGGTGTATTAATCTAGCTGAGAATGACCGAGTTATGCCCTGCTCATTGAATTCTATTGGCAGCTCCCAGCCATCCTGCGGAGAGACCCCTAATGTACACTAAACCTTCGCTGCTGTTTGGCACCTTTGTGTCCTTGTCTGGCCTGCTTCCTTATGTAGATGTTATTGTCAGCTTTCCTGATGGAGTCAGAGAGGCTATTTAATTTCCCTGTGTAAGGGAGAGAGAATTCCATTAGTGTTCGTAGCCTGTCAGTGAAGATTGTGTCACTATCTAGTGTGAACTACAAGTGTGCCAGATTGCTGAGCAGAACGTGAGGCAGTCAAGAGATTGCAGGTAGATAGGGTTATGTGTCTCTTATAGACCCCATTGCTTACAGAAAGCTTCCTTTGTTCAGGAAAAAAAACCCAAAACCTGATACTTCTTCAGGGAAATCCTGACTTCTAGGAAAAGTTTATGGTGAGATATAGCACAAATACAGACCTACTGTTTTAAAATTTCTCCTGTCCAGTAGGGAGATTTTCTATTCTGCAGGATTAATTCTATCCAGTTACTGTATAAATCAGACTCTCTTCTTCCATATGTGGAATTTCACACTTCAGAACAATACCTAATCGTCAGACATATTCTGATAGCCTTACTTCATTAGTGGTTCCCCATTCATTTCAAAGGGAGTACTCCCAGAATACAGTATTATTCAGTGGAATTAAGATATGCAGAATCTTTTCATATGTAAGGCAGGAATTAGTCTCTGTTGTATTCGTTTCAGTGGAATAAATGGGCCCAGAGAGTTAAACATGTTAACATGACCCTGCCACAGTATAGCATTAATAGTTTAAAACAAGGTTTAGGGTTCCAAGTACAGAGACCTTGGTCTGCTTAGTTCCATGGCAAACACAGCACTAAAAATTATTTTAATCTTTTATTAAAGATACAGAAAAAGAAGGAAAAATAGCAGTGCCAGGGTATATTCTGGGGTCCCAGGAGATGTTAGAGGTGGCAGCCATAAAGCTGAAGCTTGCTCCTTTCAGTTCACCCATCTCTCATTCTGTTGTCAGAAAACTCAACACTCTTCCCCTGCCCTCCCCCCAAGTCTTTTCTTTTAAGAACCCCAAAAGTGATGGGTGGAATAGACTATCCCCTCATCAGTTTGTCTATCAGTTTGGCCTAATTTTTAACATACCAATTTTGGTGAATTACGGTCCCACACTTTTCTTGTTTGCCAGGCATAATTTTAAGACTATCTTTAAGTTATATTAGTAGGCCATTCAATTTTTATTTTATTTTCTCCCCCTTTTGCACCATTTTCCATTGACATTTATTGTTATAGGTTATTGTGACATTTCATGAACTTCTAGTCACTTCTTACAGTTAAGCTTAAACTTAGGGTATGCTGAATTATCACAACATACATGATAGATGCAACAACTGTATTTCTATATTGATCCAGATTTGCAAACTCTGTGTTTATGGAGTGGAATGCTGACGTCTAAGGCAAAAAGGGCTTTAATAAAAATGCACATGCACTAACTGTACCTAAAACACCTATATTTGCATAAGCAAATTGGTATTTGGGTATGTAAAATAGACAGCTGCCCCTGCCAGTGGACACTTAGACTTTGTTTAAACTAGGATTTGAAGGTACTAGCTAATACATGTTAACGAATGTGTTAATAGCCTAGTGTACACAAGATAATATGTCTTTAATATGTGCTAAAGTAGAGTTAAAGCTTGGGGCCTTTTAAGACACACTGCTTTGTTTACACCAGACAGTTAACTCATTAGCTAACTCCTTCCAAATCCTAATCTAGACATGGCTTTACACAATTACCCATTTTACACATACACCCACACAAAGTTTTGCAGCCAGACTAGATGCAAGCATATTTCTACATTATGGATGGCATTGGACTAATGCAACTGAGCAACTCCATGATATATTTTACTGAAAAAACAAGACTATGGCACAATGTGCACTTCTTTTGATACTTCATTCCTGAGTAAATTCTCATGATGGAAACACTCTGGCTAAATCTATTTTCAGAAACTATTCAACAGAAAGCTTTTGTTCAACAAAAGAAGCTCCTTTATGATGATCCAAATTTGCCTAACAGCAGGTGTTTCAATTTACAGTGTCAATACATAACTTAATGCATACAAGATTCCTTTTCAGTGTTTCTCTTTACTCACATTTCTCGTTTGGCTATTCATTTTCTTATTGTTCAGACGAGTTCTTCAGCTTCTCCCACATCCAAGTCGTAGGTTTACCAAGGTTAATTGCTTCAGTCTTCTCCATGACTTCAGAAATGTTCAGTTCAGTCACAAAAGTATATCTTTTCCAACAAAAACAAGACTAGCCTCTCCAGCCTCTCTTTGAATCTAAACTTTCATTATCTCCTTGCTCCTACTCCTCAAAGGGGGATTACATTCTTATGTTGTAGTCATCCCTACTTAAAACACTGTATGGAGATTGACAATCAGTATGCTATAGAGTAAGAGCATGTCTACACTAGAAACATTACAGTGGCGCAGCTGCAGATTTAGTGCTATAGTGTACACATTTACCACAACGATGGAAGGGGATTTTCTATTACTGTAATAAATCCACTTCTCTGAGAGACAGTAACTTAGATGGCTTAATTACATCACAGAGGGCATGAAATTTTTCACAGCTCTTAACAATGTAGTTAAGCTGACCTAACTTTCTAGCACAGACCAGCCCAAAGTGAGGTGAAGTCTACCCACTGTTTTGCTTGTTAATCACCTACTCCTTGTAATTTTGTGGAGTATTTTTCTAGCAATATGTCACCAAAACACTGCTACCTCAGACAAATCTCCTCGTTCTCCAATCATTTCAGCATCCAGTTCAAAATTGCTCTTATTTTTGAAGAGTTATCCCAGACAACCTCACGGACCTTAACTTTTTCTACTCCTTTTCCAGCTTCTTCTGCTCACCTAACATTAGCATCCTGTCTCTTCCCAGAGTTTCACCACTACTACTATGACAGCCTTCTGCTTTGCCACCTGAAGCAGTCATTCTGTTTCTCTCCATTTCACTGATTCTCTCATTATTTAAGATGACATACTAATATGTGTTAAGTTTCCATATACAAAGTTACCATCCACATAATGCTTTCAATTATCTAATGATAATGATTGTGTTAGTGTAAGGAAAACAAAATCAAGAAACCAAGAACCAAAGTTAAGCCTCCATGAGAGAGCCTAGTGTGTGGCTCTCCTCCATTAAAGTCTGCTGCAATATTCAGAACAAAAATAGCTTCTGCACTCTGTGCACAGGAAGGGGTTTTAGAAATGTAAAGACATCACAAAAACAACAAGGAGTCCGGTGGCACCTTAAAGACTAAAAGATTTATTTGGGCATAAGGTTTCATGGGTAAAAAACCCACTTCTTCAGATGCATCCAAATAAACCTGTTAGTCTTTAAGGTGGCACCAGACTCCTTGTTGTTTTTGTGGATACAGACTAACACGGCTACCCCCTGATACAAGACTTCACAGTTATAGTCACCAAAATATACACAGTAAAAACAATGGTCATTGTATAGTGGTCTAGATGCATTTAGGTATTCCTAGTTAATTATAGTGGCAAGTTTGGAGTCCTCTATGCTAAAGAAGAAAAGAAACAGGATATGTGTTTTGATAAATTTCACCTCGCTTATATGGGATGCTGAGAAATTAAAAGGAATGAATAGAAATAAGAATCCCAGTATACTGAATATATTATAAAGAGCAGCACTGATACTATCTTTTCTGTCAGACAAATTACAGTCTACTCCTGCAGACCACTTAGTTCTTTTTTTCTTTTTTTTTTTGTTAATGGGGAGGGTAAAAGTGGGGGTGACTCTTAGCCTTCAATCTTTCTGAATAATTTGCTTTTTACTCTTCACTGCTCAACATCAGTGCAGTATAATTATGAAAATGTAAACATCACAAGGACACACAGCACACGGGCTGTCACAATGAGTTAAACTTGAGTGCCCGATTCCCTGAGCAACCACAGAGACAGAGAAAGAGAGAGAGAGAGATTTCATCAGGAATTCAGCTGTGTCAATTTAGTGTGTGGGGGGGGCAAGGATCAGAGGGATGGGAGATGTGGATCCATCAAGTTCAGACACGACCCTGGCCAACCTTCCACTTTCATTCAGGAGATAGAATCAAATCATAAATGGGCCTGTCAAGCTCAAAATCAAATGCCCTCACCTAAGAGCGAACCCAGAACATACTTCAATTGGTCCCTATAGTTTGTTAAAACTTAATCCTAAGAGTTCTTCCCCCACCTGTCCCCCCTTCCCCGTGCAAATTGTATAATTTACTTGTTCGAAAAGGCTATAAATCAAAGGAGGAGCAAGTCGTCTGGAGAATGGAACAGTTAATTATTTTATTTTCAGACCATTAGCAAATTTGAGGTGAGGCACACTGCAAGACTGCTGTAGCATCAGATTATGTTCATTCCTACTCCTTCATTGGTACATGTACCTGCTTTATCCTTCCTTCCTTTTAGCAAGAGGAGAGACCACCTTCCTAACTGCTAGAGCCTTTTAAAAGCTGGGAGAGGAATTATGGGCTGCTGTCTAGTCAAAGAGACTGGGGTTGTTACATTTAATTGTTACTCATTTTTATAGTACACAGGAATATGCTGTAAAAGCAGCAAAGAATCCTGTGGCACCTTATAGACTAACAGATGTTTTGCAGCATGAGCTTTCGTGGGTGAATACCCACTTCTTCGGATGCAAGTAGTGGAAATTTCTAGGGGCAGGTATAAATAAGCAAGCAAGAAGCAATTTAGAGATAAGGAGGTTAGATCAATCAGGGAGGATGAGGCCCTGTTCTAGCAGTTGAGATGTGAAAACCAAGGGAGGAGAAACTGGTTCTGTAGTTGGCAAGTCATTCACAGTCTTTGTTTAATCCTGAGCTGATGGTGTCAAATTTGCAGATGAACTGGAGCTCAGCAGTTTCTCTTTGAAGTCTGGTCCTAAAGTTTTTTTGCTGCAGGATGGCCACCTTAAAATCTGCTATAGTGTGGCCAGGGAGGTTGAAGTGTTCTCCTACAGGTTTTTGTATATTGCCATTCCTGATATCTGATTTGTGTCCATTTATCCTTTTCCTTAGAGACTGTCCAGTTTGGCCGATGTACATAGCAGAGGGGCATTGCTGGCATATGATGGCATATATTACATTGGTGGATGTGCAGGTGAATGAACCGGTGATGGTGTGGCTGATCTGGTTAGGTCCTGTGATGGTGTTGCTGGTGTAGATATGTGGGCAGAGTTGGCATCGAGGTTTGTTGCATGGATTGGTTCCTGAATATGCTGGGCCCTTCACAGTACAAATAGAAATACACTGTCCCTGAACAAAAAGCTTAAGGCTAGACTCACAAATGGGACATAGCACCTATCTATAGAAACACTAAGTTAGCAGCAAGCTGAGGTGTAAATCGACCCTGCGCTAGCCTGCTGCACACAAAGTATCTGTATGGATGGTGCTACCGTGCATTAAAAGGTCAGCAGTGTGCTTTGATTAATCCTGCTTTGAAACAGGAGTAGAGTAAAGCACATTAGGCAACTTCTAATGCAGTGGTCCCCAACCTTTTTGGCTGGCGGGCGCCAGCTGAAGGACCACTGCGGTGATGGACCACCCGCCGAAATGCCACCGAATTTCAGTGGCATTTCGGCGGCTACGCCTCTTGATGACATCGCTTGCCGTCGACAAGCGACGTCATCAAGAGGCGTCCCCGCTGAAATTTGGGGGTGACGCCTCTCGATGACGTCACTTGTCGATGGCAAGCAGCGTCAGTGAGAGGCATCCCCGCCGAAATTCGGGAGCGATGCCTCTCGATGACATCACTTGTCAACGGCAAGCGGCGTCAGCGAGAAGCGTCCCCGCCGAAATTCGGGGGCGATGCCTCTCGATGATGTCACTTGTCGACGGCAAGCAGCGTCAGCGAGAGGCACCCCCGCCGAAATTTGGGGGCGATGCCTCTCGATGATATCACTTGTCACCGGCAAGTGGCGTCAGCAAGAGGCGTCACTGACGAAATTCGGGAGCGATGCCTCTCGATGACATCACTTGTTGGTGACAAGCGGCGTCATCGAGAGGCGTCCTCGCCAAAATGCCGCTGCGGCATTTCGGTGGGTGCTCTCCCGGGGGCCAGGACATGTGTTGGGGACCCCTGTTCTAATGCATGGCAGCAGGTTCCACTTGGGAAGTTAGTGCGCAGTAGGCTAGTCCATAGTAGGTTTACACCCTAGCTTGCTGCAAAATAGGTGTAGATAAGCCCTTAGCTCAGTGTTGCAATGCCCAATTTTGGGGCAGCCTGCTGCTTAGTGGAATCCATAGCCCTGAGTTAGGTGCCCAGGCTTCTTATACAAAGCATGGGGAGAGTTAGGTACCTAAGAATGGGATTCACAAAAGCCAGTAAGTTGAATGGGGAGCTGCCTAAGCCAATAGAAAATGCCAAGGAGAGGGACCTAAGCCCTGCCCCTCAAAGGGACATAGACGCCTCACTCCATTCCAGAGGGAAGTGCCTAATCTCCACTCAGGATTCACAGCTGTGAACCCTCTCGTGAAGTTAGGCACCTATGCCCTTTTTCTAGCAGAAATCTGAGATGGAGGAGTCCCTTCCCAGGTTCAACTCCCCACTCTACCTGAGAGAAGCATGAACTTGAACCGAGGTTTCCTATATGACAGCCCCTGTGCTGTGGGGTATTCTAGAGAATGGATTTATTTTCTCAATCACTCCAGTTGAAAGTGTTCCACTTTGCTTGAAATATTAAAATATCTTGGTCCAGAAACAGAGTCAGAATGATTTTATAGACCACTGGTTGAGGAACTCTCCTGGGATGTAGAAGAGTTATGTTTAAGTCCCTTATTTAATGAGTATTTAATATTACACCAGAGTAATTTCACTGATTTTGGGGGAGGCCAAAAGTGACTAAAAGGCTAACAAAAGAGCATGGTCTGTTTGCAGCACTTTCATCACTCTGCCTTTTCTTTTGTTTGCAAACTGTCTTCATATAGTTCACAATTTCCCTAAAAGCAGCCATTATTCAAAATAAATTCCTAAAAATCAATATCTGATCATAGTAATTAAAAAAGGAGCCTAATATAATCTAATCAATGGTTCACTGCAAATAGTTTGCCAAGTCCTGGTTATTTCAGCAGAGACCATATTTACACTGGCAATCTATAGGTTAAAAGATCCATATTCACTTAGGAATTCTATGAGCCATCCAGCCCCCAAAACAAAAATAAATCTTTTATAAACATGCCATTAAAATATGTAGTCATATGGTAAGCATCTTAGTAAAGCAAACTGAAATTTTATGTACTGTCTACTATTACAATTGCTCTTACAATATTTATCTTGACCTATACTGTAAAGAAACTTTATTTTACCTATAACAATTAAAATTCAGCCATAACTTTTGGATAAAGGGTTACTAACTTCCTTAGTTTAATAATTCTCAGAATATCCCACTGTTACTTGAAGATATTTAAGAGGTGACAAAATGTCACATCAAAGCTTCTCAAAATAACAAGTAATCATGTTTAAGAAAGCCACATTTCCCCATAAATTAACAGGGTTGGGTTTATTGAATTTTGCATTACCTTCTGAAACTAAAGTCTGCATCTGTTCCAAGACTGCAAAAGCAAATGGCACAAGTAAGGGTGAAAATGGAAGGCAATAAAAGGTGAAGGGGGGTGAGGAGGGAGAAGAGGAAAAGAAAAAACATTTCTCAACAAGTAAGCACATTATTATAAGAAAATAATGAGCTGTCAATTAATAGAAATCAACTGATCCAATAATTCTGCTTAGATTCCAACCTACTGACCTGGTATATGGTTATTTTGTAAAGAATGTGCCATTATGGTGGTTCATGAAAATGCCTGGCAACTCACCATCACTGTTACAAGCATTTCTTTGGTTTGGTTGTAGTATGTTTGTCTTCCCCTATTAAACCCCTATCAAGACAGGCGGATGGAAAGGAACACAAAAAATCTTCAGTTATTTTCCAGCCAGTTACCACTGTTTAGAGAGATGCACAAACAGCTTGGGTGCATTGGCTAGAGAAGTTGAGTGTGAAATATGCTTTCATGGAAAAATGAGATGCTTACAAGTATGTATGAATTATCATTACATGCTGAGTACTAGTTTGGTGCATTTGTTGCAGCAGACACAGTGATAATTAAATAGAGAACAAAACAAACCTTTAGTCTCTGCATTTCCTGATTGCCAAATGTAACTTCTACCAGATATGGTGTGCTAACACTACCCATTTTTGTGAATTGCTACTTTCATGTTATTCTTCTAGAACCTCTCTTTCAGGACGGATCAGTCCAATACAGACATACACTGATGATGAATAGACGAGCCCTGTAGGGGTGTCCCAAATAAAACAAACACAGACAGTTGTTACTTCGCCATTTTACTTGGCTCACTGGACTTACATTCTTCTGAAGTTCAAACACAGTACACACATGCAACCAGAACTAACTGCATTTGTAGGTGACCTCTCCTGGATTTGGAAAGCCACAGGTTTTAAAGAAAAGAAACTCATGCACGGGTCTTCTCAGAATGGCTGCCAGTTCTAGACTCCTCACTGTCCCAGAATGTACTGCTTTCTTACCAGTAGAGGCAGCTATAGGAAAATCAAGTGTTTTAAAGAAACAGCATGAATACATCTACGCTTGAGTTTTTAGATGTGTTTTAACATGTGCTAATTATCGACATTAACTAACTGATTATAAATGCTAGTGGGCACCACACAAATACTTGTTTTTAGTCATGTTTAACTCTATGTTGCAATGCCACTAGGGACAGCATCCTGTCTACATCGGACTTTACAATCATGTTAGCTAACATATGCTAAATAACATGTTAAAACATAACTAAAAACTGATACCGTATTTGACAACCTGTGATCACTGCAAGTTTTAAAATGAAGAAATGAACAATAATGCTTCCAAGAGATATAACGGTGATGGACACAATATAAATCCCAAGTAGAAAAAGATAAAGCATAAACCTCCATTTCCACATTCATTCAGTCACAGGGGAAGAAGTCAGCATCTGTAGCAACAATAGTCAAATCAGCCAGGTCAGCGCAATGCATTTTGTAAATGTAAATCAGCTGTAATCTGATGACCTCTACGATCAATTAACTGACTACATGGAAAATGAAGTTCACGCATTTTATACTGCGTAAGATAGCTGGTGATTTATAGGGATTTAAAGGTGATTTGTCATTAAATCTTGTAATGTATCATTCAGTAACATATATGGAATTTTGTACAAATTTTTCATTTCACACACTTTACATAAAACAAGCTAAGAATTTAATCTTCCAGTGTGCTTATTACTATGAAAGTAAATGCAAATTTGACTGGTTTACACAGCCTTGCACACTGAGGATGAAATACAGCTGTGGTGTAAGCTGGTGCAGATGGACTGAAATAAACGGAGCTCTGCCAGGCTGAATTTTGCCTTCAGAAAGCTACAGTTAACATTGCTGTGAGAATCACATGAAGCCTTATACTGTGATTCAGAACACATTCTACATCCTTTTTTAATAAAACAACATTTTGGGTTTTTAATTTATGGAACAGGGGAACAGAGAAGTGATGAGGTCATCTTTTATGCTATATTTAAGTCCAAATAAATGTCAGTTTAAGTGGTTCATAGTTGCACAGTTGTGGAGGACCAGACACAAGGCATGTGCCCTTTATGTTTGGAACACTTTGATGCTATCCTCACTATATTTTAACTGTTAACATTTGTTTAAACTTTTTTTTTTGCGCCAGAAGGGGGCAAAAACACCCTTAGGGCATAAAAGTCCTACAAAAAACACAGCCAGTCTTGGCATGGTCTACAAAAAAATCTCTCCTGACCCCCAAAAGGGCAGTTCCTAAGCCAAAAACTAATAATACATTTAACATACTTAATGCAGAATACTGTAGTCATCTCATTTTTTGTTTAAATAATGTACACTGCTCAATTCCACTGCCTCTCTTGGAAATCCATTACACTTTGCCACTCTGTGAAATAGTGCCTGCTTAAATTCTTATGTGTATGCTTTCTAAACTTAAGCTTTTATCTTCTAGTTCTACTCTGTCCAACAAGCTCAAATAAATCATCCAGTTAAATTTTTATAATAATCCTTAGCTAATTTAAATATTTCAATCATGCCATCTCTTAATCATGTAGGGCTTTGCACCTGGCTAAATTATATAGTTAACGGTCAAAAACCAAATATCATCTAGCACAAAAGCTGTCCTTACTGGAAAGCTATATTTCGTGAGAGATGCCAAGCCCTCACTGATGATCTCAGAGTTCTGATATATAGCTTACTCCAACGGAGAATAGCTCAAAACCCAGACCTTTTATTTTCAGTGGGTTAGATAGTGACTTGGACTATGTGCTCTCACAAGGAATTGAGGAGGAGTAACAACTCCACTCACACTGCTGCATAGCGTCAGACCATGCCTGCTTATCCTCCATCCAGAGTTGCTGGGTGAGGAGTGAGTAAGGAGAGGCAGGGAACACGCGGAAACTGATCTACACTACCCCTTTCACTCCCCAGAACAGTTTGTGGGTTATTATAATTTTCTGCTAGTATTGGAGGAAGGCAGAAGTAGGGAAGGTACATTTCTGAAACACAATTAATAATTATTATTGTGGTGATGCCTAGGAGGCTGAATCATAGACCAGGAGTTCATTGTGCAAGGTTCTGTACAAACACAGAGCAAATAAATAGTCCCATCCCCCCCCAAATTGCTTAGCACTACTATTCCTGAAGTTATTTAGCTTATGCACCACCTCTTACTCAGGTCTGTCCCTGAAGTTGTCATCTGTAATTAATGTTCCATTTTTCTAAAAGAAATGTCGAGTTTTGTGCACATATAGATTACCAGATTCCTAGGCCAGATGGGACCATTGTGATCATCTATAGTCTGACCTCCTGTATAACACAAGCCATAGAATTTCCCCAA
Organism: Mauremys mutica; assembly: GCF_020497125.1. Taxonomy (NCBI): domain Eukaryota; kingdom Metazoa; phylum Chordata; order Testudines; family Geoemydidae; genus Mauremys; species Mauremys mutica. The sequence goes on from NC_059075.1 coordinate 34,862,885, forward strand.
AACAATTCCTAGAGCTTATCTTTTAGAAATAACTTCCGTATGTATATCCATATGTATATACACCTGCAGTTGCATATCCAGACTGAATAAATGTGTGTGCAAATGAGTGATTGGATACGTAACTTCCCATTTATATACTCAATGAATTGTTTCCCAAATTTGTATATGTTCATAGTTATTGTACACACAAAGCAGATGCATATACAATTTTTTTGCATATGGAAATAGGCTTCTTCCGTTTAAAAAAAAGAATATATTTTATAACATTGCACCTTTAAATATAACGTTCATTCAGCTGTTTTAATGGAACAGCTGTCAATTATTTTGTGTATGGCTCTCAGAATGAATGTGTCCCCAAGATCATTAACTGAGCCTTAAGAAATGTATTGATTCTAGAAAATGACAAGAAAGTGTTGCACAGAGAGAGATTTTCAGTGAATTCACTTTTTAAAAATGGTCTGTAGTCAAACTATTAGTCACATCTGTTGTCTTCATCATGCGTATATATACCAGGTTACTTTAATTTCCCTTGTATATTAACCTATAACACTGTTCTCTCAGATAATGGCAAGACACATAGAAAACCCTGGTGAAATCAATACATCATCTGTGCCTCCTGGGAATTAAACTCTTCACATTTGCACTTCTTAGAACTGTTTCCCATGTTGCTCCTTATGCATGAAACACCTTCCCCAAATTAGTCTGCAAAAGCCACTACCTTCTCCTCCTTCAAATCTCACTTTTACTGAATTTCCTATAGGAAATTGCCAACACATAGTGGCTAGACTCGTGGCTAGTGGTCAATAGGGACTTCTGATATTTATTTGGCCCATATAAACACAATTTCTTATTACTTTTCCCCCACCCTCCCTTTGCTTTTTCTTCTTGCTTGCCACACTCACTGTTGCATCTTGTCTTGATTGGATCATAAGCTCTCCAGGCTGGTGCTCTCTCTTACTCTGTTTATACAGTGCCTAGCACTATGGGGCTGTAATTCTGAGTCACTTTTAATCTTTTTTTAAAAGACAAATCAAAGAGAGAAGAGATTGGAGCATTTGGGGTTAAATTAAAAGAAGTCTAATGGCCATGGGCCCAACCCAGCAAAGTATTTGAAACATGTTTAACTTTAGGACTATGGGTAATTCTACTGATGGCAATAGGACTGCTAATGTGCTTACAATTAAGCATCTACTTGAGTGCTTTGCTGGATCAGGGCCATTATACATTTATATTCCCTAACCAAATTGCTCCATTGATAAAAGACAATTAAATATATGTGTGTGTGATGAGTTTGGGTGTGCAGGAGTTTGTGGGAATGTGATTTCCACTTCTGCTTTGTCTTCAGTCTCTTCCCTTGAGCTTCTTTGCCATTGCTGGGTCACAAAACTCAAAACAAAAGTAGGCTAAAACCACTGAGCTTCCCCTGGTTTCTGGTTGAAGCAATATGAAACAGCCAAGTGTAATTTGGTTTCCCCAGAAACAATACACATTAATGGTTCAAGTGTGCTCAGGGCAGCCTCTCAAAAAACTGTTCTCTGATTTGCTGAAAAGTTTATGAAGTTCAGTTTAATGCAGGGTCAATAATGGTAGTCAAAACTCCAGGTTTGTGGTTGTATTATTAAAATTTAGCCTAACTCAAGATACAGAGAAAGAAACTGGCATAGTTTTAGGGTTGACCTATCACTACATAACTTTACCTTACTATTTGCAGAATTTTCTATCCCCTATAATAAGTACAGAGACATTTAAATAATAATGAAAATATGCAAATAAATTTATTTACTAAATGAAAAATTGGCAATTATTTTAAAGATGATTCACTGCATATATATTTCCTCACTTTACCAAAGAATCAAATATTTAGCTTGTGACTCAATTAATAACTTAATTTTCAGATTCTAATATTATACTTAATCCTATTACACTTTTAATTAGAAAGGTATAACATTAACAGATAACTTGAAATATAATTATTTAAGGTGTAACCAGGTTCTATCTAGACTTTCACAGTACTTGGGCAAAGTCTCCAAATCACATAGCCATTTTACCATAAGGGTTGTCAGTTTAATATGTCTTTTTTTCAGATGATGGGGTTTTGGTATTAGCTTTTTAATCCTAAACAAAATATTGAAGAAAACAATGAAGGCCAAACTCAGCCATGGCATATATTTCATGCCACAAACTAATTTTGCCTATTAGCTGTTTCATCAGTAACTAAATCAAGCCTAATAGCTTGGTCACTATTCTCAGAAATTAATAACAGTTTAGACATTCCAATATTTTCTTTCCTGTTCAAAAATATACCTTTCTCTTTTAATTCCTTAATGATCATAAGATTGTAACACTTCTAGTATTCTTTTTATGCATGAAATGTTTCATTCATACAATTTTCCCTTCTTTATTGGAAGGGAGATTTACTCCAACTTTTGTATCTATATATTATTTATTCCCTGTTTGTTTTAATTTGACACTAGAAATAATTTGTCTTTGGTTGTGCTTTTCTTAACCTTGAATGTTGTAAAGTGTGTGTTGCCCTTTTAACCTCAAAAAATGGTTGATATCCATATTGTGCATGGACTTAGTAGGCAAGCAGTCTGATTTCCTTCCAGTTTTCGATTCAGTGCTTTCAACTCATAGGCCTTGCCATATCACTTTGTTTATATATTCTTCTTGGCAATTTGTCTTTATTGTAATAAAGAATAGTTCTCTTACAGATTTTACTTTTCAGCAACAAGTGCTTTTCTATTTTTTTGGTGGTAAGTTGCACTCCATTATCTGCTACAAGTTCTTTAGTCAGCATGGCTTTAATATTATTTTGCAAAAGCTTTTATCACAATGTAGGTACTGACAGAAGATGAGTACATCACTTCAATCCATTTACAGTAATAATCCACCAAAACAAATGCATACCTCTGACTTACTGTCAGATGATCAAATGTCCTCATTAAGTCAAATGCTATAGTATCCTTTCCCATGAACATATGAGTTTCTTTACATAACATACAAGGGTAAGCAATATCAAGTTCCATTCCTGACTTGCTTGTCCATAGGTGGCAGCTTGAATTTTTGTCTTAAAAAACACTTTATGAGACACATTACAATATCTTCTTCTTGTGCATGTTGAAAAGAAGCTTCCAAGGATGAAATGCTGCCTAAGTATCCATATACAGGAAGTTCATTCTAGCCATTATGGAATTGATCCATTACGGGTCAGTAGGATGCTACATAGTGCATTACTTGGGTACAAGCCACTTTTAGATTTCCTTTCAAACTGAGTTAGACATGCAACCCCATTTTTAGGTGTTGTATGTGCGTGCAGTTATCAGGTCATCACGAAATCTAGTCTTAGAGTAGCAATTCTTAGGGCCTTTCAATTTTGTAATGCCAGTCATGGAAAACAGTCTAACTGATGCATTGACATGAACTTACCATAAAGTTTTAACTACTAGCATTACCTGCAAGAGTTTGTTTCCCCATAGGTCAAAACCTAGCACAGTAGGCATAATTCGGCATGTGTGGCATTTGTACTGATCACATGTTATTCCATTTCTGGAATAACATGGGAGCCTCCTGGAGGAGCACTGAACAGTTGTTTGTGTAACACAGAATTGCAACAGAAAAGGATACTCGCAGGTCAGGACTAAGAGCTTTGAAGGAACTAGAACTAAAATAAGAGAAGGTGTGGATGGTAGAATTGCACAGGAATAAGGGGTATTGCCACTCTAGGTTAAGGTGTAATGGTATAGATGTGTGAGAAGGGCAGCTTTAGCATAGAGGAACTCTCACTTTCCCAGCCATGAAAATTCATCATCTCACCAAGGAAAAAAAAAGATCCCTTTGCAAATGGTTATATATTCTCAGATATTCTTTTTATCCAGATGTGTACTTAAAGACTTTGATGTCCTGCTTCTGATCATTTCCACATTCTTTCAGATGATTTCTGCTTTTCAGAAGGATAGAAGCCAAAGAAAGACATTTTTTTATGATCTTGTTCTTTCCTCTATACTCATGTCACCCACACTGCCTCTCAGCAGTTCATCCTAATGTACTCAACAATCTTTCCTTAACAAACAACTTGTATCAGCTCTCTCCTGCCCCTCAAAGGCTTAGGATGATTTTTGTGTGTGTTTTATTTTATGTAAAATTCATTGTGGACCTTTTTTTTCCTCCTTTTTCATTTGGAAATGTCTCAATGTGGATGAAATACAGATGGTAAAATAATGTCAAATCCAAACCATCCAGAAATAGGAAGTAAGAAAATCGTTTCTTCTCACATTCTCTTATAAAAAATGGTCCTTTTACTCCATCCAATTATTTTCTTATTATAAAGCAAATGGCTTTTGTTCAGGAAAGTTCATCTGTTTGTTTTATGTCTCTAAACCAGGGAAAGCCTATTTGAGATGGAACATCAGGTTTCTAGAAGCAGCCCAGTGCTGCAGGACAATGAATGACTGAAATCCAGACAACCTTTTTTCAAATGCTGAATTATAGAAATGCAAATGACAGATTAGACTTTCAAATCAGATGATAAGATGACAAACACAATCACTCACAGTACTCTGAGGTATGCCAAAATTACCTCTTATTTCCTGTTTGAACGCCATAGCATTATTTGCACACTGAACATTTCAAAGGTTGCATTTCTGAATCATGTTATGAGTTAGAAATGGAAAAGGCCTTTAGGTCATCCAGTGCATCCTCCTGCAAAGGGAGGATTGTTCTCTACAGCATATATACCCTTATGATACTTTTAGAAATTTATCTTGCCACCTTGTAATGTTATTTAATCATACCATAAACCAGTGATCAGCAACCTTTGGCACGTGACCCGCCAGGGTAAGCACCCTGGTGGGTCGGGTCGGTTTGTTTACCTGCTGCGTCTGCAGGTTCGAGGAACCGCGGCCAGTGGGAGCTGCAATCAGCTGAATCTGCGGATGCAGCAAGTAAACAAACCAGCCTGGCCCTCCAGGGTGCTTACCCTGGCGAGCCACGTGCCAAAGGTTGCCGATCCCTGCCATAAACATCCTCAAAAATCAATCCCTCTAGACCCTTAATTATTTGTGTTGCTGTTTTCTGAATAGCCTGTAAGGGTAGGTTTTCACTTACCTTCCGGGTCGACGCAGTGAGTTCGACTTCTCGGAGTTCGAACTATCGCGTCTCATCTAAACGCGATAGTTCGAACACCGGAAGCGCTGCGGTCGACTCCGTTACTCCACCACTGCAAACGGCGGTGGTGGAGTCAACGGGGGAGCCGCGGAGTTCGACCCCGCCGTGTCTGGACGGGTGAGTAGGTCGAACTAGGGTACTTCGAATTCAGCTACGCTATTCATGTAGCTGAATTTGCGTACCCTAGTTCGACCCCCCTTCTTAGTGTAGACCAGGCCTAATTTATCAACAGCTTTTTGGTATTTAAATATCCAAAATTCAACATAATAGTCTCAGGGCAGCTTCACCAAAGCCAAAAAGAGAGGGGCATTTCATTTTCTGCTTTGAAATGTGATGCCTTTGATACACAGTTCAAAATCATATTGGCTTTTTCTGTCACTAAATCAAGAAGGCTTATCAACCTTTCCCATTAGTAGAGCTTACATCTTAAAAGAGAAACCAAACTTGTAGATGACCTCTGTTCCCATTCAGGATTGTGTGGCCCATTTGCTCTCACAGTTGTGAATGCATAGCATCCCCATGACAACTACAGCAATTGCTTGCAGAGGAATTAATAATAGGAAAAATGTTTCATATTTTAGATGTCTTATAATGAAATGTATCAGCTAGATATAAAGAGAAGGAGCCAGCACCCATGATCAGTCAGCTTTTGGTGGACCAAGGAGGGCTCTATGGATCACAATTTGGAAAACACTGCCATAGTGTATGGCTAGTTCATAACTATTTTGTTACTTAGTATTATTCAAGTTCTCTTTTGACATTACAGCTTTCCAAGTTTCTTCTTTCCCACTGAGTAGTTGCATAGTAGAGATATCTGGATGCTTATGCCTTTCACAGGAGAATCACAAAGTGTTTTTTATGTTATTTTAAGTGTATTCTCTCCACAAACTGATCCCTATTGAAAAGCATATTAATGTTGGCGACCAAAGTGCACATTTTAAAGGTATTTAGGCACCTAAAGATACAGACAGGTTCCTAGTAGGAAGTTCAAAAGCTCCTAGGGGGCTAGTGTCCCTGGACATTAATGGGAGTCAAGTGCATAGGCGCTTTTGAAAGTCCCAGTAGAGGCCTATCTGCAACATTAGGTGCCTAAATAAATACATTTAAAAATGTGGCCCTAAGTGCTTTGAACTCTTACACATTTGTAACTGGCAGAGTTTTCTAAAGGCTTTTTGCTGAAAATGCATTGTAGGAATTAATTATGCTGCCTGTGTCCCAGTTAATCAATCATTCTTGTTCACAAAATTAAATGCATTTAAAATAAAATTAAGAAGTGTTTAAGATCCCAGATCATTAACTGGATATATGATTGTAGAATAAGAACTTAGAAATAATTACATTGAAAACAAAATAATTGAAAACCATTTCCTCCCTCACTTGCCTGACTAGGCTCAGTTCTTAACAGGTAAAAGGTGTTTTAGTTCACATTTAAACCTATACCATATCTTGAGGTTGAAGTTGTGCTATACTTTTTCTGTATATTGAACAAAAATAGGTCATGTCACTGGAACCAGCATATGTACATAGGAAAGACAAGTGGGTTCAAATGACAGAAGGCTTCCAAAACTCCTCAAGGGGCACTTGCTAGATGTAATATAATGATTAATGAGCTTGGGTCGGGGGAGTGGGTATGCATAAGACTCACATTCATCCTCTTCTGTACGTAACTCTCCAGTTCCACCATCGCAGAGCCACAAATGTCACTCTTTGGAAGGCGACTCCATCATTTTAGATTTGTTTTAAGCAGAAATGGGCTTGAACCAACATTGTATGTCCAAACAGCTCACATTTTGGGAAAGCTTAGATCAGGCATCTAGAACTGCATTTAAAATTCATAGCATTGGCCTATCTCTGAGCTATGCCCAAACCTGAACCAAAATCCAAACACCCCAAATTTTGGGAGCATTTGGATACTGATCTATCCCGCAATTTATTAAAGAACATGAACATGTGTTTAAGTCCTGTTTAGTCAATGTGACCTAACTACATGCTTAAAGTTAAGCACATGCTTAAGGGCTTTGCTAGATAAGGATGGTTTTAAACCTGTGTCCAAAGGTTTTTGAATAAGGGCATTGAGCTGAACTTTGCAGTTCAGGACTTCCTCTAATATAGGGCAATATTAGTGGTAACTGCCTCTTGCTGTGAAGGACTTTCTCAACAAGACATTAAAATATCACTCATAATATTTTGAAACCACCATTAATCAAGATGGGATAACCTTGAAACCCTTTTTGTCGTTTTTCTTCTTGTCAGCAAGAATAGTTCTAATAAGCATTTACATTTCCATGTGCTGTCACCTGTTAGCATGGCCAGTTTGCATTCCTTTAGGGCATAAAAGGACAGACTAACCTGGTGCTTCTTGCTGGAGCCTAATCTACATTTTTTTAAAAAGATGGTACGTAGACAAGGAATCAGATACTGCCAACAGCAACAAGAACAAGTTCCATCGATAAAGGGGTCTAGTGGCAGAACTAGCAGTTTGGCAGCGGTGAGGGTGCTGGGGCAGTCAGAGAGTGCAGTATTTGAGCAGTGGCCATATGCTAAATCAGAAAAAGCTGAAGTAGTGCTCACGGGAAGGGATTAGGAGCTGAGCAGAAAAATTGCTAATCAGACATAGGGCTGAATAGCAGATATGACCTAGAGAGGGAAGTACAAAGAGAACCTGCCTCACACAAGTAGGTAGCAATAAAGACATTGCGTCCCCCATCTCTACCAAACCATTTAAGAAGAAGACCTACATATCACATCCAACTCCCTGGATGAAACAGATTGATTTTGGACTGGAGAGTCCTCCTAGTAAAGGCTGGATCTTTGAGTTACATAGGCTTTGTGGTGTTATATTATTTGCATATATTTCCTCTCAACTATTAGGAGGTTTTGAGCCAGTTGAAGTTCCCTGGGTGGTCCAATCTGATGTGTTGGGTTACTAGGCAAAAAAGGGTTTTACTGGAAGTACCCAGATCCAGTTTCAGCACAGCTTCCCAGTGGAGCAGTATAGGCTGTATTGGCTACCAAGGTCAGTAATTAGGTGAAAGCATGGTTGTGTTGAATGGTGGCACATGGGTCGGCATTAAAGGCCACAGAGAACTGACTCCATCATAAAACAGAGGGCAGGATCTGCTTCTGTGCTAATAAGTCATTAGGAGGCACAAGTGCTGACAGCCAGAGAGAAGGGGCTGCAGATCCGACTAGTGGGAAAGATGGTTGAGCAATTCAGGAGCATTCCAAAGCCCTTAAAATGCAGGTGCAAGGGAATTCTGCCTGCTCCATGTGCTGTAGAAGGAAGAAGCCTCTTAGCATGTGGGGGCAATCTCATAGGTTTGGCTGTGTATGTGGCTAGAAATAGTTTGCCACTATCTTCTCAATGACCAGGACTAGGAAGGGAAGATTTGAGACTAGATTCCTCACTGTTGAAGGAAAATTTGAATCATGGAAGTAAATACATGGCTACGTAGGTGGCATCAGCAAGAGGGATTTGGCTTCTTCTACAACAAGCTGATATTGCAGGAAAGAGGATTACTGTGTTGGGATGGGATCCATCTATCAAATACTGTGTTAGGGTTACTAATTTTGGTTGGATGTATTCCTGGAGGTTTTATCACATGATATAATCTTTAAGTAAAGGTTGATCTTTAATTCCTGAAGACTCCAGGACAATCTTGGAGAGTTGGCAACCCTAACTGGGAAGAGCATATTTGGACATTGTCTGGCTAACCCGATAGAGATTTCAACTAGGTCCTGTAGGGGATGGTGACAAAAATCTGGCCAATGCAAATCTAGATGCAAGTAATGAAGACAAAGGGGAACGGGTTAATTTCTGGAGAAGGGAATAGAAATCATAACTGCATTTAAAAGAAAGAAGAAAAGCAAGAGGTCAGTCTGCAAAATATCTTCAATGGCTATATACAAATGAAAGGTGTATGGGGAACAAGCAGGATGAACAGGAACTCATGGTATATGAAGAAAATTATGATTTAATAGGCATTACAGAGACTTGGTGGGACAACTTTCGTGATTGGAGTACCAACACTGAGGGATATAGCTTATTCTCAAAGGATAGGTATGGGAAAAAAGGAGAAGGTGTTGTGCTGTACGTCAAGAATATATACACTTGCTCCGAGGTCCAAGAGGAAGTATGCAACAGACCTACTGAGAGTCTCTGGGTGAGGATAAAAAGGGAAAAGAACAGTAGTGATGTTATGGTGAGGGTCTATTATAGACCACCAAATGAGGAAGAAGAAGTGGCTGAGCCATTCTATAAGCAGTTAAAAAGATTAGTCCCCACACATGAGCTAATATTAATGGGGGATTTTAACTTCCCTGATATCTGTTGGAAGTTTATTACAGCAAAATATAATATGCCCTGAAAATCCTTAGCCTGTGTAGGAGACAGCTTGCTGAATCAGAAAGTTGGGGAAACAACTAGGGCGTTATCCATTTTGGATTTGATTTTGACCAACAGGGATGAATTAGTTGCAAACATGAAGGTGGTTGGGAACTTGGGAGGAAGTGATCATGATCTGATAGAATTCAAGATCATGTGGAAAGAAGGACACAAGAACAGCAAAACAGGGACACTGGACTTCAGAAAGGCAGATTTTAACCAACTCAGAGAAATAATAGGCAAGGTCCTATGGAAAGACCAATGGGGAAGAAAAGGAGTCGAAGGGGGGTGGTAGTTCCTAAAAGATGTAATACTAGAGGCTCAACATCAAGCTATTCTAATGCAGAGGAAAGATAAGAAGAGCCACAGGGGGATGCTGTGGCTGCACAAAGAGCTTTTTAGTTAACTAAAAGGGATACATACAGGAAATAGAAGAAGGGCCATGTCCACAAGTATACATAGGAATAGCACGAGCATGTAGGGACAAAATCAGGAAAGCCAAGACAAAGAATGAGTTACAGCTGGCAAGGAATGTTAGAAACAACAAGAAGGGGTTCTTCAAATATGTCAGACAAAAAAGAAAGATCAAGGACCGTGTGGGTCCACTGCTCAATGGAGAAGGGGAGCTAGTAACAGAATATGATAAGAAGGCAGAGCTGCTCAGTGTTTACTTTGCTTCAGTCTTCTTGCAAAAAATAAAGTGACTGGATGACTAGCAAAGTTACCATAGACTTCCATAAAGGGGAAGGGATGCAGATTGGGAAAAATAAAGAATATATCAAAGACCTTCTGACCAATTTGAATGAATTCAAATCAGAGGGGCATGATACTATTCACCCCAGAGTACTGAAGGAATTAGCTGAGGAAATCTCGGAGCCACTGGCAATAATACTTACAAGCTCATGGATGACAGGAGAGGTCCAGGAAGACTAGAAAAGGGCTAACATGATGCCCATCTTTAAAAAGGGGAAAAAGGAGGAGCCAAGAGACTATAGACCAGTCAGCCTGACTTCGATACCTGGGAAGTTACTAGAGCAACATATCAAACATTTAATTTGTGATTACTTGGAGGATGAAGGGGTGATCACTAGCACCCGGCATGGATTTGCAAAGAACAAATCACGCCAAACCAGCTTGACCCCTTCTTTGGCAGGGTAACTGGTTTGGTGGATAGCGGGAATGTGGTGGACATAGTATACCTGGACTTCATTAAGGTTTTTGACACAGTCCCACATGACATTCTGATAAGTAAGCTGGAGAAATGTGGGCTCAGTGGAACTACCACTAATTGGTTAAACAACCACAAATAAAGAGTAGCTATTAATGGAATGATGTCAGATTGGAAGGAGGTCTCAAGTGGGGTTCCACAGGGATCTGTTCTGGGCCCAGTGTTATAACATCTTTATTAATGACCTGAATGTATGAATAGAGAGTATACCGATCAGACTTGCAGATGACACAAAGCTGGGTGAGGGGTTGCCAACACATTGGAGGATAGAGCCAAAATTCAGAGGGATCTTGATAAATTGGAGTACTGGGCTATAGTCAACAAAATAAAATTCTACAAAGACAAATGTAAGGTGCTACACTTAGGGAAGAAAAAACAAATGGACACATACAAAATGGGGGATAACTGGGTTGGCAGCAGCATTGCTGAGAAAGATCTGGGAGTTGTGGTGGATAACAACCTCAGTCTGAGTCAGCAATGTGATCCTGTTGCAAAAAAAACAAAAGGAAATGCAATTTTAGGTTGTGGTAAGAGAGGCATAGCATGCAAGTCATGGTAAATGGCAGTACCTCTCTACTCAGCGCTAGTTAGGCCTCAGCTGGAATACTATGTCCAATTTTGGTCACCAATGTATAGAAAGGATGTGGAGAAACTGGAAAGGATCCAGAGGTGAGCTACAAAGATGATCAAAGGGATGACATGCAAGGCGTATGAGCAAAGGCTGAAGGAACTGGGTACGTTTAGTTTGGTAGTTTGGAAAAGAGGAGATTAAAGGAGGATGTGATAAGTCTTCAAATACTTGACAGGCTTCCATAAAAAAAAGATAGGGAAAAGTTGTTCTCTCTTATCACAGAGGGCAGGACAAGAGGCAATGGATTCAAACTACAACATAGCAGCTTTAGATTAAATCTCAGGAAAAAACTTCCTAACTGTAAGAACAGTAGGACAATGTTCTAGACTGCCATGGGTGGTTGTGGAAGCTCCTTCACTGAAGGTTTTCAAAAGGAGGCTGGATAGCCATCTGTCTTGGAGGGTTTAGACACGGCAAATCCTGTATCTTGGCAGGGGATAGGCCAGGTGAATCTTGCAGTCCCTTCTAACCCTATGATTCTAGGATGATCAGGGCCCATCACTATTTTTTGAGAATTGGCCAGACAATACCAGGACTCAAGGCTGTATACCAGAGACAACAGACTAGCTTTCAAGATACACAGAGCTCTTCTTCAGGTCTGGGAAAAGTATGCGGAGTGTAACAGTTAAACACAAGGTAGAACAGATTGTTTAGCATAAGTAGATAACACATATTGTATGAGATGAGACCATTCAAAGTGAAGTGGCCTGTTAACATCTCTGCAGCCATAGGACAAAAAAGGGAGGTTAATAGGTTACAGATTGTTGTAATGAGCCATAAATCTTTATTAAGACCATGATTTTAAGTGTTCAGCAATGTTACAAATTTAAGCTCCCAGGCTCATCTTTTGATACGGTATTTTTGTCTTTTATAATTTTTCTGTGTGAGTTCATTCAAAAGCATGTCTGGCTTCACCCACATAGTTGTTAATGGGATATATTGGCAAGCATTTTCTTAAGAATTTCCCAAAGCAGAAGCAGAGATGATTTCAAATCCAGTTATCGTAGCTCAGTTGTACTGTTTGTTAGCGGATTCTCTGTTTCAAAGAAATGTCAGCATCTGCTTTTGCCTATGGTGCTAGTTAGGGCTGACATGATTTCCCCCCTCCCCTCCTCCAGTCTGAAAGATTTTTCTTATGAGAGATTTTTGTTTGAAGAAAATCCAAGATTGGGAAGACACACACACAGCTTATTTCTTCAAGAAAAGGCAGGTTTTGATGATACCTACTGATTAATCTTTGACCTAATTAGTTCACTTCCCTGCTTTCAACCAAAGCTACCTTTTCCGGATGTTCATTCTGGAGTCATTGCAAAATCTAGTAGGTTTGGTTCACGTTTTTTTGTTCTCTTTTTTTTTTAGCTTCCTACGGTTTGAGTTTTACATTGAAGTTGTTGATCTGAGTAAAGTCACTAACTCCATTAGTCACTCCAAAGAAATTGGGAAGTTTTGCCTGGGTTTGTGTTGAAAATGGACAAAACCCACTGTGACATTCTGTACCTCAAAGTAACAACCTGGCACCTCCATATTCATCAGTGTTATATAATTTCAACAATTTTTGTACAAAATATGTCATGTAAGATGTCAAAGTTATGGTTTTCAGGAGCCATTCTATTGTTGGTGCATGAGTGGCTAATGAAAGCATTAATGTAACTGCACCTGGGTGTGCCCCTGTCTGTGAATGTTTGTGTTAAGGTAAGATCTGGAGGGGTCTGCAGCTTGTCACAGCATCACAGTGTGAGAGAGGACCCAGGTTGGTGAGACAGGGGGCTCAGCAGGACCCCAGTTCCAGGTTGCACCCCGGGGAAGCCCATCATACCCACAAGATACTACTTGGCTTCTACTACAAATCAATAGTGTGTCCCCTTCTCACTTGAGCTCAGCCTTAGACTTTCTGAAATTCAACCAGGTTAACCTGAAAATCAGCATAGTTTAGTTTAAAGGTTCATACATCAAAGGCCTTTTTATTGGCCTAGGTTTCTGGTATGGGTATGACATTTGAGGAAGCATGCTAGAAAGGGAATAGTTTTGAAGGAGGATATGCTTATATGACTTTTCTAGTTGTGGTGTTCAATGATCACACATTGATTAAGGTGTTTGAAAAACACCTGCTTTATTCTGTTACCAGTTCCAAATGACTGTGCATAATATGAGCTTCTGTAGCACTCACCCAGACTCATAGCTCAGCCCTTAAACGGACAGTTCTCATTAGTGATTATTTATGTGCTAACTACTGAAGGACAGTCTCTTGCAAGTGTACAGCATGATGTGTTTGACATTTCTGCAGATTCTTCCTGAATTTTGTGATGTGTTACCAGTTTATGGATAATTCTGGATTTTCTCCTTACTGTCTTGTCTTGAACTGTATTACCACACAATAAATTCAATACATGAGAATAGAAAATAATCTCAGATAAATTATAGAAAAAAAAAAGACTACTTTGTTCTAGAGTGAATGTTTTCAATATTTGAGTGCTCACTGACCTGTGCACAAACCTCCCAAAATCATAAACACAGGTAACTGTGAATACACTAAGCATCTGTGTGTGCAGTTAACTGGTTTGCAGGGCCAATAGATTCACATGCAAACTTTCAGATTAAACAACCAGTCTGAATATCTGACCCACAAGATTTGAATCTGTTATTAACAGAACATACTTTCTTGAAATCAAATCATAATGTGTTTTAAATGATAATTTTATGTGGTGTTTAAGATGCCATTTCAATGCAATAATTTGTTATTGTGATTGGTGTACTGACACTGTTGGAGTGAGTGCCATTTATTTCAGAAGATCCTTGGTTGTTCTCTGATCTGAGATGTTTTACTTGATGATGGGGGAATCGGGGGGAGAGAATGGTGACTAGGGAGACTCTAATGTCTTGATTCTAGCTGTGTAAAAGAGTTAGATTTAAACAAGACAGCCTTCTTTTAAAAACTGCCAAAAGATTCAGCACCAAACCCTGAAATCCCTTGCACCGCAGTTCTAACAAGTTTCTTGTGGCTTCTTAGTTTGCAGAAATGTGAGTATTTTCAAAAGATGACTGCATTTGTTCCACCTATTAGCAGTGATATTGCCTCATAGAGTAACAAGGATAATTAACCCAGTGGGAAAAGTAAAGCCAAAAGAAAAAGTGCCTGTGTATTTGCCTGTGTCTTATTCTCTGAGGATGGAGTTCAGTTACACGTACATCAATATGTCCATCTGCGTACAGTAGAATAATCAGAAATACTTAGCCAAGAAAAATAATGTTCCAAGCAGGAAGGAAACATGAAATTCCAGAAGAAATACTTTCCCCCTATCTCTCTATCCTTCTTGGCACTGACCACACTTATTTATAGCCCTTTGGGCCATACTATTCCTGTATTAGGACCATATGAAAGCCTTGTACTCTGTGTTGTTTCATATCAGTATTTGATGTGGCTAATATGATGTAAAAGCCTCTGTAATGATTTAGCACTTTGAGAGATATTATCGAGACAAATTATGGAAAACAGATAGTCTGACAGACAGGAAGCGAATATGAATTAACTCCCCCTTTATGCCTCTCCCCCCACTCTCCACAAATGTCCTTTTAGAAAAGCTGCTGTAACTTTTCCTGCATTTGAAAGAGGTCATTTTAAACTCCGGTTACATGTTAAATAAGGCAAACATCCCCTGTGAGAATCTCTTATTGCATAGAAGCCAGGTAGGGCTCGTTTCTTTTACATAAATGTTTTGGGTTGGATTTTCAAACGCACCTAAATGACTTAGGGTACGTCTACACTACGGGACTATTCCGAATTTGCATAAACCGGTTTTGTAAAACAGATTTTATAAAATCGAGTGCGCGCGGCCACACTAAGCACATTAATTCGGTGGTGTGCGTCCGCGGTCCGAGGCTAGCGTCGGTTTCTGGAGCGTTGCACTGTGGGTAGCTATTCCCTAGCTATCCCATAGTTCCCGCAGCCTCCCCCGCCCCTTGGAACTTCCAGGTTCTGTCTGGAGAATTTTTAAAAATGATTCTGAATTTCATCTTCTATAACGGAGCGCTGATAGAACGGATTTGCCTGCCCTTACAGCGATCACGTCCGCATGGTCCATGCTGGAGCTCTTTTTTTATTTTGATTTCGGACTGCATCGCCACCCGTGCTGATCGGAGCTCCACGCTAGGCAAACAGGAAATATTCAAAAGTTCGCGGGGCTTTTCCTGTCTACCTGACCACTGCATCCGAGTTCAGATTGCAGTCCAGAGCGGTCAGTGGTGCACTGTGGGATAGCTCCCGGAGGCCAATACCGTCGATCAGCGGCCACACTAACCCTAATCCGATATGTTAATACCGATATTGGCGCTACTCCTCTCGTTAGGGAGGAGTACAGAAACCGGTTTAAAGAGCCCTTTATATCGATATTAAGGGCCTCTTGGTGTGGACGGGTTGGGCGTTAAATCGGTTTTACGCTCCTAAAACCGATTTAAACGCCTAGTGTAGACCAGGCTTCAGAAGCACAAGTAATCAATGGGATTTGTATGCCTAAAGATGCTTTGGAAATCACACTCCATATCTTACTATGTACTGACCCAACACTATGTCTGAATCAGGGAACTGGTTACACAGTTACAGGTTATAGCTGAGACTGGACATAATTACATCCCGATAACTCAGCTAAAGCCTGGGTTTAACATGATTATGAAGACATTATGAGATCCCATCAGTACGATGAACTGGATAATGAGGCCCCAATCACCACTCAGGTGGCATAAAGTGGTTAGATTCTGGCCATAAATGGCCAGCACAGGATTAACTTTCTGGAATGGAACTTTCCCCTGGTGCAGACAGCTCTTGCACCAGTCACCAAACCTCTCCTTCGTACAGGGGGCATGCTGAAGGAAGGATAGGATATGTGGGGGGCTGGTGGTGGTTGTGTCAGAGGTGGAGCAGCAAAGATGCCATGGTAGAGAACTGCTATGATGATCCTCCACTGACAAAAATTAAAACTGTCAGGTGACTAACTTTTAAAGAGATGGTGCTAGCATAGGATTGGGCAGCCATAACCAGCTCCCAGACAACACTCCTGCCTTGTGCTGAATAAAGCTTGGATGCAGGAGAAAACTGAGCTCTAACTGGGTCTTTTGACTCAATTATAGTTGTAGTGTACACCTTTTCCATCTAGGGCCCAAAGTCCCTTTGCTGTTTCAGTTTCTGTCTGTCTGTCATATTTATGTGGCCAAACCATAGAACCCATATACAGAATTACCATATGAAACGAGTTGGCATCAACAATGTTGAAATGAACAGTTTTTCACAAGAAAGGGCAGAGAATACATACTGACTAAGGTTTTAAGATTTACTCAAAGTGAATTGTATTAATACTAAGCAAAATATATGGCCTGCATTTGCGAGTATCATTTTAAGATAAGTAGGCAGAAAGCTGCAATCTCTGTCTTCAACTACTTTGCTCTGTGTAGTGCTCAGACATTTTGCAACGCAGATACTGAAGTGTTGGAGATAACTGACGTTTTGTCATTTTGCTTCACAAACTTACCATTTAAAAAAAAAAAAGAAAGCAAGAAATCAAGCAGCACTGACTCCTTTTGAAAGCAATTTTTTCTGCCCTAGAAAAAGGATGAGTAGAATCAGCTGTCAAGAAGAGGCTTTAGAATGCTTCCTGGAATTTTTAAAATATGTTCAATGTTCATTTCTAAACATTGTAGATGACAACTTCCTAACTGAAAAAGTTAGGAAAACTTAACAGATAAAGAGGGACTGATCAAAGAACTAAAATATTAATGATAGCGTAGATATAAATGATCATGACTTGATCACATTTATAATGTGCAAACAGAAAAAAATCCAGAACAGTAATATTTATATTTGGTGCTTTAATGGGACCATTTCACAAAGCTGAAAACAATTATGAGCCAAATCATCTGGGAGGAAGAATTTAATCAGAAAAATGTGAACAATAATTGGGAATCATTTAAGAACGCCTTACTAGATGCCTAAAAAGTCACAATCAAGGAAGAAGGCCATACTGGTTTTAAAAAAAACTTTGTTTAAAGGAGAAATGAAATTAAGGTAGCTATAAAAAATAAATAAAAAGTTATAACAAATACAAGAAAGGGAAAGTTAATGGTAATATAAATCAAAAGTTAAGAATTGTAGAAAATTGATAAACAAAGCAAAGGGACATAAGGAGAAATCTATGGCCTGCAGAATTAAAGACAATATGGAGCAGGGTTTAAAAAAAACAAACAAAAAAAAACAATTATTAGGATTAGTATTATCCATTACTAGATGAAAATGGTAGAACAAACAATAATAATGCAGAAAAGGAAGAAAAAAATAACCCCAGATGATATATTCTGTACTCTGTACTCTTTTTTTTGTTCCCCTAGAGTATTTGGAGGATGTTATACACAAGCTACTAAAGTCAGACATTTTAAAATCAGCAGGTCAAGATCATTTTCATTCAAGAATTTTAAAAGAGCTGGCTAAGGACTTCACAGGACCATTGGCATTGATTGTCAATAAGTCTTGAAGCACTGGGAGAATTCCAGACTACTGGAAGAAAGCTAATGTGTCCGTTTTTTAAAAGGGAAATGGATGATCCAGGTAATTACAGCCCTGTAAGCCTTGATCCCGAGCAAGATAATGACACATCTGATACAGGATTTGATTAATAAAGAATAAAACGAGGGTAATGTAATTAATGCAAATAAAGAGGGTTTATGGAAAATAGATCCTAGGAAACTAACTTCATTTGTTTAATGAGATTACAAGTTTGGTTGATTACAATAATAATGTTGATGTAATATACTTAGACTTCTGTCAAGTGTTTGACTTGGTACCACACATTTTGATTAAAAAACTAGAATATAAAATTAACATGAAACACACTAAATGGATTAAAAATGGTTAATTGATAGGTCTCAAAATGTAATTGCAAATGGGGAATTATCATCATGCAGGTGTGTTTCCAGTGAGATCCCAAAGGGATTGTTTCTTGGCCCTATTCTATTTTACATTTTTATCAATGACGTGGAAGAAAACAAAATTATCACCAACAAGTTTGCAGATGACAAAAACTTGTGGTAAATCTTGGCAAGGACAGGTCACAAATACAGAGCGCTCTGGATCTCTTTGTAAACTGGGCACAAGCAAATAATAAGTGTGATTTTTTTTTAATGCAGCTAACTTTAAAATATGCATTTAGGAACAAAGAATATAGGCCATACACACAGGATTAGAGACTATCCTGGGAAGCGGTGACTCTGAAAAAGTTTTGCGGGTAATGGTGGATAATCAGCTGAACATGAGCTCCCAATGTGATACCGTGGCCAAAAGAACTAATGCAATCCTTGGAATATCCAGTAGGAATACATAGATTATTTTATCTCTGTAGTTGGCACTGGTGCAATCACTGCTGGAAAACTGTTCCGTTTTGGTGCCCACAATTGAAAAAGGATGTTGACAAATTGGAGAGGGTTCGGAGTAGAGCCAAACGAATCATTAAAGGATCAGAAAACATGCCTTATAGTGATGGACTCAAAAAACTCAATCTATTTAGTGTAACTTGATTATAATCCATAAATATTTACATGGAAAACAAATATTTAATAATGAGCTCTTCAATCTGGCAGACAAAGATATTACATGATTCAATGACTGGAAGTTGAAACTAGAGAAATTCAGACTGGAAATATAGCATACATTTGACAGTAAGCATAATTAACCATTGAAACAACTTACCAAGAATCATGGTGGACTCTCCATCACTGACAATTTTTAAATCAAGGTTGGATATTTTTCTAAAAGATATGCTCTAGGAATAATTTTGGGGAAAGTTTTATTGCCTGTGTTATACAGGAGGTCAGACCATATAATCACAATTGTTTCTTCTGTCTTGGTAATCTATGAAATCTGATAAGTAGGCAGGCTGAAGATGTGTTAGATAGTCTGACAGCTACAGAACCAGGGAAAACCAGAGGATCCTGTGTCCTGCAACTGTTTATTCCTTAGAGAAGAGACAGGACTCAGTTGTACTGTACTGCAGTATTGCCGCCTTCTGACTGACACATGGAGTGTCCTTGAAGGGTTGTGGAGGGAGCAGCATTTCCAGTCTCTCTCACCTGACAAGTAGGTTGCCACAGTGACCCTTGATGAAGATGTACTAAATAAGAGGAATGTTGGGGCATCCTGGAGTGACCCTTGATGAAGATGTACTAAATAAGAGGAATGTTGGGGCATCCTTTCTCCAACTCAGAAAATGTATTTGGTGTCCTCGTCTAAGGCTACCTTTGGAGTTCATGATATATTTATATATGTATCTCAGGCTGACTTACAGGTAGGGAATGTAGGGTTTACTGAATATAACATCAGTGAGAAACTGCATGCCTTTATGAATGGTGATCTCTAGATTGCATAGCTTATTATATAAACTGGGTTCCATGTGAAAAAAATCGTGCATGTTTATATTCTGTCAGAGAGAGGAAGGGATCCTGTCTCTCTGCCCCGCCCCCTCCCCCCCCAGACCTTTCCATTTTGGCATTTTTCCTGGAGGAGCATAACCCTCTCCCCCACTCCCCACCCTCCACCACCACAAAAAGCATCCAGGAACTCACAAGCACTTGACACCACTTGAATCACAGTGTTACTTTTCCTAATCTAACTTCCAATACAATTATTGGCAAGTTAAACATTTAAAGGCAAACTCACTTACAGGAGCATGCCAATGAGTCAGCTGAAATAAATTATCTGAACTTACCAGGAAAAAAATTCCAGGCATACTTTGTAACATAGCCATAAAATGACCAGTAGAGAATCAACCAAGAATTTGTACAATTCACCATTTAATAATGTAGCTAGGTAATTTCTCAACTACTTAAATAAACATCTTAATTTTTGGGGGGATGTCAACTGGCACCATCCTCATAAGTTATATTGGGCACATCTTTGGATCAAAGTCAGCTCATGTTTTCTGCCCTGTGTAGTGCCTGGTCCTGCCATGTTCCCCTTCTCCATAACCTCACCCCTGGCATATTCCCTTGCATTAGCCTTATCTCCAAAAATAGTGAATAAGAGACTTTGAAGATATTAGACAACTGTAATTACCAACAAACATCTGAACAGTCAAGCCTCACTAGTGCTTATGTAACCCAAACCTGCTTGGTGTGGCACTCTGCCCCCTCTAGTACCGGCTAGAGCAGGGTTTCTCAAACAGAGGTCACCGCTTGTGTAGGGAAAGCCCCTGGTGGGCCGGGCCGGTGTGTTTACCTGCCCCATCCGCAGGTCCAGCCGATCGCGGCTCCCACTGGCCGCGGATCACTGCTCCAGGCCAATGGGAGCTGCTGGAAGTGGCGCGGGCTGAGCGACTTACTGGCTGCTGCTTCCAGCAACTCCCATTGGCCCGGAGAAGCAATCCACGGCCAGTGGGAGCCGCGATCAGCCGGACCTGCGGATGGTGCAGGTAAACACACCAACCCGGCCCGCCAGGGGCTTTCCCTACACAAGCAGCGACCCTGGTTTGAGAAACTCTGGGCTAGAGATTGATGAGCCTGCTACAGCCTTGGTTAAGAGAGGCATTTTTAGCCCACACAGTAAAAGCTTATGTATTAAGCTCCAGAGGTCCCAGGTTCAATTCAGGTGTCTGACAACAGGGTCAGTTGGTGTTAAACTTATAAAGCAAAATGTGATTAATTTTGTCATGTATGATAGAGCGGCAGTGTGGTTTAATTAACATGGCTCTAGAGTAGGGCTCAGGAACCCTATATTATATTTGTGGCTCGGCCACAGACTAGCTCTGTGATTTGGGGCAAGTCATTTTACATGTCTGTGCCTCCATTTCCCTTCCCAGCCTGTTTAGACTGCAAGCTCTTCCAGACAGTCCTACTCTAACTTAGTCTCTTACTAAGATTACCTTTTCCTCTGTTGGCGCAGTGCCAAGCACCAAAGAGCCATGATTCCAATTGGGTCCTCTGGGAGCTAACTGTAATACAAATAACGAATGGCTGATAAGTACATGATTTAGAAAAAAACCCAAAAGCATAGCGGAGTGAGGAGGGAAGTGGATTTAGTCCTGGTTACTACATTTTTTACATTGAATCTTAGGGCTGTCTGCTCACAAAAGAGGTATCACTTTAACCACAAAGCATGAAATAATTGGAAGTAAAGCCAAACAGTCAAGGCTGCTACAGAACTCACTATTTCTTAAAGTGCTTGCCAGAAAATCCTTCCTTTATATGGATTCTCTTTGTTCCTCTGTGTTACATACTATTGTTCAGTGCCAGTAAAGTAAAGGATCAACTTCTGACTTTTGGGATGATGAGGGAGGGGATAGGCCTTTTACTTATAAATATACTTTTTTGGAGGTGAGCGGATAGAAGTGGCATTTGCAGCTTACAATAGGAAGGAAACTCCTTGGGAAGCACAGCAGAGGGACTAGGACAGTAACAATGACATCAGCAGGAGGTCCAATAAGCAGCAGGAGGCTTACTATGCACCAGAGCTCATACTGATAGCTAGCTGTTTAATGAGGCACTTGAGGATCACAATGGCAACTTTTTATAAGATGTAGAGTTTTGTATTTCTTAATTCTATGCCGTGTAGCTCTAAGGTGAGGAAGAGTTCTCAATGGATGAATTGAAGAGGGTGGGTAGCAGAAATGGAATCATAGAAAAATAATGTTATCTTGATTGCAAGTAGTATATGTCAGTTTTGATAGTTGTGAGCTAAGTGCCTTGGGGTTTCACAATTTTCTCAATCAGTAAAGGAGTGTGTGTGTGTGAGCATCAGTAAAATAACAAGTGGCAGAATATTAGAGGCAAGGCAGAACTTCTCCTACATTCACCGGATCTCTGACCTTTGTTGTATAACAGTCTCTATAGACAAGCAAAATTGTGGACTCTGCAGCAGAATGACAGAAATTGACACTTGTCACCTTCACCTGCACTTCTTTCTGGGACATGATAGCAATGATCTTTAATATAAACCTCTCCACCTCAGGATAAATAAACAAAAGATAGGGGGCATGTTTCAAAGTTCCTGAAGTACAAATCATTAAATATTATTTTCAGGCATGCAGCTAGTGAAGGAAAACTGGAGCAGGGACAGGTTTTCTGAGTTGAGAAATGAGGAAGGGGTACAGCAGGCAGTAACAGAAAATGGGAGAGCAAGGAAGACAAGTAGAAGAGCAGCTTGTCCTACAAGAAGAGGGGAAGTGTCAGTGGAGATAGCCAGAGCTCAAGCCCCAGGAGTACAGAGGATGACCCACAGAAGATTGCAAGGGAGAAAAAAAAGAAAAGATAACTTTCAGCCAGAAAGTATGTAAAGAGGAAGGCTGGAGAATCACACCAACACCAGGAAGAGGCAGCTCTACATGACTGGGAACTCCCTTCTAAGAAGAACAGACAAACTTGGTACCAGAGCTGATCCTAAGAGCAGAAGGGTGTGCTGTCTGCCAGGAGCTAAAATATGGGATGTGGGCCTGAGGCTAAAGAGGATCCTAATGGAAGCAGGAAAGAATCCACTGACTGTCCTTCACATGGGAACAAATGATAGTGCTAGATTCTCTCTGGAATGCATCAAGGGTGACTAAGCATCTTCCCCAGCCTGCTGTAAAGAAATGAAAGCTCAGGTGATCTTCTGTGGGATTCTACCTGTTCCTAGACGAGGCGAATGAAGGTGAGACAAGATTATGATAATCAACAGATGGCTCAGGCAGCGGTACTATAAGGAGGGCTTTGGGATACTCAATTACTGGGAGGCATTCATGGACAGTGTACTGTTCTCATGGGATGGACTCCACCTGATCAAAGAAGGAAATAGTCTTCTGGGATGGAGATTGGCACAACTGATCAAAAGATCTTTAAACTAGGGAGTTGTGTGTGTGTGGGGGGGGACTTGGGAGATACGCATGCCCTCTCCACACCTGATTGTAATTTTGAGCAGAAGGAAAAATCAAGTAAGAGAGGATACAACAATGGAAAAAGGAACAGAGGGTAGCAAAATAGACATCAGGAGACAACATAATGCCAGTAGCAATGACACTAACAGTCAGGTAGGTGATAATAGCAATAGAATGACTGTACCTAATCAGGTGAGGAATCTGGGTGAAGCCAAGCAGATGCAACTAAGATGTCTGTGCACCAATGCAAGAAGACCCGTTAACAAAATGGAAGTGAAACCAGATATTATTGGGATAACAGAAATATGGTGGAAGAGTAGTCATGATAGGACTACAGGTATTGAAGGGAATGTGCTATTCAGGAAAGACAGAAATAAAGGTAACGGTGGTGGAGTAGGTGGTGGAGTAGGTGGTGGAGTAGGATGTTCAGAAATTAGAAGTGATGGAGTGGATAAAACAGAATGTTTGGGTCAAAATCACTTTTGGGAGAAAGCTAATACAGGCTCCACTGGGACAGTGTTTGGGCTGTTCTACAGACCCCCCAGGATACAATTTGAATATGGATAGAGACCTCTAGTATTTTTAATGAAATAAATACTACTGGTAACTGTGCTTATAGGAGACTTTAATTTCCCAGATATAGATTAGACGACAAATGCTACTAATAAGGGTAGGGCCGAGATATTTCTGGATCTGATAACTGATATATTTCTTCACCAAAATAATCACCAAACCAATAAGAGGTGACGCCATTTTAGACTTAGTATTGGTGGAGAATGAGGACCTCATAGAAAACTGGTTGTAGAGGACCACCTTGATTTTAGTGACCATGAGCTAATTCAGTTTAAACTAAATGGAAGGATAAACAAATACAGGTCTGCAACTAGGATCCTTGATTTCAAGAGGGCAAACTTAAAAACATTAAAGGGAATAAGTTAGGGAAATGGGCTGGACTGAAGAACTCAAGTATCTGAATGTGGAGGAGGCTTGAAACTACTTAAAGTCAAAGCTGCAGAAGCTATATCAAGCCTAGATTCCACGCAAGGGGAAACACTCATAGGCAAAAGTCGCAGACCAAACTGGATGAGCAGGCATCTCGAAACGGTTATTTAGAGAAAGCAGAGAAAGTCTTCAATGAATGGAATATGGGATGGATCAACAAGGAAAGCTACCTACTGGAGGTCAGAAGGTGTAAGGGAAATAACAGAGCTGCCATAACACAAGCAAAGATGGACCGTGCAAAAGAAGTTAAAAAACTAATAGTAAAAAGTTCTATAGCTATATAAATAAAAAGAAAACAAGGAAAGAAGTGGGACCACTAAGAACTGAAGATGGAGTGGAGATTAGAGATAATCTAGGTATGTCCAAACACTTAAATTAATACTTTGCCTCAGTTTTTAGTATGGATAATGAGGAGTTAGTGTCGTGGCACGGTAGCTAATGGAAAAGAAGACATGGAAGTAGAAATTACCACATCTGAGGTGGGAGTGAGACTCAAAACTACTTAATAGGACCAAATCAGGAGAACCAAATAATCTCCATCTAAGAATCTCTCTCCAGGAAGTTTTTGGAGAAAGTTGGAGGAACCAACTAGGGGCCATGCTCCTCTTGACCTGCTGCTTACAAACAGGGAAGAATTGGGAGAGGAAGTAGAAGTGGGTGGCAACCTAGGCAGCAGTGACCATGAGATGGTTGAGTTCAGGATCCTGAAAAAAGAAAGAAAGGAGAGTAGCAAAATATGGACCCTAGATTTCAGAAAAGCAGACTTAGACTCCCTTAGGGAACTGATGGGCATGATCCCCTGGGAGGCTAATATGAGGGGGTAAGGAGTCTAGGAGAGCAGGCTGTATTTTAAAGAAGCCTTATTGAGGGTGCAGGAACAAGCCATCCCAAAGTGCAGAAAGAATATCAAAGATGGCAGGCAACCAGCTTGTCTTAACAGAGAAATCTTCAGTGATCTTAAACTCAAAAAGGAAGCTTACAAGAAGTGGAAATTTGGACAGATGACTAGGGAGGAGTATAAAGATATTGCTAGAGCATGCAGGGAGGTAATCAGGAAAGCCAAGGCACAACTGGAGTTGCAGCTAGCATTGGATGTGAAGGGTAACAAGAAGGGTTTCTACAGGTATGTTAGCAACAAGAAATAGGTCAGGGAAAGTGTGGGACCCTTACTGAATGGGGGAGGCAACATAGTGACAGATGTGTAAAAAGCTGAAGTACTCAATGCTTTTTTTGCCTTGGTCTTCACAGATAAGGGCAGCTCCCAGACCACTGCACTGGACAACACAGCATGGGGAGTAGGTGAGCAGCCCTCAGTGGTGAAAGAACAGGTTAAGGACTATTTAGAAAAGCTGGACATGCCCAAGTCCATGGGTCCAGATCTAATGCATCCAAGGGTGCTGAGGGAGTTGACTGATGTGATTGTAGAACCACTGGCCATTATCTTTGAAAATTCACGGTGATCAGGGGAGGTCCCAGATGACTGGAAAAAAGGCAAATATAGTGCCCATATTTAAAAAAGGGAAAAAAGAGACCCCAGGGAACTACAGACCAGTCAGCTTCACTTCAGTCCCTGGCAAAATCATGAAGCAGTGCCTCAAGGAATCCATTTTGAAGCAGTTGGAGGAGAGGAAGGTGATCAAGAACAGTCAACATGGATTCCCCAAGGGCAAGTCATGCCTGACCAACCTGATTGCCTTTTATGATGAGATAACTGGCTCTGTGGATATGGGGAAAGCGGTGGATGTGATATATCTTGACTTTAGCAAATCTTTTGATATGGTCTCCCACAGTATTCTTGCCAGCAAGTTAAAGAAGTATGGACTGGATGAAGGGACTATAACATGGATAGAAAGCCGGCTAGATTGTCAGGCTCAACGGGCAGTGATTAACGGCTCGATGTCCAGTTGGCAGCAGGTATCAACATTTTTATTCATGATCTGGATAATGGGATTAATTATACCCTCAGCAAGTTCACAGATGACACTAAGCTTGGAGGAGAGGTAGATAAAATGGAGGGTAGGGATCAAGTCCAAAGTGACCTAGACAAATTAGACGATTGGGCCAAAAAATCTGATGAGGTTCAACAAGGACAAGTGCAGAGTTCTGCACTTAGGAAGGAAGAATCCCATGCACCTCTAAAGGCTGGGGACCAACTGGCTAAGCAGCAGTTCTGCAGAAAAAGACCTAGGGCTTACAGTGGACAAGAAGCTGGATATGAGTCAGCAGTGTGCCCTTGTTGCCAAGAAGGCCAATGGCATATTGGGCTGTATTAGTAGGATCAC
Organism: Mauremys mutica; assembly: GCF_020497125.1. Taxonomy (NCBI): domain Eukaryota; kingdom Metazoa; phylum Chordata; order Testudines; family Geoemydidae; genus Mauremys; species Mauremys mutica. The sequence goes on from NC_059075.1 coordinate 34,889,457, forward strand.
TGCCAGCAGACTGAAGGAAGTGATTATTCCCTTCTATTCGGCATTGGTGAGACCACACCTGGAGTATTGCATCCAGTTTTGGTCCCCCCACTGCAGAAAGGATGTGGACAAATTGGAGAGCCCAGAGGAGGGCAACAAAAATGATTAGGTGGCTGGGCAACATGACTTATGAGGAGAAGCTGAGGGAACTGGGGTTATTTAGTCTGCAGAAGAGAAGAGTGAGGGGGAATTTGATAGCAGCCTTCAACTAACCTGAAGGGGGATTCCAAAGAGGATGGAGCTAGGCTGTTCTTAGTGGTGGCAGATGACAGAACAAGAAGCAATGGACTCAAGTTGCAGTGGGGGAGGTCTAGGTTGGATATTAGGAAACACTGTTTCACTAGGAGGGGGGTGAAGCACTGGAATGGGTTACCTAGGGAGGTGGTAAAATCTCCATCCTTACAGGTTTTTAAGGCCAGCTTGACAAAGCTTTGGCTGGGATAATTTAGTTGGTGTTGGTCCTGCTTTGAGCAGGGGATTGGACTAGATGACCTCCTGAGGTCTCTTCCAATCCTAATATTCTATGATTCCATGAATATTAGAAAAGGAACTGGCACAAGAAATTGCAAGCCCACTAGCAGGGATTTTTAATAAATCTGTAAACTTGGGGGTTGTACCCTATGACTGGAGAATTGCTAACGTATTACCTATTTTTAAGAAAATGGGGGAAAAGGGATCCAGGAAACTACAGGCCTGTTAATTTGACCTTGATTGTATGCAAGGTTTTGGAACAAATTTTAAAAGAGAAAGTAGTTAAGGACATAGAGGTGAATGGTAATTGGGGTAAAATACAACATGGTTTTACAAAAGGCAGATTGTGCCAGACCAACATGATCTGACAATCTACCTGGATTTCAGTAAGGCATCTGATACATTTCTATACTGGAAATTATTAGTTAAATTAGGGAAGATGGGGATTAATGTGAGAATAGAAAGGTGTATAAGGAATAGGTTAAAGGGAAGGCTACAACCGGTCATACTGAAAGGTGATTACTAGTGGAGTTCCTCAGGGATCAATCCTGGGACCAATCTTATTTAACATTTTCTTTAATGACTTTGAACAAAAATGAGAGCGTGCTTATAAAATTGTTGGATGACACAAAGTTGGGAGGTATTCCCAATACAGAGGTGGAATAGAATATCACACAAAAAGATCTGGATGACTTTGAAAACTGGAGTAATTGAAATGGGATGAAATTTAATAGTGGAAGTGCAAGGTTATACACTTAGGGATTAACAAAATGATTTTTTACTATAAACGGGGGATGTATCAGTTGGAAGCGACAGAGGAGAAAGGATGAACATGAGCTGCCCATGTGATGTGACTGAAAAAAAGGCTAATGCAGTCCAAGGATACATCAGGCAAGGTATTTCCAGTAGAGACAGGGAAGTGTTAGTACCATTATACAAGGCACTGGTGAGACCTCATCTGGAATACGGTATTCAGCTCTGGTATCCCATGTTTAAGAAAGATTAATTCAAACTGGAACTGGCACAGAAGGGCTACTAGGATGATCAGAGGAATGGAAAACCTACCATTTGAGAGAAGACTCAAAGAGCTTGACTTATTTAGCCTAACCAAACAAAGACAGAGGAGATATGATTGCTCTCTATAAATACATTAGAAGGATACACAAGGGAGGGAGAGGAGTTAAAGTTAAGTGCCAATGATGGCGCAAGAACAAATGGATATAAACGGGCCATCAACAAGTTTAGGGTTAAAATTAGATGAAGGTGTCTAATCAGAGGTGTGAAGTTCTGCAACAGTCTTCAAAGGGGTGCATTGGGGTCAAATAACCTTCCTGGCTTCAAGACTGAGCTTGATAAGATTATGGAGGGGATGGTATGATGGAACTGCTTACAATGATATGTGGCTCATCTGCGACTGCTAGTGCAAATATCCCAATGGCCAGAGATGGGACACTAGAAGGAGAGAGCTCTGAGTTACTACAGAGAGCTTTTCCCACGTGTCTGGCTGCCTTGCTGACATGCTCAGGGTCCAACTTATCACCATATTTGTGATTGGGAAGGAACTTTCCCCCAGGTCAGATTGGCAGAGGCCCTAGAGGTTTTCTGCCTTCCACTGCAGCATGGGACCTGGGTCACTTGCAGGTTTAAACTAGAATAAATGGTGGATTCTCTGTAAGTTCGCATCTTTAAATCATGATTTGATTACTTCAGTAACTCAGCCAGAGGTTATGGGTCAATTATAGGAGTGGATGGGTGAGAGTCTGTGGCCTGAGATGTGCACGAGATCAGACCAGATCATCATGATCCCTTGTGGCCTTAAATTCTGAGTCTACTTTCCTGGAGCTCAATTCTCCCATCATAATTTATTGATTATTAAAGGGAGTTGCCCATATCCTGCAGTGCATCCACTTTACTTTAGGAGATCTTGCCCTGGATTTACTTTACCTCTTACTGCTTTTTAGAGAAAGAAAAATGGCATCACAGGAAGAGAATATGTTCAGTCTATAACAACAACATAAGTCTGACTATAATAAACTGATGTGTTCTATTTTTAGTTTACTGCTCTTCTACTGAGAGAGAACAAGGCCCAATGATATTAAGATTCTTAGCAGTTCTGGAGTTGGTATAAATCACTAGACCTCCACTGAAGTCAATGAAGCTATGCTGATTTATACCTGCTGAGGATCTAACCCCTTATATTTAGCTAATTAGTTACGGATTACATTGTTAGAATATAGCAGGGATCGGCAAACTTTCAGAAGTCGTGTGCCGAGTCTTCATTTATTCATTCTAAGTTAAGGTTTCGCGTGCCAGTAATACATTTTAACCTTTTTTAGAAGGTCTCTTTCTAGAAGTCTATAATATATAACTAAACTATTGTTGTATGTAAAGTAAATAAGGTTTTTAAAATGTTTAAGAAGCTTAATTTAAAATGAAATTAAAATGCAGAGCCCCCCGGACTGGTGGCCAGGACCCGGGCAGCGTGAGTGCCACTGAAAATCAGCTTGCGTGCCACCTTCGGCACACATGCCATAGGTTGCTTACCCCTGGAATATAGCAAGGGTCCCAGGCAAATATAGTGAATATTGAATCATTCATAATCATTAACATTTTTAATCTTCCATCTCTCTTTGCTGCTTCCTGACTGTCTGTCTCTCATTTTAGTTTTTCCTTAACATTTTTTAGGTGTATTAATTATTAGCTTTTTCTTTCCCCACCACTACATGGTCTCCTCTGGAGCCAATATCTGACTGAGTCAGCAATTCTGAACATGTATGGAAAAAGGGAATGGTTTCCCTGGAAATAGGAACTACTGTAAACCTCAGAGGACACATGCTCACACATACACACATTTCCCATCAATTTAGTGGTTGGCATAAACTGTAGTTTCCCAGAAGGAATCAGAAATCTCTTTCTGCAGTGAATTGCTCAGACAAAATAAAACAGGGAGAGTAACTTTCTCTACTGGGCTCATAAATATGTAGACAATTTCACCATTATTATTTTGAGCTCTCTCAGCATCTCACTATTTCCCTGAAAGAGCTCATCTGAGTTTGAGTCTATAAATTGAAACAGATTGTGCCTAGACCATTGTTTTGATTCAAAGCACTTTCTACTAGGTGCTCAGTTTATGATCACCAAGCCAATGCCACCTGTACTTTATTATAAACCTGAAGGAGTGGGGATTGAATGAAAGGATGATGCTAAACTACTATGGTGATAGGTGAGAGAGATTTGCCTTACCCCTCTGAGATCACCTCACAGATTCCTTTAACCAACAAAGGACTGTTCCCCTGTACGGGGCAGCGGCGCGGAGGAGGGGAGCGCCCTGCTGGGAGCGGGCTGCGTGCTCCATCTGCCCCAGCCGGTGCCAGGTCTGCAGCAAGCCCGGCAGCCCACGTCCTTCCCTCCCCACCGACTGACAACTTTCAATTCACCTGCAGGCAGGAGCGGCGCAGAGCTCTCCCGGCAGGCGGGAAGGGCCGAGTGGTGAGCACCCCAGCTGAAGGAAGCCCTGGCCTCCCCCCTTCTCTCTCTCTCCCGCCCCCACTCCATTCTCCCCGCTAGCCGGGGCATGCACTCCACTGCCTGGGGCATGTCTGCAGCGCAGGGAGTCCCGCTAGCCAGAGTGCAGCCGCCGCTCATCCAGAGGCTCACCAGTGCAGCTGGGGGAGCAGCCACGAGCCGCCAAGTAAGTGGCACTGAAATTTTGCACCCTGGGTTTTTTGTTGTTTTTTTCTTTTTTTGCTTGGGGCAGCAAAAAAGCCAGAGCCGGCCCTGGGTAAGGGTCAAAAGTTGTCAAGGTTCAAACTTTGCATAATATTTTCTCTGAAATAGTAAAAGACTTGGGGTGAGAGAAACGCATTGTTTGAGTAATTTTGCATCAGTGTGGCTTTATCTGCGAGCACCTTCTAGCCAGGCAATCCAGCCCACACAGCAACTTATGTGGATACATACCTCCACTACCTTGAATCCTGTATTGTTAGAGGCACTGAATTTCAGGACCCTTGTCTGCTGGCATAGTGAACAAAGCATCTCCACACCACTCATGCCAGGGCTGCCCGGGGGGGCAAGTGGGGCAATCTGCCCCAGGCCCCGGGCCCCACAGGAGCCCTGCGAGGCATGGCCCGGTGGCGGTCCGGGTCTTCGGTGGCGGCAGGCGCTTCAGTGCTGCTGAAGATGCGGAGAGACTGAAGGGCCCCCCGACGCCGAAATGCCCCGCGAGCCAGCGGTCTGGGTCTTCGGCAGCATTTCGGTGGCGGGGGGCCCTTCAGTGCTGCCGAAGACGCGGCGCAACTGAAGGGCCCCCCGCTGCTGAAATGCCACCGAAGACCCGGACTGCCGATGGGTGAGTACAAGCACCGTAGCTGCCCGCTTTGCCTCAGGCCCCCTGAATCCTCTGGGTGGCCCTGCTTGTGCCGAGTATTAGGAACACTTGATCCACATAGATGGCCACTCAGTGGAGGCAGAATACTCTACATTTACACTTGTGTAACCAAGAATATTCTTGACTTGGATTTTCCAGACAAATGTTAATTTAACATAGATTTTTAGTGCTGTTAGATACTATTGTGATCTAACTGAAATTTCAATTCCCAGTGTTCTTTCAACATTAATGCAAGGTAAATTATCCACCTACTCCAAAGTAAAATGATTGGTGGAATATTCATGAAAACAGTAGGGCTAGGTGAACATTTGTAGGAAGTCCTTCCCTTTCCCAACATAAAACCAAGAATCCCTACACCTTGATTTCATTCCCAGCTGAAACTTTTTGGAAGCACTGTAAAACTTCTGTTAATGTTGCCTCTACTTGTTGCTCAGCTTTACACACCTCTGCACTTTGGTTTCCAGCTAAGACCACAATAGCTTTTTTTCATGCTAATTCTGCCTCCCCCTGGCCCCATCTACATAAATCCTGGACATCTTGTAAAATAGTTTGTTTTTCTGAGATTTACACCCCACTTTGGTAGACATATAAGGTTCAAATCTTTCTGATAATCTTGGGTAAGCATCCAAACTTGTGTCCCTCTCCTTTAAATTGCTCCAGATAGGTGGAGCCACATGGAGCATTTTCAAGGATCAGGGACTTGGTTGCTTTTCTGAATTGCACCTCCACACTTAATATTTGCCCATAACTATTCAATATATAGTTAACATTCATGGAAAAATCCTCCTCAAACTAATAAAATACCTAGTATGTAAATCAACAAAAAGCATTAACTTGGCTCAATATATGTTTTAGAATGTATAATATATGCACTTTGTTACATGTATTATTTATCAGAGCTCTTAAAGTATCTTTGAAGGAGCTGTTACAGTCACTTATCTAATGAGTGATTACATATTTTGTTATGTGCCTTAATTTATGAAAAAAACATGCATTATAATTTATTTGCCCAGAGGGAAAAATAATCACAGTATCTGCTATAAATCTGACACTTGAGAAATGATTCCCTCAGTAGGATTCAAGCAGGGTCGGGGTTCAGAAGATAGGGTTACACTAGAAAGAGTTCTCTCTGGTTATTTTATGTTGAGCCTTCAGAATATTGTACACCAGAGATTGGTTGCTTTAAAGGGCATGGAAATTCCTTACTTCCATAAACCATATTATACTTAAACAGTGCAACAGAATTTTGGAAATAGTTTTGTAAAATATTTTGTAAAAATAAGAAAACAGAGACAGGCCACATGATCCGAACCCTCAGACTCACTGGCCAAAAAAGACAGATGGTTATACAATACTGTCTTTTGATTTTTCTTTGGCTACGCTTGAATCCAGACTTCAGTCCTAGACTGTTATAGGCATCATGGACTCCATGATTTTAATTAAAAAAATATCCATGGCTTTTCATCTTTTGGCATATTTGCATTCAGGAGTGGATGTGAGAGGAAGGTAATATAAAATATCACTTAGAACAGGGGGCCGGGAGTCAGAAGTTCTATCTCAGACTTCTGTTCAGAAACAAATTCCTAATATACTAAGGAGCATAATATCCCCAAGAGCTGATAAATAAGATGCAGGCTGCTCAACAGCAGAAATTATGCTTTGATTGCAAATCAAAAGTTGTGGGATGTCAGTATCACACCTAAAAGAGACTTATTTTGAATAATTAATTTATACCCCCCAACATCAGAAATAAATAATTACAAATATCTCCTTGCCTTAATGTCCCAAAAATACTACTTTGGGGAGGAAAAAAAAATAAAAACAAAAATCTGCTTTTCGTAGCTTACAAAGATCAGTTTGCATTGTTTTGGGCTAAATTACGATTTTGCCACAAGCCCCAGGAGCCAGACTGAAACTCATTAGTCTCCCAGTTTCCTGTTGCTGCAGGGGCAGTAGCCATCCTGCATTAGGTCTGTGCCTGTTTGAAGTGGAGCCAAGGCTCTGACCATTCTCCCCACCTGCCACCTACTCTTATAGGCATGAGCAGGGAAGGGGGAAAGATGTACGATGTACGGATGCCATGAAGGCAACTTTTCTTCATACATAACTCCCCAAAACATCAATAGCCAGTGTATGGGGATAAGGGAATACCAGATGCTTCCTTATTGTCCTCCATGGCCACAAAAGCCAGGCCACAGTTTGGCCTTGTATAAGCTGTGAAAATGTGACAGAGACCCATTGCTGTCAGCTAGCAAAGGGTTCACTACTCTGGTTCTACAAATCCTATCAGGCCTGACAAAATCAGTATACCCAATACACTGTTTTCATTGTATTTGTCCAAATGGTGTCTTGTAAAGTATTGAATAAAAGCTTATGTCATACAGATCTTCTTAAGTCGCTGTGAGAGGTATGCACCACTACCATGGAAAGAGGTATGTATACACTCTGGGAATATGTTCCCAATAAGTCTGTATTAAGGCAGAGCTGGCAAACAGGTTTCTTCCAGACAAGAGATAAGATGCGTCTCTCTCTGTGTCAAATGTAAAATTAACCCTCATAAGATAAATCTGCATATGGAATAAAAAGTGGCTGGGAAGTCATCGGAGACAAACCTACAGTGGGTTGTCCTGTCTCTGGGGTGCAAAGACAGTGAACTTTGGAGATGTAAGAGGAAGACAAGACAGACATTTTGTTATTCATTTATTGAGGAAATCCCTTATATGGTGGGAAATATTACTGAAAACCTGGAAGCTGGTTATGATTGAAAACCTGCAACACTGGCAAATATTGAATCTTTGAGAGGAACTCTACTCTATCAAATATAAAAAGTTAAACATTGATAACTTTAGACCTAGGATTGCATTTTATGTTTTGTTTTATTTGTAACCTGTTGTTCCTATTGTTTCTGCTCTGCTGCTCACTCGCTCTTAAAATATTAACTTTATTAATAAACCTATTTGTTTTCACTATAAGTGGATTCCAGTGCTGTGGTGTAATAAAAGACCTGATCTTGAGTTGTGCCAGTCAAACTATGTGTGCAGTCTCTTTGAAGACAATTCACCTAGTTATTTCTGTGAATGTTCAGTGGCAGGGGCTTGATACTACAGAGGAGGATACTGGCAAAGAGGTTGGGGGTTGGTGTGTGATTGTCATTAGCCTGCACAAGAGAAGGAGATGTCTGTGGAAGCCTGGAAGTCAGTACTTGTGGTGCCAGATGCTGTGGGTTTCAGGGAGCTGAATCACAGCAGGCATAGACAAGACTCTTTTCATCCTAAGGGCAGGTAGCAGTAAGATACCTCACAATCCTGAATTTACCTAGGGAGCATCATGGTGGTATAGCTGGAAGGATTTACACATTCTTTGTTGGTTAGGTAAGTATCCAAGTCCTCATCAAATGGATTCTGAGAGATTCACAAATAAGAAGGTTGGGACTAGACAAAGGTTACAGTTTTCATTTTCTGTTTGCTTATATAAGATGAATAAAGCCATGGAAAAGGCAAGTTGAGCAAAGAAACATATGCTAAGCTGACCAAGAAACAGTGAGAAGAGCTATTTGCACAGCAAGGTCTCTTAGCAGCTGGTCAGAAGAAACTGGAACTAGTGGCCCTGCTGCGCTCACATGCTGAGGCAGGATGGGCTATCTGCTCCAAACTGGGGAGAGAAAGGGTCTCTCTCTCCTACAGGGTATGCAGAAAACCAAACAGATGATTCTCTGGACAATCCAGCAGATGCAGCAGCAATAGCAAGAGATCCAGAGCTGTAGAGACTGAAGTGGAACAGGCTGCTCATGAAGGAGAGATGGATGGAGCTGGTGGCCAGTGGCTGAGTGAGGAGGCAGACAAAACTCACTGACCAAGATAAACACAAGCAGCTCAAACAGGAAAAGAGGGTCAAGTGACACCCATGGGATCCAGGAGGAAGGACATAAAGGTGTGCCTGATCAGGGACCAGCAGACAGACAGGTTTGGGTATGATGGAGTCCATCACTCTGCCTGTAGCCTGAGTCACTATGGACACTAAAGAGTGTTCTGGGATTCTGACTGTGGGAATGTGGAAAGTTATTTTTCTTGATGTATTATTTTCTGTAATGTCATTGGGTTAAACCCCAGAGCTCAGGTACAAGCCCATCATGGCCAGACTCCATTGGTGAGGGACGAACTCGCCTGTCCACTCTCACCAAAATGAGTCAGTCAGTGCTGAGTATACATGTGGCACAGCTAGAAGCTGCTGTGGCTTGGAATCTGCCAGGACCAGTGAGACCCTGGTACAGTTAGGAAATGCTGTGGGCCAAAATGCCACTGGCAGCAGGGAAACTAGGCATGGCCATAAGATGAGATGTGGCAGAGCTCCACTGGAACATGTGAGGTAGGGTGACCAGATGTCCCTATTTTATAAGGACAGTCCTAATATTTGGGGCTTTTTCTTTTATAGGCACCTATTACACCCCACCCCCTGTCCTGATTTTTCACACTTGCTGTCTGGTCAACCTAATGTGAGGCAAGAGGTCTGGTTTCAGGCATTCAGGATTACAAACCAGAAGGGAACAGTTTGAGTGCCTGGTAATTAAGAACTTGGGGAGGACATGGGAGAAAGGCTCCAGCAGCAGGACTGCACTGCTAAAAATAGTAGTGTAGATGTGGGAGGCACTGCGTGTGTGTGTGCTTATATATATATATATATATATAATATATATATAGAGAGAGAGAGAGAGAGAGAGAGAGAGAGAGAGAGAGAGAGAGAGAGAGAGAGAGAGAGAGAGAGCGCTGAGTAAGTTGTATACCCTGGGGGTCCAGGTGAGTAGGGTACTCTACTAACTTAAGCCATGTCTCACCATCTACATTGCTACTTATACTTCTGCTCGCTGGGCATGCAGTCTCTGTACTCTACACGCCACCATAAGTGTAGATGTAGCCTAACAGCAGAGATAATTGTATTTCCTGTTACCAGAGACAGCTCAGTTTTTGCCCCTTCTGGAGACCAAGCAAATTAGAAAAGGGTGAGTTATGCAGAGAAGCAGCAGCCATGGCCTCATCCCCCTCCACACCAACCTGTAGAGTAGGACTAGCACACTAGGGGGTGCAATCTACAACATCCCAAGTGATGGGTTAGAGTGAACATCCTCCGCATCCCAGGTGCACCTAAAGCTGGGGATTGTCTGTGCCTTCTAAAGCAGAATCTCTCCCAATGCTCCATTAAGGCAAAGCATCTGTGCACCCCCTTTGTGCAGGATTCTGTTCCAATATCACAACTGAGTCTTCAGTTAATGCTTATATACCCCAAGGGGTGGTGAACGGTATTATGTCTTATCCATAGCTATCATATTTTTCTCACAGACTGGTCTATGTTCCCATAATACCTTAGCAATAGGCAGACCTTAAAGAGTGTAAATTTCACATGCTGCTTTTTATCTGGATTGTCAAATTTTGAGTCTACAATATTTGAGTTGTAGATCTCATGAGAAAAGGTTTACTTGTAGGAGGTACAACACATCCTGTTCCTGCTCTGGAACAGCCATTTTGTGTGTTTTACAGCACTTTTGCCTGGAGGTATGCATAAACTAATACATCAAATAATGGGGGGGGGGAGGGAAGAGAAACCAAACTTTTCAGTTTTCAGAAGAGAATCAGTTAGTTCCATTTCTAGAACTGAACCTAAGCTTGAGGACGTTTTTGTTTTCTCCAGAATCCCTTTGTTAATCCCTAATATGAATGACAACATTGAATGGGCATTAAAAAAAAATATTTAGGGAAACCATGCAAACAATTTGAATAATTTTTGTAAAGACACCAGCGTCTATGTTTCTCTCAGCTCAGAGAATGCTTTCAAACAACAGACTTGAGTACTGGAGGAATGCTGGGCCACAAGATGCTGTTTTGTTTTTTGAAGCTTTTTGCAAGTTGTGACCAAAGAGACTGTAAAGCTGTTTTGCAATGACATGCTCACAGATCTCTTTAGTCACTCCCTACTGATTACATGAAAGTGATTTTCTAAAAAACTCTTAATGTAGTTCACAAGTCCCTTATTGATTTTTCTTCCCTAGACCTCCTAAACCGACCCCCTGCTGCATTGATTGCAGCAGCGTTGATCTCCCCATAGTGAAGACCAGCCCCTTGAGTGAGCATTTCTAAATGTGCCTCTCCTTTTGTTACACATGGACATTACCTGGGATTTGATGCCAATTGTCAACCTCTGCTGAGTGATTTCATAGAATCATAGAATCATAGAATTCAAGATCAGAAGGGACCATTATGATCATCTAGTCTGACCTCCTGCAAGATGCAGGCCACATAAGCCGATCTACCCACTCCTTTAGCAAGCGACCCCTGCCCCATGCTTCGGAGGAAGGCGAAAAACCTCCAGGGACACTGCCAATCTGCCCTGGAGGAAAATTCCTTCCCGACCCCAAATATGGCGGTCAGCTGAACCCCGAGCATGCGGGCAAGACTCTCCAGCCATACCCTCTGGAAAAAGGTTAAGAATATCATATCATTGACCCATTGTACTATTTACCAGTTTGGCACTTAATTGACCTATTGACTAAGCCCGTTATCCTATTATACCATCTCCTCCATAAACTTATCTAGCTTAATCTTAAAGTCATGGAGGTCCTTCGCCCCTACTGTTTCCCTCGGTAGGCTGTTCCAGTATTGCACTCCCCTGATGGTTAGAAACCTTCGTCTAATTTCAAGCCTAAATTTCCTGACTGACAATTTATATCCGTTTGTCCTCGTGTCCACATTAGCACTGAGCTGAAATAATTCCTCTCCTTCCCTGGTGTTTATCCCTCTGATATATTTAAAGAGTGCAATCATATCTCCCCTTATCCTTCTTTTGGTTAAGGAAAACAAACCGAGCTCCTCAAGTCTCCTTTCATACGACAGGCCTTCCATTCCTCGGATCATTCTAGTGGCCCTTCTTTGTACCCGTTCCAGTTTTAACTCATCCTTCTTAAACATGGGAGACCAAAACTGCACACAATACTCCAAATGAGGTCTCACCAACACCTTATATAACGGGACTAGCACTTCCTTATCCCTACTAGAAATACCTCGCCTAATGCAACCCAAGACCGCATTAGCTTTTTTAACGGCCACATCACATTGCCTACTCATAGTCATCCTACGATCAACCAGGACTCCCAGGTCCTTCTCCTCCTCCGTTACTTCCAACTGGTGCGTCCCTAGCTTATAACTAAAATTCTTGTTAGTCATCCCTAAATGCATAACCTTACACTTCTCACAATTGAATTTCATCCTGTTACTAATACTCCAGTTTACAAGGTCATCCAAATCTCCCTGGAGGATATCCCGATCCTTCTCCGAATTGGCAATACCTCCCAACTTGGTGTCATCCGCAAACTTTATCAGCCCACTCCTACTCTTGGTTCCCAGGTCAGCAATAAATAGATTGAATAAAATAGGACCCAAAACCGAACCTTGAGGAACTCCACTGGTAACCCCCCTCCAACCCGACAGTTCCCCTTTCAGTACTACCCTCTGCAGTCTCCCCTTTAACCAGCTCCTTATCCACCTCTGGATTTTCATTTCGATCCCCATCTTTTCCAATTTAACCAATAATTCCTCATGTGGTACCGTATCAAACGCCTTACTGAAATCCAGATATATTAGATCCACCGCATTTCCCTTGTCTAAAAAATCTGTTACTTTCTCAAAGAAGGAGATCAGATTGGTTTGGCACGATCTACCTTTCGTAAATCCATGCTGTAATCTATCCCAGTTGCCATCGGCCTCCTGCTCCGTAACCACTCTCTCTTTTAAAATTTTTTCCATTACTTTGCATACTACAGATGTTAAACTAACAGGCCTGTAGTTACCCGGGTCACTTTTTTTCCCCTTCTTGAATATAGGAACTACATTAGCTAATCTCCAGTCCAACGGTACAATCCCCGAATTTAGAGATTTATTAAAAATCATCGCTAACGGGCTAGCAATATCACTCGCCAATTCCCTTAATATTCTAGGATGAAGATTATCCGGGCCCCCCGATTTACTTCCGTTAAGCTGTTCAAGTTTGGCCTCCACCTCAGATACCGTAATGTCTACCCCCATATCTTCATTCCCATCGGTCCCTCTATCACTACTCCTTAGCCCTTCATTAGCCTCATTAAAGACCGAGGCAAAATATTCATTCAGATATTGTGCCATTCCAAGATTATCCCTAATCTCCACTCCATTTAAAGTTTTAAGCGGTCCCACTTCTTCCTTCTTGGTTTTCTTCCTATTTATATGGCTAAAAAACCTTTTGCTATTGGTTTTAATCCCCTTCGCTAGGTCCATCTCCACCCGTCGCTTTGCCTTTCTCACTGCATCCCTACACCCTCTGACCTCAATAAGGTAGGTTTCTTTGCTGATCCCTCCCATTTTCCACTCCTGGTACGCTTTCTGTTTTTTCTTAATGACCCCTCTAAGACGCTTGGTCATCCAGCTCGGTCTAAAACTGCTACCTACGAGCCGTTTTCCCTTTCTCGGGATACATGCCTCTGCCAACTCCTGCAATTTCAACCTGAAGTAACCCCAGGCGTCATCTGCCTTTAGATTCCTAAATATGTTGGTCCAGTCCACTTCCCTAACTAGTCGCCTTAATTTAGTAAAGTTAGCCCTTTTGAAATCGTAAACCCTAGTCTCAGATGCAATATTGATTATCCTCTCATTAATTTTGAAATGAATTAGCTCATGATCACTCGAGCCAAGGTTGTCCCCTACAACTATTTCCTCAACAAGGTCCTCATTACTCACCAAAATCAGATCTAAAATGGCATCCCCCCTCGTCGGTTCAGCAACTACTTGATGGAGGAATTCATCAGCTATTATGTCTAGGAAAAGCTGAGCCCTATTGTTATTACTAGCATTTGTTTCCCAATCTATATCTGGGAAGTTAAAGTCTCCCATGATCAAGCAGTTCCTATTAGTGTTTACCTCCTTAAAAACATTAAAGAGCTCTCTATCCGTCTCCAAGCTAGATCCTGGCGGTCTATAGCACACCCCAATCACTATCCCGGGTGAGGCTCTGGTAGTTTTCTTCCCCAATGTGACCATTGCCCACACAGACTCCGTATTTACCATTGCATTGCTAGTTATTTCATTACATTTCACCTCATTATTGATATACAATGCTACTCCCCCACCTTTACCTTTGCATCGGTCTTTTCTAAACAGCACATACCCTTCCATACCTGTACTCCAGTCATGGCTATCGTTCCACCATGTTTCGGTTATTCCTACGATATCCGGTTTCAATTCTCGGACCAGGAGCTCCAGTTCCTCCATTTTATTACCTAAGCTTCTCGCATTGGTGAACAAACATCCTAACTTTTGCTGTTGGGCTCCTCTCACTCTTTTCACCCCGCTCGGTAGGGATACAGTACTACCAGTATGACCTGTCGATCTAGTATCTGTCCCCCCCCTCTTCCTTACACCTAACCGTCCCCCTCTGGCTATATCTGTTGTTATCTTCTTGTTCTCACTCCCAATGTATAAATTTGGCGTGGAGAGCACCAGGACCTCTCCCATCCGTCTCCCCCCAGTGTCTAGTTTAAAGCTCTTTTAATCAGATGAGCCAGCCTTCCTCCTAGAAGTCTACTTCCTTCCCTACTTAGGTGGAGCCCATCCCGTGAGAACAGTTGTCTGTCCCCAAAAGCCTCCCAGTGCCCATACATCCCAAAGCCCTCCTTGTAACACCACTCTCTCAGCCAACTATTAATCGTCAGGATTCTCTCACCCCTTTGGCGCCCTTCCCTAGGGACAGGTAGGATCCCACTGAAGATCACCTGAGCCTCAATTTCCTTAAGCGTCTTACCCAACCTGGCATAGTCTCCCTTGATCCTGTCTAGCGAGAATCTAGCAGTGTCATTCGTTCCCACATGAAGGATGACCAAAGGGTTCTTACCTGCTCCTCTTAGGATCCTTTTCAACCTCAGGTCCACATCCCGTATTTTAGCGCCCGGTAGACAGCACACCCTTCTGTTCTCCGGATCGGCCCTGGTCACAGGCCTGTCCAACCTTCTCAGTATGGAGTCCCCAATCACGTAGACCTGCCTTTGCCTGGGGACAGTGCGGTCCTCTAACCTATCCCCCGTTCCCCCTGGTTGCAAGCTCCTTCCATTCCTACCATCCCTTGTGGTTCCCCTTAAGCCATCCTGTAACCTCCCTGGGCCCAAACTTGGTGTTGCCTCCATAGACTCCTCCCCTCTATCTATGGGACTGGCCGCTCGTCTCTTTTTCCTTGGCCTCCCACCGTCAGCTACCACCTGCTGTACCCCTTCCTCATTCTCCAAACCTTCAAACCTGTTCCTTAGCTCTATTTCCCCCTCACTAGCTCTCCTTTTCCTTAGCCTGCTTCTCACAGTCACATGCTTCCACCGCCCATCTTCCTCGTCTGGTGGTCCCCCCTCACTGGCCTTAGCCCCTGCTCCCACCTGTGCCCCTGAGCGTTCCCCTTCGGTTACTGCCTGCCATTGCTCCATCAGCTGCTCGAACCCCCTTCTATTCTCTATCAGGGTTTCTACCTGCAGCTCTAGGCCCTGGATCTTTTCCTCCAGCAGCTCTATTAGGCGACACTTCATGCATACATAGTACTGCTCTGGGTCCCCTGCTAGAACCAGGTACATACCGCAGCTGCTGCATGCTCTCATCCTTGGTGTGTCCTCTGCTGCTTGGCTCATGGCTGCTGCTGTCTCGGCCTCGCTCGGTGCTTGTACCGTTCCATTTCTGCCCATACTGCTGTGGTTGCTTTTGCCAGTAATGAAGCACAAGTCCTTGGCTTTTCACTGTGGTCATCCAAAGCCAATTCTCCTCCTATTCACAGTCTGTAGGCATGCTCTACTCGCTTTCTCAATTATATAGTGATTTCTCTAACACCAGCTGCTCACAGCACTGCTGCTGAGAGAGCACAAACAATTCTTTCCCTGGGTAAGGATGAGGAAGAGCAAACCACACTGTGGTAGGCCAGCTGCCCCACTCCCATGTTCAAGCATTATTCAAGTATCAGAGGGGTAGCCGTGTTAGTCTGGTTCTGTAGAAGCAGCAAAGAATCCTGTGGCACCTTATAGACTAACAGACATTTTGCAGCATGAGCTTTCGTGGGTGAATACCCACTTCTTCGGATGCAAGTGCATCCGAAGAAGTGGGTATTCACCCACGAAAGCTCATGCATCAGCATTATTGTAATTCCTGGAATAATGATTATCAGCAGGCCGGGGTGCTGGACCAATTTTTGTATAGGGAAGGGATTGCTGAAAGCCATTGAACCAAACTAAGCCCTGCAGCACCCCTAGTTATAGCACCTGTCAGCAGGTATAGCTTCTGTGATAGGAAACAAAATGAGGTTTTAAAGGGCCTAATGCAGATGACTCCATTTGAAGAGCAAGTTGAGGGAGGCTAGGCTACATTGGTATGGGCATATCCAGCAGGGACTGGAGAGCTATATCAGTGGGATGGCTCTCACCCTGATTATTAACAGAAGGAGACCAATGATTCAGTACATGGACCAGACCTCAGGGAGACCAATCTGCATAGCAGCCTGGCATATGATCATGAGATTTGAAAGTTGCCAACCCGTAAAAAGGAAGTGGCAAGAAGACGATCAGGTATAATTTTACTGTAATTTGTGGGATTTAGCTTTATAGCACCCACAGGGTCTTGTTGGTTAATTCCAACATACCATATTGAAATTAATGAAATCCTCACATACCACAGCAAAAAACCTGCTCTATAAAATCTGAGAATTTAAATGGTTTATTTAAAAGAAAGATCACTTACAGCCAGGGCCGCCCAGAGGAGGGGGCAATTTGCTCCAGGGGCCCCCACGAGAATTTTTTCGGGGCCCCTGGAGCAGGGTCCTTTACTCGCTCTGGGGGCCCTGGAAAACTCTCACGGGGCCCGGGCCCCCAGAGCTTCTTCCGCTCCGGGTCTTCAGCTGCAGGGGGTCCTTCCGCTTTGGGACCCGCCGCCGAACTGCCCCGAAGACCCGCGGCGGGGGGGTCCTTCTGCTCCAGGACCCGCCGCCAAAGTGCCGGGTCTTCAGCGGCAATTCGGCAGGGGAGGGCCCACTGCCGAAGACCCCAGACCCCCTAAATCCTCTGGGTGGCCCTGCTTACAGCTCTTTCCCCTCTGTCAGTTAGCTGAGTGCAGCACAGTGAGTAGCCAGTTTTAAACAAAAGACACAAATTAAAACAAATTGGTATTTAGTCAATGTGACAGACATGGCAATTTCCTGTGGTATCATTGGAAAACCTTATTGAATCAAGTTTAAGTACCATTGTATTAAATGCAAAGATTATGCATTATTGTGGGCCTGAAATATCAAAGGACTATAACCATGTGGCAGACTTGGAGCAATGTATATGAAGTGGATTTCTTTGGAGATATCTAGGGGGGAGGTGAACGCAAATTCTTTCCACTCCCCAGTTACACAAAAACTCAGCCTTTTGAAGCTACGTCCTGAAGTGGGTGAGCGTCTGAGTGCACATGCGTAAGGTACATATGTGGGCCTATTTAGACAGTCTGGTTTGCTGGGAGTAAGAGTGTAGGTAGGGAACGGGAAAAGCCCACATCAGGAGGGAAGAGATGTAGGTCTTCACTCAAGAGAGGTGACATCTGGGAACTGGAATCCTAAAAATAGGTGCCCTTGCTAGACCATAGAGGGGGAATACAGGTGCAGTGGCCCTGAACTGTGACAGTCATCTTAAAAAGATATTCAGTGAATTTGGGGGGCCTGCTTTTTAACTGATGCAAAACAAGTGGGATGCAGAAACAAAGAAAAATGGCCACACAACCATAGCAAGCATCATCATTTCTCAAAGAAGACATATGCCTTATTTACAAAAGAAAGTATTGTGGACACTCCAGGATGGTTGAAGCAGCACAGAAATTTTCATGCCTCTCCCCTACTGTGTTTTGTTTCCACTTCTGGATTGTGACAGGAAGCACCAGCAATATGGTGAGATAGCGATTTCATGACCGAGCCTTTCAGAGTGTGAGGACCAAAGCGATTCAGACAGAATCTTGTTCTAACCATGTCTGAACTCAGAACCTTCTAGCATTATTTCACTGGGATCTTCTGTCTTAGTACCAGAACCACATACAGTATTTTCCTTAATATGTAAAAATAGGACATCCCCCCAAAAATAATAATACAAACCTTGTTCAATCAGATACTGGCCATCACAGCTCTGAGAAGAGAGTGCTTTTCATTTCTTTTGCTCTAATACTTTGAGTGTAACATGGCTGTAAACCAGCAGGCAGCCATAAACACTAATAGAAAGAGTTTAAATCAATATAAAAAAGGACAAGGCTCCAACTGCAGGATTTGTAAGCTTTAAAAAAATATTGCTAATGGGGAGAAGAAACCTGTTGTGTTCTCCACACAATTTTATTGGTGTCACAGAAGTTAAGAGTCTCCTGGCCACTCCACTGGGTAAATCCTCTTATGTTTGTGCCAAAACATGCAGTGCCACAGAAGTAACAGACAGTAACTTACAATGAGTGATCTAGGCAGGATCACCACTTATCAGAAATCATTTCCATTGTTTGGACTCTGCATCTGCAGCACATTTTCCCTCTTTTCCATTTAAATGGCAGAATTGACTATGTGAATGTTTATGATGTGCATACCAGGAGCTAGGCTTAGGCTACTCAGATAACATTTCCAACCGTGGCTTTCTTAAGGACTCCTGCCGTCCTCCTCCCATTCCCACTTCCACCCCCACCCGTTAGTAGGGTGACCAGACAGCAAATGTGAAAAATCAGGACACGGGGTGGGGGGTAATAGAAGCCCATATATAAAAAAGCCCCAAATATCGGGACTGTCCCTGTAAAATCAGGACATCTGGTCACCCTACCCGTTAGTCACTTCAGAATATGAACCCTGGGCCTCAGAAGGTAAAGTCATGTTATCTAACTTCCAATGAACCCGTGATCTTGCAGCTGTCTGGCAAATAGGCTGCAGCTAACCTCACAATCATCATGTCAGGAGAGCTCAGGCTGTATTCTCATTCTTCCCACCTTAAATCTTCCAAGATTTCTGATCAAAAACCAGTCAGCTGAGCTGCATTATTTTAGGGAAAATATGTTCTCATTCTAGTAACAGTGGGGGTTGTTCTGCTGTCAGTGCACATTTTTGATGTTGGGGTGGTGGGGGAGGTTCAGGACCTCAGTTCTGAGGATTCCATGCAATTATTATATGCCTTTAAAATAAAAAGATTTCAGTGCTTGTTTAACAAAAATATTGTCAGCAAATCATCTCCTTTCTACAACCCTGTAATAAATTAGTGGACGACTCATATCTCCAGGAAAACAAAAGTGATACAACTTTCTCACTAGCAGTGCTTTGCATTTGGAAGTCTTGTCCTTAGCGGTAAACAGATGCTGATTTTAAAAACATGTTGGGAAGGACAAGTTGGTTATTGGTTATGCTTGTAGTTAATTTTTCCCCATTACTTAACTCACCGGTGAAATGCTCCATCTCTGGGGTGGATCACAGCAGCTGTTTAAAATACACAGCCACACTACCCAACAGTTCTAGCACAAGTATCAGAGGGGTAGCCGTGTTAGTCTGGTCTGTAGAAGCAGCAAAGAATCCTGTGGCACCTTATAGACTAACAGACGTTTTGCAGCATGAGCTTTCGTGGGTGAATACCCACTTCTTCGGATGCAAGTAGTGGAAATTTCCAGGGGCAGGTTTATATAGGCAAGCAAGAAGCAAGCTAGAGATAATGAGGTTAGTTCAATCAGGGAGAATAGGCCCTATTCTAGCAGTTGCGTGAAAACCAAGGGAGGAGAAACTGGTTCTGTAGTTGGCAAGCCATTCACAGTCTTTGTTTAATCCTGAGCTGATGGTGTCAAATTTGCAGATGAACTGGAGCTCAGCTGTTTCTCTTTGAAGTCTGGTCCTGAAGTTTTTTTGCTGCAGGATGGCCACCTTAAGATCTGCTATAGTGTGTCCAGGGAGACTGAAGTGTTCTCCTACAGGTTTTTTTATATTGCCATTCCTAATATCTGATTTGTGTCCATTTATCCTTTTCCTTAGAGACTGTCCAGTTTGGCCGATGTACATAGCAGAGGGGCATTGCTGGCATATATTACATTGGTGGACGTGCACAGGAAGCGAAGAGGATAATAGTACCAAAACTGCAACTGCAAGAAGAATTTTAGGAAGACAAGCATGTACTTATTCAAAGTGAAACTTGAGTGCAGTACCCCTACTGTTGTAAAAAGTATTATGCAATATATGATTATTAGGAAAGGTCATGACCCAAGTTTTACATCTCATTCAAAAAGTGTCATGTCAGGCAGCACAGTGCCTCCCAAACCTGTACTTGGAGAGTGGCTCACATGACTTTACCTTCCTTCAGCTCTAAGGCTTTCCTTTGGAGTCTCCCCTCCAAGTATTGAGAGGTGACAGCCGTGCTGTTGTTGAGATTTGACAAGTGGTACCATGTACCTGTACCTGGATTAGCAGTAGCTAATGTTTTGTTTTGAAAAGTGAAAACTTTGTTTCTAGTTTTCAATTAGAAATTGTATTTTGATTGGACATTTTACATATTAAAAGGGGGGGGTTCAAAGTGGCCCTTCAAAACAAAATTTAAAAAAAAAAGTTTTGAATTAACTAAAAATTAAACAAAAACCTGAAAATGTTCAGGTCAACTCAAGTTACCGTCCGTCCTTGCCCCCCCGCAAGTTTTCATTTTTAAGGTTTTAAGTTTGCTCCGAACTGGATTTTTGGCTCATTCCTCCCACCCAAACCGAAAAATCCACTTTTCACTCAGTCCTAATGACCAAAGTGCTAAGAATTTGCAAGGGATTTGGAAGATTACCATAAGTGTTGAGGTGCTTTGGGGAGGTTGGATACAACTTGGATGACATGTGGGATAAATGCTGGTGTTAACAATGGGAAGAGCATGGAAAGAGGAGCATCAGAAAGAAGGAGAATGAAAATACTAGGATGAGAGAGGAGAGTAGCCAGAGTGTTATCTGTACTTGGAGGCAAAGAATCAAGTCAGAGGAGTTGGGTAAAGGATGAAATGGGCTCAGAAAGGGAAATGGTTTTGACTGTACTGGAATGAGAGGAAAGGCAGATCTGAAGAAAGATGCGGGGAGGGACAGAAGAATTAAGAAAATGTCAAAGAGCTTCAAAAACATCCAAAAGAGGAAGAAACGGTTCTAAGCCTTTGAAATTGAAGATAAGCCACTGAAACAATACTACAGGCCCCATAACTCTTTTTGAAGAGTGACAAGCAACTACTACATATTTTCATGGCAGCTATAATGTTGTACCATAATCATAATAAAGGAAATATGAAGTATTTGAAATGACAACTCCCCATTTAAATGAATAAGACCCAGAGCAGTCAAGACTTAGGCAGAGAAAAACATCATATTCAAAAATAAATGATCAGGCTGTTAAGTAAAATCCCTCACCATATCCATTTTTAACACCTGAAAGATTATTCTATAATGTTGTGCTGATGCTGACTAGATAGGGTGTAACTTGTTAACATTAGTCAAGCTTCACTGTAAAGTAAATGTCTGGGGTTCCCCACCCCACCAAGAATACACAGTAAATATATTGATTTATACAAAGGGAACCAGGCTGGTGCTCACGCTGGTTCAGTGTAAAAAAGATAACCCCCTTTGAATAGAAAGAGCTGTGAGACATTTTAATTTGCAAAAACAATTATTTGGAAGTAATGTTGCTTGAGCTAACTGATATTTACAAAGCTTCACAGATACTATATATCGTACCAATACCATAGTTATTTAGAGTGTATTAAGCTTGTCCCATTATATCATTTTCTTTGTTAAATGAAGATTTAGCTATCGGTTAAGAAATACTATAATATTTCTACATAGTATCTACCTTAAGGAGATGCTTATTGCTACCATATTATTTACTAGCAACATTAAAGATAAGCTGTTGATTTATTTGTTCTTATGGCATATCTGACTATATTAAACCTACGTGTTACTTAATAATCATTCAAGAACCTCTGCTGATGTCTGCAGATCTATATGCTATTCATAAGTATTTGCTAAATATTTGGACAAACAATTTTCAACTTGTAAGCTGTTCACTTTGAGTACTTGTTATTCATTGTTTATGGTATGTGTGTGCCTGTGCATGTATGTTTATAGATCAGCCAAGTTATAATTTCTGCTCCTTGGTAGGATGATTGAAACTTTTTAAACAGGAGTAAAACAAAAATAAGATACATCACCTGTAATTTTTATTTCTCATTATAAACAGCCTCCACCGCTCTGGACAGAAATTTACCAAGATTGTGACTGAAAATTTCAAGGCAAAAAGAGCAAACAACTCCCTAGCATGTGAAATTTTTGCATGCAAAAAGGTGTTCATTTAATCAAGCATTATGTGAAAAATGCTTCTACTTAATTAGCTTACACCAATGAATTTTCAAAAGGGATTTTTAAATGCTATAGTTTCCATGAAATGAAACTGGAAAATGCAATTGCATTCTAGACCAGAGGACTCACAATAAATGATATAAAGAGTTTGTATCGTTAATTCAGTTGAGCTGAATTTAAGTGCAAACTCAACATTTTTCACTTATGATTTCTTATCTGTGATGAATGAACCTCAAAGTGCACGGAGGTTTGGTTCTGTAAGCACTACAAAGTGCAAATACTTATTTAATCTTATTTGGGTCACTTTTGTGGAGCTACTCAAAAAACCTGAACACTTTCTGCTTCCTGTTAGACTAGAAATAGCATTAAGGCAGCTTTTTTCATGGGCCTGAGCCAAAGTTTAATGAAGTCAACAGAAAGACTTCAGTGGGCTTTGGATCAGGACTCTTATCAGTTTGTCACCTTCAGAAAGCAGTGGGGCCTAGTAGAAAAGGTACTGGTTTACCACTCTGGAGACTTGAGCTGAATTCCTAGCTCTGGCCTGCCGGGTACCTTGTGCAAGTTACTTCCTTCCCCATGCCTCAGTTTCACCATCTATAAAATGAGAATAACTATACTGACCTTCTTTGTAAAAGTGCTTGAAGATCAATGGAATAAAAGCCATGAAAAGAAATTGGTTATGCTATTATATTAATTATTATTATATTTAACTTCAGATCCTGACAAGAAGTTGGTGAACAATTTTTAATATGAAAAAACTTCCAGATTCTGTTAAAGTTAGGGTCAAATTTCAGGCCATTTTAACTCCAGCTGAACTTGTCTGCCCAGCTCTAATTACAGTTAATACTGCCGCTGCAGATATTTCCTATTCCTTTTGCTTTGGCTGTGTCAGTAGCACATCACACTTGAATAATTCATACTTTATGTATACTCCACATAAAACACGTTGGTACTGTACTGCTGAAAAGTGCCATCTAAATGAATAAATGATCATTTTAAAACATAATGATTTAAAGATGTAATGGAAATGTAATTGCTGTGAAGAGAAATGGTCACATTTACTATTTTTAGTCTTGTAAACTTGTGGTATTTAAACTTAATATACAACCCTTCTAAGCTGGATTGAATTTTAAATTCACACTGCACTGTTCTTTGAAAAGAATTTGCAAAGCTCTCAATTATTGAAATAATCAAGACCATATCTGGTCTTCAGTTGCCAACATGATTCAGAAATTTCCTGTGTAGAATACGTGAAAGAACAACAAGCAAACACTAATTATAAATCTCTTTGAACACATCCCCAGCTCTCCCTTTAATATGATGGATTCAGATCTCTGCTGGTATAACACATCACAGGCATCTATTCCTGCATTGCAGTGATGTAAGATCACTACAGCTGGGGACACACACAATGTAAACCCAGGGTTTGAATTCACACACTTGTCTAACACTGTTTTGTCAACACAGATCTTTCTAACCAGGGCTCAGGCCACAGCAGAGCAAACAGCAGAAGGGCTGGCCCTCGACCAAACGGTGCCCCCCTACCATTGGTTAAGCTTTGGAATACCTTATTTTTAAATGCATTTGTAGCCCCCATTTCACAACTTTGATGCACAATTTCTCTCTCTCAAATAAAATCGATTTGCATGCTAGGATCTGTAAAATTGTATTTATTCATGCCCTATAAGCAAATAAAAAATTGTTTCCTCTAAGCTTATAGAAACTTTAATTTGAAATGCACAACAAGAAATTGAACTGTGCACCAACACAGAATGGACCAGTATTAAATAGTATTACAGTAGATGACCCCACGTAGAATGGTAAACGCGACCTTTTGAAGTAAAGGACTAGGGTTTTCGCCTTTGCCCTCACAAACTGAAGCACAGAGTCGAACAGTTCTAAAGTCTGGGCAATGGCCTTTTCAAGCCATAAAATAGCAAGTACTGTCAGTCTCTCATCAATAGGAGATGTATTTCCATGAGCCCAAGCTTCCAAAAGCTGCGCTCACCACTCATGATGGTGACCAGCTGCATGAGCAGAATCCTCAAAACTATCCACATACTCGGAAAAGTGTCCTTCAGCTCTGCATCATGAATGGATTGGAAAACTCGGAGTGGTAAGTGCTTCTTGTGTTGCAAAATGTGATGGATGTTGTCCAGTTTGACAGAGGTCTTCATCATTGATGTCCGTTTAGCCTTTGCAGTACTCTGAAGAGAGAGATACTGCATCTAAAGATACTGCATCTGATACAACCGGGTTGAGAGAGCCACAAGGCACAAAGAAAGCTCTTTGATTCAGTGCAAGGTTCCTTACCTGGACGCCACTGTTTCCTACCTTCATATTTCTGTTGTTGTCATAGCCTTGGCCACAGCAGTCCTGAAGCTTTATTTTATTCTCATTCAGAATGTTCATAAACACTTCTGTTAGGCCTTTTCCAGTAGAGTCATCCATGGACTGGAAACAGAGAAAGTTTTCCTTTACTTGGATACAGCCATACTCAGTCAACAAATCTTACTGTAAGTGACATCTTTTCACTGTGACTAATGTCAGGAGGGCAGTCCATTATTACAGCATAGTACCTAATGTTCCATGTTCTCTTTTGTTGCTAACAGAAACAGCATCCTGAGCCTGCAGCACCCTAAGTCCAGCACCCTAGGCAGTCACCTGAGTTGCTTGCCCCTAAATCTGGCCCTAAGTGGCAGCTCAGGCTCACCACCTAAGTACATACAAGGATGTCCAATGAACTTGTACTCAGAGTGGCCAACCCTGACCACTGCTTGCACTGCTGCGGCTTCACTGGTATTTTTAGGCACTTGCTCAGTCAGAACTAGTGCAGGTATTTCTACATGAGCTGGAAATCATATCATCCAGCTCCAGTGCAGATAGACCTTAAGATTGTACAAATTTCACAACAATCTCTGTTTGCAGGTTGTCAGGAAAAACTTTGAGAATCCTACTTACTGATAAAAACAATGAGGATCCTTGTGGCACCTTAGAGACTAAGGAAGGTAATAAAGCTTTGGGCATAAGCTTTCATGGGCTAGAGCGCACTTCATCAGATGCACAAAGTGAAAAGTACAGGAGCAGGTATAAATACATGAAAGAATGGGGGTTGCTTTACCAAGTGTGAGGTCAGTCTAACGAGAGAAATCAATTAACAGCAGGATACCAAGGGAGGAAAAATAACTTTTGAAGTGGTAAGAAAGTGGCCCATCAGAGACAGTGGATAAGAAGGTGTGAGTAGGGAGAAATCAGTATTGGGGAAAGATAATTGATTTATCTCATTAGACTGACCTCACACTTGGTAAAGCAACCCCCATCCTTTCACGTATTTATACCTGCTCCTGTATTTTTCACTTCATGCATCTGATGAAGTGGGTGCTAGCCCACGAAAGCTTACACCCAAATTAAATTTTAGTCTCTAACAGACTAACACACAGGGCTGGCCTTACCAGGAGGTGAACTGAGGCGGCCGCCTCAAGTGACAGACTGTCGGCGGGAGGGGGATGCCAGTAGGACCCAGTGTAGAAAATTGCGTCTGCTGCTGGTGCATATTTATGCTCTCTGTTCTAGATGCACAGAGATGGTGGAGTGCTGTGCTGGAGGAAGGAGGGCACAAGAGACATAACAGGCAGGCAGGAGAAAAGATGAGAGGGAACAACAGAAAGCAGGAGCTGCAGGGAGAGAGAGAGGAGGAGCCACCTCTTATGCATCCTGTGGAGCTTGGACTGATTAACACCAGCTTCTCAGGGAGCTTGCTGCTGCTTCCATGAACCCACTTGAGGAGAACAGGCAGTCAACTGAAGTAGGAGCCAGTTAGGCCCTTAAGATGCTAGTATCTTCCCTCACTCAGGCACTGCTTCCCCTCACTCAGGCCTGCTTATTTGTCCCTCCAATTGGGGGGCTACTATCGCTGGCACAGAACAGCAGTCATGAGTGAAAGAAGAAAATGCCCATCTGGGGCAGCATTCAGAAAAAGAAAGAAAGCAAAGGAAGCTTTTCTATCTAAGCAGGAAGGAGCTCTGAGATGCATAGACACAAATGTTCATGGTGAGCCTTCCAACTCCGGTGAGGATGAGAGTGGTGAGAAGATGCCTGATCTTCCAGTTAGTCAGAGTGCAGGTGACCTGGCAGCTACTGCAGCATCCATATCTCCATCTCAAATGGATGTAACCAGGCACATTCCTGAAGAAAAATGTAGATCAGAGAAGAGTGTGGTGGAGGCGCAAGAAACAGCTGCTGCTGAGTTTAGTTCTTTAAGACTAGATAATCCAGGACTGTGGACCCACTTGAGCAGTAGCCTGGGGGACTTCCTTATACTGCATGGGCCACAGCAAGTGGAAAATTCATGTTCCCCAAAGACAATGAAAATAGACGTTTCCATCCAACACATTACTGGCATGAAATCCCCAATGGTGACAAAGTGGAGAGGCCATGGCTTATGTACTCAAATACCCAGAATGCTGCATACTGTTTTTGTTGCAAACTCTTCCAGGCTAATGTTCCAGCCACATTGGGTTCTACAGGAACAAAGGACTGGAAAAATCTGGCTAGAAATCTGGCATGCCATGAGAAGGCAGCAAATCACCAGAGAGCATTCCATAGGTGGAAAGAGCTTGAGATGAGACTAAGGTTAAAGGCCACCATAGATCAGCATCACGAGAAGATTGCATCAGAGTTTCTTTGCTGGCAAAATGTTCTGAAAAGGCTCATTGCCATTGTGAGAATGCTTGCTACCCAAAACCTAGCACTGTGTGGCACTTCAGATCAGCTGTACATGCCAAACAATGGAAACTTCCTTAAAATTGTGGAGCTGATGGCTGAGTTTGATGCTGTACTCCAGGAGCATCTAAGAAGAGTCATCACTCAAGAAGTGTACACACACCACTACCTTGGAAAAACCATTCAAAATGAGATCATACAGTTACTGGCAACAAAAGTCAAACAGAAGATTGTGGCAGATCTGAAGTCAGCAAGGTATTACTCTGTTATCCTGGACTGCACACTTGACATCAGCCGGCCCTCCCTACAATTTTGGAAACCCGATGTGGCCCTCAGGCCAAAAAGTTTGCCTGCCCCTGACCTAGAATGTGCACCAATTAAATAGGGAGAAGTGTATAAATCTTTTCAAAAGGATTCATTTCAAATTCAGGGTGGGGGAGTGAGTTGGTTCTTGTTTGATCTGAATTAGTTTATCCAGACCCTGGCTAAAGTTGGAGCAATGCAGAACCACATTGCCCTAAAATGTTTCCTGACTTGGCTCCTGAAGAGTACAGCAGCTGTACCACTTATTAAGAAGGGGCACTTTGTATTCACACACCTCTGTGGCTGGCCAGTTCCACAGCTTTCTTGGAGGAGACCGAGCAAACTGACTGTAATTATGACTTGCCCTCAAATGAGGAGTGAAGGTTTTCTGTCATCTTTTTTTCTATTAAGACAGATCTAGGTAGAAACTTTTCACGAAACCCTCTAACTATGTATTAACAACTACCAAAGTCTCTGAGGATGAAAAGTTTAGGAACAAAAAGGTTTAGCATTTGCACAATTTCAGCAATGGTCAATAGACTTGATTCCTGCATTTGACATTTTTAATGGAGTCTGAGTCCTGGAAAATAACTTTTGAGTCAATTTAATCTCAATTGGTGGTAGATTTTTATCATGTTCCTATTAATTTTATTCTGTAATTTGTCATCTAAATGATAATTTATATCTTTGCTTCATGCCTCTTTAGTTTTAAATAATCATTTAGTGTTTGAGAGCCGTGTGTTATAGAGAGAGGCAGATGAACTTTGTTGCTAACCTTGTCCTGTAGCCAGCAGCACATTGTTTTAAAAGACTCAATAGGGTTAAATTTGTCCCTGATGTAACTCAGCTTAATGTGTCCCATTGAAGCTAGAGATTTAAGAGACCTATTATTTTCTACCATTTCCTTGCCAATGCAAGATTGTTTCCCACAAAATATTCCCAGGTGCTTCGACAATCTAGTTTTATATAGATCCCCATGGGTTCATAATGACACTTGACACTATGCAAAAGTCACCTGGTGCTGACTACTTATAAAAAAGTGGAAATTTCATCAAACCTCACTGAAAGTTTAATTGATGTCTGCAACCATTTTAGTGAGCTTCGGCTCAGTTTTAAATGAATCTGAGCTGAGTTTCAAGTGAACCTGCATTGAATTTTGGGAGATGGGGAGAGATTTATGGGTTTGGGTGGAAAATTGTGTGTGGTGGAGTTGTTTTTTTTTTTGCAAGATTCCAGTCACAATTTTGCAGTTCCAATAAATCAGGATAAACATCCATTCCTTTGAAACTGAACCTGAACTCCAAAACTTTTTAGGATTCCTCCATCGGCACTCAAGACACAATAATAATAATAATAAAAAATAATAATAATAAATAATAATAATACCTAGCTGTTATATAGCACTTTTAATTAATAGATTTCAAAATGCTTTATAAAGGTGGTCAGTACCATTGTCTCTGTTTTTATAGGTGGGGAAACTGAGGCACTGAGGCACAGGCCTGACTCCCCAAAGGTACTTAGGTGCATAACCCCCAGCCTTAGGTGCCTAAATTCCATTTTAGGCATCACTCTAATCCACAAAAAACTCTCTCAGCTGCAGTCTGAACCCTGTAGGTGCCTAAACTCATTCAGTTTTTTTGCAGTAAAAGTTAACTAAGTGCCAGTGTTTCTGCCTGTGAGTATATGCACAGCTCTCTCTCACACTCTCATCTAAGGCCCAGAGCAATCCACAAGATAGAATAAGGTAGGTGCTTCTCCACCAAAGTTGCCTCTGGGGCCCAATCCAGTAGGCATGCTCAGAGGCCACCTAACTCCACACACAACAGCTAGGGAAGGGAGGCAGCTTTCCCTTTTAACCATTAGTTCAGTGGCTACTGCACTCACCCAGGATGTGTGAGGTGGCCTGTGGTCCCTAGTTTCAAATCTGCCCTCTGACTGATGAAGAGAAGGGATCTGAACTAAGATCTGCCAACTCTCAGGTGAGTGCCCAAGTTAGGGTATGGAATATTCTGATTTGGGGCTATCCTATTAAAGTTGTCCCACTTTAATTAAATAATTGACTCTTAAGTGGGCCAGAGAGAGAATAAGAATTACTTTATAGCTTCAGCCAGCATGCTGGCTTTGTGACTAGCAGTCTAATGTGCCTGTCTCTTGTAGCCTGATTTAGGGTGTTGCGATAATATTAATTTGGATAATATGATTTAAGTAACAATATTAATAATACTTAATATTAATAGTATGGGTTTTAGGCTCTCCAATCTATTTGATCAGAAGATAAAAGTTCTTATCCCGAATCAGGCTCCACAGCATTTACAAAGGACCCTCAGGGCTATGACAGGAAGCTCACACTGAGACAGATATAGCCGTAAAGTCTTTTTATTAAAATCAATAATAGTAAGTAAATGGTAAAATAACCAGAGTTACAAAGTTACAATTGCATTACTGCTATTCAAAAGATGCATATGATAATATAGTATTATATGCAACAAAGCTTTGGTTAATATACTCACACCCTTCCTTGATAACCTGGTGGTAAGACTCAGGAGCAGCCTTGTGGTTCATGTTTCTCAAGAACTGAGTGAGGGATGCAGTGCTTAGAAGAAACTAATGCTACAAGCTATTAAAGTGAACTTGGGTTTAAGTTAGTCAAGTAAACCCAGAGGTGAAAGTAAGCCAGTAAGGTTCGGTACAGCCTACCGACAAGAGCCAGTACGCCGTGCTGGACCGCACCGGCTTCCGCAGCTGGAATTAAAAGGGCTCTGGGTTCCCCACAGCAGCGGAGAGCTCCGAGCCTTTTAAATCCCGCCCACAGCTTCGGTGGCAGGCTGGAGCTGGGATTTAAAGGGCTCAAAGCTCCTTGCCACTGTGGGGAGCCCAGAGCCCTTTAAATCCCAGCTGGAGCTGCGGTGGGGATTTAAAGGGTCCGGAGCTCCGCAGCAGCTGGAGCCCCGGGTCCTTTAATTTGCCTGTGAGCCCCAGGGGCTCCCAGCCACCTCTGCAGCTGGAGCCCCGGGTTGATTTAAAGGCCCTGGGGCTCCCAGCCACAGCCAGTGCCCCAGGGCCTTTAAATCTTAAGAGGCCACGCCTCTTCTGGTTGAGGCCACCCCAGGACTCTGGCAGTACTGGTAAGTCCTGTAACTTACTTTCACCCCTGAGTAAACCCTAATAAACAAAGAATAAAACTTAGGGAAGCCAAGCTTAGCCTAGTTCCTTTGAAACTTAAAGTATAAGAACAAGTATAGCCTACTAATAGTAGCAGTCATCGTAGATAGAATAGCGTTAGGGTACACTTACCCCATAGGCTAGTATGTATGTGCATATTGTTGGCAGGTATGTACGCACATCAGTCTTTTGTGGTGTACTTGTTAAGTCTGTGGGTACAACATTGAACTCCCCCACCCCCTGCTGCTATTCTCCATTGTCTGTTGGTCTAAATAAAAGATCATAGACATAGGCATAGGTGCTTTATCTAGTTGGTTATAGGATAAACAAGATAAAGGTCCACTTTGCTTTCTGAGTAAAAGGTCTTAATATAGATATGCTAACTTTGCTTTAGCTTACCAAACAGGATATGGCCTGTAGGTCTCTTGCATTACAGCCAAACTTGGTTTATAAATGTATATTAAAAATTATTTCAATAAACCAAATACTTTATAAGAAAAGATAACTATATCTATATATACACACACTCAAGCAAGCAGGTTAGTCCTATAGGCTACACTCTCCTCATTCATTGTATAAGCGCTTAAGCATTTAACTCAGGCTTTGTGGAGCTCTGGGGTTTTTTTTGTTTGTTTGTTTGGGTTTGTTTTTTCCCCCTAGGCACCATGATGCTATGTCTACGTCCCTTTTATGGATCTGAGCTAAAGTGACTTGTCCAAGGTCACCCAGGAGCAGAGCCCAAATCTCCTGAGTGCCACTCAGAACTCCACTAGGACACACTGAAATGATTTTGAGCTAGTCCATCCCCACCAGTTCTTTCTTCTTTATCATGTATTGGGCTTGATCTTGTAGCTCTTACTCACAAAAGTGCTGGAATAGGGGTGCTGGGAGGTGCTGCCATACCCCTTGGCTTGAAGTGGTTTCCATTATATACAGGGATTACAGTTTGGTTCAATGGCTTTCAGCACCCCCACTGTACAAACTGCTCCAGAACCCATGCATGGGTAGTCCCAAGAAAGGGACTAGATGCAAAGCAGTCAGTAGCATCTTCATCTTCAGAGGTAGTAAGTGACCATCAAAATCAAAGTGAGCAGGTGCTCAGCAGCGCCATTGAAAAACAGGACATGAACTTTTTGAATAGTCAAGAGCCTGTGTTTAACTGTCAATCTGATTCAGACATTTCCTATTGAGAATGAAAGAAAATATGGAAAAATATTCATTGTAAATCTGTTAACTCTTCCCCTGTGCCTCTTACACCAGCTGCATATGCCAAGATTCAAGCTCATTTTATGCAGTGAGGGCTGCTGGATCTGGCCCGTTGTTTCCAAAGTATGTTTGTATTTTTAAGTGCCTTGTAATGTTAATCGTGAATTCATTCCCACCTCCCAGCCAAAGGCTTTCAGTCTCTGCAGTTTATCTTTCTAAAACAAATTGACAATCAAATTAAACAAATTGAATTTTAACCACTATAAATAATCCTGAGCAAGATGCTCTAAATCTAAGCTCTTCTGTCTGTGGATGGGATTTCTTAGAGGTCTAAGCCTTTGGTTCCACAGAGGCTCCATGCTTCAAACCTAAGGTACAAATCTCATCTATTTCAACTTGATCTTTCCAAAGGAAATAAACTGTTACATCAGAAGGAGATGGAAACCAAAGCCTAGATGATTCAAACATCTTCCAAATGTTGAGAAGATTTGGAACCAAATTTGAACCTTGTAGGATGGCCTCTTTTCCAAGTTCCATGCAGTTTTGTGTATGAATCTTTCATACTTGACCTAAAAGCCAGGGCCCTGTTTACTTTACATGGACATCAAAGATTCCCTGACACATTTTATAAAAAATTTGTCCCTGCCAAAATTTCACGTCTCCCTAACAGGGCCGGCTCCAGGGTTTTTGCCACCCCAAGCAGAGGGGAGAGGGAAGCCGCGATCAGCGGCAATTCGCCGCTTTCTTCTTTGGCGGCATTTCGGCGGCAGGTCCTTCCCTCCGAGAGGGACCTGCCGCCGAAGAGCCTGACCTGCAGCCCCAAGCACCTGCTTGCTGAGCTGGTGCCTGGAGCCGGCCCTGCTCCCTAATACTCTACCATTTGTCTATTACCCAAAAGAGAAACAGGGGAGGCAATTGTTCTGGAACATTTTCCAACAACACATAGTTGAGATAAATGACTAAGCTGGGATCATATGGGCCCATATTGTAAGACAGTTATCAGTAAGTAGGTTTCAGAGGTAGCCATGTTAGCAGGGCTGGCCCACAACATTTTGGCACCTGAGGCGGGGAGCTAGCTTGGGCCAAAACTTTGAAAGGTCTCAATTCTTATTCTTCTTCTGCTTCTCTCATGGTACTGCTCTGCTACCTACCCCAATAAAGGAGAACTAACAACTTAAAATGCCTTGTTCAAAAATTTTAAGTAACACTTAACTTTCAAACACCTGAACAGCAAATGTAACTTTTCTTGTCTGCATAGTAAACATTGGCATTTTTATCTGTTTGAATAATCAAAGTGGTGCTTTCCCTGCCTTCTTGGTTTCAAAGATTTGAACTGTTTCCTGAAGGTCCACAGTCTGGGCCAGCTCATGCTTTATTGATATGGTTGCAAGGCTGACAAGCATCTCCTGTGTCATTGTGGAGCGTAGATGTGTTTTTATTAACGTCAGCTTGGAGAAGCTGCGTTCTCCACTGGCAACTGTTACAGGAAGTGTTAGAAGTATGCAGAGAGCAACAAAAGCATTTGGAAAGAGGGTGGTCATCTTATTTGTGCACATATATTCCAGAACAGCCTTTAGAGTTGCAGGGGCGGTTTTAGCTTTTTTGCCACCCCAAGCACGAATTGCTGCCGAATCCACGGGATCGGCAGAGCTCCTGCAGGAACGCCCCCAAAGGCTGCCTGACTGATGCCCTCGCAGGGACCGGCAGGGTGCCCCCCGTGGCTTGCCACCCCAGGCACGTGCTTGGAGTGCTGGTGCCTGGAGCCGCCACTGTAGAGTTGATCCTGCTGAAATGTATCTTGAAAGGGCTTTCAGTTCATCACCTAAATCACTCGCATCAATATCGCGCATGTCATCATGTTTCAACACTGTCTTTAGTGCCCTGCATTGCTGGTGTAGGTCGTCTTCAGGTATAGTGAGGTGTTTTGGAATATCATACAACATCCCAAATATACTGCTGTGTTCCTTGAGCTGCATGAAACGTTCAGCTGACTGTATTGCACAATCTAGCACCTGGTTAAAGAATTCAACTTTGAATTGTTGTTTTGGGTCTCTTATGGGATTCTGCCATGCCTCGTAATTAATATGTTGTCTTCTTCAGTGACTTGTATTCTTGAATGGATGGGAAAATAGCTTCAGTGTGAAGTCCCTCTGCCAATTTCTGTGCACTCTTCAGAACATTTTGAAATCCCTCATCTGACCAGTAAGACAGTTGTTCCATTGCTCCAGATATATCAAGGTCAACACCTTTGGAGTCTCTTGCTTACAACATTTATTTCAAATGGTATGTCATGCCACAACACTAAGCCACACAGAAATTTGAAGTTATGTATGTTTCTGGTGATTCCATTTCCCTCTGCCACTGTTCTCCCATGAACAGTTCCTGTCATAGCATTATCCTCCATAATGGCAACTATGGCATTTATCTTCCCAATTTGGTGTGTGTTAGGCTTTATTGCCTCCACTCGACTTTCCCATCTTATGGCACTCGGTGGTTTCAGTGTCAGAGAGGATATTCCCAGATTTTGCTTCAAAATTTGCCATTGATGATTTGATGCAGAGAAAAATGCACAGATGCTTTAAAATAATTTAGAAAATTCAATAGCCTCACTAGAAGCTGATGCTGCATCACTGACCACCAAGTTAAATGAATGAGAACTGCATGCAACAAAAAAGCTCCAGCATTTAATTCTCGGATCTGTGTCTGCACTCCTCTGTTCTTTCCTCTCACCTTGGCACCATTATCGTAGCCCTGACCTCTCATGTCAGCTATTGCAATTCCCGTATCTTCCCGCTTTTTAAGAAGCACATTTGTCATACCAGCTCCTGTAGTATCAATGTCAATAAATTCTAGAAAATGCTCTGACAGTCACCATTGCAGGGACACTTTTACTAGGTTCTGTTGTGGTTGCAAAACTCACCGTTAAAGTCCCCTGCTTCTTGCCCCCTGATGGCCCCCCGGGACTCCTGCCCCATCCACACCCCTCTACTCCCTGTCCCCTGACTGCCCCTAACCCCCCCGTCCCTTCCAACCCCTCCTCTCATTCCTGACTGCCCCATCCAACCACCCCATCTCCCTGACAGCTCCCAGAACCCCTGCCCCGACCCCACTACCCCATCCAACCCACCCTCCTTCCTGACTGCCCACTCCCCGGAACCCCTGCCCCCATGTTCTCCTCCCTGGCCCCGCTATCCACACCCCTACCTCCTGACCACCACCTGAACTCCCCTGCCCTCTATCCAACCCCACCTGCTCCCTGCCCCCTTACTGCGCTGCCTGGAGCACCGGTGGCTGGCAGTGCTACAGCCACGCCGCTCAGAGCACAGAACAGGCAGCCGCGCCACCACACAGCTCAGAGCACCGGGTCAGGCAGCAGCTCTGCAGCTGCGCTGCGTGGCCGCCCAGAGCATTGTGCCGATGGTGCAGTGAGCTAAGGCTGTGGGGGAGGGAGAACTGCAGGGGAGGGGCCAGGGGCTAGCCTCCCAGGCCAGGAGCTAAGGGGCCAGGCAGGAGGTCCCATAGGGCGGATCTGGCCTGCGGGCCATAGTTTGCCCACCTCTGTTCTAGGTCCAACCTAGGGACATTGTGGGATTTTCACCTCTCTGTAGCATGGGGCATGGATTGTCTGTTGGGGTCATTTGGGTATATCCCAACTAATCTATTCCTTGCCATTGGAGGGGCCTCGGGCATTGGTAGCACCATGGTCTCTTCTGTTCTTTGTGTCCCACAACAATTTAAGCCTACTGAGGACTCAAATGCTTTTGTCTAACTCAAACCTTTGGGTTCAGTATAGGAGTAACTGGCTGAAATTTAATGATCTTGTGCTATACAGCTCAGTCTAGATGAGCTAATGGCCCCGTCTGGCCTTAAACTCTATGCTACCTGGACTAGGAATAGGAAAAATTGACATACTAGTACACTATCTGGGGTGTTGATATTTCTGGCCTGTTGAGAAGCAGGAAATACTGAAGTCTCACCAGAAAATCTGTTCCCCATTTTGGAGACTCAGGCCTGGTCTACACTAGGCGTTTAAACCGGTTTTAGGAGCGTAAAACCGATTTAACGCCACACCCGTCCACACTAAGAGGCCCTTTATATCGGTATAAAGGGCTCTTTAAACCGGTTTCTGTACTCCTCCCTAACGAGAGGAGTAGCGCTAATATCGGTATTACCATATCGGATTAGGGTTAGTGTGGCCGCAGATCAACGGTATTGGCCTCCGGGCAGTATCCCACAGTGCACCACTGACCGCTCTGGACAGCAATCTGAACTCGGATGCAGTGGCCAGGTAGACAGGAAAAGCCCCGCGAACTTTTGAATATTTCCTGTTTGCCCAGCGTGGAGCTCCGATCAGCACGTGTGGTGATGCAGTTAAAAATCAAAATAAAGAAAGAGCTCCCGCATGGACGATGCGGACGTGATCGCTGTAAGGGCAGGCAAATCTGTTCTATCAGCGCTCCGTTACAGAAGACGAAATTCAAAATCATTTAAAAAAAATCTCCAGACAGATGCCATAGCAGGGACTCAGCGCACTGCTGCGTGACAAGCGTAACGGAAAGCCAAAGAATCAAATGGACGCTCATGGACTGGAGGACTCAAGCTATCCCACAGTTCCTGCAGTCTCTGAAAAGCATTTGCATTCTTGGCTGAGCTCCAAATGCTTCTAGGGTCAAAAACAGTGTCCGCGGTGGGTCAGGGCATAGCTCGGCAATTTACGCACCCCCCCACCCACCCCCAGAAGTGAAAGGGAAAACAATCCTCTCTTGACTCTTTTACATGTCACCCTATCTTTACTGAATGCTGCAGATAGACACGATGCTGCAGCACTCAACACCAACATCCTTGCTCCCCCCCTGCCATGGGTGGCTGATGGTACAATAAGATTGATATCCATTGTCATCATCAGCCTATTGGCACATGGGGTAGTGCAAAAGGACTGGTAACCATGCAAACTAGCATCCGTTAGGTCGATCAAGGGTGCCTGCTCCTAATTTTTCCTGGTAGATGGTGCAATATGGCTGGTTACCATCCTCATCATAGCAACAGGGGGCTGAGCTCCATCAGCCCCCACCCTTCATGTGTAAAGAAAAGATTCATTTGCCCCTGGACTAGGAGTGGGATGCTGGGCTCCTCTCCTACACACTGCTTAATGTCCTGTCTGGACTATCATAGCAGCTGGAGGCTGCCTTCCACTCATTTCTCACTAACAAGTCACTGTGTCATCACACAAGTGGGGGGAAAATGCTATGGTAGCCCAGGAAGGCGGGGGGAAGAACAGAATGAACAGGTGGGGTTGTTGCAGGAGCACCCCCTGTGAATAGCATACAGCTCATAATTTCTGCAGGATCTGACACAGAGCAGCTGTGCTCTCTGGTTATGATATACAGTGGTTCTCTAGTACACTTGCCCATATTCTAGGCAGGACTGATTCTATTTTTAGATACCAAAAGGGAGGGATTGACTCAGGGAGTCATTCCCAATTTTGGATTTTGCGCCCCTGGCTAAGAGCAGCCAGGGGCACAACAGATGGTGCAGTGCAAAAGGACTGGTAAAAAGATGATCATCGCTACCAATTTATGGATTGGTAGATGGTGCAATATGGCTGGTAACCATCTCTGCTGTCATGCAAAAGCAAAAGCATGCTGCTGTGTAGCGCTGCTGAATCGCCTCTGTCAGCGGCATCTAGTACACATACGGTGACAGTCAGTCACAAAAGGCAAAACAGGCTCCATGATTGCCATGCTATGGCATCTGCCAGGGCAATCCAGGGAAAAAAGGCGCGAAATGCTTGTCTGCCGTTGCTTTCCCAGCGGAAGGAGTGACTGACGACATTTACCCAGAACCACCCGCGACAATGATTTTTGCCCCATCAGGCACTGGGATCTCAACCTGGAAATTCCAAGGGGTGGGGGAGGCTGCGGGAACTATGGGATAGCTACGGAATAGCTACCCACAGTGCAACGCTCCAGAAGTCGATGCTAGCCTCGGACCGTGGACGCACACCACCGATTTAATGTGTTTAGTGTGGCCGCGCGCACTCGATTTTATACAATCTGTTTTACAAAACCGGTTTATGCAAATTCAGAATAGTCCCGTAGTGTAGACGTACCCTAAGAGTCTGCTAGTGTGGACATGGTTCAATTAAACACTAGTGTATCAATTTAAATTAATGCCCAATACTTTATTCCTCTTCCTAAGAACAAACTCTATTATAGGTTTCCCCGTCTGAAGAAAAAGCAGTTACACAAGTCCCAAACTGGCATTTTCCCCAGTCCTATTGTATGGCGAATGCCATGAATCACTTGGCATTTGCTACTCTTTAGTGACTGCACTGCCATCATCATCATTCAGAATCTTCTAGTAATTACAGGGTGACTCCATAGTTATTGGAGCTACCTGGGGCAATGGATTTTGAGTTTACAATGGTGAACACTGTGGAACAGGACTGGTATTGAGAGCTTTAGGTGCCCAAATCCCACTGCCTTTTCCTGGGAGTTGTGCTCCTAACTCCTTTACTATGCTTTGAAAATCTCAGTCCAGTTTCTTAGCTGGTATAAACTGGCATCCATTGAAGTAAATAAAACTACACTGATTTACATTAGCTGACAGTCTGGTCCTATATGTTTTTAGGATTAAACATATAGTGTTCTGTTAGAAGCCCTGAAAAGGATTTTTTTTTTTTTGGTCAACCCAAGCAACTGTCCAGGTGCTCCCTATAGTAAATAATTGTATATGAATAACTGGAATTTTACTTCCTGTATCAAGGAGTTTGAATCTGACTGGTTTTTCATGTATGCTGACCAGCAGCTTGACTATAATAAAAAGTAGTAAAACATGCGGTAAACTGTCTGCTTCATCTTAATCCAGGTCACAGAATACAGCACTTCCCAAGACTCTCATTAACTGTGGTAGTCTAACAGAGTGGAAATGCAACTAGCAATGTGAATGAAGGATGGAGCTGCAAAGGTTTGGCCTGTGTCTCGAAGTACATATTTAGGTTTAGATTTTCAAAACTGAGCAGGGGGATGTTTAACTCCCATTAAAATTCTCAACCTCAGAGTGCACTTTGTCAGTTTGTTCTTATAATATATGGCCAAATCCTCAATCAAAATTTAGTCTGGCTCCCAATCGACTTTTGCCTAACTAAGAATGGCAAAATTTCCCCTTCTAGTTATGGGCTATAACCAGGGCCGCCCAGAGGATTCCGGGGGCCCGGGGTCTTCGGCGGCGGGGGGGCCCTTCCGTTCCGGGACCCGCCGCCAAAGTGCCCCGAAGACCCACGGCGGGAGCTCCCCGCCGCCGAATTACCGCCGAAGCAGGACCGCCGCCGAAGCGCAGCCCGGTCTTCGGCGGTAATTCGGGGGGGGGGGGGTCCCCGGCGCGGGCCTTCCGGGCCCTTAGGCGGCGGGTCCCGGAACAGAAGGGGCCCCCCGCCACCGAAGACCGGGCTGCGCTTCGGCGGCAGCGGCGGCGGGTCCCGCCCCTCCCCCGCCTCTTACCGAGCACGTCTCCGGCGGGGCCTGAGCTCCGTCCCGCTCAGAGCCGCGTGGTGAGGGGGCGGGGCTGTGAGCTCCACGCCGAGCGGAGGCAGCTGCCCCGCCCCCTCCCCACGCCGCTCTGAGCGGGGCGGGGCTCAGGCCCCGTTGGAGCTCCCAGCCCCGCCCCCTCCCCACGCGGCTCGGATCAGGATGGAGCTCAGGCCCCGCCGGAGACATGCTCGGTAAGAGGCTGGGACCGGGACCGTCTCTGAGCGGGGCGGGGCTCAGGGGCCCCGCCGGAGATGCTGAGGCTCCAGGAGAGGGGTGGAGGCGGGATCCTCCGCTCTTCTCTTGGGGGCCCCTGCGGAGCCCGGGGCCCGGGGCAAATTGCCCCCTTTGCCCCCCCCTCTGGGCGGCCCTGGCTATAACTACTAAATCTAAATTATGGTGCATTCTCTTGTATATTTTATTTTTGTTTGAGACTAGATGGGTCTGATCATAAGTGGCTTTTTTAGATCAATTTCTCCATTCCTGAGCAGAAGAAAATGGGGGAAACTGTGAAAAGGAAACATGCATATCTTTTTATCAATTAGTAGCAGCAATTAGAGGGAAAAACATTACCTGTCTCCAGCATTTGCCACTAATTCAGGCTAAACCCTGCTCTGGACCACCCACTCATGTCACAAACAGGCATTCATTACTCTAAATACCTTCTCAGTCTTTGGTTCAGCTGCAGTAATGCAGTTTATCACCAAAGTGAGAATGAAAAGCACAGACAAAATAGGTTAATCAATACCACAGCAGTCTGGTTGGCATTCAATTCAGCAAAAGTTCAGCATGTCATTCCTGACTACAGGCCATGATATGCTGCCCTAGGTCTGTGTGTGAAACTGCCATTGACATGGATGCGGGTTCTTCACGCAAATCTAGGGTAGAATATAGCCTTGAGCTTGGACTAATCATGTATCCCCAACAGTGACTTAGTGACTGCTGCTAAAATATGTACATCACTGCCTGAAAAACTTAGAAAGCTTGTTTCTATTGTTAGGCACAGGTAAAGCAGTTTAGATAAATTGCATCAATGTTTTGATCCAAACCTTCTATTAAAAAACCATGAACCAACCCCCCTGCCCCCAAACAAACAAAACAAACAAAAACAGCATTTTGTCTCCACTCTGCATCTTCTCGTTTTAACAGAAGAGGAAGTGGCAAACTATAGCCCCAAGAGTCTTGCTGGTTATCTCCACAGGAGGGTAGCTTAGTGGTCTGAGCCTCAGACATACTCACAATATGTAGAATTTGCAGATGTAAGAGATTCTTAGTTGAGGGAGCCCTGGCTGGAAAAATCCCTTGACTCCCTGAAGTCAGTTTCAAAATCACAGCAGAGATGAATTAGTCCTTCAGCTTTCTGAAGTGAATTCCACATATTATAATGTGTGGGTGTTGATTTTTTTTTAAATGAAGTCCTAGCTCTTCTAGGTTGCAATTAAAGATCCCAAGACTTTGTTAGAATGGGGGTTGCTCCTATGTCTTCAGCTCCAAACCTCCCTCCACCCCTCATCTCAGTCCTTTGTGAAGTCCTGGAAAGCACTGTTCTCTTTTTTTTTTTTAAACTCTATATATTAAAAGTTGTAGGAATGGGTTTGGAGATTGACCTGAGCAAGAGCTGCAGCAATGTAGGTATTGACATTACACAAAGAATCACTGTAATTTAGTATTTTGTAATGTTTACATCCAACAGAATGTGGTTAGTAGAGCTGTGCTAACTGATTTTTCAGTTCAGAGACTTGATCGAAAAAATAGTTTCAGGTTGAATGAAACAGTTCATAGAAACTTAGGGCTAGAAGGGGCCTTGAGAGGTCACGTACTCCAGCCCTCAGTCCGAGGCAGGACCAAGTATAGCTAGCCCATCCCAAACAGGTGTTTCTCTAACCTGTTATTAAACTACTCCAATGATGAGGATTCCACAACCTCCTTTGGAAGACCATTCTAGTGCTTAACTATTCTTATAGTTAGAAAGTTTTTCCTAATATCTAATTAAGATCTCCTTGCTGCAAATGTAGACCATTACTTCTTGTCCTACCTTCAGTGGACATGGATCACTATTCTCTTTATAACAGCCCCTTTTAGCATATTTGAAGACTTAGGTCCCCCCTCATGCTTCTTTTCTCAAGATTAAACATGCCATTTTTTAAACCTTTCCTCATAGGTCAGATTTTCTATACTGCTCAAAAATTAAATGTTTCATTTCAGTTTTGATAGGTGTTTTTAAAATGTATTTATTTTAAATAAACTGAGGTAAAAATTGAAAAAACCTTCTCACCAAAAAGTTTAAATGTTTTGTTCTGAAACTCTTGAAACAAAACGTTTCAATTCTTAAAAATATATTTTCAACTGAAACACTTCAGCAAACTGACAAGTTCATGAAATGTTTTGGTCTACTTCCTTCCCCTCCCCCTTTTTTGAGTAAAAAAGTTTCAGCCAAAAATATGCCATCCAGCTGTAATGATTAAAGCTAATTCAACAAGTATTGCATAACTTCAATAAGGGATTTTTTGATAGGTACAGCACATAAAATTAGTAGTCATAGGTTAAGTTAAAAAACACAGATGAAAATAAAACAAATGGACAGTAATCTGGACTCCAGATCCTCAGATGATATAAACAGGTGTAACCCCATTGAAGTCAATGGAGGTATGCAAATTTACACCAAGTATAGATGTTTATCCACAGTTTACCTAAACCTCTCATCTAGAAAAAGAATTGGGAATCTCATTAAGTTAGGTTTTCCTACAAGATTTCTGATATGTCTCAGTTGGATTTTTACTAAGGCAAGACTGCAGAATTAGCCCCAGTATAAAAAAAAAGGGTGGGGAAAAAACAAACTATAAATTGGAGAAAACTCATCTACTGGAAATAGTAAGAATATTTAACAGAGTAATTAATACTGGAGAACAAATGAAGTATGTATATCAGATTATTGGTGGGGGGAGTGTTAAACTGAAGATGGAGTTTTGAAGTTCCATCAAAATAAAAGTTAATTTATTTTCCTTCTATTATTCATAGCTTTCCTACTAAAAAATTCCTCCTTTAGATTAAAAGATTTTAAGGTCAGAAGGTACCATTATGATTACAGGCCAGAGAAGTTATGTTTTGAGGCAAATTAGTTAAATATTCATTTATTGCATAATCTGGATTGCTTTTGCTGTTCATTTCCTAATGATTATGAGTCCACTGAAAAGGTTGAGAGTAAAATCCTAGCCCCAAAGAAGCGAATGAGTATTTTTGCCATTGACTACAAGGGGGTTAAGATTTCACCCTCTGGTCTAAACTGGCAGTGATTCAGGTCCTAAACATCCTGCAACGCTTACACACAAAATTTCCATTCAACTCCATGGGAGTGCTGATTTCAGAGGGGTTGCGGGACTGGACAATCATGTGGTGCTTTAATCTTAAATTTCAAGTAACCATTCTGGTCGCAATCCTGAACACACTTACACAGGAGTAACTTCAGTCACAAATGGAAGCATTTGTAACATTGGGGCCTCAGCTTAGAACTGCTTCTTTTGTTTCAGTATTTTGAATTATTTAACTACATTTTTGTTGTCTCTTTGTATTTTAAGGTATCAGTTGCCATGTTTATTTCTAATATATATAAGAAGAAAAGTCGGCCTATTTTCTTTAACATTTTCCTTCCTGCTGGCTGTTTCTATATGGAGAGAGAGGGTGAGCATGTGGAAGAGAAGAGATGGAGACAGAATCCCAAACTGAAGAATCCTGTATATATATTAGTCAATGCATTGCCTACTTAGCAAGACATCACTGTCAACTTGGCAATATAATAGATACAAACACAGCCAGAATTTAGAATATCCTGTTCAAATTAAGGGCACAATAGGCTCATTGCTGAAGAGCAAAGTCTACAGATTCAAGAAGGCATCTAAGCATAAGTCTACACAAGTGCTACCGTGGCACAGCTTTAGAGTAAACAACTGCAATGGAAGGGTTTCCCCTCCCCCCGATCACTGTAGTCAATCCACCCCACCCCCGACAGGTGGTAGCTAGCAGATTTGATCTGTCAGCCTAGCTGCCTGTACAGTGGGGGGGTTAGGTCAATCTAAGTATGTCACACAGGGCATGAAATTTTCCATAGCCCTGAGGAATGTAGCTAGGTTGACATAAATTTTAGGTATAGTCCAGGCCTAACTGTGCTTCTCGTTGAAATCATCTAAAAGAATTAGACACACTAAGCCAGTAGGAGTCAAAGAGGACAATAAAATAAAGAAGGTGACAATAAAAAGCATCTTGGACCACCTGATTATTCACCCCAAATGTTGGCAGGCTCGGGGTGGATGCTTATAGACAGACTCTGAGTGCTTTATTGTGACAGATAATAAATCCACTGGGTATTTTAGCAGTCCTGATGTTCCCTGGATAAGGGCCAATGGGAAAAGCATTTAGCTGCCATATGCATCTACTTAAAAGCTGGAACAAAATCTTCATTTTTATTAAATAAGCCACTCATGGTCTTCAGTTTTGCATGGCAAGTGTAAATGAATTTCTGGAGCATTCATGTTGCAATTATGTTCTTTTTAGGCAGATGTACTTTAGGAAGCAGGCACTGTATTATCATAGATTAAAACACTGACCACTTGGAATCCAAAACTGTGGAACATATTTTGGGATTGTGCTGAAAGCTACCTGTTTTATGGTATGTGTCTCTGTCTCACTTTTCCTTCACTCTGTGTCTCACCCACATTCATTAGTATGAGTTATACAGTGCCATGTGATGTGAAGAGCTAGCCAAGGGGAATGATCATCCTCATGAATTGTGAAGTATCAAGCCTGAAAAAATTAAGAAGGAGACCAATCGCTAAAAATCAGGAAAGTTTTCCATATTAATAATTATTTTCCTGAGTTTTCTGATGATTTATCATCTGGGAGAGCCAGCGATTTAGTATCCATTATACAATTCACAAATACAAAGTACTGTTCCATTATCAGGCATCACGAGATGGGGGAAATAGCACTCTGAAACTAAAGATTTTTGGAACACAACGTTGGATCTACTGAAAAGTTGTTACATCACTCCAAGCTGTCTTGGAACGCTGGTATTAAGTTGATATTGATCAGTGAGACTTGGCATTTTTGATTTGCAGGGGTTCATATAAGCCTGTCATTCAGCTTCATTTCACACTGTAAAGGATATGGAGTTGCTCTGAAATAATTTATCAGTACTGTGCATGACATGTTATTGGATTGTTTATGGTATTAATAAAGATGATTTAGTTCAATTGTAGGCTGTTGGAAAAACAAGTAGGAAGGCAAAACAATAGCTTCAGATCACCTCCACTTAACCCATCTATCTGTTGTCTCTTGCCTTACACTTAAACTGTAAACTCTTTAGGGCAGAGACTGCCTTTTTGCTCTGTGTCTGTACATCACCTAGCACAATGGGGTTCTGGCCCATGACTGGGGC
Source organism: Mauremys mutica (assembly GCF_020497125.1). NCBI lineage: Eukaryota > Metazoa > Chordata > Testudines > Geoemydidae > Mauremys > Mauremys mutica. Next base: position 34,934,085 of record NC_059075.1, read on the forward strand.
TCCTAGGCACTACAATACAAACAGTAAATACTTGAGGAGGGGATTAAAAGAATGCCTGAGCTATTAATCTGGAAAAATCCTAATTTCTTGGACCCAGCCAAGTTACAAAGCATGTCATGGCAATGCTGGAATGAACAGCTCTGAAGGACTATAAGGACCCTCTGGCAAGATACAAGAAATCCTTTTGTCCTATGTTATACTGTGTTCCTACTATTAATATTCAATAATCATTTGTCTGAAAAGGTTTCATTGGATCATTGTATTTACACTAGTCACAAGCCCCTGCAGGGAAGATCTGAGACTCAGACTTTAAGGTCAGAAGGGACCATTATGATCATCTAGTCTGAGTTCCTGCACAATGCAGGCCACAGAATCTCACCTGTAACAAACCCCTAACCTATGTCTGAGTTATTGAAGTCCTCAAATTGTGGTTTGAAGACTTCAAGCTGCAGAGAATCCTCCAGCAAGTGATCCATGCCCCATGCTGCAGAAGAAGGCGAAAAACCTCCAGGGCCTCTGCCAATCTGCCCTGGAGGAAAATTCCTTCCTGACCCCAAATATGGTGATCAGTTAAACCCTGAACATGGGGGCAAGATTCACCAGCCAGCACCCAGGAAAGAATTCTCTGTAGTAACTCAGATCCCACCCCATCTAACATCCTATCACAGACCACTGGGCATACTTACTTGCTGATAATCAAAGATCAATTGCCAAATTAATTGCCAAAATTAGTATATCCCATCATATCATCCCCTCCATAAACTTATCAAGCTTAGTCTTGAAGCCAGATATGTCTTTTGCCCCCACTACTCCCCTTGGAAGGCTGGTCCAGAACTTCACTCCTCTAATGGTTAGAAACCTTTGTCTAATTTCAAGTCTAAACTTCCTAGTGTCCAGTTTATATCCATTTGTTCTTGTGTCCACATTGGGACCCAAACAGGTTGAGATAGAGCATGGTGGATCAGCAGGGTATTGTAACTCAAGACTTGGCAGAAACATGGGGATTTTACTCCAGAAAGGTAAAAGCTTGGTGCTCAAGACCAATGGGGTGCACTGAGAGACCAGAGAAGGGTTGAGAGGTGTGGCTAGCCTTGTCATCATAACAGACATAGCCAGCTGTCAAAGAAACTCATTGGTGTTTGATCTATTGCTGCTGGTGTCACAATTGTAGCACCTCTCCCAACCTTCCCTTTGGTGTCACCCCATTTGTTACACCTTTTGCTTCTACCTTTGCAACTGCCCCATGGGCAGCACTTTTCTCAGCCATCATTGCTATTTCCTCACTAGCAGCATGTTTTCCAGCCTCTCCTTCTGCCCCATTAGGGCATCTAACACAGCATCTACCTCTGCTGTTTCCTGCCTCTGTGACTACCAAAAGCACATTAGCAAACAGATTTTTCACTAAACCCACAGACAGCCTACATTTGCAGATGGGTCTTTGCCTGTAATCGTTTTCTCATTGTTCAAACAGCTGTAATGTTTTTAAATGACTGTAATTACTCTATTTATATTACTGTAGTAATTGCTGCTGTAATAATTAGGTGACAAAAATTAGCAGGCAATGCCTGAGCCATTATCAATAATCAGGTTATCTAGTGTGTCACAGAGATAATAGAGCATCATTTAACAAGAAATATAAGCATCCAAGAGAATAAGTATAAGTGCTATAGAAAAATATTCTTTCCTGTTTCAGACTTGATCCTGTTAAGGACCCAAACCTTCTGTGAAATGCTGAGTATCTGCAACTCCCACACAAGACAATTGGAATTGTGGGTATACAGCATCCTGCAGGAGTTCTCAGGATCAGGCCAATCATGATATAACTTAATGAATACATACTGGAGTTTACGCCATGTCTGAATAAAATTTCCCCTTCTACAAGTAAATATTTAAGCCCAGGAAAGAGGCTTAAGAACGGCCATACTGGGTCAGACCAGTGGTCAATCTAGCCCAGTATCCAGTCTTCCAACAGTGGCTAATCCCAGGCACTTCTGCCATTAAACAATCCAACTCACCAAGGGATGTAGCAGGACAGAATGTTTACAATGCTTCATGCTTCATTTGCTCTCAGCTGTTTTGTACTCTGAATACTTAATATCTATTGATAGAGAGTTGCCATGAGAGCAGCGCCCATTGTGACTTTCACAACTGCTCGGTAGACTAGTAACAGGCAGCTTCCACAGGACCACTGCCATTCTCTTTTACACTGAGAAAAGCTCTTAGCCTGAGGTTCTGACACTGCATTGTTGGGGATAAGATTTTTCTTATTCTGAACATTTGCTTCCACTGTTGCTCACTGCAGGTTCTGAGAATAATGAGGCCCCACCAGTCATCTGAGCCAAAAAGCGGTACATTATCTAGTGAACATTATCTCCAGTTACAGTAAGGATCTGGGTTTTCAAGGGTAAGAGGAAGAGAGGGCGTGCATGTGTGTACACAGTCCTGTGTAATGGCTGATCTTGGTCTCCGGCTCTCCACAGGTACTGGCAGAATTCTCTCCACCACCTTGCCATTGCAGCCCTGGGTGCTTTCAAAAGCTCTAGCAGATACACCCAAGGCCGGCTCTGGCTCATTTGCTGCCCCAAGCAAAAAAAAACAAAAACAAAAAAAAGGGGGGGGGCACAGCCGGAGCAGCAAAGCAGGGGGAAAAAAACCAAAACCAAAAACATGGCGCGGCTGGAGAGGCAAAGCTAGCGGGGGGAGAACATGGCGCGGCTGGAGCGGCAAAGCCGGGGCGGGGGAGGGGGGAGGAACAGAACAAAAACAGCGCGGCCGGCAAAGCAGGGGGAAAAAAACAAAAAACCTTCAGGGTGGCCAGAGCCAGGGTGCAGGGGGACTCCCTGTGCTGCAGAGTGCGCGCCTGGTCTAGTGGAGGGGAGAGGGAGGGAGTGGGGGAGGGGGAGAGAGAAGGGGGGCAGCCAGCGCTTCAGCAGGGCGCTCACCATGCGGCCCCGACCACCATACCGCCTGCCAGGAGGGCTCCGTGCCGCTCCGGTCGGCGGGGAGGGAAGGACGCAGGCTGCCCTGCCAAGTTTGCTGCAGGGCGCTCCCCTCCTCTGTGGTGCCGCCCCCTACAGGGCGGCCGGAGCAGCGAACAAAAAAAAGAAAAAGAAAAAGCGGCCTTGCCGCCCTAAGTTTGGGCAGAGTGCCGTCCCGTAGAATATGCCGTCCCAAGCACAAGCTTGCTCGGCTGGTGCCTGGATCCGGCCCTGGATACACCTCTATCCTGATATAACGCGGTAAAGAAGTGCTGTGGGGGAGGCAGGGCTGCGCACTCTGGTGGATCAAAGCAAGTTCGATAAATGCAGTTTCACTTATAATGTGGTAAGATTTTTTGGCTCCCAAGAACAGCATTATATCGAGATAGAGGTGTACATTCTTGCTGAGTGAGTGCTGTGCATTCATCCAGAATTTCATTCTGAAAAAGAGGGCTTGAGATGTATCAATTGCTGGAGACTTAGGGGTGTTTGACCTCTTCTCCCTGAAGGACTTTTGAAATTTCTCATGAGCTATTGTTTTAGGAAGCTGTGCTGGGAAATGTGGGGTTGGTACCCAGGGGGCAGTGCAACTTCAGTGGTGTAGTACAGCACAGACATGGATATGGAGATGCTGCACCGTAATTACAACAGTGCAATATCACTGGTTCATTTACCAACAGCTCAATTCTCACAGCCTATGCAACATATAGCATGGTCTATATCCCAGAAGTAATTACAGATATGATAGCTCTATCAATTACATACATATATACACACACCCTATGTGGTATACCATAGTCATATATCACAGATGTCTAACATGCCATATACTACAAAGAACAGCTGTGATTAAATGAGGATTTTTAAATCACTGTTTAAGAAAGTTTTAAGTGTAATATATACATACATATATTTATACAGTACTTAAAACTCTTCATTTGATAGCAGCTGTTCCATTTGGTTGCGTATATATTTGCATTTTAATCTGCAAAACTACAAGCCTGTGGAGATCTTGACTGGTGTAAATATAAAGCAACTTTTCAAGATATTGTTCTCCTTTTGCTCAAGAATTACTGAGAACTTAGATGTGAAACTAGAGAATGTTCCATTTCATTATATAACCAAGTGGAAACGTGTGTCCTTCTGGCCCTCTTCAGAAGTGCAAATGCTGACAGAATAAAATGCCTGTAAAGAGAATGGCTCATAATTAAAACTAACTTATTCCAAATACCCATGGTACAGCTCAAATGGAGGCAGCCTAATATTTAAGAGGATGTAGTTAAGACAGCAGTCTTTGTTTAACATTTCTTTGTTAAGCAATTTTCATTCTTTATACTTAGGCCAGCATCTGTACAAAACTTGACATACAAATCTGGCATTGTCTGCAGCACTGATTGTTCAATGTGACTGTTTATTACAACCGAATAGTCTACAATAACCTCATTAGTGCTACTGTAAAGAGAGCTCCTCAGACCAACACAGTGCAATGATTCACTCTTTTTACCCAGGTATGAATTACTACACCGCTGGCTGTACCATTTTTGCTGCCCCAAGCACAACCCTCCCCCGCACTCCCCCACACACACACCACCGCTCGGACTGCCGCCGCTTGAACTGCCGAAGCAGGAAAAAACCTGCTTGGCCTGCCACTGCCCGAACTGCCAAAGTGCCAAAAAAAAAAAAAAAAACCCCAAAAAAAAAACCCAAAAAAAAAAACCCAGCGCCACCCAGACTCTGCCGCCCCAAGAATAGACGGAATGCCACCCCATAACATGTGGTGACCCAGGCATGTGCTTGCTCCGCTGGTACCTGGAGCTGGCCCTGACCACACAAACCATTAAGGCCTCATCTCTACTTAAACCTTAGGTCGATAAAGGGTGTTTACAGCACTCAAGGGTGTGAAAGATCCACACCTATTATAGTAGCTATGCCAAGCTAACCCCCAGAGCAGACAGAGCTAGGTTGATGGAAGCATGCTTCCGCTAACCTAGCTACCATCACTCAGGGAGATAGAATAACCCGTTCTTCCACTGTAGGCTGAGCCTACACTACAGGGTTATAACACAGCTACAGCACCATAGAAAGAAAGATTACTTACCTTAGAGGAACTGTCTTTCTTTGAGATGTTGGAATCAGCATGGATACCATGACTCATCCCCACCCCTCCATTCCTGCTTTCAGAATCCTTAACTAACGCAGGCTTTGAGTTGTGAGGAACTGAAGGAAGTTTAGTGCGGTTTTTCCCTTTATGCCCTCATACAGAAGAATCAGGAGGACCAGGGCACATGCCCTACCAGGCATTGCTAGACAAAATAATCCCATGAGGTGTATACATACCTGCAGCGGATGCACACTGACCACAACAATATCTTGAAGAACCACAGTTACTGTAGGCCAAGCAACCATTCTTTTTTTCCCCCAAACATCTGCAATTCCTGATGCCAGACAGAGGTGGCAACACCAAACTATTTGAGAAGTTTTCACTCTGATTTTCCTGCCCTGATAGGTAATTTGCCAAGCGACCATAAGATTTTGAATGAAAACCATTTATATGAATGTTTCAAGAGGTACAGAAAAATTGGGATAAGTTTCATATTACTTACCTTGCAGTGTGTTGAGAGATACAAATTTACATCAACACTGCCACTGGGAACAGGATTCCTGGCACTGGTAGACAGAAACATTCTAGCCCTACTTCAGCTAATGTGCTAAAAATAGCAGTCCACAGAGGTTAGCCAGGGTCCACAGAGGTGGAAGCTCTGGCTAACTGCTGGAGTACACACCTGCCTGGACCCCCTGGATACACATTGGGCAGCTAGCCTGAGCTGCTGCATATTCTACTCCCAAGCTCACTGCTATTTTTAGGGTGTTAGCTCAAACAGATCTAGTGCATATCTACCCACCCAATCTGGGATGCACACTCCCATCTGCAATGTTATAATAATTGGAGATATACCAATCTCCTAGAGCTAGAAGGGACCTTGAAAGGTCATCGAGTCCAGCCCCCTCCCTTCACTAGCAGGACCAATTTTTGCCCCAGATCCCTAAGTAGCCCCCTCAAAAATTGAACTCACAACCCTGGGTGTAGCAGGCCAGTGCTCAAACCACTGAGCTATCCCTTCCCACTTCATGATGTACCCTTAATTAATAATCATAAAAGCACTTTGAAGTTCCAGAGTGAAGTCACAAATATGTGAAAAATATAATTTTAAATTATTATCTAAACTGAAACTCTGCCTATCACTAATTTGAATCTAGTCTGTGGGGCATTGTCCTCAATATCACAAACTCTTATCGCAGCTCATAATTTCATTTAACATGCATAAATCAAAAGAAGCAGATCTGCCTTAGAATAAACTATAAATACCTCATCTTTTGCATTACAACTAAAGGTGAGCAAAGGGGCAGCGTTTCATTAAACACAGTATTTTGTGCAATCTTCTCATTTCTCTTGTTCATCACTTGTCTGAATTTCACCAGCTCAAGTTTTTCCCATCACATCCAAATTCATTATCTAAAAGTCAGCTCAGGTCTAATTGCAACAAATGGTATGCTGCTGCGAACCAAGGCAGAATATGCAATGCAGCAGGATATCAGACAAAACCCATCAAAGCAAACAGATAGGCTTTGAGCAGACTGTGTCCAGTGACAGCAATGACAGACATTTCTTTGCTGAATTTTACTAAGCAAAATAATATAAATACACACATGAAATACTCAAAGAGATTTGCATTCCCCCCCCCCCCACCATAGCAGGCTTTGCCCAGGGCCTAGCAGGCCTACTGGCTCACACTCCAGCTAAGTCACAGAGTCTAAAACAGATGAACTCCTTCCAGGACAACAAAGGTCCAACCAGGACTATATCTGTGCCCTGGTTGGTATCTGCAGCCCTGCCTCTGGGCTCATTTCTCAGCCTCTTCTGTGCTAGCTTTGTGTCTGTCCCTGCCCTGTTATAGGCAGCGCCCCCAGGGCTTTCTTCCTGATGACTCTTTGCCTTTAGCAGTTCTGTTGTGTCATTCAGTCCCCTTCAAGGGTAACAAAGTCCAACTAATGGTTGGCCATCTCCAGGGTCTTCAGTCCCATCTCTGGGCCTGTTTAAATTCCAGCCCTTTGCAAAAAACAACAACAACCTTTTCCCCTTCTTAGGGCTTTAGCCACTTCACTAGTGGGGGAACCCAGGCCCACCCACTACTCCAGATCCCAACTCAGAGACCCTACAAATAACACCCATATGCTGCCTTTTTTAACAGCTGCTACTGCATTCCCTGGCTGCTTCCCACTCTGTTTCATCACCTGCACCCATTACCATAGGGTTACAGTCCTTGGGTTCTGTGTCTGTTCCCTGTTTGCGCAGGATCTCTCCCAGGCCACCTTACCTGTCTTAACCCTTCTGATTCCAGCCAAGAACTGAGCTACTCAGCCCCAGTGGCTCATTTTAATTGAGACTGCTGTGTTCTGATTGGTGGTGTCTCCACAGCCTTTCTAGGCAAGCCTGGAGGACCCACCTTTACTGCTCCTTTTCCTGGGGTGGGGTGTGGTAGGACCATGCGTCTTCCACCAGGGGGCTTGGTACACCCCATCACAGTTAGCTATGACACATAGTATTGTGTCTGTTTCCACACTGGATTACTTAAACTTTATTAAATGTAATTTCATCTGAGACCCCAAATTATTTTTGTTTACTCATAAACCAAATTTAGTTTTGTGATTTAAAGAAAACCCTCAGCTACCAGCTTAAAATTTACTTTTCTTAGCCATGTGAATATGTAGGGATATTAAAGAAGGTTTATATTAAACATGGTTTATATGAGAAATGATTTATTGATTTATTGTTAATTAATACTTTATAACTTAAGATTTATGTTAGAAGTAAATTTGTGATTCCCAACATTTAGCCTCTAACTTGCAAGCCACCAGCTGTGTCTGTGTGAACCCTGCTCAAAGAGATACTTGGTATAAAACTTGTTAAGCTCAAAGAAATACTTTGTATAAAACTTGTTAAACATTAATTAACTCTAAGTAAGCCAAAACAGTAGCTGTTATAGTGTATAGATAGAGACCCCCACCCTCTGTAAGTTTTCATCTCACTTTATCTTTGCTTGTTAAAAGACAGGGAGTCTCACATAAATTGGTAACACCCCAAAAAGTAAAGAGACAGTGAAATAGATGTGATTAAGATAGAGAATGTATGTGAATGAATGGTTAGGGAGTCACCAGCCTGAAGAATTCAGTGTCGGCTGAAGAAGGTGTCAAGTGGGATCAACCAGATGACCCCCCCCCCCAAGGGTAAACTGGAATCCACCCACCACACCTCAAAGGAAGGAAAAACAAAGCATCTGACAGCATGGAGCCAGCCACCTGCTGATTGATTTAGCAACAGCAAAATGAAGCAACTCTCATGAACTGACATAGGAATAAATTCCTATAAAACTGGACTCAAAAGACTGAGGACTTTGAGTCTATGGTTCTGCTGCCAGCCTCCAGGAGCATCAGATGCATCTGACACAGACTCGGCTCCATCCTCATGACCAAGATACCTGCCCAGTAACTTGGCATGAGCAACATCTAGGCTGGTAACTATAACATCTATACAGAACCTGAATGAATGATTGTGTGGATGAATATATGTGTGTGTGTGTGTGTGTTTGTATAAGGAATAAGTAGTAACAGAAACAATTAGGAAAACATTGTCTTTTGTTTTGTTATGGTATTTACAATAAATGTGGCACCTTTGCCTTATCCCTCTTAATAAGATCCTGCTGGTTTTTATTATATTGGTATAACAAATATACAAAATATTGTTCCCATGAATATTTGTGAAAAGCAAATAAAAAGTGATGCAAACACAAGCAAGGTGAAATTCTATTTAGAAGTCACTGAAATGTTTGCAAAAAATTTTTAACTCACTATTGGCCAGTTTCACACAATATTCTCCATATTTGCAGAGTATCTGTAGTCCCTTCTGTGTTTCAGATCGCCCATCTATCAATCAATCAATCAATCAATTGGAGGTACTTATATGGCTCCCACCATTGTAGTAACTGAGTGACTTGGAATATTTAATATATTAATCCTTAAAACATCCCTCTGAGGTGTGGATATAGTGTGATAGGGCAATGAAACTTCATAAAGATATAGAACAGAGGAACAGAAAATGTGTGGACCACACTGCTGGAACTGTAGAATATAATGTGAATAAATAATACTTTTCCTCATTGTGGCTAGGTAGTGCAGGTAATGTGAGGGTGCTATACTAGATAAGCACCCTTATTATAGCTACTGAGATTAAAGAGTGATTAGAAATCAGAAATATGGGCCCAGGATTCAAATAGGCCTTTAAAGGGCTGGATGGACTTTTATTAGTACTTCAGTAAAGTTCATGTTGGAAAGGCTAGTAGCATCAGACTTATTCCCAGACCCAAATTTCCCAAAACAATCCCTGACTATATTCATCAACATTATTTGTTCTAATGTACATATAAGAGAAGATAGGTAAAACAACTTTCCAGAGTCAATGGAGCACGCTATTGAATGACATATGAAATTAAACGCACAAAGCACTGGTAATAGTTATATGTAGCTCTTATATAGCTCTTTTCTTCAACAGATCTCCAGGCACTTTGCAAAAGTGATCAGTATTATTAAGCCTATTTTACAGATGGGAAAACTGAGACCCAGAGAGACCTACACAAGTTCACCCACCAAAGCAGTGGGAAGCTATGACTAGAACACAGGTCTCTTGATTCCCAGTCCAATGTCCTATCTACTAGTTCTCACCAATATGAAATTGCTAGGTTATGCTGTCTGGTGTGAGTAGATGAAATTTTAGATAGCTATAAAAATAAACTCTTGGGGAGTGGGGTATTGTGGTCCTTAAATAGGCACATGAATGTGCACACACACAGCACCCCTTTCTCTTTCTCAGGCAGTGTTGCTGAAAAGAAAAGAACACTTTTTGCTGCCTGCTTGATAATATGCTTTCCTTCAAATCTCCTTCTTTTCTTCTGTCCTTAAGAATTAAGAACTCTTAAAGCCCTTGCCCCAAAATACCATATGCAGACCTTGATCATGATGTGGTAATAAAGGCAATCAGTACAACAAAGGAGAACCTTTGAGATGATTTCTGCTTTGTAATCCAAAAAACAGAAACAAAACAAAACACCCCAAAGGAATCCAAGAAGAAGCTTCCCCAAGCTATGAGAAAGAGTTAAAAGAACTCACATTTGATAGCAAGGGAGGAAAACTCTGTATACGTTTGAGAAAAAAGGAAAGAGACAGCATGTCTGAGTATGTGATATCCTGGCCAATGGACCATATTGCAGAATGGAACCATTCTATAAATGAGTATGGGGAACTGTCCTTTTAAAGGCTGAGGGCCCCAGATAGGATGTCTGGGCAGGGTGCTATGGATCTCGTTATGCAGTTGGAACCTACAAAATCTACCTACCCTATTACTATTAATGGTGTCTTATACTCACATACTTTATGTATTAACTTTGGCACCAGCTTGTTTACTGTGTCATGCCAAACTGAATCTGAATTGATAGGGCTTTCTGTTTTATGTTTGGCTCTTTATCTTAAGCTTATGGGGATGTGACAGGTGGTTTCCTCACAAGCCTAAAGGACAAGGTACATAAACAACACACTACTGCTCCAGACAGGAAGACTGACTATGGGAACTGTGTTATAAGGAATGTTAAATATGGATTCATGTGCCATCACTGCAGGATGGGCAGCCAAAACTAGCCACATCCTAAACGCAGAGTAGACTTCTAGGTGAAATCTAAGAAGTAAAGAATGTAAAAGCTCTAAATAACTCCTCTTCATGACTAGGTTGCCAATAGCCTGCACTATACAGCATGATTTCAGGTTTCTGAGACCAGCTTCATGTGTCTAGTTCAATTGGAGGTGAAGTGCAAGAGAGGTTCAACTTTCAAGCTGTGTCACACTGTCTCCTGAAGACAAACTATCCAAATGAACTGAAGTCTGCAATTTCAAAGTAGCTGGAAGCCAGGAAGCTTGTCACGCAGCCCTAGTGCAGTCACATTTTACCAATAAGTTGTGGAACATAGAATGAAAAGTACAGTTGTCAGTTAAGACTACATTTTATAATCCAGGTCAATAAGGAAGAGAACCCCAGAATGCCTGAAATGATCCTGGGTAATGCTGCCAAGCTGCATGCCTAGTTATTAAAAGTATAATTCACCATAGCTCTTTGTGACTCTCCGCAAGTCTCCTCATATTATGAGCATGATAAGCACTTTACTGCTGCAACATACACTAACTTCTTGAAGAGAAAATCAGCCATGCATGGCTCTCCGGTGCTTGAGCTACATGAAAATGGTGGATTCATTCATTTACAGTTTTATACCAAAGGAGAGAGGGAGGTTAAAAGGCCCTTTTCCTAAGCCCAGATACACTCTCCCCTACCTTCCCCTGTATCAGAAAATACTGTACTTTTTGTTTCTTTACTTCCCATTAGTGCTAGCAAAACGTACCAGACTGACAGCTCTGGGGGCTGATCTGTATTGGCCCAGGCCACCAAATAAATTGAAACATCCTAGAGGCATATGCCCATGGGGTACGGTCATCACAGAACCATACACCAGTTCAGAATTTTCAGAGCATAACAGAACACTGCCCCATCCCCCTCTAGCCCTTAACACAACCCCTGCCATTCCCTCTCTCCTGCCATCTTCACTGGGATGGAAGAGAGGTAGTTGGCACAGGAGTCATATACACCAGCTTTATGTTAGCTGAGAGTTCAGCAGGTCAGCTGACATAAAGTTCAGTGAGGGAGACAATCTGGCCCTCTGTGTCAGCAACTACCAGTGACTTTTCTGATCATAAATTAACATCTATTAATTTAGGATCACCTGGCAGAAAGGCTGCACTGAAAACTTTGAAATCAGGTAAATGTAAGGCTACAGCACCTGCCTCCCCAGGTCCCTGCTTTGGTTTGCTGTAATTGATAGTGAATTCAAAGATAAGGGAGAGGTAGGGTGTGGCCACTTGATGCATGTAATCTTTTGCACAGTATTTGAGCCTGCTGAAGTAAGGTTCTTTATTGTTCTTCATAGACTATTGGCAGAGGCTTTGAAAACTATCTCCAGTTATTTCAGTCACTTGGTAAAGGCTATTAAATAGTTTGAGGACTGCAGGGATAAAAATAATCTATGTACAAATTAAAATTGGGTACCCCAACGCAGTATACAATGCAATGAAATACAGTACAATATTGCTTTTGATTAGCATATTTATTACAAACAGTATCCCAAATACTTTAAATCATATATGGAAAGAGAAATTAATAGAGAATAAATGACTGCTTCAGGCAGATCTTATTATGTCTTTTAATCCTTGTTTAATGTTTAGATACTACAATGATAAATGCTAATCTAAATGCTGGGGCTAGATACAAAGGGAAAAATTATAGATTTTTTTTGCAGAATTGAAATTCCAAAAATAATTTATTAGGAAATGTTGAAATGTTTAATCTGGTATTGTCAATCAGAACAAAACATTTCAGCATTCTTGAAATTGAAATATTTTGTTTTGATTTATTGAACACACCCCAAATTTCAATATTAAAATGAAATGTTATGGTGGAACATTGCCTTATTGGAGTTGTATGGCGTAATTTATTCATTTTCCCCTAAACTAGGTTCCCTGGCTAGACTACATCTCCTCTAATACAACCAAAGTCCTCTGAATCCCATGATACACAACACAGCTTGGTCAGTGGGAACTATATTCCTCCAGGAAGCCCCCACCCCATAGTGTAGAATAGGGGCTTGACCTACAATCCCCACAAGGCAACACCCTGGTAGTAAAATGTAATGTAATCATTGGTGGAACTGATTAAAAACACAGCATTCTAGGTCAGTTTAAAAAAAATGAAATATTCCAAACATTATTTCAAACTAACTTGAAATATTGTATGTAAATTTTCCCAATGGAAAGCATCAGAAGTGTCCAGGAAAAAAAATGTCCAGAATTTTTTTAAAAAAATTGAATTTTTGAATGGTCAGCAAGTCTATTTCAGTTGTCGAGTGAAGAAGAGGGGATCTTGCACTCATAATGGCAATATGTGTGAAAGGGACAACGAGGCTGGTGCTATTTAGGCACCAATTACATATCCCCTGAAGTCAATGGGAGATTTCTTGAGTATTGCCAACCTCCAGAGATCAAAACCCACGAGTCAGACTGAAAAAAAACCAAACCATACATTTGTTTAAAGACCACATCATGGTTTTTTGGCCTTTTTTTTTTTACTTTTAACTTCCCCCTGCAGTCCACATCCCCAGATGTGTGTGTCACACACACACACACACACACACAATTAGCATTGCCTATTCTTGCAGATTTATTGGGTAAGGTAATTTTGGCCCCTGCGGCATGAGCTCTCACCACCACAAAGGCCCGTTTACATCCTTTTCAGTTCAGCCCCCCCATCAGCTCAGCCCTTTAACCTCCCAGTTCAGCCTCCTTAAGTTCACTTCTCCAGCCCCCAATCCCTCAGCTTTGCACTCCATCAGAACCCCCAACCCCAGCCTCACCTCTGTTCCTCTTAGGGTTCTCCACCCTCTCTCCTAAGCCTGGAGGGGGTTCCCTTTCCCCTTTCCTGGGCTGGGGTGGCAGCTCCTGGGCTATGATCCCCTGCCCCACCTTTTGCTAGACCAGGTGCTGCAGGGTGGAAGAGGGGAAGAGAGATGAGAAAAAGCATCACCCTTTCCTACTTGCTCACAGGAGAGAGGCACCCAAAGCTTCAGAGCTCTTTAGTTTCCACCGGTGATAACAGCTTTGGGTTAGGAGGGTAAGGGGAGAAAGCTCTGCCTGCAACTGCTCTAATTGGTTATTCTGACCCAGGAGCTGGGAGAGTGGGATGGGCAGCCAATCAGAGGGCTGAAATTTACTAGCAAGTTGGAGCCTCTTGCATCATGGCCAGACTGGTTCTAGCAGACCCAGCCACAATTGTGCCACTCACAAAAATGTCATGAGAGTTGGCAACTCTGTTTCCATAGACTTCAATGGGCACTGGATCTGGCCACGGCTAGGGGGAGAAGTTCCATGATGTAAGTTGGAGTAAGTCTTCAGTGGGTTTTTAAGTACACTTCTTTGCTAGTCAGCTTTTGATACATTTTACTTATTATTTAATATTTATAGTGGTTTAGTAGCCAAGAGACCCAATCAGAATAAGTGCCCCCTGGTGCTAGGTGCTGAAGAAACTCTCAGAAAGATATGATCATCCCCAGCCCTGAAGAGTTTACAATCTGAGCTATGCACTTGCAGTGTTGTGGAGTACTCATAATACAATAGTTATACTTAAAATTAGTATCTGCCAAGAGTAACCCTGAGTTATCTGGGATATCACAACTTTCTCCTTTACTTACAGCAGGAAATAACTATGGTAACTGTGTAGTTCATCCTTTACATTGTATTGGTGAACATTGCACTTCCATCTAGAATGCACCCTAGAATGAGCTGATGAATGTTCCAAGGACAGGACATCCCAGGAGCACATACTTGCTGTGATACTGAATATTCTTCAGACTTTCAAATTTCAGATGGCTTCAAAAGGTTTGACTAAGCACACAGACTTCAGTAAGTTATCAGAAATTGCAGAAACCCTCATCATTCCTTCTCCTTCCCTAGTGTCTATCACCCTCATTCATCCTGTTATGTCTAAAACTGCTTTGATCCAGCAAATATGTATGCCTATGCTTAACTGTTAATGTGAGTAGTCCACTGAGTTGAATGGGACTACTCATAGGTGTAAAGTTAAGTACGTGACTACGTCTTTACAGGATTTGGGACTTAGATTAGAAGCTCTTTGGGATAGGAATCGTGTATTCTAGTGGGTTCATTATTATAAAATAGATGAGTATCTGAGGGTGTAAGGTAGGATTTTTAGCTCTGAAAGCATTTTAGTGCAGTGGGGAATGTTACTGGTGTAACCCACAAAGGAGCATGAATACTAAGAAATGTAGAAAAACTGACATATTTAAAAATAAGCATGGGAGACTCTTCATCCAGTATATGCCACTGTCATATACAGATGCTGATCGACTATGGCTTCTCTGTCACTGAAAGTGATGAGTGGTTTGCAATGTTCAAGACCTACATGATATTAGTGAAAAGAAATCCTCTGAACATAAATCCCTTGGCACCAGTGCAACACTTAATGCCATGCCTGGCTTTTATTCAGCTTTGTCTCAGGAATAGCAGAGCCCTTAATTTATTGCAAGACTCTTGTGGTTATTTTAAATGAAAGTTATTAGTTTCTTATGTCTGGGTTCCCCAAAACAGGCTAAGGTTATAGTCCCAAAATCAAAGATGATTAGGTTATTACTCTGATGAAGAGATTTAACAATCACTCTATAGCAGGTAATCTTATGGGTCAATTATGCATTGAGAATGGAGAAAAGTGGGCAGTTCTGGAGAAATCTAAGGTAAGATGTTCTAATGTACCAATAACATAATACTTTGTGCTTTTATAAAACATCTTTCATTTGAGGGTCTAGGAGTAATTTAGCAGCATTACTGAAACAAGCTCGTACAATCTGGTAAGGCTTTATTATACCTATTACTCAGATAAGTAAATGGAGACATTGAGAAGTTAAGTGACTTGCTCAAGGTCACAGTGGGAGAATTTAACCCCTCTATAGAGAGTGAGCACAAGATCTATGTGTAACGGGATCCCTGGGGTACCGCTGTGCCCCCTTAACTCTCCAGCCTAGGCTGTCTCTCACAATGCTTTGCTAGTGACAAACACAAAACCTCTCTGGGTGCTGTTATCACTCGTCACAACAGCATGCGGAACCCCACACCCCGCTAAATTGCATGAATGCTCCCTGAGTCACTCACGAATCACAAAGGGAAAAGCACCACTAAATCTTCCAAGCCCCCAGCCTTGCCTCCCCCTCCCCCAGAATATACCATCTTGCCCTGGTCAGAAACCTTACCAGTATAAGTTTATTATCCAGTGTGCCACTCCCTTGATGTGGAGAGGACACAAACTAGCTTTTGCGAATTGAGCTGAGCTTTCCCAAGCACTTCAATCAAAACCACACTGTTTTAGGTAAAATATAAAACAAATTTCTTAACTACAGAAAGATAGGTTTTAAGTGATTATAAATGGTAGGCACAAAAAGTCAGAGATAGTTACCAGAGAAAATAAAAGGTAAGTGCACAGTCAGAATCTTAAACCTTATTAGACTAGGCAGTATTTGGATGAAGCAGTTTTTCTCACCCACTGGATGTTGCAGGTAGGTCACTGTTTTTAATACATAGACTTCCCCTTTAATTCTGGGACCAGTCTCCTTAGTTCAAGTCTTTGTCTTCCCAGCATTCTTGTTTCCAGCATAGGTGGGGGAGGAGAAAGAGAAAAGCATGATGTCACTGTCCACTATTTTATATCCTCAGTCCATGTGCCTGGAAAACGCTAGCCCAGACATGTCCTGGTCGTCTTTGCTGAGTCACAGAGTTGAGGCAGAGTTGAGCAATTCCCCCATTGTGTGATGCTTGTGCAGTCCTCTTTGAGAGTTGTAAATCCCTTGTTGCAGCTCTGCTCCTGATTCATGGTCTCTTAACACCCTCCTGGGAGTGAATCACCTCCTTTTTTGTCACTGGGGAACTAGCAGCAGAGACTCTCGCACTTGTATATTTCAGTAACAAACATACAGCAAAATCTCATAACTTCCTACAGACTAAGGATATACATATTGGACATAAGAATGGGTTTCAGCAGATCATGACCTTTCATATGATATCTTTGTATGAAATATATCATAATTATATGATGGGGTGAATATGGGGTTCTAAAGTGCTGCTTTGAGGTACAGAGTGCCACACTATGCACCACCTGGGTGCTTAAAGGGTAAACAGGATTTGAGTACTACCTAGGCCTTCTGTAAAGGGATGCCTTTTAGCTCTTGGGAGTTAGTAACAGAGTCACAAGTAGATCCCATGATTCCTGAGTTACCAGCATACATACTGATATCACAACAGTAGCAGAAAGAGATGGTAAGGTACAGTTTCCAGGTTCTCATCTGAGTTAACCTGGCCTACCCTAGGACTGACTTCAGGTCCCTTCTTGAGTCTCCTGAGCAAGTTCCATACGATTAATTCCCCCACTCCCCTCAAATTTATTATACTGTGCTGTTTATTTTCTTCACCCTGTGTGAATTTGCCATTTGCTTAGATTATGCTGTCCTTACACTCATGAGACTGAAAAATTTGTAGAGCTCTACCGGACGCTAATTCCTTTAGCCAGCTGGCTAAGGCCTGGACAATACTTGAAGTTAAACTTCTTGAATTTAAAACTTCTTGAAGAAATAATTAAATCAGTATTAGTAGTAGCCTGTGTAGAGCGCATCTGCCTTGTAATTCATTACCACCAGCCCAACTCTAATTTACATGTGTGGATGGCACCCCTACTGTAGTGCCAGAGAGGCAACAGATCATTTATATAAATTAAAATCAACAGGGGCCTGAGTACTGAGCCCAGTGGAATACCCTCTATGTAAGTGAAAATTTTAGAGACTGAGGGATTAATTTTAGCTGCTTGGCTTCTTTCATCAAGGTAAGCTTTAAATCAATTAATTATAATTTGTGAAATATTAAAAGCCAGAAAGCTTTTGAGTGAAGATATTATGTTTCTGCACTGTCAAAGTGAAAGCTTCTTCAAGTTTTCAAGTACAGCAGCAAGAGGTCCAGTTTTCTCAGCGTTAATAAGCTTTTTGTTTTCAGCCCCATTAAAAATGAGTCCCCCCTCCCCAAATGACAAGGCTTAAGGGAAACAGCATTTAGGAAAGAGTCAATTTATTGATTAGAAATATCCTCACGAATATCTTTCCAGTGCTTAGAACTGTACTTATTGGCCCCCACATGCAGGCGTGTTTACATACTCTAATTCTGTTATAGTATTTCTTCATCGTCTGCCTTAGGGGGGCTATTGAGGAAGCTCATTCCATCCATGTTTAGGTAGATTTGCACAAGAGGCTTGTTTCTCACAGCTATGATTTACTCCAGCTAAGAATCAGGCCTAAAGCCTTCATAGCTATCAGTGGTAGAAATGTTCTGAGAGTCTTAATGCACATAATTTGATGGAACCTAGTGAATTCCAAAATCAATTATTACAGATGCCTCATTTTGCTAATGGGTTAAACCCAGGTGGACTAAGTGTCTTTTGCAAGGTCATTTGGCAAATCAGCAGCAGAGTCCTCAAGCCTCTTACTGTAAAAAGTAGATAACACAAATTCATATTAAAATTGAGGAACAATGAAAAATATATTTTTAATGAATGAACATATAACATAGCACTTATTATTGTCTCTGTAGCTATCAGTACACCTGCATTAGCCTCCTAACTGACCACATTATCATTTCACTTGTCCTCCCCCTCTTTGACCCCCCCATGTTTTTGTCCCTTCCTGTTCATTCTCATCTTATTTTGGATTGTAAACTCTGGTGCAGGGAATCTGTCTTTATCAGCTTTCTGACATTCTGTGCACATCTATTGCGCTATATGGGTAATATATAATACATGTCTGTAAATCTAAACTAAATGATGTTCTGAGAACCTTGCTTTGCAGACTGAACATTTTCAGTCGCCTGAAGCTATCAAGCAGCATTTATTTAGAGAATAATCAAATCATTGCGATCAACAGAAAACTGCTAAATAGCCACTGACGTCTCATGGAGAACTCTTTTGTTTCAAAACATTTCTGCCAATACAGCTTCCATTTTCTGCACTTTCTGATTCTATGGATATCGGCATGAACACAGATTACTTTCCTCAGGAGCTCATCTGTTCCTGCTGCTTATTACTCACTTGAAGTCATAATCCTTTCTTTGTGACTGTAATCATCTCCACAGAAACTAATTGTGATGTCACAGACAGAGGATTATGACTTCAGGGGCAGAAGAAGCAGCTGGAGCAGGTGACCTCTAAAACACAAGGAAGCCCTTTTCATGAAACTGTTTCTGCAAATATTTTTTTAAAGGGAAATGCAGATAAAAAATGAGAGGAGCAGAATCTTCTTAGAGAAGAAAATGTTTAATTTTTACAAGGTATTAGCATGCCCTTTAAGAAGTAAGTTGAAACAATTTTCTGGATGATTATATCAAGGGGAGAATATATTCAGTATCAGTGAATTATTAAGATTGGTTTCTAATTTCTCATTTGATTA
Source organism: Mauremys mutica (assembly GCF_020497125.1). Classification (NCBI taxonomy): domain Eukaryota; kingdom Metazoa; phylum Chordata; order Testudines; family Geoemydidae; genus Mauremys; species Mauremys mutica. The sequence continues at coordinate 34,953,256 of NC_059075.1, forward strand.
AATCACAAATAAAACTACTGATGAAATCAGCAATTTCTCTATCTTTTCACATAAAACTGGAATCATGTAACAACTCATTTCCTTTGTAGCTGTCTTTTCCACTGAATGCAGTTTGTGAAGTGGTTCAGATATTTATATGTAAAAACTTCTGTCTTTTCCCTTTCCCTCTGCATATATCAAACTGATCACGGGGCTTACATTTGATAGATTTATTAGGAATGTTTGAGTGAATGTAGAGCTTGTGAAAGACCTTGGTTTGATAGTCCTAAAGAATCATTCAACTTTTCATCCATAGAATAGTCAAGACTACTACAGGTTGCCTTAGATTGCCTGGAATTTCTTCCCCCTTCCCAATTCAATCCTGAGGGTGCATTAAGCTTAAATGTTCCTCAGGCTTACCCTATAGTGATGACAGTTTATATAACTCACATCTGATTAGTGGTCTAAAATACAGAGGGAGATTTTCAAAGGCACAAAGAGCGGTAAGGTGCACAATTTCCATTTAAAGTCAATAGATTACAATAGCATTAGTGCTGTGCTTGTGGCATTAATGCAGGGTTTGTTTTCAAAGGAAAAGTCATTCCAAATTTGTGGTGCATTCATTCCAAGTATCTCTCCTCAGACTGAAGCTACCCTGGTGGTTTTAGTGATGTGATACCAGTCCACCAGAAAGCTGAATGAAACCGCACACTCGTTCCATATAGACCATCTGTGATGGAGGTAACTAACAAGAGATACTGTTTTTTGTGTACTGCATCTTTAAATGTGGAGAGGTTCTCCCTATTTTTATAAACATGAAGTACATAATTGATACCCAGACCCCCAACCTGAGTCCCTTTGGCCAGAGGTTGCTAGCACATAGCTAAATTGGAGTCTCATCTTTACCACAGACTTAGTTTGGTCTCCTCCCAAGGCAGACACACAAGGAGTGATTTATCCCTATCACCAAGTTTAGCAAACTCTCTTTCTCTGGAATCTCCTCCCTCCCTGTGGCATTGGTCTCAGGTTGGTTCTCTTCCTGTGTGTGTCAAAAATTCTAACAAGGCGTCTGAACCAGAAGAAACAGCCCTTTGTAACAGTCTTAGCTGTTTTCACAGCTGATTTCGCCTTGCCATTACTCTGCAAGGATGCTGGGGAAAGGAGTGGTGGTCAAATTCCCATTTGTATGCAAATTCCTTGAATTCTTCCAAGGCAAATTGGAGTCCGTTATCAGTGAATACAGTGTCCAGAATGGCATCTCTCACAAAGTGGGCCTTCAGCTTGCCAATCAGACAAGGCATCAAACTCCCAAAATATGAATAGTAACCAAGTACTGCTTTTCCTTGATGGTAAATAAGTCCGCTTCCACTTTTTTCCATGGTCGGGTGGACAGCTCATGTGATAACAATCTCTTTCTGCTGGTGGTTAGCACATGACCAGCAGGTATCACATCCTTCTACCAAGGAGTGGAGTTGTGTACTTATCCTCAGCTAGCGAACAGTCTTAAGCCCATCTAAGACAGCTGTCAATGCCCAGGTGTAAGGTACATATTTTTCTGAATGACATTCTTATGTAATGAGGCTGGGACAATAGCTCTCTGTCCTCAAAATATGATTCCATTCTGCACACTAAGCTCATCTTTAATTTGAAAATATGGTTCTGCTCATACCAGTACATGGCTTCTGTCTTCTGGCCATCCTGCTAGTGTCACTCTGGTGACTGCCTGAAGTTGGATGTCCTTTTTTGTAGCTTTTTTATTTCCATCAGCTTCACGATTGAAACTAAGACTCAATCCATTAATGTGTTGCACTATACTCTGATCCCCTTCTCTCAGCTCACAGATACTGGATATCTATGCCCTGCTCAGGGGGTCAGCTAGCACCAGTAATCATCGTGGACAATATCTGATCTCTAGCTGGTAGTGCTGAAGGTGCATCATCATCCACTGCAATCTCTTTGGAGCACAAAGAAGAGGTTTTGCCATGATTGTCTCCAGGGGTATGTTGGCTGATGGAGCTATTATTGGGTGGCCATAGGTGTACTGATGTACTTTCTCCACTCCAAATATCACAACCAGAAGCTTTTGTCTATTTGGGCGTACTCCTATTTGGGCGAATCTGACAGGGCTCTGCTGGTATAAGTGACTGGCTGATCCTGCAAAAGAATAGCTACATCCAGTCCTTTCTCTGATGAATCACACTGGAGTCAGTGCTTCTCCTGGCTGGTAGTACTTCTGGAAAATGGCATCCTTTATCATTTGTTTCAGCATGTCAAATTCTTACTGTTGGGGACCCACCCAGTCCCAATCAATGTCCTGCCTCCTGAGCTGATTTATAGGTTTTGCTACTGCAGCCGGGGGTGGACATTTGTCATTCATATGAAGTGTTGTACCCCTTTCACATTCACTGGAGCCAGCATGCCTGAATGCCTTAATCCTGTTGTGATCTGCCTTCAGTTGCTTTTCTGTGATCAGGTGTTTAATGAATTACATCTCATCCTGTCTGACACACATTTTATTCTGGTTTGAGTTTTCTGTTCTCATCCCTGCATTGTTGCAAGCTTTTCCTAGCTTGTAGTTTTCTGTCATGGTCTGGCAGTTTCTATAACATTGCTTCTTTTATCTACAATGAGGATATCATCTGTAATTATATTAATCCTAGGCAGTCCTTCCAGCACTTGGCTGAGACTTCTCTGAAATACCTCTGGTGTTGGGTTAATGCCCATTGGCATGTGCAGCCATCTGTAGTAACCAAATGGTGTTGCAAAGATTGTCAGCATGCTGGACTCTTTATCCAGGCTCATGTGCCAAAACCCATTCCTCACATCACAGACAATAAAGATTCTGACTTTGGAAAGTTCTTGCAAGATGTCATCAGTTGCAGTCAGTGAATAGTAGCATCTTTTCAATGCCTGATTCAGTATTGTTGGGTCTATGTAAATGCATTATTTGACTGATGGATTCTTTATCACCACCATGCTGCCTACCCAAGCTGTGCAGGTGCTATGATATATCTGCTCTGCCGACTTTCAGGAGTCTTGTGTATTGATTTACATAGTGCCACTGGAATTTTCCTTGGTAAGCACACAAATTGCACTGGTAAGCACACACATTGCACTGTGGGGTCAATTTCCAGTCATAGCTTTTCTTCAGGACACCCATCATCTTTGAAAATATCTCCATATGCTTTTAAAATTCTCTTCATTGCCCATGGGACTCTTCCCTTTGCTTCTTGCACTGCAGCTTCACCCTGATCAGATCCATGGCTTGTATGGCCAGACTCCCCAAGAGGGGTATGTGGTGCTTACCACCCACCACCACAAACTTCAGTTGGTGCAATCCATTATTTTTCAGGATAGTTAATTTGAGGTCAGATTTTCCTACAAGCTGCCTTATGCTCTTATGATACATTATTAGATGTCACCTGCTATTTGCAATGGGTGTGTTAGAGTCCAGTTCACACTGAGAAATCACACTATAGGAGGTCCCTCTAGCCTGCTGAAATTCCACAGGGCATTTCCCTGTTTGCATTGTTACGTGCACGGAGATTGGTATTTTCCCCTGTTGCTTTTCTGTCCTGAGAGCCTGAACCTGACACGGTCTCAGAGAGTCAAGATGCCAGTCTTACGTGCTCTCCTTGTCTTGTACAATTCTGACTTAATCTTTTTGGGAACTTCCTCTGCTCTTGAATTCACCACTAAACTGTTTCAACTTGCCACATTCCTTGCAATGCTGGCCTCATATGGAACACCTCTCCTTTATCTGGTTATGCTGTTGTCCACAGTAAATGTATCACACTATGGATTTGAAACCCTGGCCACCTGCTCTCCTTTGCTGTTGTCTCCCTGCATGTACTTCTGTGTGTGCTGTCCCTCCTAGGGCTTTCATCCTCTCTCAAAGCTTACACTGCATGCCCCATGTCTAAGCACATGTGTAATATGAGATTGTCTTCCCAGAGCAACTACTCCAGCAGGTGGTGATCCCACCAACTATCATCCCAAATCAGGGCATTCATCAAGTCCCCAAAATTTCATGTAGAAACCAATGTGTGTAAAGCAACAACAAAGGGGCCTGTCCCCTTCCTTTCAAACTAATCTCTGGTGAAACACCTGTGTTGCTCCATTTCATTCTGCTTTGGGGAGCAATAGGACCACAGGGCTTCTAGGACAGCTGAGAAGCTTGAGGCAGTGATGAGCATCACAGTGGTGCAGATCTCTCTGCCTTGCTCCCCTGTACGGTACAGTAATAGTTTTACTCTCCTGTTGTTGTTGGGATCATGGATGACCCCATTTGTAATGGACTCCTTCCACTGGGTCCATTACTGGGCTAGGTTTGTGTCTAGAAAAACCAGTGCTCTGGGGAGGGGGGCTTCTGACTGAGTTCCATTGCTCACCCTGCCAGTTGCTGCACTTTAGAAAACTTACAGCTCAGATGCTGCCATCATGTTTCACTTACAGTGAATGAAGCTGAATGCAGGGTAGATTGAGCAAGTGAAACTATATTAAACCTTGTGGCTGCTCTGTCCATATAGCTGAGTTCCTTCCAGCCCAATACCTCACATGCCACTGGCATCCCATCTAGGGTGACCAACTGTCCTGATTTTATAGGGACAGTTCTGATTTTGGGGTCTTTTTCTTATATAGGTTCCTATTACCCCCCACTCCCATCCCGATTTTTTACACTTGCTGTCTGGTCACCCTAAGCCCATCAATAACAATCCCTCTGGAGAACATTGGCTCTCTGACCACAGTTCCATTGATCATGATACACTGAGAACACCTAATTCTGAAGGCATCATTATCCAGTGGATAGGACACTGACCTGGGTGTCAAGAGATCAGGATCTACTCCTGGCTTCTCCACTGACCTACTGTGTGACTTTGGGCAAATCACTTCACTTTTCTGTGTCTCAGTTTCCCTATTGATAAAATTGGGATAATGAATGACACTTTCCTTCCTTTGTGAAGGGATTTGAGATCTATGGATGAAAAATGAAATAAAAGATAAAGATGAGTGTAAAAAGTTACCCAATTTGCATGTGTTATTGCAGTAACTGCTTTTGCAAATGGAATTTGCCATTCAACTGTGCAACTATATACTTTGTGTATGCAATTACAGTCACTACCCTTCCAAATTCGGTGTGTAGTTGTACATGTAATTGTGTACTCCTAATTTTGAAAACTGTGTCTGATCTATACACAGATATATATGTAACAAGATACATTTAGTGCCCAGCAGTATAGGTCTGGACCTGGACATATTACACACCGAATTTGGACATATATATACATAGCTAAAGCTATATAGAGAGGGAAGGGGTAGATTTTAAATATACATTTTACAATAGACATTACAATTTGGAGAACCTGTATCGGTTTATCAATGTAAGTTTGTTTTCCCTGACTGCACTATAAAAAGTGCTAGAGAGCAGATTACACATTGGTTTACAAGCAATTAAAAAACCTGCTCTGTATCTCACAGGCACTGTAAATGGCAGACGACAGAGTTTTCTTCAACAGTACAATAGACACTCATAAAACTTATGTACCTTAATGGCACAAAAATTAAAAACAGCCCTAATGCAGCTTAAATGTATAAATTTATTTTTTGATTAATGTTTTAATTTTTCCTTTAACAATCCTGCACATTGGTGGATAGTAAAACTTTCTCAGCATTTCTCCTGACCTTTACGAGTTCTAACATTACTGCTAACAAAAAATCTGTTTCCATTTTAATCTCACTAATTATGATTATTCCAGGGCAGAACACAGTAGACATAATGCTCACTGATATAATAGCAGAAGAGTTAAATAAGAATGCATTTAATAACATTTTTTGAAGCAAAACTAAATCTCTTTAAAATTCTCATGATATTTTCCCTTGAGTATAAAAATAGGGTGGTAAAGCCTCTGTTATGTACATAGTAAACTTTGTATGAGAAAGCTAGTTAAACAAATTGAAGAATGCAAGAAGTGAACAAAAAAAATTACAGTTTAGGTTCCAAACTTGCATATGTTAAAGCATGTGCTTAACTTTTCTGATATGAGTAGTGCCATTCAGTTCAACGACACTATTCACAGAATACTTACACATGTGTACATGTAAAACTGGCCACAATCTGCTGAATTTTGCTTATATTTTTCTTAAAATGTTGACCAAAAAGAAGAAAACTTTTGGCACAAACTTTTCCAAGAAAAAACTCATCTCTTTTTTTTTTCAACTAGCTATATAGCTGAAAAAAATATAAAAATGTGATGAATTTTCATGAAAGTTTTCTTGAAGTTTTTTACCAGACTTTTGACCAGACACATTTAAATATTTGCAGGGTTGGGACCTTAGTCATTACAAGTTAGAGTGTTTATAATTCCCTCTGGCTCACTTATAGCAAAAATACTCTAAAGTTACATCATATTTAAATAATTCATCAAATGCTTTTCCAAAATGAATATCAGCAGATGTGGTATAAAACATTGCTTCAAAACACACAGGATTCCATAAACAAACTGCTTTAAGTATCTCTCAGCAGAATCTAGTTGGGGAAGAACCACACAAAAATGTCTGTTGTAATGGTTTTGAGGTCTCCTCTTATTAACACTTTATTATTATTATTAAAAATATACTACATATTTACCAGCACATTATGAATTATCATGAATAATTAAGACAGACTGCACTTGTCAAAGTAAATGAAGAAAACACATTCTGTGATGCATTATCCTTGCTTTTCTGGTTTGTTTGCTTACAGGCTAATTCACAAATTCAGTAATTGGTCTCATAGCCATTAGTGTGATTCAGGGAGGTTCTGCTGTGTTAAGAAGATGTTAGACTCACTTGTAACAAGCTATAAACATATCTTCTACTACTGTACTTCTTTTTTTCTTGTTTAATTATTTCTAAACTTATTTTAAGTTGTTGGGGATGCCTGAACGCTTATACTTTGCTGATCAATATGCTATGAGATGCTTTTTCTTTTTTCCTTTCTTAAGCCAATTAACTGGAAGCCTTTGCACTGGTGATGTTTACTTCTCTGTTTAATTTTTAGTTTCTAAATTCCTAAATTTTGACACTTAACTACAGCTCATTCTTTTACAGTTCAGTCCAAGGTTCACTGATGTCAATGGGAGTCCTTCCATTCACTTCAATCGGCTTTGGATCAGGCCCTTAATGATCACTACTTTTTAGTGTGCGTTCTAGGTTTGTTCATCAGGAATAAGAGTTTGCTACAGCTGAAGCTCCTAGGATTTCCAAGATTAGAGCCTTAATACTACCCTGGCAATCACACCCTATAATAATATGCACAATGGTGCAAGAATTTAAGTGGTGAACACTGGAATTGAAATGAGCACATTGTATTTTAAGTGTATAAAAAGAGAAAAGCTTACGGTTCTGTACTGTTCATGCTCAATGATGATCTCTGGCATGTAAATAATCATCAGTTTAATGTGACTTTCCCGTCCAGGCTGAAAGTAAGGAATGCATCAATCTAACCTGTTGCTGTAAGTTGTCAGACAATGTCAAAATACATGTTAATTTCAACAAGGGAAGGCAATTTTATATCAACACTAGAGAACAGCAATATTTGTCTCGGAGCTGAATCCAATACTTTAGTGTCTCTAGGAAGGGCCCTCAAAATGAAGCCGCTTGCTACTCCAGGGATTTGTTGCAGAGTTTTAATGTGAAATGGAACAGTTTTACAATTTTCATAACGCTACATTTCTGTCAACAATATGCACATTTTTTCAAATATCTTGAGTTTCAGTGACTTCTGCAATTTTTTACAATATTTCCTATTGAGTTAGTTTTGCTTCTGGCTCTCTTTTCCCCACCATCTCCACTCCGGGGGTTGCACCTGCACTCATTAGTGCAGCTCAGCCAAACTTCCTCAGACAATTAAGACTGCAATTGTGAATACTATCCCCAGCTTGAGTGAACATGGCATCTGGTGAGGACCCTGAGGCTAATGACACAACTCTTACAAAATATTCCATACCGTAGGACCTTGAGTGACTATGAGTTGTGAAACAACCTCCATTTGAATGTGACCATCTGCACCATGAACACATGCTGCTGCATTCGAGTCAACGCATACTGACTCAGAACTCCTTTTTCCATACCAGGACCACCTCTGTGACCCCCACCCCACCCCATCTATCAGGAACTAGTTGTGACCCCTTTCCTCTACTTTGCAATGTGGGAAGGACAGGGTGGTCACAATTCCCTTACACCTATTCATGACCTTTAGGTCAAAGATCTCTGACCAATACTATATCCTGCAACAACTATCTTTACCTTGAAGTCTTCCGTCCAACCATGCTTAACCTACGCTCTGAGGAGCACACAGTCCAAGGTGATACATCTTTCTTTTGTGGGCTTGGCTTTTAAAGACTGCTGTAGAAATCTCAGCTTTTACATTTAAAAGATTCTACTTTTGTATGTCATGAACACTTTAATTATAGTAGAAATTGAAGAGTCTAAAACTGAACAAAGATTTTTTTCTTTAATCCAAGATGGAGATTTTATTTCTTAGTTTAAACACTTAAGTACCAAAGGATATCTGAGCTACACTTTCATTTGTTATCTCAGATATCATGGTATGGTGACTGGATAGATGCTAATATTTTAGTGGCAGCCACTATAATATAGCTATATTTCCAAACATTCAAAACAAGCCAAAAATTAAAAAAAGATTATTGTGACTTTTAAATTTAGAATCTAATAGATTCTTGTCTCGCTTGTAGCATTTTCCACTTTCATTATTTTTGCTTCTAAGAACCACTGACAAAAGTTTCCCCTAAGAAAGCCAAGAACATAAGAATGGCCATATTGGGTCAGACCAATGGTTCATCTAGCCCAGTATCCTGTCTTACGACAGTGGCCAAAGCCAGGTGCCCCAGAGGTACTGAACTAAACAAGTAATCATCAAGTGATCCATCGCCTATTGCCCATTCCCAGCTTCTGGCAAACAGAGGCTAGGGACACTTCAGAGCATGGTTTTGCATTCCTGCCCATCCTTGCTAATAGCAATTGATGAACCTATCATCCATGAACTTATCTAGTTCTTTTTTTAACCCTGTTATAGTCTTGACCTTCACAACCTCCTCTGGCAAAGAGTTCCACAGGTTGACTGGGCATTGTGTGAAGAAATACTTCCTTTTGTTTGTTTTAAATCTTCTGCCTTCATTTGGTAACCCGTACATCTTGTGTTATAAGAAGGAGTAAATAACACTTCCTTATTTATTTTTTCCACTCCAGTCATGATTTTATAGACCTCAATCATATTCCCCCCTTATTTGTGTTTTTTCCAAGCTGAAAAGTCCCAGTCTTATTAATCTCTCCACATATGGAAGCTGTTCCATACCTCTAATCATTTTTTGCCCTTTTCTGAACATTTTCCAATTCCAATATATATTTTTTGAGATGGGTGACCATATCTGCATACAGTATTCAAGATCAGCAAAGAATCCTGTGGCACCTTATAGACTAACAGACAGTTGCATCCGACGAAGTGGGTATTCACCCACGAAAGCTCATGCTCCAAAACGTCTGTTAGTCTATAAGGTGCCACAGGATTCTTTGCTGGTTTTACAGATCCAGACTAACACGGCTACCCCTCTGATAGTATTCAAGATGTGGGTGTAGCATGGATTTATATAGAGGCAATAGGATACTTTCTGTCTTATTGTCTATTCCTTTTCTAATGATTCCCAACATTCTGTTAGATTTTTTGACTGCTGCTGTACGAGAGGATATTTTCAGAGAACTATCCATAATCATCCAAGATCTTTCTTGAGGGGTAACAGATAATTTAGACCCCATCATTTTATATGTATAGTTGGGATTATGTTTTCCAATGTGCATTACTTTGAATTTATCAACATTGAATTTCATCTGCCATTTTGTTGCCCAGTTATCCAGTTTTGTGAGATTTCTTTGTAACTCTTTACAGTCTTCTTTGGACTCAACTATCTTGAGTAGTTTTGTATCATCTGCAAATGTTGCCACCTCACTGTTTACCTCTTTTTCCAGATCATTTATGCATATGTTGGACAGCACTGGTCTCGGTACAGACCCTTGGGGGACACCACTATTTACCTCTCTCCATTCTGAAAACTGACCATTTATTCCTACCCTTTGTTTCCTATATTTTAACCAGTTACTGATCCAAGGACATGTTCTGTTTTCATTGTCAAAGTGTAGAGTCTAGAGTTTTGATTCCTTATACACCAAAATTTCCACTGATGTCTGTGGAAGTTTTGTATGAGAGAGAGGAATGCATTATAAACCCCATAGAGATCATTCTAAATTATTTGCCTTGAAAATTAACCTTTAAATAAGGTTGTGTTAAGATTTTTCCCTCTTTACTTGGAACACAAGCCCATTATTCCTTTGCACAGATGCTTTGTGGCTTATAGATCATTAGTTATATTATTAACAACATTACATTGAATGATTTCTTATGCCAATAAAAGTATTAAAAAGTGCATTAGAATATTTTTTTCCCCAAAGTTCTCCTATAATCTTGAAACAGTAATAACCCAATGCCTTCTCATCTGTTAGATTTCAGACTCCTTGGCTACATACCCTAATTTATGAGTTTTGTGAACAAGAGCACAGTAAATGGAACTGGTGTATACATTCATTTTTCTCTTTTGACATATGAAATACAACCAGGGTCATACTAATTAATCAAATATTTAAGCATACTGGGCAAGTTCTTTTTTTCTTTTCTTTTTCTGAATGTTTTCACTTCCTCTGCCTATGCTTGATGTTTATTGCATTGACAACATGATGTGGAATTTACATTTTCAAAGTCACTTTAACCTGATTAGAAAGTCATATTAGTCAGCATCCACCCTGCATTACCAAGATAAAAGTCAACAAAGAGACTGACTCAGGAACTCTAAGGTCCCTACAAAGTCCAGTCCGATAAAGCTGATGTCTCCTTAGTCAACACCTTAGTGATTTCAAGAAAGGGGAGACAGAGGAATGAATAGTGCATCTTTGTTATTTGTGCTTATCAATCTGTCTTGCCAAATAAAGCAAGGTGTTGCATGTTATAGTAGTTTGAATGTTTGAATGGCCTCCAAAGTCCATGTAAAATATATCACATTTATCTAACCTGATGGCAACTCTTGGGATAACCTCTGAGACCTTACCCACTCAGGAGTACATTGGCTTCTGAGACTTTATCCACTTGGTTCCCAAGAACTCAGCTCAAATCCAAAACTTGTCACGGAGGTTTCTTTATTTGCATACAGTCAAACTACACTTGAATTGCTCAAACTCAAATATAGGGGGTGGGTACATCATGAATGTATATAATCATACATCCAACGTACATAATCATGAATCAGCTTATATACACACTTACACTTAATATTATTGGTTACTACATCATATGACTGGTCTAATTTTTGTAGCCAATCCCCATATAGATCATAAGCGCTTCACTATGTGCTAAACTACAGCTGTAAGCTCTCTCTTTTCTATTAGTTATGTCTTTTACATGTTTACAAAGCTACAATGCTACTATAAATTCATGCTTTGTTCATTGTTTCAAGTCCTTCCTCAAAATGAACCTACAGTAACTAAGGAGAATGGACATAGTATTTTTTTGTCAAACCAAAGAGGGAAGAAGGTGATTCTCACCACTGTTGGCATGTATGTGTCAAGGAACAAGCCTAATAGGACATTCAAGTTATCTTGAGAAATGGAGGGTAGAGTCTTCAGTAAAGAATAAGGTCAGCATGCTCAGATTGTTTTTCTCTTTCTGCCAGGATCACCTCTGTCAATCCTAGGCTGAACTTGAGCCATCTGCTTTTCATGCATTTCCCACAGGTCCTGTGACATCTGTGCGACAGTGTTAATGGCTAAAAGACAAAGCTACTGTCCTCATCATATTTGTATCATTGAAGCCCATGTCACGTCTTGTAAAGATACCCGCTCTTCTTGATGAGGAATTTGGTACAACCAAAGTGGAGACACGACCTGGGGAATCCACCCTGTTCTATGCAAAATCAGTGCATGCTGGGGCAGAACACCTTGAGAATTCAGTTAGTCTCAGGCAGAACTCCAACAGAGGCAGATATATTTGGTACAGCTGCTTAATTTTTTACCCACTACTATGGGTTAGTGAATTTAAATTCCCAATAAAATGGAACACAGCACCTACCACAGCTAAGAAAAAAAATTAGGTATTTAGTAAGCCATTGAATATTGCACATTTTCTTAATGTGTAACAATTACAGGAAGACCCATTCCAAATAACAGTGCTAATGTACTGAACAGTTACTGTTCAATAGTCCTAGAAGTTTGTCATTTCTCATTTTTGTCTCTCCTTCTAGAGGTAAAACTTACCAAAAAAATAAAAAAAAAGCCATCCTGCTGCTTCAGCAGGTAGTGATACATTTACTTAATATTTAAATCAGTGGAAAGATTTAAAATAACTGATCACATACAATGCTTTTTTTTGTTCCAGTTTTACAAAATTCTTCCCTTTCTTCCATCCCCCCCACCAATCTCATTCAAAAGTACAAACAGCGGAATGCTTCTTAACTCCTGATCAAGTGTACATGCACACATTTTCCACTTTGATTTGCATGAAACCCATGCAGATTTCAGAGTATGATTCTCAAAATGAGCACAGTGGGGGGTTTTCCCCCCTTGAAGCCTTGATCTCCAGAAAGGTATTCATTGTAGCTCCAATCATAAGATATACAAATGTTTATGTTCCAGAAGCATGTGTTAATCCAGAGAACACTAAGTTGTAGGTTTTCATCCACACTTCAGTGTAGAGTCACACCACCTATAGAAAAGCACCACACAGCAGCTGTCAGAAAGGTGTCAACTCTGATGATGATGCTCCTTATCCTTAGGGGTAAGGATGAGCAGTCTGCTCCATTTTAATTAAGTTTGCCAGTGCTGAAGCATAGCCATTGCCTGCCTACTCACTGCTTCTCTCCAAAATACCCAATAAATGCCCAATAAACCTGTTACAGAATGCTTTATACCTTTTTATATGTAAAAATAGTGGGTGGTGCTCAATAATATATACCATAGGTCCTGGATTTTGGAGGAGCAATAGAACTTGCTGTTGTGAACTTTTCATCTGTGAAGCTCCTTGCTTCAGCTCTTAACAAAACCAAAATATCCCTTAAATTTGGGAAGGTGCAGGCCTGGGCCTTATTTCTGAATTGGGCTTAACCCAAACTCCAAATCTCTACTTTAGACTTTGAGAATGTTCCTATCCTGGTACGTTACATTGACCTTGTTAGAAACATTTTAATGAAGGCAATTCTTTAGAAAAATCAACTGCTTTGCTTTGTGTGTTCAGGTTTTTCATATCTCTAAGTGCTACTTAATTTTAAAATGTTCAGGGCTCCTTTTATATCAAGTGGTCAGGGAAAAAACAACTTTTCTAATCCACACTGAATGGACATCTGAATTTAAGTGGTAACTTGCTTTCCATAGAACAATTCCTACCAGGTATTAATAGCTTAAAAGCCAGATTGCTTGGAAGATAGCTAACGTGTGCACATATGAACACACAGTTATATGAACTAAAGTTAGACCTTTTTAAATGAGCAGGTCCAGATAACATGCATCAAAAGAGTTTTAATAGAGTTGGCCGAGGTTCTCCCTGGATAATTAATGTTGATTTTCCAATAAATCTTGGAGCACTGGGGAAGTTCGAGTAGACTGGAAGAAAACACATTTTGTGCCAATTTTTTAAAAAGGGTAAATGGGATGGTTCATATAATTGTAGGTCTGGGCAGCCTGACAAGATAATGAAGCAACTGATACAGGAATCCATTAGGAATTAATGCTAATCAACATTGGTTTATGGAAAATAGATCCTGTCAAACTAAACTGTTTTTTTTTTAAATGAAATTACAAGTTTGGTTGATAAAAGATAAGTATTAATATAATACACTTTGACTTGATACTACACAGCATTTTGATTAAAATGATAGAATGATGTAGAATTAATGTGGCACACATTAAATGGTTAAAAAAACTGGCCAACTGTTAGGACTCAAAATATAATTGTAAGCAGGGGATCATCATTTAGTGAGTGTTTCTTGGCCCTACTCTCTAAAGTTTTTATCAGTAATCTGGAAGAAAACAAATAATCACTGATAGAGTTTTCAGATGACACAAAATTGGGGGAGTGGTAAACAATGAGAAGGGCAGATCACTGATTTTGAGCAATCCGGATCACTTGGTAAATAGCAGAAGCAAACAATCAATATTTTAATATGGCCAAATGCAAATGTATATATCTAACAACAGAGAACATAAGCCATACTTTACAGGAAGGTGGACTCTATCCTGAGAAGCAGTAACTCAGAAAGATTTAGGGGTCATGGTAGATAATCAGCTGAACATGAGCTCCCACTATGGTACTGTGGTCAAAAGAATTAATGCAATCCTGGATGCATAATTAGGGGAACCTTGAGTAGGAGTAGAACGGCAATTTTACTTCTTTATTTGGCATTGGTGCAAACACTGCTGGAATACTGTGTCCAGTTCTGGTGCTCACAATTCAAAAAGGATGTGATAAATTTGAGAGGGTTCAGAGAACAACCAGGAGAATGACTGAAGGATTAGAAAATATGTATAATGATTGAGCTCCTTGAGTCTATCTACTTTAGTGTAACAAAGACAAGAATAAGAGGTGACTTGATTACAATCTATAATATCTACATGGAACAAATGTTTAATAATGGGCTCTTCAATCTAGCAGATAAAAATATAACATGATTCAATGGCTGGAATTTGAATCTAGACAAATTCAGACTGGAAATAAAGTGTACATTTTTAACTGTGTAAAAGCAGCAAAGAGTCCTGTGGCACCCTATAGACTAACAGACGTTTTGGAGCATGAGCTTTCGTGGGTGAATACCTACTTCGTCGGATGCTGCTTTTACAGATCCAGACTAACACGGCTACCCCTCTGATTTTTAACTGTGAGATTCATTAACAATTGGAACAATTTACCAAGTGTCATGGTGGACTATCCATCAGCAATTTTTAAATCAAGATTGGATGTTTTTCTAAGTGATCTTCTCTAGGAATTATTTTGGAGAAGTTCTATGGCCTGTGTTATACTAGATGCTCACAGTGGTCCCTCCTGGCCTTGGAATCTATGAAAATTATGAACAAGGTTGAGTCTACCAAGTTAGAATGATGGAGATTGTATAGTAAGAAGAACATCCTGCCTTTCACTGCTAGTTTGAAGTATTTGCCTGTCTATTTTAGAATGAAATTTGCTCTCATTGGAGCGACGCTGCCAACTCCCCAAAGATTTCTTGATAACTTTATTCGATGGTGAAAGTGCCATATGGAAACATACCCAGTAGGCAAAGTGCTGCAGTACTGAAAGAACAAACAAACAAACAAACAACCACTCACGATGAGATAAAGCATATGTAAAACTGGGAACATGGGATAACTGAAGAGAAGTAGCCAGCTTTGCTAGGTGATTGTGCAGGAGTAGGAGGAGATGAATCTCCCTTCCAAACTTTCATTGTCTTTTGCTTTCTGATGGTTAGTTGTCAGACTGTGTAGACGAGTGGACTCACCCCTGCGGCTCCTCCTGCTGGTTGTCCTCGGGAATTAGCTCACTGCCAGCCCAGAGCACCCTCTGCAGGCCAGTGATCCGCCTGTCCTCTGGCCTCGAGTCCCTCCCTGGACCCCGGTGCCTCTTTTAACTGGGGTGCTGCCCCTGGCAGTAACCCCTCAGTCTTAGGGTCTCCCCTCCCCAGGGAACCCCCACCCACTATTCCCACCTCGCCTCAGTATAAGGCTACTGCCAGTCATTGTCTAGCCCCACGCCCTGGGGCAGACTTCAGTATCAGCCTACTCATCACTGGCAAGGAGGGTTTGGACTTGCTGCCTTGGCCTACCCCTGGGCTGCCCTCTGCAACCCCCAGTACCTGTTGGCCCACTGCTAGGCTGCAGCCTGGGGCTTTCCAGGCAGGAGCTCCCCAGCCCTGCTCCCTTCAGGTACCCTGTGTCTAGCTCCCTGCAGCCAGGCCCGTCTCCCTCTACAGCTAGAGAGAGACTACCTGGTTTTCCGGCTCACTGCCTCTTATAGGTGCCAGCTGGGCCTGCTTGGGGCATGACCACAGCTGAGCCTACCTTCCCCAATCAGCCCAGGCTTCTTGCCCCAGCCAGAGCCCTCTACTGGGCAGTTTTAAGCCCTTCAGGGAAGAGCAGGAGACCACCCTGCTACAGACTGCTTCTAGAATTTATTTAGCAATATAGTTTTGAGGATGTATTCAAGGTTTGCTTCTTGTCATGTCTCTTTACTACGCTGTGTGAGAATATCTAGCATTTTTCCTGTGTTTACAGAGACAAATAAAATCCTCTTCTCACAGAACAGAACCTGTGGTTCTCTTGGATCGTCTTTATCTGCATGAACTAGTGCACTCTGACACCAGCCCTGTCTCCAGTAGGGCACAGTCTAAGATATGACTCTCCACAGGGAAGTCCACCCTTCCGATGCCTTTTAATGTGCAAATGGAAAAGTGTTATTATTGAACATACCATACTTGGGACTGGAAATGGAAAACTATGAGGAGAGTTTCGTGGACAATCATAGAAAGGATGAAGAGCTATTAGACCTGGGTTTCTCACCTCAGCAACTCATTGTGACCCGATTCAAGGCAGCACCTATTTTTCAGATAGCACTTAACCCCACTGAAGTCAGGGGACTTAAATTTACAACATACACTGAAGTGCTGTCCTGAGAAGGGGCCTGAAGTGGCTTGGTTCAACTCACTTCTGTACATCTCAGTCTCTCCATCATTTGGGGTGAGATTAATATTTACCTGCCTAACATGGGGTTGTGAGGTTTAAATCATTAGTGTTTATAAAAACACTGAGAATCTTGGATGAAAGGTGCTGTGTGGGATGAAAGGTGCAGTATTTATTACTGTTAACAGAGATTTGAGTTTTAAATGGTGGCATAAGTGAAAAGTGAGCTGGAAGGGAGAGAGATACTGATGGAGGAAGTTGTTTTGACATCAGTCATTTAATCAAGAAATAATCTGATAGCAGCTCTATGTTTTGATTGTCTAAGAGCTCCCACTTTTTGTGTAATTAAGAACAATCAATGTGAGTTCCAAATTGTAAGTGCACATTCCATTCCATTTGGATTGTGTCAGTCATATTGCTATGTCTATTTCTTTACATTTACAGTAATTTGGCTCTTTCAGCCTAGGATTCTCAGCATTTTGACAGTTAAATGGTTCCCCAATGATGGGTCAGTCGGTGCTGTTTTGAAGCATATCAGTCTTGATTTAGTGAGTTGTGCAAAGTGAATGCAAAACATTACTGTCTTAAAAAAATTTCAGAGCAGCCATTACACATAAAACAAAATGAAGTACTTACATTTCTGAATAGCATTATCAGGAGCTTTAGGGGTTCGTTAATATTCAGTGTGCAGAACGCTAGAGTGTCGAGACATACATTACAGTTTTCATTTTACAAATGTGTAAGGTTTCCTAGTTTCTTGAGACCCTAAATTGCACTTTTGCCTCCCAAATAGGCTAGATCCACAAATGAAACTTAAACATTAGTCATTGCAATGTTGAATCTAGGAGCCCTGCTGCTCAGTGGAATCCAATGACCCGAGTTAGGTGCCCAAGGTCCCTATGCAATGCATGGTGAGAGTTAGGTATCTAAGAATGGGATCTACAAGAGTCAGCGCACTGAGTGTGGAACAATCACGCCAATAGGAAATGCTGCGGAGAGGCATGTAACCTAACCCTACCCCTCAGAGGGACTTCAGCCCCTAAATCCAAGGCAGAGATAGACATCTCCCTCTGATTGGGATCTGAGAACCCTCTCCTAGAGTTAGATGCCTAAGTGCTTTCTCACAAAACACTAAGGAGATGGTTACATCCCTTTCACCAGTGGTTAGAGCACTCAGTATGTGGGACATGCAAGTTCAAATCCCCTCCCTGCCCTGAGGGAGCAAGGATTAGAACCTAGGTCTCCCACATGAGTGCCTTAACCATTGGGCTATGAGATATTCTGCATTGTGTCTTTTTTCAATTTCCCATTAAAGCTAGAAGTATGAAGTATTTGTATGAAGTATTTTAATCATTGGATCAGAGGGAGTGAGAATGACTATAGTCCAGTGGCTATAGAGCATACACCTGATGTGGTAGACCCAAGTTTGAGTCTCCAGTCTTATGACTAGAGTGAAATACCTTCAACAGATATTGAAACACACATCTCCTAGCCCACTGGCTAGGGCAGTTACATAGAACACCTGGGTTCGAGTCTCTGCTCCACATCAGGCAGAGGGGGTTTTTGAATGTGGGTTTCCCACATCCTGGCTGAGTGCTATAACTGCTAGGCTAAGGTAGAGAGTGGGGGCATGGTGGGAAGCATAATTGTAACCCACACACCTTCTGGGTGTGGTGTTCTGTCCCATCTAGTGGCACCAAGACCACTTAACGAGAGAGATAAAATGAGTCTGCTCTACAGCCTTACCTAACAGCCCGTTGGCTTTTAGCTCATATGGTAGAGCGGGGATCGGCAACCTTTGGCACATGGCCCACCAAGGTAAGCCCCCTGGTGGGCTGGGCCAGTTTGTTTACCTGCTGCGTCTGCAGGTTCGGCCGATTGTAGCTTCCACTGGCCGCGGTTCGCCGCTCCAGGCCAAGGGGGGGCTGCGAGACGTGGCACAGACTGAGGGATGTGCTGGCTGCTGCTTCCTGCCGCCCCCATTGGACTGGAGCGGCGAACCATGGCCAGTGGAAGCTGTGATCAGCCAAACCTGCGGACGCATCAGGTAAACCGGCCTGGATCACCAGGGGGCTTACCCTTGCGGGCCACATGTGGTAGACACTCATGCACTAAGCTCCAGAGGTCCCAGGTTTGATCCTGCCCACTCACGACTGGGGTCTGTCAGTGTTACATAACCACATTCTCCTCTGGCTGTGTTTTGCGGAAGGCCCAACCTATCAGCATACTTAGTAGATACCTACTCAAATGGGCCCCTTGGGTGAGATAGGTGTAATGATGCCTAACCTGCTGAGGCTTAGGCATGAACTGGGCATGTCCAGACTCAGAAATATATGTGCCTAGGGAATTTAGGTCGTTAAATTGTTAGGTGGCAGCTGAGCAGGGATTTTGACAAGCTAAATTATTGCTCTTCAGTATCTAAATCCCTTTGTGGCTTTAGCCCAAAAAGCTTTGGATGAGATACCTCCCATCCTGTATGAGCACTCTCCATCACTGGTATGTAGCAAAGGATTTTTATTCTAAGCAGTTCCCCAGCCAGAAATGGTATGTGAGTATAACATAATATCAGGAATGGTGAGCCAGTTAATTTAAAAAGAAAAAAAAGTTCCTGCACAAAATCCTTCATATTTGAGATATGGAGAATTCAGGCTGAATGTCAGAAAGAACTTCCAGATTGTGACAGCTATTATGTTATGAGATTATTCCACAATGGAAGTGATGAAAGCTCTATCACTTGAAAGATTTAAAACTACAGTGAACAACACACTAAGAAATATACTGGAAGGAGCAGTCCTATACTGGCAGGTAAATGGATTAAATGACATGTCTTTTCTATTTCTGACTTCAAAACTTATTTTTTAGAATTAAGAACATAACATAAGAACATAAGAAAGGCCGTACCGGGTCAGACCAAAGGTCCATCTAGCCCAGTATCTGTCTACCGACAGTGTCCAATGCCAGGTGCCCCAGAGGGAGTGAATCTAACAGGCAATGATCAAGTGATCTCTCTCCTGCCATCCATCTCCATCCTCTGACGAACAGAGGCTAGGGACACCATTCTTACACATCCTGGCTAATAGCCATTTATGGACTTAGCCACCATGAATTTATCCAGTCCCGTTTTAAACATTGTTATAGTCCTAGCCTTCACAACCTCCTCAGGTAAGGAGTTCCACAAGTTGACTGTGCGCTGTGTGAAGAAGAACTTCCTTTTATTTGTTTTAAATCTGCTGCCTATTAATTTCATTTGGTGACCCCTAGTTCTTGTATTATGGGAATAAGTAAATAACTTTTCCTTATCCACTTTCTCAACATCACTCATGATTTTATATACCTCTATCATGTCCCCCCTTAGTCTTCTCTTTTCCAAGCTGAAGAGTCCTAGCCTCTTTAATCTTTCCTCGTATGGGACCCTCTCTAAACCCCTAATCATTTTAGTTGCCCTTTTCTGAACCTTTTCTAGTGCTAGAATATCTTTTTTGAGGTGAGGAGACCACATCTGTACACAGTATTCGAGATGTGGGCGTACCATGGATTTATATAAGGGCAATAATATATTCTCAGTCTTATTCTCTATCCCCTTTTTAATGATTCCTAACATCCTGTTTGCTTTTTTGACCGCCTCTGCACACTACGTGGACATCTTCAGAGAACTATCCACGATGACGCCAAGATCTTTTTCCTGACTCATTGTAGCTAAATTAGCCCCCATCATGTTGTATGTATAGTTGGGGTTATTTTTTCCAATGTGCATTACTTTACATTTATCCACATTAAATTTCATTTGCCATTTTGTTGCCCAATCACTTAGTTTTGTGAGATCTTTTTGAAGTTCTTCACAAACTTCTTTGGTCTTAACTATCTTGAGCAGTTTAGTATCATCTGCAAACTTTGTCACCTCACTGTTTACTTCTTTCTCCAGATCATTTATGAATAAATTGAATAGGATTGGTCCGAGGACTGACCCTTGGGGAACACCACTAGTTACCCCTCTCCATTCTGAGAATTTACCATTAATTCCTACCCTTTGTTCCCTGTCCTTTAGCCAGTTCTCAATCCATGAAAGGACCTTCCCTTTTATCCCATGACAGCTTAATTTACGTAAGAGCCTTTGGTGAGGGACCTTGTCAAAGGCTTTCTGGAAATCTAAGTACACTATGTCCACCGGATCCCCCTTGTCCACATGTTTGTTGACCCCTTCAAAGAACTCTAATAGATTAGTAAGACACGATTTCCCTTTACAGAAACCATGTTGACTATTGCTCAAGAGTTTATGTTTTTCTATGTGTCTGACAATTTTATTCTTTACTATTGTTTCAACTAATTTGCCCGGTACCGACATTAGACTTACCGGTCTGTAATTGCCGGGATCACCCCTAGAGCCCTTTTTAAATATTGGCGTTACATTAGCTAACTTCCAGTCATTGGGTACCGAAGCCGATTTAAAGGACAGGTTACAAACCTTAGTTAATAGTTCCGCAACTTCACATTTGAGTTCTTTCAGAACTCTTGGGTGAATGCCATCTGGTCCTGGTGACTTGTTAATGTTGAGTTTATCAATTAATTCCAAAACCTCCTCTAGTGACACTTCAATCTGTGACAGTTCCTCAGATTTGTCACCTACAAAAGCCAGCTCAGGTTTGGGAATCTCCCTAACATCCTCAGCCCCGAAGACTGAAGCAAAGAATCCATTTAGTTTCTCCGCAATGACTTTATCGTCTTTAAGCGCTCCTTTTGTATTTTGATCATCAAGGGGCCCCACTGGTTGTTTAGCAGGCTTCCTGCTTCTGATGTACTTAAAAAACATTTTGTTATTACCTTTGGAGTTTTTGGCTAGCCGTTCTTCAAACTCCTCTTTGGCTTTTCTTATTACACTCTTGCACTTGAGTTGGCAGTGTTTGTGCTCCTTTCTATTTGCCTCACTAGGATTTGACTTCCACTTCTTAAAGGAAGTCTTTTTATCTCTCACTGCTTCTTTTACATGGTTGTTAAGCCACGGTGGCTCTTTTTTAGTTCTTTTACTGTTTTTCTTAATTTGGGGTATACATTGAAGTTGGGCCTCTATTATGGTGTCTTTTAAAAGGGCCCATGCAACTTGTAGGGATTTCACTTTAGTCACTGTACCTTTTAACTTTTGTCTAACTAACCCCCTCATTTTTGTATAGTACCTCCTTTTGAAATTAAATGCCACAGTGTTGGGCAGTTGAGGTGTTCTTCCCACCACAGGGATGTTGAATGCTATTGTATTATGGTCACTATTTCCAAGCGGTCCTGCTATAGTTACCTTTGGACCAGCTCCTGCGCTCCACTCAGGATTAAATCTAGAGTTGCCTCTCCCCTTGTGGGTTCCCGTACCAGCTGCTCCATGAAGCAGTCATTTAAAGTATCGAGAAATTTTATCTCTGCATTTCGTCCTGAAGTGAAATGTTCCCAGTCAATATGGGGATAATTGAAATCCCCCACTATTATTGGGTTCTTAATTTTGATAGCCTCTCTAATTTCCCTTAGCATTTCATCATCACTATTACTGTCCTGGTCAGGTGGTCGATAATAGATCCCTAATGTTATATTTTTACTAGAGCATGAAATTTCTATCCATAGAGACTCTATGGAACATGTGGATTCGCTTAAGATTTTTACTTCATTTGAATCTACACTTTCTTTCACATATAGTGCCACTCCTCCCCCTGCACCACCTGTTCTGTCCTTCCGATATATTTTGTACCCCGGAATGATTGTGTCCCATTGATTGGTCTCAGTCCACCAGGTTTCTGTGATGCCTATTATATCTATATCCTCCTTTATCACAAGGCACTCTAGTTCACCCATCTTATTATTTAGACTTCTGGCATTTGTGTACAAGCACTTTAAAAACTTGTCCCTGTTTATTAGCCTGCCTTTTTCTGATGTGCCAGATTCTTTTTTATGTGACTGTTTATCATCTGATCCGGCCCTTACATTATACTTTTCAGTCCTCTGCTCCTGACTATAACCTGGAGATTCTCTATCATCAGACTCTCCCCTAAGAGAAGTCTGTGTCCGATCCACACGCTCCTCTGCAGCAGTCGGCTTTCCCCCATCTCCTAGTTTAAAAACTGCTCTACAACCTTCTTAATGTTTAGTGCCAGCAGTCTGGTTCCACTTTGGTTTAGGTGGAGCCCATCTCTCCTGTATAGGCTCCTCCCATCCCAGAAGTTTCCCCAGTTCCTAATGAACGTGAACCCCTCCTCTCTACACCATTGTCTCATCCACGCATTGAGACTCTGAAGCTCTGCCTGCGTGGACATCTTCAGATTGAACACAAACTAAATCTTTTTGAAGATTCTGATATATTCCACAATATTGTTGTTTTAATTTAGCAACTTCTACACTTCCAAGTTCCATGTGATACTGGAACCATAAATTCTAGTGTATCAGGGAAGGCCAATGCTGTGATGTTTCCAGCTTGACTGAAAACACAAAGTAGCAAATAACTTGCAAAGAAGCCTTTTTTCCTCATGAAACTGGCAGCCCAATTTGGTAGGCTGTAAAAGTTGGAATCCTTCATATAAGCATCCAGACTTTTGTGGCACAGCAGTTAATGATCACTGAATCTAAATATGCTGCTATCTAAGAGAAGCAAAACTTAACTAGGACTTGGATATAGATGTAGAAAAACACTGAATATGGTTGCCATATTCTAGGCTTTGGCAACCAATAACTAATGAGACATGTTCTCATAATGAAAGATTGTGTCACAGTCTTCAATAACTAAGGCTCCTGGGCAAAGATCCTGTTCTTTGCAAAGAATTCTCATCTCATACCTGAAAAATTCATTAGACCAAACACATATTACACTTATTCATAAAGTATCCTATAACATGTAAGGTTTCTATAGGAAGCTAGTAACTTGTCAAGATTCATAGTCATTGTGAGATGTATGTATGGGTAATATGTAAGGAATAATGTAATTATACTGAAATTATGCTTTATGGACTTGGATAGAAGTTAGTCACCTGGAGATTATCTGTCTCAGTGAAGACCTAATCACGCAAGAGGGAGTTGTCAACTCTCCCTAGTCATTGACAATAGAACCTTGCATTACCTTGCTGGCTAAGAATGTAAGAATGGCCATGCTGGGTCAGAACAATTGTCCATCTAGCCCAGTATCCTGTCTCCCAACAGTGGCCAGTGCCAAGTACTTTAGAGAGAATAAAAAGAATAGGCAATCATCAAGTGATCCATCCCCTGTCTTCCACTCTGAGCTCCTGGTGAACAAAGATTAGGGACACTCAGAGCATGATGTTGCATACCTGACAATACTAGCTAATAGCCATTGATGGACCGATCCTCCATAAATTTACCTAGTTCTTTTTGAATCCTGTAATCGTTTTGGCCTTCAGAACACCCCCTATCAATTAATTCTACAGGTTGTTTGTGCATTGTGTGAAGTACTTCCTTTTGTTATTTTAAACCTGCTGCCTATTAATTTCATTGGGTGATCCCTAATTCTTGTGTTATGTGAAAGAGTAAATAACACTTCCTTATTCACTTTCTCTGCATTAGTCAAGATTTTATAGATCTGTATCATATCCCCTCATCTCTCTTCCAAGCTGAAAAGTCCCAGTCTTATTATTCTCTCCTCATACTGAAGCTGTTCCATACCCCTAATCAGTTTTGTTGCCCTTCTCTGTACTGTTTCAAATTTTAATCTATCTTTTTTGAGATGGGGTGACGAGATCCTCATGCAGTATTCAAGATTCAGTCGTACCATGGATTTATATAGTGACATTATAATATTTTCTGACTTATTATCTATCACTTTCCTAATGGTTCCCAATATTGTTAGCTTTTTTTACTGTAGCTGCACAATGAGTGGATGTTTTTAAAGAACTATCTAAAATGACTCCAATATCTCTTTCTTGAGTGGTAATAGCTAATTTAGACCCCATCATTTTGTATGTATAGTTGGGATTATGTTTTCCAGTGTGCATTACTTTCAATTTATCAACACTGAATTTCATCTGCCATTTTGTCACCCAGTTCTGAGAGATCCCTTTGTAATTCTGCATAGTCTGCTTTGTATATAATTGTCTTGAGCAGTTTTGTATTGTCTGCAAATTTTACCACTTCACTGTTTACCCCTTTTTCCAGATCATTTGTGAATATGTTTAATAGCACTGATCCCAGTACAGACCCCTGGGAGCCCCTCTATTTACCTCTCTCCATTCTGAAAAATAACCATTTATTCCTATTCTTTGTTTCCTCTCTTTTAACCATTTACTGATCCATGAGAGGATCGTCTCTCCTATCCCATCACTGCTTTCTTTGCTTAAGAGCTTTGGTGATAGACCTGGTCAAAGGCTTTCTGAATTCCAAGTACACTATATCCACTGGATCACCATTGCCCACATATTTATTAGAATTATTTGACAGGGTCAACAGATTGGTAAAGCATGATTTACCTTTACAAAAGCCATGTTGACTCTTCCCCAACAAATATTGTTCATCTACATGTCTGATAATTCTGTTCTTTATTATAGTTTCAACCAATTTGACTGGTACTGAAGTTAGGCTTACCAGCCCATAATTACCAGGATCACCTCTAGAGCTCATTTTAAAAACTGGCATCATATTAGTTATCCTCCAGTCATCTGGTACAGAAACTGATTTAAATGATACATACCACACTTAGTAGTTCTGCAATTTCATATTTGAGTTCCTTCAGAACTCTTGGGTGAATACCGTTCGGTCCTGGTGACTTATTACTTTTTAATTTATCAATTTGTTCCCAAACTTCCTCTAATGACACCTCAATCTGGGACAGTTTCTCAGATTTGTCACCTAAAAATAATAGCTCATGTGTGGGATCCTACCTCACATCCTCTGCAGTGAAGACTGATGCAAAGAATTCATTTAGTTTCTCCTTAATGGCCTTATCTTCCTTGAGTGCTCCTTTAACACCTCAATCATTCAGTAGCCCCACTGATTGCTTAGCATCCTTCTTGGTTCTGATGTACTTAATTTTTTTGCTGTTAGTTTTTGAATGTTTGGCTAGTTGCTCTTCAAATTATTTTTTGAGCTGCCTAATCATACTTCTATACTTGGATTTAAGTGCCACTTTTTAAAGGGTGCCCTTTCAATTCTAATCTTTTACTTTGTTGTTTTGCCATGGTAGCACTTTTTTGGTCCTCTTATCATGTTTTGTTTTTTTTTAATTTGGGGTATACATTGAATTTGAGCCTCTATTATGGTGTTTTTTAAACGTTTCCAAGCAGATTGCCTTTCTTCTACCCCTGCCACACCCCATCAAAGACAGATGCAAACAATTAAAGTCACTTGGAGGTGAAAAAGAACATTATAGCAGGCAAGAGATTGCCCTGGCAGTGAATAGAGACAAAAAAAGACCATTTCAGTATAACAGAGTAGGGAAAAACACTCTGCATCTATTCACTGAGGAAACCCGTGAAGGCGCAGGGGAATTTTCATGAACGTTTGTTGCAGAGATGGCTGGTTTTCCAGGAATGAGAATCCAGATTTAATGTTGTGTGCGTGGAGGGGGAACCTATTTTAGTATATAGGAAAGGTAACTATTAATTAGTTTAGACCTTGATCAATGTTTTATGATTTTCTTTTGTGATGTAACCATTTGTTTCCACCACTTTCACTTCTAGTTAGGTCTTCATTATTTCTTAAATAACCCCACTTTTATTGTAAATGCTCACACGTGCTGTGTGGTTTACGGGAACAGTAGTTTAAGGTAAAATTAGGGTACGCTGCACGTCTGGAGGCATAGAAATTCCCGATGCTCTGAGTAGCCAGTGTCTAGGGCTGGATATCACTGGGCAATGTTTCAAAGGGACTTGGTGACTGGGGTGCACCTACTGTTTAGCTGCAAGGTGAAGTTAGGGCTGGCATAGCCCAGAGGAGAGCACTGGAGTGGCTGAAAGGCTAGTGGTGACAGGGAGATGACATCCAGCTACCATAAGAAGTCCTCCTCTGTGCTCTCTGAACTGTCAGGGACATACTACAGAAATACAGGGACACATACACTCACACTCTTTACTCATGTGGAATAGTACCTTACAATGAGAGCAGCCCCTT
Organism: Mauremys mutica; assembly: GCF_020497125.1. Lineage (NCBI taxonomy): Eukaryota > Metazoa > Chordata > Testudines > Geoemydidae > Mauremys > Mauremys mutica. Next base: position 34,980,076 of record NC_059075.1, read on the forward strand.
TTGTTTCAATGCACTGGAAAAAAATTGAATGCTCCCAGAAGGTGGTATACAATTATCACTTCCCTCACCACAACCCCCAGGGATTCGATCACTAGAAGAAAGCATTAAAATCCACTGGAGATCTGACAATAGATTCTGCTTAGCAGAGGATCTGAATAACAGAAATGTAGGGCTGGAAGGTACCTCAAGAGGTCATCTAGCCAAGCCCCCTGCACTGAGGCAGGACCACATATACCTAGACCATCTCTGACAAGTTTTTGTTCAACCTGTTCTTAAAAACCTCCAATGATGGGGATTCCACAACCTCCCTTGAAAGCCTATTCCCAAGCTTAAACTACCCTTACAGTTAACAGTCTCCTCACCCCCACAGCATAGCTAACCTAAACCTCCTTTCCTGAAGATGTAGTCAATCCCTGGGCTGCAGGTGGTGTGTGTTGGGGGGCAGGGTGGGTAGATCCATGGCTATAGCTGGGGCCAGGGCAGAGGGGAGGCCCTGTGCCTCACTGAGACTGCCCTCCCTGGCTTCCCTGCTTTTTCCCTCCCAGCTTCCTGAAGCAGGGAAAGAGGCTGGGGAAGTGGAGAGTGGGGGAAGACAGGCCCAGTGAGGCAAAGCGGGGTCCGGATACAGTCAGCTACCCATCTACCAGGGGTAGCTTCCCTTTGCTTCTCATGAGAAATTACAACTGGCTGTGGACCCTGTTTCCCTTTCCCCCATAATCTTCCTCCTGCACAAATACCTCTAAGCCTCTCCTCCTTCTCCCTCCCTTTGTCCTCAGAGGGCAAGGAATTTAATGGAGATGCATGTACAAAACTTTGTAGCCCATGGAATCAATGGGCTACTAGCCTGGCTCTGTCCTCTCAGTTCAGTCAAATTTATTGCTATGATGGACCAGTAATCTACCTGAAACCGGCCCTCGGGCTATAAGAATGTGTCTAACTCCATGCTTGTGAAAAACAATTTTGTAATTTTCTCTCTCTATTTATCTGGCATCTAAAATATAGTTATTGAGGAAGCCACGATGTGAAGAACTGCCATCCATTTGGTTCAGAAGGTTGCAAGATCCATGGCATTTCCAGTGTCTAATGAGCAGTCCTGATGATGCAGTATGACACGGCTACACTAGAGTTTACAGCAGTGCAGCTGCATTGGTACAACTGCGCCACTGTAAGCTCTTTATTGTAGCCACTCTAAGCTGATGGGTGAGAGGTCTCCTGTCAGCTTCACTACCCTAGCCCCTGTGAGCGGCAGTAGCAGTGACCTTCGGTGTAATTGTCGGTGTAATTTATGTCGCTCGGGAAGGTGGCTTATTCACCCCCTCCCAAGTGACATAAGCGATGCCGACATAAGCTGTAGTGTAGACATAGCCATAGAGCATTCACTTTCCTTACTCCCTCTCCCTGAGGTGCACAAAAGCTGACTGACCACCAGATTAATACTTAGCCTAAAGCCCGGGTTTGCCCAAATGTAATAATCCATTCTTTCAAAAAATATTAAACCTCATTTTATTCCGAAAAGTTGTAATGATTAATCTTGCTTGTCCAGGAAAAGTTGACTCCTAGGTGTGCATATGTGTTGCAGTTTTGGGGCAATAACTGATGAACTGTGAAATACTGTTCCTGGTGTTTGGTGATACTTCTGCCTAAATGACATAACTAAGCCTTTCATAAAAATAAGTCTGTTCAACACAACGGATTTATAATAGGAAACATTAACATTTTCAAGGGAAGGGATTCCAGAGGATTATAACATTACCATTATTCTGATTGGATACGTCTCAAACAAGAGAGATGCACCTTTAGTGCAGAGAGCCACGAATGATCAGGATGGTAGGAGAATAGGGGAGGGGTTCCAAATTAAAAATGGAAATTCTGCCTATAGGAGAGGGAGGATTCTTCCTGACAATAATCAAAGATTTGGGCTAAGAAAGGGCTTGAAAAGAGAGAGATCAGGAGATAAGCAAGCAGGTTTATTACAGTAATAATGTAAAGGCTAAGGCAATAATATCACACTTGGGTAGTTGCACTTGCCACACATTTTAAAAGAATCATTGTTCCCCTATCCAAGTTTTGCTGGCTTGGCACCATCCAGACATTTCCCCTACAGCATTGCTGTACAACCTCCCCACCCACGTGTTCCCCATTATTCTCCATCCAGATTACAGATATCTCTTGTGAGAATCCTTTTCAAGATGGGGAGAAATGCCTCCTTTCACCTGTCCTCTGCTTTCCCTCCGAAGAAGTGGGTATTCACCCACGAAAGCTCATGCTGCAAAATGCCTGTTAGTCTATAAGGTGCCACAGGATTCTTTGCTGCTTCTACCTGCGGAGGGCCACCCTGTAACAGCAAACATACAACAGTGTCGATATTGCCAAGAATGCAAGGATTATATATTTAATGGAGGACCACGGAAAGATTGTGCCCAGCAGAGAACATATGCCACGCACTTCCTTGCTGCAGTACTCTGTACTTACACAATGACTTTAGGATCCTAGGATCCCACATTCATGAGCAGCCGTGAACTGATCCTGTAGAAAAGTGTTCCCTTTGTACTCAAACATATTTCCTCTCTTTGTGCTAACTTCACCAGCACAAATAAGTTGTTATTGCTGTTATCCCTGCAGGCCTAATACAGCTATGGAAGAATGAGCAGGAGACTAGTCTGCCTCAGGCATCATTAATTAGATAATGTTTGTACAATACTTTGATTTAAAGTGCTGTATGTGCTAAGTATTTTTGCCACCACAATTTTTGCCACCACAGCTAGATGTCAACTGAAGAATATTTATGATTGGTGATGACATAAGAGGCAGAAAGAAAACAGATTTTTCAGATTGCAGGCTGAGATTGTGACACGCACAAAGAGTTTAACTGATCCGGAAATTACTGAAAAAGAAATAAATATAGAAACTCACAACAATATTTTCACAGCCTCTTTTCTGACAATAATTGCAACTTTCAGAGAATCTAAGCAGAGCAGCTAAAATTTAAAATACATTCTCAGATTTCATATTGTGATTATATACAGTGAGTAAATATGCCATGATTTTTGTTATAGCTTCTTCTTGTACTGCAGTGGCTTTCCCCCATATCTTTCACACCGTAGCTATTATTGCTAATTCCACTAGCGCCAAAGGCAAGAGACGTTCAAGCATTAGTTATTGCACAAAGCTGTCTCCTAAGCCTACATATTTTGGCAGATAGCCTTATACAGTCAGGCCCTCATTAAAGGGTCATTTATTTGCCATGGATTTTTAAGCCTTTAAGTAGATGATTCTTTTAGCAAACTTGAATTTGGAACTGTGTCTCAATGGGATGAAGTTATAATGAAATAAGCTAAAAATTCCAACTGTTAAAAAATATATTGGGCTTTGAATTCTGTTGATAAACACTTGATTTTAAGGAAAAAAACAAAGATTGCTGTGATAATCCAGTTAGTTTTTAGTGCCTAATTGTCACTTCAGAATGGAGACCGGGCTAAGCAGTTGAGACTTGTAATGCTTAAAAAGCTCAAAGAGGATATTTTTTGAGGTAGATGAATAATAAGTTTCTTTATCTGGTATACGCTAAATATAGGATATAAGAGGGTGAGGGATTTAGAAAAAAGTCAAAATATAGGTAACTGTACCTGTAAATAATATATTAGCTTTTAGCTATGAGAAACCCCTTTTATGTTGGGTAAAAGGGTTGGGGCAGCATAAAGGGATCCTAAAAATACCCTCTCTTCTTCTGGGGCGAATTCCCTTGGCACAGGTATTGTGAAAATCAGCTGTAAGGCTGACTTCAGAAAGCCAGTTAAGGAGCCTTGATGGAAATAGGGCTGGAGGCAGACAGTGTATTTTGGGAGTAAGGCTTCAGCACTATGGGGATTCTGGTCAGCCTTGCTGCCCATGGAGCATGTGAAGACAGGCTGCTATGCCTTTCCAGCCCCTATAGCAGCCCAAGATTGCGAGGGCACCAAAGAGACTTTGAGCTACCATAGCCTCTCCTGTTCTTGGGCAAAGGTCTGAGTTGTGCTTCTTAGAGGCATGGCACAGAGTCTCACCCCTGATATTTGGCAATAAGATAATGAACAACGGGCAAAGCTAGAAATGGAACCAGAGTCCTTACCCGTTTTCAAACCAATAGGCAACACTACCTCCCTAGTTGTTTTCACTCACAAGCTAGTTTTAGAAGTTTTTCATTCCTAAAAGATGTGTATAATTTGGTCAGAAGAAACTGCTTAAAAATATGACCCAAACTAACATAAATCAGACCTGTATAAAACATTTGTTTGTTTTAATCCAAAACACAGTAATAAATAAGGCACTAAAGCAAAAGAGCAGAACTTTGGATCTCTCTTCTATCTGGACAAATTGAAATCCGAACAGAATGCAAAGTTAAAGACAGCAGACAAGAACAAAGCCAGTGGAATTTGAGTAAAGCCATTTTCAAATCCTGCTGATTGCCAGCATGCTCTAATTACTGAAGCAGGACATCTGAAGAGCAATCAATAGGATCAGAATAATCAAATAATTGCTCAGATATTCATGCTCACTGCTGCAAAGACAAAATATAAGTAACCATGTTGCTATGTTTTGCTTTTTGTTGTTTGATCTTTTTGGGATAAATCCTGAGGTCATTATCCAGCTTTTTACCGAGCAGAGTAATTGTTAAATCTTCCATTTATATAATGGTTTTATTCCAAAGCACTTTACATATTATGAATAATGACACTCCAATTATTCAAAGGTATCTGGGGACACTCAAAAGCACTGGATAATTTGGGAAGTCAGCCCAGCAGGCTTTGAAGGGTGAATATGATGCTTTGAGAATGTTACTGGTGAGTGTATTTGAATCCACTGGCTCAGCAAAGGATGGGAAGGAGGATACACCAGGTTCTTAGGAGTGGAACTTCAGTGAGATTGAGGGGAAATTCAAGGTTAGATTTAGGATAAGAGTAATAATTTCCTCTGCTTATCCAATTTTGTGGAAGCTGTCTCCAGTGGCCACTTCTGCAGCCCCAGATCCCTAAGTATGAGTTCCTAGATAGGTATGAAGTTCTGGTGGCAATCCTGAACTACAGGCCAGCCCAGAATGCAGTGAGAGCAAAAGTGGTCATTGATTTTAGCTGCCTCTGTTTGAGTGTCCAGCTTGAGAAAACTTGGGCAGGACTTTCAAAGGTTCAGGTCAGCCATAACTCTTATTGACACCAGGGACCCAAACTGCACCTCCACCACTAGACCCCTCACTTGTGGAGTTCCACAAGGATCATCTATGTCAGTGGTTCTCAAACTTTTGTACTGGTGACTCCTTTCACACAGCAAGCCTCTGAGTGTGATCCCCCCCTTAAAAATTAAAAACATTTTTTTATATATTTAACACCATTATAAATGCTGGAGGCAAGTGGGGTTTGGGGTGGAGGCTGACAGCTTGCGACCCCCCATGTAATAACCTCGCGACCCCCTGAGGGGGCCCGACCCCCAGTTGGAGAACCCCTGATCTATGTCCATGTGACAAACCGCTCTGAAGTCACTTGTGTTGACAGTATGCAGTGTTCGTGTCTAGTGAGTAATCTGGTGCATTCAACATTTTAGTCAGTTTTGGAGGAAGTTAAAGTAGAAATTAATGGAGTATAATATCCTCTTTATTTTTTACTGCAGGATATGGTCTAGTTATTAGAGCAAGGGGCCAGGAGTCAGAACTTCTAGATGCTATTTCCAGCTCTGATTTACTGTGTAATATCATGCAAGTCAGTGAATTTCAAAGAGCATTGGTCTTCCTATCTGTAAAGTGATGAGTATAATAGTACAGGGCAGTTCTGAGGATTAATTAATGAGCGGTACTAGAAGGTGTAAAGTATAACCCATCAAAACAAATTATGCCACCTTATACTTCATTTTTTCAAAGCATGTTCACACTTTGATAGGTTGACATCTTGAGGTATTTCTGGAATGCTCCCTTTTCTGGCATTTCTAAGTATTAATGGTGCCTCATTTTACTTTTTTCATCTCTGGAAGAAATGAAATTTCACCTGTTCTTTTAAAATCCGTTTAAAAGGTTACAGTCTTTCCCTGATGCTGCTGACAGTTATCCATGTGTTTGAAAGCCCCAGGTTCCTCCTCCATGAGGAACTCCCATGAACAACCACTCAGAAATTCATGCTTGTGTCAAGTCCATTGTCACAGTTTCTTAATGAAGTAGTCCAGTAGTAACATAATGAATATGTTACATCTGTGATCAATGAACTATCTAATTCTAAGTGTCCTTTCTAATCTACAGTTTCCATCCCTATGTCGTTTGTGAGATGGTTACCTTAGGGTATGTCTAAACTGCAATTACACCTCTGATTTCAGCACTGGTAGATATACCTCAGCCTGCCTTCACTCATGCTAACACAAATAAAAATAGCAGCGTAGACAAGATAGTACAGCCCGCACAAGCACGTCGGGCTCAAGGCCCGCTAGCAGGAGTCTGTCTACCTGGGCTCACATTAGCAGGGCTTGAGCTAGCATGCTAAAGATAGCAGCATGGATGCTGTGACACTAGCGGAGGCTCAGGCTAGCCACCTGAGGTTGAATCCAGGAGGTTAGGTTGGTCCAAGCTTAGGAGGCTAGCCCAAGCCTCCACCCTCTGCCACAACATTCACTCTGCCATTTTTAGCACCCTAAGTCAAGCCCCACTGCAGCAAGTCTGCCTATCTGGGCTGGGAGGCTTGCTCCAAGTTGTAGTGTAGACATGCCCTGAGTATGTACTGGTATTGTTAGCTCGTGCTGCCACATCTACACTGCTATTTTTAGCTGTGCTGGCTTGTGTATGTCTACACATGATGAAATCATCCTTCAGATTGCAGTGTAGACTTACGCTTATAGACTGTATCTCTCTCTGTGCACCACTACAATGGCAGAAGTAAGACAAAGCCCATTTAATAGCAATCCTTACCAGCCTGATTTTTACAAGTGGTGAGCAATTGCAAACCCTATTTGACTACAATAGAGCAGAGGGTTTCTGTGACCTGTGAAAAGCAGGACAATAGATATGTGTGTAGGGTGTTTTTAATGAATAGTCAAAATCATGGAACTTACTCCCCTATAGTGGCAAGTCATGGCCAGCATTTACTGACTTTCAGAGTGCACAGTGAACACATTTGTTCTGGCACAGCATGTGTGTAAGCATGAGCCATCACTAAGTTATCTTTATGTTTCACAAAGGTAACATGGAGGGTGGGAGAAGAGGCCTGTTTTTACTGTCTATCTTGTGGGAGGTTTAAGCTAAACTCATGCTTATGTCACACTTCAAGATGCTACCGTAAATAATATTTTGGTGGATTTTTGCTTACTAATATTTTGCTGAGATTTACTAAAGAGTTGATGTATGTGGCTTCAGGAGATTCAGATTTTTCCTTTTATTACTTGGATTCTAGTAGCACCTCAATGCACTAACTGAGACCGGGGCTTTGTTGCACTGTGCACACTGGCACACAGTAAGAGACAGTTTTGTAGTCAAAACAGACAAAAGACAAAGGGGGTGGGGAACAGAGGGACAGAGAAGCGAGGTGAGTTTTCCAAGGTTAGATAGACACAGGCCAGTTGCAAACCCAAAATAGGACTCAGGTCTCCTAACTCCTAGTCCCAAGCTCTATGCATTAGGCCATGCTGCCTCTCCATAGATTCAACTACAGTGCAGCTTGTGGACTAAAATGTCTTTCAATCATAGTACTGGTGTTAGTGATTAAGTGAGACATAGTGCAGGCAGCTGTAATGCAAGCTCACACAGCTTTGCCAGTGCCTCTGGAACCCACCCTGCAATATGCTTTTTTATTCCAATACCATGCTCCTTTAAGCAGACTGCAAACAGCAGCTCTGAATTATGTCACAATGATTGGCAGTTTCATCAGGTAGAGAGACATGGCCATTATATGCTGAGATCACTAAACTCATTTCCACTTGCGACCCATAGCCTTTCACCTCCTGAGATCTAGTTATTATATTAACTCACTGTACCACTGAGCCCCTTTCTTAAGTTGCAGAGCAGGAAAAATTGGCATACAGATACCAGAGCAGCCAGGAATTTAGGAGCAAATGGTAACATTTAGCAACTAGCCTGAGTGGTTGTGAGTGGGGTACCATACAGAATTGCCACAGTACATTCACAATTTCTTCTCAAGTGGCCTGGAACACACAAGGACTGCACAGGCTACATCAGTCTGCTCTCTCTCCCAATGGGGCATCTGTGGGCTAGTGTGGAACCAGAGGTACCCCCAAAGGAGCAGTCTCTGAAGTTTAGGGATTGCTATTATGATAGGCTGCTGCGTGGACTAAGTACATTCTACTCCCCGAACACACACACACACACACACACAAAAAGGTTTATCATAATCCAGCGCTAAAACTAAGTAGTCAACATTTTCAAACTTAGGTGCCTAAAATCACACACCAAAGTATAATAATAATTATCATCATCCAGATTTTCAAGAGTCCCTAATTCTGCATAGTTACACCAAAGTATGTCATCTTTGCTATAGCCCTCTTTCAAAATGTATATCACAAGGCCACCCCCTTGAGGCAAAGGCAGTATCTCATTTACCTCAGACATTCTGTAGACAACAGTGCTATGGGGTATAGCCATCTAGCTATATCTCTTAGCAAGTCCACTCTCTTCCAGGTGGAAGGGTATAAAAGATATGACACAGGCCAACACAAATAAAATAATTCACACTTTATTCAGCTGTGTTTACGAGGAGCTTAGGAAGCATGAAATCCGCCCCCAACAGGCTGTGGTCTGGCTGCATTTAAGGCACTGTGTGTTCCATTCCAGCCTAAATGATGGAATAGTAAATCCTTGTTGCATCTCTGTGCCACCTATGAAGGTAATGCAAGGTAACTAGATCTGCATAGTCATTAATTCAGTGGCTGTTCTCCTAGTTTATCCCTAGCTGCTTGGCACCAGTCTATTCAGTTCCAGTGTAGGACTCTCTTTCGTGGTGTACAGAAGGTGCAGAGATCCCTGTGTTCATGACTGCTTTACCTTTAGCTCCTCTCTGTTGCCCTGCATAGGGCTTAAATGGGGCAGCAGAGGGCCTGTGCAGGGTCTCTGCACCCCATTTCAGGCCAGGAGAACAATGTCTCTGCCATGTTTTACTTCTTTTGCCCATCCTAGAAACCCTCCAGAGACTGCACCATCTACTCAGGACACTCCCTACACTAGCACCGGAACAAATCAACGTACCCTTAGAACCCCGACCAGGGTTATTCTATCTACTACCCAAGATCCACAAACCCGGAAATCCTGGACGCCCCATCATCTCTGGCATTGGAACTCTCACTGAAGGACTGTCTGGATATGTGGACTCTCTACTCAGACCCTATGTTACCAGCACTCCCAGCTATCTCCGTGACACCACTGATTTCCTAAGGAAACTACAATGCATTGGTGACCTTCCAGAAAACACCATCCTCGCCACCATGGATGTAGAGGCTCTCTACACAAACATCCCACACAATGATGGAATACAAGCTATCAGGAACAGTATCCCTGATGATGCCACAGCACAACTGGTTGCTGAGCTCTGTGCCTTTATCCTCACACACAACTATTTCAAATTTAATGACAATATATATCTCTCCAGATCAGTGGCACCGCTATGGGCACCCGCATGGCCCCACAATCTGCCAATATTTTTATGGCCGACCTGGAACAACGCTTCCTCAGCTCCCGTCCACTCACAGCCCCCTTCTCTACCTATGCTACATTGATGACATCTTCATCATCTGGACCCATGGGAAGGAGACTCTGGAAAAATTCCACCATGATTTCAACAGCTTCCACCCCACCATCAACCTCAGCCTGGACCTATCTACACGGGAGGTCCACTTCCTAGACACCACGGTGCAAATAAGTGGTGGTCACATTAACACCACCCTATACCGAAAACCTACCGACCGCTATGCCTACCTTCATGCCTCCAGCTTCCATCCCGGGCACACCACAAGATCCCATTGTCTACAGCCAAGCACTGAGGTACAACCGTATCTGCTCTAACCACCCGCAGACAGAGACCAACACCTAGAAAATCTCCATCAAGCATTCTCAAGACTACAGTACCCACACGAGGAAATAAGGAAACAGATCAACAGAGCCAGATGTGTACCCAGAAACCTCCTTCTGCAAGACAAAACCCAAGAAAGAAACCAACAGGACTCCACTGGCCATCACATACAGTCCCCAGCTCAAACCCCTCCAACGCATCATCAGGGATCTACAACCCATCCTGGACAATGATCCCCACACTTTCACAGGCCTTGGGGTGGCAGGCCAGTCCTCGCCCACAGACAACCTGCCAACCTGAAGCATATTCTCACCAACAACTGCACACCGCACCATAGTAACTCTAGTTCAGGAACCAACCCTTGCAACAAACCTCGATGCCAACTCTGCCCACATATCTACACCAGCAACACCATCACAGGACCTAACCAGATCAGCCACACCATCACCGGTTCATTCACCTGCACGTCCACCAATGTAATATATGCCATCATATGCCAGCAATGCCCCTCTGCTATGTACATCGGCCAAACTGGACAGTCTCTAAGGAAAAGGATAAATGGACACAAATCAGACATTAGGAATGGCAATATACAAAAACCTGTAGGAGAACACTTCAAACCTCCCTGGCCACACAATAGCAGATTTTAAGGTGGCCATCCTACAACAAAAAAACTTTAGGACCAGACTTCAAAGAGAAACTGCTGAGCTCCAGTTCATCTGCAAATTTAACACCATCAGCTTAGGACTAAACAAAGACTGTGAATGGCTTGCCAATTACAGAACCAGTTTCTCCTCCCTTGGTTTTCACACCTCAGCTGCTGGAACAGGGCCCCATCCTCCCTGATTGATCTAACCTCGTTATCTCTAGCTTGCTTCTTGCTTGCTTATATATACACACCTGTCCCTGGAAATTTCCACTGCTTGCATCCGAAGAAGTGGGTATTCACCCACGAAAGCTCATGCTGCAAAACTTCTGTTAGTCTATAAGGTGCCACAGGATTCTTTGCTGCTTCTCCAGAGACTGAGAATACCATTTTATATTAAGATAAGTTTCAGCCTGGTGTCCCATGACATACTAACTCCAGCAGCGTTGGAGCTGGACCAGTGCTTATTTGTGTTCTCCATCATCAATTTCAAAGATATTGTCTTCAAAATACCCCAGTCCCAAATATGAATAAGAGTTGGTGGGTGAGATACGATAGGTGAGAGATATTAGGTAAAGGGGCTTGAGAGGTGTAAAGGAGCCATAAAGGCCCAGGTTCCAGCTGAGGGATAATTTTCCTGATGCAGGCATTATGGAAGTCAGCTGCAAGGCTGCTTCTCAAGGACCACCTCACAAGCTTCTGTATAAGGGGGTATGCCAAGGGCAAGCCTGGAGGTAGAAGGGGAATGTTGGGGGTGAGCTGCAATACTGCAGAGATCTTGGGAAGCCCTGTGGTCCATAGGGCAGCCCAGGGATGCTGCCATAACTTAGAGAGACTACTCATGTCTGTCCAAGTTGCACTAGGGGGCCTGAGAAGCCCAAGTTTGGGAGAGTGTAATAAAGTCATCATAGCCTGCCCGGTCTCTGGGCTATGAGCCCTGTGCTGAGCATCTAGACTTAGATGTCTACACTGCAGCTGGGAGCAAGCCTTCCAGGTTGGGTAGACAGAGCTCTGCTCAAGCTAATGCACTAAAAATAGCAGTGTGGACACTGCAGCACAGCTGATGGTGGCACAGGCCAGCCACCTCAGAACAGGCCCGGGGATCGAGTGGATTTGTACTTGGGTGGCTAGTCTGTGCTGTCCCCTGTCCCACCATGTCTACAGTGCTAGTGTAGCATATTATCTTAAGCAGAGCTAGCGCATAGATGTCTATCGGGACTGGGAGGTTTTCTCCCAGCAGCAGTGTAGACATCCCCTTTGAGTCACAGCACAGATTCTCACTCTCAGTCTTTAACAAAATTGGATTTTTGTATTATTCATTTATGCCTTTTGCTAAATATGTTAAAGAAAATAAAAAGCACCCTTGTGGGCAAAGTGAGAAGAGGAGGGAACTGGAGGGAAATGGGAGCTGATACTCCCTTCTCCTTCCCAGAGATGCTCTCTCTCTAGGACAGCATTCAGTCATGCTTGTCATGGAAGTTTTATGGGGGAATATTGCATCATTGCTCCCCATGCGTACTATTCTGCAGCTCTATTCTTTGGAGGTGTAATAAGCCACTTTCCATTAACTCTATATTCACAAACTCCATGCACAAAGATAAACAATAAATCACAATAAAGCCGATTCTCAGTTTTTGCTGTTGCATTTTATTAATTACTATTTATTTGTTGAGACGCTCCAGTGATGCAAAAAACACAGAGGAAGATACAATCCTTCTCCTCAGGAATTTGTATCCCAAGGGCCAAATCCTGCAGGCTTTACTTCATCAAAACTCCTCCTTCAATCAATAGGCGTTTTGACTGAGAAGGGAGTATGAAAGAACTGCAGATTTTGGCCTTTAAAGTAAAAGGTAAGGGCAGATTTTTAGTTAGGTGTGCACAGTTAAATGCCCAGTGCAAGCATAAATCATGTATCTGTAATAGTAATCCCAAAGTAGGGCAGTCCTTTTATTTGTGGGTCAAACTCTATTTCGCTCATGCACTTTGAGTAGTACCTTTCTCCATAGATTGCAATGGGACTCTTTATGGAGTAAGGTACAGAGGATGTCATATGGTCTTTTTTTAATATGCCTTTTCTAATATAGCAGATTGATACCGAAAAATGTGTTTAGAGGAAAGAGGTGAATAAAAAGAGAGTGGTTGTATAGTGGACGTTGAGGGAGGTAGTCCCAACCTCAGCTCCAATCAACAGATATATAACACATTATGAGTAATTTTCTTAAGAAGGTTTTGTGATTTTACTCTATGTAAAATGTGTAGCTATTCTCAAGAAGAATGCAGGCTTAGTCTGTTTCTACAGAGAAGTATGCGACACTTCCTTGTTTTCACACTTGGAAACTTCTCAGGTGGGCGCCTAAAGACATCAAAGTTAATTATAAATATCCTCTCTAAAGCATGTAACATGGCTCCAAAGATGGTACCCTGATGAGGCTACAGTTAGAAAAATTGGCTTTAAAAAACACATTTAGAGCTCACAAATAAATAGTTTCTTTTGAAATCCCTGTGGGATCTTCCCACCTACTGGGTTTAACGTTAGACTCCAATGGCATTGTTGAAAATAAAAACTGTTTGTGTGCTTTCATCTATTTTTTATATTGGAAAAAAAACAAAAAAACCCCTCTCCTCTAATAAAAGAGAAATTGCTAACATTTTCTGAGGAGAATGCATTCTTTCCACACAATGATCACCTAGAATTTCTCATCATTGGTCACTCTTTCTACTCCCCTATTCAACATATGAAATGTGCAAAAATCTTTCAATTATTATAATTATTGTTGTTGTTTTGGTTGTTACTCTCTGTAATTTTAAATCAAAGTTGAAGTTTTACCTCTTTCTCATGGGGATTAATTTGGCTTTTCTAAGGCAATTCTGATGAGTCAGCTTTAACTGTAAATGACAATGGTGGAGTGGAATGGCCCCCTGTACAGTAATAAAAGCAAAATAATGAGTTTTTTTATTTCTAGGTCACCTTTTCAAATCAAGGTGAATCTGGTAGTGGCTGGCAAAATGGTGGCTGTTAAATGGCCCAAGGGAAATGAGCTGATGGTTGCAGACCAGTTCTTAGCTCTACAACAACAACAAAATCCACACTACAACACAGTTCCCCAAACAAGTAAACATCAAAACTAGGACCCTTTTTACCAGTCCCATCATCATCCATCTAGACATTAATACTTCACTAATAGACGCCAACTCCGTGGGTGCTCCAGGGCTCAAGCACCCATGGAAAAAAGTGGGTGCTCAGCACCCACCAGGCATAGCTGTTTGGCAGGGCCACTGATCACCTGTTCAGAGGCTGGTGGGAGGTGCTCAGGGAAGAGCAGCGAGCAGAGAACGGCAGGAGGGTGGGGGGCCTTAGAGGAGGAGACAAAGCAGAGGCAGGAAGAAGCAGAGTGACGATGGGGCCGCAGGGGAAGGGGCAGGGCAGGGCCTGGGGTGGGGCGGAGGGGATGGAGAGCCCACAGGCAAAAATAAAAGTCAGTGCCTGTGCCTTCACTTATCACTGTGGTACCCGACCCTACAGGGCAAAGATTTAGTGGACCATATGAGTCATACCCCTCTCATTTTTAGAAGCCATTTCCCCTGCTCATGACTGCGGCACACAGGTGAGATGGATTGAGAAGTCTTTACTGACATCCTTTGCACCTTTTGGTGAACATAAGAATTGCCATACTGGGTCAGACCAAAGGTCCATCTAGCCCAGTATCCTGTCTTCCAAAAGTGGTCAATGCCAGGTGGCCCAGAGGGAATGAACAGAACAGGTAATCATCAAGTGATCCATCCCCTGTTGCCCATTCCCAGCTTCTGGCAAACAGACGCTAGGGACACTATCCCTGTCCATCCTGGCTAATACTCATTGATGGACATATCCTCCAGGAACTTATCTAGTTCTTTTTTGAATCCTGTTATAGTCTTGGCCTTCACAACATCCTCTGGCAAAGAGTTCCACAAGTTGACTGTGCGTTGTGTGAAGAAATACTTCCTTTTGTTTGTTTTAAACCTACTGCCTATTAATTTCATTTGGTGACCCCTAGTTCTTGTGTTATGAGAAGGAGTAAATAATACTTCCATATTTACTTTCTCCACACCAGTCATGATTTTATAGACCTCTATCATAGCCTCCCTTCGTTGTCTGTATCATATCTCCTCTTAGTCATCTCTTATTTGGTGGATAAAGGGAGGACTTTCATGGCTTTCAGTCTATCACCTTCCACCAATGCTAAATTCATTTAAATAACAAATTAGTTAATAATTCTTACTACATCAAACAAAATCTCTTGTTATGATGCTAAGTCCTGGCTAGAATACAATAAAGTATATATAATTATTTTGCTTATTTATTTACTTGAAATTCTGACTTAGCTATCTGTATTTAAGATATGAAAGGAAATGCATCAATCAGATTAGTTCTTCACAAAATTATTTTTCTCCCTGTTAGTAAGAGTACAGTAGACTAAATTCAGAAGGCTCTTGGATAACATAGATACACTGCTTCCTATTAGACACCAAATAACGACCCCACGTTATGGGGTCTCATGACTGAGACTTTAATGTCATGAAGGTAATTTTGAACTCTCCTGTTTCTCCGCAGAACAGATTAAATGGTGCCTTTCATGGTGGAAAATATACGCTTCATACTTGAAAATATTTCAGAAATTATCACTATGTAATTGTGCAAAACTTTTTTTTTCATGAAAATATAAACATTTCAAAATATTATAATGAGGTTTGCTAATGGTGGGTCTTCATGACAAGTGGTTATCAAGACCTTGTGATACATGTTCTCTGTGAAACAGCCAATGCTACAGTTGTAACAACAATAAGAAAAATCAAAGGCCCAAGACTGGTTCTACTTAAAGGTGGGATGAGGACATTTTTTAATGGAGCTATGGGGCAATGGAAGGTTTAGAAAAATCTACCACTCATAGTTCCATGATTTTTCAGTAATGTATTTATTCTGCAATGTGTAGCAAGACAGAACACTGAAGGGATAGTTGTAACAGATTGTGGTGGACCAGTCTATGGCTGCCCCAGTCTAGCTGGGACTTTGATCCTCTATCACACCAATGGAGGATGGAGTTATAATGCAAGGAAATAGAGCAGCAGTGAAGATTCCAAGGGAGTGGGCTACATCTCCAGCTGGCATAAATCAGAAAAGTTCCATTCAAATCTACACCAGCTGAGGATTTGGCCCAATGAAGCCATGTGGGCCAAGGCATATGACACCCTTTTCACAGCTGTTACAAGAGTCAATGGAGATGTCATGCCTTATGCAGATATTGTTGGCTCCTTCCAACAATACTATAGGGATAGCAAAATCTCAAAAGATTTGCCTCTTCCCACCCCCCTTACTGTCCTCCACTGGCACTAAGTTCCATAAGAACTGAAGGCACTCAGAACCTGCAGGAGGTGGTCATAATCTCACTGGATGGGGCCCTTGGTTACTCTGTATGTTAAAAAATTCAGATGGTTCTCAGAACCTTGGCCCTCATCCTTCCAGATACTAAGCATCCTCAAGCCCTGCTTACATAAATGGGAGTTGAGAGTGCACAGAACCTGGCAGGATCAGGCCCCAGAAACTGGTTGAGTCTGCAAAAAACAGATGGGAATCTCATAAGAAAAGCTTTTCTCATTGTATCTTGGCTCCTCCAGTTCCAGATAGATTCCCAACATACCAAGTTATGCAATAATAAAAGTAACAGAAAAAAGTCACTGAACATTTCCCCACCACAAAAAAAAAAGGCTTATTTTTAGTTTTGTGTGAAGGCTTCATCATGTTCTTAATGTAACTTAACAAATTCATCCACTATCTTGTTATACTTTCTGTGTTAGGGGACAGATCCTAAGAATTGCTGGTGCTCACACTGTTGTTGACTTCAATGGGAGTTTTGGGTGCTAAGAGAAAGGGCAAAAGTCAACAGAAGAATTGTCAGGATTTTCCATTAGTTTAATTGTATCTTAACTGCCAGTCTGGATAACTTCAGGTGAGCAGGATGGATCTACCTTTCTTCTTCTCCATCACTGTCAGGACTGGCTAAAGTGTTTATTTCTCTTATTGAAATGGAGTGATTGACCCTTAGAGTTTATTGTTAGGATTAACATTTTTCAATCCGTCAGCAAGTTTCTGAAATATTTCAAGTAATCTCATTTTTTAGAACAGATGATAAAACACCCAGGAGCCAAGTCATGGGGAGAGGACAATGGTGGATTGTTATTATTCATATCTATCTTTGAGAGAACTGACTTTCTATTTTAGAGTGAGTCTCAGTGATTCATCTTCTACCTTGTTTTTTTCTATGCAATCTGGAAAGAAGTGTGTGTATATATAATATAGAAATATATATGTGACTCAACTCACTGAAAGGAAACAATAGTAAATACATGCATGCTTAAAACTCTTTTCTTTTCTGCACATGGGGAGGGCTGCTTCTTTTTTAGGGGCTAATATACTATGTGACCTTCCTGGATCTCACATATTGTCAGTTACCTATTGAATGCACGCAGATCTTCGTAAATGAGGAATGATTGAGCTAGAAATTTCTGACATGAAAAGGATTAAGGTTAAGGTGCACTGTAGCTACCCAAGTACAAACATTTTACTTATGGAGGAGCATTAGCAGAATGCATTAAAAAAATTGCATAAGACTGGGGGAGAGGAAACAATGTATCTAATAGCTTTGTAGTTCTATTTATTTTTTACTGTATTGATTTTCTTGTCATCGACCATGAAACAACCCCTGTAGCTCTGACCTCCTTTCAAGTGACACCTTTAGCAAGATAGGAGCACTTTCATTCAAATAGGTATTTGCAATAAGGGGTGCACTCATAACATACTCTAATTCTATTAAACTTATTTGGGGAGATGATTGCGGCAAGGCTAGTGAAAAGTGGAAATGTGGATTGTATTTTTCCCTGACAGTGAAATCTGGCTAAAGATGATAGCACAAGGTCACAAACAGATGCAGAACCGAAAAGCTGTTTTCTTTGTATCATAGAATCCTAGAAGTTGGAGACAGAAAAGACTTAGTAGTGTGTACTGTAAGTGATAGGGGTCCAGTCCTATTTTCATGGTTGGGAGGAATGGCCTGTAATGACCAGATGTTTAGAATATTGACTAGAATTTTGTGCTCACTGTCAACTGTGAGCATAATTTTGTGAGTGCAAATGGTATTTCTTTTCCTTCAACCATTTTTTGTCTTGACTACTTAGACCCCCACCCCACAATGTGGAACATAGTAACTGAACCCGACATGGAACAAAAAAAACCCCATGGAAGTCAGTGGGGCTCCAAATGTGTGTGGAGTCCGTCCGTGTGCAACACAATGCAGAATTGGGTCCATAGATTGTAAAGTCTTCTAGGAAAAGACTGTCTCTTACTGTGTGTTTGCACAGTGCCTAGCACAATGGGGCCCTGATCCTAGCTGGGGACTCTCGGTGCCAATATTATTTTTAATCTCAATCAGTGGTTCTCAACCAGGGGTACATGTACCCCTGGGTGTACACAGAGGTCATCCAGTGGGTACATCAACTCATCAAGATATTTGCGTACTTTTACAACAGGCTACATAAAAAGCACTAGTGAAGTCAGTACAAACTCAAATTTCATACAGACAATGACTTGTTTAGACTCTTCTATATACTATATCAGTGGTTCTCAAACTGTGATTTTGTTTTAATGGGGTTGCCAGCACCAGCATCAGACTTGCCGGGGCCCAGGGCAGAAAGCTGCAGCCTGAGCCCTGCCATGAAGGGCTGGGCAAAAGCCCAAGTTTTTAAGTGAGGTGACACTTAGGGTACACAAGTCAAATCAGACCCCTGAAAGGCGTACAGTAGTCTGGAAAAGTTGAGAACCACTGATCTAAATATGTGATCAATTCTGCAAATCAGATAAATAGGTACCTAAGGGTCAGTGTTTGTAACTCACAATACCACCATTGAGTCAAAGAGATTCTTCTTCATCTGCATTGACAGAGGCATGTGTTTCTGGGCCCAAAATCCTGATTTTCTACCTTGCTGATGGACATGATGCTGTACATACATTCAGTACAGTGTAATCTAGTCCATTTTCTTTCTAATGTACCCATCCATCTTATGTCTTGGGTGTTTCTATGGTATCTACCACTGTGGTCTGTAATGTCCCAATATGGCACACAGATCCAGGGCTGGCCTTACCATGAGGTGAATTGAGGTGGCCACCTCAGGTGCCAGACTGTGGGGGGGCGCCACTAGGACCCACAGGGTAGAAAATTGTGTCTGCTGCTGGTGTATATGTATTCTCTCTGCTCTAAATGCACAGAGATGGTGGAGTGTTGTGCTAGAAGAAGGAGGGCACAAGAGACATATTAGGCAGGCAGGAGGAAAGGTGAGAGGGAATAACAGAAAACAGCAGGAGCTGCAGGGAGAGAGAGGAGGAGGAGCCTCTTATGTACCTCTCTAGCACCCCCAGAAGCCTGGACTGATTAACACCAGCTTCTCAGGGAGCTTCCTGTTTCCTGCTGCTTCCCTGAACCCACTGGAGGAGAACAGGCAGTCAACTGAAGTAATGGGAGCCAGTTAGACCCTTAAGATGCTGATGTCTTCTCTCGCTCAGGCCCTGCTACCAGCCTGCTTATTTGTCCCCTTCAATTGAGTGTTGAGAGACACTATCGCTGGCACAGAACAGCAGTCATGAGTAAAAGAAGAAAATGCCCCTCTAGGGCAGCATTCAGAAAAAGAAAGAAAGCAAAGGAAGCTTTTCTATCTAAGCAGGAAGGAGCTCTCCTGAGATACATAGACACAAATGTTCATGGTGAGCCTTCTGGCCCCAGTGAGGATGTGAGTGGTGAGGAGATGCCTGATCTTCCAGTTAGTCAGAGTGTAGGTGACCTGGCAGCTACTGCAGCATCCATATCTCCATCTCAAATGGATGTAACCATGCACATTCCTGAAGAAAAGTGTAGATCAGAGAAGAGTGTGGTGGAGGTGCAAGAAACAGCTGCTGCTGAGTTTAGTTCCTTAAGTCTAGATGATCCAGGACTGTGGACCCATTTGAGCAGCAGCTTGAGGGACTTCCTTGTACTGCATGGGCCACAGCAAGTGAAAACTTCATGTTCCCCAAAGACAATGAAAATAGAAGTTTCCATCCAACACATTACTGGTATGAAATCCCCAATGGTGACAAAGTGGAGAGGCCATGGCTTATGTACTCAAAAACCCAGAATGCTGCATACTGTTTTTGTTGCAAACTCTTACAGTTCCAGCCACATTGGGTTCTACAGGAACAAAGGACTAGAAAAATCTGGCTAGAAATCTGGCATACCATGAGAAGGCAGCAAATCAACAGAGATCATTCCATAGGTGGAAAGAGCTCGAGATGAGACTAAGGTTAAAGGCCACCATAGATGATCAGCATCAAGAGAAGATTGCATCAGAGTCTCTTTACTGGCAAAATGTTCTGAAAAGGCTTATTGCCATTGTGAGAATGCTTGCTACCCAAAACCTAGCACTGTGTGGCACTTCAGATCAGCTGTATCTACCAAACAGTGAAAACTTCCTTAAAATTGTGGAGCTGATGGCTTGAGTTTGATGCTGTACTCCAGGAGCATCTAAGAAGAGTCACCACCCAAGAAATGTACACACACCACTACCTTGGAAAAAATTCAAAATGAGATTATACAGTTACTGGCAACAAAAGTCAAACAGAAGATTGTGGCAGATCTGAAGTCAGCAAGATATTACTCTTATTCTGGACTGCAAACCTGACATCAGCCATACGGAACAAATTACTTTAGTGGTGTGTTTTATAACATCAACAGAACCTAGTGAAAATGTCCCTGCAATGGTGACTGTCAGGAGCTGGTGTGACAAATGTGCTTCTTAAAAAGCTGCAAGATACGGGAATTGCAATAGTTGACATGAGAGGTCAGGGCTATGATAATGGTGCCAACATGAGAGGAAAGAACAGAGGAATGCAGACACGGATCTGAGAGTTAAACCATCGAGCTTTATTTGTCCCATGCAGTTCTCATTCATTGAACTTGGTGGTCAGTGATGCAGCATCAGCTTCTAGTGAGGCTGCTGAATTTTTTAATGTAATTTAAAGCATCTATGCATTTTTCTCTGCATCAACTCATCAATGGCAAATTTTGAAGCAACATCTGGGAACATCCTCTCTGACACTGAAACCATTGAGTGCCACATGATGGGAAAGTCGAGTAGAGGTGATAGAGCCTATCAAACACCAAATTGGGAAGATAGATGATGCCATAGTAGCCATTATGGAGGATGATGCTATGACAGGAACTGTTCATAGGAGAACAGTGGCAGAGGGAAATGGAATCACCAGAAACATACATAACTTCAAATTTCTGTATGGCTTAGTGTTGTGGCACTGTTTGAAATAAATGTTGTAAGCAAGAGACTCCAAAGGTGTTGACCTTGCTATATCTGGAGCAATGAAACAACTGGACAAAGCAAAGTCATACCTACAGTCTTCCCGGTCAGATGAAGGATTTCACAATGTTCTGAAGAGTGCACAGGATAATCCCATAAGAAACCCCAAACAACAATTCAAAGTTGAATTCTTTAACCAGGTGCTAGATTGTGCAATACAGTCACCTTAACGTTTCATACAGCTCAAGGAACACAGCAGTATATTTGGGATGTTGTATGATATTTCAAAACTCCTCACTATCACTATACCTGAAGACCTACACCAGCAATGCAGGGCATTAGAGACAGTGTTGATACATGATGACATGCACGATATTGATGCGAGTGATTTAGGTGATGAACTGAAAGCCCTTTCAAGATACATTTCAGCAGGATCAACTCCAAAGGCTGTTCTGGAATATATGTGCACAAATAAGATGACCACCCTTTTCCCAAATGCTTTTGTTGCTCTGCATGTACTTCTAACACTTCCTGTAACAGTTGCCAGTGGAGAATGCAGCTTCTCCAAGCTGAAGTTAATAAAAACGCATCTATGCTCCACAATGTCTCAGAAGAGGCTGGTCGGCCTTGCAACCATCTCAATAGAGCATGAGCTAGCCCAGACTGTGGATCTTCAGGAAGCCGTTCAAATCTTTGCAACCAAGAAGGCACAGAAAGCACCACTTTGATTATTCAAACAGATACAAATGCCAGTGTTTACTATGCAGACAAGAAAAGTTACATTTGCTGTTCAGGTGTTTGAAAGTTAAGTGTTACTTAAAATTTTTGAACAAGGCATTTTAAGTTGTTAGTTCTCCTTTATTGGGGTAGGTAGCAGAGTAGTACCATGAGAGGAGCGGAACAGGAAGAAGGCAGAATTGAGACCTTTCAACGTTTTGGCCCAAGCGAGGGGGCATGGGGTGTCATTTGAGCTCCTCGCCTCAGGTGCCAAAATGTTGTGATTTTTTTAATTAACAAAGAATACTTACTATATTTGAAAATATTGATGCTATGAGCTTCTGTTATTTCTTTCAGATAAAATTGTATTTTTTGGTCATGACAAATAATCAGCCTTAACTATGCTGAGCAATTCCTCTTCATCTCTGGTGTTTACACCCTTTAAATACTTATATAAAGTAATAATATCTTTAGTTGTCATTACCTAGACTATACCTGTGTTAATTCTTTTATCTTGCCTCATAGGTCAGTTTCTCACTCATCTTACTACTTTTTGTTGCTGTTCTCTAAATTCCCTCCAGTTTGTTTGTAACTCTCTGAGATGGCCAAAACTGAATGAAGCACTCTACATACGATCTAACCAAAGCCATATAGAAATAGACTATCAACTTCCAGCTTGTGAAGTATTGTTTTAAGCAGTTCATTAACTAAAGGAATCAACATTCAGGATTCCAGTACATGATGGATATATTAAAAAGTTAGTTCCCTGATTAACTGCTTATGTCCTTTACATAGAGTAGCAATGCATGAATCTTCTTCAGTCATTAATGCTATGAAGTCTATATTCAGACATATATGGGCCTCAATCCATTCCTGAGAAATCTGACAGCAGACAGAAATGTTCAAGCAGATGTCAAGGTGGCTATGTTATTGATGGTGTACCTACTAAGTAGTAAGGATAAAATGGGCAGTGGTTAACATCGTCTAAATACAGTTGATTTAATCATTCTGGAAATGATATCCAAAGGTTTTTCAAAACAATACATACAGTTTAACAACATAGGGCCAGATGCATAGCTCCATTGACTTCATTGATCCAGATCCCGCTTATGTAAACAAGTGCAGTTTCCTTTAACTTAGGGTATGTCTACACTACTCACCAGATCGGCGGGCAGCGATCGATCCAGCGGGAGTCAATTTATTGCATCTAGTCTAGACGTGATAAATCAACCCCCAAACGCTCTCCCGTCAACTCCTGTACTCCACCGCCATGAGAGGCGCAGGCAGAGTCAACAGGGGAGAAGCAGCAGTTGACTCACCGCAGTGAAGACACCGCTTTGAGTAGGTCTAAGTACGTCAACTTCAGCTATGTTATTCACACATTGAGCCATTACAGTGTGAATCTATTACCCTATGTTAAGTATTCTCACACCTCTTGTCAAACTATCTGTAATGGGCTATCTTGATTATCACTACAAAAGTTTTTTCTCTTAATTAATTAGCCTCTTAGAGTTGGTAGGACAACTCTCGCCTTTTCATGTTCTCTGTATGTGTATATATATATCCTTACTATATGTTCCATTCTATGCATCCAATGAAGTGGGCTGTAGCCCACAAAAGCTTGTGCTCAAATAAATTTGTTAGTCTCTAAGGTGCTACAAGTACTCCTGTTCTTTTAACTTAATAGTGATCATTGTTTATACCAGCTGAGGATAGGGTGACTAGATGTCCCGATTTTATAGGGACTGTCCCAATTTTTGAGTTTTTTTCTTATATAGGCTCCTATTACACCCCACCCCCATACTAATTTTTCACATTTGCTGTCTGGTCACCTTAGCTGAGGATCTGGCCCATAAATCCTCACATGCATTTAATGAGCACACATTTGGATATGTGGACAGAGATTTAAAACTGTCATCACTTGCCTTGTAAATGATACCAATATGGATTATACCCAGTTCTTAAAATTAATTTGAAAACATTGTTAGATAAGAGAAGAGTAGGTGAAATTCACTCCTATACAGATGAGCAGCACAAGGCCTATGTGCCAATTAAGCCCTCGGATAGGACTTAGGTAAGAATTAAATAGTGCCTGTCTGCTGCACAGAAATTAATTTCACCCTGTGTGGGTAACTTGTGGTTAGATCATACATAGGGGTGTTCAAATATCTTCAGGTATCAGAGGGGTAGCCGTGTTAGTCTGGTTCTGTAGAAGCAGCAAAGAATACTGTGGCACCTTATAGACTAACAGACGTTTTGCAGCATGAGCTTTCGTGGGTGAATACCCACTTCTTCGGATGCAAGTAGTGGAAATTTCCAGGGGCAGGTTTATATATGCAAGCAAGAAGCAAACTAGAGATAACGAGGTTAGTTCAATCAGGGAGGATGAGGCCCTGTTCTAGCAGTTGAGTGAAAACCAAGGGAGGAGAAACTGGTTCTGTAGTTGGCAAGCCATTCACAGTCTTTGTTTAATCCTGAGCTGATGGTGTCAAATTTGCAGATGAACTGGAGCTCAGCAGTTTCTCTTTGAAGTCTGGTCCTGAAGTTTTTTTGCTGCAGGATGGCCACCTTAAGATCTGCTATTGTGTGGCCAGGGAGGTTGAAGTGTTCTCCTACAGGTTTTTGTATATTGCCATTCCTAATATCTGATTTGTGTCCATTTATCCTTTTCCTTAGAGACTGTCCAGTTTGGCCAATGTACATAGCAGAGGGGCATTGCTGGCATATGATGGCATATATTACATTGGTGGACGTGCAGGTGAATGAACCGGTGATGGTGTGGCTGATCTGGTTAGGTCCTGTGATGGTGCATGGATTGGTTCCTGAGTTATGCAACAAACCTCGATGCCAACTCTGCCCACATATCTACACCAGCGACACCATCACAGGACCTAACCAGGTCAGCCACTGTGAATGGCTTGCCAACTACAGAACCAGTTTCTCCTCCCTTGGTTTTCACTCAACTGCTAGAACAGGGCCTCATCCTCCCTGATTGAACTAACCTCGTTATCTCTAGCTTGCTTCTTGCTTGCATATATAAACCTGCCCCTGGAAATTTCCACTATAATATCACGGTGAAATGTGTGTGGCAACATTATATGTGACGTTATGAACATAAGGTGACATTATAACTGAAATGTGTTTACCAGACAAGTCTGGGGAGGGGGTAAACCTGTTCCTCAAAGTTAAAGGACAAGCTAATGCCTCTATCCAGGTGTCACCAAACTTGACTGGCAATCACCTGTCAAGTGGTCATTCTTGGGCAACAAAGAGGGGCAGGAACAGATTGATCTGTATTTTAGCAAGCAACAGCATGGAACCTTTCACTACAAGACTCCATGTCTCTGTCCTCACAGCGGGAAGGAATTTTATATAGGTGTAACACTCAGGAAAATGCATTTCAAGAGTGATTGGAGTTTCTCGCCTTCTTTCTCTGCCTAGCTATCCCTTTTACCTAACAAGACAAAAGAACCAGTTTTTGACTTTGAGAGGGATCCTGACATGAAAATTTGGTGAACAATGCTGCTGGGAGCACGTGGTAAGGATTTTGCCTTGAAACAAGTCTAATTTGTTAATTTTTAGCTAATAAGAAGCTTTTTATCTTTATTTCTCTTGTAACCATTTCTGACTGTATCACCTTGTATTCACTTAAAATCTTTTTGTAGTTAAATAAACTTGCTTTATTTTTTTTTAGTCAAAACTAATCATAGAATCATAGAATATCAGGGTTGGAAGGGACCTCAGGAGGTCATCTAGTCCAACCCCCTGCTCAAAGCAGGACCAATTCCCATCTAAATCATCCCAGCCAGGGCTTTGTCAACCCTGACCTTAAAAACCTCTAAGGAAGGAGATTCCACCACCTCCCTAGATAACCCATTCCAGTCCTTTACCACCCTCCTAGTGAAAAAGTTTTTCCTAATATCCAACCTAAACCTCCCCCACTGCAACTTGAGACCATTACTCCTTGTTCTGGTATCTGGTACCACTGAGAACAGTCTAGATCCATCCTCTTTGGAACCCCCTTTCAGGTAGTTGAAAGCAGCTATCAAATCCCCCCCTCATTCTTCTCTTCTGCAGACTAAACAATCCCAGTTCCCTCAGCCTCTTCACATATCTCATGTGCTCCAGCCCCCTAATCATTTTTTCCCCTCCGCTGGCCTCTTCCCAATTTTTCCACATCCTTCTTGTAGTGTGGGGCCCAAAACTGGACACAGTACTCCAGATGAGGCCTCACCAATGTCGAATAGAGGGGAATGATCGCATCCCTCAATCTGCTGGCAATTCCCAGACTTATACAGCCCAAAATGCCATTATCCTTCTTGACAACAAGGGCACACTGTTGACTCATATCCAGCTTCCCATCCACTGTAACCCCTAGGTCCTTTTCTGCAGAACTGCTGCCTAGCCATTTGGTCTCTGGTCTGTAGCAGTGCATGGGTTTCTTCCTTCATAAGTGCAGCACTCTGCACTTGTCCTTGTTGAACCTCATCAGATTTCTTTTGGACCAATCCTCTAATTTGTCTAGGTCCCTGTGTATCCTATCCCTACCCTCCAGCATATCTACCACTCCTCCCAGTTTAGTATCACCTGAAAACTTGCTTAGGGTGCAGTCCAGGCCATTCTCCAGATCATTAATGAAGATATTGAACAAAACCGGCCCCATGACTGACGTTTAGGGCACTCCTCTTGATATCAGCTGCCAACTAGACATGGTGCCATTGATCACTACCCATTGAGCCCGACGATCTAGCCAGCTTTCTATCCACCTTATAGTCAATTCATCCAATCCATACTTCTTTAACTTGCTGGCAAGAATATTGTGGGAGACCATATCAAAAGCTTTGCTAAAGTCAAGGAATAACACATCCACTGCTTTCCCCTCATCCACAGAGCCAGTTATCTCATCATAGAAGGCAATTAGGTTAGTCAGGCATGAGTTGCCCTTGGTGAATCCATGCTGACTGTTCCTGATCACTTTCCTCTCCTCTAAGTGCTTCAGAATCGATTCCTTGAGGGCCTGCTCCATGATTTTTCCATGGACTGAGGTGAGGCTGACTGGCCTGTAGTTCTCTGGATCCTCCTTCTTCCCTTTTTTAAAGATGGGCACTACATTAGCCTTTTTCCAGTCATCCGGGACCTCCCCTGATTGCCATGATTTTTCAAAGATAATGGCCAATGGCTCTGCAATCACATCCACCAATTCCTTTAGCACCCTCGGATGCAGTGCATCCAGTTCCATGGACTTGTGCTCGTCCAGTTTTCCTAAATAGTCTCAAACCACTTCTTTCTCCACAGAGGGCTGGTCACCTCCTCCCCGTGCTGTGCTACCCAGCGCAGCAGTCTGGGAGCTGTCCTTGTTCGTGACGACAGAGGCAAAAAAAGCATTGAATACATTAGCTTTTTCCACATCCTCTGTCACTAGGTTGCCTCCCTCACTCAGTAAGGGGCCCACACTTTCCTTGACTTTCTTCTTGTTGCTAACATACCTGAAGAAACCCTTCTTGTTACTCTTAACATCTCTTGCTAGCTTCAACTCCAAGTGTGATTTGGCCTTCCTGATTTCACTCCTGCATGCCTGAGCAATACTTTTATACTCCTCCCTGGTCATTTGTACAATCTTCCAACTCTTGTAAGCTTCTTTTTTGCGCTTAAGATCAGCAAGGATTTCACTGTTAAGCCAAGCTGGTCTCCTGCTGTATTTACTATTCTTTCTACACAACGCGATGTTTTTTTCCTGCAATCCAGTGTTGTGTTTGGTAACTCCAGTTAAAGTAGCAAATTGTTGTACATTGACCCCTTACAATGGACCTCTAATCTGAACTCCCCAGGAGAGGGCTGGACAGTGAAGAATACATGTTTCTGGGGAAAATTCAGGACTGGGACTGGGTTGGAGTAATCCTGTAGGTAGTAAGCAAGGCTGCTGGAAGCCAGAGTGTGGCTAGTATGTTGCTGACAAGCTGCTGGGGTCAGAGTTGCTGGACCAAAGCTGTGGCTATATACAGATACTTAGGGTGTGACCTGAATGTTGTTTGGCTGTTTGTGAGTGGTCTGGTTGGAATCAACAACAAAGCATTGTGAGGCACCCAAGGTTGCAGGGCAGGGTGTTCCAGGGTGACACAGCCCCCCACTGATCTGGATTGCACCCTAGAAAGTGTCACTCAAGCCTTACACAAGAATTCTGTTAAAAGAAGATGTCAACAATTGAAAAAGATTTACAGAATGGAGGTTTATGATACAGCATGCTGTGGCATTTCATTACAGACTGGGATCACAGCAGCCAGTCAGAAACATATACTGTCGGAGGAAGAGAGGGAACATGAGATAAAGAGAGAGAGGGTGCAACATACACACACTGTGAATAAGGAGCATGGGAGAGCAAAGTCAGGTTATTGCTATACAGGGATGTTACCTCTGGTGTGTTGCACTAAATCTAGTATGGGTAATTATATTCTGCAAGTCTCTGCCAATTGAGTTAAAGAAGAATAAACAGCCAAGTGACATACTCCTGTGGTTTCAGTGGCACCACAGTATTCTTCTTTACCTTCCGTTGTACAGTGTTCGGTGTGTGTTTTTAGAAAGTCTTCTGCTTTATCCCAGGGACAGACCCATTTCAGGGATGGTTGATGAGATTCCATCTTTCATAGCCAGCTATCCATCTAGGGCAGTAACCTCTCTCCAACTGTGCTTCACAGAAAGGTGGAGAGCCTCCTATAATTCACAGTTATGGCCTAACTTGGCCACAATGGGAGTTTCTTCTTGCTCCTGTCAATCAGTGATTATCTTACGTGCTGAAGCATGAGGGTTGAACCCCTTATACACATGTGGTTATTTGTATCTTCCTCTGAAATGGAACCATCTCGGGAATTTGATCAGGACACGAGAGCTAACAACGCTATATAATAATATACGTTATATTATCCAGTTCTTCTTTTTACGGTTTTTGTTACAATAGTGCCTAAAGGCCCAACCAGGGTTGATTCTCCAGCATATAGGAGGTTATAATTTAAAACAAAAGACAGATACATAGATTGAGACACCCCAGCTTGCCTTGAACCAAATGTTCATATAGCCAAGCCCCATATCACTAATCATTACATCACCTGTTTCTTCCCTTTCTATTTGTCAGGGATATAGGTATATTTTACATGGGAGAACCAGAATGGAACACAATATTCCAAGTCCGGGTGAGTTATCATTGTGTTATATATTATTATAATATTCCCTGAATTATTGTCTCACTCATATTTTGTATAACATAATCTTTTGACCAGTCTTGAGCCCATTTTGTACAGGTGGTGGGTTGCAAAGGGGCAGTAGCACAGTCCAGACATTTGAGCCATATTATGGGGGGATTGATGCAGAACAGATATGGCTGCCTCCTCCCACCTCAAAATTGGGCTCTTTGCTTGTGTATTCTGAGGGGATCCATCCTGTGAAAGGCCCTTCCCTACCTGAATCCGGGCAGAATCACAGGAATATAAGAATTACCCTAGGGAATCAGACCAGTGGGCCATCTAGTCCAGTAATCACAACTATATTTGAAGGAAAGAAAACCCACAGTAGGCAAATGTGGAATATTGTGTTCCCAATAAAATCTCATCCTCACCCCTTTTAGAGACTTGTTTAAGATCTGAAATAAGACATTTGATCTTTCTTCTAAAACTATTTTTAGCAATAACTATTATAACTTTGGATATTCTTGTTATCCACAAAAATGGCCAAACTCTCTTTAAACCTTGCTACATTCTTGACTCAAATGGCATATTGTGGCAATGTGTTCCACAGTCTAATTATGTGCTGTGCCAATAAAAAGTATTTATTTTTATCAATTTTGAATTTACCACCTTTCAATTTAATAGGCTGTCCCCTTGTTTTTCTAATATGACAGGGAGAACAGATCAAATTCTTAGTACCATTAATTATTTTACATACTTTTATCATGTCCCCTCTTATTCTACTCCTCAATAAAATAAAGAATCCCAATATTTTCAATCTCTCTTCATATGGCAAATTTTCTATGCCTCTTTTCATGTTAAATTCTGAACTGCCTACAGTCAAAGGGATGATATAACAATGTTGGCTGCCACCCAAGAGCCCTCTCCTAGCCGGTGGTCACTCTGCTGTGCCCTATCTCTGTTTTCCCCTTCTTTGGGGCTCCTTAAACAAGCCCCCCCCCAAAGTCTCTCACACATTCATAACTCTTCTTGGAGTCTGGTTTCTTTATTCACAAAGTTCCAGAACAAAACAAATCTTCTACCCAGCCTTAAGCAGCACAACCCCTCCTCCATGTGGTACTGTCTCAGCTGGGTCATCTTCCCCAGTCCATGTGCCACACAGTCTCCTTAGCGTCTCCAGATTACTGCTAGGCCTCCTGTCTTTGGTAGTCTCAGCTACACTCTCAACTACCCATTCCCTGCAGCTTCTTGCTGCCTTTTGTATGGGAATCACCTGATTCCTGTCACATAGGGCTCAACATGTAATCAGGGCTAGTTTAGCCCCAGGTTCTCCAGCCTATGGGAAAGCCAACCTATTATAGGTGCCTATCCTGCTCCCATTGCAGGGTCTCTAAGGGTATGCTTACACTGCACTTAAACACCCATGGCTGGCCCAGGTCAGCTGACATGGGCTTGCAGGGCTCACGTTATGGGGCTGTTTAATTGCAGTGTAGAAGTTCAGGCTCAGGCTGAAGCCCAGGCTTTGGTACCCCATGAGGGGGAAGGGTGCTAGAGCCCAGGCTGCAGCCCAAGCCTGAACATCTGCACCGCAATTAAACAGCCCTGTAGCCTGAGCCCCTTGAGCCTGAGTCAGCTGACATGCGTCAGCCATGGGTTTTTGATTGCAAGTGCCGATCTATATCCTTTGGCTCAGAGAGCTTCATGATTCACCCAAGGCTAAAAGTAACTCGGCCAGTGCAAAGTAATATAAACAAAGAGGCCTGATTCCAATCTTTTTGCTCTCTCTGTTACACCACACTCCACTCCCCACCCACACATTTGAAGCCACAAATCCAAGGAGACCAAAAAGTTGGATTTCAAATAATGGACTCATGACCTGTATACGAAGTAATATTCAGACCCATATTAAAATCCTGAACACAATCGAAAACTGTCAGCAAAGGCAATTGGATTCTCAGTACTTTACTTCTTAGAATGGAAAGCGAGCCAAAACAATTGGCAGATCACACTCAAACTAATGCCTAGTGTGAAGGGTGTTTGCTTTCTTATAAAAACTGTTAATTCAGTTTCAAGCAGAAATGAGGCGGTCTTCTAATTGAGTCTCCAGGACACAACTGACCTGACATATTTCTGTTTAACCTTTGTAGTAATGGGAAAAAACATTCAGCAATAATTTACCTTGGGACAGGTATGGATCTAAATAATTGTTTGCTCATATGTGTTAATAAGATGCAAAGCAACATTGATTGACTAATAATAAATCATTAATAGCCATGCCAAGTGCTAAATAAACTCATGCAGAAAAGAACAAGATTATTCAAAAGGATGATATTATAGATCTAGTCACCACTAAAATGTGCAAATCAATTTAAATTAAATACAAGTTTGACTACATTTTACAATGTTATTTTATGCATTATTTTTAATATTTATGTGCCAGATTCTCAGCTGCTGCAAACTGGTATAGTTCTACTGAAGCCAATGGAGCTGTGCAGATTTACACCAACAGAGGATCTGGCCTATAAACTGCAATTAATTATAACTCAATTATTATTATTTGTCTAGCACCATCCATGCTGAATGTTCTAAAGATGAATATTTATCTAGGTATTTATATCAAGCAAATCATCATGATTTCTGAATGTCAGTGGATAAAAATAACCTAAAAGACTAGATAGATTAGATTAGAGATGATTAGGTACATGTGTGTGTGCATATGTGTGCATGCAGGCACATGTAAATAGTCCTCCAGCAGGGAAGGAAAAGCTGTCAGTAATAATGTTTATACAATTTAAAAAATAAATGTGAAATTTTACCTTAGGGAAACAGTATGTTGGAACATGTCACTGAGTGAGCCACCTATTTACTTACATATAGTTTTGCCTCAGATCATCCCCTGTGATGTTTCAATAAACAATGCATCATTTAGATGAATCATATCACTCAAAAGAGAACCAGGCTTCTCTTCAGTATCATGTATTTTTATCTCTCAGAAGGACTACTTTCTATATGGAACAACAAATCAGTTTATTTGAAAAAAAAATATGCAGCAGGAGTAAAGAAACAAAGTAGAGAATAGCCGGCTGACAATGAATTCAAGATCACTCACACACAAATGGATTAATTTTACAGCAGTTAATTTTACTGCTCTGAAAACATGTCATATTATTTTACAGATTATGCAATTACCAGTATTGGATTGATAAAGCTGTACCATAAATATTGCAGCAACTAATTAAATTGAGTAGGAAAGAGGTAAGTAAAAAGATATATCTAGAGTTGGAGTAATAAAATATGTAAAAAGAAATACAATATTGATTTATAGAAACCAATATTTTGAAAAAGTGTACGAAAATGTCATTTTACATTACAAACATGGATGCCTTTAGTCTTATAATTTCTTCTTCTCACACTAGACCAGGGGTCAGCAACCTTTCAGCAGTGGTGTGCCGAGTCTTCATGTATACACTCTAATTTCAGGTTTCGCGTGCCGGTAATACGTTTGAACGTTTTTTAGAAGGTCTCTCTATAAGTCTATGTATAACCAAACTATTGTTATATGTAAAGTAAACAAGGTTTTCAAAATATTTCAGAAGCTTTATTTAAAATTAAATTAAAATTCAGATCTTATTAGTTTAGTGTGATCCTTGCCCTTGCTTTTCCTTGCTGAGTTTTCCAATGTCTGGTGTGTATTTAGATACTTTAAGCTGCACACAGGCTTATGAGTTATAAGTTGATAACTGGCTGGCAGGAGGTCAGCGGCTGGAACCCCAGATCGGCAGCTGAGGTGAGTGGAGCTGGCGGCTGGTAGGGCGGAGCAGGGCCAGAAGCTTGGACCCCGTCTGGCAGGGGGCCTGCCCTGGAAATCCAACTGGAAGCAAGGTGAGTGGGGCTGTGGAGGGGACCCCGGCTCGCAAGGGGCCAGCAGCGGGAACCCCAGAGCGGCGGTGGGCTGATCAAAAATCAGCTCGCATGTCACCTTTGGCATGCGTGCCATAGGTTGCCGACCCCTGCACTAGAGAAAAAAAAGTCCAGAAGTTTCAATATTCCTTTACCCCCTATTTATGCATCAATATCATATTGTACTTCATGCTTATAATGCATCTTAAGTGACTATTTCTATGGAAATTAGAAAATGGTTAAGTTTGGAAAATGTGTAACCATGAGTTTTGGTTTAGATACCAGGGCCACACTTGGCTGATCTGTTATGAAAAGGTTGTTCAGTCAGTACACCTAAAGGTTTAAAATAACACCACATAAAACATAATATATTCAAGTATGTTTTAAATATACATTGCAATAGTTGAGTGTACTTGAAATATATATTTAATTTAATGGTAGCATTTAAAACCTTAAAAGGTAATACGTACATATACACACAACTTTGTCAGCATCCTTGAATCAGAGCCTAAAACATCTCACTATAATGCATGTGAAAGAAGTATCAAGTGAAAGGAAAAGGGTGAAAAAATAATCAGCGCTTGTCTAAGCAAGGCAGTCGAACCTCAGCCAGCCAGTACTTTAAACATTCACATTTTCAATCAGCTGTCTGCTCTTGTATTTGAACAAAGATTTCATTTTCATTTGGCAAGATATTAATTTAGGGAAAATTACTATTGGAATAGAGTCTGAATATTTTGGTGTATTCCTGCTTCTATATAACTCCTTCTCTCTGCCAAATCTTAGTGACCCTCTGCCCCTGCCATCAAAGTAATTGGAGGGCATGGAGGAGGATTGTTTGTTTGTTTTCTTAACTACAGCCACACTGGGGTCATTCCCAGTTACTGGAGCTGTTCAAAGTTCTACTGCAAAAGCATCAGCAGTGATCCGTCACAGCTGTCACATTTTGACTGACACTGCACTTTTTAATATATTTCAGATGTTTCCCCATTTTTAATGTGTGTCTTATACTTTAACATAGATTTGTTTTCAGTTTTATGAACCCAATAAATTTAACAAATTAATTGGGGCTATAAAAACAAAACAAGTACAAAACAAGTACAGATAAGCATAAAAGAAATTCGGTTCAGCTGGTGGATAGGTGAATGTAGCCAAATATATGGCATGCTTTAACATGCTATCTATGGTATTTTGGATAGCCTGTGAGGCTGAATGGTTCTTACTCTGGATCAGTAGAGTTAGCATGAAAAATGTCTTTGTTGTGTCCCAGTTTTTCTTGGCTCCAGGTGGCACAGCATGAGAAATATTTGGCCCTGTGTCTCCAAAGCTGTCACCTGGAAATTTCAAGTTTGGGTTTCTTTCTGGCATTCAGAGACTTAATTCAAACAATGTCAGTCTTCCTTAACAATGATGTCATACCTTCTGCAAAAGTGTTCTGATGCTTTCAAAAATGTCACCAACCTGTTAGCTCCACTCTCTCCTCTTTCATAAATATTGTACACGCTCAACAAAGTAAAATATAGCACGGGTTCACTGAGACCAACTTATAATTTACAAGACAAGCACCAGTGCCAACATTTAATCCTCCATTAATGTAGCATGAAAATAATTAAAAAGGCTTCCAACATTTAAATTTAGTCCAACTTAATCATCTAATCATTTCAGTCACTTTGACCTCAATCTTTCAGTTCTGTTTCCAAGGAACTGCATTTTTTGGTACACAGTAGCAGATATTGTCTCTCTAGCTTTATTCATGAGTGCTATAAAATTTTATCATAGACTTGCAGTGGGACAAAGACCTTTTAGGTCATTTTGTCCACTCCCCTACCAATGCAGAATTGTTCTCTGTAGTGTATTCTGCAGAGTTCTGTTCAGTCTAGTTTTAAATGTCTGCTGAAACGGGGCTTCCATCACTACTTGCCAATTTGTAAAGACAAACCATTCATTTCAAAGGTAGAAGCAACCATCTTAATTAAAACAAAAGAATGAATGCCCATGGGCGTATTCAGAGCTTGCAGCCAAAGGGCCATTGATACTAAACAAAACAAAATGAATCAGGGGCCCCAGTTACACTGTTTCCCCGCAGAACCAGTTACATCATGGTAAAAATATGTAGTGTTGATGACAAGTGACTTAACCATGTTGTTAATGGATCATATCAGGAGGTTACAGACTTGATGAGCCCTTATTCCTGTAGCACATCCTTTCAAGGGAATATCAGGTTAGGACTAATGGTGTATACCCAGCCTCACTGAATGAGCAAGTTATCTGCATGCATCCAGTACAATGTTCAGCAGTGAAAAACCTGTCAATGTTCACATTTAAGTGATTATAATTCGACTTTAACGTTAACAGCCCATTAAGATGAATAGGGGAAATTTCAATTCTTTTTTGATATGTAGATTCAGCCTCTCCAGGATCAAAAAATACATCAATGCCAGTTCATACTTTAAAGGATCATTTCAGCTAGAATATTAGGTACGTATTTGTTTAAAATAAAAATTTAAATTCTACTGAAAACAGCAAAATATTTGGGATAGCCCTAAATCTTCCCAATTTTGCAGACTTTCCTCACTTGCCTCTGTAGCAAGAGCTGTGCTCCCATGCCTGATCCAATGACCATCCCAACATGGATGGAAATATATAGTCCCCGCAGTCTTGCCATCCTTTTCGTTTAAATACTGTAGGATGACCTTCCCGGGGACAGTGTTTATAGCTGCCACAGACATTTGCAGCATGTCAGGCCTCAAGCTCATTATCATGGAAGAAAGACATTAGAAGAGATGAAAACAGAGGCTAATTTGGTCACCAGATTAAACATATTTATAATATTTTGTTGCTCTGTTTTATAGGACATACCAGTGAAACTGGCCCAACATCTATATTATGTGTTCTGTGTTGGGAGATTCTGAAAGAAGTCGTTTCAGGAAGGAATTTCTTTTCTTTAAAGTTATATTAGATAAACAAAGTTCAGACAAATGCATATCGCTACATATGGAATATCATATGAACAGATACATTTGATTAACTTTAACACAATCAAAGTGATTTTGATGATGTTTACATTGGTATACAAAGGCCTAATGCACATGAATGGAGTAATATAAAATGTTTCAAACAATAATATTAATCACTACTACAACTTGAAATGATGTGAACCTAAATACCTGCCATTTTCATTGCATCACACCATTACACAGAAACATGAACATTTGCAAAAATACTTACAATTCCACATTGTCACCCATAGGAGACGCAAGAAATCTATATATCCTCAGCAATGCACAAAGGTAAATTACACATATTGCATTGTCACAAAATGAAGTGTCCCCTCTAGTTTATAGGATTCCATTAGGTATATTGGCTCCATTTTAGGTTTGAAAAATCTCATTCAGTTTAGGAATCTTTGTAGCATTTAACATTGTTAGGATGTTGGTTATCAAAATACTCTATTAACAAAAGTCTAGAGTCCTCACTCAATCATGAATAAGAAACATACAATGATTACATGAAATATCATGAAAAGTGGTGTAGATCCAACCTGTGGCCGATCGGTGGCAGGTGCATTTTTTTAGTAGAAGCAGTACCACAAGTAGCTGTTTCCCACACAATTTCACTTTCCATCCATGAAGGACAGAAAGCATCTCACGCAATCATTATATTAGGTAGACAAGGAGAGAAATAGAGAAAAAAATACATAAACTTCCTAGTAAGGGCTCAGTTTGCTAATGCAAAGCAAGACTACAAGAGTTGCAATTATTATAGTAGGAGTGGCATTGACTAGGATAGCTAAAGATATAACTTTTTCCAGTTATTCCTCTCAGCGTTCAAACCTGCCATTATGTGACACAAAGTCCTTGACAAATGGCCAGAATGCACAACATCTGGGTGTTCTCACATGCTCCACCATAACTGACTTATAATGTTTTAAACTACCGAACCTGTTCTTAAGGGTGTTTCCTCAATGAGTGAAGGAACACATAAACGTTTGCAGGCTGGCACTGATGATGAGAAGGGGAGGGGAAGGCTGAGGGCATTCTGCCCAAGTTGCATGGGGACTGAAGAGCAGTTGAGAAGAGAACCCTTACCTGGGGTTTTCATGTAGGGCTACAGAAAGGGGGATGAGGAGGCAGTGTGATCCCTGCCTAGGCTGACAACACAAAATTAAATCAGTCTAGTGTCATAAACAGTTCCTCTTTTGGACTGACATTTTCCAAGTTTGCTTTCTACACAAAGGGCTTGGGCAAGATTTTCTCTTGATTTGGGCCTTTTAAAAACCAAACAATAAAGGCATGTAGCAAAAACAGTTGAAGTCTGGAAAATGCATTTTGGCATGCATATAGTCCTCAGTGAAGAGCAGGGAGTGGCCTTATTCTAGAGAAAATTGGTTCGTACTTGACCAGTTTATGAGCATGTGAAAAATCACACAAGCCCAGGTTCTGTAAATCTTATATTATATACCACTTATTTGTTCAAGAAGTCAATGGGACCAACTACTCTGCAACATGAGTAAGAGTTGTAGAATCTGGCCCATATTGACCACATATAGTAGAGTATTGTGCTAAGCTTGTTAATTGCAGACCTAAGGATCTGCACAAACATGGAAACTAGCTAGTTCCCAGAAAAGTTCCAAACAGGTCTGAAAAACTTTCCAAATATTTTGGGAAACCCAGGTTTTGGTAAAATTCCTCCTTCTTGCTCTGGTATACAAATAAAGCAAATGGGCAGAAACATTAAACAAATTCATTCTGATCCATTGCATTGAATAAAAGTTTGGATTTGAAAGATTACTGTTGCTTATATAAATAAAGAACAATATGATGAAGCCCAATGTTGTAAATCTTATTTTCATTGTTTTTGTTGAGACTATAGTCATCGCTGTAGTCCATTTTAGACCAGCTTGTTTCCAATGCTAATATTGCTCCTGGAACTAGAATATGATTCCATTCTCCTTTCCCTTAGCTTTTCAGACTGTTAGTAACAGATATGTCATTGAACAATCTGCATTGCTTTTGTTTCTGTTTATAATGTTTTCTGTTTGTTTCAATTATTTTTCTCTTTTTCTATTTGGACAGAATTTGCTGTATATTAACTGACTGCTACTAGAAATACAGTTTCTGTCTCACACCTAAGAAGCAGGCATTGAGACTGTGCTTTCATTTTTCTAGGGTCTTCTGCATACTTATTTGCTTTTGGGAAAACATTAAAAAAAACAACCCACTACTAGATTTTAATTAGCACTATTAGCATTTAATTCTAAATAAGGAATAGGACCTACTGTAGTGTAGCAGAAATTATTTAAAAGTGTTTCTTAGCATGTTTGAATTGAGCGTCTTTTGGTGGAACAAATCCCCTACTGTATATGCAGTTAAACCAGTATAAGTCTGCTTATGCTAGTATAGCTTTTTCTTGTATAGGATGGGAATAAGCTATACTGGTATTTATATTGGTATAAGTGTGTCCACACTAGCAGTTGTGTGGTATAACTATATTGGTAAAAAAAAATCACACTACTAATTACACTAGTAAATGTGTGTAGACCAGTCTCAATATTCTGTTCAGGGGCGGCTCCAGGCCCCAGCACGCCAAGCGCGTGCTTGGGGCGGCATGCTGCAGGGGGCGCTCTGCCGGTCGCCGGGAGGGCGGCAGGCGGCTCCAGTGGACCTCCCGCAGGCGTGCCTGCGGAGGGTCTGCTGGTCCCGCGGCTTCGGTGGAGCATCGTCTGTGGGAGGTCCACCGGAGCCGCGGGACCGGTGACTGGCAGAGCGCCCCCCGCGGCATGGCGCCGTGCTTGGGGCGGCAAAATGGCTAGAGCAGTCCCTGATTCTGTTGATGAAAGTTCAGATGAATACAATGTAAATAATAAACCAGTTGATATGTTGGAGCAGAAAAGCATGAATTTCTGAAAAGGGAAGGAATGTATGTTATGGGCAGGAGAGGGGACTGAGACAGAGAACTCCTGAGTACTTCAACTCATGTGGGCCACTAGAAAAGAACTGACATCATTGTGTGCTGCTAGGAAAATTAATTTATCTTTTTTTCCCTTAGTTTATTGAGTGGTATAACACTTACTGACCTCATATCGTGATGAGGCTCAATTAATGTTCATAAAGATCTTCAGATGAAGGGGACTAAATAAGAGGAAAATATTTTTACCATTAGTATTATCTTGCAGAAATAATACCCAGCAAATAATATAAGGCTGCCAAATCTGCTTTAATAAGCACCTTTATTTTCCATCTCAATTTCTTTGTTTACTTCCAAGAAGAGAATATCTATAACTTATGTTTGTTCCAACCTCTTTGCTGGATGACTTTGTTACTCTATCATGGAAATAGAAATGTCTTTGCATCCTCCCCTCAATATAGAGGGCTGCATACATGGCAGGATATTGACTCTTCACAATATTTCTCATAGAACTGTAAATAAGGCCCTCTTACTGACCATAGGTGAACATCCAATATGCAGTGAAAGGGAAACCAAGCCTTAGAAAACTAGGATTTAACAAAAAAAATATTTTTAAACAATTTTTGAAAGAGTGGAATTATGCTATTTAAAGATCTATGGACCTTACTGACATTCAGATAACATGTGTAAGTCACTTTAAAAGTATTTTTTTCTCTTTAGATAGATATTCTCAGTTTTTCCATTTCTAGACATGGAGAGAGGCTGCCTCTCCCAGTAGCTGTACAGTTATAATCAAGAAGAGACTCCAGAAATCATGCCCTATATCATCAGATGTCAATAATTACTATAATGAAACAGATATATGTGCATTCCAACTAAGTTAAAATGAACACCAATCAAATGCTATATTTCATGTCTGCTGGCATCCTCTTTCAACCTGAAAGTATATTAATCTTTTTTTAAAGCAGTTATTGACTTTTATTCTTTTTAAAAGCATATAAATGCCAGACTAACAAGACAAAATAATAAGGGATTTTCAAGCTTAGCTGTCTAGATAACAAGGAGTGACTCTTTGAAAATAAAGAAATTCTGCTGTCACCAAAGATTTCAGTGCCTTGCAGAATCCTCCAGCTTGCTGAAAACTGTAGAATAGTTATCTGTGCCACTTTTATGTTTTGCTTCTTAGTTCTGTCTTATCTCTTTTACTCGTTTATTTATTTTTGCTGTTTTACTGGCAACACACACAATCTGCATAATTTCCATGTCAGGAATGGGGCAAATGCTACATTAATACAGCAGCATAACCGAGGCAAATAACAAGTAACTCATTTTGCATTTTGTAATCTAGAAAACAGAGCTGTTAGGAAATCTTTAGTGCTCTGCTTTTGTGTCTTCCTGCTGTGCAATCTTGAGTCCCTTTTAATAGACTCCAAAATATCACTCAAGCAGGCAATGCAGGAGATTGAAACCTATTAAGCCAGGTAACGCTTCATTTTCCATAGACCTCTACTGGAGGAGAGGTCATTTAAAAAAAAAAATCAAGCACTTTTTGTTATGTAGTTAACATTTTATGTTAAATGAAAAATGCAGCCTTTTCTAGTCTAAGCACAGTTGGCCTGATGGCACGGTATTTGTCAAGTAGGAAAAAAAATAAGCTCCAAAATATAAAAGTACACAGCTGTATTTTCATATATCGGCTACGTGTTTGGATGTCCAAACTGATCTTGATTTATTGTGATATTTGGATATTGTTAAGTAAACCACATTTGAAAACTTGGGGCCTGATCCAACATCCATTGACTTCAGTGGAATTTGGATTGGGCCCTTGCCCCAGTAGGCCAAATCCTGTAAGATGTAGCGTGTCCTTTGCAGTGGCGGCTCCAGGCACCAGTGCTCCAAACACGTGCCTGGGGCAGCAAGCTGCAGGGGGCGCCCTGCCAGTCCCTGCGAGGGCAGCAGTCAGGCAGCCTTTGGTGGCTTGCCTGCGGGAGGTCCGCTGGTCCCACGGATTCGGCGGCAATTCAGCAGCGGGTACGCCGAAGCCGCGGGACCGGCGGACCTCCCGCAGGCATGCCGCCGAAGGCAGCCTGCCTGCCGTGCTTCGGGCGGCAAAGAAAGCTAGAGCCGCCCCTGGTCCTTTGCTCCCACTGAAGTCACTGGGACTTGATGTTTCACAGCATTTTGCACTAGAGGCTCCTCTCCCAGAAAAATTAGTCCTTAAAATGGCTTATTCTTAGCTAGCATCCCAATACGCAGGTATTGGAACACCTCTAACAGACAGGTGCCACAAAAAAATCTAACTCAGATTATTGTTGCTGGCCAGCAGTCTTTGGTGTATATCTCAACATGGGTATGGAAAAGGAGGATGAGGAAAACATGTAGATATACCTCCAAGGAGAGAGCGAGCAGAAAATGGGGCGAGACTGAGCCAGAATGATCACATTTCAGCTCCTGACGTGTCTACTATGTTTA
Source organism: Mauremys mutica (assembly GCF_020497125.1). Lineage (NCBI taxonomy): Eukaryota > Metazoa > Chordata > Testudines > Geoemydidae > Mauremys > Mauremys mutica. The sequence goes on from NC_059075.1 coordinate 35,021,289, forward strand.
TTTCTTGGTGAATACTGTGTAAATAAACCAAATCACTCTTTAAGCAGCTCTACCTGTGATGAAGCTGCTTAACTAATAACCAGAAGGCCTTCCAATTCATAAATAGAACACTAGACAGGATACTGGACAGTAGATAGGATAGGATACTAGAAAATATCCAACCAATTTGCTATGGCAGGATTAGATCGGTCTATCTAGTCATCTATAGTACTTGTAGTGCCTGTCTCTCTCTCTCTCTCTGGCCTTATGATCATTCATAGTCATTGGGCCAGAGAGAGAGAGAAAGAGACCCTGGGTCCAGTCTCTCTGCTCCAATCACTCTCATTATTTATCCACAGTGGAGCAGCTTCAGCAGGAAAGACTGAGAGAGCCCCACAGCACAATACCCATAACTCAGTGATTAAAGCACCCTCCTAAGAGACAGGAGACCTCCGGTCAAACCCTTTCTCACCCTGTAGGCAGGTGGGGGGAACTGACCCTGGATCTCCAATATCCTGGGTGAGCATTCTAATTATTGGGCTAAAAGTTATGAGGGTGGCACCATCACTGCCTCCTCCTCCTCCTCCTTGGGTGTTCTGTTTGGTGAAAGGCAAGTGCCTAACTCATTCACACAAGAAATCCATTAGGTGCCTAAGATGCCTGCCTCTGGGAAGCAGATTCCTATTCCTGCCTCCCTGCAGATTGGATTTAGGCACCTATCTCTGAGAAAGGGGTGGAGCTTAGCAGGCACCCCTGTCATTGGCATCACCCATTGCCTAGCTTGGGCAATTCCCCGCATAGAGTGCTGGCATTTGTCAATAGCATTCATAGGTACCTATCTCTTCCCATTCATTGTACAGAGAGCCTATGCACCTAACTCAGGACTTGTGGATTGCAGTGGTGTTCCTGTGATTTCCTCGGAGCCTAAAAGTTAGGCATTGTGACGCTCAGCATTGCAACACCTACGTCGCTTTGTGGATTTCACCATAAGTGACTTGCCTAAAATCTTGTAGCAGAGCAGGGATTGAAGCTGGGCCACAACTGCCGGACTAGTGCCCTAACCACAGCACCATTATCCACGCTATATCCTAGTTTCTGTGGTCTAGATTGTGACTTGGATTACACAGACATTCATGGGAGCAAGAGGAGATAAGAGCCCCTCCTTACACTCTTATGTTGGCTACCTAGAGTCCAAGCACACTGGAATAAGTGGGGTGACATGCCTACTTCCTTCTTTCCAGAAGCAGATGGATGGGGAATGGGCAGAGTCTTGGCTACACTTCCCTTCTCCCTCCCTGCCACAACTGATTGGCCAGAGTAGCCAAACCTACGCAGTGTGAGGTGCAGAGTAGTAATTTCTTGCTGGTACAGCCTGGCATGGTTAGAAGGCTAGCTATACCTCACTTCCTCCAGTCCTAGGCCTTAACCTACCCAGAAGCAAGAACTCCACAATTCTCCCACTGTTAGACCAGGACCTGGGCTATAGTACCTTGTGTATCAACTGTTCTTACTCTGCAGGTTTCACTGAGTTCAGAGACTTGCAGTTCCTCCCTTAAGGAGTCTGAGAATACTGGTATATAGTAACCGGACAGCCTTTTGAAAAGGCTTATTTTTGCTTTTTTTTTTTTTCAATAGGAACAAAGCCTTTAGAGAAAAACACAGGCGCTGGCTTCCTCCAGGCCCCAAGCCCCTGCTTTGCCCCTTCATCCAAGCCTCCACCCTGCTCCATCTCTTCCCATCCCCACTCTTCCCACCCAGTTCCACCCCTTCTCCTTCCCCCTCCATCTCACTCTTACTCTCTCCCTCCCTCCCCGTGCCTCCTGCACCCTGCAGAACAGCTGATCTTGGCAGGCACTGGGAGGGACGGGGAGGGGAGGAGTTGGTGCCTATCAGAGAGAAAAAGGTTTAAAACAACAATCTACACAAAATCGATCTTACCTAAAGTCTTACCATCCCCTGAAAGTAATCTAGGCAGACTTAACTTCCTCAGGAACTCCCTCAGCAGGAACCTGTGATCCACTCTGGCTCCCCCAAATTGCAAAAACTACCCCTCCTCTGTTGAGACAGTCCCTTTTTAAACCCAACTGAAGTCCTTGGGCTCTTCAATGCTCATGTGCCATCATCAAAGCTAATAGTTCAGGCATTGTCCTTAACAACTCTTCAATGTTTGCTGAGGGGTTGTGTTATATCCTTGGAGGCAACAGTTTTAGGAAGAAATCACTGGAGACAGAGAGCTGTAAACCTTGAAAGCAGCCATTTACTGCCACACACTCAACTAATCCTGAGCCATTCTTTCCCTTCCTGCTTGTTTTTCACTAGGGCCTGCAATTCAGCTAAGCCAGTATATTCATACAGTAAACATCCCAGCAACCACGTTAATAAAATATTACAGAGCAGCTCCAAATCCCTAACATAGGCCTGCAGTAAATTACTATCTCTTGGGATCAAGGAGGAGGCAGGAAAGGAATGGTGATACAAAGGGATGTCTCAGTGGCACAAAGCCTCCTGGAATTATTCCAGTTTACACACCACCCTTTTCTCAGGGCTATGGCTAAAGTCAAGATCTAGCCTGATGTGTCTATGTCTGCCAGCCAAATGAATGCTCAGGCTAGTTCACATAAACGTCCAATATTTTGGACTCTTAATTGAATTGACCACGAATTCTGAAGCTGTTGAGGTGTGCCCTTGGCTATTATACTCACACGTTGAGGGGAAAATATACTGCAATCACCGAATAAAAGAAAAATATGCCAGGATTTAAGATGCTTAATATTTCTCATTGTGCTTCTGCATGAGCTGACGGTTATTAAACCAATAATGCAGTGTTTATATTAAATGCACATTAAGTGATTTGATACTAAACAAAGGAGAATAATGCTTTCAGAAGTTTAAGAGGTTGATAGGCCATTTCAGTAACAAGGAGGGGAAAATAATATAGTCCTTGGGGTATTTTGTGCTTCCTCGTGTTAATTATAAAGAGTTAAACATGCAGAAAATGATACATCTTAAAAATAAGGAAGTCAAAAATCTCTTTTGTATATTAAATTAATGGTCAAAATAATGCAAAGAGAGAGTTACCAATAATTATGCAGTTTGGACTATTATGTTCACAGCAGTAAATTACATTTGCACTGACATTAAGGTCCGTGTGCACTACCGCTTCAGTTTAAAGTGACCTTAGTGTATTGAAGAATCAGGCCCCTGAGGAGAATTTGCATAGCAGTCTGTCATTACTTAGTGCAGATGTTTCTACAATCAAGACCCCTGAGAAGACTCATTGTTAAGTGAAACTCCAGGTCCCACTTGCATTGCACCTCTACGGTCAGTTGACATACAACTGCCATCAAGGTGCAAAACAAGTAAATGTGGCTCTGTGGATCAGAAGTCAGTCTCAGTGAGTTATGAGCAAAGTGTTTTCCCTCCAAGCAAGTGTTTTTCCACCAAGACTGAGCATCCGACCTGTGAAGAACTCTTTTATCTGCTTTATTGTTTTGGAAAGATTCTGTCTATATTCTGCAGCATCACTTTGAGATAACCAAATTAGAGAGAACTATGAATCATCCCTCCCAGGTTTTCCTTGTTTACTGCAAGAAGATACTTTGTGACTGTACTGTCCAGTTTTTTCCAAATATTTTAAAACCACTAACCCCTTGCAATTTTTCTCCAGTGTTTGCAGTCCCTCATCACCCCCCCCATGAAAACTATTTATTAATTAAGCAAAACAGAGCTCTCTCATTGCCCGCCCTACAATTCGGTGTTGCTGATTCTGCTGTGAGCGGTCAGAAACTCACTAGACTGTTTACAGGGCTGTAATAGCAGATGCAACATGGCTTGGAGAATATCTTCTGACAAGCCTCCAGAACAGTAGATTGTAAGGGGAATAGCTCTTGGTTCAGGGATGTGGGAGGAGTGTGTATCCCTTCACATATAAGATAATGTTCTGAATATATCTGTCACGTGGTGCATTCCAAATGCAAACAAAACAAACAAAACAAACCAAAAAGTTGCTCTTTCAGGTAACTTTAAGCTCCGGGGATAACATTTTGCCTTCACAGGGAGAGTTTAGTACTGGGTGATGAAAGGCAATTAACTCCTCTGGAGTCAGAGAAATCAATCACCTACTGGATAAACACATTCCAACTCAGTGCACACATCTACACTCTAACATCACATGTGTGTTTTATTGGCATTCAATTTTCTAGTCAAGTATTTGTTTTTAAAAAGTAGCTTATTGTGTATATATTTCTTCTGCACTTTTTTCTTTCCTCCCCTTCTTCACTACATCTTTATTTTCTGTGGTTTACCTTGTATTTTCGCATCCATCATTCACTGTTAATGATCTGGAGGATGGTATGGATTTCTCCCTCAGCAAGTTTGCAGATGACACTAAACTGGGAGGAGTGGTAGATATGCTGGAGGGTAGGGATAGGATACGGAGGGACCTAGACAAATTAGAGGATTGGGCCAAAAGAAATCTGATGAGGTTCAACAAGGACAAGTGCAGAGTCCTGTACTTAGGATGCAAGAATCCCATGCACTGCTACAGACTAGGGACCGAATGGCTAGGCAGCAGTTCTGCAGAAAAGGACGTAGGGGTTACAGTGGATGAGAAGTTGGATATGAGTCAACAGTGTGCCCTTGTTGCCAAGAAGGCTAATGGCATCTTGGGCTGTATAAGTAGGAGCATTGCCAGCAGATTGAGGGAGGTGATCTTTCCCCTCTATTCGGCATTGGTGAGGCCTCATCTGGAGTACTGTGTCCAGTTTTGGGCCCCACACTACAAGAAGGATGTGGAAAAATTGGAAAGAGTCCAGCGGAGGGCAACAAAAATGATTAGGGGGCTAGAGCACATGACTTATGAGGAGAGGCTGAGGGAACTGGGATTATTTAGTCTGCAGAAGAGAAGAATGAGGGAGGATTTGATAGCTGCTTTCAACTACCTGAAACGGGGTTCCAAAGAAGATGGATCTAGATCAGGGATTGGCAACCTTTGCACGTGGCCCGCCAGGGTATAAGCCCCCGGGAGACCAGGACGATTTGTTTACCTGCCGCATCCGCAGGTTTGGCCAATCATGTCTCCCACTGGCTGTGGTTCACCGTCCCAGGCCAATGGGGGTGGTGGGAAGCGGTGGCCAGCACATCCCTCAGCCCGCGCCACTTCCCACTGGATATGTTCAATAAAGCGTTTCTGATCCTCAATACAGATTCTTAATGTACTAATACAGAATACAGAACCTTAAAATGCCTGGCATTGGCCACTGTTGGAAGACAGGATACTGGGCTAGTTGGACCATTGGTCTGACCCAGTATGGCCATTCTTATGTTCTAATTTAAGTCCCCCAAGTAACCTTGTATCCACGCAACTGACAGCTGTAAATTTAGATCTCTACATGGCAGAAATGCAGACACTTTCTTTCTTATTATTTCCATAAAATGGACAGGAGAAAAAAAGAACTTAAGTAATTGCCTTATTGAAATCAGAAGGAACAGTTACGTGGCTCTAATATTTCCTTTCCTCAAAATCTCTTTTCTTCTCCTATTCCCATTGTAATGTTGTAACAAGTCAAACTCAATTTTCATTCATTCAAAACTTTGAAGAGGTCTAACTTTCCTTCCTCACTATGTCTTTACAACTGCTAACCTCTTTCACATTTGTTTTCAACTTATCAAATTGTTGCAGTCAAATTTGTCAGCTTTTATGTCCGTTTTCAGAGGCCTAAGCAAAAGAGACCTTGAAATACTATAAGATTTGACTCCAATCTGCTTTCACTATGCATTAGCATGTCTTCCTGTTTGCAAGTTTACAAGTTATCTGTTTCAATAAATTATATGTTATCTTTGTTCACTCTTTCTGATTTAATGTCACCTGTCCAAATGGGCGCTCAAATAGGAAATCAAACAATTTTTTTTATTTGCCAACCACTAGAACATTCACCAGAAAACTACAGGCTTGATTTGAGATGCTTAGTTTGCCTGAAAATTCCAGCAGTAGCATAATTTTATGATTACGTATACACATTACATTTTGGAGTGATTTTATTTTAAGGACTTTGAAACAGACCCATTTTTAACGTTGTTTGAAATGTATTTATTTTAATTGATTTTTTTTAATCCAACACATTATTGAAATCGTTATAGAAATTGTTTTTGTTTACTGATATTTTGGATAAAAATTATAATTAAAAATCAATTAAAAAGTCACATTTTTTTCTGTGAAGAAATGTAACATTTTGAAAATGTTAACACATTTTTCACGGAAATTTTTACTTTTGAAGAAAGCCACTTTAGAACAAAGGTTTTTGTAAAAAAAAAAAAAAGAAAAGATAAAATAAAAATTAAAAAATGCCCAGCTTGAAGTCTGAACTTGTGAAACAAATCTGTCGTGTTGTTTACTTGTGAATATAGTTAAGCAGCTCCAGTATTAATTATCCCCAACCCCATGAAATCTTAGTAGGAAAGTTAAATGGGCAAGAAGCCCAAATTACCCATTTACTGACAGAAGGGGCCTGCCCAGATCTCACTGGAGGCACAGCCACAAGGTGGTTTGGAGCAGTTTGTGCACAACGGGGGGGAGGCCTGAATTAAAGCTGTGGAGGAAACCTTGTTTCTGGCATTTTCTAAGCTTCGAGTGTTTGTCTTTGCAAACAGTGTTGTTTTAATGTAGTTTTTTTATATGTAATCTCATATAGATTCATATTCGCAAAGGCTATTAGCTCAGATAAATCAAACCTCTGGAGGATCTAATAGAATAGGAAGGCTTTCCTAGCAGTGTACGTTAATAAGACTGACCACTGAAGTCAAAAAACATGAATCCACTCATGAGTACAAGAATAATGGCTGCAAGCTGCCTCAGTCTAATACACTACAAAAGGACCACGAAGGAAAGAAAAAAAAAACGTGATGGGTGACCTCTGCCCAATCAACATCCATTTATAAATGTTAGAATTAGGTGAAATATTAATAACAGAAGTTTTAATCACTACAATGTGCTTGCTATTAGGTTCAGTAAAGATGTATAAAAGTAGAAGTAATTTTATAAGCATTCCAAATTCTTTGATTAAACATCATTCAGGTGTTCTTTGTTTGTTTGCTTGTTTTCTCTTAGCGGGGTGATTGGGAATTTTGTATGACTATTTTTCAGTTAACTTTTTAAAAAATGTGAATGGTTTTGGTTGGTTCTGAATAGTCAGATACATTGGTTCTTGATTCGGGTTTCCTGATAGGCTGAGCCAAAGGATAGACGGGCTAGCAGAATCCATTCTGACTCATAAAGAAGAGTGGCTTCATTTTGCATGCACTCTGGAAGCCAAACAAAATAAATAACACAAACAAAGCAGTTTGTTGCTGCAGGGAGTGCTTGTGAAGATTGCTCCTCTTGAAAGGTCTGAAGTGACACTATCTGGTGATGCATGCAGGCAGGGGCGGCTCTAGCGATTTCTCTGCCCCAAACACGGCGGCACACCGCGGGGGGCGCTCTGCCGGTCGCTGGTCCTGCGGCTCCAGTGGACCTCCCGCAGACGTGCCTGCGGGAGGTCCACCGGAGCCGCCTGCCGCCCTCCCGGCGACCAGCAGAGCGCCCCCCGCGGCATGCCGCCCCAAGCACGCGCTTGGCGTGCTGGGGCCTGGAGCCGCCCCTGCATGCAGGATATTGGTGGGAGATAGCATGGCAACAGGAAAGCCAATCTACAAATAATTTCTATTACACTTTCAGACTCACACTGCATTCTCACACTCCTCTTGCCCAATTCCGGTTTACCATTAAATGCCTCTTCTGCTGGCTCCCGTCTTGGCAATCTGCTGTATTCATATGGACAGAAAGGGAAAAGGAGTTAACTATGTAGCAGAAGAGGTGCCACAAACTGTTTCTGACCCATAATTATAATTTATTTATTTTTATTATATTATAACTTCCATTGACTCCAGTGTGGCCAGAATTTCACCCCAGGAATTTAAACTCTAAGTGAGGGCTTATGAGAGACTTGTCAGAGATCGTAAAAACAGAGACTGTGTTTCCAAAGGAGGAAGGTGCTTCATTGTATGAAGCATTAACAGTACTACAGGATCCTCTTAAAATTCAGGCTGCAAAGGAAAAAAAATGCAAGAGTAATGTTACCTTTCTCTGGTCTGAAGTGACAAAGCAATGACTATGAATAATAGTTCCTGGATATTCCAGGTTGGGAATGTTTTTCCCAAAGCCCTGTCCACAAGATAATAATCTTAAATTCCTAAAGCATAGGGGGAATGAACTAAACACAAAACACAACAATGTTGCTTTAGAGGTAGGCCAATACCTAATACGAAATAATTCCACTTTACCCAGTTGGATAAAGTTAAACCAAACCCAAACCTGCTCCATCTGTTTTATCCAGAAACTGGTTAGGCAGATCTCATTTAGTTTTTGTATTCATATGTTGTTCTCCGTTCTTAGCCTGAACAATAGAACTATTTCAAATCAAACTAATTCCACTGAGGCTGACTTCCTCTCTCCATTTTTTTTTTTGGTGGGGGGGGTTATAAATCTCTGGATACCTTTTTAAAAATACATATTTTCTCTCTTGCATCTATGTTTCCAGGTTCCAGCTGGTACAGGCAGCTGATTGCCTTGCTATCAGGCACCAGATTAGAACTCAGGAAATCTTGATTCAATGTCTGGAAATACCTGAGGTTATAGCTACACTACAGAGTTTATAGCAGCAGAGCTGCAGTGAAGCAACTCCACTGCTGTAAGCTCTCTAATGTAACTGCTCTAAGTCGATGGGCGAGAGCTCTCCTGTTGGCTCAGCTATTCCAGCCCTGTAAGCGGCGCTAGCTATGTCAGTGGGAAAAGCTCACCTGCCGACATAGCACTGTCAACACCGGCTCTTATGTCATACATCACTTGCATCACTTAAAGGGGTGGCTTTTTCACACTGCTGAGTGACATAAGTTACACTCCAGTAAGTGCTAATGTAGAAATAGCCTTAGTCTTTGCATGCAGTCATGTGCAAGTAACATGAGCTCTCTGTACCTCAGTTCCACATCTGTGAAATAAGGGTATTAATACTTCCTTTCTCCCATCCTTGTCTAGCTTCTCTGTTTAAACTGAAAGCTATTCAGGGAGGGATATTCTCTTACTATATGTATGTACAACACCTAGTACAATGACCCTCAGTTTCAGTTGGGGGCTGATAAGTGCTACTGTAATACAAATAAAGTGATGAGTAATTAATATTGGAATGTAGCAAGAAATTCTGGTTGTTCTCAAGACATTTATGGCACAACTGAAGGCAAAGAGCAACTGAGATCTTGAGAGAAATTCTTTTTTGAAAGGAAAATGTTCATTCTGAAACCTGTGTGGAATGAATTGGTGATCTCAATCAAGTTATAAGTGAACAAAAGTCCTTGTTGTAATTTTCACCAGTGAAGCCAATGACTGGGTTGGAATAGTTATCAACAAACCTTCTCACCCTAGAGGTTGTCTCTCTAGGTTAAGACAGGTTTCAGAGTAGCAGCCGTGTTAGTCTGTATCTGCAAAAAGAACAGGAGTACTTGTGGCACCTTAGAGACTAACAAATGTATTTGATCATAAGCTTTCGTGGACTACAGCCCACTTCTTCGGCTGCACATTAGCAGGAGGCCAGGTAAAAGAAGCTACTGGTTTGCGCTATACCTGCTCTTTGGAGAGGGGATTTTAGTCACCAGGACTGTCAAGGCAGAACTTTTTAGGAAAACTAAATTCACTTTTTTTTTAAATGAATGAAAGAGAAATTACATCTGGCTTAGTGTCAGCTTTATGTGATCTAAACCAGCCGAGCGATATATGTCCCCGTAAATTATGGTTTGCCCTGACAGACCCATAAGTATAGTGCTCTTAATAAAGAGGCAATGCTATAAACACACAGAAAAAAAACCATCTGACTATAAATTTCTGAAAAGAAAATGTTGCTTTAGTATTCCCACGACCGGAGATTTGTCTCGAAGGATGAAAGTGACTGGCCCTGTCATGACCAGACAGGGGACCACCCATCACATTTGGACTCCCTGCACTGGGGTTCAGGACTCTAGAGGGAGAGAATAGGGGTCAGGGTCCTGGTGCTTCTCTGTGCACCCACACCCCCTTCCACCAAACATGAAACCAACGGAAGGAGAGAAAGGAAAGAGGAGACAAATCCTTGTCTCTGCCCCACCAATGTGCCGAGCAGTGGAGCTAAGCCATCACAAGGCAGCTGCTGAGGGAGATAAACTGTACACTTTTCAGGGCTGCAGAAAATTACTAGACTGTGGGAACCTCTTGGGGTAGACTTCTATGCATTGCTGAGCCCAAAGGCTCAACCTAGCCCTAAATAAGATGGGTTTACATATAGCGAGAGAGAAAGAGAGAGAGAGAGAGAGAGAGAACAATTGCTAGAACTAAAGCCCTTTTCCCTATTAGGAATTCTATGTTTTGTAATCTATTAACAGAGTTACATTTCAGGCACACTTCATGTGAATCACACGTTTATCCACTGTCTAGGACTCAGCAGCTTCTGAAAGGTCAGCGGTGGATTTAATAGCCAGATTTTTTAAATTTGATTTAATCTGAATTATTTTTAGTTTGAAAATATCATTTAACTTTCCCTTTTCATTTTTTTCTTATCAGTCCTTCCTGGTTTAATCCAAAAAATATGACTAAAAATCCTCTGGAGTTTTCTATGAGAGCTGAAAACTTGACGGTTCGCTGCTCCAGGACAATGGGAGCTGCTGGAAGCGACGCGGATGGGGGATGTACTGGCCGCCACTTCCAGCAGCTCCCATTGGCCTGGAGCAGCGAACCGCGGCCAGTGGGAGCTGCGATTGGCCGAACCTGCGGACGGGGCAGGTAAACAAACCGGCCTTGCCCATCAGGGGCTTTTCCTACACAAGTGGCGTCCCAAGTTTGGGAAATACTGTACTACTGGATTATTTCTGGAAAGTTCCAGCATGATTCAAGACCTAAGACATATAGCTTGTAAATTAAATAGACTGCAGATTTTAGGAAACACGGCTACTGTATTCAGGACAGGAGTATCTCCCCCGTGAGGGAAACAAATGATGCCGAACAAGAAGCAGTAAACTCTGCTCCGTAAGGCTAGCTGATGTTCTTAAATCACATAGTAAGGATAAGTATCTATGGTAAATGGGTCTAGCCTAAGTATTTGGTTGGGTAAATTCTGAATGAACCATTTTCCATCAGAAAACACAGTTCCATCAGAATTGAAACACTGAATGAAACTGTGTTTATTTCTCTGAAATTTTGTTTTAGAGAAAAAGTAGGAAAGAATGCCTTCTTTCAACGTTTTCAGAATGAAATGTTTTGATTTTTTATTGTTAAATGACTTTGTCTTGATTTTCCAATTTTGTATTATATTGTAAAATGAGTCAAAATCAAAACAAAACAATTTTGTTGAAACAAAACATTTTAATGTACCTGAAATTAATTTTGGGAGAGAGGGCGAATTTCCTTTCATGGAGAATTTTGAAATTTTCAGGTTTTGTTCCAAATTGGAAGACATTTTTTTTTGTAGTCTGGAACTCCTTCATGAAATGAAATTTCTGTCCTCTGCACAGCTCTACTTTGGAAATTTGTGCATGAATAAAAAAAGAATACCAGTGGTAAAATCCAAGCCACATACAAGTCAATGAAAGTTTTACCATTGATTTCAATAGGACAAGAATTTCACCCCTCTGACTACTGTGGCGGAGCTCTGACCTTGCTCCCGTGGGTCCTGCGCTTCTAGGCGGTTTATGCTAGCCTCAGTGGCTCACTGTGACCCTCCACGTAGCCCTTCTCTCTCTAGGGCCAGGGTTATAGTCTACTGAGCCCTTTTCATCATAGGCCAGCAAGAAGGTTGGTAAGAGAACTCCCACAGTCTCTGTTTAGCCTCCTGTCCTGACAGGGGCCTGACTTCCCCTCCCAGGAGATGTTCCTGTAGTGGTGGGTTGGGGGGAACCCAGGCCCTCCCTCTACTCCGGGTTCCGGCTCAGGGACCCCTAATGGTAGCAGCTGTTGGCAGCCAACCTTTCACTGCCAGAGTTGCTACATTTCCTTGGGCCACTTCCCCACAGATCTCCTGCTTCTCCCTTCTTCACCCTTACCTTAGGGCTCCCTTAACGATGGTTTGAGGGTGTCTTCAGTAACCAGCCCTTCAGCCACACTTCCTCTCCTCCAGCTCCCTGGCTCTCCTCTACCTGACTGGAGTGAGCCCTTTTTATAGTATCAGCAGGGCCTTAATTAGAGTCAGGTGGTCACATTAACTGAATGGCCTCACCTGACTCTTTGCAGGTTAATTAGAGTCAGGTGTTCTCATTAGTCTGGAGCAGCCCCTGCTCTGGTCAGTCAGGGAACAGAAAACTGTTAATCCAGTGGCCAGTATATCTGCCTTCTGCTGTTCTGCTGTACCCAACTGGCCTGGGTCTATCACACTATGTAATAAGTAGAAATGAGTGAACAACTTCAGATACAGTCTGAATCTTCCCTCCATTTAAATCACATTTCAATCTTTTGTGAGGTTCCAAAATATTTTGACAATGGATTATGGTTTACAAGCTGTCATTTGCTAGTATTTTCTGCTTAGCAGATTAAAAAAAAAATAAGGAGATAGAATACATTTCCTTGTAGTATATTGTGATATTTGCAATTACGCTGAAATCATGTATCAGAGGGGAGCTGTGTTAGTCTGGATCTGTAAAAGCAGCAAAGAGTCTTGTGGCACCTTATAGACTAACAGACGTTTTGGAGCATGAGCTTTCGTGGGTGAATAGTGAGCTAGGAGCCACCAGCCCACACACACTTCTGGTATCAGCCTGCTACCAGCCTGGGTGGTGGCTGCAGTCTGAAGGCTGCTTGGAGAGCCACAGACTTGGGTTCAAAACTTATGATTCCTCCAGAGTCTCTGTTATGCTGCCATCTGCAGGCCCAGATACAATTAATACCAGTAATCTAGTATGGTTGTGATGAATGCATGGATCAGTGTAACTAGATCTTTATCAGGGACAGAGTTATAAACTACTCATACTAACTGCTCATTTCTCTTTGGGTTTTACATTTTATTAACCACATTTCTATTATTATGTTTTGTTTTTAAAACTCTGTCCATTTCTATTATACAAAATCATAGACTCATAGAATATCAGGGTTGGAAGGGACCTCAGGAGGTCATCTAGTCCAACCCACTGCTCAAAACAGGACCAATTCCCAACTAAATCATCCCAGCCAGGGCTTTGTCAAGCCTGACCTTAAAAACCTCTAAGGAAGGAGATTCCACCACATCCCTAGGTAACCCATTCCAGTGCTTCACCACTCTCTGAGTGAAAAAGTTTTTCCTAATATCCAACTTAAAAAATCTCTGCCAACTTCTCACCCCTTTCAAACGTTTCTGTTCAAGGGACCAGATTCCACTGGGTGAGGGAGAAGGGATGGTTTATGTAGTCTTGTCCTATTTTAGAGTTTTCTTCCTTGCTAAATTCCTTGATTTTTACTGCAAAGTAGAAAGAGCTCTTCACAGTACTCTGTGCTTAGGTCCAACATTTGGATTATTTTGCCAGAGTGATTAGTCAGTTCAGTGTGTGGAACAGCTCTATGGACTGTGACTTTTGTGGACGTGGTTGCAATGGAGAAGGTTCTCTGTTTCTTTATCTATAGTGGTGTACTCCTTTAAGAAGGCTCTGTGCAGTTAGCACTGGATCCAGAGTGAGTTTTGTACCACCAACATTCCAGTCTTCCCTCTATGTGTTTCTTCTGATACAGTTCATCGGAAACCATCTATTTAGAACAAACAGCACTATCTCTACCGTATCAAGGCTTGAAGCCTGACTGAAATGAATCTGAGATATTCAAAGAAGCATTTGTGACTGCACACAAGTATCAGTAATTTTCTCTTCCCCATTCATAATTCTCCTCCGCAAAATGTTTACATCAGAAAGCAGGAAAAAAGACCATGTGGCTTAGGTGACCAATCACGTTTAATGAATAATGAATGGTAGTTCAGAAACAACCTATAGGCTGAAAATTGTTCATCTAACAAATGTTTGTGATTAATGTTGCATTCAGAGAAATAATGATTGGTTCATAAACAAATCGTCAAGATAATTTGCAGTGAATTTTATTCCCAGTGCATACTTTGCCCATTTGTAGTTATTTTATTATAGCTGTATTGCCGTGCCAGAAGGAGAATCCAGGAGTTCAGGGTCTTTCACTCCTGACATCTAACCATTGATTAGACACAATTTCTGTGCACACTGTGTAATACCACATTACGGTCACCATGGACAGCACAAATTATTTTACTTGAATAGCAGAGTGAAAAAGCATTTAAGGCAGAAAACACCCTCTATTTTTTTGTAGGAGTAATTATTGTCTGTGATTATGTAGTTCATGTTTTTGAGGTTTGAACCGGAAATTCTCTAGCTTGGCTGAATACTTAACAGCACTCTCTTTGGGAGTTCAGCATCTGTCAGATGAATCCGGCTGAGCAGTGAGCTTACCTACAATAAAAAGGCAGAAAAAGATAATAAAATGCAGTCATAACGTATTTATTGGGGGGTTACTGTTTGCAAGTTAGGAATGTTATGTTCATGTAGAAATTGGCCCCTTCACCTCTCTCTCTCTCTCTCTCTCTCTCTCTCTCTCACTATATATAATGCTTGTGACTATAGCTGGTGAAATCTGGAATTCTGTTGCATAGGAAATTTTAACATTTCAACATTATTTTTCATCTAAAAAAGGAATAGAAACATTGAAATTTCAATTTTTTGTGGAATTGGAATTATGAAAATTATAAAAATTATGAAAAATTTTGAGCTAACACTTTCCCGAAAACAAAATATTTCATTTCAGTTTATTGAACTAACCTGAAACACTTCATGCTGAATATCTTCAACATTAAACTGCATTCCATTATCATGGCAAATTATCTTATGGGAGTTATAAGTTCAGCATCCAGATGCCCCTACTCTCCCCTATGGCCAGGATCCCTGGCTGAATGACATCCCCCATATTAAATGAATCCAGAGTCATGAGACTCCTATGATGCACCACAAAACTCACTCAGAGTGAAATATGCACATTGTGTTATTGGAAATGTAATCTGCCAGGGAGCCCAGTTCATAGAAGAGAATGTGGGCTGGAACTACAACTCCCACAAGGCTATAAAAATGATAGGAAAGTGTGTTTAATGTTTTGTTGAACTGATTCAAAATAAGAAATTCTGGATCAGTTAAAAAACTGAAATATTCCGATTCTGGTTGAATGGAATTTTTCATTCTGATTTTCCTGATGAAAAATTAAAAATATTCATCAAAATCAAAATTTTCCCACAGAAAATGTTGTTTTTGAAGAAACTGTGTTCTTTGTCCTAAAATCACACCAATGGAAAATTCCTGAGCAGTTCTACTTGTAACATTTCTGCACCAGGTCAGGATAAAAAGGGAGATGCAAAAGAGTGCTTTGCATTCCCTGGATTCTTAGGCTGCTCTACACTGGTGCAGTTTAGAGATACCTGAATGCTGCTTTAACCTGTGCCAGCATTCTCACATAGCCATTTGAGAAGCTGTGAATCAGTGAGGGCACAAGGGGACTCAGCCACACACTTTTTGCAGGCCGCAGCTGCTACTTTGGTAGAGGAGATACCCAATGATCAGCTACACAGAGAGATTCCTCATGGACAAATCCACTGGCTCAAGGTTACTTTGTCCTAGTAGAGAATTGCAAGGTGGCTGGAGCACAACCCAAGACCAAGGACCTTTCAGTCTTCATGGGTACCTTGAATGAATGTGTACTGTCCATATATATAGTCTCTCTCTCTGTGTCTTGCTTACATACACATAATTTTAAAGGAAACATACTTGAAAGTTCTTCACACCCTGGCACCTACTTTTTTCTCACATCTCACCTTTTGTTGTCCTAGAGTTATTCAGGCTATAATTATGCAGTAAGTAATCTCTGAAACTCACTGATATGGACAACTATTGAGAGCAATAACTTAGAAAGATTTAAGAAAAAAAACCCTAGTCATATAGAAGTTCATGAACAGCAATGGCAGATGCCCTAACTAGAATAGAATTACATGCGTTATCAATTGTCATGCTGTCGAAACATAAGCTGATCACCATCTGGGCTCTGAAAGATATTTCCTTCATAGTATTATATAGGCAACTTATGTACATTGTGAGGTCTTTATGCCTTCCCGTGAAACATCCAGCACTGGCTACTGTTGGAGATAGGATACCATACTAGAAGGACCATTGTTCTGGTCCTCTGTGGCAATTTCTACATTGCTAAATGGTAAAGCGGGCAAATTCTCCATTAAAGTCGGGGGGAAGTACATCTTCTCGGAAGAAATGGTCCCCTTTACCAAGCTGTGATGTTGTAATACTGACCATTTGATGACTGTAGAATCATCTGTATCTGGTTCAGTATTGAGGCAGTACTGAGATTATGAAAAGTCAAAGCAGTGTGCAAGTAAAAGCCTGTCTAGACACAGCAGTGAGAAAGACTAAAAGATCTATTGCTTGTGATGGCTTTCCACAAGGCTAGGAATATTGAAGGAGCATGGAAATGCTAGCCAAGAAAGAGAATGAAGCAATACCAGATCACAAAAGGTAGCAGAGAACACCAGCTGGGTGACAGTAGTTGAGTGGATATAAAACACTCAGGTTGGCTAGGGGATAAAAGAACAATGCCATTTGCATCAGATAGAAATCAGCTGACAAAACTGACTAAGTAGGTGATTCAATGTCTTAAAAACAGAAGCTGCAGAGGTGAGATTTGGTTTCTGCGCTTTGATTTAGTACCTATAATACATTTTTTATAGACGTAAAACCTGGGAGATGCATAACGAGAGTGAATTAGTTACATTCTAAAAATAATCAGAGATGAATAAAGCAAGACCTTACTTGAAACTGCACCTAAAATGCAAACGGAACTGTTCTTGATATTGTGGCATTCCCTATGAGGCAACAATAAATAGGTAGTTGGTTTTCACATGCACGATTTACTGAATTACTTGGGCTTATATCATAGTTTCCTGTGGTTCAGTGATGCACATAGACAGCTTTTTTTGTTTCAGAGTGTGTCAGGGTGCTGAGTGAGAAGCACTTAATCAGCCCTTGCCATTCCAGTCCTAATCAAGGGAAATGGATTGGGGCTGGGTGAATAGCCCTGTGCCTGCCTGGTAATGGGTAGCACCTGCCAGCCTCATTAGCCAGGGCTATAAAGACTGGGAGGAAGCCCAAGGAAGAGGGGAAGAGAAAGGCCAGGCACAGAGGGAGGTGGGAGTCTTCTGGTCTGTTGTTGGCCAGGGTCACACTTGGCAAAGTTAGATGCAAAACCTGTACATAAGTGGAAAGTGGTGGCGGGAAAACAACTGTAAATAAAGAACACTGGTGTTTCATCAAGCTGAGGTGTTCCTGACTGATGGAGAGGGCAACAGGGGCTGAAACCAGAGGGGCCCAGCATCTGCCACACTACACAGAGAGTCGGTTCAGCCTGGCAGCTATCTTCAGATTCAGTTGGTCACATTCTTATTTTAGTCATATTGGTGTAAATCTGTGGTTACTTCACTTTCCTTTTGATTTGTAAATCAAATCAGAATTTGGTCCACTGTCTCACATCTTTTGGGTTTCCTTCTGCTAGGCTGAAACAAAAAAGTAAGACAGAGTCCTCTATAAAGAAGAAAGAATCTATATATTGTGATAGTCACAAATGATTTTTTTTTATTTATTTAGTTTTGTTTTTATTTTTCATTTTTACTCACACCTGAATACACATGGGAGTGAGGAGTGGGGGGTAAGGGGGGAGAAATGCCAAAGGAAAATGTTTATCAAGGATTCTAACAGATAATATTCACTTTTGGGTAATCTGAACTTCAGAAAATTGTAAGTGCCCATCAAAAGCTGGAGCTTGGCCATCCAAGGATGTCCTTTATTAAGTACCTGTTAAAAAACGAAAGGATGCATAATTAATTTTATTTTAAAATAATTCAGTGTAAAACAAACCAATGCTGTACAATTGGGATTCTGTTTTGTTACTGATTGATTTACTCATTTCTGACCGGAGTAAATCAAACTCTGACTCACTGTGTTATGAGAGCAGAGTTTAAACTGCTGAGCAAGTGAGAACACTTCCTGAGGCCCCTTGCTTTTCATACTGCTTTCCTTCCTATGCTATGTATATGAGGCAAAAAGAGCAACTAACATGATCAGGAGGCTGGAGGGACTGACATATGAGGAAGGATTGACAGAGTTAATGGTGCATAGGTTGGCCAAGTCTGGAAAAAGTTGGGTCATTTGAACAATCTCCACATTTGTCATCTTTGAAACTCTGCATTGACTTCTAGCCTCCTTCTGTATCACATCAAGACTCCTCATCCTATGATTTGAGTGAATAGCAGGAAAAGCTTATTGACAATGAAGATGTGAAATTTTGCAGCTTGGATCCATTTGCTCTTTTTCTTTGTCCTTTAGAGGCCTGATCCAAAGCCAATTAAAGTCAATGGCAGTCTTTCCATTGGAGCAGGCCCTAAACTATTGGTCAGTGTCTGTGGTTAATCTGTCACTTTTAAGGGTGAGAAATTGTGCAATAAAGAAAAATGATTTACCACTTTTTAAGAGAAGAAAACAGCATCTGCTAAAACAAAAGGTGTTTCACACTTAAAATACAAATAACCACCAAGACCATGTCTATCTAAAATTAACAACCATGTATTTATATCTCTGTAACCTGTATCATTCTTCACTCCTCCATTTCCTAGTGTATGCTATATAGTCACTGACCTATCAGGTCTATCATGGAGACTGAAAATTCTTTGTCTTATTGGTGTTTTCTGTGAAGCACCTCACACACTCATGGGTGCCATAAAATAAAGGACATAGCAGCAACCAGAGCTCCCCTAGCTCAGTCAGGGGCTCCACACCTCTCTCCTGGTATGTTCTGGTCCATGTATAGTGAAGAATGAGAGAGCTTCTCACTTTGCTTCTCTCTCTGATTATGTTCTTATACCATGCCTATTTCTCCCTGGTATCAGAAAGCCTTACAAATCTATTCAAGTGAACATAAGAAGGCCACTGTATCTGATTCAAATTCCACAAACCACATCCGTGGCATTCAGTCTACTGTCCAAAAGGGGCAACCCTGACCCAGCTCTCCTCTTTGGTATGCTGTAGAGAGACCTTATAGTTGCATTAATAGGACACTAGGCTGAGCATCAGAAGACCTGTGTTCTGTTCCCAGTTCTACCTCTAAATTGCTGGTGCAAGTTGGGTGGGTAACATCCTGGGACTGACATGGCTACAACAGTTCTAAATTGCTGTGGGACCTTGGACATGTCATTTTTTTCTTTCTGGACCTTGGTTTCCCCATCTGTTAAATATCAATCATGATACTTATCCATATCACTTAGTGATACAGATGAAAAATTTTACATAAGAGCTAAGTATTTTTGTTGCTACAGAGAAAAATATATATCGTTAAAATACCTACATTGGGGAAGTAAGTGAAACAATATTTTGATAGAAATCACTGAGGAATAATATCGGATGGCTTATTCTCATCCTCCTAAAGAGTAATAAATAAGGGAGAAGATTTTCAGAGGCATATAGAGCATTTAGTTGCCCAGTTCCCATTGCTTTTCACTACATAAAATTTCACTATATGATTTCCAGTGGCAGTTAGGCACCTAAATGTCTTCTGTCCTTTTGAAAATCTCCCCCTGAAACTATTAATTGTAGCTGGATGCAATGGAACTATATAATGCCACAATACTTCGTGTTCTTTGGAGATCTCCACAGTAAGTGTTGGCAGAACAAATAAGGAACTGGGAAATAGTATGCACATGCTTTTTTTATTGTGAGCCAATACAGAGGTTCTGGAAAAACTTATGCAAAACCTTGTTGGACACACTACAAACAAATACCCCCTGAATCCCTCTCTGTGTATGGTGGGACTTTAAAAGGAAACGTGTCTAGAAGAAACTGCTTCCAAGCTGCTGAATTTAGTCCTGATGAATTGGATTAATCTATTGTTCAACAGATGGATTTTAGGATTTTTGTTGCACTGAAGACAGAATGCAGAATCGGTGACATGAGGGAAAGTTATGTCTCTTGGCTGTATATTAGACTCTTGTTTTCACTGGAACTGGACTGGAATTATTTTCACGGTGTCACATGTAACTGACAGTTTCTCAGAATTGTGTTCCTTTGTATAAAATGTACAGCAATAATTTTAAAAGGAAATATTGCAAGAAGCCAACATTAGACATACTGTGGGCAAGTGGTAGGAGACTGAGAATATCCTGAATTTAAAAGTTAGGGAACCCCCATGAAAATATACTACAGAAAACAATCCCACAGGGCCAGTGAGAGGAAGTAAATGACCAAATGAGTCATTTCTGTCTTAAATATATATAATGTAATAATTTGGATTGTGATTTGAATTTTTGTTGTCTCTTGTGAGGAGGAAATTTTAGAGAAAAAGAAGATTAACCTACTCTGGGCTATTGTACATGTATACAATAATGTAACTGTTATATATATATATAGTTACTTTAGTGATATCAATTTTTGGCATTTACAATAAAACTCATATATAGGTGTAAATTTGTCCCTCGGGGCTCTACTCAAGTTGGTGTGTTATGCTTCACAGTGTTGGGGGTGGGGGGAGAGGTTAGCCAAGGTCAAGAAGAGGGTTGGTAACCTGGAGTAGACAGTTTGGTTCCCCATCACACATATCTGATCTCCTGCAGATTCAGTCCCCTACATATACACAGACAGACATAGACAAATTCAAATGATGAAGGAAGTTTACTTTAAAAATTGCCTAATGCACCAGTAATCTAGCCAGAGCTACATTTAATCAGGGCATATATAGTAGATGGTACTGGGAGGAAGTGAACAGATGATTTAGAGCCATTTTGTCCTTTTATAAAAGCTCTCTCTGTGCTCTTTAGAGTAGAGCTCATGTCTGGTGAAAAAAAAAAGTTTTGAAATAGATGTTGGCTTTTCAGGATATCAGGGGATCTGCTTCATGTTCCTCCATCTCTGATAAAAGGCTCCAGTGAAGTTCACTGAAATCTCCCGCTGACCTCCCCTTTTATAACATCTAGCATTTTATTTCCACTTTATAACCTCTTTGGCTTTGTAGGGCTAAATGCCAGTCACTGTCCACAGCCTGAGTAAAAGGGCTCTGTGAAGGGGACTTCATCTGCAGGGAAAAAAGGACGTGTGGTGGGGAACCAAATCGTCCACTCCAAGTGTTCAGCACCAATTCTGGACCTTGGCTGAGCCCCATCCCACTCTCTAGCCCAACACAGCTACTTGAGCAGTGCCCTAAGGGAAGAATTTATACGTGAGCTTCACAGTAAATACCCCAAATTGATAGCACTAAAGTAATCATAGCATTAATTTGGGCTTTCCTGTGTCATAGACAAATGATCTCTAATGTATTAAATCTTTAGATAACTTGTAGGTAATAAGTATATCAACAAAAGATAGAAATGATGGGAAACTATTGAAGCTTTCGTTAAGTAACAGTTAAAAACAGTACTTCTGGTATATAAAAACTATAATATATAGAGCAGAGGCACAGATCCCTCCTAAATATATCCCAAACACAGTAGTAATGCAAAATGCAACAAGTACAGCCGTTTTCTGTTCATATAACCACAATTCAATAACTGCCCCCCCAATCAATAATGGATGTAAGATTAAAGTGTTTACAAAGATAAATGCTGCATTTATTTCAGTCTTATGATTCTAACACTGTTGCCGTCTTCTAAGGCATAGTTTAAAGAAATGCAAATCACAGCAGATAAACTAAAAAAAAAAAGGTTTATGCAGCTTTGACCTATCTTGATGGACTGAAGGGAGGGTGATGAAATCTGCAATCTTAATAAATCTCCTGCAGTTAGAGGTTTAAAACTCATACTGTTTCAAATTAGTGAGGACAGCAATATTTATTTGCTGCTGAATTCTAGCCAGCGTGACATTTCAGCAGGAAACACTTTATAAGACTTAAACTTATGACCACAGAACTTGAAAACTAATATTTAAAGCATGCATAAATGGAAGGGTTTTATCTTAAACAAAAGCAAAGCAAAAATCTCTCTCTTTCCCCTCCATATTCCCAAAATCAGAAAAACGAGATGTTCATGCAAAATATTTTACTGTTCACAAAGATGACAAAAAGCTAGGGAAATATTGGGATGCAAATACATAAATAAATAAAGGCAGTTCCTTGCCCCATTCGCTCAAGACTTTTAAGAGCAATCACACAACGCTGCAGTCAGAGAAATCCAGTATTTTCCATAAGCATTTCTGTAAGAGGTAATCTTTTTTTTTTTATCAGAAAGGTTCTGTGGCCAAATGGCAGCTTTTTTTCAAATGGGAGCTAGTGAAGTTACTTGTGAGGAGGAAATTGAGAGTGAAGCTCATCAACACAAGAAATGGGCAACAAAAATGATAACACAAAGCGCAAGAATGTCACAGCAATTGCTGCTATATTTTGTTTGTTTAAAACTGCCACACTGTGCTGCATTTCAGCAGTATTGTAACTCCTGGATTACATTTGTTTGTCATGTTCCCACATATAAAAGCATGTCCTGCCATTTAGTTCTACACCAAAGGCAATCTATGTTTTCAAAAGCAGGTGATATGGTTGACCCAGATAATTATCAGCCAATCTCAGTACTCCCATCTGCCTTTGAAATTACTTTAAAAAGTCTGGTTCAGGTTCATTGGGCATCCTGCTTAAGGGACCATGAAATTCTCTTTCCATATCAAGTAGGTTTTATAACTAAATGCAATGCCTTCCCTGCCACTGATTCACAGCTGTATAGACTTTGCCATTGATAAAGTGTCAAAGTGACAGAGCAATCTTCTCAGGACTTTCACAAGCGTGTTGCTGTCATGGATTCAGATTGTTTAATTGTTAAACTAGTGGATGCTGGAATGAAAGCAGAAGTTCAGTCACCATTGATGAATTGTCACAGGCAAGGAACAGGTTGTTATGTTGAAGAGTAGGAGAAAATGCTATTAATTTTTCATCTGAAGCTAACACCTAAGTTGCTATTTCCTTTTTGTCAGCTGTATTGGACTGCATCAGCCATTCCACAGATGTGATCTCGTTTGATTTCACAAGCTAATTAAGTCAGTATTTGATAGGAGAATTCCCAGGTAAACCCAAGTACTGGTGATTCCATAGGAGACCCTCTAAATCAGTACTGACCAAACTATTTAAAATGCAAGAAGGCTGTTGGAAATTCTGAGTAAATTCTGCTTACTTGTATAAACTGGATATAGCTTCACTGGACCTAAACGAGATAAATCCAGAGTAAACGAATGAAAAATATGTCTCACTGTCATTTGTATCGCACACACTGTAAAACCTGTGTCCTGGCCATATTCCAATAGGGATAATTATATTGGGTGCCATCTATGAAGAGACTTGGGCACCTAACTCCCATTTTTAGGTACTGAGGTTCTGATTTTAGGTGCCTAAGACCCATCTGTGGCACCATTGTGATCTAGGAAACTCCTGCTTGGCTGCCGCCTAGCCGTGTAGATGCCTATTTTATTGCCATCAAAGTTCCGTAGGCACATAAGTCTTAGCACACTATCCCACTCTAGGTATCCTATCATTAGCCCTTGTAGCACACAGGGCAGAATGTGCAAGGCTCCACACTCCATGCATAAAACACTCATGTGAGCCACAGGGGAGTATAGGGCAAGCATGAGCCAGGTGCTGAGCATAGGCCAGAAAAAAGCAAGGAGCTCTATTTGGGAACACAATCGTTGGGCAGAACTAGGTTTAGGTGGTAAGGTAGCTTACAGGGACAGGGACTGGGTTAGCAAAGCAGGGGGGTCGCTAGTGGGGCATCTAGAGAGGCTCAGATTTGAGGTCAGGGACAGATTGTGTAGTTTGATAGGGCAGGGAAGGGGAACCACGCATAACTAGGGCAAGGAGGCAGGGAGGGTATTCTGGGGAGGGAGAAGAAGGACTTGGGAGTTGGAAGGGACGCCTATGGGTGGAAGAGGGTGGACTCAGGGAGGAGAAGCAGCTACTGGGAAGGGATGGGGAGGCCACTGAGCATGGTCAATCATGATAAGAAGTAGCATATGCATGCTGCAACACTGCTGTGGCATCAGCAGCAGGAGGAAGAGGAGGCACTGGGGTAGTAATTGAAGAAACCTGAGCCTCAGCCCACATTTAAGGCTGAACCCGAGCCCAGTGCCATCTGTAGCCAACTTCAAGAACATACCGGGCCAGCTGCAGTTTCATAGGGATCTCCTCAAGTGCATGTATGCAGTGGTATAAACTGGACCTGGACACAGCACCTTTGTGATATGCTGCGGGATGGCACAGGAGCCAAGCACTATCCATTGCCTCATGGGTCGGCACACAGCCCTAGCCATCACGGCATCTGGGTCTATTCAGCAGGTCACTGCACTATCAGCTGCAGCCAGACTACAATGTCCAGGCTCCTGAACCATTTCAGGAGGCTATAATCAGACATGAGCACATTGACTTCCTCACTGACCCAGCCACCTGGTCAACTTCCATCGGATTGTGACCTTCCCACGTGTGCCGGGAGTTGTCGCTGGAACATGCATCACCATCAGGAAACCATGGCGTGGTCCTGCATGCCTATATAAGGCAATATCAAACATACATAATGAACATGATGGTCATGTGCAATGGCAAATTAATGTTCATGGACATTCATCTCTGGCCCAATGGCTATTTCAGTTTTTATGCACAGTGGAACAGTCATCAGGCCAGAGAGAGAGAGAGATGGGAATGGCTCTGTAGCACTGTGATTATAGCGCTCACCTGAGAGGGAAACCCAAAGTCTAGTCCCCCTACTCCAATGACTCTTTCATCAGGAAAGATTAAGGGAAACAGCTTCATCAGGAGAGATTGAGGGAGCCCCACATCAGAATATCCCATAGTTCCATGGTTCGAGCACTTAAACTGAAAGGTATTGCAAACCCCTGTTCCAATCCTTCCTTCCCCTCTGGTACAAAATGGGGAATGGATGTGGGGTCCACCACATCCCTGATGAGCGTTCTAACCCCTGGCCTGCTGCCTCCCCCTCCCCTTCCCATTTTTGTGTAGAGCAAGAAATGACTGACACCTTAGCCACCTGGCTCCAGGAGAGGGGTTCCCATTTATGGATCACTAGCACAGCTAAGTGCCCCCTGAGGCCCAGGTTTAGGTGCCTATGTCTCAGAGAGGGGCAGGGCTTAGCAAAAACCTCTCTAGTTGGCATCTCCTATTAGCTGGCTTTAGTGGTTCCCTGCTCAGCATGTCTAGGTGCTTAAGTCTCCCCATTCATCATCTAGGAGGCATTGAGCATCTAACTTGGCTTTGTGGATCACAGTGTTGTCCTATGATTTTCTAGGTGCTGTGATGCTCAGCATTGCAATGCCTAAGTCTCTTTGTAGATTCCACCCATTCTGCCTACCTGAATTTCTCCTTCTGTTTCTCTTGCATGCTGTTTTCTTCTTTACACCCTGTTCTAAAGTGTTGTTAATATTCTTATGTTCCAGACGTTGGTTTTGTATCTCATTAAAAATCATGCTGTTTGTGCAATGCACACCTCAGAATAACAGAAAGAAAAGGGCACAACTGGCCACATAGAAATTGGGTAATCTCTGGTACAGGAAAAATGATTGCACAACAACTCCACAGTGCTGTTTAAAGCTTCCAGAAAGATAAAAAATCAAAACACCTGTGTCCTCAATGAAACACTCAGTTTGAATAACCTCCAGATCATCCAGGAGCAAGCAGGATTTCTTTTTTAGCTGGCATGGCAAGGGCTAAAAGGAAGGATCTTAAATGGAGCATTTTAATTCCTACAACTCTTTGGTGTTTCTATAATCTATTTTTGGAAAATACTGGAAAAGCCTGAACTGTTGACAATATTACATTGTTGCTTAAATTAAATAGACAAGTATAGCCAATAGGGATTAGTTTCTCTGACTGTATTTAAATTGGGTGTGAGTATAATGCAGAGGGAGCACAAAAAATAATCTGGAATAAAAGAAACATAATAAAAACTGTAGTCACCATTAAAAATTGAGAATATCCCTTATAATGCTATCACTGCTACCTCAGCATTTAACATACTATTCCACATTCTTCCAAATTCTAAGTGTATATCATATAGCAAGATCTCTGTAAAGTTCATTTCCCACTGGTTTTATGTTGGTGCTGTTCTATTGACTTCAATGGAGTTACTCCTGATTTTCATGTCTGTAACTGAAATGAGAATGTGGCCTATTGCTTATTTATTTTTAAAATAAAAACAACTACATAATTTCACTGTAATTACAGAAGTCAGAGATAGAAAAAAACAATTACATTATGTGTTCATTCTCTCTGCTAGTGCAGGAATTTTCCTCGCCGTGGCCATTAGGTGGTCAGGCACCACGGGGATGATCATGGTACAAAAACTTGGACAGATAAGAGGAATGAACCTCACCACAATTGATCTTCACAGTGGGAGTGATCACCTCAGAAAAGTTTGAGGTTTACTTCTGTCATAAACAGATAGTTAAGGGTTAAAGTCTCTTTTACCTGTAAAGGGTTAACAAGCTCAGTAACCTGAGGAACACCTGACCAGAGGACCAATCAAGGGACAGGATAATTTCAAATCTCTGTGGAGGGAAGGCTTTGTCTGTGTTCCTTGTTTGCTCTGTGTGCTCTCTTTGGATCTAAGAGAGGCCAGACATGTCTCCAAGTTCTCCTGGAGTTTTTCCTACTATCCAGTATAGTGAGTATTAGTTAAAAAGGCGGATTAGTCTTTTGAGTTGCTTTCTATATTTGCAATTGTGTGTTTGCTGGAAGAATTCTTTATTTCTGTTTGCTGTTACTTTGATTATGCTGAGGAGGAGGGAGGGGAAGTCTCTCCAGTTTTTATAAGTTAGACCCAGTATTTTTGCATTCTGGTAATACAGAGAGAGTGTACTTTTTTTTCTTTCTTTAATAAAATCTTTTCTTTTTAGAACTTGATTGATTTCTTCCCTTGTTTGGATTTTCAGGGGAAGGGGAGGGGGAAAAGTGAATCTCTCTTTGTTTGATTCAAGGAGTTTGAATCAAGGTATCTCTCCCAAGGACAAGGGGACGGGGAAGAAGGGGAGGGGGAAAAGTGAATCCCTCTTTGTTTGATTCAAGGAATTTGAATCCAGGTATCTCTCCTAAGTACTAGGAGAGGGGAGGAGGGAAATGGATTATTTCCCTTTGTGTTGAGATTCAAGGTGTTTGGATCTGTGTTCCCCAGGGGAAGTTTTTGGGGGAACAGGGAGTGTGTCAGACACTTAAAACTTGACTGGTGGCAGCGAGAACCAGATCTAAACTAGGATTTTAGTTTAGAGGAGTCCATGCAGGTCCCCATCTTGTGAATGCTAAAGTTCAAAGTGGGGAATAAACCTATGACAACTTCAGACTACACCATTACATAAACTCACAGAACTTGAACCTATACCTGAGATGGGGTTCTGGAGTGCAGGTTTCTTCTAATCTGGCTGTGGAGAAGTAGCCAGCATTTTCAACCTCCTCCCTGAAAGGCTGGAGTTAGCTCTTAAAACATCAAACTCTTTTTAGCAAGAGCATGGTACCCTAATGTCTGCTGAACCATATTCAGTCTGAAGGTGAAATCTTGGATCCATTGTAATTAATGGCATGAAGGATGTAGGAATGCCCATAATATTTTATGAATATTATATGATATATTTGCCTGATTTTTATTGTGTTGTTTGCAACATGATTACCAGGGTTTAATTTCAGTGAGAGCTGACTTGCACAAATACAAGAACAGAGACAATAAACTTCAGATTGCACCATTTACTGATATCCAAAGGACAATGCAGAAAACCAACTGCTTTGGGGGTCAGTTCTCCCACCGCCAGCCTGCCAGCCAGCCAAACCACTTTGATCAGATGCAAGGAGCAAAGAAGACAAAGAATTCAGTGATTTTGATAAAGGAATATATTCCTTAAAAGGGGGAGACAGTAAGAGAGTCAGAGACTGCTAGGAAGCACATTGAAGCCAGTTCCCAGAGGTCAGTGTGCCTTATATAGGTGCCGACTCTGTGGGTGCGCCGGGCCTGGAACACCCATGGAAAAAAAAATCTGCCTTGTGATTCACCCACCAGCCACCTGCTGATCAGCTGTTCAGTGATGGGTGGGAGGCAATGTTGGGAGATGGGGGAGAGAGATAGGTGTGGAGAGGTGGAGCCTCGGGGGAGAGGGGCATAGTGGGATAAACCAGGCCTATCTAAACTTTAGATAAGACAGATATGGATGTAAACTGTTCATTGTGTGAAAAACTCTTTGCTCTTGTTATGCTTTGTTCCTACTCTTTAGACAATAACCAATACTTTAGTTTGACAAAGCTGGTTTGGGTCACTGTATCGAATGCTGGTCACAGCTCCTGTAGAGAAGACTTGCATAGAACTGAACCCAGTAGGACCTGCTGATCAATGACAGTTAATACACAGGGTGCTGTAGGCCAGCACCCCAGTTGAGGAGTGGGAAAAATGCAGGATTCTACCCCAGGGGAGGTGAAAGCAAGAGGCCTATCACCTCTTCCACTCATAGACTTGAAGAGGGTAAAATGTACAGCTAGCCCTGAACTGTCACAAATGGTACAACTCCCATTGACTCAAGGAGCCAGGATTTCACCCAATAATCACACATGACTCATTTAGGCTGACATATTTCTGCCTGGACATGTCAGCTGGTCTACTTTCTAAGAAAAATATCCTCATAGCCCTCCCTCTTTTACATGTTGTGAGCCACTGATCAAATAATGGAAAAATATATCCACAAATATGGTTGCAAAATCTGTCTTGTGATTCAGTTTGACTGTATTCATGGTCATTTGTTTCTTTTCCAATGAACATTTGGATGGGAAGTTCTGTTCATACAGAAGTTTGTGGCAGTATTATTATGTGTACCCTGCATTCATGTGTTGAATAAAGATATCTGTGAGCAAACATATGCTTGTATTAAATCAATAATTCTTATTGGTTAATTGCTAACTGCCATTCATTATTCTCCTTTTTCAAAAGGTTCAATCAATATCAGGGATCAGGAACAAAATCGTGTGACTTAGGTGACCAGTCACACATAATGAATGATGAAAAACAAATAATCTTAGCGTTCATTTTGTGAGTGGTCTGTAGATTTCAGACCAATTTTCCAAAGGGCAATGACAAAAAATGAACAGATCTGAGAAAATACTCATCTGCTTGAACATAGTTCATGTTCAGGGGGGAAAAAGAGTTCAAAATGGTAAATAAATTGTTGATTTTGAATAATTGTTACAGTTTTAGTGTTACTTATAAATTCCTATATTTTTATTATTTTCATTATTTTATCTTACAAGTAAACTGCTAATGATGATCAAAGATGTATTTTTTTAACAAGGTCCTAAATTTACAAATCCTGGTAGAGTAACTAAAGCACAAATTTGTATGGGACAGTTCCTGACACTGGTGGGTCATTGTCTTCATTGTGAAACATGTCACAATAAACAAGAGAATGTATCCCTAATGGTAAGTCTCTAAGTATGTACAGAACAGATAGACAGATACATATATACAGTACATCCAAAGAGCATCTGTACGGAAGTAGGTTCTGTTGATATTTTGGTTCCATCCATGGAGAGATGGAACAGTATAATCCTTGTTATGATTTTGTCAGCTCAGCAGATACAGCTGTTGGAATTCAGAGCTTACCAAAGCAAGTAACTGATTACAAAGACAAAGGTTTCATTGTTGTGCTTAATAAACATGAAAGCAAAAATGTTTACGAGGCGTAAGGTATTTTTTTGGCAGGTGTCCTCAGGAAAGTTGTATCTCTTTCCTCAGGGTGTTTTAAAACTGGCTTTAAACTTTACTTTTCAGGTTTATTTAGAGCAACATATTCTCCAAATCTTTGGCATGCCTGGCTTTTTCATATGATAATCAGGCCTGCCATATGTTTAAGAGATTTGCTTCTCACTTAGCTGCTTTAACTTGGAGAAATAATCAGCACGATTCAAAGCCAAATTCAATGGCTTGATGAAAAGAACACTCATGAAGCAACTGTCCATCAGCTTTTCATACTGTGACAAAATGGTTTTCATTTTATTCCAATTAGTTTGAGCAGTTGCTATTGTGCATTCATGGGATTCTGGGGTATTGGGTTTATACTTCATTTTGAAAGAGTGGGAATGAATTAATGTTAATGAAACTGCTACTCCCTTTCTGTAAACACTGTGGAATGCTCCAGGATAAACAAGGAATGTGCTCTTAAACTCAGGCCAATTAAGACCAAGGTCCTTATTTAAACCTACTTGAAGATAATAGACACACAAAATTGTAACTATCATTTCAACTGCAGAAACATGACTTATTGTTGAGATTAGATATAAATGAATCCTGAATCACAACAAAGAGCAGTTTTGATTTTCCAAATAAAGACAATTTTGCAAAATCAAAACAACTCTTCCTATTGTCCTTCTTGACTAAAGGTCCATAGTAGAACAATGGACAAGAGAGAACAACAGAATTTTACAAACAGGGGCACACAATACAGCAAATGCACAATGTCATTTTAAAAGTCCAGAAGGCACATTTTTATTAAGAGAGTTATAGAGTCTGAGCGTAATCCAAACCCATTCAAGTTAATGGAAAGGTTTCCACTGACTTCAGTGTGTTTTGGATCAAAACCTAAATAAACATTGCCTTGGTTCAAAGATTTCTTTATAAATTATATTAAATTATAATAGAACAGCAATATGCTCAAAAAGAGAAGATCATTTTGTTGATTCCTTTCCAACAAAATAAACACACACATACACCCCTCATGGAATATTTAGAAATACTTTCATTTGTTCTGCAATTGTATGCAGTCATTTTCATGCTGAATCACAGTATAGTGGAATCCAAAGAAAATAGTAAACCTGTGCTAATTTGACAAATTTTTCCTCTCTGCTCTCCCACTTCTATAATTTGTTACTCCGTCTTGAAAATTTAAGTATTTTACTGTCACTATGTTTTTACCTCTCATCTAACCAATAATTACAGTGCTTTGTCAAACTAGTAACTGTTAAATTTTAATTATATTTGTATTTTACCATAATAATATATACAGTGTACTTTCACAAAAAGTAATGGCATATATTTCAATGTAAGAAAGAATTATATTTCAAAAACATTTTTGGGTACCAAAATAAATAAGTCCCATGGATGGAATATTTGGCCTGTCACCGAAATACCAGGTAAAGTCAATACAGAAATAAAGTTACCAATAATAAATATGGAAAGTTACCAGTTCTGAATAATTATAAGTGACTATCATGTTTCAGGAAAAAATATTTAACTAAAAAAATCGCATAACAAACTTACAAAATTTAATCAGATAGAGAATGTAATGATTTCTCCAAAATATCTTCCCCTGGATATCTTTTTCAAAACTCAGATCACTTTAATTTTCCATACGGTTTAGTAATTTGGGATGCTTTCTTGCATCAGATGTATTTATTTTTCCTGGTATATAAGTAACTGTAGAAATAGAGAAGAATCCCTTTAAGCAGTCTGTAATCCCTCTAGTGGTGCTCACTGTTATCTAGTGGTGCTAACAGTTACAGAGCTTTGATGTGTATGTAGGTAGGCCTTGCATGTTTGTTGTGTTTATTTAGTAAACAGAGTTCTAGAGTACACAAGAGGAGAGATTATGGGTACGTCTACACTACGGGACTATTCCGAATTTGCATAAACCGGTTTTGTAAAACAGATTTTATAAAATCGAGTGCGCGCGGCCACACTAAACACATTAAATCGGTGGTGTGCGTCCATGGTCCGAGGCTAGCGTCGATTTCTGGAGCGTTGCACTGTGGGTAGCTATCCCGTAGCTATCCCATAGTTCCCGCAGCCTCCCCCGCCCCTTGGCATTTCCGGGTTGAGATCCCAGTGCCTGATGGGGCAAAAATCATTGTCGCGGGTGGTTCTGGGTACAGCCTCACCCCTCCCTCCCTGAGCAGCAGACAACCGTTTCGCGCCTTTTTTGCTTGGTGAACTGTGCAGACGCCATAGCACAGCAAGCATGGACCCTGCTCAGCTCAATACCGCAATCGTGAATGTTTTGAACACCTCGCGCACTCCCGTGCAGTCCATGCTGGGGGTCTTTTACGATTCTCAGGAGACTGCATTGTTAACTGTGCTGATGAGCTGTGCGTGGTCACCTGTGCTGATGAGCTCTCCACGCTGGGGAAGCAGGAAATGAATTTCAAAACTTCGCGGGGCTTTTCCTGTCTACCTGGCCAGTGCATCCGAGTTCAGAATGCTGTCCAGAGCGGTCACTGGTGCACTGTGGGATACCGCCCGGAGGCCAATACTGTCGATCAGCGGCCACACTAACCCTAATCCGATATGGTAATACCGATACTAGCGTTACTCCTCTCGTTAGGGAGGAGTACAGAAACCGGTTTAAAGAGCCATTAAAATCGATATAAGGTGCCTCCTAGTGTGGACGGTTGTGGCGTTAAATCGGTTTTACGCTCCTAAAACCGATTTAAACGCCTAGTGTAGACCAGGCTTATGCTTCACTTAAGTAACACACAGGCACTAATTCAATAAGTGACAGTAGCTGAGCCATTAAATAAGGATTACCACAATATAATTAGATTCAACATCCACGGGGCAGGTAGGCTACTATAACAAATCAGTGACATTAAATTTTAGAAAAGGGGATTCAATAAAATGAGAAGATTATTCAAAAAAGTCCTGAAGTTAAAAATAAAGGGAGTAAAATTCATAGAGGTAGCATGGATACTACTTAAGAAAACAATAACAGAGTCTCAGAAGGATGAGTTGGCGGGGGGAGAGTACTTTACATCTGCCCACTATGGGGTTCAGAAGCTGCTCAGCGGGGACAGAAGAACGGTGAAGAAAATTGGCAGCATGTGACCTCCAGAAGAAGAAAAAGGAGCATCCATGTACCAGCAATGCAGATACAGGTGAGCAACCATTTACATGTTCTCTCCACAGGTACTAATGTGGAGAGTGGACTCGATGATACATCTGAGAGAGGGGAGCAGAAGGAGACGCCACCAATTGGAAGGCATCATATGCACTGTCCTAGGGATGGGGGTTCCACAACCACCTCTCCCAAGAGAAGGAGGTGGGTGGTGGTGGTCCGGGACTCTCTCCTCGGGGGGACTGAGTCATCTATCTGCTGTCCTGACCGGGAAAACCGAGAAGTGTGCTGCTTGCCAGGAGCTAGGATTCATGATGTGGTGGAGAGACTGCCGAGACTCATCAAGCCCTTGGATTGCTACCCCTTCCTGCTTCTCCACATGGGCACCAAAAATACTGCCAAGAATGACCAGTGCATCACTGCAGACTACGTGGCTCTGGGAAGGTGGTGGAATCTCCTTCCTTAAAGGTTTTTAAGGTCAGGCTTGATGAAGCTCTGGCTGGGATGATTTAGTTGGGGACTGGTCCTGCTTTGAGCAGGGGGTTGGACTAGATGACCTGCTGAGGTCCCTTCCAACCCTGATATTCTATGATTCTATGATATGATTATTTGTTTAGAAATTTGTCTAAATTTCAATTTTGACGTGTTTCTGAGTAGTAGCCATTTTAGTCTGTTTCAGCAAAAACAATGAGGAGTTCTTGTGGCACCTTAGAGACTAACGTGTGTGTATATGTTAAATTAATGTTGCTGGATTTTTGAGCATTTTATAGATTGGTTATAATTTTGCTGCATTTTGGGGGTGGGGGTTGCCTAAGAGACCCAGTCAGGGGTCAGGACACCATATACACATATATTGAACAGACAGAAAGCTGCAGTCTAAATAATCTCAAACATATGCTGTGCAAACTTGATAAATATGCCCTTGGCCATATTAATTACAAGATGAGATTCTCCTTTCAAGGTATTTGGTTAAACAAAACTTTAGCAAAATATATGTGTATATATGGTGTGTTCATGTATGTCGTGTGTCAAGCAGATATGTCATCAAGATGCTAAATTTAGATCTAGGTTTCAGACACCCCAAGCTTGGGGAATTTTGGATCTGAGGTTTTGATTTGGCCCTTCAGAAAGAAAGGAGAATTCATAAAATTTGGAGCTGGGTATTGATATGGATTTCAAGCATACCAATATGGGTGGGTATAGTCCAAGCCCTTCCTAGTTCTTTTGAGTATGAAAATAGAAACTCCTTTCTATTTGAAACCAGCCCTATTTACTTTTGTGATTTATACATATTGCATAACTACTTAGTGCTAGAGCTTTATTTTTAGATGTAGAGAAACGCAAAGAATACAGATTGTTTAAGTCACTAATGCTTAAATACTGCAGTTTGAAGAGGTGACTTGGATGTTACTGTATCCAATATGTGGAAAGAACTGCACAGAAAACAGATGTATTGTAAGAGATAACACACCATGCCATGGAAGAGGAGAGAACGAGCAGAACTTGAGTGGTGAAGCCACAACTAAATTAGAGTGCTCTTTCCTCGCCAGCTGGATAAAGTTCACAAACAAATTTTATAGCATAATATGTTGTGGGTAAATTCATTATGGCATGAGGCCTTTAGTTAAAT
Organism: Mauremys mutica; assembly: GCF_020497125.1. Lineage (NCBI taxonomy): Eukaryota > Metazoa > Chordata > Testudines > Geoemydidae > Mauremys > Mauremys mutica. The sequence continues at coordinate 35,055,853 of NC_059075.1, forward strand.
GTATTAAAGGGGAGGGGCTCTGTATTATGCAATATATAGCTGGTATTTGCATTTATAGTCTGTTAACAGGCTGGTACTGACTTTTGTTCATATAGGATTTGATTGTACCATATAAAATTCTTTAAAATTCTTCCTGGTCCGCTGTGGTGAATTCCACTGAACAGCACTAAGTAGCAGACTTCTAAAGGTATTTAGATGCCTGGCACTTTTTCAAATCCCACTTTGGCGCTTAGGTGCCTAACTCCCAATGGAAGCTTTTGAGAATCCCAGTAGGCATTTATTGGCATCTTCTGCCACCTAAATATCTTTAAAAATCTGTCTCTGACTCCCGGGAAATGAAACATCCCTATCCTGTGTAACAGGAGGAAATTTAAAGGGCCAGGACAAAGGCACTGCCCATTTTCCATAAAAATGGTAATTTCCTCCAGTGGATCTAAGTTCAATCAATTTCAGTGCCGCCCGGGCGGTGGGGGGGGGGGGAAGTGGGACAATTTGCCCCAGGCCCCGGACCCCACTGGGCCCCGTGAGCCCTGGCCCGGCGGCGGTCTGGGTCTTCGGCGGTGGGGGGCCCTTCAGTGATGCTGAAGACACAGAGTGACTGAAGGGCCCCCTGCCGCCGAAATGCCCCGCGAGCCCTGGCCCAGCGGCGGTCTGGGTCTTCAGCAGCATTTCGGCAGCTGGGGGCCCTTCAGTTACTCCATGTCTTTGGCAGCACTGAAGGGCCCATCACCGCCGAAATGCTGCCAAAGACCCAGACCGCCGCTGGGTGAGTACAAGCGCCGCAGCTCCCCCGCTTTGCCCCAGGCACCCTGAATCCTCTGGGTGGCCCTGATCAATTCACACATTAATTTGCATTTATTTAACTGACAAAATCACGACTTTACTTACTATATTTCAGCCCTTTTTCTTGAGATCAAGGACTGGCGAAGCAAAGATTGTTGCAAATCAGAGATGTGTTCTAATTTAGTGTATGTTAGAGAGACAGACAGAGAGCAATCTGGAATAGCAGAGGTCATTGTGGAATCATGACTAAGGTAAACTGGTCAGCAAGTCTGGGGAACTGCCATAGCAGGGTGAATATTGCTGGGTCAGGACAGAGGTTCAGTATGAAAGGTGTGTGAGGATCCATAACAGGAATAGCAAGGTCAGGAATGACATTGGCAGAGTTAAGGGAAAGCTTTCACAGCAACCGTTCAGTATAGACACAATCCTTAAAGATATTGAGGTGTCTACCTGGTTCCAGGCAGTGTTCACTTTTGTGAGCACCAGATACAAATTTTTTTATTTATTTATTTTAAGAGCAAAGGAGAGTTTATAATGAGCTGGGTCAAGTAAGAGGCAATTCCTTTATCTACTTGTAAGTCCTGGTGCTTCACTGCTCTGCAGTTTGATTTAGCTGTCTCTGGCTGTGAATCAACTTGTCAAACATGAGGCGAGGACAAGCTGGAGGATAAGGATGGGCTGAGGAAAACAACAAACTCTGGGTTTACAACTGTTTGCAAAGAGCAGCCTCTAGACCAAAGAGATGGATACTGAGCAAGATGGCTTTCCTGATTTTAGTGCTGTAAAGATTCACATTGACTTGGTGGTGTGTGTGTGTGGAAGGTGGTGGTGGGGGTCATTTATATTCTGATTTTTCTTCTTAATTGCATGGGAGATGCATGAAGTTCTAGATGAATTATTTTTATTTGGTGTCATATCCAGTTCATTTATCCCAGAAAAGAGTTTTCAGGACTCCATTTTTTGTACACTGATACAGGTATATCTGCATGCTACATTAGTCAAAACATGCCAGCTCAAGCTAAGACCATCTTCCAATAACCTAGCTTTTATTTAATTTCTTTTATGAACAAATGAGTAGAGTAGAGGGTGATTGTGTGGCAGATAACTGCCATAGAGATACACCAATAGGATCCCGTGGGTGCTCAGTTTGGATATATGTACATCTTGAGAGACCAAAATTGGTTTGTTTCTACACATGCAATACTTCTTTTCTTTGTTGTTTGCACAATTGACTATAGGGGAAATCTTTCCCCCTCCACAATGGGATGTTCTACAGCTGGATTCAGGAGGAATTCAGTCAGAATTGGATCTGGAGGCTCTAGGAATGTGTATCATGCAGCTGTATCTCTGCCACTCAGAGGGAAGTTTCAGTGTGCCCATCTGCTCATTGTGCTGTTTTTGACTGGATGTGGGCAGAACTATCCCTGCCGATGTGCTTCAGAGTGGATACTGGCCATACCCAGCACAGAGGGATGATGGGTTGTGGGGGAAAAGTATCCTTTCCCACTCCTCTTTCCTAGCGCCTAAGCAGCCAGACAGAATCTGATGGATGGACAGATGCACATTAGTCTGATTCTCCACTGCCTTGAACCTTGTATCTTCATGACCCAGCAAAGCACTCGTTTAACTTTAAGCATCTGAGCAGTCTCATTAAAATCAGTTGGATTATTCAGCTGATTAAAATTAAGCAGGTGCTTCAGTGCTTCACTGGAATAGGGCCTTAGTTTGAGGCAGATAATTTCTCTGTGTACTGTAAAGCACCTAGCAAACCATTAAACAATGTAAAAAGAAAATCATCATATTATCTAAAGGGTATATTCACTACACCAGCTTACCCCTCTCTTCCTGTGAACGTATTCCGCTGATTGAGAACACTGGTTTTGAATGGGTTAAATACATGGAGCTGAGACTCCAGTTCTCTGTATCTTTTATCAGATATTAATCCAAGAAAGGAAGTTAAAAAAAAACAGAATGGAAAGAGAAAGGTCTGGGTAAGTATGATAAAATGGTGTGAACTGAGAACACACTCTGATTGGTTGTTGAACAATTATCAAGAGGTAGATAAACTGCTGTCTGACATTCTCAACTTTGTAAACCTGAACACTTTCATACCTACCAGTCCCCAAGGTGCCTGCCAGATGCCTTGATTGAAAATTTATTACATGGGAGAAAATTTAAACAGCAAGCCACTAACAACAGGATATTTGTCTTGAGTACTAAAGCTTGAACTGCTCAATTCATGTATTTAAAAAAATTAAAGAGGTAAAAGATTCTTTTAAGCCCTGGTATTAAAATGAAGTATTTATCCCCATATAATATTTCCCCTCAGAAAGACAAATGTACTTCAATGCTAACTAAACAACGGGACAGAGCAGTTTTAAGTAGATAACATTATAAAACTTGCATACTGCAGAGTAATTAGAGGACATAATACCCTATTATACAAGATCAATATGCACTTGAGATCAGGTCAGGATCTGTCTCTGAAATGACATAGCTCATACTGATTTCCATCACATTATCAGTATTGATCTGATGAGAAAATCCTTCATAGCGTGTTGTTTTGTAGGCATTTTGAGATTGCTTGTGCCTCCAGTGTGAAATTGGAGTCAAGGCAGTTTCTATGTCTACATAGGTAGTTGTTAGCAGTTCTTGTTTGCAAATTCCCCAATAGGTCTGTAAAGTTTTTATTTTTAAAAAGAGGAGCAAGGCTATGTTTTACTATTTTTGTAAGATACAAACTCTTTTGGCTAAAGTTTTCTTTAATGGAAACAACAAGTTTGGGATACTTATACCTATATTACATTGGTCCTATTTCTGTATTATTTGCTCTACTTCATGTAAAAGGGAGCAATGTATATCTCATTCTGATCAGATAAGTGCTGGTGAGGAATTTGGGGAACACTTATGAGGCAGCTTGGTTCCAGCTTGATGCTGTCAGTATTTGCAACAACTTTAATAATCAGAGTTGAAATAAATGAACATGACAATGTACTCCAGCAAAGTTTCTAAGGGACATGATGACCTACAGACGATGCCAATCTGATCCTGCTGGAGTCCAAAGAAAAACAAAACAAAATTCCTCCAAGACACATGGGATCTTCATCCATGCTTAATCAAAAGAATCTACACCCATGAGAAGGGGATTATTTTGCCCAAGTATACTTCTCCTACCCTCACCATAATGTTTGATTTATTTAATTAGGGAGCAAAATGTTACCTCTCCCCATCCAACTGAAGAAACTATAACTCTGTAAGTATGAACTCAATTCACCTTTTTGCCTAGGCAGGTTATTCCACACAGAGGAAAATGAAACCTTTGATTTCTAAATCCTCCTTTTAAGAAGAAATCATATCACGTGCTCTGTAAAGCGTCATGCACTCATATGATGCTTACATAAACAATACTAAATATATTTATTTAAATATTATCAGAGGGTTTCTTGTGATACTTCTGGTACTGCATTATTTTGATCAGAGTATAAATAGTACAGAAGAGCCTTTGGGGGGTTATTTTGGCTTTCTGACTTCCATTCAGAACCCACAAAAAAGAAAAGCTGTGTCAAAACGTTTAGCCAGATTTTTTGAGTCTCATCAAAGTTCATGCTTGAGTTTCAGGTGAAAACCTGGATCTGGTGTTAGCTCATCCTTATTGCTGTATCTATTTTGACTGGAAGTTACAGCTATGGACGGGGGTGCAATATCCTTAGCTGAGATTAATCAATGTTGTTCAATTGAATTTAGTAGCACTATGCTGATCAACACTAGAGGATCTGGCCCAAAATTGAGTTTACTAATTTTCTGACCTAGTGTAATTATTTTTTTAAAAAGTTTAGTTAGACTTGGACAAGAATCTTACTTATGCAAATAGATTGACATTTAGTTGCAGCACTACACTTTCTAGTCATCAGAATGCAGTATGAGCTGCAAAATAAAGAGATTTTGTAATTTAACCCCAATGACTTTCCAGGACCTTAAATCCACAAGATTAAAATGCTCAACTGCTGCAGTTGCCATAGTAAATTAACATTAAATGAACATTTACTTCATTGAATCATTTAAGTGGCTTAAGAAGGTCAATGAACAAGAAAACTTGCCAGAGAATCTAGTTAGAAAAGTGGGAACAGGAGATAGCACTTTTAAAATACTTCAGTGTTCCTCAAAATTCAGCATGAATCAAGATGGGACTAAAAAGCTTTTTTCTTAGTATATATTTTAGAATACAAGAAAAACATGTTTGTTTAGGTTTTTATTATTATTATTGATTGTTTTATCCAAGGGTTTTGTACTGTGGGATAAGCAAAAATACTTCAGAAAATTTAATACAATTATTACCCATCAGTTCTCTCCTCTGACCCAACCTCCCTCAATTCAGTCCCCCCCAGGCCGCATTTTCACCACCCCATCAGTTCAGTCCTCCTACCCCATCGACCCTCTCTGCCCTCAGTTCACCCTCCGAGCATTCACCCCATCTGTTCAGGACCCACCATCAGAGGCCCTGGGTGTTTTTCACCTTCCTCTGCAGCACGGGGCATGGGTCACTTGCTGGAGGATTCTCTGCACCTTGAAGTCTTTAAACCATGATTTGAGGACTTCAGTAGCTCAAACATAGGTTAGGGGTTTGAAACAGGAGTGAGTGGGTGAGATTCTGTGGCCTGTGTTGTGCAGGAGGTCAGACTAGATGATCATATTGGTCCCTTCTGACCTTAAGTCTATGATTCTATGATTACTATATTACTAATATTTCAAATACTGAGCTTCCTTATGTGGATGTCAGAGTCAAAAAATTGGAAACAATGTTTCTGTGCAAGCTATGCTTGAGTGGCCAACGGAGGATTGAGGGGATAAGAATGTTGGGAGTGCTTTCAGTGGATTCACCTAGGGACAGAACCACAAAGGACTTAGATGCCTACAGTCCAGATTTAGCCTCCCTTACTATTACTGCAAGAAACAGCTTCAGCACCTAAGATGCCTGACTTCAAGAGAAAGGTTTCCAGTTGTGGATAGGTGCCTCCTGCAGCATGAATTTATGCATCCAACTAAAGGCTGGGGGAAGCCGACAGGTGAGGAGGAGCACATGGTTCAGACGGAGACATCTCTTAGGCCTTGTCTACACTACAAGACTATCAACTTAGTTCGAATTTGTGGATTCGACCTTATGAAGTCGAATTTGTGTATCCATACTAAATACACTAATTCGAATTTCTGAGTCCACATTCACGGGGCCAGCGTCGACTTTGGAAGCGGTGCACTGTGGGAAGCTATCCCACAGTTCCCGCAGTCCCCGCTGCCCATTGGAATGCTGGGTAGAGCCCCCAATGCCTGCTGGGGGAAAAAATGTGTCGAGGGTGGTTTTGGGTAACTGTCGTCATTGAACCGTCAATCACGCCCTCACTCCCTCCCTCCCTGAAAGCGCCTGCGGGCAATCTGTTCGTGCACTTTTCTGGTCAGTGACAGTGTGGACGCCACAGCACTGCAAGCATGGAGCCCGCTGCGATCCTCGCCGTTTTCTCCTCCTCGCACTTTATCGTCCACCTCTTCCACATTCAGCTGCTGAGAAATTGGGCTACTTTTCAATGGTTCTGCAAGCACTGGGGGACCATAGGGGACGTTTTACCAACATGAACGTCGGATGGCCGGGCAAGGTTCCTGATGCGTGTGTTCTCAGGAACTGTGGGCTGCTCAGACGCCTGCTGGAAGGTAGTTTCTTCCCGTACCACGAAATAACTGTTGTGGATGTGCATTTGCCTATAGTGATCCTCGGTGACCCAGCCTGCCCGCTAATGCACTTGCTCATGAAGCCCTATACAGGCGCCTGGGACAGCGATAAGGAACTCTTCAAATACCAGCGAGCAGCGAGCAGCGTGACCTGTGACTGTTCAGTTTCTTTACAGAGAAGCTGAACCTGCCCCTGTTTCTTTACCCAGTTACTGTTGACTCTCCTCTTCGGTTAAATACCCCGTTCACCCCGTTACCCCCACTTCCAAGACACGTGTAAAAATAAAATACATGTCACACTGTTACTGAGGAGAGGTTTCTTTATTCATGACTTTTCGTTAAAGGGTTGAAACTGGAACGCAGACTGTGGTGGGTAGGGTGTGCGCTGATGTAAAGACCGCCTCTAAACTCAAGGAATGACAGGCTCCTGCTCCTACAGCGGTCCGCATTGCCGGACTGCTTGTTTTAACGGAGCCTGCCATCCCTCCTTTTTGGGATTCTGTGTGCGGGGGGCTATGTCGCCTTGTGGCGGAGGAGGACGGATACAGATTCCTCTGCTGCGTGACTCAGCGGTCCAGGACAAGGACCGCTGTATAAGATCTGTAACCGCCCTCCCCCGCTAAAAAGTCACATCCCCACCGCCCACACAGAACCTGGAAACCACCTCCCATACCGACCACGGTGCCTACTCACTGCACTGTGTGTGTGACCCGCTGCTGATCCGGCCCCCGTGTCTGTACCCTGGGAAAGGTGCCTGTCCTATGCAATTAGCAACGCACTTCCCCACGCACCCCATTCAAACACAGTCTTCAGTGAAAAAACATGACGGAAACAGTACTTAACAGCAAAGTATTTTTATTACTTAAGTACACAGTTATGGGATGGGACTGGGATTGGGACTTGTTTGAGTCCGGAAGGGAAGGACTTATGCAAACGTACGGTGTGAGAGCTTTTGGTTACTTGAGCACTCTGCTGGGGTGCAGTGACAGTATTCACGGCCCAGGGCGGGCATCCTCCTGGTTATTTAGGGTGAGGGGGGTATGTGACTTTGTGGCGGGGGAGGGCGGTTGCAGAGATACTGCCGGGGGCTCTGTCCTGCAGCGGTCCTGCAGAACATACACAAGTCGCCGGAGCGTGTCCGTTTGCTCCCTCACTAGTACAAGCATTGCTTGAGTCGCCTGCTTGTGTTCCTCACGCCACCTCTCCTCCCATTCGCTGTGTGAGCGCTGGTACAGAGAGACTTTCTCCCTCCACTCCCTCTGCTGGTCCGCCTCGGCTAGGTAGCAGCCCACACATTCATCGAAAATCGTGTCCCTTGTCTTTTTCTTTCGCCGCCTAATCTTCGCCAGCCTCTGCGAGGGGGATGCTGTGGAAGGTCTGGAGACAGTGGAAGCTGTGAGATGGGAAACAGTTAGTGAATTCCTTGCAAAGATACTTTTTTGCGAACAATTAACTGAGTCTAGGCTGTCTCTGTGAATTTTTTGTTGAGACCCCTGTGCCTGCTGTTGCACAAATCATTTGCGCGGTGGATTCTGGGTAAATGTCGCCAGTCATTCCTTCCTCCGGGAAAGCAATGGCAGACAATCATTTCGAGCACGTTTTCCATGAAATGCCCTGGCACACGCCATAGCGTGGCAACAATGGACCCTATTTTGCCTTTTGTGTATGTCACCGTATGTGTACTAGATGCCGCTGACAGAGGCGGACCAGCAGCGCTACACAGCAGCATGCTTTTGCTTTTGCATGACAGCAGCGATGGTTACCAGGCATACTGCACCGTCTACCATACCATGAACTGGTAAGAAGACGGTAATAAGATGGTCATGGTTACCTGTCCTTTTGCACTGCGCCATTTGGTGCTGTCATAAGTGCCCCTGGCCGATCAGCCAGGGGCGCAAAAGCAAAATTTGGGAATGACTCCCCGAGTCAATCCCTCCTTTTTGGGTATCTAAAAATAGAATCAGTCCTGCCTAGAATATGGGCAACTGTACTAGAGAACCACTGTATCATAGAACCAGAGAGCACAGCTGCTCTCTGGCCAATCATGCATAAATTTTGAGCTGAATGCTATTCACAGGGTGTGCTCCTGAAACAACCCCAGCTGTTCATTCCGTTCTTCCCCCAGCCTTCCTGGGTTCCAATACCATTGTCCCCCCACTTGTGTGATGAAGTAATATAGAATGCATGAATAAGACACAGGTAGTCGTTTGTGAGAAATGAGTGGAAGGAAGCCTCCAGCTGCAATGATAGTCCAGAGATGACATTAAGGGGTGTGGAAGAGGGAGCCAATCATCCCTCTGCTAGTCCAGGGGCAATTGAATCTTTTCTTTACAATGAAGGGTGGGGGCTGATGGAGCTCAGCCCCCTGTTGCAATGATGAGGACGGTTACCAGCCATACTGCACCATCTACCATGAAAAATTAGGACCAGGCGACCTTGATCGACCTGTCCCAAGCAAGTTGGTATGGTTACCAGTCCTTTTGCACTGCCCCATGTGCCAATAGGCTGATGATGAGAACGGGTAGCAGTCCTATTGTACCATCAGCCACCCATGGCGGGGTGGGAGGAAAGATGTTGTTGTTGAGTGCTGCAGCAGCGCGTCTATCTGCAGCATTCAGTACAGATACGGTGACATGTAAAAGAGTCAACAGAGGATTGTTTTCCCTTTAACTTCTGGGGGTCGGGGGCGGGGTGCGTAAATTGCCGAGCTATGCCCCGACCCACCGCGGACACTGTGTTTGACCCTAGAAGCATTTGGAGATCAGCCAAGAATGCAAATGCTTTTCGGAGACAGCAGGAACTGTGGGATACCTTGTGTCCTTGTTCCCCCCTCCCTCCATGAGCGTCCATTTGATTCTTTGGCTTTCCGTTACGCTCGTCACGCAGCTGCGTGCTGAGTCTGTGCTATGCCGTCTGTCCGGAGATTTTTTAAAAATACTTTGGACCAGGCGTAACATTACAGTAATTCCCCTACTTAGATGCAGGAGTCTCCGAGCGAGATAACCGTGAGGACGGGCACTGAAGGAGATAGAGAGCGCATGCTGCGTGAAATCTAGCACGAACCACGGACCTATGCAGCCGTGCTCTGGGAGGCAGTGCTCCCTGAATACCGCATGAAAGCCTCGCGCGGAAAAGTGTGCTATCACGGAGCACCCAATAAGGCAGCTCTCCCCAGGAACCTCCTGCTGATGCTTATCGATTAACGGCAGGAGAGCTTCGTGGCGTTCTCCCAGGAGGATTTCTGTTCTATCACCATATATACAGAGACCTCCTTTTCACATACTTCAGATTCCTGTTATATTAAGAATAAAAGTTAACTTGGTTAAAGCACTTACCGACTGCTCCTACCCCTGATTCAGGATCTGGGTTCATGGCTGGGGAGGGTTGGTAGGGGATCTCCGTGACGGTGATGAAGAGATCCTGGCTGTCGGGGACACCAGCGTTGTAAGCGCTGTCGCCTGCCTCGTCCTACACAAACCCTTCCTCATCTTCCCCGTCCGTGAACATCGTCGAGGAACTGTCCGTCGACACTGTCCCATCATCAGAGTCCATGGTCACTGGTGGGGCAGTGGTGGCAGGCTCCGTAGCATCCGTTGGCCGCTTTGATTTTTTGGTAGGCTTGTCTGGGGTCCTTGATTTTCACGCGGCACTGCGTTGCATGACGGCTGTATCCTCTGTCTGTATCATGGCTTTGGAGACCTTCTCGTAGGTCTTTGCATTCCGTTTGTTGGAGCGCAGCTCCGAAAGCACAGACTACTCGCCCCCCACACCGATCAGATCGAAGAGTTCCGGTCAGTCTATGCCGGGTCCCTCTTTCTATTCAGAGATTACATGAACTCCTCTGCTGGAGAGCTCTGCATTGCTGCCGGTGCTGCTGAGCTCGCCCCGATGTCCAACCACAAAATGAGATTCTAACTGTCCAGAAAGGAAAAGGAATTCAAATTTTCCCGGGTCGTTTCCTGTGTGGCTGGTCAGAGCATCGAAGCTCGGACTGCTGTCCAGAGCGTCAACAGAGTGGTGCACTGTGGGATAGCTCCCGGAGCTACTAAGTTCGATTTCCATCCACACCTAGCCTAATTCGAACTAGCCATGTCGAATTTAGCGTTACTCCACCTGTCGGGGTGGAGTACCAAATTCGAACTAAAGAGCCCTCTAGTTCGAATTAAATGGCTTCCTGGTGTGGACGGTTGAGCGGTTAGTTCGAATTAACGCTGCTAAATTCGATTTAAAGTCCTAGTGTAGACCAGGGCTTAGTGGAGGATCTATTAATGGAGATTCTTTATGTCCTAGTAAGGAGGAGAGGATGGAAGATGATAACATACGGGTATGATCTGATGAGAAACAGTCAAATGAAAGAGAGTCCCATTCAATTATATTGTGTAATGGCTGACAGCTAAAAAGTGAAAAAAAAATTAAAGTGATTATATACAAATGCTAGAAGTTTAAATAATAAGATGGGTGAACTAAGGTTTCTTGACACCTTAAATGACTGCTTCTTAGAGCAGCTAATCCTGGAAACCAAAAGAGGAGAGGCAATTTTTTATTTAGTCCTAAGTGGAGCACAGGGTCTGGTCCAAGAAGTTATTATAGCCGGACCTCTTGGTAATCGTGACCATAATATAATTAAATTTAATATCCCCGTGGTGGGGAAAACACCACAGCAGCCCAACACTGTAGCATTTAATTTCAGAAAGGGGGACTACACTAAAATGAGGAAGGTAGTTAAACAGAAATTAAAAGGTACAGCGCAAAAAGTGAAATCCCCGCAAGCTACACGGAAACTTTTTAAAGACACCATCATAAAGGCTCAGTTTAAATGTGTATCCCAAATTAAAAAAAACATAGTAAGTGAACCAACAAAATGCCACCATGGCTAAACAATAAAGTAAAAGAAGCAGTGAGAGACAAAAAGGAATCCTTTAAATGTGGAAGTTAAATCCTAGTGAGGAAAATAGAAAGGAGCATAAACTCTGGCAAACAAGTGTAAAAATACAATTAGGGGAGGCCAAAAAAGAATTTGAAGAACAGCTAGCCAAAGACTCAAAAAGTAATAGCAATTTTTTTCAGTACATCAGAAGTTGGAAGCTTGCTCAACAACCAGTGGGGCCGCTGGATAATCAAGATGCTAAGGGAGCACTCAAGGACGATAAGGCTATTGCGGAGAAACTAAATGAATTCATTGCATTGGTCTTCACGACTGAGGATGTGAGGGAGATTCCCAAACCTGAGCCATTCTTTTTAGGTGACAAATCTGAGGAACTGTCCCAGATTAAGGTGTCATTAGAGGAGATTTTGGAACAAACTGATAAACTGAACAGTGATAAGTTACCAGAACCAGATGGTATTCACCCAAGAGTTCTGAAGGAACTCAAATGTGAAATTGCAGAATTACTAGCTATGGTTTGCAAACTATCATTTAAATTAGCTTCTGTACCAAATAACTGAAGGATAGCTAATGTGACACCAATTTTAAAAAAAGGCTCCAGAGGTGATCCTGGCAATTACAGGCCGGTAAGCCTGACTTCAGTACGGGGCAAACTGGTTGAAACTATAGTAAAGAACAAAATTGTCAGACACATAAATAAACATTATTTGTTGGGGGAAGAGTCAACATGGTTTTTGTAAAGGAAAATCATGCCTCATCAATCTACTAGAATTCTTTGAGGGGGTCAACAAGCATGTGGACGAGGGGGATCCAGTGGATAGAGTGTACTTAGATTTTCAGAGAGGCTTTGGCAAGGTTCCTCACCAAAGGCTCCTAAACTGTCATGGGTTAAGAGGGAAGGTCCTGTTATGGATCAGTAACATGTTAAAAGATAGTATCAGAGGGGTAGCCATGTTAGTCTGGATCTGTAAAAGCAGCAAAGAATTTTGTGGCACCTTATAGACTAACAGACGTTTTGCAGCATGAGCTTTCGTGGGTGAATACTCACTTCTTCGGATGCAAAAGATAGGAAACAAATGGTAGGAATAAATGATCAGTTTTCAGAATGGAGAGAGATAGATAGTGGTGCCCCCCAGGGATCTGTACTGGAACCAGTCCTATTCAACATATTCATACATGATATGGAAAAATGGGTAAACAGTGAGGTGGCAAAATTTGCAGATGATACAAAACTACTCAAGATAGTTAAGTCCCAAGCAGTCTGCAAAGAGCTACAAAGAAGAGCTCACAGAACTGGATAACTGGGCAACAAAATGGCAGATGAACTTCAATGTTGATAAATGCAAAGTAATTCACATGGGAAAACATAATCCCAATTATAGATATAACAGGAATCGGCAACCTTTGGCACGCAGCCCATCAGGGAAATCTGCTGGCGGGCCGGGACGGTTTGTTTACCTCCAGCATCCACAGGTTCGGCTGATCACAGCTCCCACTGGCTGCAGTTCACTGTTCCAGGCCAATGGGAACTGCAAGAAGCAGTGTGGGCTGAGGGATGTGTTGGATCCCTAACTAGGGTGACCAGATGTCCCGATTTTATAGGGACAGTCCCGATTTTTGGGTCTTTTTCTTATACAGGCTCCTATTACCCCCCACCCCCTGTCCCGATTTTTTACATTTGCTGTCTGGTCACCCTATCCCTAACATATAAAATGATGGGGTCTAAATTAGCTGTTACCACTTAAGAAGGAGATCTTGGAGTCATTGCAGATAGTTCTCTGAAATCATCCACTCAATGTGCAGCAGCAGTCAAAAAAGTGAAGAGAATGTTGGGCATCATTAAGAAAGGGATAGATAATAAGGCAGAAAATATCATATTGCTTCTGTATAAATCCATGGTACACCCATATCTTGAATACTGCGTGCAGATGTGGTCGCCCCATCTCATAAAATATATTTTGGAAGTGGAAAAGGTTCAGAAAAGGGCAATAGAAATTATTAGGGTAATGGAATGGTTTCCAAATGAGGAGAGATTAATAAGACTGGGACTTCTCAGCTTGGAAAAGAGACAAATAAGGGGGATATGATAATGGTCTATAAAATCATGACTGGTGAGGAGAAAGTAAATAAGGAAGTGTTATTTACTCCATCTCATAACACAAGAACTAGGAGTATCAAATGAAATTAATAGGCAGCAGGTTTAAAACAAACAAAAGGAAGTATTTCTTCACACAATACACAGTCAGCCTGTGGAACTCCTTGCCAGAGGATGGTGTGAAGTGTTCAAAAAAGAACTAGATAAATTCAGGGAACATAGATCCATCAATGGCTATTCACCAGGATGGACAGGGATGTTGTCCATAGCCTCTGTTTGCCAGAAGCTGGGCATGGGCAATGGATGGATCACTTGATGATTACCTGTTCTGTTCATTCCCTCTGGGGCACCTGGCATTGGCCACTGTCGTAAGACAGGATATTGGGCTAGATGGACCTGTGGTCTGACCCAGTATGGCGATTCTTATGTTCTTATAAAAAGGGGTGGGGCATAAAACACACCCCTCTTGTCACCATCTTCCATTAGCTGTCTTAGGTGGCTCTCCAGTTAGCGTGCGGGCCTTTGTAGATCCCATTCTCAGGTGCCCATTCATTGCATAAGGTGCCTAATCCAGGGTTTGCGGAAACAGTGATTTTCAAGGCTCCTAAATGTTAGGTGTTGCAATGCACTGTGTTGCATCACCTAAGACTCTTTGTGGATCCAGGCCATAGTGCTCAAAATAAAGCAGAGGACACACAGAGAATGTCCACTACTTCCCCATACTTAGGAGTGACTATTGGGATTCCCTTAACCATCCCAGCCAGGCTACAATGCAGCTTTCTTTGACAGTACTTTAGGCCAGATTCTGGCCTTTGTTACAGCCCCTTTGTTCTGCTGTAGTAGTGCAAAGGGGCCACTAAATAGGCCAAACCAGCCAGCTCAGGAACCCCCGCACCCTAGCATAGGGATTGTGTAATAGTACATTTCTAGCTATGCAGCATCCTAGCCTTTATGGCAGATACCTGAATGTTTAGGCTTCTTTGCATGACAATGACAATATATTTATATTTCTGTTTACCTTCAGTAAAATGTTGACATTTAAGAGTTAGTTGTTTTTTTTTACATTGAAAAAAATCATGGAACTAAAATTGTGCATCAGTAGAGTCCTTCATTTTTGGTTTTTATTGTATTTAATTTTTCCAAGGAATTTATCAGTATTTATTACCACAACAACAAAAACAGATGAAAATCAGTGGAAAAAACTATTAACAATTTTTCTGGGTAAGTACCAGGGTTTATTTTGGTGGACAGAGGACTGGGGAAAAAAAGTATTCAGTAGATTAATGCTTTGATGAATGGAATTCAGTGTCTGCTGCAGAACTAAAAACATGTCACCTCTGAGTTTAAGAAAACAATATAGCTCTAATCCCCAAATAAAAATTTTCATTAGAATAAACAGTTTACTCTTGTAAACTTAGAACTATTAGCCTATAAATATTTACATTTCATAATTGGGCCACACCATTTGCAGTACATACGCTCAACTTCATCCTTTTCTCCTGTTTTTGTTTTTTAAAAACTTTCAAATACTTCCTTGTGTTCTGAAATGTATTCTGATACAAATTTTCATTTTCTTCTCATATTAGTGTGTCAAATATTTACACCGTTATCTGGTAACAGCTTGAAATGTGTACATGGTGGCAGGGCTGCCCGGACGGGGGTGCAAGTGGGGCAATTTGCCCCAGGTCCCGGGCCCAGCAGGGGCCCCGTGAGCCCTGGCCCGGCGGTGGTCCGGGTCTTCAGTGGCATTTTGGCGGTGGGGGGCCCTTCAGTGCTGCCAAAGACACTGAGCAACTGAAGGGCCCCCCACTGCCGAAATGCCGCCGAAGACCCGGACTGCCGCCGGGTGAGTACAAGCACTGCAGCTCCGCAGATTTGCCTCAGACCCCCTGAATCCTCTGGGAGGCCCTGCATGGTGGGCATGAGACTCGTCAGTATGTTCAGACGTGCACGCACTTATGTGTGTGTGCCTGTTTGTTTATTGTGTGTATCTTCTAGACTAACACCCAGCCTTGCTTCAACGGGCAGCCTTGCATATACACACAGACTGATGTATTATCGTAATACATATATCTCATGCAATGCATTGTATTTTCCTAGTAAAACAAGTTCTTTTTTATATATCTGAATATTATAAAAGTAGGATGAAAATTGGAAAAAAATTTAATAATGGTTTTTGTAAAACCTGGGATTCTTTTGGTAAAAATCAGTTTAAACTGAAAATGAAGGGGCTTATGCATCAGTTAAAAGTCATCATATTGTATTATTACAATAGAGTAATTTTTACACCACAAAAAAGCAGGGAAATTTCAAGCCTGACTTTCTAGGAATAATACAAGAGAGGCAAATATCACCTTCTCAAGCAACTTTAGGGAAATGGGATTTGCCATATATGGTCACTCTGTGTGTCCATTTGGGTCTATATTGGCCAGTATTTGATTATGCTAGATGTAAGGAATGGATACAATTTTTTCTGGAAAAAACAGTATAAAATGTTTCTCTAATTCATGGCTTATGGCTTTGCAGCCCCCACATTTAGATGTTTCATAAAATGCTGGCATATTAAGCCATGCAAAAAACTCAAGAAACCCCTTTTTGTGTAAAAAGTGCATGGGAAAATTCACAAGGGTGGATTTTGGAAAACACTACCAAAGTTTGCGTCCATCAAAATCCACCTGGTCTAGTTGATTAAATATAGTCAGAAGACTGTGAGCTCTAATCCCTCTTTTGAAACAGACTGACTTTTCCCCAGCCCACAATTTATTGCAATATATCCCTAATTTCCCTCCCAACTTTCCTTTCTCTTCTATTTGCACCTCTATGGATCACCACTAAAGCTCTCCTCCACATAAAAGTGGAGGGACAACCACTCCCCTGTGTGACTTTCATCGTTTTCCAAGGTGCATACTAACCATTGGACCATCCTTCCTCTCTTAATCCTTCCCTGATTTCAGTGCTCCTATAACTTGTCTCAGCAGAAACCTAGGAGGTAGCAGAGGTGTAAGTATTTGAAAAATGAATGAAGAGTTAAGTGAATCTCCTGTGCAGGTAGTTACAGTCTGCATTCTGGGTGAAGGCTCAAGTAAACTTTTTATCCTAAATGATATACCTACTCCTATCACTGCCAGTTTGGCACACAAAGTCACATCCCCTATCCCTGAATACTGCATGTTGTTACTACACATCTAAGAAATATCTTAGATCCCAGATTCTCTTAATTCCTAGCAACTGTGTAAAGAGAAATACAATGGATAATCTTGGAGGAAATTAAAAATAAAACAAAACACATTTTCACCTGTGAAACCTCAGTCAGTGCTGCTAAAAGAAATAGATTTAACTTGGTTTCCATTCATTTCACCTACATCCCAAAATCGTCATGCATAATTTGATCCAAATGGGTTGCTTTAGTTTTGGGAAGTGAAACACAGAGCTCAACTTTCGGAGGAGAGTGATCGCCTGGAAGTTATTGAGAAGGCAAGCTCTCCCTTTGAGTCAGGGTCACGGAAATTAGTCAGTCAGCCCTAATTGAGGTTTGCCTAAGGAAGAACAAATGAATTTGGTTTCCATATTTTCAACATTACCCCTGCTGTAGTTTTCCTGAATCCAACTACCCCTTCCCTGAAAAAATAATAATTTGCTACAGCCAAAATAGCAATATTTCTTTCTCAGACAGCAGTGAGTAGCAGCCAATTTAGTGCCTGAATGTCTCTTATTTCTTGCTAGCCTGCCATGGCTTCACCCTTATTTCCATCGAAGTTGGCAGAACAAGTCAGCTGTAACTAGATTATGCATGCCTTTTATTTTTCATCTCCTAGTAATTTGCTCTACAAATGAGAGCCTAGTTTTTTTTGCTGCAGCACACTGCCCAAGCTTTTGCAGTACAAGCACTAGCATTTAATTTGTGATTTTCTCTCTCCTTCTGTAATTTTTTTTTTTTGCATAGTCCGTTTTTTTTAATTTCAGGGTTTGGGGGTTTTTTTTAGTTGTTTTTGTGTTTGTGCAAAGTGACTGATTGGCAGATGTAGAGACCAAGTCCTCTGATTGTCTATAGTAGAGGCACAGTAACAGCTTCCTACACTGTCTCATCAATGTACCTTAGCCGTGATGTATAAAAGTTAAAAGGATAGTTCAGTTTGAGTAATCTATTCCATTCTAGGCCTCTCTGCTAAGACTGCCACAAAGGTTCCAGTAAGTGCCTGTAGACTTGCGGACTCACTCCTGCAGCATCTCCTGCTGGTCTCTCAGGGAACTAGCTCATTCCAGCCTCCAGAGCGCCCTCTGCAGGCCAGTGATCCACCTGTCCTCTGGCCCCCGTATCCCTCCCTGGACCCCAGTGCCCTTTTACTTGGGGTGCTGCCCCCCTGGCAATACTCCCTCAGTCTTAGAGTCTCCCCTCCCTGGGGAACCCCCACCCACTATTCCCACCTTGCCTTGGTATAAGGCTACTGCCAGTCATCATCTAGCCCCACGCCCTGGGGCAGACTGCAGTATCAGCCAACTCATCACTGGCAAGAAGGATTTGGACCTGCTGCCTTGGCCTACCCCTGGGCTGCCCTCTGCAACCCCCAGTACCTGTTAGCCCAATGCTAGGCCGCAGCCTGGGGCTTTCCAGGCTGGAGCTCCTCAGCTCCTCAGCCTTTCCCCAGCCCTGCTTCACTCAGGTACCCTGTGTCTAGCTTCCTGCGGCCAGGCCCTTCTCCCTGACTGGGCTTCTGGCTCACAGCCTCTTATAGGGGCCATCTGGGCCTGACTGGAGCATGGCCACAGCTGAGCCTACCCTCCCTAATCAGCCCAGGCTTCTTGCCCCAGCCACAGCCCTCTCCTGGGCTGTTTCAAGACCTTTAGGGCAGGAGCAGGGGACCACCCTGCTACAGTGCCATTTGTGGTATTAGCTTTTTAGATGTGGACATCTTTCCACTAAGAATGGCACTGAGAGTGCTAAACTTATTTCACATAGGCCACTGAACAGCAGTCAAATGGTAACAACTTCTGGTGACTTTCGGTGTAGGCTTGGTTTGAACCAATGTGCTATAGATGAAAGCTTTCATGATCCCTTTATCAGTACCCTGGGCCAACCTGTCATCAACAGCACTTTCAGCCTGAGATCTTTTCCAACCCCTTTACTGTGTTTTTTCATTAAATAATTATCACCAGTGCCTAGATGCCTCAAATCATGGTCAGGGTCCTGGTGTGCTAGATGCTGCACAAATATATAATGACAGACAATCTCTACTCCAAACTGTTTACAGTTGAAAGCCCTATCAGGTCTGGATCTATGAAGGCATGGAACACTGAGTTCAACCACATTTCTCCTTGGTGAATCAGATTGTAGCAATGAAGCCTGAGCATAAGACCCGATGCAACATGTGTGGTTGACAAGCACTCGGAGGAAGAAGGGGCAACAAAGAGGAAGGTCGCACTGAGAAGAGCATGCTGTTACATATACCAGTTAGTGCATAAATTCATTAATCTAATTTCACTCAAAATCTTTTGCCTATGCGAAAATAAGCAAAATAAAATTGATTTATTCAAGGGATAATAAAATATGACAAAATAGATTTGGATCAGATTGGGCAGGGGCTAAAGGAAGTCCAAAAACCAAGAAAGAAAAGGTACATTGTAGGTTTGTTGGTATTTAGCATATTAATAAATAGTGGAATTTAAGGGATTAAGCAGCCCATAAGGTCTTGCATGGGCCCTTTGCTTCATGATTAATTTCACCATTGGACCCTTTCCTTCCAACTTCACTCTCATCCCTCTTCCACAGATAGCAGCTTCTTGCAAATCTGTTCTTTAGGCACTTGCAGGCTTCATTTTATATCAAATATCCTCAAAAAGCAGCTGTCCATTTGAGAGAAAAGAACAAACAATAATATGTTTTGAGGGAAAAAAGTCATTCAGACCCTTGGGCGTATGCACAGCTTGCAACATGCCTATTAACCAACCAGTGAGCTCAAGTTCAGTCTAACCTCTCAACAGCATAACCTGTGGCTACTACTCAATTGGCTGTTTATTTGCACCTGTTTACTTAGTTAAGCCATAATACTATGAACTACCCTGAACTTTTGCAAGACATCCACATTCAGATATTGAAAACCGGTGAGTTTAGGTCACCCACGCCCAGATATGAAATTTGCCCCTTTTCCTTTTGTTTTCTTTTGTTAAATAATCAGCCCATCTCTGCTTCACATTCCCAAGCCCAAAAGAAATCACAATTGCTGGGAGCAACACTGAGGTAGACCAGAGGACTGAAAGTGTTCCGGATTGTTTTTCCTTGGTGTAAAATGGCTGTTGGGTTTGCTGTAGCTCCCACAAACACATATGCACACATGCGAGCACACACCATCAGCTGCAGACTGACTTTTAATTTCATCCAGCTTAGATTGCTCTGACACAAATTTCCTGAATTCCTTTCTTTCTTTATTTTTAATACACTGATGCAACAAGATTTTTCTGGTTTATACATTTAATCTTTAAATCATTCATAAAACTGTTCACTGTATTTACCTTTAAATACTGCAACTGTACTGCTGGGGTTGGAGGAAACAACTTCCAGTTTAACAACGAATGACACACAGTCAGCATGCTTGTATTGTGATTATCAAAGCAAATTCAATACACATTTGAAGTGCATGCCAGCCATTCAGAAATGATTCAACTGACTGGCAAATTGGCATTAGACTGAATTTAGACTTCATCAACAAGCCATTCAATTTAATGTTCAGTCCTTGGTGTGATAGGATGCGTAGGAGAAAATATTATTTTTTATTATTTATATAATATTCTGAGCGTACTAGGCATTTTATGGTTCAGGATGGAGACAAACCAGAGGTGAAAGTAAGCTGGTACAGCGTTCTGGTAAGAGCTGGACCAGCCTGGCTTCCCCAGGCCGGTGATTTAAAGGGCCAGGGGCTCTCCGCAGCAGCTGGAGCCCAGGGCCCTTTAAATCGCCTCCTGAGCCCTGCCGCCGGAACCCTGCAGGGAGCCCCGGCTCTTTAAATCACCACCGGAGCCCTGCTGCAGCTACCCCAGGGCTCTGGCAGTGGCGCTCAGGCAGCACTTTAAAGGGCCCAGAGCTCTGCTGCGGTAGCGGCGGCCAGAGCCCCTGGCCCTTTAAATTACCCCGAGCCCTGGGGCTCCCAGCTGCCTCTGTAGCTGGTAGCTCCGGGGGTGATTTAACAGCCCTGGGGCTCCCTGCCACAGCTGGAGTCCCAGGGCCTTTAAATCTTGATTTAAAGGCTCCGCCTCTTCTGGTTGAGGCCACGCCCCTGCTCAGGACTCCAGCGTACCGGTAAGTCCTTTAACTTACTTTCACTCCTGAGACAAACTCCCTATCACAAGGATCTTACAATCTTACAAGTGTTTGTGAAGTGGGGAACTGATCATGAGCATCATATTTGAAAAAAGGAGACACTTTTAAAGCACAATGGAGATCTGTCTCCCATCTCCATCAGACTGAAAATCCAATACTATGTTGAACATCACAATACCTAGTCACATAATTGTAACAATTACAGACTGAGAAAACCAACTGGCCTAGATTTATGGCTACACCCAAGAAAGCACAGCACAGTTCATCAGGGATGCAAAAGTGGCATTTGTACTCTCTTGATCCTGGGGGCTGATATGACAGATGGGAATTTGGGGTCTATAAGAAAGACCAAATGATAACCCTCATTCTTGCCCTCTCACCTCCCCAGGAGCTGGATCAGGCGCTGCTGAACCAGCTTTATATCATCAAGGAGCCCTCTAAAATGGGATGATGCTCTTGACTGGAACCCCGCCCCCCATGTTGTCTCTGTGGCTACTTTGCAATGTCAGTAGAGTCCAAAGCAGCTGCACTGCATCATGACTAGGGCCCTACCAAATTCACAGTCCATTTTGGTCAATTTCATGGTCATTGGATTTTAAAAATCATACATTTCATGATTTCACACATTTATATCTGAATTTTTACGGTGTTGTAATTGTAGGGGTCATGAACCAAAAAGGAGTTGGGGCGGGGGGTTGCAAGGTGATTGCGGGGTGGGGAGGTTGTGGTATTGCTACCTTTACTTCTGTGCTGCTGCTGGCAGCTGCACTGCCTTCAGGGCTGGGTAACTGGAGAGCAGTGGCTGCTGGCCGGGAGCCTAGCTCTGAAGGCAGAGCCTCTGCCAGGAGCAGCACAGAAGTAAAGGTGGCATGGTACAGTATTGCCACCCTTATTTCTGGGCTGCTGCTGCCTGCAGAGTTGGGCCTTCAGTCAGCAGCCACCACTCTCCAGTCACTCAGCTCTGAAGGCAGCAATGCAGAAGTAGGGATGGCATGGTATGGTATTGCCACTCTTAACTCTGCACTGCAGCTGGTGGGGCGCTACCTTCAGAGCTGGATGCCACGCCAACAGCCACTGCTCTCCAGCCGCCCAGCTCTGAAGGCAGCACAGAAGTGAGGGTGGCACTACCGCAACCCCCCTAAAATAACCTTAGAACCCCCTACAACTCCCTTTTGGGCCAAGACCCCAAATTTGAAAAATGCTGTTCTCCCTCATGAAATCTTTATTATATCGGGTAAAAGCACACAAAAGACCAGATTTCACGGTCGGCGATGCATTTTTCGTGGTCGTGAATTGGGTAGGGCCCTAATCATGACATCATGGCCATTTTGTCATCTGCTCAACCCAACCCAGATCATGACTTTTCCCTCCATTGTATTTTCCATTGCTTTGTTAAAATCATTTCTAATTATTTCACTTCCAAACACTTTTAAGGACAGATTTTTCCACAGTTTAATAAAAAATATTGGAATTATGCTCATTCATTCTTGACATTCTTTTACTTAATATTTTATCCCAACTGTACCACCTTAAAGAATGATTCTCCTTCGAAGTGGCATTCAGAACAAATTTCACAAGTTTTTCAATGGAATTTCATATAGAAATATTCAGCATCTTGTTACATATTCTTTTGCAACCCAACATGTAACTTTATTTGTAGTTTTAGAAAAAGAAGCTATTTTAGCATCTAAAGCACATTTTTAAATTCACTTAGAAAATGGGTCAATTTTCCCTCAGAAATAGACAATTTTCCTCAACATGTGGATGATTTACCCTGGAAAATATGTCCATATTTGAGTCCACTTATGAAGTGAAATACATGGGAGGAAAAACATTTAATGTTACATTTCCCTGAACTACCTATAGTTTTCACTGCCATGCTCAGCATTATGTACATTCTTCTTTCATATGGCAACTTGAAAAGCAGCATCAAAGGTCGATATCCATGCTTTTAGTGACATGGAATGAATTAAAGTTGTCCCTCCAGAGAAGGATTTTAGAGGGTAGCAATCCCATGGTTTAGGTGTCTTCTCCACATTCACATACCAGGCCATCCTTCATTTTCCATTTGTGTAGTAGGTAATTGCAATCCATGTGAAATCTTTAAAGATGGGTGTAAGTCTCTGGAGTACCATCCTTTTCAAGAGCTCATATGTTGCACATAGTAAAGATATTAGCTGGCAGTTTTCTGGATTGTCCACTGCTTTCACAGGTTTCAGGATAGTGGTGAATTTTGCCTGTTGCCATACCTTGGGCGTTTGGCCAAGGGCATGCATGTTGGTGGTGGGCGGTTTTGAAGTGTCTGAGTTCTCAGAACAGATGTATCGGGTGGTGTAAGATTGCTGCAAAATGGAATCCTGGAATGCAACTTTTTGATACTTTTCCATTATCCAATAAGTGAATCTCTTGTAGCATGAGGATATTGATCTTCTGTTCACATAACAGCTTGATCAAGTAAGCACATTTTTTAGAAGCTGTCTAAATTGACTTTGCATAATGTAGATATGGTCCTATGTTTCCGTGTTTGCCCTGAAGAGGGCCATTTAGCTTAAGATTGTTGCTTGAGTCACTTTTGAGACCACAGGGCTATCAATCAGCATTCAGTCGCCATATTGATGGCACTGATCATGCTGAAGCACTTAAAAGGGAGGATCACATGAAGGTTACAATTTTTCTTCCTAATATGTACATTAATATCCTGTTAATTATAAGACCTTGACATCAGGTGTCCCTGGTGCCTCCTCTGGTGATGCGTGGCTCTGCACTTGCTCCCTGCCTCAGATTCCTTCCTTCAGTGTCCCTAGCAACTCCACACACATGCACTGGAGATGTGGCTTAACTCTCTGGCCAAATCACAAACAAAATTTATCTTTTTTCAGGTTAGCAAAAGTCCAACAAATAAATCTCAACAAACAAAATGGTTCTTCTTCCCTTCAAGTATCAGAGGGGTAGCCGTGTTAGTCTGGATCTGTAAAAGCAGCAAAGAGTCTTGTGGCACCTTATAGACTAACAGATGTTTTGGAGCATGAGCTTTCGTGGGTGAATACCCACTTCGTCGGATGCATGTAGTGGAAATTTCCAGGGGCAAGTATATATAAGCAAGCAAGAAGCAGGCTCGAGATAACGAGGTTAGTTCAATCAGGGAGGATGAGGCCCTGTTCTAGCAGCTGAGGTGTGAAAACCAAGAGAGGAGAAACTGGTTTTGTAATTGGCAAGCCATTCACAGTCTTTGTTTAATCCTGAGCTGATGGTGTCAAATTTGCAGATGAACTGGAGCTCAGCAGTTTCTCTTTGAAGTCTGGTCCTGAAGTTTTTTTGCTGCAGAATGGCCACCTTAAGATCTGCTATTATGTGGCCAGGGAGGTTGAAGTGTTCTCCTACAGGTTTTTGTATATTGCCATTCCTAATATCTGATTTCTTCCCTTCAGGGGCTTCTCTTCAACCCACCCTCTTGTCCCTATTCCCAGCCTTTTTCTGGGCTATCTTTGAGTCTTTCTGGCTCTGGGATAGAGTAGTCAGTCCCCAGGCTGATTCCTCTGGAGTGCTCAGCTTCCTGAAGTCCCTGGCTCAGAGCCTTCCAAATGAATGAATGAACAAATCTGTAGTTACACTCCAGACTGATCTCTATCAATCCTCATATGAGGCCCAGGCATCCCATAATTTACCACCTGACCCCTTAATCCCATTCCCTCAGGCTGGGAAGCAGCTAACTATGGCACAGGTAGGGTTGGCACTATCTCTTTTAAAGGAGCCAGTCACCCTGTGATGACCTGAATCACTTAAGCACATGCTTTCCTTGGTTAAGGCCATCTCTATTCAGCCAACTATTTAAGCACATACTTAAGTCCCAATGGGACTTAAAACATCCTTAAAGTTAAGCATGTGCTTAAGTGCTTTGCTGATTTGGGGCTTGAGACTGGAATGTAAATGTATGCAGAAGGATTCTTAAACAGCCTACTTCCTTTATGGCCTGCTTTAGGAATCTCCCCTGGGATTTCAATAGATTAAAAAAAAATGAACACATAGCTCAAATCCTTCAAGCTCTGAAAGTGAGTTGAAAAGATAATGATTACAATAGGACAGAACCTGCAGTGGCTTTCTGTGAAACTGACAGATCCAGAGGCAGTTCCAGAGATGTCAATACAAAGGTTGACAAAGCCTGCCAAGGAGCCAGATGCTGCTGTCGGAAAGAAAAAAAATGTCCTCCATTTCATATCTATTTCCTGTGATTAACATCAGCAGCACACCCTGACTGCTTCTCTCAGATTAATTAAGAAACTCTAGTCTTAGAAAATATGTTTCTTCAAAGGGAGAGAAAGCATCTGGTTCAGATTTCTTACCGTCTTTCCCTTTAATTCTCATAAATGTATTTTATTTCATTTTGTTTGTGGATATTTGCTTAGGTTTACTTGGACAACAAAGATGTCAGTGCAGTGGCATGCTAGTGGTGTATGTGAGGCATGCACTGTGTGCCCTAGGACCAGCTGTGCCCATGGGATGATTCCATCTGGCCCCTGAATGCATATGGAAGATGCCATTTTGTAGAATAACATACATGCAAGGTCAGACCACCTGGAGGAAGCCATTTTGCATGCAAGTGTACAATTGCATACCTGACTAAAAATGTCATGGCATGCCACTGTGTCAGGGATTTGTTGATATTTCTACAAGACAATCCTCTAATTATCTGCACCATATGTTGTATTCATTTTTTAACAACTTATTCAGTAACAGGAAATTTCCATACTCGAGCCGGTTGAGTAATATTTGTGAATTGTTTATTTGATTCCTTTTTCCCCAGCAGTTGATGAATTAATTTATTTACAAACAAAATGTGTTAATTATTTGATCAGCTTTACAGATGGCTGAATAAAACTAAGCAAAGAAATTAGTTGAGATTTTTTTCTGAATAAATTATTTGT
The DNA here is from genome assembly GCF_020497125.1 of Mauremys mutica. Classification (NCBI taxonomy): domain Eukaryota; kingdom Metazoa; phylum Chordata; order Testudines; family Geoemydidae; genus Mauremys; species Mauremys mutica. The sequence goes on from NC_059075.1 coordinate 35,081,568, forward strand.
GATTATTTTCTTTTTTAATTCAGTCACCTCTATTAGATACGCAGACTTCACATCAACAGCAGCAGTTTCCTAGCAGGATATTATTTCCTAGAGGATGAGGCCAGATCCTCGGCTAGTGTAAATTATCATAGCTCTTTTGACCTCAATAGTGCTACAGCAATTTGCACTAGTGGTGGATATGGCCCACGCTGTACTTAGGGGAAAGCAGAGTTTATTTCCAGTTTTACAGCTAAAAGCATTTGACCCTAAAAGTTTACTGACAGGAGAGGAAGGATGGTCTAATGTTTGTTTATTTGCTAAAATCCAAAACTTTTTTTCCCCTTGTCCAAAAGTGAAAGAAAATAAATAAATAAATAGGTTTTGGCCCAAAACAACTTTGGTTTTCAGTTAAAAATAAAATAATATCAGTTTTTGCATTTTCAATTCAAATTCAATTTTTTGGGGCGGGGCGGGGGGGGGGAGGGAAGCTGTTTTCCAGCCAGCTCTAGGTTTCTGTTCACAGATTTTCCTTGCTGAGGTTACAAACTGATACCTTTGTCACCATAATTTTCTGTCCCTTCTTAACACAAATGTCCAAATTTGTGGGTGAATTTGAGGGAGGGGGCATGTTGCTGTATCTTTCACCCTCCTTTAGGCTGGTTTTCCTGCTACCATCTTTCCCTGCTTTCCATCACTGGGGAATTTGCAGCCAGTTACACCCATTTTCTGACTACCACATATTTATGTCTCCACTGGTGGCCTGAATGTGCCTTGGAGACACAGCCCATAGGAAGGGACAGTAAAGAGCTGCACTGTGCCACTGTGACTTTAGGAGCATTCTGCTATTATCCCACCTTCCCCTATGGGGTGTAAGATGGAGCAATATCTAAACTGCTGCAAGTGCAGGGGCTCCAATTCTGTCCTGCTGTCATGAAGACCATGCTGGGGTCAAGGTGGGAAGGCTTTTGGCCAGAGACATCCATACAGGATGTATTTCCTTATGTCATGTCTGAATTTGATGCACAGATTTTTATATGGATGTAAGTTTTTTTGGGGGGGGGGGCGTAGATACAATCAACACCTGCACAAATGGCCTTTGGCAGAAACAGGGCCAGATTGGGACATAATATCTTACAGGACCCAGGTTCTAGTGTCATGTGTTTACAGGCTAATGTTATTTGAAAAATATAAGTATCTAGAAAAGAAAAGCTTGAACATGTCATCTGAGCATAATCAAAGAAGTGGAGTCTGCCTGAAACTATAGCGCTTTAAGGTGAAATCTGTCCCATTCATCTCTATGGGGTGTTAACTCCAAGAGCCACTGCTCTGGAAGTGCCTTGCCATTACTACCCCAACAGAGGACATTGGATGGAGTTAGAGGAGAAAAGAACAGTGGGCTCAGCTCACTCACTCACCCCAGCCAGATACCTAGGCTGCTGGGGTGATGTACTGGGGCTCTGTCTCCTGCCACTCCTGCTTCCCTGGGGGTAAGAAGATGGCCCTTCTACTGTCTCTCGTCAAGGAAAATGGAACCATTGTCCTTGACACTCTGGGTGAGAAGAAGAGACTCCCAGCCATTCTCATTCCAAGTGGGGAGCAGGGTCATGATCCAGGTTTAAGGCCTGGGGTGCCCAGTGTTGGGGTGTACGTAGGGACCTAGATTGTCTCTAAGCCATCTTTGGCTACAACTCTTCTCTAGGCAGTACCATTATCACACACCTCACCACTGTAGTATCTCTAATTGTTTGCAGGCAGGCTGTACACCTATGACATGTGAAGCAGTAGTTAGGAAGACTCCCAAGCCCAAAAGCCAATCAGTTTGATAATTTCATGGGGGGGGAAATCCCAAAACATTATTCCAAATCCTTATACATCAGCTGCTGCTCTGCCTGGTGCACTCAAAAATCAGCTCCAGTCGCTCAGCCAGTAGAGGGAACTCTTACACAGTACATAGGCAGGCCAGGCACATATTGTAGTAGAACAGTGGTGTAAAAACACACAAGCCCTGACCATCACAAGTATGTAAGCATGGATATTTGGCTTCTTTGTGCATGGCACATTAGCCTGCCTATATCTTGTCGATAATCAAAGACAGTGAAAACATAAGGGCAAAAAATCAGACAGCCGGTGATATCAGATGTGGGTGAATCAAATACAACTACCTGTTAATATTCATTTGACTAAAAATGGCAGCTTGATGTTAACACTATGGAAAACCCCTTTTAGTCACTTTCTGTGAACATCTGTATGAGGGATTTTTTGTTTGCAAAATGTGTGTGGAAAGAGAAAGTGTTTTAAATATCGTGCAAACATAACTTTACACCAGTGTTTCTGCTGGAAGTGTCATGAAGTTTGGTGTCAATATGTGATTTATTCAAACCCTCCTTCTGTTTGCAAAGAGCAAATTGTTCAAACATTGATGCCTAAAATTAAGTACATAAATCTATAGTTAGGCACCTCGAACTATATTGTCAAAAGGGCTCAATACTCAACAGCTCGCATTTATGCCTAGACTGCCAGAAAACCTCAGCACTTTGGGAGTTGCTGGACACTGAGCACTTATGAAATTCTGGCCACTTATTTTAGGTGACTACATGGGAACTGAGCACTTTTGAAAATCTAGGCTGAAATTCTGCCCCACTGAAGTCAAAAGGAGATTGCCATTAACTTAAATGGGGCCAGGATTTCACCCCTTGTCTCTAAATAAGCAGCTTTATTTTCAGAAGGGCTCAGCATCTGCAGCTCCCAGTGATTTCATCAGATTGAAATTACACAACAACTACTCAGTGACCAGTTTAATGAGAGTGTCTATTGCATTTCTACTGTTATCCTATTTTACTTAGAATTCACTCTTAGAAAGTAGTCATCCAGGTTCTCTTGACCATAACATAATCCCAATCTAACATTCAGTATAGAATAACAGATTATGACCCTCCTTTATCAGCTTTGACTAACCCAAATATTTCTTCAGGATCCATTCATTCTCTAGGGGACAACTCAAACTTCAGAGGAATAGAAATCCCTTTCTGTCTATGGCTGATACTGATGTTAATCGAGGATACGATTATGATATTCTAATTTCCACTCCCAAATCCAGCTGTTTCATGGATGTCTATTTATTATCTTGCACAGTGTTGTTTGTGACCATCATCATCAAGAGATTATCCTTCTCTTGCCGAAGAGCTGTCAAACATTTTTTGTTTTATTTAATTTTTTGGGGGGAGGGGTATTTTTGTTGTTTGTTCTTTATCCTAAAGCAATTTCCTTTCAACAGGGACCCTTACCAACCATCCACTTTCACCAGCCATCCTTTCTCCAACCATCCCACTTATATTGTGATGGATATTTTTGCTATCTAAATAAATAACTGATAATTTTTATCCCTTTCATGTCCCTCAATCATTTAGGCTGGTGGTTATCTTTTCTTGGGTTTCCATGGTGTTCAGGAGGAGGCTTTCAGCAAAGGAGGCAGAAAATACAGTATTGTAACTGTCCCCACTTGCAGGGCTTCAGAAACTACACTTCATAGGTATGCTCATAGTGTGCCTCTCACTTGGTTTTCAGCTCATTATATGTGTGCAGAATCAGAGATATAGCTGGAGGACCAGTCAGCTATACAGTTGACTTCACTGGGAGTTTGCTTAAGGTAGGACTGAATAAAATCTAAGGAAATCCTAGCTGGCCCTGAGTTAGCGTTGGGGGTCTAAGTGTTATGTTATTACACTAATTACCTGGGTACATTCTCTTCTTTTCACCACCCTATAAAGAAGCAAAAGCGACATCTCTGAAGCCAGTCTGACAAAGTCACTTTTATCCCTCTGTGTAACAGAGGTTTATTGCATTCCATTCAGCAAAGCTTTGGGGCTTGGTTAGAACCAAGCAAAGTAAAAATCACATCACAAGTAGCACAGTGGGAAAGAGCTAGGAAATAACAGAAATCACACCCCAGACCCTCCCCCACAACCCCTGACAGATGAAAGTCCTCCTAATTCTGAGGCAAAGCTTCTTTATATTAAATACCAAGAAAGCATGTTTAGATAACATCAAGGGGCTGCCTTAAATCATAAAAGTCAGGAAATTCAAAATTAAGGCTGGCACTCTGGTCTTAAATCACACAGCAAAAAAGGGAGGGGAAAAAAGTAGGAACCCAGGCACAACAGCAGGAGACAAGAACAGGCTGTCAGACTGAACTTTGAATCCTCCTGCTTGTGCCATTGGAAACCTGAATGCTGTGGGATTTTTGCTCTTCTTTAATGTTTTTAATTGTCATACTTTCCTCCTCCTTCTGGCATATTGGGTAAATAAATGTATATTTTGGCAATTTAAGAACGTTCTTATTATGTGCCCACCAAAGACTAATGGTTTCTTTTGCAGCAATCACATTCAGTCAAGTGGGATCCAACATTAGGCAGGACTTTTTCTGAAACCCTTTCTGGGAGAGGGGGAAAGTGCCCCAGTAACCATCCTACTGACAAGGTAAATTCACCCCTGTGCAGAGAGAGGCAGCTTATGGTCTATTTATTATTTAGATAGGTAAAGATACTGTGGCTATTTAAATTTCTCCATGTACTTCCAATAGGACACCATTTTTTCATGTCTTAGCTTAAATTCCACAGTAATGTGGCTGTGTGCTGTTGCAAAAGCTGCCACTTTCCAGTTCAGCGGTGGCTTCATAATAGTGGTAGGTGAAGTGATTCATATATAGAAATATATTTTTATAGCAGGGTTTGGGATTATCCAGGATGAAAGCAACATATAAATGATGTATTATTTATTCACTGTGGAAGAAATTCTCCATTTTGCAAAAAGCAATGGCTACTCAATATTTAAAAGGTCTAAAAAGTGTGTGCATATATATATATATACCCACACCTCTACCCCGATATAATGTGACCCGATATAACACAAATTTGGATATAATATGGTAAAAGCAGTGCTCGGGGGTGAGGGTGGGGGGGAGCAGGGGCTGCGTGCTCCAGCAGATTAAAGCAAGTTCAATATAATGTGGTAAGATTTTTTGGCTCCCGAGGACAGTGTTATATCAGGGTAGAGGTGTGTGTATATATATATACATAATGAATATATATAATGAATTACTCCAGGCATCATATCTGAGGTGGAAAGTAGTACCTGTTCAGTATTACAAAGCAACACTACATCCTTTCTTGCCAGTCCCCACAATTCCTGCTTAATAAAAACTCTATTACACACGCACATGCAATTATAAATTGTATTGAAGTAATATTATAGGTTATAAGTAATTTCTTATCATTAAGTAGGAAAAGCTAAGGATTTGGAAAGGCTGCCATCTTTAGCTTTCCTTGGTTTGGCTTTGCCATTTAGCTTTGTAGCATTTTTATTCGTGTGAGGGAAGGTACTGTGTTTTGGATTTTTCTCCATCCCTCTAACTCCCAATTTTAATCCCTACATGACAGATGGACAAAATGCAAGGGGAGGGAATTGTGAAAATTGCATCAAATCCCCCTCCCAACATTTTTCCATCATTTTTTTTTAAATTATCGAGCAAGCAAGAAAGAAAAAAAGCAATTTTTGTTATGCTGATTTGCTTGTTTGATTATTTGTTTCCCCTTTTCTCTATCAAAATTCAAAATGTTGATGAAAAGTATACTAAAAAAATCAAAATTAAAAAATTTCTACAGGTCTTCTCTCCAATCATTCTGTTTGTCTCTTCATACCAGAACTGTGGGCTAAGAACTAATGGGACTCACCATAAGCTCTATTCCTCATTGGATCTTGGGGCCAGCAGCTGAGTAATGGTAGGCATTCCTGTTTCCCTAAGGTGCTAAGTGCCCATTCTTTACTGCAATGTGCCCTGTGTCTGCTGGTTCAGGAAGAGACACTAAATATACACCCATACACCAGAAATAATTGTTCAAATTTTAAAACAAATGTTCTTTGTGTTTGTGTATGTCCCTTTTTTGTTCACTTCCCTTCAATATCCTTTCTAGTGAGTATATTGGCATACTGTTGATTGAAAGAGAAAATCTGAGGTAAATATTGGATAATGATCAGGGAACATCATAATCATGAGTTTTCATGCTAGAAACCTGATTTAAGACATAACTCATCCAGTCAGGGCACAGAAACATAGCATGTGGCACATTGGTGAAATCCTGGCCCCACCGAAGTCCATGGCCAAACTCCCATTGACTAACAAGAGAGCCAGGATGCACCCTTTCTGTCAAATCAAAATATACTGAGTTATCAAATTTTGAATATTTGCTATGAACCACTTTAAAAATGAGCTACAGGTCCCTAATTATGCGTAGGAATTATGTAGAGGGACATTTCAAATAATGAATAAATATGGGGAAATCATAATCTGTGGACAAGTTCTGAACAGAAAATGATGCACTATTATTGAATGAATATTATAATATGGATTCAATCAGCTATTCTGAAAACTCTGAAAAATTGCTCATGCGGTTTTTGTCAGTAATTACCATAAAAGTCAGAATATTTGTAATATTTTTCCTTACTTTACATCTAGAGAAGGCCTTCCATAACAGAGCTTAAGAGGGCACAGATTTTTAAAGGTATTTAGATGCCTAACTCCCATTGAAATAAATGGGAATTAAGTGCCTAAATACCTTTAAAAATCTAGCCAAATGTACATTTAAAGGATTAATTAATTCAGGGTCACAACATACTTAGCAGGTGTATATTATTATTTCTGTTTTACAGATGAGAAGACTTAAGCATAAAGAGACTACCTGATTTCTCAGAGTCATGAATGCAGTCTATGATTGAGCTGGAATAGGACTCAGAACTCTTGATTCCTACCATTTGCTTTAACTAGAGACAAAGGGGAACTGTGATGGGGTGCCTGCCCCCACACTGTGCTCTAAGAAGTTAATAGAACCCTAGGGAGGCTGCTCAGGATGCAGCCAATCATAGAAGGACTGAGAGGAGCTGCCAATCAGGGCCTTCCCAACACTGTGCTCTAAGGAGTTAATAGAGTCCTAAGGAGGCTGCTTAGGAGGCAGCCAATCAGAGAAGGACTGAGAGGCACAGCCAATCAGGGCTTGGAAGGCCCATATAAGAAGAACTGCTGGGCAGAGTAGCTGACTGGAGCTTGAGGAGAGAAGACCAGGCTTCTAGCAGGAGGAAGGAGCGCCAGCACCTGGGAAAGAGCAGTGCTGCAAGCAGGGACCTGGGGCGCTAGAGAGAGCTCCTGTCTAGTTGCTAGGGCTTTCAGGCTGAGGCCCTGAGGTAAAGGTAGAAGAGGGGGCTGGAGCCACATGGGAAGCATCCCCAGGATAATGGACCACATTTGCCATTGAGCGAGTAGCTGGACAGAGATTTCAGGCTCCCCTAGAAGTGGGGAACAGAGAGTGTGGCACAGCAGAGGGCAGTGTCTCTGAAGAGGATGATGCAGTCCTAGGAGTGGTGCGGGTCCTGAAACAAAAGTGATGGTAGTGGGACACCACCAGAGATAGCTGGCAGGAGGTGTTGCAGTGGTGAGCAAACCCCATCACAGACACAAATGGATGTACACACACACACTTGCACAAATACATATAAACAAACAAACACCTAAGTATCAGGCAGCATTGAACCACTCCAAATAAAGAGGACTGCCTTTCACTTGGAATTCAGTTCCAATATGGAAATATCAGGCACTACAAAACAGATACAAACTTTAAAATCAAAGGCACTTCATCATATACACTGAAATTCCTATGAAGGATCGTTTTACTGAAAAGCCAACTTCATCCTTATGTCAGAAAGCAAATAATCAAATACCCATAAAATAAGTTTGATTATATTTTATTTTGATCATACTGTTTTTATTTATATTATGGTATCTGTCCAGATACTGCTGTTACCGTTTAAGGATTTATAAAAGTGGGGTTTTTTTCCCATTTGTTTATATAGGTCATAGATATTCACTCTACATATGAGTACCTGGATGCTTAATTTCAGCCTGGGGCAAATTTTTTATAGCAGAAATGTAAACCTCTTAAGATATTATGGAAATTCTGACAAGCCTTTAACTTTAGCACTGAAAACAGGGATGTTGTAATCAGAGGGAATTAGGTTAACTACTTTTGATCCTTCCTTATTATGTTTGGCTTCACCAAGTTAAGACAACAATAAAGTGAAGCTACCAACATACATGAAATTGATCTACACTGCTTTAATGTAGTTAGTTCTTAATTCTCTCTTTAGGTCCTCTGGATCTGCTTAAATTTTGAAACTGATTCAAAGAAATGCCTTAATTATTACAACATGCAGCCTAACGGGTGTTCTATAGTATCTCAGCAGCAAACACCTACCAGTCCCGTCTATCCCCACCCCCAATATCTGTATTCAATTTCCAGCTTTCCAAAATCCAAGCATGCAGTCCAACAGACACTCAAAGCACGTAAATCACTGTTCCTCTTTAGCACGCACACATCCTGGCTGTGTTGTTCTGCTGATTTATAAGAAACATATACATCTCTCTCGCTCTCTCTCTTGGTATATGAAATTGACAACATCTTTGCATTAAATAGTATATCTCACTGTTTTCTCTCATTAGGGACTGAATCCTGCAGATCTTAATAAACCCTTCCTCAGACAGAATTCATATTGACAAAATAAGGACTAAGGAACATATTGTGCCAACCAATTTTTTAATCAACCTGATTTCAGTGGGGAATTCTGATTAAATCTTGACAACATGACTGCAAGGTTAGGGCATATACCTTATTAACTAGCCTATTTAGAGCCATACATTTTTTTAGCTGGTCTGTCAGCTGTTTGTTAAACATGCAAAACACTGACTGAACTATTTTAATGTATTTGGCTATGATGTTTTCTAATTAAGAACATTGAATGGTCTTAGACATTCTTGTTATTTGCAGTCATTTTTCCATTACTGTCATAAAAAGAAAGAGGAAAAGGTAGTTGGGTAATATGGGGTAACAGAAGGCTAACAGAAACTGCCATAGCACTGCAATTGACACAAGAGACAGGCTAAAGGATTAAATTAATACAAAATTGAAGGGGAAATACAGACTCAATAATTTAGTCAAAACAATTAATGGGATAGGATTATACTGCAATGGAATACATATATTTCCATACACCCTTCATATGAATGTCAGAGCATAACAGCAAAAACATATTGACTGCCCAAATGTTTCATTTAAAGAGTCTAGATTTGAATGACATGAAGGAATTGTGGTGCTAAATATCTTCAGTCAAAAACAAACAAACGAATAAACCAACAAGAGAGACAGTGTGGATTAGTGGATAGGGCACTGGACTTGGACTCAGAAATCTGACTTCTAATCCTGGCTCTGTTTTTAGCCTGCTGCATGATCTTGGGAAGTCACTTTATCTCTCAGAGTCTGTTTCACCTACCAACCTTTAGCTGTCTTGTCTATTTAGAATATTAACTCTCTCAGGGTGACAAACTTCTCTTGCTATGTGTTTGTAGAGTTTCTAGCACATTTTGTGCCCTAATTTCAGTTGGTGCCGCTAGGCACTACTACAATCCAAATAATAACTCATAAATAAATTATACAAGGGAGGAAGTTTGATTGTGAAATCCCCTAGAAATAATTGTAAAGGTTCTTAATGAGAAGTTCTAGAGCAAGCAAGGTATTCTGAGTGGATTATAAAGTCATCAACACACCCCAGAGTTCCCATAATTTATGGGAAATTAAAAAAAAAACCTACCCAAACCTATAGCCCAAATTTATACTCCCCACTGTTTCCCCCACACCCACAAAACCAATGGGATAACTTCCACTGACATAAATGGAAGCAAGATACATATCACTACAATGAAAAACAAAATTTAGTTTCAAGGCATTCTTTTCTTCAAGTGACATCTCCGATACAGAGGTTGCCAACCACCGCATCCCATCTTTTACAGTCTCAACGGAATTGTAAAGCTTCCACTCTCCTTTGGATACCAGTCTGTCTGGCCATCTTTCCCATGTGGCAGGTTCTCTTTCTTCTGCTTTCTGGTTTATCTGTATTCTTGTCTCATAGTAGGAGTCTGGAACTGAATCTCTCTATGATAAGTGAGCAATGTACCCATAGAAAGATGTTATTCCCTTACCTAGGGTCTCAAGTAATTATGTTTTTTTTAATTCATCCTTTTCATCACTTCATCATTCACAAATTTGGTTATCCAGCTAATTATTCAAAATATAACAATTAAATATTGACAAGTCACTTTAAAGAAAGAGAATATTCTGCGTAAAAGAATTGGAGACATGAAGTAACACAGTATAATGAGAAAAATACAGGGAAACTAGCAACTCTCTGTGTGTTAAAGTTCCCAATCTAGCTTGTCAAGACCATTCATTATTTCTCATAATTTTGTCATGTCCCTTCTTTTCCATCTCCTTTCTAAGGTAATACTTCCCTTACTGTAAACAACAACATATGACAATTTACCTTTTAACAACCTTAATTATAATGCAGCAAGATGCATTACAACTTGGAATTCACTGCTCCAGATATGTATAATAACCACAGACTTTTCCTGAAATTATAGTGGGGAGATACCAGGTGCTCAGGGAAGGGATCTTGCTTCTTTTCTGTTTGGAAAATGCATCTGGAAATAAATTAATAAATAATATGGCCCCAAGGCCTAGAAATACTGGTTTTGGCACTGATACGAGTATCACTTGCCAATTCAACCTAATATGGAGAATACAAACAAATCAATAATTATTATGACCGATGTAAAGGGGGCCTCAGAAGAGCTTAGCTGGACTGCAGGCTCCTCACCCAGCAGATTTTGTTGTGTAGATGCAAGCAACTCCAGATGAATATGAGGTACCTGTTCAAAAACCAGAGATGATGATGATGTTCGTCCATCGTTTTCGAGGAAGACCTTAACATCTATGAGGTTGTGAGCTGTCCACAGTGCGTCCGCAAATGGCTGGTAAGGCCAATACGGGCACGGAATGTTCTGCCACATGTCGGGCAGACATGCGTGGGCACCACTGTTACAACATTTGCAGCTCTGGCTTTACGGAGTGCTCGCTTCTCTTGTGCTAGTGTTATCCTTCTAGCTTCAGATGTCTGGCAGCCTTGGTGGATCAGCGTACGCCATGTCGATCGGTCTTGTGCCAGGGTTTCCCAGGAGGTGATGTCGATATCCAGGGACTTAAGAGAGGCTTTCAGCGTATCTTTGTATCGCTTCTTTTGTCCCCCGTGCGATCGCTTTCCTTGAGACAGCTCACCATAGAAGAGCTGTTTGGGGATGCGGTGGTCTGGCATCCTCACAACATGGCCTGCCCAGCGTGTCTGGGCTTTCATAAGCAGAGTGTAAACTGACGGCAGGCCTGCTCTGGAAAGGACTTCTGTGTCAGGCACCTTATCCTGCCACCGAATCCTCAGAAGTCTGCGGAGGCAAGTCGTGTGGAAGTGGTTCAATTGCCTAGCGTGCCTCCTGTATACAGTCCAGGTCTCACTGGCATACATCAAGGTAGTTAGCACTACTGCTCGGTAGACTTTAAGCTTTGTAGCAAGGCTTATTCCACGGCGGTCCCACACGTTGGTCAGCAGTCCGCCAAATGCAGAGCTTGCCTTGGCGATTCTGCAGTTGACCTCGATGTCAATTGTCACTGCACGGGAGAGGGTGCTGCCAAGGTATGTAAATTGGTCCACTGCTTGCAGCTTTTGCCCCTTCACTGTGATGGTGGGCTCTTGGTGTTGGGCTTTCGGAGCTGGCTGGTGCATCACTTCGGTTTTCTTTATGTTGATAAGAAGGCCAAAGTTATCGCATGCTGCTGCGAATTTGTCCATGCTGGCTTGCATTTCCTGCTCTGATCCAGCATTCAGGGCACAATCGTCAGCAAAAAGGAGGTCTCGTAGCACAGTCTCCTTTATCTTGGTGACAGCCTGGAGTCTTCGCAGGTTGAACAGTTTCCCATCAGTCCTGTATCTCAGGCTGACTCCCAAGGAACTGTTCTGAAAGGCGTCTAACAGCATGGCTGAAAACATCATGCTGAACAGGGTCGGTGCCAACACACACCCTTGCTTGACGCCATTTGTGACGGGAAAGGCCTCTGAAGCTTCTCTGTCGTCCAGAACACGAGCCGTCATGCCGTCGTGGAACTGACGTACCATCAGGATGAATCTATCAGGGCACCCAAACTTCGACATGATACGCCACAGACCTTCACGACTGACAGTGTCAAAAGCCTTAGTGAGATCCACAAAGATGGTGTACAGTTCACGATTCTGCTCTTGACACTTCTCTTGGAGCTGTCGGACTGCGAAGATCATGTCCACAGTGCCACGCTCTTTACGAAAGCCGCACTGTGTCTCGGGTAATAGACCCTGTTCCAGGTGGTCAATCAGGCGATTCAGCAACACTCGTGCAAGGATCTTGCCTGCGCTGGAAAGCAATGATATTCCTCTATGATTGTCGCAGACTTTTCGATTTCCTTTCCTCTTGTAGAGGTGTACGATGGATGCATCTTTCAATTCCTGAGGAATAGACCCTTGATTCCAGAAGGACTGAAACTCTCATTACTGAGAAGACTCTGATTCTACAGCGTTGGGCTGAGCATTTTCAATCCGTACTGAACCGCCCATCTTCCATTAATAACGAGGCGATTGATAGAATGCCCCAGGAGGATATCAACCACAGTCTGGACGTTCCACCATCAAAGTCTGAAATCCTACAGGCCATCAGCCAGCTGTCCAGTGGCAAGGCCTCAGGATCTGATGCGATCCCAGCAGAAGTTTATAAGGATGGTGGTGCAGTGCTTGTTGACAAACTCACTCAAAAACCAGAGATCAATGACAACAAAAGAGTGCTAAACAAAATGTAAGCCAAAGTTGGATTTTGGCAAAATCAGAAGAGCAAAGCTGGAGGAAACAAATGTTCCAACACTGGAAGGGGAGAAACAACAACAACACGGAGAAAGAAATGGCCAAGCAGAGACCTGCTGGACAGCTGAGACTTTATTCCAAGAGGAGAATGTATGTAAATTGAAAGCCTTAAAAAGGGAGATTAGTGGTACTGGACCACATACAAACATACTGATAGACACAATGGTACAGGACAAACTGCAGTCACAAATGGAAGAAATATCAAGGACAAATATGAGTGAAGCAGCATCTAAAGGGAAATACAAATGATTTGTTAAGATCATGCAGAGTGTAAGAAACATTGATTACTGACTAGTGCTACCAAATATGAAATGTGTAGACCAGCAAAGACTGGATGATATAGAGCAAATATTGAATGAAGTGCTCAAGTAAGCTTTAACACAAGTGAGCATTTGCTAGTTGAATAACATAATTTATGCTACAGCAACAGTAGCAGCTCATTGGCTTAACATCAATCCAGCTGACAATGTGAGCCACCAGAAAACTCCCTATATTAAAGAACCTCCATGGAAACAAAAGTTAACACAGAAGATTATGTTTTTATGTCAAGATATCAGCCTATGAATTTGGAAAAAAATACTTGAAGAGAAAACAGGTGTGAACAACCCTGGAAATGAAATAGCTGCATGAAAAGAATGTGAGAACTGGGAAGGAACAATATAAACACAAGCCGATCACACTGAGTCATGCACTTTAAAGATATTCAGCACAAAGTTGTCACTATCAAGAGAACAGACTTTTCATGAGACATCCTCAGAGCTGTTTTGATCAGATCAATGTTAAAAGCAGAATATGAAAAAATAGAGACCCAATAAATAACATGGAAGAGTTTCAGCACTACCGGATGGAAATCTGGTCCGAGGTTTCACAACATAATCAAACAGCAGACTAGATTAAAATTGTGATTTAAAAAAAACCAAAACAAAAAACCAAAAAAACATACAATAGAGGAATTCATAAGAACCTTCGGCTATCTCTCGATGCGAGGATGATGTTTGCCAAGGGGGTTCACTGGTGGCTTTTTAAGTGGCTGAGGAGCCCAATCTGTACTCTGCAGATTTTCCCACAGAAGTGACAGGTGTAATCTTGGAGGAGACACAATTGTTAGCTGGAGTGTTGTGCCCTTTCTTTCCTCTTTTGTCACTTCTCTGTCTCATGAGCACATCTGGTCTCCTCAAAGTGAGCTGTGGCTTGGTGTATGGTGTGGCACCACTGTGTTCTTTTCCGCGCCAAGTCCTCCCAGGTTGTTGGGTTGATGTCTCTCTTTTTAAGATATACTTTCAGTATGTCTTTGAAACGCTTCTGCTACCCTCTGTAAGCCCTTCTTTCCTGACTTAACAGAGAAAAGTACTTGTTTCGGGAGGAGAGTTTCAGGCACACAGTGTACACAGTGGCAAGCCCAATGAAGTTGGTGTTTCATGACCTGCACTTCTAGACTGCTGATGTTGGTTGCAGAGAGAACGCTGATGTTACTGTGTCGGTCTTCCCAGATGATCTGAAAATCCTCATGAGGCAGCATAGGAATATATAAGAAATAAATAGCTGAGGTACTGAGAGAAATGAAAAATTGGAAAGTACCTGGACCAAACAGGGCACATGGATTCTGGCTGAAACACCTAACTGCTCTGCATGATTGTTTACTTAAACAACTTAATAAATGTTTGGAGAAAAGATGTCTACGATGGATGGTGAAAGGGGAAAAAAACATCTCCATATAAAAAAGGAAAGAAGTGACCCTATGAATTACAGATTGATCATATGTTTACCAACTGTGTGCAAACTTCTAATGGCAATTCTGACAAAGAAGATCTGGATAGTTCTAGCTTGCAATGGAATGCTGCCTTCTGAGCAGAAAGGATGCACAGTAAACACAAAAAGGACAAAAAAAAACCCTACCTCGGAATGAACAGCAGGATCATAGAAGATGCAAAACAAACCAACAAAAAAATTAGAGGTTGTGTGGATAAAATACCAAAAAGTATATGACTGGAAGGGACCTTGAGAGGTCATCGAGTCCAGTCCCCTGCCCTCATGGCAGGACCAAATACTGTCTAGATCATCCCGGATAGACATTTATCTAACCTACTCTTAAATATCTCCATAGATGGAGATTCCACAACCTCCCTAGGCAATTTATTCCAGTGTTTAACCACCCTGACAGTTAGGAACTTTTTCCTAATGTCCAACCTAAACCTCCCTTGCTGCAGTTTAAGCCCATTGCTTCTTGTTCTATCCTTAGAGGCTAAGGTGAACAAGTTTTCTCTGTCCTCCTTATGACACCCTTTTAGATACCTGAACACTGCTATCATGTCCCCTCTCAGTCTTCTCTTTTCCAAACTAAACAAACCCAATTCTTTCAGTCTTCCTTCATAGGTCATGTTCTCAAGACCTTTAATCATTCTTGTTGCTCTTCTCTGGACCCTCTCCAATTTCTCCACATCTTTCCTGAAATGCGGTGCCCAGAACTGGACACAATACTCCAGTTGAGGCCTAACCAGCGCAGAGTAGAGTGGAAGAATGACTTCTCGTGTCTTGCTCACAACACACCTGTTAATGCATTCCAGAATCACGTTTGCTTTTTTTGCAACAGCATCACACTGTTGACTCATATTTAGCTTGTGGTCCACTATAACCCCTAGATCCCTTTCTGCCGTACTCCTTCCTAGACAGTCTCTTCCCATTTTGTATGTGTGAAACTGATTTTTCCTTCCTAAGTGGAGCACTTTGCATTTGTCTTTGTTAAACTTCATCTTGTTTACCTCAGACCATATCTCCAATTTGTCCAGATCATTTTGAATTATGACCGTGTCCTCCCCAAAGCAGTTGCAATCCCTCCCAGTTTGGTATCATCTGCAAACTTAATAAGCGTAATTTCTATGCCAATATCTAAGTCGTTGATTAGCATTCACTATGTTAGGCATTCCTTCAGACTTCTCGGTGCAGACTGAAACAAAGAAGTTATTAAGCATCTCTGCCATTTCCAAGTTTCCTGTTACTGTTTCTCCCTCCTCACTGAGCAGCGGGCCTACCCTGTCCTTGGTCTTCCTCTTGCTTCTAATGTATTGATAAAAAGTCTTCTTGTTTCTCTTTATTCCTGTAGCTAGTTTGAGCTCATTTTGTGCCTTTGCCTTTCTAATCTTGCCCCTGCATTCCTGTGTTGTTTGCCTATATTCATTCTTTGTAATCTGTCCTAATTTCTGTTTTTTATATGACTCCTTTTTATTTTTTAGATCATGCAATATCTCGTGATTAAGCCAAGCTGGTCTTTTGCCACATTTTCTATCTTTCCTACCCTGCAGAATAGCTTGCTTTTGGGCTCTTAGTAGTGTCACTTTGAAAAACTGACAACGCTCCTCAGTTGTTTTTCCCCTCAGTTTTGATTCCCATTGGACCTTACCGATCAGCAATCTGAGCTTACCAAAATCTGCCTTCCTGAAATCCATTGTCTCTATTTTGCTGTACTCTCTTCTACCCTTCCTTAGAATTGTGAACTCTATGATTTCATGATCACTTTCACCCAAGCTGCCTTCTACTTTCAAATTCTCAATGAGTTCCTCCCTATTTGTTAAAATCAAATCTAGAACAGCTTCCCCCAGTAGTTTTTTCAACCTTCTGAAATAAAAAGTTGTCTGCAATGCAGTCCAAGAACTTATTGGATGGCCTGTGCCCCACTGTGTTATTTTCCCAACATATATCTGGATAGTTGAAGTCCCCCATCACCACCAAATCTTGGACTTTGGATGATTTTGTTAGTTGTTTAAAAAAAGCCTCATCCTCCTCTTCCACCTGGTTAGGTGGCCTGTAGTAGACTCCTAGCATGACATCACCCTTGTTTTTTACCCCTTTTAGCCTAGCTCAGAGACTCTCAACACTTCCGTCTACTATGTCCATCTCCACCTCAGTCCAAGTGTGTACATTTTTAATATATAAGGCAACACCTCCTCCTTTTTCCCCCATCTATCCTTCCTGAGCAAGCTGTACCCATCCATACCAACATTCCAATCATGTGTATTAGCCCACCAAGTTTCAGTGATGCCAACAATGTCATAGTTGTATTTATTTATTAACACTTCCAGTTCTTCCTGCTTATTACCCATACTTCTCGCATTTGTATAAAGGCATCTAAGATACTGATTTGATCTTGCTTCCCATTTTTGCCCTGACCGTCCTTTCTCTCTGCCATTATGGCCCATGCTCTCTCCTATTTCTGACCCATCTCCCTGGTCTCCATGTTCCCCACTTACCTGTGGGCTTTGCTCACCTGTCCCCGTCGAACCTAGTTTAAAGCCCTCCTCACTAGATTAGCCAGTCTGTGTCCAAATAGGGTCTTTCCTCTTCTCAAAAGATGAATGCCATCTCTGCCCAGCAGTCCTTCCTGGACTTATTTCCAGTATGAATTTGTCTAGATTCAACTTCCAGCTACTGGATCATGTTATACCTTTGTCTGTTAGAATGAAGAGCTAATTATTAAATATTTGCTCCCCATGTAGATAGTTACAGACCTTAATAAAGTCACCCCTTCCCCTTTTCTTTGGTAAGATAAATAGACTGAGCTCCTTGTGTCTATCTATATAAGGCACGTTTTCTAATCATACTTGAGGCTCTTCTCTGAACCCTCTCCAATTTATCAACATCCTTCTTGAATTGTTGACCTCAATATTGAACACAGAATTCCAGCAGTGGTTGCACCAGTGCCAAATATTGAAGTAAAATAACTTCTCTACTCTTACTCAAAATTCCCTGGTTTATACACTTCAGGATCACCTTTGCTTTTTTGGCCACAGCATCACATTGGAAGTTCATGTTCAGCAGATTATCTACCTCAGCCACCAAATCTTTCTCAGCGTTACTGCTTCCCAGTATAGAGTCCCCATCCTGTAAGTATGGCCTACATTCTTTATTCCTAGATGTATAAATTATTTTATTATTATTTATTTATTATTATTCATGCTAGAGAACTGCACTAGGGACATGGTCCAAATCACTTTAACATCAATAGGTGACTTCCCATTTACTTGAAGGGGTTTTGGATAAGGCCTTAAAGATCTTAGACCAGTGAGTAGTCCAATTGACTTCATTAGGGCTATTCAAGTTAGACATGTGCTAAAGAATCTTGATGAACTGAGCCTAAATGCCCTCAAGTCCTACTGAAACTAGGGTGCCCAGCACCTTGCAGTATTGAGGAAGGTGTCTGTCACATTTTGGGGTGCAGTTCAGACCAATGAGAGCATATGTCACTGCTTGTCCCTAACCATGGGTGTCTTAAATACTTTGCTGCTGTAGCTCCCTGTCTAGATACTCACAGCCAGCAGCTCACAAGCATGCACTGAGTGTCTGTGTGATGAGCAGTCCAGATTCAGCAACTCTGATTGCAGCAGCCTGCTTGTTACACCACAGCCACACTCTGGTCTTCACCAGCCTTGCAGGGTACCCTACACCATCCTGAATTTCCCCCAGACCCTCTGCCCTGAAGTATCCAGTCCTCACCTTAAAGACTAAAAGAATTAGTAAGGTCGGTTGCTACTTTAAAGAGGCATAAGTATAGTTTATCACTTTAATAGGAGTTAACAATCCTTTCAATTCAAACAGCACTGAGTTTCATTATAGTAAAAATAAAACAAGTTTATTAACAAAAAGACGTAAATTAACTGATACCAAATAGAAGGGATTGAAAATAGAATGGGTTACAAATAAAAAGTAAAATACATTTTCTGGTGGCTAAGACTTAACAAGCTGTAGACTTGGTTCAAGATAGATTTCTTACCAGTCTTCCATCTTTCCAGTCATTCCTGACTTTCTCTCAGTCAGGGCCTTCCACAGAAGTATATGGTATTGGGTTTCCTTATCTTCCTAAGCGAAAGAGCTTTGCCTAAGCAAGTTTCTCACTTATGTTCAATTCCCAAAGATTTCAGCACCCTTGGCTGAAGGACCCATTTTTCTCAGCTTGCAAGAGCTCTGGTGCCTTGTGTCTCTCTAGTGATGGATCCCAAGATGGCTTCTTCTCTTCCCTTATATCTGCCCAAACTCACGGTTTTGTCCCCAGAATCAGGATGACCTCATGCTGTTCATCCCTTCCTTTTGAATTCCCATCCCCGATTCAGAGGTAAATGGGGCTTCCATTGTTTTTGGTCACACCTGGCTTAATTTCATGGAGACAGGTAGAGAGCTGCCTTTCCTTCTCTTTGGGAGAAAACTTCTTTCTCCCTTTTTTGGCCACAGACTTTAAAGCTTAATATTAGTGAATATTTCGAATTCCTTCTATAGTTTTAATACATACATATTATAATTATATTAATCACCAGTGTATCATAAATGACCTTACCTGACACACTTTTATAATACACTAAAATTGTAAACAAACATTTGATTCAATTACTTATCATTTGAGGTTTAGATCCCCTCAAGAGGCTACCTCCCCCACTCACTAGGTTGATGGCTTTGTTTGCCTTTTAAATAAATGTGCCTTCATTGTCTCTGCTTGACAATCAAATAAATACATATTACTTTGTCTAAGCAGACTGTGCCTACGCATTGCATGCCAAACACATTTTAAGACCATAATTCTAGCACATAGCCATAATTCGTTATACATACCCCACACATACATCACTCAAGAATAATCATCATCAGTGTTATTAGTATTCCAATGATATATTACATACCGCCTTTTGGGTATATATCATGACAACAGTGTGTTTGGTATAGAGAGTATCTCAGGCCCAACAAGAGTTGCTGACACAGAGAAGTGAGCCACCAATGGGCCTCTGTGTCACGCTGACAAACACTGATTTTTTTAATAACAACACTGCAATGGGTAACATAGGATGAGAACAAGTTCTAAGGGTTGCAGGTCTCTTGGTATTTTCAGTGATAAACTTAAGAGTTCCTATACCAAACAGAGTATGAAAATGAAGTGAAAACATGTATAAATAGCAAATAGACAAATGTTATAATTTACATAGTGCTAAAAGCAGCAAGGAGAAAAACACAATGTAAATGTAGACCCATAAGCAATACATATGGAAAATTAGAACCGGTGGAGATATATCAAATGTTTTAATAGTGATTTGCTGTTTATTTTAAATCATTTCCAATTAAAGTTCTACAGAGAGGAAAATCTCAACAATAATTAATTCGTCTAGAAGAAAGATAATCTCCAATAATTAAAGGGATAGAATTAATCCTTTTTTACGATGGAACATCCACCCCGCTGATATGAAATTACTGTTTGGAAATCTTTGTAAAAGAAAGAAATTCTTCAAGGGGAACATTTTCAGTAAATTGGAAATCATGAAGTGGAGGATACAGTTTGAAACACATTGTATCAGATTATCTTTGATGTAGTCTTTTGTAATACTCAGTGAAATCATACTGTATTTACAACTATGGCTATAGTAAAATAACTATTCTGCTACAGTGGCAGAGCAAAGATTATATCAGCACTTAGGGTATGGCTACACTGGCGATTTGCAGCGTTGGAAAGCCTCCACCAGCGCTGCAATTAGTAAGTGGCCACACCTGCAGGGCACTTCCAGCGCTGCAACTCCCTGGCTGCAGCGCTGGCCGTACACCTCACTCAGCATGGGAAATAAGGATTCCAGCGCTGGTGCTGCAGCGCTGGTCATCAAGTGTGGCCACACACCAGCGCTGTGATTGGCCTCCAGGGTATAAGGATGTATACCAGAATGCCTGTTCAGCCACTCTGCTCATCAGGTCAGACTCTACTGCCCTGGCCTCAGGTGACCCGCCCTTTAAATGCCCCGGGAATTTTAAAAATCCCCTTCCTGATTGCTCAGCCAGGTGTGGAGTGCAATCAGTGAATCTTTACAGGTGACCATGCCTCCACGTGGCAAACAAGCCCCAGCATGGAGCAATGGCGAGCTGATGGACCTCTTCAGTGTTTGGGGGGAGGAATCTGTGCAGGCACAGCTGCGCTCTAGCCGTAAGAATTATGATACCTTTGCCCAGGTATCAAGAGCCATGCTGGAAAGGGGCCATGAGCGGGACGCACTGCAGTGCAGGGTTAAAGTAAAGGAGCTGCGGAGTGCCTATTGCAAAGCATGCGAGGGAAACCGCCGATCCGGCACTGCCCCCATGACCTGCCAGTTTTACAAGGAGCTGGATGCGATTTATGGGGGTGACCCCTCTGTAAATCCAAGGACCACGATGGACAGTTCAGAGCTGGTAGAGGAGGGGGAGGGGGAGGCAGACAGTGAGGCTACTGTGGTGGGGGAAGACACCCCGGAGTCCCAGGAGGCATGCAGTCAGGAGCTCTTCTTAAGCCAGGAGGAAGCTTGCCAGTCGCAGCCCCTGGGACTTGGTGCAGAAGAATCACAGGAGCAGGTCCCAGGTAAGCAGCTTTTATTGCAATGCAAAGGTTTTGGGAGAGGAGGGGGGGTGGTATGGCTGCATGCCTAGACATGGAATATCCCATTGATGTGGTCTATCACGTCGCGGAAATCTGCCTCTGTAATCTCTTCAAAAGTTTCTGCAAGAGCATAGGCAATTCGCGTGACCAAGTTTAAAGGGACAGCCAGTGTGGTCCCTGTCCCAGTCAGGCTAACGAGTCCGCGCCACTGTTCCAGGAGGGGTGGAGGGACCATGGCTGCACACAGGCAAGCTGCATAGGGGCCAGGGCAGAATCCGCATTGTTGTAGGAGACCCTCCCTTGCTTCCCAGGTAACCCGCAGCAGGAAGATATCTTCAAGTATTAACTCCTGTGGGAAATGGAGGGAGTGTTTCAGTGCAGGTCTCCCAACTGCTGCTTGCTTCCTGCCTTTACCAAAGCCCAAAAAAAGCAGTGCACCCATGAAGCAAAAAGCATCCTGCCTGCCCAGGCAAACCGCGGCAGGAACCCCAGGGTTAATTCCTGAGGGACATGGCAGTGCAGGTCTCCCAACTGCTGCTTGCTTCCTGCCTTTACCAAAGCCCAAAAAAAGCAGTGCACCCATGAAGCAAAAAGCACCCTGCCTGCCCAGGCAAACCGCGGCAGGAACCCCAGGGTTAATTCCTGAGGGACATGGCAGTGCAGGTCTCCCAACTGCTGCTTGCTTCCTGCCTTTACCAAAGCCCAAAAAAAGCAGTGCACCCATGAAGCAAAAAGCACCCTGCCTGCCCAGGCAAACTGCGGCAGGAACCCCAGGGTTAATTCCTGAGGGACATGGAGGGAGTGTTTCCCAGCATGTCTCCCATGTTTTATTGACTTCTACTTCTACTATGCGATACCCTCACTTACCATTTCTGGGAGGCTGTGAATTCTCTAGCTGTGTTTGAAATGTCTGAGGAATGCTACAGTGTGAGACTTGAAACTAACTTCAGATTATACACAATGCAGGCTCTCTTAAAATGTATCATTTGCTGTATTTTTATAGTGACCTTGACTAGTCCTGGACCGGTCTTATCAGTGACTGAAAGAAAGCTTCAAAACCTGAGAAAGAAGCCTAACAAAAGCAAGGAAGATTTGGTGAAGGCAGTTATGAACCAGTGTGCAACAGAGAATAAAACTGCGCAGGAATGGAGAAAAAAGATTCAGCACTGGAAGGAAACAGAAAGCAGGAGAAAGGCGTTGATGCTGAAGAAAACCACGAGGCAGCTTATAAACCTCATGGCACGCCAAACAGACTGTATGCAGTCACTGGTAGCAATGCAGGCAGAGCACTACCGTGCCAAACCCCCACCCTCCCAAACCTCTTTCCCCTATGCACCAATGTCAGCTCCAAGTCCCGTTCCCCAGCATCCAGGTTCTTACCTACACCATCACCAGCTGCCCCCGACACCTGTACGGTCACCTATGAGCCCAGAGAACTACGACCCTTACCCTTTGCACTCAACCCCCATCACCATGCAACAGTACAATCCTGAGGTGCACAGCACTCCTGGCAGTACATATGCAAACCTATGAATGTACAGTTCAACAACCAACCCCCCTGCCCGTTTACTTCCTTTTTTTTAAATAAATGATTTCTTTGATTATGAAACAGTTTTTATTATTGCATAAAGTGAAAGATAACAAACCCCAAGGAAAACACAGGTAACAAACAGCAAGGAAAACACAGGCACTTAAAAGCACTGTAACCAGTGCACGTCACTCCTGGTCAAGGCAAAAAACATTACTGTTGGCTTTCAGCCTCAAATTCCTCCCTCAAGGCATCCCTAATCCTTGTTGCCCTGTGGTGGGCGTCTCTAGTAGCCCTGCTGTCTGGCTGTGCAAATTCAGCCTCCAGGACTTGCACCTCGTTGGTCCATGCCTGGCTGAATGTTTCACCCTTCCCTTCACAAATATTATGGAGGGTACAGCCAGGGCCGCCCAGAGGATTCTGGGGGCCCGGGGTCTTCGGCGGCGGGGGGCCCTTCCGTTCCGGGACCCGCCGCCGAAGTGCCCCGAAGACCCGCGGCGGGAGCCCCCCACCGCCGAATTACCGCCGAAGCGGGACCCGCCGCTGAAGTGCAGCCCGGTCTTCGGCAGTAATTCGGCTGGGGGGGGTCCCCGCCGCGGGTCTTCGGGGCACTTTGGCGGCGGGGGGCCCCTTCCGTTCCGGGACCCGCCGCCAAAGTGCCCCGAAGACCCGCGGCGGGGACCCCCCCCCCAGCCGAATTACCGCCGAAGACCGGGCTGCGCTTCGGCGGTGGGTCCCGCTTCCCCCCCGCCCCGGCCCCAGCCTCTTACCCCCGGCTCCCTCCTCACCCGGAGTCTCAGCGCCTCGCCGGAACAACCGCAGCGTGTGGCTGGCGGGGCCTGAGCTCCGTCCCGCTCAGAGCTGCGTGGTGAGGGGGCAGGGCTGGGAGCTCCACGCCGAGCGGAGGGAGCTGAGCTCAGCCTGGAGCTCCCGGCCCCGCCCCCTGACCACGCGGCTCTGAGCGGGGCGGGGCTCAGGGGCCCCGCCGGAGACACGTCGCTTGATGCGCTGAGGCTCCAGGAGAGGGGTGGAGGCGGGAGCCTCCGCTGTTCTCTTGGGGGCCCCTGCGGAGCCCGGGGCCCGGGGCAAATTGCCCCCTTTGCCCCCCCTCTGGGCGGCCCTGGGTACAGCACGCGGATATAACCGCAGGGATGCTACTTTCCCCCAAGTCTAGCTTCCCATAAAGCGCCCGCCAGCGCCCCTTTGAACGGCCGAAAGCACACTCCACAGTCATTCGGCATCGGCTCAGCCTGTAGTTGAAACGGTCCTGGCTCCTGTCCAGCTTCCCTGTATAGGGTTTCATGAGCCAAGGCATTAATGGGTAAGCGGGGTCCCCAACGATCACAATGGGCATTTCAGCGTCCCCTACTGTGATCTTTCGGTCTGGGAAAAATGTCCCTTCCTGCATCTTCCTGAACAGGCCACTGTTCCGAAAGATGCGTGCATCATGCACTTTTCCAGGCCAGCCTGGGTAAATGTCAATGAAACGCCCACAGTGATCCACAAGCGCCTGGAGAACCATAGAGAAATACCCCTTGCGATTAATGTACTCGTAGGCTAGGTGGGGTGGTGCCAGAATAGGAATATGCGTCCCATCTATTGCCCCTCCACAGTTAGGGAAACCCATTTCTGCAAAGCCATCCACAATGTCCTGCACGTTCCCCACAGTCACGGTTCTCCTTAGCAGGATGCGATTAATGGCCCTGCAAACTTGCATCAACATGATTCCAACATGATAGAAAGGAGCACAAACACTGCCAACGTAAGTGCAAGAGTGTAATAAGAAAAGCCAAAGAGGAGTTTGAAGAACGGCTAGCCAAAAACTCCAAAGGTAATAACAAAATGTTTTTTAAGTACATCAGAAGCAGGAAGCCTGCTAAACAACCAGTGGGGCCCCTTGACGATCAAAATTCAAAAGGAGTGCTTAAAGATGATAAAGTCATTGCGGAGAAACTAAATGGATTCTTTGCTTCAGTCTTCACGGCTGAGGATGTTAGGGAGATTCCCAAACCTGAGCTGGCTTTTGTAGGTGACAAATCTGAGGAACTGTCACAGATTGAAGTGTCACTAGAGGAGGTTTTGGAATTAATTGATAAACTCAACATTAACAAGTCACCGGGACCAGATGGCATTCACCCAAGAGTTCTGAAAGAACTCAAATGTGAAGTTGCGGAACTATTAACTAAGGTTTGTAACCTGTCCTTTAAATCGGCTTCGGTACCCAATGACTGGAAGTTAGCTAATGTAACGCCAATATTTAAAAAGGGCTCTAGGGGTGATCCCGGCAATTACAGACCGGTAAGTCTAATGTCGGTACCGGGCAAATTAGTTGAAACAATAGTAAAGAATAAAATTGTCAGACACATAGAAAAACATAAACTCTTGAGCAATAGTCAACATGGTTTCTGTAAAGGGAAATCGTGTCTTACTAATCTATTAGAGTTCTTTGAAGGGGTCAACAAACATGTGGACAAGGGGGATCCGGTGGACATAGTGTACTTAGATTTCCAGAAAGCCTTTGACAAGGTCCCTCACCAAAGGCTCTTACGTAAATTAAGCTGTCATGGGATAAAAGGAAAGGTCCTTTCATGGATTGAGAACTGCTTAAAGGACAGGGAACAAAGGGTAGGAATTAATGGTAAATTCTCAGAATGGAGAGGGGTAACTAGTGGTGTTCCCCAAGGGTCAGTCCTCGGACCAATCCTATTCAATTTATTCATAAATGATCTGGAGAAAGGGGTAAACAGTGAGGTGGCAAAGTTTGCAGATGATACTAAACTGCTCAAGATAGTTAAGACCAAAGCAGATTGTGAAGAACTTCAAAAAGATCTCACAAAACTAAGTGATTGGGCAACAAAATGGCAAATGAAATTTAATGTGGATAAATGTAAAGTAATGCACATTGGAAAAAATAACCCCAACTATACATACAACATGATGGGGGCTAATTTAGCTACAACGAGTCAGGAAAAAGATCTTGGAGTTATCGTGGATAGTTCTCTGAAGATGTCCACGCAGTGTGCAGAGGTGGTCAAAAAAGCAAACAGGATGTTAGGAATCATTAAAAAGGGGATAGAGAATAAGACTGAGAATATATTATTGCCCTTATATAAATCCATGGTACGCCCACATCTCGAATACTGTGTACAGATGTGGTCTCCTCACCTCAAAAAAGATATTCTAGCACTAGAAAAGGTTCAGAAAAGAGCAACTAAAATGATTAGGGGTTTAGAGAGGGTCCCATACGAGGAAAGATTAAAGAGGCTAGGACTCTTCAGCTTGGAAAAGAGAAGACTAAGGGGGGACATGATAGAGGTATATAAAATCATGAGTGATGTTGAGAAAGTGGATAAGGAAAAGTTATTTACTTATTCCCATAATACAAGAACTAGGGGTCACCAAATGAAATTAATAGGCAGCAGGTTTAAAACAAATAAAAGGAAGTTCTTCTTCACGCAGCGCACAGTCAACTTGTGGAACTCCTTACCTGAGGAGGTTGTGAAAGCTAGGACTATAACAATGTTTAAAAGGGGACTGGATAAGTTCATGGTGGCTAAGTCCATAAATGGCTATTAGCCAGGATGGGTAAGAATGGTGTCCCTAGCCTCTGTTCGTCAGAGGATGGAGATGGATGGCAGGAGAGAGATCACTTGATCATTGCCTGTTAGGTTCACTCCCTCAGGGGCACCTGGCATTGGCCACTGTCGGTAGACAGATACTGGGCTAGATGGACCTTTGGTCTGACCCGGTACGGCCTTTCTTATGTTCTTATGTTCTTATGACTTTCCCACTCCAAACTGGTCCCCGACCGACCGGTAGCTATCTGGAGTTGCCAGCTTCCAGATTGCAATAGCCACCTGCTTTTCCACGTCAGGGCAGCTCTCAATCTTGTGTCCTTGCACCGCAGGGTGGGGGCGAGCTCAGCACACAGTCCCATGAAAGTGGCTTTTCTCATACGAAAGTTCTGCAGCCACTGCTCGTCATCCCAGACTTCCATGACAATGTGATCCCACCACTCACTGCTTATTTCACAAGCCCAAAAGCGGCGTTCCACGGTGCTGAGCATTTCCGTTACCGCCACAAGCAATTTCATGTCACCCGCATTAGGCAAATCCATATCATCGTCGGACTCCTCACTGTCACTTTGGCGCTGAAGGAATAGCTCAACTGCCAAACGTGATGTGCTGGTGACAGTCATCAGCAAAGTCCTCAGCAGCTCAGGCTCCATTTCACACAGAAAGCGTGCTGCACTCACAATGGCAAGAAACGTGGACGGCAAAACTGTGACTGCTGGGAAGTGAAGCGATGCACCACGGGGCGTTGGAACAGGAAGCGGAATGACCCACACACTTCCTTCCCCTTCCCACAATACTCAGCGCCAAAACGGCACCAAAACGGGACGAGGTGCTCTGTGGGATAGCTGCCCACAATGCACCTCTCAGTACAGCGCTGCAAATGCTGCAAATGTGGCCACACTGCAGCGCTGGTAGCTGTCAGTGTGGCCACACTGCAGCGCTGGCCCTACACAGCTGGACGACCAGCGCTGCAAACTACCAGCGCTGCAACTCGTCAGTGTAGCCATACCCTTAGTAACCTCAGTTCTCAAGCATTTCTATAATGTCAGCAAAGGGACTTTCAGAGTAGTTAATACAACCTGTGGTTTAGGCTGACATTGCAGGAAGGTTGGGCCTGTTTTGCAGGAAAACTTTTCCTCTTTAGTTTTCAATTGCCTCCCTCGGTATTCTATGAATTTGGCTTGCTGTGCTGATGAAGATTATGCAAAGATCAGTTTGGAATGAAACTAAACCACTGTGAAAAAACTGTGAGTCTTGCAATTACTCCTTTGAAGACCCTTTTGCCTTATTTTTTTTCTTTTCTGCAGTCTAATAACACCAGTATGTATATGAGCTGCCAATTCCTTTCCAGGGACAGGCCAATATAGTAGCTAACTGAAGGAGAGCTTGGAAGCTTCCTTGACATTTGGGAATGAGATAACCTCTTACAAATATCTAGCCTTCCAGATGAATATAGAGATTTTGACTGGGTTGAATTGGAAGCTACCTTCTTTTCAGATAGTTTGATATATGTGAAATACATTGAAATGTATTAGGGGGATGATTAAGTAGATTTCACTGCTGTTCTGCATGTGTTCTCCTTCAGGTCAGAATCTGAGCCAACCAGAAAGCAGGAAGTGTGCGGAGTTTGTGGAAAACTGGGTTTTGCACTTCATATTTGTAAAGGGGAGCCTCTCTGGCTGATCAGGGTCAGATGCTGAGGGTGATGGTGAGGCTCTATCCGTCATCGGTCCCACTGATGGAGACTCCTCTTATGCAACAATTTCATTATCGAAATCAAAATGATCTGCTTTTGATACTGCTATGTAGGAAGCCAGATGGTATTAGAATATCAAACAGTGTGTTAGTGCTGCTAACACTAAAATAACAGGGATAGAGTTTAGAAGATTCCACTTTAGGTGGTGTCAGTGGAACTGTGACATTTCATCACTTTATATTTCAACACTGTCAACATTCTCTCCAATATATCTCAGGGCCGCCCAGAGAGGGGGACAAGTGGGGCAATTTACCCCAGGCCCTGGGCCCCGCAGGGGCCCCCATGAGAATATAGCATTCTATAATATTGCAACTTTTTTTTTATGGAGGGGGCCCCTGAAATTGCTTTGCCCCAGGCCCCCTGAATCCTCTGGGTAGCCCTGATATATCTGTTAGGCTGCTGGCACCACATTATTACCAGTGTCATGGCACCTCTACAGGCCTAAATAGTGGCAATTTTGCTGTGTTATTAGCATAAATACTTGTTGTATTAGAGGACAGTCAACTGAATTGTAGTGCTTTATGACTCTTCTTAACACGTTTTTTACATTGGTTCACCTGCTGCCATTTGCCTTGGAATCTGAGTTCCAGGTACGATGATTCTAAAATGAAATGACTGACAAAAGGGTACACACCTCATGCTGATGAAAAGTGGATAAAGGACACTGGGTGCTGAAACTCTTATAATAGGGCTGATCCACACTCCATTTATGTCAATGAAAAAGCATTACTAGACTCTGAATCAGGCCACATAAGTATTTCATATCATTTTTGTTAGGGTTAGGTGAACTATTTGTAATGAGTTATTGATTTAACTGATTTAACCATGTCTTCTGTTTGTATATCACTCCATGAGAAGTACCTTTGATTTAGATAGTAAAATATGGTCCAGGGGTAGAATATGACTCAGTCTGATTGTGTGTCAGCCATAAAGGAAATTCAAGGTCCTGATTTTCACCCTCCTCTTCTAACCACTATACCACATTACAAAAACTTTGTGATGAAATTGTGTGATATGCCACATCTACTGTTAATTAAAGACTTGTTTAATTCACCACATGGTCATCTGCCCTCACAGCACCTGTAGTGGATAAGTTAACTGGGGAAGGATTTACGGTACAGGACGCATGGCAAGCTTCATGGTCCGAAGAGAAAGTGACAAATAGTTATCTTGTCTCAGACCCCTCTCAACATCAACCCAGGTGTGATTTACCGTGAAGACAATGGAGCCTTCTGAACTGGTTTCGTACTGGACATGGAATTTGTGCTGCAGCGGAATTCTGGTGGTGTTTTAGAGAGAGTCCAATGTGGGTAGCCACAAACCATGACACACATTGTTGAGGATTCCAAAATGACTTAACATCCTGGAAGTCTTCATGCCTTGAACATGGTAAGAATGCTGTGGCATGGCTTGATCAGATTGCATACACCAAATTAAAAAATAACAAAATCTTTACTGCTTGTTCATATAGGCCACCGTTGAGCAAGATACTTAAGCAGATATGTAACTTTAAACTTCAAGTAGTCCCATTGTCATATGCTTAATTTTGGTGAATGGGGCCATTTCCCCTTTATCTCCTAAAAATTAAAACGCCAAAATATTCTTAAACTGTTTTGAATCTGTGCCTCAAATAATATAACTGAACTCCACATTCAAAATATGCTGGCTCCTTCATCCTTCCACTGAATTTTGCATCCTTTCTTGGTAGACATTAATCTTCCCTTCTTTAATATAAAATCTTAAAGGGAGGAAGGGGCACCAGTTAAGCCACTGTTATCTTGGGAAAGAAATGCAGTTTCTCCACTAATTGAATTAAGGATTATGGAGGGCAGCCATTTCAGCTTATTTCAGATTTGCTTCAGTAATTAATACAACATGCTTCCGATGTTAACCAGTTAAAACCACAATCTTAAATAATGTTTGACCTTAAAGAGGATAATTATTTATGATATATTCACAAAACTATTTTCAGTGGCATTTATTCAATCATATCAGTAAGTGCTTCTTAATATGAACAGCAAAACTTCCCAAGAAAAGGATGAACATTACACTAGATGGTAGTATAAACCCTCATAAATGCACCTTTCTTACAGACAGATACTGAACTACTGTGTCTGAGGACATTAAGGGCACCAGCGGACAAATAATGTACCATGAAGGATGTGAATCTACGCCTTTGGACCTCTTTTTGTACTAACTTGCTGACTTTATTTGCACTTGGATACCAGATGTACAGTCTGGAGGTTTCATTTTCTTTCACATAGAATTGCATCATAGAGAATTGCTGTGTTTTTTCACCTTGTGAGTTTCCTCTCTCTCACTCCCCCCCCCGCCCCGCTGTTGCTTTATGGTATCAGCTGTCCTTTATAAGACATAGCTAGATTCCATATCAGGCATATTAGTTAACTGCCATCTCCTGATATACATTCCTGGTTTTCCATAAGGAGATTACAATTATAAACTGAAAAGTGACTAGAAGTGAGGATTACATATTTTAGTCTTGCCCAGTGACTTCTATACAGATTTATTCAGTTCATAAGTATACAGATGACATTGATTTTTCTAATATCTGTCCCTGCAAACTCCTTGTGAAACCTAAAAATTAAATCATCATATTCTGTCTCTTATATCACCAGCATTAATAACAGTGCTGCACTTACAATTTAGATGCCTTTTATGTTGGCGATGCCTGAGGCAGGATAGATCCAGCTCACTCCCCCACAGCTGTGTTAGCTCAGCAGTGCTGACAGACAACAGCATACATAATTATTTATGCATGAATAATTATTATTCATACAACTTCATAAATATGCCCTGGAGACAAATATGACCTGGTCTCTGTCCCATTGATCCCAATGGAACCATTTGCATGAGTTATGATTCATGGATTGGTAGCATTTAGATTAAAAGGGGAGCATACACTTGTTTTTTGTGAGCAAAATAAGCAACAATGGCTACCTGTCTCCCATTATCTTCACCAGGCATTAAATTGGACCTATACTGTGAAATATTTTTTTCTACCCACATCATTTTATAAATCCTAATTACATTCCTAACTGTTTAGCAATGAGAAACATTTATAATAAAATGTAGATCATTTTAAATTAAGTCTCCACAGGTTAGTGCTGAATTTTGATACTTTACTTAAAACTCTCTTCATGCATATTCGGTTAAATGACACCAACTCACCAAGTTCACAAATTCTCTGCTTTCCAAATGCTTGTAAAAATAAAGTGCCTGATCCACTACATAACTACTCCAGGTTTACACTGGAAAAACTCCATCAATTTCAATGGAGTTACACAAGAGTCAAATTGGAGTAATGAAGTGGTGACTCAGGCCTAAAGCATTTAAAATCATATTGAATTTGTTCAGATCTCTGCTTTATTGGCATGTCAGTAGAAATAACCTAAAAAAAAAAAAAGAACACATATTAATGGGATGCTCTAGAAGCAGTACCCTGAGAAGTACAATGCTGTCTCTTTTAATGAAAGACTCCTGCAGAGAGACATTAATAGTGCAACTAATGACAATACAGAAGCCATTTCTTCTTAATATGGAACAAATTTTCTCTTGGGGAAATGGACAAAAAAAGGTAATTTTCCCTGAGGGGTGGGAGGAAGAGGAAAGGAAACACTTCAACCAAATCTATTTATAACAGAAGAGAGTGCTAATTCATCAGCTTGTGTAAATCAGAATAGCATAACTGACATCAATGGAGTGATGCCAATTTACAGTAACTGAGGATGTGGTGTAATAAAACAAAGGTAGTTGAGATGGAGAGAGGAATGGAAGGATTACACCGAAGCGGATGCTGAAATATGCTTATTGTTATGTACACATCTGAGTCCTTTTTTAAATATGGGATTTTAAACTTTATATTATATGTGATGTAGATTTTTTTTAAATTTCTGTAACTTAAAAGATTGCAGTCTGGATCCTGTCCTGTGCCAGTCCCATCTGTGTTATTTTAAGAAAATATGGCATAGAAGGAGAACAACAACAATAAAATACATATTTATTTCCCATAAACAGACCAAGGGAAATAAAAGATCCTTAACAATAAAGTGATCTATATTTTACCTTCATTGAGGAAAACAAAGAAAATGACATATTAGCACATTCTGGCAGGCCTTCCATGGGCATGTCATTTTCATTTCCAACCACTAGAAATGTAATCTGGACTTTGGACACAGAGCCAGTCCTAGGTTTGCTAACATGGCACAGTACATAATAATGCACATTATTTGTCTTTGTGTGAAACATGAAGCTATGCATTAAAATTAAGGCGTTGACAAGAACCTGAAATGAAGGGCTCCATGCTGTGAGAAGATCCCCATTATCACTGAAGTGGAAAGAACTTGGTCAAAGCAAGCAGAGTTATTTTATGCTAATAAAGATAATGTCAGATTACATTCCTGTAATTCCATAATCAAATATTATATCCTTGCAGGCTACCCTAAATAGCCACCAAATGGCTGTTTTCTCTCTCCCGCTCTCTCTCTCTCACACACACACAGAGTGTAATGCCTCAAATAAGATAAAGGCAGTGGGGCATTGTGCCTATGATACCTCTTACAAATTCTCACCAGGCTTGATTCCAATCTCTCCTGTTTCAGTTGAATATGTTCTTTATTTCCTCTCCTAATAATTAAGCTTGCATTATTGTTATTAGTGAAGAATGGCCTCTGTATTCAGTCTCTGAGGAGGTATCTGTGGGTCAATGGTTGGTCTAATACCATCTACATTTGTGGTGTATTTAGATATAATTCTGTTTTATGGGGCACTGGAACTTTAAAATTCTGCTTATGTGTGTGTTAGGGGTCTGGGCTGTGAGGGGATTCAAGATGGAGGATCTTCCAGAGCAAAGATATAGTCTGTTCTCTCTCTCTCCCTCTCAAAGAGACTTTATATTCATTCTTTCTTTGTTCTGTTGTTTCCCCTTGTTCTGAAGTAAAATGATCTAGACTGAAAGTGTATGCTTTCCTTTTTCTGTATTGAACACAATGTGGTGCACATTCACATGCACATGTATTGTTCAAAGTACTTTGGGATTCTTCTGGATGAAGGATTCTATATAATTATAAGGGATTTTTAGCCTAACCTAACAAGCAACTAATATTGGGCTACAAAAATTATTAATCTGTAAATTAATGAATGCATTTAATTAAGTTGTATCTCTGGATTCAAGAAGTTGGTTGGGTGAGTGAGTGGGGCAATGATCATGAGAAGCAGCATGATCTTGGTGGATAAGGCATTGACCTGGGTCTCAGGAAACCTGGGTTCTATTCTCAGCTCTTCCACTGATCTGCTCTGTGACCCTGCACAAGCCATTTCAAGGCTCTGTGCCTTTGTTTCCCCTGATACTCATTGTCTGTTTACACTGTAAGCTCCCCAGAACACATGCTGCCTCTCACTGTTTTGAAATGCCTGGTATGAGGGAGGGCAACTGGAGTGCTACTGTAATACAAATAATCAGAGAATCATAGAAGATTAGGGTTGGAAGAGACCTCAGGAGGTCATCTAGTCCAACCCCCTGCTCAAAGCAGGACCAACCTCAACTAAATCATCCCAGCCAAGGCTTTGTCAATAATAATCATTCCTTTTTCTATGGCTCATTACTAGACACAATATTTCCATTTTCAGTGATATATTCCAAGTACCATATTTACCTGTTGGCCCAATGAGCCAAGGCCCAGTGTAACGGCAAACAAAAGGGAACATCTAGCAGTCAAAAGAGAGAGAGAGGGAAAAGAATTACAAAGAGTTTCAAAATGCTTCTATTTTTATTTTGATGACTCAGTTGGGTGTGCAGTTATGGCTCACTGAGTGCTCTCTGATCACTTGGACTATAGCCAGTGCATTCTTGGGTTATTCTGCACAATTCGCCTGTTTGCCAGATTTGTCACTGTTACCTCTTAGGTAGCCAATGTCAGGCTCAGCAATATAATCTGACACTGAACATGCCTGCTGTGATCGGATGTGTGCAGTAAAAGTACATTGCACCTTTTAAAAGTAATCCCTTATTCATTATTTATTCATTCTTTTTTATTTACTTTTTCACTCACATTAAACAACATAGAGCTCCATGAAAACATCTGCTCAACATGCAGCAGTGGAGGGAAAATAAGTAAATGCAACGTGAGATTGTATTTAAGAAAAGGATAGAGAGTAAAATGAAAATATTATAAATCCATGGTCCTCCAGAATCCTGGATACCATGCTCACTGTCAATTTATTTCCCTGCATGCAGAATATTTGGGCTGAATATTTTTTGTTATGCTTTCATTATTTACCCTCAGGGAAGTATTAGGGGTCGGGACATGTGGATCTTTGGGAATGGTCATGAGAAGTAGCATGATCTTACTACATAAGGCATTGGCGTGGTATTCTATTCTCAGCTCTGTCATTGATGGGGCCAGTAGATGACTACATTTTTTATTTCAGAATAGAACAACAGAGAGTTCAGGCATGTTTGCAAAGAAAGGACACAATCAAAAAAAATAATAGCTAATGCTAAGAAAACAGCTGTGAGCAAATCTCAGACTCAGCTCTTCCCTAATACCCTCAACTTCTACTTCTATATGGCCAAAGATATCACAGGTTGCTGAAAGATCCAACATGATTGGATAGCACAGTCATTACCTATACAAGTGGTCTTTTAGGAACATGGGTTTTAAGTTGTCACTGATTTTTCCTAAAGATTATGGATAATGCTCAGTCCCTCCTCTGCTGAAGCCCAGGGTTTAACCTCTGAAATTCATTAAAACCATGGTCAGAAATCCATAGTTTTGGGAATAACAGACTAGTTTGTGGCTTTTCTAGACAGTGTCATTCAGGCAGCCACTGATACCATTAGTGCTGCTGTAAACTCCCTCTTGGTACTCTATACTGTACTTTTTCTATTACTGATATCTAGAATGGGGGACCAGATGTGAACACAACATTCAACATGCTGGTGATTTATACAAGGTCTTGATAATATTTTCTTTATTTTTCCTTATCCCTTTTTTAAACACAATCTACCATATGATTTGCTTTCTTTAATCACTACTGTGTTTTGAGCATGTTTACATTGAGCTGTCCAAAATGATGCCAGAAATCTTTTTTCCTAAGAGGTAACCATTAATTGTTTTAGTATTTCAAATAGATCCTTCCAATGTATATTAGAACTTGTCAGGAACTGTTCTAATTTTTTCCTTCTGTGAAAAATATTAACCACAAAATACCCTTCATCAACCTAAAAATGTTGTCTACTCAGGAAAAAAATAAAATAATTTTATTGGCACAATGGACCAATATTTTTCAGTTTTCAATGGCAAAAACAGTTTTTGATGTCCAAAAACGGAAATATTTTCATTGTTTGGGTTTCAACAAAGACAAAAAAAAAAGTTGAAAATGGCTATTTCCATTGTGGCAAAATAGCAGAGCTTGTCTAAAGTCAGAATTTCCCTTCAGTGAAAAACTCCCAATAAATTGGTTTAAAAAATTTGTAAACAAAATTATACTTGGGAGCCCAAGTTCTGAGACTCCCAGCTCAGCTCTGGCTCCCAGAGTTTCCAGGGTCTGCAACAGGAAGTCTAGAAGCTCTGAGAGTCCCCTGGGCTTCCAGGCCCCAGGTCCTGGAAACCTGGAGAGCCATCGTTCCAGTTGGGGGTCTTGGTTTCAAGGCTACTTGACCTGTAAGCCTAGATTCTGAGAGCCCCAACTAATGCCAGGGCTTCCAGGGTTGCAAGACTCTCGGTTCGGCAGCAGGGAGCCTGGAAGCCCTGATGTTCCCATCTCTGGGGTAGTTCTCGTGGCCTGAGGCCATACCCAGGAGCCACAGATACTGGAAACCTTGGAGTTCTGACTCTAAGGCCTTCCACTAAGTGGGCTGCCGAGGAGACTGACAGGTGAGCTGGCAGGAAACCAGGCAAGTTTTGAATGCTGCCTGTGTGTCATCAGAAGGTTCTTTGAAACAGGCACATTCCCACAAAATGTTTTGATTTTAATAATGAGCCTTTTCCAATAGAAAAAAAAATCCATCCACATTTTTTGACCAGTTCTACAAACTAGCCATTTTCCATCAAAGTATTTTGACAGAAATTTGTCAAGGAGCTGTAATGAGCATTGCTTGTCTACATTAAATTCCAGTTACCATTGTATTGCCCGTTCACCCAACTCTGTTACGTCCTTCTCAAGTTCTGTTCTCCTAAATAACCTCTGTGATAATATAACTTGAATACATGAATAAAATGGAAATACATTTATGCTGATTATGTACAAGTCCTTATTTAATGCATTGCTCTGGTGACCTTTATGTATATATCTGCATTTTCTTTCTCTTTCAGAGATGCTTAATTATTTAACAGAAGATACATTCAGAACTTCACTTTTCTCCAAAATTAGTGGGTTGTATAGACTCAGGATACTAGCCTGCAATTTTTAGTAGTGCAAACAAAGTGGTTCAGAATGCAGATAATATATAATTTCTATGAGAAATAGATTATATTCTGCATGACCTAATGGTGCTAAATTGTAGAAATTGAAAGGAAGAGGGGAAGGAAGGAATCCTTCTCAACCCTATCAGATTCTTCATTATATATGTGACTCTGGTAAACCAAGTGCCAGCTCTGGCATAGGTGTTAGCTAAGAGTTGACAAACTCATAGCTTGAAACCAACAGCTCACCTGTAGGTTAGTTTTGTTCAAAATAGGTCTTATCAGAATACATTAATCTTATCATAATGTATTTAGTTTTTGGACTCTATGAAATGCTTATAAGTTGCTGCACGCATTAACCTCATTGTAATGTCTGTATTCCATGCTATACGGAAATACATAAGTTTTGCTTTATAACTTTGAAAATGTTTGCTGTGAACTTGTGAACTCAGGCACAGAAATTGTCCTCCCCGTCCCCTCGCACCCATCTAAAAGGACTATCAAAAATGAAGTGGGCCATCATAAGACAAAAGCTTTGTTAATTGCCCCATCCACTCAGGGAGAAGTACATGCAGAAGGCCTCACCCTGTTAATTTGAATGCTGGAAGAGGGAAATGAAAATGGGTGACATGAAGATTTTTCATCTCCTTGTTGTTTGAACTCTCAGGGGTCCAAACTGAAGTGAGAGATCCCCCAGGGTAATCCCTGGGTTTGCCCTGAAAGGCATTTTGAATTAACCGATCACTACAACTCTGTCACTCTTAGGATTTAGATTACATCTCATTTTGTTATATGCTTGCTTGTTTTAACCTGTTAAAAAAAAACTTTATTATTTTTTTTCTAGTTAATAAAACTTCAGTTGGCTTATTACAGAATTGGTTACAGGTGTTGTCTTTGGTGTGACTTCTAGGGTACCAATTGATCAAGGTCCCTTGGGACTGGAAGTACCCTGGGTGTTTTGTGACTTTTGGTGTAAGTGACCATTCATCACTAAGTCCAGCTTGCAAGGGTGGTAAAATAGACTGAACAGCCTAAGGGCTTGTCTATGCCAGTGCAGCTATGCTACTGTAGTGCTTAGTGAAGATGTTACCTATGCCAATGGGGGAGCTTTTCCTGTCAGCATAGGTGCTCCACCTTCCCGAGAGGTGGTAACTATGTTGATGGGAGGGCTTTCCATTGACATAGCACTGTCTACACTAAGAGTTTGGTTGGTATCATTACATTGCTCAGGTGTATGGATTTTCCAGTCCCTGAGAGACACATTTATACCTACATATGTTTGTAGTGTAGACCAGGGCTAAAGGGATTGTCTGTGACTCCATGGTAAATCTGATATAATGATCGAGGAGTTCACATTTGTTACTGTATTGGTGGAATCCAATTATAGAGCATAACAGAAGTTTGGGGTGTCTGCCTGGTTTTTAACAGTCTGCCAGAGGTAGGCACTCACAGTAGTGAGACACTCCAGAAAGTGTGACAGTAGCCTCCAACAAAATCTCTATCATGACCTCCTTCCAACCCTAAATAAACATATTCAGTCTTACTTCACAGGAAAAAAAGACCCTAAAAACAGATCTGTCTTGCAGCCCACCCAGAGGGTTTCTAAATCCAGGCAAAACAAGAAGGGAAGAGACTTCCAGAACCCAGAATACTTCCCTGGGAATGCCATCTTTTTCAGATAAACTAGGAAGTACAGCTGTGCAAATAATCCATTTTTCAGGTTAGTGGCCTAACCAAAAAATGGAGCAGGGGCAAATCATTTTCAGTTGTGGAGAAATAAGAAGTAAAAAATAATCATTTCATGTGAAACTAAATGTTTAATTTTTAGCTTATTTTAAAAAAATTAAAAACAACTAAAATTCAAAATGAAAGTTCATTTTTAATTGAAAAATCCAAAAGTTCCATTTCTAAAACATCAAAATGAAACTTTTCAACCATTTTGGATGTTTTCCCTTTGTTAACTTTTCAGCTGAAAAAACTTGACAAATTCAACAGGAATTTGTGAAATGTTTTGGTCAACCTGAATATGCATTTTTTCAGAGAAAAAAAGTATTGTCTGAAAAGTTTTGCCCAGCTTTGCCAGGGAGCTGTGAGTTCAAGTATCTTGGATGACTGTAGTTCCATACAAGGAAATGATGACTTCCTGCTATGTGCAATTGACAAGAAATAGCCTTGGCAACTGCTACTACATAGGCATCTTGAAAATCTAGGATAAAAAAAAAAAGACCCGAAAGTGACGTTTAGAAACAAACAGCAGAAGCTTGGGGTCTTGTTTGACCCCAGTTGTGTCTGCATCTCAAGTAGTAGCGGATGAAAACTTTGTTTCTCATCACCCTCACTTAGGAACAGTGGGACAGATTTACAAAGGTAGTTAGGCACTTAAAGATGCAGTTAGGTGCCTAAGCAATTTAAGGCACCTAACTATCCTGATTTTCCATGGGATTTAAGTGCCTAGCCTGCTTATACAGGCACTTTGGTAAATCCTACTTGGCACCTATTCTTTACCTTTAGGTGCCTAAATAGCTTTGTAAATCTGGCCCAAGTTCAGATTTCAGTAAGGACTTGGCCACAGTTGTCTTTGCCAACTCAAGTTTAGATTACTGTAAAGTGTTGTACTTAGGGCAATACCCTGGGACCATTCTGAAGTTGCAGCTAGTCCAGTACATGTAGGGTCACTTGTTATTTAATACAGCATGTCAGAAACACATGGTGCCACTGTTCTGATTGTGTTGGTTTTGACAATTTAAGCCTAAAGGACCTGGAATCTAGCCTTGGCTAGTCAGGGCTGTGGTTGTGTCTTTCACCACATCCTCTGATTGCTTCCCTCACCAGTAAGAACATTTCAGACTGGTCCAGATTGATTCTTAGCCCATTGTATTTTGAGTTGTACAGGACTCTACATTTTTTTCTTCTGATTGATAAAAGATTTTTCTTCCAAGTCAGGTGGGATTAATGATATTTGTCAACATTGCTGAGCATATCTGTCAACATATTTATGAGCTATTTGAGCTATTTCAGGAATGATTTCCCTGCTTCTCGGGCACTGACAGGAGTAGATAATCAATGTTAGGAAGTGACTATACAAATGCTCTTCTCAAACAGCTTTTTCTCCCTCACCAGCTATTGTTCACTTACAGACAGATTGTCACTTTAAACTACAAAACAGGAATATGCACTGTACCAGAAATAATGCTTAATTGACTAATTGCAGCGTAGTGCAGTTTAACGCTTTCTAGACACCAGGTCTATTAAAGGGTTTCAATGACTGTGGCATCCTGTTGTTACATAGAAGTAAAACACATCAGCATAGGTAAAATCCATTAAGGTGGTGCTGTTATGCAGGTTTCCAGAGAGGTTCTGCAAGGAGAATATTGGATGTAGTCAAGGGCTGAATTTTACTGCCTACTGGAAGCATAGAATGTACTCTGCCAAATGCAATCTGTTGGGGCAATAGAACATTTGCAAGAACATAAAACATCACATAAAAAGGAGAAAAGGGAGGCCAGGTAAAAGTTAAAGGTAAATGGAAAGAAATGTATCAAATAAAAAAATCTAAATTGTTTATGAACCCAATCAGTTACAAGAAAATACAAAGAAACGTGATCATACCATTCCCATTTTCAAACGTCATCATTCAGTTCAATGTTCTGATTCAAAATGTCCCTCCTTGTTTTAAAAATACTCCACAGAATTGCCACTTTCATAAGCCATGAGTTTCCCTAGTCCTCTCCTGGCCTTCCTAACCTTTGGCTCCTCTGTCCTTTAACACTTGGTTTGGTGCAAGAGCCTTCCCCTTCACAGCTGCAACCATCTGAAACAGCCATCCTCTATTGGTCAGCTTCACCAACTCTCTATCTCCTTTCAGCTCTCATCTGGAATTGTATCTTTACCTCTACATCCTTTTTTTTTTTAAGTTTCTCTCTGTGCTGTTAACCACAATTCACAGGCCAGGATTGTATTGGAATGGGTGGAGATAGGAATAGAGTTGGCCAGGAATTTCCCATCAAAATGTTTTGCTGACTAAAAATTTGGTTTTCTCCCAAACTGAATTTTTCTAACATCCAACACTCT
This sequence comes from Mauremys mutica, assembly GCF_020497125.1. Lineage (NCBI taxonomy): Eukaryota > Metazoa > Chordata > Testudines > Geoemydidae > Mauremys > Mauremys mutica. The sequence goes on from NC_059075.1 coordinate 35,122,141, forward strand.
TCCCAACCCCTCTCCCCCATGGATTTTATGTTGGGATGATGCACTTTGGAAGATCAGCCAAAGGGCGAAACCATGTTGCATCATGGGAGATGTAGTCCAGTTCAGTAGCCCAACCCATAGACGAGACTGGGGTCACAAACCATCTGAACTACAATTCCCATGAGGCACCACATTGATTTAGGAATGTTGAAACATTCCCATGTTTCTGTTTCAAAACTCTTCATTCTGTGAAAAGTTTTGATTTGTTTGACATTTCATCCTAATTTGTAACAAAAACAAATGCTGAAATATGGTAATTTCACATGAAATGAAATGCCATGCTTTGATCTGCTAGAGAGAAGAAAGTGGGGTAGAGGGCACAAGACTTCTTCCTACCATGATAACTCTCTCCCTAGGGAAACAATCCTACTGAGAGCACAGGCTCTGTTCTAAACTAAGTAATGATGGTGCATTAGCTTCACAAAATGGGTGAAGAGAAACAGTGTTCAACAGAGGTTGCCACCCCCAATGGTAGCTCATCTGTACTGATCAATGCACAGAGGGTGTAATCATGGCCTCTGTAGTTCTGCCAGGCCCCATTCCTTTGAGGAAGCTAGCACTAGTGCAATTCTTGTGCTAAGGGACTTTGATTAACTTCTCTCCTTCCTGTGCCCTCTCCACCCTTATTTACCCGCTCAGAGCTAGTCATCATGACCTAACTCTAGATTAGAAAATGTATCTGTAAAACATGGGCATCAGTGTCAGTTACAGTAAAGCACATGGTAAATAGTCATCTCAGCTAAAATATCCCACTAGTACTTGTCATTTGAAAAATGGCTCTTCTAAAATAGACTTTAAATTGTGGGTCTCCATAGTTACTTCAAGTTCCTATATTAAAATCCAATCTGAATTAATTCCCTGCACATATATCTATATATGAAATGTTTGTGAAATGTTAATTTCACATGTTAATTTCTTTGACATTTTGAAGTCTGCACAATTTCAGACCTGAGTCAGAGCATTTCAGTTAAGAATAAAATACTGGTGAAGGCCTAATTCACCATTGAGTTATTCCAGTTTTATACTATCGCAATTCCATTGAAATATGTGAATTCTCAGTGTCATAGCAGTGGATTTTTTTAAAGTAATAGAGAATCCAAAGGAAGTTCTTTAGAACTAGTCAGGAAATCAGTTTTTCTTTCTCACAAAAAAAATCAATTAACATTATTTCTCTCTCATCTCCATCAACATTTTTCTTAGAAATTTTTAACTTTTTCACAGAAAAGCCAAATATTTACAATGAAAATAGATTTCTTCCTATGAAAAATTCCATTCCAAATAAAAGCTATTTTTAATCTAAAAAAGCATTTTGATAGAGCGTTTTCGACTGGCTTTAATGTTCTCAGCTAGCTTACAATAATTTAAAAGTTGAGAAATATATGGTCTTAAACTGCTGCTAGGTCTCTTTAATGTTAAATATAACATTTATTGTTATTGATATTTATATGACAGCAGCACCTATGAGTCCCTATGGAAAGAAGGTGCCACTGTGCTAGGTGCTGTACATATTCATAAGAGACAGTCCCTGTTGCAAAGTTTGTACAACTTTGTACAACTAAAGAGAAGATTATTATCCTTTTTGTTTGTTTGTTTGTTTGTTTGTTAACATATGGGGAACTGAGAGGCAGTAAGTTTTAGAGACTTGCCCAAGGTCACACAGGATAGCTGTGACAGAAACAAGAACTCAGCCCAGATCTCCTGAGTTCCAGTTTGGTCCATTAACCACAAAATTATCCTTCCTCTTTCTTCATGGGAATTATACTTTTGTACAAGACCTGTCTTACTATTTTTGTAATAATCTCTTTGGTCTGATTCAGCACTGCATGGCTTCAGGTGATCTCGGATGTGACTCTGTGATATTTTAAGACCAAGAACTTGCCAACTTTTAAGTTGTTACCATCTAAGAAAGTTTATGATTCTATGATTGTCTCTCTCTTTTTCCCTCCTTTTAAATCCACAGCTGTGACAAATTGTGATTTGGGGTGGGAGAGGCAGGAAAGGGGAATAAAACTACTTATGATGGGTGTCGAGTACTGGGAAATTTTGGATACATTATTATGATAAAATAAGTTACTTGGTTTCCCCTCTCACCATTCATTGTTAACCTGCTGGGAGGGAGGGGTTATTTTTTTTTCTTGAAACAAGACAAGATATGCAGTGACTGAGGAGAAATCACTTACAACATTAGTGAACTATCAGGAACTAAAATCACTGGGGCTGTGTGTGTGGTGGGGTAATTAATGCAAATCCCTAGAGATGTAAGCATATCTGGAGAAGTACCATGGTCTGGGGAAATTTCATATCCTGGTTTTGACCAGGTCCAAGAGAGCCAGCAAAAAAAGAACTGAGAATTGTATAATGTGACCAGCCTGATACAGAAGAGAGGTCACTCTCATCAGATCCAAGAACTGACATGAGGCTGTGACGAAAGGTACAAACTCCGCAGAAAGGGTTGAAGGGCTTTTGAAACCTACCAGGGTCTCCCTATGGAGGATGGGTGAAACTGGTAAAACAGACATGTATATAATAAGCTATTTATTGTTTTCAAAATATGGTTCTCTGTAATGCTTTGGTTCTAAATAAGTGCTTTGCTTTATGAAGGCTGGCTGGTTATTAGTTAACCCTATCATATGACCCTGGGAGATAACTGGATAGAAGGTGTTGAAGTAAATTGAGCTAAGGTGATCACAGTGAGTTGCAGGAGAAAATTGCATCCTAAATCTCTGCTCTGGCTCGACAGGGATGTGGGTATTTAAGAAGGTGAAGGAGAAGACATGTATGTTACTACTTTCATCACTCCTATGGTCTCTAACAGAGGCAGTGCACCAGATCCTTAGAAGCGTAAATCAGTATGGCTCTGTTGACTTCAAGATCCACAACACAAGGCCTTTCTGTCCCAAGAATTTATTGGGAGGTTAAGGGGATTATTCCCCAAAGTATGACATTTTCCATGATCAGGCAAACAGATTGCCTGGTTCACTCTGGCATTGCTTTCTGGGTATAGGATTTCGGAGAACAGTTTTACAAAGTAATGGTTCAGAGGAGGTATGCTGGATCACTCAGGAGTATTAACAGGGTGTAGGAATTCTCTTTTGCAGGATACCCTTTCATAGTGACTCAGTGTCACCGTAGAAATATATTTAAAAAAATCCTATTTTCCCTTAATTTCTTAACTACAAATGGCTCTCTGAGTTTCTAATTTTTAAAAGTCTTGTTTAATCTCTCCAGCACCTCAAACTTGGTCATATTTAATGTGCTTACAGGAAGCCTTGTTTTTATAAAGAGACCAAGGATCTAACACTGCCTTTCACAGGGCATGGCTGGAACCTGCTTGGGGTTAAGATAATAATTGGTTTGCAAGCCTGAGCTAAAACAAATATTGCATTTGTATTAAAGTTATTCACTACAGTCGTTTTCTTGGAGCACATCAAAAAACCCTGAGCTGGAAAAAGTGCAGTTTGAAATGAAATTAACCCACTTTCATTCTGATCCCAGGGGCCAATTCCCTAATGAAGTTCTGGGGATTAGAGCTAATACAAGCAGTAAATATTTATATTTCAAATAGAAGATATTAATCTGTTATGATAATGCCCTAATGGAACCAAATTCATGTTAACAGACATGTGCATGCTTTGAATTTTACCTTGCTGGACTTAATAATTAAAGTTTGGACTGTTGATGTTAGGCATTAAAGACTTGATTCTCCTCCTACTCCATTTTTACACCAATGTAACTCTATTCACTTCAGTGGAGTTACTACTGATTTATACTACTGTAAGTAAGGGAAGAATGAGACCCAACACTACGATGATTAGCACCACTATAAGAACCTGGTAGATGGATGGACGCATCGCTTTGAAAAAGGATCTGTTTAAGTATGACTGAAAAAAATACCACAATATGGCATTTTTATCCTGCAGCCCATTTCTAAAAATGCTAATGCAGTCAGTGTTTTCTTGCCATAAGTGAACTGACTGATGGCTATATGTGTCAGATTATCCCATACAATAAGGTCCTCTACTTGTCTGTCAGAACACAAAGGCAAGCTTCTCTGACTTAGGCTATCCCAACACTGATCAGGTGTCTTCAGTGCTTTGCCTCTCTTCTGAGATTACCAAACAGTTTGCCAATTAATCCCAGTTTTGGTGGTTGATTTTATCATGTAGAGACCTGCATTAAGATCATCAAGTCTTAAAGTGGTGCAAAAATATGCAACAAAGAGTAATGGAAAGGAGAAAAGGAAACTTTAGAATGTAGTGTTGTGAAAAATACCAGGTTGTGAAGAACATTAGATTGTAAAATAGTCTCTCAAGAGAGTGGTGGAACACTCACTGCTAAACTTTTAAGATAAATTTGAGGAAACACTGAATAGCCAACTGCCAATGCCTTGAGCAATCACATCTCCTAAAATGCATTATTTCCCTGTCCTCAGATCTGGAAACTGGCCCATTGAGAGTAATAAGAACAATAAACACACCAATGTCCAAAAACACTTTAGTAAAATCCATATATATAATATCTGCATTACACTGCATTCTCTTCAATGACCACTTTTGTAGCTTTAAAGGGGAAAAAGAAATCAGGTATGTCTATAAGATCTATAAACAATTGAGTTGGATGTAAGTTTTCAGTGTGATATGATAATAATCAGTATTAGGTCTTATTTATTGTAACCTTTGATGATCTGGAAAGAGAAGTTAAAACCATATGAATTAAATTCACAGATGATGCTAACTTGGGAAGACTTGCAAATAGTGGTGAAACTAAAGCAATATTTCCGTGAGACTGGGAAACATAAACATGAGGAAAACATTATAAAATGAGATTGAGCCTGGAAAAATAGTCAAGTAAATATATCTAACATAAAATGATCTGAAATACGTATGATACTCAATGTCATGAGTAGCAGGGAAGCAGTAATATTGAAAGAAACCATAATGGAAAACAAATTGGACATGAGTTTACAAAGAGATATAGCTGCTTCAAAAAGGCCAGTGCAATTGTGATACTTGATTCTGCCAGGGTAAGAGCAGCATGAGCAGTAAGTGAAATGAGTGCATCAGAAAAATAAATCTTAGCACTTGTAAATTTTGAAGAAATGAAGTCTGGCCACGATAAGTATGACTTTTGGTACTGAAATATACTGTTAAGATTTCTGCAGTCCATTCCCATACAGACTGTAGTGAAATATATCCTTCTTTTGAGCAACAACAAATAGATTAATTGGCCTTCTAATCCATTTGGCAATTCATTTATTTTGGTCTGCACATCCTCTATGTTAGGACACACCAGCAGAAGATACAAGGAGGGGGGTCTTCTTGGGCATTGAAGAGTGGATCTTAGCGAATTAAGAATGGTCCTTATGTTTATATGTTCTGAGATCCTTTTTCTTGGTGATCAGAAAAATTCTCTCTGTTCCAAATCAGATTACATAATTGCAACATTTATGCACAGAAACTGCTTGCTTTGGGGTTTGGAGGCTAATGTTGAAATATTCCACTCACTGAAAATGTCTGTTAATTCCATTTTTTCCTCCCAAAACACATTGAAAATGCAAGGAGTTTGAAAGTAATATTCTTGTGGCCAAGTAGAAGCTTGTATTGGCAGGTTTTGCTTTTTTTTCGTTAGTAAATGGAAAACTATTTTTTTTCTTAATGAACTCTTTGGAATTGCTACCCTCCCCTTTATTTCTGGTAGAGAAAGAAAACATCTGGGCAACACTTCTGCCCAGGCTGCTCTGTATTTATTTAAATTAATAGTAGTGTGTGTCATTTTCAACCGTCACCAACTCTTTCCACTCAGGTGAATTCTCCAAAGTCTTTAAAGTTTATGGCTTGAACTATTAAAGCTATAGTGAGCACACTGAAACAATTAAAGCAAGAAAAAGGTGGTCATAAAAAAAAAGAGCCTGTTTACTCCTCAAAGCACGTGCAAACCTCTCATTGAAACAGAAAGAATTGACCGACAGGAAAGAGAATCACCAAACCCCACTCTCACTTCCAATTGCAGGGAATACATTTTGTGCAATACTCCTAATTTGATCCCAATGGATGGTCTATTTTATCTGTCTGGATTTCTGTCTTTAGTGTTTGTATTGCACCCATCATCACAGCGTGTGGGTGCCTATACACAATTAAGTATTGCATTAAAATTGTCCAGACAGGTCTCTCCTCTTCTCTTCACTTGCTTCAGGTGTTACTTACTGATTCTCTGTCTTTCTCTCCCTCACTCATGTCAGGTCAGAGCTTATTCGGATTTCTCCCAGTAATTTGGTCTATATAAAGACCCTCCACTGCATTCTGCTCTGAAGAGTTTTGCTGTGGCCTCCATGGCAATTAGATTATATCTATGTATAGGAGAAGGGATCATTATTAATGACATTGTTATCATTAAGGGGGGAATAAACTAGAAATTGACATGAGCTGCAAAGTTTGGCTCTAGACTGTGACCCAAACTTCCCAGTTTGGTTGTGCTTGGATGTGGGATTTTGGTTCAGCCCAGCCAGAGACATATATAGAAACAGAAGTAGCAGCCAGTTATGAAGCTGAGAAGTGAAGCTGAATAGGAACCATGACTTTTCTGATCTGGGATCTTCGTTCAGAAGTATTTTTATACATTTTTGTCTTCACACAGTGATCAGCCAACCAAGAAAGACCCCTGTGTTTGATCAAACACCATTTATCATTCGATTTTGTCTTTACCTTATACATTCACCTCTTTTTTGGTCCAGATCAAGATCTTGAGTCCCACGTGGCTCCCCTCCCAAAAAGGGGACATCAGAGGCTGCCACATCTCCAACCACCCTGACAAATTTTGAGGCATCTCAGAGCAGTTTGTCCCCCAGCACAAGTTAGAGCAGTGTTAGGGCTGCTCTAACTTATGTTGGCTAGAATGCTCCCATGGTAGCCATTCTTTTGGCCCAATCCAATCCCTGGCCATTATGCCATGGGGCACAGGAGTGGATGGTGTAAAACCAGCTGGGAATTCCCCCAGCAGTCCAGTTAGGACAGTTCTCATTTGTCTTTATGCCCCTGGAGGTTGAGGATCCAAGCTTATATTTCTACATGTGTTACCCTGAAAATCAGTCATTCCCTGCATACATACCAGAAATATAGTCAAATACGTTAAAAGCAAAACTGGGAAATGGGGTTTACAAAAGTAGGGATGGACAAATAGATCCTGAAAAAAATAAGGATTCCCTCCTACCACATCTTCCATCAATAAATAAATAAATAACCCCAACCTGAAATGAGCCTCTTTAGAGGTTCAAAGGAGCTGGAATATTAATATAGTTACTCAATATTCACTGAAGAACTGGATTTTTTGCAGATTCAGGAGGTCAAACAGAGCTCTGGAATAAACAAGCATAACACATCTGAACGCAGAGGAATTGTGTACACAAGATCTGAATTTAGCTCTAGAGGATTGGATTGTTCAGATGGGCTACAGATAAACTCCAACTGACTTTACCCTTTGATTTTACCCTTTGAGTTTTGGATGTTTATCCACCCTGAACCTCTGCTCATTTGAAAGTTCACCTATCACTCCATTCAGAAGACATATAGTGCTTCCATAATAGACAAGATCGAAATGCTTGCAGAGTAATTCTAATATACTTTCTAGGCTATCTGTTGCATTCCACAACTAGATTTCACTCTCAAAGACCATTGTGGAAAACAATAATCACGGTGCAGAGGCAACAAGTTTCTTAAAAGCAAAACATTCAAATACTGAAATTCATGAGTTTGTGACAAACAAGCGTTTATTTAACAGATTGGCCACTATTCTCAGCTCTGAATTTTGCTGGTAACTTGACAGCTTAACATCTGTTGCTGAAAATTTCCATAAATCTATGTGTTTTGAAAAAGCAAAATGAAAATACACTACTTTCCGCTTAAAGTCCAACAAAAACAAGCCCAGTCAAAACGTTTTAGAGGAGGTGAAATTTAGGACAGAAGAGAGATTAGACTCTTTGAACTGTCTGCCTCTCATCTTTCCAGTGCATTTCTCTTCTCCTCCTACTAAAAAAAAAAGAAAAAAAATAATTAAAAAAAAATTGAGTGGGAACACACTGAATACTGTGTAAAAGGAATCCTGGTGTTCCATTCAACAGCAACCTTCATATTATACCAGATCTCTTAAAGTCTGCAAGCTTTACCACCATTATCCTGATAAAGATCTTCTTTATTGCAAGTATAAAATATAGTCCCATCTATATCCCATCACCTCCACCCAGGAAGGAAATGATAGGGGATGTTAAAATAAAACTAGAACTGTTCACCCATAGATGCCAAGCTTGTTACCTAAACTGTGCACATTAGGAGGAAAACTCAGGAACTTGTCTGCTCAGGCTTGCGCTACAGAAGTTAAAAGCTGATCTTTCTTAGCTTTCTCTAAGTATCAAGGTACATAGTCACTATGAAGGCCAATCACTAGAGAGTGGCATGGTTACACTCAGACAGGTCTGACTCCATCTGATAGAGGGCAATGGCACACACCTACACACTAGGCAGTATATCTAGATATATCTATACCTCTGTCTTTATAAGGGATGTCCATTTGGTAGGGCATTGACCTGGAACTCAGAAGACCTGCAATTCCCTGCTTTCCCCAGAATCTTCCTGTGTTACCTTGGGCTAGTCATTAAGTTTCTCAGTGCCTCAGTTCCCCAACTGCAAAATGGGGATAACAGCCCTTCCCTACCTCCCTGAGGTGTTGTGAGGATAAATATATTAAGGATTGGGAGGCACCAAGATACTATGGTAATGGAGATGATAGAAGAACCTATATATATATAGATATATATAGGCACACACTATAACAAAGCCACCTAAAGCTTAGCATGATTCCTACTCAATGTTTCAGAAGAAGGTGACCTTCAGAACCTTTCCAAGATCACTGCCCCCGGGGGAGCAGGGGGGTTAATTCAAAGATTTCTTAAACATAAGAGCCAATAGAAATGCTAAACTGTAAGATAACAATAACTTAGGAGGAAAGCATTGCATCATGAGATCATATCCATGAATGCAATTTGCTGTGGTTTTAATTGCTTAATTGGCTTTAATTGAGCTTGTCCTTGCACTGAGAATTTAATAATAAAAATAAATAAATAAAGCAATCTTTCTGGTCAGACAGGTTTTCTGGTTTATCACATCCCTCTTTGCATTCCCACAGGAAATTACCTTCTTATTTCAGGACATTGGCATGGCCCTAAATCCATTATCTTTTTCCTCTCTAAGGGTATGTACTGTATTATGGGCAGATTTTTTATCCTACATTAATTCTGTGCACACTTTGCAATCCTTCCTTAAGGGGGAATAGGATGGTCATTGTCTTGAAGCTAGTAATGATTAACTATAAAAGATTAGGTGAGCACCTGCAACCTTGGATGCCTCTCTGAACCTCTTGAGTCTGCAAAATGAGTCAGGACACCAATTTTTCTTGTGATCTTTGGAAGTTTCCACTTGGGAGTATCCCTGCAGCAGGGCCGGCTCCAGACCCCAGCGCGCCAAGCGCACGCTTGGGGCGGCGTGCCGTGGGAGGGCGGCAGGCGGCTCCGGTGGACCTCCCGCAGGCATGCCTGCGGACGGTCCACTGGTCCCGCGGCTTCGGTGGAGCATCTGCAGGCGTGCCTGTGGGAGGTCCACTGGAGCCGCAGGACCGGCGACCGCCAGAGCGCCCCCCGCGGCGTGCCGCCCTGCTTGGGGCGGCGCAATTCCTAGAGCTGCCCCTGCCCTGCAGTAGTAAAAATAATTGCATATTAGGCTGCATTAGTAGGAGCATTGCCAGCAGATTGAGAGAAGTGATTGTTCCCCTCTACTTGGCACTGGTGAGGACACATCTTGAGTATTTCATCCAGTTTTGGTCCCCCCCACGACAGGAAGGATGTGGACCAATTGGAGAGAGTCCAGCAGAGGGCAAAAAATTATTAGGAGGCTGGGCACATGACTTATGAGCAGAGGCTGAGGGAACTGGACTTATTTAATCTGCAGAAGAGAAGAGTGAGGAGGGATTTGATTGCAGCCTTCAACTACCTGAAGGGGGGTTCCAAGAGGATGGAGCTCAGCTGTTTTCAGTGGTGGCAGATGACAGAACAAACAGCAATGGTCTCAAGTTGCAGTGGGGGAGGTTTAGGTTGGATATTAGGGAAAACTATTTCACTAGCAGGGGGGTGAAGCACTGGAATGAGTTACCTAGGGAGGTGGTGGAATCTCCTTCCTTAGAGGTTTTTAGGGTCAGGCTTGACAAAGCCCTGGCTGGGCTGATTTAGTTGGAGTTGGTCCTGCTTTGAGCAGGGGGTTGGACTAAATGGCCTCCTGAGGTCTCTTCCAACCCTAATCTTCTATGATTCTAAGTAAGCGCATAGACAGCCCAGTACTTAATATATGTGGGCTTGTTCACCCAGCCCTCAGATTCTATGGAGTTGTCTTCACTGCAGGGTTAGCTTGAGGTATAAGTTAAGAATTTACTCCTAACCTGACTCCCATCCACAAAAAATCTCTAGCTTGAGTTAAGTGGTGCTTTAAACTCCAAGATAGCTGGGTATGGCACATGGGTTGAAGTTCAAGTGCTGCTGATGCTCAAACTAGTAATGCAGTAGTTTCTCTGTGCTGGTAATACAACCATTCAGTGCAGCTTGAGTTTTATTTTGCAGTGTGGTCACTCTACAGGTAGGCTACCTTGAGACAAGTTAACTAGTATAGATAACTCAAGTTACCTATGCCATGAAGACATACTTTATGTTGCATGTATGGTATCCCTAAAGGAAATGTGTGTAGAAGTATATCCTTATTAACAAAGCAGGGATCCAGGGGACTGATTTATCTGAAGCTTCACATTCTGTTCTATGAATATAAACAGCTGAATAAGATCAGAGTCTTCAGGAAATAGTAGAGATAAGGGGTTAAATCTGAGTCCCAGTGAAGTCAATGGCAAAACTCTAATTCATTTCAGTGGAGTGAGGATTTAGGACTGTGACTTATCTAGTTTTGCCATTGCTAATCAGATTAGTCCTCAGGCTACTCTAACTTTCACCAGCAGCTGAACTCCTGGTTACTCCAGGACTGAATAGACAGCCAGAGAGGCAGAGTAACACTTCCTCTCCCTTCTCTATAAGATGTACTGAGCAGAGCGCTGGTAGACCTGAAGGTTCAGCCCCTAATCTTTACATATATTTTATAACTAGAACTGGACAAAAAAAGTGGGAGGGTGGAAAGCAGATTCAGCAACACCAAATCATGTTATGAATTCATGTTGGTTTTGCCTAGTTGTTTCAGTCAAAAAAAAAATCTGAAAAAATCTAAATGTTTTATTTTGATATCTTTAAAACAATGTTTTGATGTTTCGGTTCAAAATGACTTTTTGTTTATAAATGTCCATTAATTTTATTTCAAAAAGTAATCAAAACTGCATTAAAATGGTCAAAATTGAAACAATAAGTTTTGATTTTTATTGAAATGTTTACTTGCAATGTTAATAACTGGGATAGGGAAAAGAGACCAAAGGAAATGTATATATAAAGTAAAAACTAGGTATGGGATGAGCCTTTTTTAAAATCAAACCAAGAAAAGAACAGACATAAGGCGTAATGAGGATGGTCGAGATCCAGATGTTGTACCCATATAAACTGGAGTAACTCTGCTAAAGGTAAAGGAGTTACAACATTATAAAACCAACCTAAGGGAGAGAAGAGAATCAGAGAGAATGGGTCTCATTCTCCATTCCCCTACACTTGATGTAGCTAGGCTACATGAGAGCAAAGTGGGTGTAAACCAGTGCCACTGGTGCATGTGCATTGCATCACTTTTCCTTTACTATTATCAGGTCCTGTGCCACGTGATATCTCCCATGGTTTCACAGTGTTTTACACCCATTTTTTACCTGCTCTGTCCCAGTGTAAATGACTAAACATGGTGTAAGGTGTGACGTTATCTGATTAAAATATGACCATATAGATCATTGATATTTTCAGCAAATCTTGTACAAAGGTTGTCAAGTGAGGTGTCTATGAAAAGGTTATGATTTGCTGATTATAATTATGCTATCTGTATGCATGTATCATTGTTGTATTTGAAGTTATAAGTATTGGCTCTATACCTGCATTTCAAATGTTTGCTCCTGGGTAGCTCCACAGGGTAGCGAGCCAACACATCTTGGAGGGACCATTCAAATTGAGTGGCCCATAAAAAAAAAACATTTAATTGACAATGGACCATGGGAGATGCCTATGGACACTTAATGGAATTTTCTGCTGTGACTAGGTGACATGCATGGAGATGTGACTTGCCCATGTGACTCCAAACTCCATCTTGTTGCTGTAATTTTCCACAGAAAGAACAAGGGGTGTCTCTGCACATGGCTGAAGAGATAAAAGGCCCTGGAAACTCCTCCATTTTGCCTCTATCCTGCTCCAGCCTCTTGACTATGAATTTACGGTAATGGGAGCATTCTAACCAAAGGACTGAGGACCTTCCAATGATTTGGGAGCAGCCAGAGACTAATCAAGCCAGCAGTTTATTCCATCACTGCAACAAGACTGAACCAAAAACTTTGCAGTTACTGTATGTATTTGATTCTTTTAACCAATTTTAACTCTCACCTCTTTCTTTCTTTTTATGAATACACTTTTTTGATTTTAGATACTAAAGGATTGGCATCAGCGAGATTTTTGGTTATGATCTAAGTTATATATTGACCTGGGCGTGTGGCTGGTCCTTTGGGATCAGAAGAACCATTTATTTGATGAGACTGGTTGTAAAGAACCACTAACCTTTAAATCCAGTGTTTTTGGTGGTAATACAAGTACTGGGGATGTTCAAGGAAATTGCTTTTAGGACTTCTTTTTAGCCAGTGTGGTGAAACAGAAGTTTAATTTTGTTGCTGGTTTGGTATATCCTATAGGGAATTAGCCACCAGTCTTGGGGGTGTATCTGCCCTATTTCTCAGCAGTTCATCCTGAATTTGGCATCCTCAGTTGTGACCCACTGAGGCACAGTTGCACAAGGAAATGGAAAACGCTGCCCCACTGTTTTTGACTGGAGATTAGTATAAGGGCAAAGTTGATGTCTTCTTATCATAATAAAAAAAAGAAACTGAGAATCAAATATCTTCTTGACTTAACGTGCTCTACATTCTAGAGCAGTGGTGGGCAACCTGTGGGCTGCATGTGGCCCATCAGAGTAAGCTGATTGCGGGCTGCAAGATATTTTGCAGAAGTTGAATGTCCATAGGCACAGCCCCCCGCAGCTCCCAGTGGCTGTGGTTCTCCATTCCCGGCCACTGGGAGCTGCAGGGAGCTGTGCCTGTGGATGGTCAACTTCTGCAAAATGTCTCATGACTCTCAATTAGCTTACCTGATGGGCCGCATGCGGCCCTCCACTGTTCTACAGTACATAAGAACTGCCATACTGCATCAGACCAATGGTCCATCTAGCCCAGTGTCCTCTCTTGCAGCAGTGGCCAGTATCAGATGTTTCAGTGGGAGTGAATAGAACAGTGAAATATATAGAGTGATCAATCCCCTTTTGTCCAGTCCCAACTTTTGACACTAGGGACACAAGAGCTTGGGGGTGCATCCCTGACCATGTTGGCTAATAGCTATTGATGGACCTATCCTTCATGAACTTATCTAGTTGTTTTTTTTTAACTCTCCTATAGTTTTGGCCTTCACAACAACCCTGGCAACAAGTTCCACAGGTTGACTGTGTATTGAGTGAAGAAGCGTTTATTTTGTTTCTTTTATCCAGCTGCCTATTAATTTCATCGTGTGACCCTTGGTTCTTGTGTTATGTGAAGGAGTAAATAACACTTTATTCAACTTTCTCCACATCAGTGATGATTTTATAGACCTCTATATTATCCCTTGTTATTCGTCTCTTTTCCAAGCTGCAAAGTCCCTTCTCTGTACCTTTTCCAATTCTAATATATATTTTTTGAGATGAGGTGACCAGAACTGCACACAGTTTTCAAGGCGTGCATATACCATGGATATATATAGCGGTATTATGATATTTCCAATCTCCTTGTCTATCCCTTTCCTAATGGTTCCTAACATTCTGTTAGCTTTTTTGACTGCCGCTGCACACTGTACAGATGTTTTCAGAGAACTATTCACAATTACTCCAATATCTCTTTCTTGATCCATAACAGCTAATTTACATCCCATGATTTTGTATGTATAGTTGGGATTATGTTTTCCAATGTGCATTACTTTGCATTTATCAACATTGAATTTCATCTGCTATTTTGTGGCCTACTCATCCAGTTTTGTGAGATCCCTTTGTAATGTTTCGCAGTCTGCTTTGGACTTAATTATATTCAGTAATTTTGTACCATCTGCTAACTTTGCCACCTCACTGTTTACCCCTTTTTACAGCTCATTTATGAAATATATTGGTATAGCACTGGTCCAAGTACAGATCCCTAGGGGACACCACTATTTACTTCTCCCCATTCTGAAAACTGACCATTTATTCCTACCCTTTGTTTCTTGTTTTTTAACCAGTTACTGATGCATGAGAGGACGTTCTGTCTTATCCCATGGCAGATTAAGAGCCTTTGCTTAAGAGCCTTTGGTGAGGGACCTCGTCAAAGGCTTTCACTGGATTGCCCTTGTCCACATGTTTGTTGACCCCTTCAAAGAATTCTAATAGATTGGTTAGGCACAATTTCACTTTACAAAAGCCATGTTGACTATTCCTCAACAAATCATATTAATCTATGTGATTAATAATTCTGCTCTTTACAACAGTTTCAACCAATTTGTCTGGTACTGCAATGAGGCTTACCAGCCTGTAATTGCCAGGATCACCTCTGGAGCCTTTTTAAAAAATTGGTATTACATTAACTATTTTCCAGTCATCTGGTCAGAAGCTGATTTAAGTGATAGGTTACAAACTACAGTTATTAGTACTGAAATTTCACATTTGAGTTCCTTCAGAACTCTTGGGTGAATAGCATCTGGTTCTGGTGACTTACTACTGTTTAGTTTATCAATTTGTGACAAAGGAAGAGACCTATTACATAACTGTGGTTCAGGCTTACATCAGTGAGGCCGACTGCTTAGAGAAATACCTATACAAACCTAAGGGCTGGTCTACACTGGAGATGCGGGGGATAGATCTAAGATACGCAACTTCAGCTACGCAATTTGCATAGCTGAAGTCAAAGTATCTTAGTTCGACTTACCTGGCCGTCCTCACGGCAGCAAGTTGACCGCCGTGGCTCCCCCGTCGACTCCGCTTACTCCTCCTGCTGAGGTGGAGTACGGGCGTCGATTCGGGGATTGATCGATTACTACCCGCCGATCTGGCAGGTAGTGTAGACGTGGCCTAAGTCATTAGGTAGGTATCTACAACCACCTCATTTAAAATACTGTCTGTGTGTGTGTGTGTGTGTGTCTGTCTGTCTGTCTGTCTGTCTGTGTATGGCTATTATATATAAGTGTTTTGCTTCCCCCCATTCCCCAGTATTTATTTCTTTTCAGGGAAAGGGAAAATGTTGCATGCTATCTAATTAATATCTCAATTTTTCACATTGAACATCACTGTATATTCATTATTAATATGACAACATTTTCCCCCTCATTTTTGAACAGATCTTAGTGATGATAAAAATAAATGAAAGTACTCTGTACTTTTGCAGCATCTTTCATCAAAGTATCTCAAGGTAATTTAAGCCTCCCAGTATCCCTGTGAATAAAGTACAGTAAGTATTATTATGAAAGCTGCAATTTTCTTCATGAATATTTATTTGATTTTTAAAAGGAATTTGCTGCAACTTATCCATACCTCTTTTGTATTTGATTTCCATGTACATTTGTGTAATCATTTTTACCAGGGTGGATGCTTATGGAAAGCAGAATTGAACCTCACATGCTCAGATCTTTGTAGAAAGAGAATTTACAATTTGCTTTCTTTGATCATTTGCATACCTAATCACAAGCACTGTGCTCATCCAGCTGTGGAACCAAACCAAACCCATGGCAGTTATATGTCCAATCACAGCTAAGGATTAGATCCTGAACAGGGATTTGTGGAGCCCTAAGAAATCTCACTTAGATTTTGAATAGCAATCCAGTGAGTTAAAATAATAAAAATAATAAAAAGAACAAAAGATGTGGTTGAATTGTTTTTAATAATAAATTTGAGACCTATTTTTGCACTGTCAATGAGGATAATAGGTGAAAGCTGTCAATTAAATAATTTGTCAGGAATTACTGGCTCATCTCTAAGGGTTATGTTCATTTTACAGATGGGTACATAGAAGCAGAAGGAAAGATTCTCATATTGGTTCAGTCTTACCCTATAAGCACTCCCACTGAAATTAATAGAATCACTTATAGAGTGAGGCATGGATCCATAAAAGGGACTTAGGTATTGTAATAATAATAGGAGATATACCAATCTCCTAGAACTGGAAGGGACCTTGAAAGGTCATCAAGTCCAGCCCCCTGCCTTCACTAGCAGGACCAATTTTTGCCCCAGATCCCTAAGTGGTCCCCTCAAGGATTGAACTCATAACCCTGGGTTTAGCAGACCAATGCTCAAACCTGAGTGTCACAATGCCTATCTTTCTGGCACCCAGAAAATCACAGCAACCACACTGGAATCCACAAAAGCTGAGTTAGGCACCTAAGCACTTATACAATGGACGCTGGGGAAAGAGGCCTCTTAATATGTGATTCACAAATGCCAACACAGTAGCCAGGGAGCTACCTAAGATAGCCAATGGGACATGTCAATGAGAGGAGTGTGTTCTAAGTCTATCTCATGGAGGCAGCCTAAACTCGGCTGCAGGAAGGTGCCTATCTATGCTTGGGATTTGTAAACTGTGGGAAAATAGGTGTTCAACTACCTAAGTCACATGCAGAGCTGTGTCAGGTAGATGTGCTTGGAGGCCACCAAACACCACACAAAACACTTGGGGGGCTTAGTGGTTAGAGTACTCACCAGGGATATGGGATCCCACTAGTTCAAGTCTTTTCTGTGCCCCATGAGAAGAAAGGATTTGCACAGGTTTTCCTCTTTTCAGGTGAGTGCTCTAACCACTAGGGTATGGAATATTCTAACATGGGACTTCCTCAATCTCACCTGTTGAAGTTGTTCCAATTCAATTAAATAATTGAAAAAATAAATATTAATTAGGCCAGAGAAAGAGTTAAATGACTCTAGAGCCTGAGAGGTAGAAGACACCAGTTCAAATCTCTTCTCCCCATCAGGCAGAAGGGGAACTTGAGTGGGGGATCTCCAACATCCTGAGTGAGTGCACTAGGTTAAAGGTTATAAAGAAAGTCCTCCTCCTTCCCCATTCCCCTAGCAGTTCTGTGTGGAGTAAGATGGCCTCTGAGCATGTCTGCAAGATCAGGCCCTGCAGGTGACTTAGGTGGCCAAACATCTCCCCCTGGTTCATAAGTCACTCTGAGGCTTAGGCAGAGATAAGTGCCCAGGAGCCATGAGGGATGCTGCAGTGTGTATGCCTATGAGGCAGATGCATAGGCACCTACAGAACTTTTACTGCAAAAACTGAGGTACCAAGTGAATTTAGGTACTCCCCAGGTTAGGCGGAAGCCAAGCAGGAATTTTGTGGATCACACTGAAGCCCCAAAACAGGATTTAGGCACCTAAGTGTCCTGGTGGATCCCACCCTGAGAAACAGTGTGAGCAAGGAGGTCAGAATCTGGCCCACAGAGAGATGACTTAATGAGTCAAAGGTTATAATAATTCAGCAATCATGTTAGATATAGAACCCAAGTGTCTTGATTCTCAGTTTTCTGCTTTCACCCCTACATCACAGTCTGCCCATGATAAAAACACGGCCTTCCCGAATGCTGCAAAATTGATGCTGTTGTCACACAGTTAAAACTTCAGATGAAGAGCTTCGACCTAACATTTCCACCCAGGCATGAGAAACAAGTATTTTGAAATAAACACTTGTACAGTAGAAAATGCTCTGAGTCAGCTGGGTCACTGGCACCTTGTGCCAAATGCAATCATGCAGAGCCATGGAGATCATACTTAAAAGCTTGTACATCCACAGCATTGTAACCTTTTGGTACAATGGTGAGGCTGTCAGCAAATTGTAACCCAACACTTCCGCTCAAGTGTCTCTGTCTTGTCCTTTTTCCTTTGCTGACTCCCATCAGCTGAAATGTTAAGTGCCTGCCTGAAATATCACTGAAGTTATGTAAAGCTTTTTAGGAAACATCACTTCAGACAGATGTTTAACCTCAGGGCCCTAAAGGGATAGCTCTGCCAGTTGCCAGGCTTGTCGATTAATTTTATATCGACAATCATGCTAATGTAGTTTGACATAAAGGAGGGCTTTTACAGCCAGCAAGCTACATTAGATAAATAAGGTGGATGAGCGTAATCTGCTGCAAAATTCATTTGCACACACAGTGCATCACAACACACATCTCTACAAGCAGTGCCGCTCAATTTTCTTTTGGCTACCAACACGGAACATCATCAGTGCTAGGTCAAATCACTTCTTTGTTCATCTGAGAAGTGTCTCCCCCACCCTCCCCAATTGTCACATGTGACCACAAATGTAGAAAGGAAACATGAGAGGCTAACATAATTGAATCCTTGGATTACAGTATAAACATCAGAGCCAAGTCTATACCTCTGAGACGTCTCTTAGATAAGTGCTTCAGTTCTGGGCATCGCCTTGCCGAAAACACATCGACAAACTGGAAAGAGTTCAGAGAAGAGCAACAAAAATTATTAGGGGGCTGGAAGGAATGATTTATTAGGATAGTATAAACAAACTGCATATGTATAACTTGGCTTAGTAATGGCTAAGCAGTGATGGGTACATGATAACCATCTACAAGTATCTGCTGAGTAAGAACACCAAGGAAAAAGAGGGACATGGTACAAGGAAATGGGACTAGGAGAAATGGGATTAAAATAACAAAAAAGAACATTTAGGCTAAATATCAAGAAGAATTTCTGATAGTGAATGCAGGTATGGGGAATGGTATCCCAAAGACATATTATGGAAGTCCAGTCATTTGGAATATTTAGAACTAGACTGGGAAAAGCACTAGACTATGTACTAAAAGGCTCAATCCTGCACTGGCTAATGGATAGACTCAATGATTCAGTAGTCTATAGTCCTAATTTTTGTGATGCTATGAATCTCATGACTGGGATATATTTAGAACTGATGATGATGGAAAAATTTTGGGATAAGGGAAGGTAATTTTTTCTTTTATGCACCAGCTCTGATACTGGTAGTGAGTCTGATTTCATTCTAAGCAACGCTCTCACATTTTAAAAATGAGTGGTGCTTGCATAAAGTTTTGATCTGGGTGCTAAGATATTAAATAAACAGGGAACCAGTAGGGAAATGAGAATTGTTTTTGCTTTTTCATGACCCTGCAGAAATAAATAAATAAATAAATTCTTACTCTGAATATTGTGATGACTATAAATGAATCTGGATGTCAGATCTATGAATATGAATACAAATATCAATCTTCAACGCAGCCCAATTACAATATATCTTTGTTCATGAGTCACGCTGTGCGCTAGATTGCGTACTGCCATGCAGAAACAGAAAGGTGTATAAAGCACTGTACCTACCACACTGGTGGCTGTATAACATCACAAAATAAATAAATAAATAAATAAATACTACTACTAATAAAAAATGACAGGGCATGCAAGGATAACCCCTCAGGATAGAGCTGACATTCTGAATCTGGACAATGCTTTACCTCTTTCCTTCAGGCTAGATGTTGCCACTTTCTCATGGAGAGTAAAACCATACACCCATTGAGTAACCTCATTGATCTCAAAAGGAAGGAGGACAGGACTTCAGCAAGTGCATTGGTCTCCATTTATCCAGGGTCACAGTTGCACTTGTTTGTCCTTGCTAGCATGATTTTAGTGCATGCAAACAGCCATTTGCCCAGAGTGTGGCAAATAACTACAGTACCTGACTTGTATCAACAAATGGATTGCATGTATACTCAACCAGCTGCATACAAAAAGATGCACAAATCAGAAGAGTGAAGGTTGTTCCTTGAATGTATTTCTTATTCAAAACTATTCAAAATTGTATGATTGAATAGTTCTTGGTCTGTAAATTACTTCTGAACAATTCATTGTAAGTACTAAGAATTCAGGTTACATTAGTGCATGTCACTCTGTGATACTGCTTCTGCTCCCTGAATGGCTGATTTATGTACCTAAGCAGAAGCAATATGTGTTTCTAATTACATATTTATGTGTAAAATTTCAAATAAAGAAATATAAACCTACACTGTTGTCGGCTAGCTATACAATTTTTAATTTGCTTTCCATGAATATTCAACCATTTGTGCTTAGACTGCATTGTCCATGCACACTCATGCTGGTAAAACTTGTTTGACAGAATAGCTATATGTGAAACAAAAAAGGGCACAAGCACAGTTAATGTAAAGTTGTTTAAAAATTCGGATCAACATTCAAAATTTTTTTTCGGGGGTTCTCCCGCTGATGTGATGAATATACTTTGCCACTTTACATATGAGTTCCCTCTTCTGGCTGAAAGGAAGAATGTAAGAGATTTCTCAACACACAGTTTGGAGCCCTCCGTTGTTTCTGTGCTAAGCAGCAGTGGAGTGAGTTCTGAGACATGCTTGGGAATTCTACTATCCCCTTCTCTGTAAAAGCTCAGTTTGTTGTAAATGTATGGATTTCTGCCAACTTCTGTCAAGGTGCTAGGAATAAACTGATGAGCAGGAAACAATAAAAATGAAGTGTTTGTTAAAGAAACCCGGTTCTTCTTTTGTGTTTCTGCTCTTAGGAGCAAGCATTCTACCAAAGCTTAGAAACCAAACACTAGAACTATGAGGCTCAAGTCCCAGGGTCTCCTTCCTACTCCTCTTTGGTTTTCTTCTCACTGGCAATGGTTTCTCAATCTTCTGCCAGGAGATCTTTAAAACCATCATCACTCTTCACAGAATCCAGTGCTGGCAAGTTCAGACAGCAGGCAAACATGTCAACAAACACTGAAAGAGCACTGCTGCAAGGCAGCAAAAGCACACAAGGGCCATGTTTGCTCCCTGTCCAACTTGCCGGTACAGGGTTTTGCTAAGAGTGATGACAGTTTTAAACACCTTCTCACTAGTGTTATGCAAAATGAAGATCAAATAACAATCAACCAAAACCATTTTACCTCAATACAAGCCAAATCCCAAATATTGAGGTTAGGAAGAGCTTTGATTACTTTTTCTTTATTTGAAGAAAAAAACACAAAGAAGAAAGAACTGATACTGAGCCCAGCCAAGTCAATATTCCCATTGAATTCAGTAGGTTTTGGATAAGGTCATAAGAAGAAATCTTACATCTCATACTGTGTGCGTGGAAACATGTAGGCACAAAAAGAAGGCTAACAATAACATAGAAATGTACTGTGTTGTTCATATTAGGGCACAGAGAGCTTGTATTTACTATAGTTTTTAACTTCCTGATTACATTACTGATGTAATAGAAACCAGAGCTTGTAGTCCAAGGTCCCACCTCCTAAAATGGACAAGGTTTTTGGTCTGAAGCTACATTCAACCTTCTTACATCGTAGCAGCAGCTGCTCCACAAAGGTACCTTATACATATGACTCTCAGGTGGGCATTCAGCATGTTTTTGCCTGTTCACAGTGGCTCAAATATATTCCCAGATAATAGGAAGCTAAAAGTATAACCAAGATAAGTATTTGAGGGGAAGTTTGTGCATTGGCCTACTAAACTCAGGGTTATAAATTCAGTCCTTGAGGGGGCCATTTAGTGATCTGGGGCAAAAATCTGTCTGAGGATTGGTCCTGCTTTGAGCAGGAGGTTGGACTAGATGACCTCCTGATGTCCCTTCCAACCCTGATATTCTATGATTAGTTTTCTTCTTTCAGGTTTGGTAATATTTTTCCTTGCCAGCATCCTTATGCACCACCATCCTTGGCTATCAGATCACAGAACTTCATTGGAGCCCATAGGAGTAACAGATATGTCCCACTCAAATTATATAGATATATACACATAAATAAAAGCAGATATATATAGTGCATATTTTTAAATGTATTTTTTATTAATCTGTCTCTCAAAGGGGTATCGATAAAGTCACTGAAATAAGATACCTTTAAGCCAGAATCTGATAGCAATTATGCTGGAGAAAATCAAGAATAGCTTTTTTTTTTTTTTTTTTTAACTTTACTGGAGTTTCTCCAGATTTATGTTTGTGTAACTAACAACAAAATTTGGCTATTTATCTTTCCAAATCACCTTTAAGAATGTGTTTTCAATCTTTTAATCTCCTAGCTCTGTGGGTCAGACCTCTTAATATTTTATAATATAGCTTTTGCGGTTTTATTAATACTAGGTCTGACTTTCTGCCTGGAAAAAGTGGGGTTTTTTAAGTGGGAATCTTAAAATTTCCTGAAATATTGAAAATCACCCTTTTTATGTGTTACACAATGTATTACAAAACCAGAGAAAACAAACAAGCTTAGAATGTGGAACTGACACAGGCCACTGTTTTCAAACCTAGGTGTTTAGGGCATTAATTCATATTTAGGCACGTAAACCCAAGAGGCCTGATTTTTAAAGGTGCTGAACATCTGCGGTTCCCATTATGCCATGTTTCTGGAACACACTTAAGTACATGCTTAACTTTCAGCATCAATGGGAATTAAGCATGTGTTTAAGTGTGTTGCTGAATTAAGACCTAAGTGCCTAATTTTAGGTACCCGACCTTTAAAAATCCTGGTTATAGTCCATGCATATGTGTGATATCATCTGAAAAGTTCTTTTCCAAAATACATGTGTTGCTTGCTAGTGATAACAAATGTGCTAATGACACCAGTTACTGCTCTGTGAAACATTTGGCTCCACAAACATTTCAGTATTTTTTGTTGTGGTTGCTGTTGATGATGTTTTACATGGAATATTGTTTCCTGATTCTGATGAAGTCTGCAAACTTGCTACTGCAAAAATTGGACCATTATTTGCCAATGTAACAGTCATATTACCAATTTTTTTTTGTTTTAAATGAGATCCATTTTAACAAAATGACGATTCTTTTATGGGAATTATTCCAGAGCTGCACTGGCAGCCACTTTATTGTTTACCTTTTTACAAAACTGACTGTAGCCAAAATGTACTGGTTTCCAAGGATGCGCGAGAGAGAGAGAGAGAGAGAGAGAGAGAGAGAGAGAGAAAATGTTCCTGTATATTTAGTCATGGAGCAACACTGCCACCAACAATAAGAACTCTACATGGCCTCATTTTATTAAGTCTGTCCATTTCAAACCACTAATGATTAACTCAGCACTAAATGACCACTTACTACTCAGTGGATAAGGAAGCATTTGTCCATAAAGGACTTTGTTACTGGAGACTGTTTTTATAAATGCATAGCTTCCTTAATTCCTCAATAATGATCTTTCCTGCCTTAGTTATTGTTGTTTTAAGTGGCTAAAGTAAACTCTCTTGTTCATGTACTTTTAAATGAAAACAGGAGGGTTCATGGGCTTGAACACATTCCTGAAGCTTTCCCTCCGCCCTTTCTTCTTTCACACTACAGTCTCGGACTAGGGGGATAGTTTGCACTTTCTTTTGAAAGTGAACTGTTGTCATAAGGAGCTGCTTTGGCAGCTACCAAAACATGTCATGTTGGCTGTAACCTTTTCAAATGGAAATGCTCTGAGGAACTTTCATTTTGAAAACAGTGCAGTCTGTCCTGAAAATGGGGACATTGTTGAAGGAAAAATAACAGGAATTAATACAATGTTTCTAACTCCAGTTTGCTACTTAGAGAGAGCTTGTTTAAACCACTACATGAGAGAGAGACAGAGATAGAAGTGAGCTGTAGCTCACGAAAGCTCATGCTGAAATAAATTTGTTAGTCTCTAAGGTGCCACAAGTACTCCTGTTCCTTTTTTAGAGATAGAGTAGTGACAGAATTTTTTTTTTTTACAAAACCTATTTTAGACTTGTTTGTGCGATGACTGGGGGTAGTGGTGACCACTGCACAACATCACAGATGTACACTATGCATTACAAGTAATTAAAATAGACGAGATTTTTTTCCCCCAAAGATCTTACAGTCTAAGGCCCCGATGCTTCAGACATTTCTGAGAGTGATTAACTTTAAGCGCATGAGAAGCCAAATGGGATGACTTACATGTTTGAAGTTAAGCAGATGTACAAAGATAATAGCCTGGTTTAGACAATGATTCATACATATGCAGATTTTAAGGGCAAGAAGAAACCATTATGAATATTTCATCTGACTTGCCTATTACAAGCTATAGAATTTCACCTAAATTCACAATAAACAAAGGTGGGGTTGTGGATGAGGATAACATCACTAAGCAATATTTTTTTTGGTATAAACATGATAATCCTTTTTAATCCATATTGAGAATAGTTTAAATGTTACCATGTGAGGCAGCAAAGTGGGAGGGGAGGGCAGGAGTAGATGGCACAGGAACAGATGTATTGGTTGTACAAATTAGGCCAGAGTCAGTGTTGCTTTTTGGCATAAATGGATCATTGGGCAGGCATAAAGCCCTTTCAATGAAGTGCCTGTACAGGGGAGCCTCTGTACCAGACTTAGAGTTTTCTCCGCCAGTTCTGAGCTGGCTCCCAGCCACCTCTAAACAGGAGAGGTTCAAACAGTTTCTGCTTAATCCAGAGGGGTAAACACACCTTAGCATAAGCAAGAATGATACACATGAAAGCACGGATTCAATGGGCATGGTCATGAAAGCACCCTTTTGCCACGAGGGATGGTCCTACCAGGCAAGCAGAGAAGCACATTTGTTATCATTTATTGTTTGTATATCATCACTTTGCTAGATGCTGTGAATCTGTCCAGTACAGTAGCACATTGACAGTGGTACAAGGGAAGTTTGTGCTGCTTCTGCCCATTTTCTGCCCAGATGCATCTCTGTGTTCAGGGCATCTTACAGTTTCACTGATGCTGAAATGGTTTTGGCTACCTTGCAGCTAAATGATATTGAGCACTGGTTTAGCTGCACCTATTGGTGACAATAGCTGTCAGCAATGGATTATTTCAACATTGTAGACAATGTTTGACAACTCGGACATGGAGATGAAAGATGAACTAGGAGACCTGTTGGAGAATGTTGGAGGGTTTTGGTTCTCTTTTCTCATGCATAAACACTGTGCTGGAGAGGTGACTAGCTGTGTGCAAGTGTTTTGCAGGCTTTATGGAGGAAGTGGGGTTTTAGGCATGCATTGACACAGAAGAAGTACAGTAGATATTACTTGGAATAAGGTCCTTCTCAGGCTCAGTAAAAATATGATTCATCACTTTTTACAACATCCATTGTTAAAACAAAAAGGCCACGAAGGGAGGACTTGATGTCTCAGGGGGTTCACAAACAGTTAAGATGGCCAGCTCTGATCCAGTCCTTGAAAGTAACAATGTTACTATTTCAAGGCTGCTTGATGACCTCTGTGAAATGCTTTTAGCTGGTCATAGCCCATTTCCAAGTGCATAGGTGTCAACACCATGATAACTATTAAGAACATAAGAACAGCCATAGTGGGTCAAACCAATGGTCAGTATCAGCTCAGTATCCTGTCTTCCAACAGTGGCCAATGACAGTTGCTTCAGAGGGAACTAACAGACAATCAAATAATCCATCTGCTGTCATCCACTCCCAGATTCTGGCAAATAGAGGCTAGAGACACTCAGAGCATGGGGTTGTGTCCCTAACCACCTTGGCTAATTGCCATTGGTGGACTTATCCTCCATGAATTTATCTGGTTATTTTTTTGAATCCTGTAATAGTTTTGGCCTTCACAACATCCCCTGACAACATGTTCCACAGGCTGACTACTGACAGTCACTGCAGAAGAGGCAAAAGTCCAAATCAAATCTAGACTATTGCCTCATTTTTAGAAGTGGTCCCTTCAGATCAGGGTTAAGGTGCATCTTTCAGGGAGATGCCACTCATTCCACACTTGTTATTTGATTAAATAAAGGACTTCAGTGTTGCATGCTGTCAGTCCAATATATATCAAGAGCCCTAAACTCCTGCACATGTACACAAATGCAAAAAGATGTCTTTCATCAAATCTCCAACTATTGTACATGCCAGGAAAAAAAAAACTGCAAAGGCAGAACACATATTTCTGGGAGAATTTATTCTCACCAGGGCTATGAATAAGCTTGTGGAGCTTAGAGTTTTATTAGTCAGGTAAAAAGGTTATACAGCACTCAGTAACACTGCTTTTATGCATTTCCTCAAATGTCGTATATTAAAATCACTAAAATAACAGTCCCTCAATGCTCCCCACTTCCAGCATCTCCTAAGAATGTTTGATGACTAGATCTGCTATTTCTGAAAAAATATTAAAAATTGCCAGTTTAATTTAAAATGGGAGAACTGAGATGAGCTGCTTCAAGCCTGTAAAATGCATGATGCCTCGTCCTTGCAATAACACTGCAGATGGAAAGCAAGGTTCAAAATTTCTCACTTTGGAAATGATTTCATGTAGAATGAACTAGATTAAACCACAATGATATGTTCACATGTGTGTGTGTATGTGTGTATGTGTACCCACCCATCACCTCCAGATAATAGTTTATCTCCTAGATTTGCAGGCAATCTCACTGACAGCCTTTTTTTTCCTAACTGTTAATGTTACTTTTTGAAATTCTAATTGCCTTCATTAGCTTTTATGTCACATGGCAGCAGCTGTCTAGCATTCAGTCACTGCTCTCAGAAAGGGAACAGTGGATATGTAGTATTCTCGGCCTTTTGGCTAAGGGAGGTGAAAACATTATCTTGTTCCTCTTCCAACATGTGCCTGGAGGTCCTAAAGGTTGGGAAGATCTTCTCCTTGGTATTGCCTTTAAGATATTGTTAGGAGACTAAATAGGTCTTATGATCAAGTCCTCTGTGTTAAATGTTGTACATACACATTGTCAGGCTGTCTGGAGTGGCTCACAACTGTGAGTGCCTACATCAGGACAAATTGTCAGAAAAGAGGGCAGGCATCCCAAATTTGTGGTGTATCCTATAATTAGATTTCACTAAGCCAGTAACAAATGTGAACTCCTAGATCACTATACTAGTTTACCGTGGAGTCACAGACAGTCCTCTTAGACTCTCCAGTCTACTTTCCACCCAGGCAAGCTGGACTAAGCGTAAAACGGTTACTTCCAACAAATATTATACCACATTCAGGTTGTTCCCAGTCCCAAGAGACCAATCACCTACCCCAGATAAATTGGTACCACAGATCTTACATCAAAGAAAATGCTGGTGGCCAATTCTATAGTAAACTAAATAAAGGTTTATTAGCTAAGAAAAGGAAATGAGAGTTAATGAGAGGTTAAAGAAGGTAAAATATATGTACAGGTGAATCACAATTTGAAATTCCAAATGGGAGCAGAGATGTAATAAACTGCCAGTTTCCCACAAGTCTCTCAGGGCTTTCCAGAATAACTCTGTTGATCTTTGTCCTCTTGTTCAGTTCATAGAATCATAGAATATCAAGGTTGGAAGGGACCTCAGGAGGTCATCTAGTTCAACCCCCTGCTCAAAGCAGGACCAGTCCCCAACTAAATCATCCCAACCAGGGCTTCGTCAAGCCTGACCTTAAAAACCTTTAAGGAAGGACATTCCCCCACCTCCCTCAGTAACCCATTCCAGTGCTTCACCACCCTCCTAGTGAAAAAGTTTTTCCTAATATCAAACCTAAACTTCCCTCACTGCAACTTGAACCATTACTCCTTTTTCTGTCACTGGTACCACTGAGAACAGTCTAGATCCATCCTCTTTGGAACCTCCTTTCAGGTAGTTGAAAGCAACTATCAAATCCCCCCTCATTCTTCTCTTCTGCAGACTAAACAATCCCAGTTCCCTCAGCCTCTCCACATATCTCATGTGCTCCAGGCCCCTAATCATTTTTTTCCCCTCTGCTGGACTCTTTCCAATTTTTCCACATCTTTCTTGTAGTGTGGGGCCCAAAACTGGACACAGTACTCCAGATGAAGCCTCACCAATGCCGAATAGAGAGGAATGATCACGTACCTCAATCTGCTGGCAGTGCCCCTACTTATACAGCCCAAAATGCCATTATCCTTCTTGGCAACAAGGGCACACTGTCGATTCATATCCAGCTTCTCGTCCACTGTAACTCCTAGGTCCTTTTCTGCAGAACTGCTGCCTAGCCATTTGGTCCCCAGTCTGTAGCAGTGCATGGGATTCTTGCATCCTAAGTGCAGGACTCTGCACTTGTCCTTTTTGAATCTCATCAGATTTCTTTTGGCCCAATCCTCTAATTTGTCTAGGTCCCTCTGTATCCTAACCCTACCCTCCAGCGTATCTATCACTCCTCCCAGTTTAGTGTCACCTGAAAACTTGCTGAAGGTGCAATCCACGCCATCCTCCAGATCATTAATGAAGATATTGAACAAAACTGGCCCCAGGACCAACCCTTGGGGCATTTCGCTTGATATCAGCTGCCAACTAGACATGGAGCCATTGATCACTACCCTTTAAGCCCGATGATCTAGCCAGCTTTCTATCCACCTTATAGTCCATTCATCCAGCCCATACTTCTTTAACTTGCTATCGAGAATACTGTGGGAGACTGTATCAAAAGCTTTGCTAAAGTCAAGGAATAACACATCCACTGCTTTCCCCTCATCCACAGGGCCAGTTATCTCATCATATAAGGCAATTAGGTTAGTCAGGCATGACTTGCCCTTGGTGAATCCATGCTGACTGTTCTTGATCACTTTCCTCTCCTCTAAGTGCATCATAATTGATTTCTTGAGGACCTGCTCCATGATTTTTCCAGGGACTGAGGTGAGGCTGACTGGCCTGTAGTTCCCCGGATCCTCCTTCTTCCCTTTTTTAAAGATGGGCACTACATTAGCCTTTTTCCAGCCATCCGGGACCTCCCCCAATCGCCATGAGTTTTCAAAGATAATGACCAATGGTTCTGCAATCACATCTGTTAACTCCTTTAGCACCCTCGGATGCAGCACATCCAGCCCCATCGACTTGTGCTTGTGCAGCTTTTCTAAATAGTCCTGAACCACTTATTTTTCCACAGAGGGCTGGTCACCTCCTCCCCATGCTGTGCTACCCAGTACAGTAGTCTGGGAGCTGACCTTGTTTGTGAAGAGAGAGGCCAAAAAAGCATTGAGTACATTAGCTTTTTCCACATCCTCTGTCACTAGGTTGCCTCCCTCATTCAGTGGGGCCCCACACTTTCCTTGACCTTCTTCTTGTTGCTAACGTACCTGAAGAAATCCTTCTTGTTACTCTTAACATCTCTTGCTAGTTGCAACTCCAAGTGTGATTTGGCCTTCCTGATTTCATTCCTCCATGCCTGAGCAATATTTTTATACTCTTCCCTGGTCATTTGTCCAGTCTTCCACTTCTTGTAAGCTTCTTTTTTGTGTTTAAGATCAGCAAGGATTTACTGTTAAGCCAAGCTGGTTGTCTGCCATATTTACTATTCCAACCTGTTGGAATCCAAACAGTCCAGAGATGCAGGATCTTTCCCTCAATCCATACTTGAAGCTTCTTCTCAGAGAAAACAAGTTGACAGGATCACTACCCATGTGGGTTTTCCCTTTGATGATGGAGAGGGTGGAATGCATTTTAAGTCTTTGACCACTAATCATCACACATACAACTTGCTTTGAAATTAGGACTTTTCTGTTAAAGTTCTTCATTTGCATTCCACAAGACTTTTTTTTCTCATTTGATGGGTTATTTAGTTACAGGGGTATATTAAGTGTAAATGTTTGCTATTCTAACAGGATGCAGATAGGTGAAAACAATAAAACTAACATCCCATTATTTTTCTTGAAATGTAAACACCAAATACACTCTTATACATTTAACAATCCCTTTGGTCTATACTAATATACAAATGAATTGGCCTGGGGCTTTGGCATGAGCTGGTACCTGGTCTGCCAGTCTCACACACATCATAAAAGCCCTTTCCCCAAGGAGCTTACAGTCTAAATAGAAAAGACAGACAAAAGGTGTTTGACCAGAAGTATTCATAGATTTCCTTGAGTTTAAGGTCATATGGAACCATTATGTCATCTAATCTGACCTCCTATATATCACTGAATATTACATTTCACTGTGATAACTCTTCATAGAGCTCAATTACGTTAGTTAGAGAAAAGCATTTGGAGACTAATTTGTGTGCCACAGAGAGCAGGCAAAATGAGGTGCCACCAACTCCCAAGGCCCTTGCAATAACAGGGAACTGATTAGGTGAGATATGATTGTACGATCCATGCCCCATGCTGCAGAGGAATGTGAAAAAAACAACAATGTCCCTACCAACCTGACCCGAGGTAAAATTTCTTTCTGACCCCAAATCTGGTGACCAGTTTGACTCTGAACATGAGAGCAAGACACACAGGCCGGGCATCTGAGAAGGAGAATTCTCTGTACCATCTCAGACCACCATTCCACTCTGACCAGTGTCCTGTCCCTAGCTGTGGCCAATTTATCTCTGATGCTTCAAGGGAAAAAAGAAAAAAACTCTTAGAATATATCTGGACAATTGTGCATTGAGGCAACAAAAATTCTTGAGATTTGATTTTAGCCATTAACACAGAGCTACAAAGTGTTATGAACACGTTGAGGGCAATGCAGGGTTTCCTTAAGTCCCTTAAGTCCTTCATTAGCATTTCACAAGATTTGATTAATGGGTTATTTAGTTACAGGGGTATACACAATACAAATGTTTGCTATTATATTATAATAGGAACAGATAAGTGAAAGCAACACAAGTAATATTCCACTAGTTTTCATGAGGTTTAAACACCTGAATACACTCTTACATTTACATACATTTTGATCTATACTAATACACAAGTGAATTGGCCTGTGACCCTGATATGACTTGGTCAGCCAGCGTCAGAATATTATTATCCCCATTTTACCGGCAGATAATTTAATCAGAGAGGAATTCTGTGACTTGTCTAAGGTCACACAGGAGGAGGACTATGGCAGAGCCAAGAATTGAATGCAGATCTCCTGAATCCCAGTTTAGTGCCTTAATCACACTGTCAACTTACCTCTCATCATTGGATATGTTTGCTTTTGGGGAAGCAATTGCAATTCCTGTATTCATTACAAAATGTTCCATAGCGGGGCCTGTTTATATTCAGAATCTTAATGTCCCACACACTTCTGACTCGTAGTTTGGAAAGAAAACGGAACAACACGATCAAAAGCTAGAGGAAAACATTTCCTTCCAGAAAGACTGAAAATAAGCTTTAATTAAGATGGGACTGGGGAAAAATATTTTCCAATTATGTTTGCTGTAACTGTTTCCCCAGCATGAGCTTTTCTGAAATCAGCTGCAACAGGCAGTAAGAGAACTGTGGTGTTTGACTGCTACTGCTATGGTCTTGTTCTTTAATTAGACGCGGCATTTGAAAAGAGCATCTTTGCTTCAACTTTCAAAATCAAACAGTGATGTAAAGTTTGCCAGTCTTTAGACTTCCCACAGAGCTTCCTTAATTTGTTTGTCCTCTGTTGCCCTCCTTTCCCCCCCCCCCCCAGGTCAATGCTGTAATAATGAAATACAAAGCCAAATGAGCATTCAGTTTTGGAGCCTGGGGGGATGCCTACAGTAAAAAGCAATAGGAGCTTGTTGTTTGCCTTCATATGTAAATCTTGACACTTCCTAAATGAAAGAGTTGTATACTACATCATTACTTCTAAGTGCAAATGATGTGACTGACAGGAGGCTTCTGATGTAGATAATGTTATGGCTTTAAATGCTAAAAGGTCATAGCTCACAGATTAGACATGATGTAGGGTGTACATCAGAGCAAAAGCATGGTTTGTGCTTGATCAGGGAGCATGGAATTCTCGATCAAATTATTTGGAGGGGTGTGCACAAGCCCTTAGTTTTGTGCCTTGGCTTCAGATATGGCTTTAGGTCAGACCATGTGAAGATTTGGCTTTGAATTCAGTTTCAGTTTGGAATTTGGAGACTTCTCCAAAGCTTTCTAATGTCTTCCAGACCTTTGGACAAATCTTCTATTCCTTTCTAATGCACTTCTAAGGCTCTGGCCTAGCCTCTTCTCATCTGTACCTCTGCAGTAACCTGGCTGACATCTCAGCCCTCTCCCAGTCCCTTTGGTCTCACAGCATTTCCTTGGTCCTCTTCAACACTCCCCCCACCCAGTCTTTACCAAAATTAACTTCTATTTTCTTCTGCTTATCTGACTTTGTTATCCAATTTTTGCCTTTGCCAGACTCGCAGATGAACCCCAGAGAGGATGTTGTTGTTAGGGTGACCAGGTGTCCGTTTTTGCACCAGGACACCTGGTCAAAAAGAGATCCTGGTAGCTGCGGTTAGCACCACTGACCAGGCCATTGACTGTCCAGTTGGCAGCGCTGCCGCTCCTCACATCAGGAGCTGGCAGGCTCTCTGCTAGCCACTGCACTGCATGGCTCCTGGGTCAGGAAGCAGCCAGCATGTCTGGCTCCTAGCCTGAGGGACGGCCGGCGGGTGCACATGCTGCCCTGCCCTCTGCCAGCAGGCACAGCTCCAATTGGCTAGGGCCAGAGCAGGAGAGGAACTAGTGCAACTCGCAAGGTTTCTTTTTATTAGTTATTACTTTTTAGGGCAGCACTTGCATCCAGGGGTGGCTCTAGCTTTTTTGCTGCCCCAAGCGCGGCAGTCAGGCAGCCTTCGGTGGCTTGCCTGCGGGAGGTCCCTGGTCCCTGCAGCTTCAGCGTATCCACCGCTGAATTGCCGCCGAATCCGTGGGACTGGTGAACCTCCCGCAGGCAAGCCGCTGAAGGCAGCCTGACTGCCACCCTTGCAGGGACCGGCAGGCCGCCCCCGCGGCTTGCCGCCCCAGGCATGCGCTTGGATCGCTGGTGCCTGGAGCTGCCACTGCTTGCATATGTAAAACATTTTTCTGTGAAGGTGCAGAAGCTAGTATCCATTTCAATAACACATAACAACTAGGGCTGCCAACTTTCTAATTCCAGAAAACCAAACATTCTTGCTCTGCCTGCTGGCCCAAAAAGGCATATTCATAGTTTTGACAGATGTATTATGCTAAGTTCAGGTTTTATTTGTTACAGGACACTAAAGCTGGCAGCAAAATAGTCAAAAAAGGTAATGTTTTAAAAAAATGAAATTTCACAAAGGTTTTCATGATTCTTTCCCTCCGCTTTTCCCACTTTTTGGAATCAGCTCCATGTATTTTATTCACTAAAGTTATTGTAATTTTATGTGTGGAATTAGGACCACACATTATCACAGCTACAATTGGTCCATTGAAGGCCCACTCCCGAAGCCCAAATACAAATCCATAGAGCACAAGCACAGAAATGCACATCTATCCAGATACCTGTATAAATAAATCTGTAGAAACTGACTCCCACACCTACATGCAGATACACATGTGTATTCATATGTACACATCTAGCATTCACTAACACATATACTTCCACATTATTTACTATTACAATTGTTGTTTAGTGCCTAGAAACCCCAAGTAAGATCAGGGCTCCAGGGCGGTAGGTGCCCGACATACACATAAAAAGAGAGAATCTGCAACAGAGAGTTTATAATGTAGCTAGACAAAGGTGGGGTGAAATGTATGATACATTGGCTCTTCTGCAATTACTAGTCAACAACATTCACTTTTTAAGAAATACATTTCTTTTAGAATTCCCTTCTCTTTTAAAATCTCGTTATGAAATGAATACACACATACTTTATGTCATCAATTTTTTGTGCGCAAGGAATGAAAGTCAAAGAGTTAGACTGCAAATTTTATTCACACAGGTATACACGCATGCGGCAATACACACATCTCCCTACACAAAGACACACAGTCTCTTACACACATACAACGCATGCACACATTTTCCCACACAGACACTTTTTTCATACACTTTTCCAAGAGCTGCCTAAATCACCCAGCTGGGAAGGGAGGAGGGTGGGCTGGAGGGAAAAGATGGGGGTGGGGTGGAAGTGGAGAGAGAGGATGGGGATGGAAAAATCAAGGCCATGGATGAGAGCAAGGTGGGAGTGAGAGGGGGCAGTGCAGGAGAGAAGAGGGGTTATGGGGGGGCATGTGGAGTGGATGGGGAGGCGGGGGAGGCAGAAGGCTACAGGTTTATGAGGATCTGGGGGGAACAGGGGTGTATAGGGACATATTGGGAGTGCAGCAATGTATGGAGGTGAATGAAGTGAAGGGCTGTGGGACGTGAGGGACATGGGGGTAGGGCTCTGGGAGGTGAAGGGGATGGGTGGGAGAGCGCTGTAAGGGGTACAGGGCTGGGATGGGGAGGTGGGGGGGCAGGACAGGATGGAATGAGGGAAGGATGCAGTGAGGGAGATGGGGTGGGGGTGGGACGGGGAGGGATGCAGTGGGGGGGATGCAGGGAGGGATGGGGGGATGCAGTGAGCAGGATGGGGTGCAGGGGGTTGAGAGGGAAGTATGCAATGATGGGGGGATGGGGATGCTGGGGGGTTGGGACGGGGAGGGATGCAGTGATGGGGGGATGGGGATGCTGGGGGGTTGGGACGGGGAGGGATGCAGTGATGGGGGACGGGGGTGGGGGGTGGGATGGAGAGGGATGCAGTGAGGGAGACAGGGGTGCAGCCCCATTCCTAGCACTCAGAGATGGGGATACACATACCTCGAACTCCTGGATGCTGGCGATGGGGTGACAGAGAGACTATGGTTCACCGCAGGGCACGCGCTGCAGCTCGAGCCCAGCCATGTGAGGAGAAGAGGGCCTGGCAGCAGCAGAAGAGGCGCACGTCATGCCACCCCTCAACAGCTGCCTGCTGAGCACTCAGAAGTCACGGTGGCTAGCAGGGAGCCGGCCAGCCCTACTCATGGCGCAGTGGTGCCGCCAAACGGACAGTCAATGGCCCGGTCAGCAGTGCTGACCGGAGCCACCAGAATCCCTTTTTGACCAGGATACCTGGTCCAAAACCAGATACCTGGTCACCCTAATTAGAGACCCAGGAATCCCGACTCAGTTTTCTGCACTGACCACTACACCTCTTTTCCTAATTGGTTTTAAGCAAACAAACCAACCCTAATCCCATTTTGGATTTCTGCTCGATAAGTGACCCTCCTGTAATCTCTAGGATCACATCAGCTTCTCTGAAAGTAGAAAAGAAGGTAATTAAAAGAGACTAGGAGACTAAAGGGCAGGAAAGCAGGTCTTGTTAGGGAAACTCATCATTATTCCATACCATTCACCCTGCAAGGCAGGAAGTTCCCTTAAGTACACATGGAATTTGAGGGCTCAGAACTGTAGGAACATATTTATTCTGGTGATATTTCTGGCTCAACCTGAAGCACCACCTCCTAAAAATTTCCTGAGAAAACCCCTTCTCTTTGAGGTCTTGCAAACCCAATAGTTTAAGATGAAGTATACAAACATCTCTGCTCTCTTAGTGACATAAAGCCCTATGTCTTACAATTAATCGAGGTGATTGCATACAAATGGCCTAGTGCTGTTCTCCAGTCCCCTAATGTTTATCTACTTGTTCAGTCACCACTAAACAGTCTGCAGCCTGAGACAGAGAACAGGCCATGAAAATGAGACTCAGAGAACCTGAGTTTTATTCCCAGTTCTGCCATTAACTCACTGTGCAGCCTTGCACACATTGGTTAAACTCTCTGAGCCTCAATTTGCCCATCTGTAAAACTGGATAGTAAGACGGAATTGTCAATAGCACGTAAGTGCCATAGAAGCACATATCCCATTAGGACCATCCTATGCTCCTAAGTGGCTTAAATGCTTCTGAAAATTTCTCTGATAATGCTTAACCACCTTTTGAAACTGCTTTGAGACCTGTGTGTGAAAAGTGCCATCTAAAAACATCCCATGGCCCTAGAATACCAGCAATATGCTTTCCATTACTCCGGTCTTTTCTTCTAGTTCCTGAATATCATTTTTCTCTGCATTTTAGTGTTGTTGGTTTTTTTTGAATCATGGTTCTTTGTTGTTCTTGTTCCTCCAGAATCTTTCACTTAATTTTCAACAGTCTTGGTCCAGGAAATATGGAATCAACACTTTCTGAAAATCCCTTATACCTTAATTTCCATGATTTTCGCCCCTCTCAGCCCAGTCTGCAGTTAATCTATACTAAAGGTTAATTTTGAAAAGCCAGCTCCGTAATATTTATACAATGAAGTCAAACACAGAATGAAACACACTTGTAAAAACAACAGTGGCCTTTCACTTGTGCAATATAGGATGTGGTCAATCATTTGGCAATTCAGTTTTGGCACATCATGAACTATTTATTTGTTAAATCCAGTTTTTGAGGCTGCTAACATTCTCGGAGGTTCTTTTCTTTTCTTTCCCCTCAATATTGGAAACTACTAAATATACAGAGTCTGATGCTTATTTCATGTTGAAACATGCACTATTGTATTGATAAATATTTAATGGTGTTGGAGTTCAGTGGATACAGCCTCATATGTTTCTATTAAAAGGCATTTTATTACTCAGGGAGTGCAGTGTGGTGAATTGCGGAACAAAACAAAACAAAAACAAAACAAAAACATCTTTTCACTCGAAGACACAGAGTTCAATTTCAGTTTCACAAGGAGGAAAAAAAGACTAACGATATATTTTTCTGAAGCACTACACAAACAATTACATTTTGGATAAACATCTTGGGTACTGTAGAGACAGGCCATAAAAGTGTTTGGTTGGGAAGAGATATGGTCTAGGAGAGACTGAGTACTGAGAAGAAATGAGCAAGAATATTCACTCCAATTTTGAGTTCTCCCAAGCTCATGAACCTTTTGTAAATCACTTTTCAGGGACACTCATGGTCAGATTTGACAGACGCCAATGTCCATGGACAGTGATTTCAAAGTCATATGCAGAAGTATTTAAGGAAATAATTTTAGATATGAGTGAAATATTTGAGTGAATCCATAAGATTATTAGCATGCACATAAATTCAAGCTGCATTTGAAATGGTCTGATGAAGAGTGAACCAGATCACAATGGATAGAAACAAACAAACAAAAAACCCCAAAACACACTTTTCTGGAAGTGGTAAAGAGTATGGGCTTTATATTCTTGTTTTTAGATTACATTAGGGCTGTCGATTAATCACAGTTAACTCACACGATTAACTCAAAAAAATTAATCACAGTTAAAAAAATGCATTGTGATTAATCGCAGTTTTAATGGCACTGTTAAACAATAGAATACCAATTGAAATGTATTAAATATTTGTGGACGTTTTCCTACATTTTCAAATATATTGATTTCAACTACAACACAGAATACAAAATGTACAGTGCTCACTTTATATTACTTTTGATTACAAATATTTGCACTGTAAAAATGACAAAGAAATAGTATTTTTCAGTTCACCTCATACAAGTACTGAAGTGCAATCTCTTTATTGTGAAAGTGAAAGTTACAAATGTAGATGATTTTTTGTTACATAATTGCACTCCATAACAAAACAATTTAAAACTTTAGAGCCTACAAGTCCACCCAGTCCTACTTCTACTTCTTGTTCAGCCAATCGCTAAGAGAAAGAAGTTTGTTTACATTTACAGGAGATAATGCTGCCCGCTTCTTATTTACAATGTCACCTGAAAAAGAGAACAGGTATTCATATGGCACTTTTGTAGCTGGCACTGCAAGGTATTTATGTGCTAGATATGCTAAAATTCATATGCCTCTTCATGCTTTGACCACCATTCCAGAGGACATGCTTCCATGCTGATGATTCCTGTTTAAAAAAAATGTGTTGATTAAGTTTGTGACTGAAGTCCCTGGAGGAGAATTATATAGCTCCTGCTCCATGGTTTTACCCGCATTCTGCCATGTATTTTGTGTTATGGTAGTCTCAGATGACGACCCAGCACATGTTGTTTGATTTAAGAACACTTTCACTGCAGATTTGACAAAACACATAGATGATTCCAATACCAGATTTCTAAAGATAGCTACAGTACTCGACCCAATGTTTAAGAATCTGAAGTGCCTTCAAAATCTGAGAGGGACAAGGTGTGGAGCATGCTTTCAGAAATCTTAAAAGAGCAACACTCTGATGCAGAAACTACAGAACCCAAACCACCAAAAAAGAAAATCAACCTTCTGCTGGTGGCATCTGACTCAGGTGATGAAAATGAATATGTGTTGGTCTGCATTTCTTTGGATTGTTATCAAGCAGAATCCATCATCAGCAAGGATGCATGTCCTCTGGAATGGTGGTTGAAACATGAAGAGACATATGAATCTTTAGCGTATATGGCACATAAATATCTTGTGATGCTGCCTATGACAATGCCATGCAAAGACCTGTTCTCACTTTCAGGTGACATTGTGAACAAGAAGTTGGCAGCATTATTTCCTGCAAATATAAACAAACTTGTTTCTCTTAGCAACTGGCTGAACAAGAAGTAGAAGTAGGACTGAGTGGACTTGTAGGCTCTAAAGTTTTACATTGTTTTATTTTTGAATGCAGTTATTTTTTGTACATAATTCTACATTTGTAAATTCAACTTTCTTGATAAAGAGATTGCACTACAGTATTTGTATTAGGAGAATTGAAAAATACTATTTCTTTTGGTTTTTTTACAGTGCAAATATCTGCAATAAAAATAAATATAAAGTGAGCACTATACACTTTGTATTCTCTGTTGTAATTGAAATCAATATATTTGAAAGTGTAGAAAACATCCAAAATATTTAAATAAATGGTATTCTACTATTGTTTAACAGCACGATTAATCATGATTAAGCACTATTATTTTTAATTGCTTGACAGCTCTAGATTACATTCCTTTTTTTAGACTTCTCCAACTCTATTGAAGTCCATGGGAGCCATTTCATTTACTTCACTAGGTGAGGGATTGGGCCTGATATGATCTTTGAGGCAAGGACTCATGTCTGTTTGTAAGGTGCCTGTCAGAGTTAGGGCATGAATAACAATAGCGTGACTCCAAACTACCTGCTGCTCAGTTATTTGGCAAATTCTAGTGTTCACAGAAAGGGGTGTTACAAAAGGAAGAGAAAAATGGGCTTTCGGGACAAAAACCCACATCAGGTTGTGAGGAGTGAGCCAGAAAGGACACGTTCATAATTCCAGGAAAGTTTCAGAAAATATTCAAACTTTATGGAGCTCTTCCAAACAGAACTTTCAGACCTCTTGAGGTTCAGGTGTCACCAAATATATTATACTCTCTCTCATTTAAAACTCAACCATTTCTCTCATTTTGGACATGACTCATTCTTCTACTGTCTCCCCTCCTTTACTCTGCCTATTTTAAGGACTTTTGGTAGTAAGTAAATAAATATATTAATAGATAAACTTTTTAAATGGTTGCATTTCCTGAAGTTTCAGTCATCTAATCAGGTACTGGCAAAAGTACCATGTGAACTTATGTAACTGACCAGAAAAACAATCATATATAACAAAAATCAAGAATTCATGTCAAGTAGAATGATTCAGAATTAGAACCAAAGGATTTCCAAAACAGCATCTGTGGTGGGGAATGGTACATGTTGAGCTTACTGTATGAGATCTAAGAAAAATCTAGCAAATATGGGATGAGTTCATCAATCCATCATCTCTGAATTCTCATGTCTTTCTGGGGTTTAGTTAGACACGATAATTTGGATGGCAAAGTGTGTGGCTTATTTTGATGTTTATTAAATTGAACAAAGGATATGGATGACGCTTTGGGGCTTTTGCATTAGGCTGCAGCTGGGTAATACAGATACTGTCCAAAAGATGACCTCTAAATAATTAGATTATTTCCATATGTCTGCATACATATGCTTTTCTAATCTTCAATCAACCATCACATCCCCAGATCTGGGTTTTCTTGCTCTGTTTGTCCGGTGTTAACATAAAACTCAGAACTGATGCAATTGCTTTTCCTGCAATGGAGTGATTTTAAAAAGGTGAAAATGTGATAAATAGAGGCCCCCTTCACTTAACCTGTAATTTAGAGGCTTTTCCATTTCTTTGTTAGGGAATTGCGCTGTTTGCTTGTTTTTACTGGAAAAATCTCTGAGTTTGGTGCCATTAGAAAAAAGACAGATCTGATTCATCCAGCTCTGTTTGAAGAGTCCATTTTTATTCTGACTCTGTCTTCTTTTTACTCCCCATCCCATCCCCAAAATAAAATTGGGACAGTGTTATAGCTGTGAAAAACTTTTGTGAAGAACCCCAACTGCTAAGTGTTATGTTTGAACCCAAAACTCAAGGTGATGTTCAGTAGGTGAAACCAGAAAAAAGTGTTGCATTAACCTCTTGCAAACAGAAATCACTGCATTATGAAGACCACAGGATAGGACATAATTGTGCAGCACCTCTCACTATCATCACAAGTGTATTTTCATGAATGTTTGCAAATTGCAGCTGGAGTGGCATGCCATCATTTTGTTTGGAGGATGCAGCTGTTTTGCAGACAGTGGTGGCTCCAGGCACCAGCGCTCCAAGCGCGTTCCTGGGATGGCAAGCCGCAGGGGGTGCCCTGCCAGTCCCTGCAAGGGCAGCAGTCTAGCAGCCTTCGGTGGCGTTTCTGCGGGAGGTCTGCCAGTCTCGCGGATTCAGTGGCAATTTGGCGGCAGGTACACCAAAGCCGTGGGACCGGCGGGCCTCCCTCAGGCATGCCGCTGAATCTGCGGGACCAGGAACCTCCTGCAGGTGCGCCACTGAAGGCTGCCTGCCTGCCATGCTTGGGGCGACAAAAAAGCTAGAGCCACCCCTGTTTGCAGAGGAATTGATACCATTCCGTTTTCTAGTGAAATAAATTACTTGTCATTAACTTGCTCCAAATGAGTATTTGTCAAGTTCTCGTGGGTCTTTCCCACCTTTAATTCCTAAGTGTTGAGTCCTTCAACCAAGCTAATCATTGATAGCAAATCCTGTAATTCTCATTGACTGCAGAGGAGCTGAGGGCATTCTGTTTGTCAACGAAAGCCTTCAGAGTAAGCACCCTCACAGAACCTAGTTCTATGATTATGGTTTGCACAAGGGGATTATCCACTTTTTATGGCTTCAGTTTGAGTTGGAAGTAGATGCTTCTATACTTAATGTAACCAAGAACCAATAAAACCAGGAAATACTGGAAATCTTTTGAAGGCAGGCTTTACCCACAAGGTTGCCAGATTTCTAAATGAAAGAGGTTCAGATATGAACCAATAAGCATCTGAACTGAACCTCTGAACATTCTGAGAGTCACCAGTTGTAATGAAAAGTGTGTATGTGTGTGTGTGGGGGGGGGGGGGTTGCATGCACACCTTGTTGCTCTCTAGTGAGAGGCCCACAGAGATATAAAGGATCTCCTACTTCTTTCCTACGAGGGAGGGCTCCTTTAGATCAAATGGTAGAAATGTGTTTTTGAAGCTCAAGGACTAGGGATTTAGCTGTGCATGCATAATGTATACAGTGGTTCTGTCTGGTGTCTGCAACAAATGAATACGTTACTCAATAATTTTAAGTCACAGTAGTTATATATTTCAGTGGTAGCCGTGTTAGTCTGTATCAGCAAAAAAAACCCGAGGAGTCCTTGTGGCACCTTAGAGACTAACAAATTTAGACTAATAAATTTGTTAGTCTCTAAGGTGCCACAATGACTCCTAGTGTTTTTTAGTAGTTATATATTTTGTCTCCTTTGGCCAGTCAGTAAGAATGTAATGGGCAAACAGTGAGGTGGGAAGATGAAGAAGCACTCTGAGGCACTAGAAGGAAATGTCAGCAAGTATTTGTGGAATTAGGAGGTGGCTAATTCTCTAGCACCTTGTTGCCACAGAAGACAGACTTAAAGGATTTACAGTAAAGCAGTGGAAGCATAAAGGGGATCAAGAAAGGGATACAGATCACAGCAGATAGTAGACTTGAAAGGGGAGGCAGGAGGGAGAGAGGCCAGTACTGAGGTCTGGAGTAGGAACTGCAGAGATGGTGTGGTTGCCTTGCAGCATGTGTTGAGACAGGCAGGCAGCAGAACACAAAAACAGGCAGCATGAGCCATATCTACCTCATATTCTACTGCCATTTATCCTAATAGACAGTAGGGGATATAGTATGTGCAAACAATCCTGTTTTTCCTTCTGAAGAGCAGGCCACATGGTATCTCCATCCTTTGCCCTCTAATTACACTGAAACCCTGGTCTGTGAATTTATATTTTTGTTCCGAACTGGATTTCACTTAGCCTACATTTCGCCTTCCACTCTATCGCAGTTGTAGTAAGTACGATATACAGCTGCTAGATTTCCCTGTTTCCCTCCTCGGTTGGTGAATAAATCACCTTTAATTCTTGACATGGGATTCATCCCTCTAATGTCACATTTGTTTTTCAAAACTATAGTTTTAACTTACACATCTTTTCTATAGATTTGGCCATCACTTACAGACTGATTGACTGGCTATTTGCTGACTGGCTGATCTGCTCCTCTGTCATTACCATAAATTAAAAGGATTATATTGGTAATAAAGAAACTTCATAGAATTGAATTAAATTAAAATAATTTAAATACAATTGATGACCTTTTAGGTCATCCTCATTCTAGAGCAGGATTGTTCTCTACAGTACCCCAACATTTGAAGAGCTGGGTGAAGTTTAGCTAAACAATCTTGGTTTGAACAAAGTGGATTAGAAATCTCATGAGATTTCTGGTAACACCTGTTTGCCATCATCTCATAAATAAAACCAGAAGAGCATTTCTCAGGGAATTTGGGCCCTTTCACTTTCGAGCCAAAACCAGGAAATGCCGAGGGTGTATGAAAATGGAAAATAATGAAAAAAAGTTAGCCCTTCCCAATTCTCTATGGAGAGTCTGAGTTTGATTAAAGTTTTGGTTCAAAATTATATTTTATTTTACCCAAGTCATTTCACAGACACCCTTAGTTGATCGGGTTAATCCTATACCAAAATGATAGAGGTTTTTCTTTTTTCATACATTTCTTTAAGTATCATTTTTAAAGTGATAGAAAGCATGGAAGAAAAAACTGCTTTGATAACATAGTTATTACCCAGAGGGACCCAAACATGAACAAGTTTGTATTCAAGCTCAGTATGAAACTGTTGTAAATCTCTCTCCTTTGATTGAAGTTAGAAGACAGGGAAGGGTTTTTTTTTCCCACCCCCTTGTAGAAAAGCGTTTTGAGCATTGATCTGTGAGTCTGGTGTAAGCCAGATGTGTCTGTATGCATTTTCTTTTTGATGTTGTGATTGAATCATAAGATGTACCACCCAAGCACTCACATTTGCATACAACATACGCAACAGTGAGCATTATCTTGTTTTTCTTTTTGTAGCAGCAATGTATGAGGCTGTTCAACATGGTTTCAAGTCAAAGGAGTTCAATAACACTGAACATCTCATAACATAACCAATCACTGTAACACACCTCTTAGAAATGAACCAAAACTAAATAGCCTACTTATTCCTAAAGAATATATAGTATTATATTCTCACATATTTCCCCCCATTTTGTGCATATCCCAAGCATCTTAAATGAGTCAAAACTGTCTTTGCTAGGGTTGGATGTGTCTGTTGATTACAGGTTTAGGTTCTAACTTTGGCTTGGCTCCTTGATTCTTACTTTGGTTTCACCTTCAGGCTGGTACCTGGCTCCTGGATCTATGCTCTCCACTACTCCAAACTACCACTCAACCACCAGACAAGGTTCTGCTCTGTCCACTACGTAGGCCACCCATGCCCCAGCCTTTTACAGTTGGACAGCTTACGATACGAGGAAAAGACATAGGGAGGGTTCAGGCTTAATGACATGGAGGTCCCTTCTGGAATAACCACAGTGGGTGTGGAGTTAGTCAGGGCCTTACAGGATCTGCAGGTCCAGGATGCCATGCTCTGAAAGCAGAATGCAGTCCTGGAGGTCCAAGAAATGCAGGCCAAGACTGCCACACTACAAGATAGGAATACCGACCTGAACACCCAGGTGCAAGCCCAGGCAGTGGCTATGCCCCCTCCACACACCCCCACTCCTACTG
This sequence comes from Mauremys mutica, assembly GCF_020497125.1. Taxonomy (NCBI): domain Eukaryota; kingdom Metazoa; phylum Chordata; order Testudines; family Geoemydidae; genus Mauremys; species Mauremys mutica. The sequence goes on from NC_059075.1 coordinate 35,166,180, forward strand.
TCTGTGAGTCCAAGGTCTCCCTACTTGACAAGTTAACTAGGGACTGTGCCAAATTCTGGGGGTTCTTGAATCAATGATGCCTGCTGATCACTCTTTGGCTGCTATCATACACTATGGACTGGTCCAGAGTAAGACTAATGATTAACCTGCTTATCGGAGAAACCCTGGCCTGGCCTTCCCCATTATTGGAGGGTTCTAGTCCTCTTCTCGAACACTTTGAGGAGTTTGTCCAGGAACTAGCAGGCATTTTTGACAACTCTAACAGAGTTCACTGCATAAGCTGTACTCCAGTCCCATTGGCAGCTGATATCCACTGGAATGAGGCAGTGCAATGACTGCACTGCTGGCAGGGACTCAGTGATCCTATTAAAGATAAATCAGCTTGAGAGAAACCCCTGCCTAGCCTAGGGGCCATGATTGATCTATGCATTAGGATTGATGACTGACTAATGAAACAAGGCCAGGAAAAGTAATGCAGCACTGACCCTTCCATCAAATCAGATCTTTCCATCCTATGTGACTATGGTTAATCTACCAGATCCCGAACCAATGCAGATTGACCATGTTCAACCTCACCTCTCCACTGACAAAATGAACTGGCACTGGGCTCTAGGACTCTCTCTGTTCCATGGTGAATATGGGCATTTTGCAACAAGAACAAGATGCCCCTCTGGGTCAAAAAATGCCAAGACTGAGTACTAGTAGTGAGTCTGGGTCAATACTTCACTCCGCCTCACACTGAGCCACTCTGTTGGTGCTCTGCAGGAATCCTGACAACCCCTAACCAGCACACTGCTACATTTCATTTCCCTTTCCACCTCTGATACCCTGCAAAGCCTGGCCTCCCCTTGGAGGCACAGATTGACTCAGACTCATCCAGTAATTTCATCAACCAAGAAATTGCCAAAGGACCTCAGATTCCTAACATCCTCAAAGACTCCCTTGAGCTCATTGAGACCATTGATGGGTCACTCCTATTTTGGGGGCCCATCATGTATCAGATGGCACCCCTGGAAGTCATCACCAGTGGTAAACACTTGGAAATCTTACAGTTCACAGTAATCTGTACCCCACATTCAGCAGTTGTCTCCGATGCCCATTTTCTCATCATCCGTCACCCACAACCCCAAACTGAGCTGGCTTTCAAGGATAGTGTTCTTATATCTGTGGTGCCAACAAGAATGCCTCCTGAGCCTCCGTCCCCAGGTGACTGCATTTTGTGGTGTGCTCCAACCCTGAGACTCCCAGAGAAACAGACAGAGGGTCCAGCCACACCTAGATTCTTATCAGATATCTGGAGTTCTCCAAGGTTAGACAAGCAGACAGAGGACACCTTACCACCTGACTGCAGTTATGATTGCCCTATCAAATTCTATCTAGGAACAAAGGTTCCCTTCAAACACATTGTGCTTGCTCTGAGCCAGAGCTACAGGCCCTCTGGGAGTTCCTAGCAGAAAGCTGGCCAAACATATTTATTCTTCCTTCCACTTCCCCAAGTGGTGCTCCTATATTTGTCATAGCCAAGAAGAAGTGCAGTGTCGAATACTGGGCATTAAATCAATTCACGGTACACAATCAATGTCCCCTTCTCCTTTTCAATGAGCTCCTAGAGAGACTTCAATCAGCCGGGGTCTTCAAAAAATTAGACTTGCATGGAGTGTATAACTTGTGGAAGATATTATTCTGATCCAGGTACAGCCATTTTGAATATTTGGTCATGCCCATTGGCCTTGTAATGCTCCCACTACCTTCAAACATTTTAGGAATTATGTCTTCGGGGATATCCTTGATCAATTCATGGTCATCTATCACGATTATAGTCTCATTTTCTCTGAAAATCAGGAGCTCCATGACCGCTACATAAGTATTGTTCTAGATTGGCTTTCCCATAATCAGCTCTATGCCAAGCCTGAAAAGTGTGAATTTTGACAAGGACACAGTGGAATTCTTGGGTTATATTCTCTCACTGGCAAGGTTCACCACAGATCCCACAAGGTAGTGGCAATCTCAGACTGAAAGGCACCCTCAAATGTGCATGTGGGACAGCAATTCCTGTGTTTTACAAACTTTTGCGAGGCAGTTAGGGATGTCTCCACTGCTAAATAATTCTCCATTAGGCAGACCACATCGGCTAGGGACTCTGGCCAGCATTTAAGCACCGAGTCTCTACCCCTAATTGGGAATATATGAGCAAACTGCTCCACCAGAATGAGGTCAGCCACTTCAATTCCATTCTGGCTTCAACTACTAGGAGCACAGGTCACTTAATTTCTGGGCAACCATGCGGGGACAGGCTCCCCAGGTGTATTTCTTCCCCCAGAACATTGGTAGGAAAGTCTCCTCCACAATGTCAAGGTAGTGCATTATGGCCGCTTTCATCTGGGCATAGTCTTGGACTGATGCTGCATCCAGCACCCGATATGTGGCCTGGGCTGATCCTGTCAAGTAGGATGCTAACAGGGTGACCTTCTGGTTAGGTGGCTATTGGGCTGCCATTGCCACCTGTTCACATTTTACCAAGAAGGCCTCTGGGTTGCCCCAGGGCCCATCTTTATGAATTTCACAGGTACAGGCAGGGCTCCCAGACTCGGGCTTACAGCCCCTGGGAAATCCCTGGGCTGCATTAAGGCTATGACACTGCTGCTGTGCCTCTAAGTCCCAGACCAGCTCTTGCTACTGGGCAGCCATTTGCTGCAGGTGTTGCTGCTGCTGGGCTGCCTGCTGCTGCTTTTCTGTCATCCACTTCAGCAGATGCTCTAGGTCCATCTCGCCTTACCTACCAGCCCACATCTTCTGGCCTGGGGCTGTTCAAAGTGCCTGGGTACATCAGTCCTCCCCTCTCTCCAGGGGTGGGAAAGTTGCCCTCATTCTCCACCAAGATGTGATGGTTTACTCTGATGGGGAGCATTGTCTAGTGGTCAGTGCTTAGACCCTTTAACATGAAGAGGATGTTTTGATAGGGAGCCTAGGCCCTCCCACTCCATGGGGGCTCTGGCCCCTGTGAGGGAAATCAGAGGTTACCCAGAAAATAAACCAAGTGACCTTTAATCTCCAGCGCCTGGATTCCCTCTCCCTTCTGAAACCTTTTATCAACAACCTCTTCCCCTGTCTGATGGATCCATTACCACCACACATAATGGCACAGGCACAGAGAGGTCCATCAAATCCTTGATTCCTGACAGATCGGGGTAAGCTCCAGTACCTAGTGGATTGGAAGGGGTAAAGGCCAGAGGAGCAATCTTGGGAGCCCATACAAAACATTCACACCCTCTGTCTTGTTACAGGAATTTTACCAACTAAACCATGACAAACCTGGACAAAGGAGCCCTAGCAGAGGCAGGTACTATCAGGCACACAGTTGGCTCCCAGCCTTGTCACTAGGCAGCACTGCAAGCTCAACTGGGCCCAATGACCCTTCAAATGTTCATGCTTCTTGATTATACAAGACAGCCTGCAGCCGGCTACTTGAGCCTTGCAAGGGCAGCAGTACAGCAGCTGCTCAATGCATACCACACCTGCAGCTGCGCTTGCCCTCCTCCTGCCTCCAGTCCTTACTCCAGCCTGCTCAGGCCTTCCTTCAGCCCTTCCTCCATTCCTCATTCCATACTCATTCCAGTCTGTATTCCTGTCTTGCTCCCAGTCCTGAGTCCAGTTCTGACCTTTGGCTTGGTTTCTTGATCCTGACTTCAGCTTACCCTGTGGGTCGGTGTTCCAACCCTGACTGTGGTTTCACTCTCAGCCTGGTACCTGACTCCTGGATCTTCACTTGCCACTACTCCAAACTGCCACCACAACCATCAGAGAAGGTCCTGCTCAACCGAGTAGATAGGCCTCCCATGGCTCAGCAGGTTACAGAATTGCCTTGAGGCAGAAGTGATAAAATGGGGCCCATCTGGGGCCACGGATCTTCCCAGCACCCTCACTGCTTGGACCCACAACTCTCCATGGGAGACCCCTACTATGGGGACATTAGGACTCAAGTGGGGCCTCCCACCCTCCTTGTCCCTACTCTTGTCCCTGGCCTTGATTTGACTGCATTTCAGTGGAAGATGCACTGATCCCATATATTTGTAATATGTGGTGGAATGCTTCAGGATGGAAGGTGCTATATTAACCTGGACATGAATGTCATCACAGTTTGGAAACCCAGACCTCTCCTAGCACTATGGGGTTGTGCACCACAAAGCAAGGCTCTTCTGATCTAGTACTGTGTCATTCCATGACCAGATGTTGTCACCCACAATTTTTTACAGCAAAAGGCCTTTGGTGAGAGAATTATGGAATAGGCCTGTTGCCTAAAGGTGTTTCAAAGTGATTCAGATTCTCCAGTGTAACAGGCAGTCCTGATACCAAAATCTTATTCTTACTAGAAAGAGGTTAGTGTGTGGCTAGCGGGAGACCAGGGAAAGGTATTTTTGTAACAGTGCTGTCTGGAGGCTCACAAATCTAGTCATTTAAGGCTGATTTATTCAGTTTTATTGATCTTGTGTCCTACAGTAGTGATTTGTCTTTTCTCCTTTCATATTATTCTTGACTGCCTTCTGAAGCATTTAAATTAATACAGATAGCACCCTTTAACATTTCAACTAACCATCTTTTCTTCATCTAAAGTTTTCTGATAATGTTAATTCTCCCAGACCGATTTTCCATACCCTTTCCTTTTCAGCTTTTGATTTATAATTTCTCCAGAGATGACAAAAAATTATGGCTGAAGTGACTGGGTTACTTGGAAGAAGAATATTTTGCTCATATATCACCTTTCATCAGAGGTTCTCAAAGCACTTCACAGATGTGAATTCCCTAAGTCTAATATTACCCCTGTGAGGAGAGGGAAGATTATTATCCCCATTCTACAGATGAATACAGAGATTATGAGAGATTGAGGTCACACAGCAAGGCAGAGGTGGAGCCAGGAATATAAGTAATGAGTTCTGACTTTTATCCACTTGGATATCACCAGGAGACCACACATTTTACACTTAAGCTACCACAGCACTTGCACAAAACATTTCAGCAGAAGCCTGTTTTTATTGCTTTGAGTCTCTAAAGGAAAGTGAGACTGATTAGGTAACAGACAGCTCAACAAAGCATTAGGAAATCCCACCATGTAGTCAGCAACCAGCAGGAGATGTGGTGAGCAAATGTTCAGTCTATTGTTTATCCTTGGTTTCTTCTGATCTGCATTTTCTCAAAGTTGGGTGGAACAGCAAAATGTTATCAACCAAATTATCAGATGCATGCTTACCCCTGCAAATTGAACATGCATGTGGAAACCCACATTTGCATACACACAGAGACAACTTGGAGTATAATTACCTGTTTGCAAACACAAATATGAGTTGTGCATGCAAAATATGAACAAGCACAAATTTCTGGGATGCAAATTAGGCAGATAGGTTGAAAATGATGACTTAAGCAGCCATGGTGACTTGTCTTACGTCCTAAGCACATTGTTTAAATGTGACTGTCCGTGATAGGCACCCAAAACCTCCTATGGAGATCCTGAAGCCAATAGTCCATCTTTTTCCATGAGCCCATCTTTGCTAGTTGTCAAAGCTGATTCTCCCCTCTGGCACTTTGAGTGCAGAAGGTGGGGCCCACAAGTATTCTAAAAGTTAACACTGACCACTCCAGGCTTGTATTAAACTTCCAAGGTTACAGCTTTTCTCTGACCTTAGATGGGTAGATGCTGCCATCACCCAAGTGCAAAACCCCTTTGAGAACCCAGAATGGCTCACTTGGGAGCCGAGAAAGAAAAACAAAGAAAATCAGTTGTTGCTAAACAAACAACATATGCACAACCTCTTAGGACACAAAAATCCAATCCTGTTCTTAAAAAAGGTAAATTTTATTAAAAACAAAAAGAAAGAAAATACATCTGGAAACTCAGGCTATTGCTGGATTTTAAAAAAGCAAATACAAGGATTAAGCACCAAAAATAGCTTTCTTAAGGTCCAGCTTAAAGGTTACATGCAAAACAAAAGCATCTGGGGTTAGCACAAAGGAATTCACAAGCCATAAAGAAATAAACGAGATAAACCTAATCACATCTTCCTAGACATTTCCTGATCTACTTACATAGCTGGGGTTTTAAATGAGTAGTTTCTAGGTATGATACAGATGATTTTTCATACCTGGCCCAAAGCAGCCCTATCTGCCTCTCCCCAAAAACAACAACAGACAGACAAAAGGGGAGTCTTGTTTCAATTTTAAAAATTTCTAGCCTTCCCATTGGCTCTTTTGGCCAGGTGTCCACTCACTTCTTTTAACCCTTTGCATAGCAGTAACTTTTAACCCTTTACAGGTAAAGCAAGTAGAGAACAGCTACTAAGAGGGATTTTATAGCTGATGGCTGGCTGGGTCCATAAAAGGGAGCTCCCCCTCCCCGTTTCATTTATCACACTAGTGAACAGGTATGAGAAGGAAAGTCATAATACAGTGCTGCTGTGGGACAAAAGTCTAACTGGTGAGAAGACAGACTAGGAGACAACACGAAGGAGGCAATCCCAGCACAAAGACAGATATGATGCAGGATAAACATGTTCAAATCTCTACCTTCTCTGGCCATGGGAAGACTTGATCTAACCCACTTAAAGTGTAAATTAACTTGTGTAAACCATTTAGTGCTTTATATGTACATATGGCATCTAGCACAATAGGACCCCAAGCCCTGACAGGAGCCTCTGGGTGTTGCCTCAATACAAATTAGTAATAGTAGTAATATGAGCTCAAAAAGGCAACATAAAGGCTCCAAAATGGAACTATGCAAGGTCTGCAGGTTTGGGGTCAAAAGATTCCCAATAACCCATAGTTTAATGTAGAGAATTTTGAGATAGCAAGGGATCCTTTATCTAACGGTACAGAAAACATCCATTTTTTTCAGGTGTGTGTGTGAGGGTTGCATTTTTAACAGTACTTTCTAAGATCTTATTTGTGCTACTACAAGTTAAAGAAATAGTTATTTTGGATGCAAATACAAATCTGTTCAGGTAATCAGCCTTCATTAGTATTGTGAGAAGAGCTTGTGGGCTTGAATCTGTCTTTCCAATTTTGCTCTGCAACTCCAAACATTCAAAAATCATGGGTATGGGTCTGTCAAAAAGTCATGAAATTACTTTAAAAAACATAATTAATTTTCAACTTTCCCTTTGCAACAATGAGCGCTAGAAAATATAGCCTCTTAAAGTTGAAAAGTGAAATTATCATGACATAAAATAACTCCTGGGGCTAAGTCTTTAAGATCATCATCAAATATCATGAGACTTGCAATAAAATTGTGAACGTTACCAGCACTGAGGTCATCAAGGCCAGACAGGAAATCTGTGGCAGAATCAGGCACTGAATGCAAGATTCCTAAGTCCTGGTCCAGTAACCTTAGGTCAGGGGTTGGCAACCTCTGGCACGCGGCTCACCGGGATAAGTACCCTGGCGGGCCGGGACAGTTTGTTTACCTGCCACGTCGGCAGGTTCGGACGATCGCAGCTCCCACTGGCCAAGGTTCGCCATCCCAGGCCAATGGGGGTGGCGGGAAGCCGCAACCAGCACATCCCTAGCCCGCGCCGCTTACCACTGCCCCCATTGGGCTGGGACAGCGAACCACGGCCAGTGGAAGCTGCGATCGGCCGAACCTGCCGATGTGGCAGGTAAACAAACTGTCCCTGCCCGCCAGGGTGCTTACTCTGGTGAGCAGCGTGCCAGATGTTGCCGACCCCTGCCTTAGGTACTACACAATCCATTCTATTTGCTCTCTTTTAGTTATACTTCAGTTAAGACCTAGAGATACACACCAAATACCCAACTAATTATAGGTTAACATAATTATGTCAAACAATTTTATAAAAATTATAATAACCTACAACTATTTAGATTTTAAGTTCTTTGGGGCAGGGAACATCTTTTTGGTTTGTGTTTATACAGCACTTAGCACCAGAAGGTCCTGGTCCAGGCCTGTGGCTTCTAGATGCCACCATTATACAAATAATAAGTAATGATGATAATAACACACAAAGTATTGCAACTGGTTTCATTTTCACTACAGCAAAGTAAAACTTCTTCACCTCACCATCTGGTGGCAAGGAATATGACAGTAAGAGGTGCACATTTAAACAAAGCACAGTCCCATCTGTTCCAACTGATCTCTGTGAAATGTATCATTGCTACTCACAGAGAGTAGAGCAGCCCAGAAAATAAAGGAAAAAGTTGGAACTGTGCTCTGGCCCAGTCAGGCTTACTTCCTTTATTGAAATATATTTTGACTGTATTTCTTGAGTACGTAAATTACTTCCAAAGCAGCTTGTAAAAGAACTACAGAAATCCAAGGGAGTGGCATCTAGTGGCTCAAGCAAACACCAGGCATCAAGACTCTTGGGTTCTATTCCTGCCTTGACTCACTGTGTAAAATTGGGCAAGTCACTTAACTCCTCTATCCCCACATTTTAAAATGAGGATTGTAAAACTTACCTACCTCACAGGGGACCTGTCAAGCTTACTTACTTCATGTTAAGCACTTTTAAAAGTTGCAAATAAAAGCAGCTATAAAAGTCTGAAGTATTATTATTATTAGCTTTATTTGTTTGCTGATATGATGTTTTTTCCCATTGTACTGATGGACTGTAATTCCACACCTCCCTCAGATAATACTAACCAGAATAAATCCTTCCAACATTGCTGCTACTAGGAATACAGAATGTATATGTTTTCCAGTCAGGAAATTTTGCCTACCATGCTAAGGTCAGCACATTCATTTCTCAGCACTTTCAGTTCCTGAGGGCTGTTTAAACTGTTAGTTCATTTTGCTCATCTGTCACAGACCTGTCTTTGCATGATTGTTTGAAGGCTTAGACTGCAATCTTTTTTGTTTTTTTTTCTTCTTTTTGCCAAAGAACAATGTAGAAGTATACAGATGTATCCTTCCTTCTACAAAAAAATCATTATTTAGGTTTTATGGTAGCAAAATCAGCTAATACAATATCCTCAGCATGTTTCATTAACATGGAGCTTTTATTTGAAATAGGATGGCATATCTGAATACCTTGCAGGGAGAAGCAGGGTTATTCTGCTGACTCATGCTGGAAGGCAGACCAGGTGGGACCCATAGGGACCAAATCATCAGCAATACATAGGAGAATCAGGTCCATAAACTCCAATCAAGGATATAAGAGGGTTTTCTTGCTATCTAGGAGAGAAAAGGGAATCAATGGCAGGGATACAGAGGCTCTTAAAGAAAAAAAAACCCTAGGGGAAAACAGGCTCAGGAGAAAGCTTGTGTTGAGATTGATGTCAACAATAAAAGTAAACTCAAGGAATGTATTTTTGGATACCAACACTGCATGTGTGTGTGTATGCTATGTTGACAGAGCAGAGTACGTAGCCAGCCATTCACATTATTCAGAAGACAGCACGAGTGAAAACATTTTCCTGACTGATCACTGTATGTTGCAGAATGATTTTCCAAAGTTGAATTCTGATTGGCTTATTGATATCACAGTGAGTTGTGGACTAAATTAGATAGTTCCAAGGTTATGGCCTTTTTGTGCTAACATCTTTTACTATATATAAAAATCTGCATCACACTTCATAGAAAAGTAGGATAAACCTATAAGACTCATCAAACTTATTATACCATAAATAAGTCCCTCTACTGGAGGACAAGAGGGGCAGAGATGAAGCTCTAGATACAACCAGGAAACCCTGTGAAGGGACATAATCCTGAGCTAACCTCCTTTCTTCCCCCCCGCCCCGCCAAAAACAAACAAACCCACCAACCAATAACCTCTGATAGCTATGTCTCCTTCAGCTCCCAAACTGAGGTTTTTATAATTGCAAAGCCCAGTAAATGCACAGGTGAACTAAACCCTGCTATTACTCTATCCCAATTAAGGCCAACAAGACCCTTTATAAAGCTGGACCCAGCTGCTCCCTCCCTCTTTTGGGCACAGGGGTGGGTACTCTGGTACACATAGACATCTATGTTTATAGCTGCATTATAAACATAGGGAGTGAATAGCCCAGAATACAAAAAACCTGATTTTGATCTCATTTATATTCTAAATCAGATCAATGGAGCTAAGATGGTAGAAGAAAGATTGAGTTCAGTCTCTTTGTGTTACTAGTTCCAATACTGCTGTAGATGGTAATGACTGAAAAATCTTTAGCAGTTGATATCTGTTTGATAGGCAGGTTGAAATAAGCTACTGGCCTCTATACAGTTCTTAGCAGAAAGGTGTTTGTGTTACAAATAACATCTACAAGCAAAAGGGATTCTAAGTCTATAGAGATTGGATTCAAAACCAGCTCCTGCCTCTGTGAAGCTTCACTGGCCCTGGCCCTCACACGCAGTATAGTTTCTCTTGAACATTGGGGCCATAGTGATGGCTCAGCATTGGCTGTTTTGAACTGTATTAGCCTGTGACTGGATTTCTGTGTGGAAATCCAGAATCCTGCGGCAGATGGGACCAATAGGAGCAGCTAGTCTCTATGCATCCAAGATAATGCCAGGATCAAGTTCCCAGGTCAAACAATTTTTAAAAATGCTATGCACTATTACAAGACATTAAATATTAGTATTTGTATAGGAAATTACTGATTTAGTTAAATATATATATTTTTACTGTCAAACTCTCTGTACATTGAATCACAAATTAGCAATTTGCTTAGAGAGTTGCACAGCCTGTTTCATTTTTTGGAAGTAGGGTAAATAATCCTCCTCCATAGAATCATACTCTGTTGCATTGTCAATTCTACCATTTAGGTTTTCCAGTCACACCTTCCCATATCTCACAACTGTCACAGCCTGGAGGAATTATGGTCCTTTAGTAAGTGTTGAGCATTTCCATGCTCAGCCTTCAATCAGTTGTCCCAAAGCACCTTTTCAGCAACAATAGAGGAATTTGCTTAATCTATTGCTTTGTGAGTGATGGTACTTTACAAATCCAGGTAAAGTTCACAATTCTCAATATATCAAATCTTCAGTGCACACTGACCTAATATTTGTTTTCATCTGTTTATAACAAACAGTTCACTACCTCTTTGAACCTAAGAAGAAAGATTCTGAAAGAAAGAACCAAACTTGGTAGAACTTGGAGCTGAAATTTAATTTGTGGGAAACCCAGACTTCTAAGATTTTTAAACCAGGTGCTTTTTAATCAGACTGCAGATATGCCACATTGGACTGTGGCCATTTCATGTACTGCAGCTTAAGAAGCTGCGTAGCTCTCTGGTCAGTAAATCAATGGGAAGACTACAAGAAAACCCCAGGATGCTGTGTTTCAAAAAGTGATGTTAGTATTTCACTCAGTGAGGGCCTGAAACAATGCTCCTGTGTGATGTGAAAGGTGTAACACTAGCATAAGTTGTAAAACATAAGGGACAAAATTAATTTCTCAAGGAATGTGTAAACCAAAGACAAAGAAGAAGGTGATTGAGCTTGCAGAATATAATCACTGGGTTTTAGAGGAAATCATATTTAAGATATGGAAATAGGGAAGAGATTTGGTAGAGTGTAGCATAAACTTCAGACTAAATAGTTGAGGTTTTATTTCATATTATACAAGAAAATATTCTATTATAAGCTCCACAAATGTTAAAAGAGAAACCATGCTTACAAGTAGGCTTTTGTGGGTGGGGAAATAATTGTTTTATTTTTTCCTTTATTGTTTCTGCCACCCTAAAGAAAGCCAAAGGCTTTTGTGAGCAGTGAACAAAAGCCACATAGCGAAGTCAATTATTTGAAAGTGAGATTTTTTTTCCTCCCCCGGTTCCTGCAATTTGTTTTGTGTTACATCTGAAACCAATTAGTGGGAGAAAAAACAGTGAGCACCTTGATGTCACTCTTACTTACATACACAATTTCCCATTAACACTAATGAGACTGAGGTGTGCAAATCAAGGACAAAACAGAGTTCTTTGTGTGGCATGAAAAGTTCAGGAGAGATTATACATATGTAAAATGGGCAAGTACATTGCAAACACATATGTATTGTAAACTCCTCTGAAGAACTATTAAAGGGTGGCCCAGAGATTATTATTTTCAAATAAAAAATACAAGTGGATGCAGTCATTCTAACCCACACAAGAGCCAGGTCTGCCTTGGCAATAGTAGACTGAGCAGGGTGGCCTTGTAGTTAAGGCAGTGCCTGGGGAGGTTTGAGTTCAGTTCCTAGTGCTTTTAGAGAATTTCTGTATGACCATGGTCAACTCACTTAATCTTTCTGTCCCTCACATTCTCATCTATCAAATGGGCATAACATTACTTCCCTTCATTCACATGTCATGAATATTCACTATTTAGTTTGTCAGTTGTTTGGCGTTTGGATGTGTTTTAGTATCCACATCCATGCAAATTTCAATTAGGTACTTGGTCAACACTAGCTTTATTTGACCCAGGTTATTTTCAGACTTTCAAGTCTTTGAGTGAGCCTTAGATCAACCTTTTTTCTGTCTATGGCAGAGAGACATTTCTGGAGTCTGTGTTTTGTGATTTTGCTTTGCACAGCTCTAAACGTCTTTTACACAAGCATTCAGTTTAGGATTTGTAATGCCAAATCAGACCAGTGGCCCATCAAAACTGATGTTCTTCCTCCAGCAGTGACCTATACTGTGTTTCCCACAAGACACCTAGCTAACTGGGGTATGCTTCACAGGAGAGGAAACATTCCTTCCTTACTGATCTCTGTTGCAACCAACTAGTAATGGGCAAATTATAGAAAGCTTGGTTAAGTATACAGATGCTTGGTTCTTATCCAAAGCTTTTCTGAATGTCTTAGGTCTGGTCTACACTGTGGGAGGGGAGGATCAATCTAAGTTACACAACTTCACGTGAATAACGTGGCTGAAGTCGACGTACTTAGATCTACTCACCACGGTGTCTTCACTGTGGTGAGTCGACAGCTGATGCTCCCCCGTCGACTCCGCCTGCGCCTCTCGCTCCGGAGGAGTACTGGAGTCGATGGGAGAGTGCTCAGCGTCTAGACTAGACGTGATAAATCGACCCCTACTAGTTCGATTGCTGCCCGTTGATCTTGCAAGTAATGTAGACAAGCCCTTAGTCTGGGAACTAGACTAGAGACTGTGAGGCAAATTCATCCGCGGTGTAACTTCAATGAGATCTATGAAAGGCTGCTTTCTGCAGAGGTATTATTATTATTAAGAAATGAAGCAAAGTATGAGAGAGCAGATACATATGGTACTCTCGGAAACTTTACTTTTGTTCTTTCTTGTCCCATTATTTTCTTTAATCTAAATGAAAAGTAAACTCAGACTGCAAGGATAGATTTGTTCTTCGTGTGTGGAAAATTTAATAACCTCCATACTTTTTGATGGATAAGAGAGGCTTCCAACCATTCCTGGACATTGCAGCGCTGAATGCTAAAATACTGGGCCAGATCCTGAACTTGTGTAAATCAACATAAATTCATCAAAGACAATGGATTTATGCCAATTTATACAAGATGAGGATCTAGCCCATTTATCTCAAATACAAGCCTAGTGCCCCCTGTTTGATCAGTGATGATCTCTTATACACAAATCAAACCTTTACTGCCTATCCTGCACTCCAGTACAAGTTCTGGTGCAGAAGAGGTTCGATGCAACTAAGATTTCCAGTAAGGATCGGAAAAGAGAGTATTGACAAGAGCTTGTAACCTATTGAATATCTCATGCACTTATCACTAACTGAAACAAAGAAAGAGAGTGGGTGTAAAAATATCCACAGGACAATTGACACAGCATATGGACAAATGGAAAAAGAATCTGACTGCCTGTCGCAGTTTTCTTTCTTTCTTTCTTTCTTTCTCTCAGCCACTGGCAGTGAGTTTGAAAAATATCAGTGCTTTTTTTTTTTGTAATGCTGATTTTAAACCTCTTCTGATGGAGGTTGTACCTTTTTAAAGACATCTTCAGAGAACTGCAAAAGGGAAAGAGTCCACACCAGTCTCAAGTTGAAGTGTGGAATGCCACAAAACTGGGGAAGCAGGTGAGTCAATCTTAATTACATAAAGGCACCTCCATCATGTAATGAAAAAAGTATGGGTAAATAACCAGGCACTGGTTAATCTTTCTTAAAAAAAAAAAAGTTATGATTCTCTTGGGTTTTTGTGGGTTTAAGAAATGCATCAAATACATGAATCACAGGATAAAATCATGATAGTTGGCAACATTGTAAATGGGCAGCATAAAAGTCCCTCAAATGAGAGAATCCTCAGCTGGTGTAAACCTAGTTTAGCTTGGGCCCTACTCATCCACCTGATGCAGGAGTATATCAGGTTGAGGTGTGGGATATAGTGTGCTGTACTCTATTCATTGTTAGAAAAATAAGGGCCCCAGGGGGATGTTGCATGACACTGCAAGTTACACCTGATCTTAAGGTCTGACTTGTGTCAGTGATTGGTTTAGCCCCTTGCCAATCTGAGGATGGTGGACAGGAACAGAAAGATGGTTTAAAGCCATCTTCCCCTATCCTCAGAGGCACAGAAATTTGCTTAGGCACAGCAGCGTGTGACTGGGTACCTGGAATAGATGACACTGAGAATGCCACACTCACAGTAGACTGCAAGAAACAGGGCAGATAACCCCCCAAAATTGGTGGTTTATTCTATAATTAGATTCACCAAACCAGTATCAAAAGAGCTTCTGTAGCACCTCCCTGGTTAACAAGAAGACAAACACAGCCCCCTTTAGGCATTCCAGCTCTTGGTTTCCATCCAGACAAATTGGACTTGTACAGTGAGATGTTACTGAAAACCCAATTCACCATATGTGAGGTTCTACCAATCCCAAATCAGACACTTACCCCCGGTCAATATGTATTTCAGATCTTACTGAAATTCATGCTGTCAGCCAATCTTTAGTAAACTAACTAAGAATTTATTAATAAAAGAAAAGAACAGAGTTATAAATGGTTAAAAGATGATATACATGCAAATGTTTGCAAAGTCCTTAGGTCAGGTTTGTAGCAGTGATGGAATAGTCTGCTGGCTTGCAAAAGTCTCTCTGGTAACTTCCAAAAGATTAGAAGGTCCTCAGCCCATTGTTCAAAGTATTCCTTTTTAGTTGTAAATCCACAGTCCAGAGAATTGGAGCAGGAATGAGGCAAAATGAAGATGTCTCAGGATTCTTTTATATTCTCTGCCATGTGCATGGAAATTTACTGTCCCAAACAAAGCCCACACACCCTGTGTCTGGAAAGGGGCCATTGGCTCCTTGCTGTCTGAGATGTCCTCAGAAAGAGCTATCTGGAGAGTTGATTCTTCTTAATGGCCCATGAAGTTTGAACAGCCTTTCGCAATGGGCTGGTGAGACTGGATATAAACTACCTTGGGGTGTCACCCCAAAACCAAACACATTTGAGATACAAATACATAGTCAATATTCATAACTTTGGATATAGGGATGATACATGGATATAACCAGGATCATCATACTCGATAGATTGTAACTTTTCCATCGATACCTTACACAATATACTTAGTGCAATTGTGCAACAGTAGTAGCAACAATTATATACAGTAACTCCTCACTTAACGTTGTTCCTGAAAAATGCGACTTTAAGCAAAACGATGTTAAGTGAATCCAATATCCCCATAAGAATTAATGTAAACTGAGGGGGGTTTAGCTTCCAGGGATTTTTTTTTGCCAGACAAAAGGCATAATATACATTTTAAACAATTTTAAACAAGCAATTTAATACGGGTATTAAACAACTTGGCAGCCCCCCATCAGCTCCCCTACGCCCCACCCCCAGCGCCTTCCGCCTGTCGTCAGACCCCATGGATCAGCACCTTCCTCCTCTCCCCCCCACCTCCTGCCCACAAAAATCAACTATCTTGCAGCATTCAGGAGGCTGGGAGAGGAGGAGCGAGGACGAGGCACGCAGCCTCCCCCCTCCCTCCCCTGCCTTCTGCCTGCAGCAATCAGCTGGTTTGCAGTATTCAGGAGGAAGGAGAGGGAGAGGGAGGGGGAGGTTGTGCGCTACGTCCTTGCTCCTCCCCCCGGCCTCTTGAATGCCACAAGACAGCTGATTGCTGCATGCAGGAGGCGGGGGGAACAGAGGGAAGGCACTGATCCACAGGGTCTGCTGGTGGGCGGGAGGTGATGGGGGGGCTGCTAGCCGTGGACAAAGAAGGCGGCCAAATGATGTTATAGCAGAGCATCGCACAACTTTAAATGAGCATGTTCTGTAATGGAGCAGGGACGTAACATTGAAACAACGTTAACCGAGAGGACATTAAGTGAGGAGTTACTGTAAATGGTCGTCTTCTATCATATAGCTGGCATCACACAGAGGATTTAGCAAAATATGTTCCTTCTAATCAGCCTGAGATGATTAGAAAACACAGATCCCCATTGAACAGTTAGCTAGTAGGTTATGTGGTTTATTTTCTTTCCCTCTTAGGTTATGACAGATTTCTGTGTGAGAGTTATTCTAATGATGGATCAAACATCTTATTTTCTGACTCTTTCTTGCTGCTCTAATATTTTTCCCTTTACCTTTAATCTCTTCTGACATTGATTAATCTGCTCTTGGTCTTTAAGATCATTGGTTTGTTATTTATTTTATTTTTCCAACCCAGCATGCCTACCAGGCTGCCTAGCTTTCCCCTATGTGCTGACCGTTCTCTTGAAAATAAATATAGCATCAAGTAATTCACTGAGAGAATATAACGTCACTAACCAAGTGAATTGCTCAGCTTAATGATATTGTTTCTATCGAGAGTTTAATGTATTAACCTCAGACCTTTTCCGTATTTAATAGTTACAGAATAGTGGGATTCTCAATATGCTCCTGGCTCTTTGCAACATCTGTTCCACACAACCTGTTTTCCTTAATGCTTTTGGTTTTGTTCTCCAATTATAAAAGTCTGGTGTTCTGTCCTATTATTTGGTCAAATAACTATCACTGATCTCCAGCAGCCAGTGTTGTTATTAGGCAAACCTTCTGCCAACTCTCCTTGTCAGGATTTCATTCACATATGTTCTTTTAACTGAGATTAATATTGTGTCTGCCTTTCCAGCCAGTTTGTAGGTCTATCGCCTCAATCAATACCAATCATTTAAATTATCCTGGTTTTTTTTAACTCTGCATAGTGGTGTGGGATTTGGTACAGGCTCAGGATATCCCTCCATGTACCTTTGGCATGCCCACAACTTTTTTTCATCACTAGAGCATAAAGGATAAGTGAATTAAATAATCAGTATCAATAAATGGTGAAGCAAGAATTTTGTAGAGCAATGGTAGTAAAACTCTACTACCTTTCTGCAAAACATTTTCTGACAAACAGTAAGTGGTTTATCAGCTTGTGGAATGATTACAGTTCCAGGAGCCTCTACTTGTGTCCAAAGCTTTGTGGGATTAGTTTATATAGACATACTGTATTTGGTTCATATGTTTCATTCCTGGTTTCTGTTGTAAATCAAGACACAGCAACCCTTGTGGTGGAAAGTCTGGCAGGTTTATGATGGTGGAAGGCCTCCACAATATTCTTTCCAGCAAGGGCCTGAAGACAGACAGCACAGATCCAGCCAGTGGGTGCAGTAGTGGATGTATTGATTTACTACCTCTTTGCTGAAGCCTCCACCTTCGGGGCCGCTATGGAACCCCTGGCCTGATGACAGCTAAAGTTGATCTTCCACAATGGAACTAATATAGGAGAGCAACCACGGAGATGTCTTCTTTCCCTCAGGAATGAATCCCCATGAGATATAGTTGCCCCCAAAGTGTGTACCTCCCTCTGCCAGTGGGGTGCATCTGTCTTGCAATGAGGTGCTAAAATTAATCTTAGATTTATTGTGACTGTGTATTTCAGGAGGAAAAACAGTGCAAAAGGAAAACACTACAGTGATGAAGACACTTCCACCATGATGCAATATTGAACACTTGGCCAGGGATTTAGCTTATTCTTCTGAAGCTTCCAGCGTTGGCCACTATAGAGGCAGGATTAGTTGGAACATTGTTCAATTTCACTATAACAGTTCATATGTTTTCTTAAAACTAACATATAGAAAAATATAGCACAAGTAAAGTGGTGACATGAGGTAATTACTGTCAAAGGAATCATAAGAATTAGAGAGGAGACTGATCTATTAAGTCCATCCCATTTCTGCAAGATCATTTTCTCTAGTGTTTTGTCCAGGTTAATTTTGAACATCACAAGCATCTGTGGAGATTATTCTCAGTCTAATATTTTATTGACCCATCACAAGATGATAGTTCAAATTCATTCATGATATAAGCCCATTGTCATCCATGGAGTTACAACAGGAATTAAATTGGCCTACTAAAGATGTTCACAAGTTATTATTTGTATGATTGTGTGACTTGCTGTGTGATTGAGTGGCTTGTCATAGAAAATCACACAATGATAACACAATTATTTTTTGTCACCACTTCAAATATATTGTTTTTAGATAAACCTGTCAACAATCCAAGCAAACAGCAGTGACCAATATGACTGATCTACATGAACTTTCCTATTTCATACTTTGCTGGTTTCAAAACAACAAAAAACTTGTAAAGTCTAATGTATAACAAATAACAGAATACAGACTTTGAGTTCCTGAAGAAATACTGTACGCCACATGGGAGGGGACTCTGGGAGCTAGCAGTGAGAAGGTGTCACTAGCCCCTGATGTGGTCTTTTGAGGGCTCTGTGCTATCCCTGACTGGACCTCCTTAGTGAGGGCGATGCCTAGACCCTCATCACTAAGTCTAGAAGCATGCTTCAGTCTCTTGGGTGTGTTCAGGAAGATGCAGGGGTGTTTGCTGTCCTAGGCCTTTCTGCCTCTTTCCTTCTCAGGACTCTCCCCATTATAGCAGGCCTTGTTTCCTCTATTGGATGCAGCAATGGGTACCCGTCTCCATGACTAGCAACTCTGGCGGCTACAAGGGGGTGTGGTCAAGCTGCTTGTCTGCAAACAGGAGAGGTTCTCCTCCCCCCACACCGCCCTTCTGTCTGCACTCTGTACAAGATTGTAGACACCATTACAGAAGGCTTAGACTATCAAGAGTACTGGAACCACACGCTGAAATAAAGACAAGGTTGACTCATCCTTTCGGATGCATTTACTAAGACTGCGGCTTTCTCTTTCATTACTGCAACATAAAACGTAAGGAACAGAAGGTGCTACATAAACTGGACATCTGTAAAGTGATCTAGTTGAGGGCTACCATTTAAGACCATCCAGCTGTTTAAGATAATGCAGAGCATAGAGCAGCCCTGGTACTTAACGATAGAGATGTCACCTGTGTTGAACATATTACAATTGTGTCCAATTTTCGTGCATTTTGGTACCTCCACTTCTAGTCCTGACTGGAAGTGCAGAGCCCTGTGAATATTCATCATGGAGAAGAAAAGTTAACTGATCATTTCTAAACTTCAAAGAGGTTCAATTATTGCTCAGTTCAGGTTCTGGATGGATGTGGATGGGCAAGGGTGATTCTTATTTCATTGCTTCTTTTTTCTTTCCCTGTGAAAACCCCATTTGGAAGTGAAGACTTAATTCATTTTCCTTCATGTAGCTGTTTTAGATAATATTAAACTAATCTATTTCAGAGAAACAGCACATGCATGAGTAGGACAGTGAGCTAAGATTTTCATCACATAGTCAGGGAAAGTACTACAGCAAAACTGACAAACTAATATTTCCTGAGCAGTATGTGTTAGCCCTCAGGGTGTTGATTGTACAATGAACAAACTCTAACTTCAGGGAGCAAAGCTATATTGTACACATATGTAATGCACGAGACGTGCTACAGCAGAGCAACATTTCGAATACATGCTGCAGGGCAACATCCTACAATGAGAATGGAATTGCTTTGCGTCTGGAATTTCAGGGAAATCAAATAAGTTACTATTCTGTGGCCACAAAAATCTCATCAGTTCTGTTGTTTTCTACTCAATCTCTTGCACATATTTTATTAAAAATGATTTAAGTTCACCCTGTAGTAGCCAGAAGCCATTTAGCCAGATTGGAAACTGTTGACAGTTCAACACAGTGTTACTAGAATGTAAAGGAGACTAGAACGTGCTGCTATTACTGTACATTCTAAATGTCTCCGTGTTTTCCCTCTCCCTTCTACGGCCTTTTATTTCTTTTATCCATACAATAGACACAGTTACTCAGAAGCTAAACCACTCACTGTGGCGGTGAGCTGCGGGGTAAAGTTAATCAGAATCAAGTAGAATTAACTTTTAGGCACGGCTAATACTCGGGTGATTTTCATTTAACATGTAGATACCATTCAGGTGATTGTGGGTTTGGGTTTTTTGTTTGTTTTTTTTAAATCTTGAAGCAATTATTTCTAAACAGTATAATAACTTCAAGGCAGAGCACTGTAATATTAACTGGAGGTTACTTACCTTTGAAGCATAAATCTGAGATTATTATTTCCTGATTGTTTGGAGGCCCCAATCAGGCAAATATATGATGAAAAGATGGTCCTTGCCCTAAAGAGCTTACAACCTAACTGTATAATGAGAGATAAGAAATGGATAAAATAAATAGATGAGGGGAGCACGAGGTAACAATTAGATAATATGCAGTATCCAGGACTGTTCTTTTTGCAATGTAAATTCATTGGGTCTGATACTCCTCTCACTTAGGCCTGTTTTACACTGGTGTAACTCCATTGACTTCAGCAAAGTTTCTTCTAATTTATCCTGGTGTAACAGAATAGAGAATCAGGCCCATTTCCTTCCAGGAAATTAGTTAATATTTACACCATTGTAACTGAGATCAGAACTTGGCCTCATATATATTTTGCTTGTGAGCTATATCTGCAACATTGTCAGGTGCAGGAGTCAATCTTGAAGAGCTCTACTCAGGGGCGGCTCTACAAATTTGGCCGCCCCAAGCAGTCATGCCCGGGAGGCGCCCCCGAGCCGCAGGAGCAGCGGACCTCCCGCGGGCATGACTGCGGAGGGTCCGCTGGTCGCGCGGCTCGGCTGGACCTCCCGCAGCTGCGGGCGGTTCGCTGGTCCGGCGGCTCCGGTTGAGCTGCCGCAGGCATGCCTGCGGGAGGTCCAGCCGAGCCGCGGGACCAGCGAACCGTCCGCAGTCATGCCTGCGGGAGGGCCGCCGCACCCGGGGCTCCGGTGGACCTCCCGCAGGCATGACTGCGGCAGGTCCGCCGGCCCAGCCTGCCGCCCCCCCCGGGAAAGGGCCGCCCCAGGCGGGTGCTTGCCCCGCTGGGCGCTGGAGCCGGCCCTGGCTCTACTGAGCAGAAATGACCTTAAAGATAGTGACAAGTATGGGTAGAAGAGTAGCTTCATCTCTTTAAAGAGGTTTTCCCTTTCCTTCCTCAATTTTTTGCTCTCTGTTCTTTTGACTCTTAATGCATCTTCCTCTGTGTTTGGATTTGGGAACATTTGAAAGAAATGAATCTGGTCCCTCTCCTCTGTGTCTGATCATAGACTTAACAGATTTTGTGGTCACTTATCTTTTCCAAAGTCTCAGCTTTATAATACAGAGCCTTACTGGCTTGCATTAGCTTGACACAGGTTTAATCATGAGTTATGGTTTTGTTTTGAGGTCACTTTCTATTAAACTAACTCTGGCCTTCACTCTGATTTCCAAGCCATTGACACTTGAGGTTAGCTTATCAAATTTAACACACACCATAGCTGTTCTATCTGTTGGTTGGGTGGTAAGTTTAGGTAAGCAAGGACCTACATCTGTAGACCCATCCTCTCCAGTTGTGAAAGTCTGTACAATACTCCTGTTCTGCTAAGGGATTGCTGAAACATAGGACCTCAGACATCCCAATTTATTTGTATTGTTCTCTAGGACTTTAATGGTCCTGTAGCAGTTTGGTAGCAAATAATAGACTGCTGAATGCTTAAATAAACAGAAATTAAAAATCCTTCTTTGGAGTTCATTTGAAACATGTACACTCAAATTAGGCATCAAGCCCCGCTTCCAATAATCTCTACAAACCAAAGCATGCCAGCAGGAGAACAGAATTGGATCACGCTATTTGCTACAACATGTTTGCATTTGATTTGTTGGGCACATGATCACACTGAACTGTTTAGCTTCATTTATTCATATTGATTGGTATTATGGAATGCTTAATAATTGCTCATTTGATTCTTAAAACGAACTAATTGCATAGCTTACACTAGTATCAACATTCACATATAGAACATGTCCTGTACAAATTATAATTAAGACCTCATGAGAGTTTTGAATATTATGAGTCAGATCATTGGGCTCAGTGTCGGACACAATGGATTGGGGGCTGGAGAGGCAAAAGTAATTTTAAACCTTCTAAGCCTAGTTCCAAAGCTGGGGACCAAAGTCTGTAGGCAAGATCAAGAGTTTTTAAGAATGTGGGAGCTGGAGCCAGATTTTGAAAAGTCAAATAGTTTGGGATCTTGTGCTTTGATTCAGAGTATTACATATAAATACGACCCAAATGCAAACTTCTGGTCTAGATTCTGAATCCACAACATTCCTTGATGTTCAGTTCTGAGATTTTATTTCAAGTCCATCTCTTAAGATCATGCATTAGAACCTAAGATTTTTATTTGTTACTTAGTCACTTTATCTCTCTTTAAAGTCAATGAAAGAGAGCTTAAGGAGAGTAAGAAAGAAATGGAGTAAGGCCTAATAATAATATTAGAAAGTTATTTGATCAACTTCAAACCTGGTAAAAAGTTTGTTTTTATTGGTTCATATTTTATTCAAATCACTTTGCTAATCCCTATAAAAATATGAATCACTGGTACTCAACTATCTGAAGGTTTGTCTGCCTGGCTAATGTATTCTATCTGGAGACTATTAAATCATTCTGAAATAATATTCTGCTGGTAACTTTGTAAGCAATATTCGTTTACAAGGGCCTGATGGTCAAGACCATCTGAAAAGTGTCCAACAACCACAGAAAAAAAGATCTAATTGAGGAAAACATTGGAGTAATGTGTTAAGGTCTGCCAGGCTTCACATTATAACACCAGGTGAAAACTTTCCCTTGGGCATCACTTGGCATACAAGTCCTCATGTCAGAGGGAAAGTAAAACATTCAAATTAGTCCAGGGTTTTCTGAGTCAGAAGAACAGACACAATCATACATGTTAATTTTTTGTCACCTTTTTTGTAGGCTGCGAACTCGAAAAAAGATCATTTATTTATTTAGCTAGTAATTCGCCCTTACCAACTCAAGTTGGGATCTCTTCTGGCTCACGAGGATAAAAGTGTTGAGCCAGTTCAGTAGTGATGAGAAAATGGGCTAATAGTTGGATCCAAGTTTTAGTTAGTTTTAGGGATTCAAATATTACCTATTTTGGATTATCCTTCACCCTCAGTGTTATGCCACTGCCTTGCATGTCTGTGCCTTCCACTGCCACTGAGGTGGAAAAATGTGCCAAAGAAGGGTAATCTAACTGTCTTGGGCACAGCACTCTCCTCCTGGTGTCTTGGGATTTGTTAGATGGGCCCTTGACCTCTCCTTGATTTTCAGTAGGAATTACTATCTTGCTCATCAGCTGCATGGCAGGCAGGCCCTCCTTTCCCTCCTTTTGGGAGGTTAGGGATCGACATGCAGTGTGTACCCCATTCTGCAGCAATAGGATGGGAAACAACCTTCCAGGTCTTAGCGGTGCTGCTTCCAGAGTCAATTAATTGTGTCTGAGATGCCCTAGTATATGCTGAGGTGATAAAGAAAGATTCATGATAACTGGGTGATCTGGGAGCAGGATAAGGCCTACAGGCAGACCCCCCAATGAAGAAGGAATTGCCACCCCACTCTCAATAAGTCTAGAGTCACCTAAATCTCAAAGTGACAAAAATTGTCTTTTTTTTCTGAAAGAAAAATCTTTTAGTAAATAATTGGCTTTTTTCATTAATATGCAACTCTGCTCCTCTGCTTTCAAGCCATGGCTGGAAGCGGAAATGCTGAAACACTTCAAAGAAGGCTGTTTCTATGGTGTTTCTGGTCTGACTATGAGCAGAAAGTACCATACGTTCACAAGAAATCCTATTCTCTGAAGATTTCCAGCCCAACTTTGCAGGCCTAAGATGTGCAAATAAGTGTTCAGCCTTTTGGAAATACTTGTCCAACTGGCATCAAACTGAGGGCTTGATCCTCAGTCGAAAACTCCCAGTCCCACCTCCTTGCTGTAAGAGGTATGGCAGGGAAAATGGCCAAAGTGTGCTTTGCTCCTGTGATCCCTCAATGCTGCAACAGCAGGGTGCTGTGAGTTTCAGCAGCCGTAAGGCTGGAGCCTCTAATGGCCCTGGAGACTGAGGGAGCCACAAAGGGTGGCATAGAACTACCTTGGCCCGACCTGAGGATTGGGGCCTGAATCTCTAAACCATTTTAGGTTCCCTTATCACTTCCCTAAATATATTATTTATGTATTTAGATTTATAAAAACAGATCAGAAACTAAGTACCTATCACAAGAAGCCTTCAATAATTATTTAAAAGGACAACAAAACATAAAGAGAAAACCGGCAGCAACTTCCATCATACATGGCAATAACCAATCAGAGTTTACAGCAAAGTAAAAAGAGGAAAATTACCCCACTATCCCTAAGTCAGGGTTTCTCAAACAGGGGTCACTGCTTGTATAGGGAAAGCCCCTGGCGGACCAGGCCGGTGTGTTTACCTGCCCCATCTGCAGGTCCGGCTGATCGCGGCTCTGGTCCAATGGGAGCTGCTGGAAGCAGCAAAGGCTGAAGGACTTACTGGCCACCACTTCCAGCAGCTCCCATTGGTTCGGAGCAGTGACCCGTGGCCAGTGGGAGCCGTGATTGGCTGGACCTGCGGACGGGGCAGGTAAACACACCTGCCCAGGCCGCCAGAGGCTTTCCCTACACAAGCGGTGACCCTGTTTGAGAAACCCTGCTATAGTGCTCTCTTATCCTATATATGAACTATTCTTATCTTGAAAATCTGACTGAGTTTGGGTACCACTGGTTCTTCCCTTTGGGAGCCTGTGACTAATGGTGTACAGTGATCAGACAGCCTTCTTAAACCAAAATATAGTTTATTTTAACAGTAAGAAGAAAGTATTCAAAGCAATTTTAAAACAGCTATCTATATCAGGGATTGGCAACCCTTGGCACGCGGCTCTCCAGGGCTGGTTTGTTTACGTGCCACATTCGCAGGTTCAGCCGATTGTGGCTCCCACTGGCTGCAGTTCGCTGCTCCAGGCCAATGGGGGTGGCGGGAAGCGGCGGTCAGCACATTCCTCAGTAAGCACATCCCTATGGTAACCTTCCAAGGCTCACCTTCTTCAGTCATCTCCCGTATGATCTCACGTGTCTCAATCTGGTTCCCCAAAACAATCCCATTCTTTGTTGAGAGAGTGTTCCTTTTAAAACCTGCCAAAGTTTTGAGTATGTTTGTTCACGGACCTTTTCCTGTCCTGACATTGTCTTAAATTTTTGCTGAAAAGTGGCTTACCTTGAGGCATTCTTTTTTCTTCCTGCTTCTTTTTTCCCCAATAGCCCACAGTAAACTAAACCAATTTATTCATACAGTAAACATCCCAATGACCAGGTTAACATTGAGCATTTCTAAATTATTACAGAGGAACTCCAAATCCATCGCAGTCCCGTTCTCACTGACTTCCCTCGGACACTAGTCTCAAATGGAAAGTGGACAAATCCCTGACTTCATGGGATTCTTACCTGCTGTTTTAATTCATGAGGCCTAACTCTATTCTCAGGGACACCTGTGCCACTCCACCAGCTTTCTTGGGGTTGTACAGGTGTCCCTGAGAACAGAATAAGGCCCATGATTTTTCATGAATGTGATCCATTAACACTTACAGGGCTAAATTCTGCTTTGATGTACACCCTGTGCACTCCATTGCTGGCAATGGGGTCCCACGGTGTATAAGTCAGGGAGGAATTTAGAGTTTAGGTTGTACTTATGAACATTCCACGTGTGCCTAACTGTGATCTGATCACCCTCAGGCATGCTCTTGTTGAGTTTTGAACAGAGCCTTGGAAACTCGGAGACCCACATTTACTAAGGCATTTAAGGCAGTGTAATCTACTGTCATCATTATCATCTAGATAATACTTAGTCCTGCCGTGAGGCAGGGGACTGGACTAGATGACCTCTCGAGGTCCCTTCCAGTCCTATCATTCTATGATTTAGGACATGGCTCTGGGTTAGTGGGAGTTCTGTGTGTGCATTGTAGCTGCAAGACTGAGCTCTAACTAACCAAACTGCTGGGAAGTGGATAGTAGATCTTAAGCTGTCACTGGAAGCTTTGATGACAACCATTTTGCCAACTTTTTTAATAAGTGGCAAAACATTATTATTTGCTTTGTAATAATATTAATCATGCTAATTCGTTCTTATTCATTTCTCTGCTTTCAACTGAATCACCGTAGCATGTGCAATCTAGCAAAATTAGAACTCATGACACCAACCACCTCATATTTTCTTTTAAATTTACAGATTATCTGTCTCTCTAGACATCTGTAAATTATAAAAAAAAGAATATAATTTGTATACTTTAAAAAAAAAAGTGAAAATTGTGTGAAATGTACCATGGTTTTCAATTGCTTTCAATTATCATTAAACCTTTTTGAGAGCAATTTGCATAATGTTTCATAAACATGTAGGCAGATTAACCTTTTTTTAGTTAATTTATTCATTAGCAGTAAAAATTCAAAGCACCTCTTATGAGAAAATAATGTCTCGCTGTTAAATTACATGGAAACAAAGCAATTGGGACACACTTGCCTAAGTTCGCCCTGTGTCAGAGCACAAAATACTGGAGAGAATAAAGTGTCGCCTGTTAGCAGAAGTGTTGATTTAATTGTCTGTTTGTGAGCAATTAGCAGCATTACAAGAAGATTAAGTGAAGTATTAATTAGAGCAGGTACCTTCAAACATAGTGGGAGGGTGGAAATTCAGAAGGCCATGAGTGGACAGAAGGCTTCAGTCTTCACTGCTGTGTGCCCTGTGTAGTCATTTACATCTGTGCACCATGAGTGCAGAGTGCAAAAACTCTACCACTGGTGTGAGTGGAGAATTTGATTTGGCAGAATCTTACATCCACCTTGCACTGATGTAATAACTCATAAGGCAGAAAAGCAGCAGAAAATCAGGTCTAGAGGGCTTATTCTCTTTCATTTTAAGGCTGAATCAAAGGATTGTGTTGTAGCTGTATGGGTCCCAGGATATTAGAAAGAAAAGGTGGGTGAGGTAGTATCTTTTATTGGATCAACTTCTGTTAATGAGAGTGACAAGCTTTTGAGCTAACTCTGAGCTGAAAAGCTCTCAAAGAATTATGCAATTTTTTGTGTCATTACCAATATGTGATGGTTTAATTTGAAGTCTGAAATCTGTATATGATGATTCTTTGCATATATGTCATCTTGCAAGCAAGGATCTCAAAACACTTTACAAATTTTAATGAATTAAACCTCCTCCCTGTGTGATAAGAAAAAAACATTTTCAGATTTTGAGACAGACAAGTATAGTGACTTGTGCAAGATTACACAATTTTGTGACAGAGGCAAGAACAGAAACCGGGGGCAGATCCTCAGCTGAGGTAAACTGTCATACTCCATTGACTTCAATGGACAATTTGAGAAATTGACAAAAAAATGACAATTTACACCAGCTGTGGATCCCTAGATCTCCTGATTCAAAAGACCGTCAAGTCTGTCCAGTGCTTGTTTGTTGCCACCACTGCCCACAGCACACCTATAATGTACACACACGTATAATCATTATATAGCTGATGCCGTGATGTTGAGACATCTATCATTGATCACTGCAACTGGAGCTTGGATCTAGATTCCAAGTTCAAAATTGTCACCTGGAGGATGTTCAGATTCAGATTTTGACTCATGCACAGATCTTTATAAAGGCTTTATGGTTGGGAGAGATGAACTGATAATTCTTTCAAAGGAAAGGGAGTTCCATACCATAACACACACAATGGCAACGACCCAACTGCCTGCTGACCTGCCTGCCTGCTGAGGAACGCTGATGAATTAGGTGGGATGAGAGTATAGAAACTAGTCATGGCGTGGATGAGAAGGACGGAAATGCAACTGTATGGTAATTATTATTATTCATGTTAGTCTTCCTCTTCTCTCATGTGCTTCTAAAACAATGTGATTGACTTAACTGGTGTAAGTCCTAAGATGTTTCAAATCACTGTGGTTTGCTGAAAATAGCTCAGTAAAATGAATAGGGTGTTTACTTAATTTTAAATCAGGTTAAATATTTAAATATGATTTTGTAGTTTTTAAGTATGTCTGGATGAATGATCTGATCATAAATTTAAAAAAGCAGGAGAGTAAAGCTAAATGTCTGTACTATCAGATTGCACACATTGGAAGGCACTAAACTGTACGGTAATGCTGTGAGTTTGGTTTGAAGGGATTAATGTGACCTTTATTCTGGTTTTGCTTCCACTGCATTTTCAACTATTGAATTTTGATTTTCATTTCAGGTTCAAAATAAGCAAAAAATGAAGAGCAAAACTCAGCCAAAAGTGCTGAGTTTTGTCTAATTTTATTGTCAAATTATATAATTTCCATCTGAATGAAATAAATCTTTTCAAGATTGATCAAAACTAGCTTAAAGTTACAGATGGGTCTGAATTTAGGCCCCACTCAATTCTGGAGGGTATCTCTGGGGGTTTTGTTATGGAACTCTGACACTGCTCTCGTAAGTGAGATGTGCACATCTGACGAAGTCATTTTAATCAATATCCCTTAAAAAAATATTTTTTTTCTATTGTGTCTTGATGATTTTGCACCGCACATCCTGCTTTTCAGTGAAATATGCTGAATTGCCTATTCTCATCTTTAAATGCATGTTAAAGACATCATTCACTTGCAGTGGGGGCCTATCCTGGTTATTTTTTCACTGTAAAAGTGGCCTAGTT
Source organism: Mauremys mutica (assembly GCF_020497125.1). NCBI lineage: Eukaryota > Metazoa > Chordata > Testudines > Geoemydidae > Mauremys > Mauremys mutica. The sequence goes on from NC_059075.1 coordinate 35,195,044, forward strand.
TGGAATGAAAATGTCATGTGGCATGGCAATTATTTTTCAGTTTTCTTCCTAGTACAGCCCATTTTTTTCTGTTTTAGGCCCCAGTCCTTTCATGAGTAGAGTATGGGCTGACCCCTGTATTTGCACAGAGCCTCACAGGTTTCAGTGGGACTTTATGTGGACTCAGGAACCTGGGTTTAGTCAGTGAGACTCCTCAAGAGCTTAAGCACTATTGTCTTTGCAGGATCTCAGCCTTAGATGGTACATGATCTGGGACAATAATTGCCTCAACATTTGCTGTGTGTTACCCAGATTGTTGGAACTTAACAAACACAGTTAATAATTGAAATGGGTCTATTTTGAGTTCATAGTGGAAATTGAAAACAGCAATTTTTCACCCTTTGTTGCTAATATTTCACATATCTCTAATATGTTATGCCTGATAACGATATACAAGTCAATCAGGTGTGGGGGGGGGGGTTAATTAAATGGCTAATCATGTCAGGCCACATTTATGTCCCACTGCAAAACTTGCCATAATCTGTCTTGTCAGCATAGCACCCCATAGATGGTACCTGCAAATGGTGGAACATCTGAGGAAAAAACAAAACAAAACAACAACAACAAAAGAGAAAAGAAAAGCACTAGGAAATCAGTAGATGTTTCCATCATTAGACAGCAATACACTTAGGGAGTGACAAGAGACTTGCTCAGTGTCTGTGACTTAGTAAATCCATGGACATTGTAGTGTTCAGTGATGGCTGAGAGCCAGGGAGTCTGACTGAGATCTGCTTCTTTCCATGTCTGAGTTCTAACTGATCAGCATTGCATATGATCACAACTGGTTCCAGCTGGCTCTTGCCAGAGCTTATTCGAGATATAGTCCCCCCCATCTTCATCCCCTAGCCAGACATAACAATATTAATGATGAACAATCTATAGTTATATACTAACATGGACCTGCAGGTCTCCTCTGAGACATCAGCACCACTTCTGTGAGGCGGTGATAATTCCATTAGTTCTGGTTGTGCCATGCACTGGGGCTCAGCCATCTCAACCTGTTGTGGCTGTTGCCTGTCTGAGACCTTCTCGGACAAAATGGCCAGTTCAGTGCCCCTTATCTCCCTCCCTTCTCGAATTTGGAGAAGGAGTCACTAGGGTTGCCAACCTTCCTGGTTTCACCGGAAGTGTCCCAGAATCAGGCCCTATTTCCCGGAGTCTACTGAAGCCAAACCGGGAGATTTTAGGTACTAAAACTCCGAAGGTGCAGCAGGTCTAAGGCAGGTTCTCTGCCTGCCCTGGCTCAACGCCACTCCCAAAAGCGGCTGGTACATCCCTGTGGCCTCTGGGAGGGCGGGGGGCGGGGTCTTGTGCACTATCCCCACCCTGAGCAGTGCCTGCGGGCGGGGGCAGTGTGCGGAGACCTTCTGCCCCCTCCCCCCCACCTAGGAGTCACTGCCAGAGGGATGTGCCGGTCACTTTCAGGAGCCACCCAAGGTAAGCGCCGCCTGGACGGAGCCCTCACCCCTTCCCGCACCCAAACCTTCTTCCCCTGCTCAGAGCCTGCATCCACATTCCTTCCCAAAACCTACACCCAAACTCTCTCCCAGAGCCCACACCCCCTCCTGCACCCCAATCCCCTGCCCCAGCATGGTGAAAGTGAGTGAGTGAGGGTGGGGGAGAGTGAGTGACGGAGAGAGCGGGGATAGAGTGAGCAGTGGCAGGGCCTTGGAGAAAGGGGTGGGGCAGGGGCATGGCCTTGGGAAGGGGCAGGACAGGGGCAGGGCAAGGGTTTTTGAGTTTGTGCGACCCTAGGAGTCACCTATTCCTCCACAGTATATATCCATTTGGAGTGGCAACTTCCTGTGAACCCACTGCTGTTTGTGACCGTTGTTTCTTATCATAGTGACATACAGCATCATTTTAATGAAGCAATGGCAGCTTCTGGGACCTCAAATCATACTGATTTTTTTGTTTTGTTTTATTTTATTTTGCCATATCAGTCTCGTTATATGTCTGCAAGTCGCCAGTGATTCTGATGTCAGTTTCTACCAGTGCAGGCATGCTTGGTTTCAGTGTTCTATTCAACAAAACGTCAGCAGGTGACAACCCATGCTTCGTTGGTCGGCTGTGTAATTTAATAGTCAGATCAGAGACTGACTGCACACTCATTTTTTAATATGGGCATTATTATTTTGGCATTGTTTCCTGTTGGATTGGCTGTAACAGGGACTAGCAGTTATATATCTAAACCTGTATTTCACTCCAAATTGCTTCAACTTATACCCACTAAACTGTGGTCCATTGTCAGACATTACTAAGTCATGCATACGTCTAGCAAAACCAGATTTGATATGCACAGTCAGCAGTTTACCTGTAGTTTCTTCTTGTAAGAGTATCTCATGGAAGTGTGAAAAATAGTCTAAGACAAGTAGATTTTTTTTTCCAGCCAACATAAACAAACCTAAGACTTCTTTGCTCCAATGAGACAGTTTTCCTGTGCCATCAACATGGGCTCTTTTGCTTGACTTGGTCTGTAATTTTGGAATATGCAAGAAGCCTTAACAGGTTCCTCAATGTCACTGTTCATCTGAAGCCAGTATAAAATATCTTTAGCCTTTCACTTAGATTTTTCAATTCCTATATGACCTCCAAGTTTTAACACACTTTTATTCTGTAACACCATAGGAATTACCAATGCGGTGCCTTTAAGCTAAATCCTAACTAGTTCTGAGAGCTTCCCCTTAAATTGATATTAGGGGCTGAGAGTATGCTGTTCCAGAAACCATGAGCCAATAGCCTTAATTACTTTCTGAGAAGTAGCTCATGCAATCACAGTCTACATTTTGTCTCGGGGTGGACAGGCTTTTTTTCTTTAATTAGATTGATATGTGTAATGTCTGCTCTAGACTTTGCTCCCCTTCACTTTTGTCAAATGCTTAGAGAGTGCCTGCAACTACCAAATCTCTTCCAGGTTTGTATTCAATTTGCAAATCATACAATTGGAACTGAAAAAAATCATTTCTATATTCTCAGGGAAGTATCTGTCAGGCCCCTTTTGGCAATGTCAATAAGTGATTTATTATCTCATAAATAAAGACATGAAACTTTCACACCCATGAAGTAAGGCCAAAGTTTTCTTCTCTGTTTTAGCACACTGACACTCTGATTTTGTTAGCACTCATGAAACACAAGCAACTGGTCACAAGTTCTGACCATACTGTTGTAAAAGCACTGCACCAAAGCACTCCTGTGAGGTATCTGTAGACAAGTTAGATTTGTGCAGTACCTCAAGTTAGATTTGTGCAGTACCTTAGAACTGGGGGCTACTTTAACTCCTTCAGTTGCTCAACTCCTTATAAAGGTTTGCAACCCATGTCCTTTGGATATTTTTATATAGTAGTGCTCTCAGTCTGCTGTTTCATGCACAAATTTCTCTACATAGTTCACCATTCCAAGCAAACTTTGTACTCCTTTCTTGTCTGTTGGAGGTGATGGCCTCAAGCTTACTATCATCTACCTGTATTCCTTGCTGTGTTAAATTCTCTTCCAGGTATGTTATTTCTGTTACACTGAATTTACTTTTTTTAGTTTGGTTAGCTTTAGCTCAGTCGCTCTGGCTCTTTCTAAAACTGCCCAGCGCCTCTGGTCATGTTCTGCTATTCTTTTCCTTCAGATCAGTTATCACCTATGTAGACATCAGTAGCTTCTGTACCATTAACTACTGTTGTATTATTCTGTGAAATACCTGAGGTGCAAAACACAGCCCTAATGGGCAATCTATGAAAACACTGTTTCCCCAAAGGGGGCATTGAATGTGCACAGATAAGTATTCTGTTTTCTAAGAGCACCTGCCAGAATCCTGCTGCTGCAAGAGTAGAAGAATATTTCTCCTCATGTTCATAGTGAAAAATGTTCTCTTTTTACATATTTGTCATTCTTTTGTGTCCATCATTTTTTTCACCATGACCAATGTGTACCTATTCTATTGGTGGTTCTACTGATCCCCAAAGCAATAAGTCTATCCATTTCCTCTTTTAGTCACTGCCTTAGGATGAGAAGAACTTTCTAGGGGTATGAGTTGTGGGGCAGTTGGGCCCTTTCAATTCTCTTCTGTTCTCTCTTGAGAGCTTCCCTAGCCCCTGGAAGTTGTCCTCAATCATTTTGTCCCCTGCCTCTCCAATGAGTACACCCTCTTGACAAAGACCAAGGTTTGGACACATTTTCAACCCTATAATGGATACTCTCTTCCCCGGCACTATTACAAATTGTATCTTTTCCAAATTGTTACGCACCTTTACATTTAGTTCACATGCCTCCTTTGCAGGGATATGCTACCACTGTAAGGTCTGAGTTTTACCCTGCTTAACTTCTACTGCCTGTGGATTTTCTTTCAGTGCTAATGTCACTGTTTCTGGCAACCCATTGGCTGGCGCACCTCTGCTCAATATTCAATTAATAAAATACTCCTTTTGTTTTCAGTCTGATAGTCCCCATCTTGTGCTGCACCATTGTGCATTGCTCCTGTGAACAATTCCTCTGAGCAAGTGGTGCTGTCAAAAACCCCTTTGTCCATGCTGTGCACACTCTGCTGGTGCTTGCAGACTCTTGCAATGTTATATATTCCATTGTGGCTCTTGCAGCTCCTTCCATGTGCTGAGGATTGTCTTGGCTTACGTTGTTTGCCACAGCATGGGCCGTTTGTGGTGAACGCTGACTTAGCTCTGCATGCATTTCTGCCACAGGTCTCTTCTCTTTTAGTATTTTGGATTCTCTATCATATCCACAATGTCAGAGCTCTGTCCACCTTCCTTAGCCTTCTGTGGGACTGGGTGACCTTGTTTGCTTGGCAAATTCTATTTATTTTGTCAAGGGTTAATTCTGGGTTTTCCAGGAGTCACTCTTTGTAGAGTTTGCTCAGTTAATTATTCACTCTTTGGAACAAACTGAAGATGTCAACAGTTTCTGTTAAACAAACCACTGTCTGTCTCGGTAGTGCATGATCTGGGCAATGAGTTCTTTTTCTTTAAAACAGCTGAAGTTCTTCATCCTTTGCCTCCATCCAGTTTGACACAAACGTGGTCGCTGGGTTCCAGATTAGGTAATTCTCTAGCAGAGTGACATCGGTTATGAAAGTGTTCATAAGTTTTGGGGTTTTTTTGGGGGGGGAATGAGGGGACAGGGGAATTTTGGTAGTCTGCAGAGGTCTGGCCACTTTGAGGCTAGATTCCTTTCCAGGTTGGAACAGTAGTCCTGTGTTACCTTCCCACCAGGAGCTGGGGTGGGCTATAGCCAGTAGCTATTAATGGTGTTGATCTGTAGTCAGAAGAGCAAGGAATGGATCTTCCTGCTTCAATATTTTCTTGGCTATCTGTACAGCCATCTCAGCCTCTCCATTTGCTTGTGGGATATGCGGGCTGCTAGTGATGTGTTCAACATCCTATTTTGTTTGTAATGACTTAAATTCAGCTGGGGTGACTTGTGGTCCATTGTCTGTCAATAGGTGTTCTGGAATACAAAATGGGCAAATATGCTCTTTAATTGCTTGATAACACAGCAACATGTTGTATCTTTAAAATTTCAATATATCTAGAAAAATAATCCATTACAACTAGGTAAAGAAATCCTCTGAATTCACATAAATCTGCTGCTAGTCTCTATCAGGGTCTGTCTGGTAGAAGTGTTATTATTAGAGGCTCTTTGCACTGTCTTGGTCTGTTAGTTCTGCAATGTTTGAATGAAGATACTTTATTCTACATGTCCTTGCTGATTCCAGGCTATGACAATTCCTGATTGGCCTGTTCACAGCATTCAGTTAGTCCTCAATATTCTTTATGGATGAGGGCCAGAATTTCTCCTCTCAAACCACTTAGAATGACAATGCTATCACCTTTAATCATTAGTAATCATTAGTGCATTGGACTCGTTTGTCTGCATATGGAAAAATACTATCTTACCACAGCTGTAGTGTTCTTTACTTGGGCCTTCCTGCCCGGATATAACTAAAAACTTCTTGAAACTTATCTGTGAAGGTTGCTTTTTGTAACAGGCATAGTTTCCTACCTGATACTGGTCTGTAAGCTTCCACAGCATCCACATAAGCCTTTACATCTTCCTATAGTGCACAGTGTGTCTAGTATTTGCAGATGTTTACCAGGAATATATTCAGCCTTTGGGGTAAATCATATTAGCCTAATCAAAAGATGCTGCCATCTCATTGGTGCTTGAGCCAGGTCTTTTCTCTTGATAAATGTTACAAGAGGTTTATGGTCAGTTATCAGTTTAAAGAAACCCAACCCACACAGATATCTGTAAAAGTTCTCACAGCTATATACTTGCCAGGTGCTCTTTTTCAATCTGTGCATATCATTTTTCTGCTTCTGTTAAGCATACAAGAGCAGACTGCAACTGGCTTCCACTCAGATCCACATAGCTGCAACAATACACCACCAAGGCCATAGCTACTTGCATCAGTGTTGACCATTGAGAGTTTGTTTATGTTGTAGAACTTTAAAACTGGAGCAGTTGAAATAATTTCTTGTACCCTTTTGAAGGCCATCTCCTAATTTGCCCCCCATAGCTGGGGTGTATTGCACTTTAATAGTTTATTCAAGGGTTTGCAACTGTAGCAAGGTTGTGCAGATATCTGCCAAGATAATTTACCATCGCTGGTATATGTCTCAATTCTGGTACATTTGTTGGTGCATTCAATTCCCTAATTCCTTTTATTTTCTCAGAGCTAGGACTAATTATAATAATAAATGGAGATATACCTATCTCATAGAACTGGAGGGGACCCCAAAGAGTCATCAAGTCCAGCCCCCTGCCTTCACTAGCAGGACCAAGAATTGATTTTGCCCTGATCCCTAGGTAGCCCCCTCAAGAATTGCACTCACAACCCTAGATTTAGTAGACCAATGCTCAAACCACTGAGCTATCCCTATTATCTGTCCACAAAAATGCAGTTTGGTGCAAGTGGAACACACACTTTTCTTTATATAACTTGAGTCCAGGCTCTCTAATTAAATTAAAATATTAATTAAGGGTTTTGTCATGTTCTTCTATTGTCATGACATATACTAAAATGTCATCCATAACAATGAAGCTCCATTTATATTCTTTAGTGGGTCTGCCATCATTCTTTGGAAAAAAATCAGTAGCGCTGGTAATCTCAAAAGGTAATCTTTCAAAGCAAAATCTTGCAAAAGGTGTAATGAATGTAGTCAGTTGAACACTCCCTTTGGCTAAAGAAATTTGCCAGAAACCACTTGAGGTACCTAGTTTAGAGAATATAGTAGCTCCTGCCACTTTAGGGAAGAAGTTTTCTAGTATTGGGAGCATGTATTGTTCTCTCACAACTGCTTCATTAAGTCTTGTGCAATCCACACATATCTGTATTTCCCCATTTTTGTTTATAACAGGTACTATTCATGCATATCATTCTGTTGGCTCAGGAATTTTCTCATTAAGCCATTCTTTTCCATTCTCTTTAACTCCGTCTCTATTTTATGAAGTAATGGGATAGAAATTCTATGTGCCATATGTGTGCTATTTGGTTCAGCATTGTCTCCTAAGATTATTTCTCCTGGATCTCCTTTTAAATATCTAACATCACCAAATATTCCATCAACTTTTTGCATCTTTTTCATTAGACCCTTCATGGCAAACACGCTACAGCTAAGGAAATTGTCAGCCTCCAATCCTCTAATCCAGGGATCGGCAACCTTTGGCACAGAGCCCGCCAGAGTAGGCACCCTGGCAGGCCGGGCCGGTTTGTTTACCTGCTGCGTCCACAGGTTCAGCCGATTGCAGCTCCCACTGCCTGTGGTTCGCTGCTCCAGGCCAACGGGGGCTGAGGGAAGCGGTGGTCAGCACATCCCTCAGCTCGTGCCGCTTCCTGCAGCTCTCATTGGCCTGGAGCAGCGAACGGTGGTAAGTGGGAGCCACGATCGGCCAAACCTGTGGATGCAGCAGGTAAACAAACCAGCCCAGCCTGCCAGGATGCTTACTCTGGCGGGCCGTGTGCCAAAGGTTGTCAATTCCTGCTCTAATCACATATGCACAAAAATTAAGGATTTTGTCTTTGTATGTTGTTTCTATTGAAAATTGTCCAATGCTGTTCAAAATACCTCTAAGGCTATTTAGGACAGTATCTGCTGGTTTCAGCACTGAGTGGCACTGAAGGTAATTATATGTCCCTTCTGATATGACTGCACTCAAATCTATTTTCAGATTAAGTCTTTCCACAAATATTCAGTTCCACCGTCCAGACTGCCTCTGTGTCATTATGCATGACTGTTCCCATTAAAAAAATGGCTCTTGTCTCCAGTACTGCCACTGCGTGGCAAAATGTTTTTGTTCGTTTGCGCATTTAGCTGGGCAATCACCTCTTGGAATGTGATCTTATGCATCTAGTCTGAAAGGTGTTGTACCCCACAGTTACCCCACATTTCCTTTGAGGATTTATTACAATTGCTTTTTGCAGCAATACTATATTTCCTGTTGTGATTCTGTTTAAAAGTCACTTCCTCTTGGTTTCATTCTGGCAGCCACTGGTCTCAATTTTGATTTTTAATCATTCTGATTTCTTGTCATTTGTATTGCCTTGTGAAGAGTTAAATCGCTCTTCGTTTGTGGTTTCTCTGACCGTCCCTTGTCTAAAATGGCAATCACTACTCTGTCTCTAATGCACTCTTCCTTTTTGTCTCCAAAAATCAGTTTTCTGCCATGCCATACAAGCCTCTTAAAAAAGATTCCACAGGCTTCCAAGTTTTTGGACATGCTGGCTTGAAACGTGCTCATGCTCATAAACCACATTACACTGAGGCATAAATGCTCATCAAACATAGCCAGCATCACCAAGCAATTGTTTTTGTGGCTTTCCTATCTCTTGTTGCCAAGGGTTTAAAGATATATAGTCAGCTTTCCTACCCATGGTATAGACTAGGGAACTAACCTGCACCTCCCCGCTCCCCTCATGGAGTTTAGTTGTGATGTAAAAACATGCAAACAGCTCCTTCCAACTAGGCCAGTCTGTTGAAACTGATGGTCTCTGGGGTGTGAAACGTTGGCATTTTGGTAAAATTCTGCTATTTCGATTGGGTTTTTTTTTTCTGGACACGATGTCAGGTTAGTCACCCAGAGACAGAGACAAAATGGGTGCTAGCAACAACAATGTTATAGTAAAAAAATATGCCAACTGTCTAACACTTGGTAAAAATGTGGTGCAGTAGTCTTCACACAGCACCACCTAGTGACTAAACATTATAATTCAATGTAAACTTTCCATCATCATTAGTGCCCCAACACTGTAAAATTAGCTCTTCAGTTTAGATCAGTCACAAGCTTTTCCATGGTTTTGACCTTTTTTTTTGTACTTTGTGTTTAAAAACGTATCATACATGTTTCATTTTTACAGGGAGTACAGTATTCCTCAAACTTCTATAATAGTTTCATAGTTAGCCTCATCTGCCTGAATTAACTGAAACTGTTAAACACATTGAGTGCTTCAGAAGTAGCTATTCTCAGACATAAGACTACCTTTTTTTGATGGCAGCTGTTGCTTGCAGATAGTGAAATGCTATTTAAATCTTCTCCCATTATCTTCCACATTTCCAGAGAGTTTCAGCTCGGACAGGGCTTTTACCTACACCCGGGGTCGGCAACCTTTCAGAAGTGGTGAGCCGAGTCTTCATTTATTCACTCTAATTTAAGGTTTTGCGTGCTGGTAATACATTTTAACATGTTTAGAAGGTGTCTTTCTATAAGTCTATAATATATAACTAAATATAAATAAACATTGTTGTATGTAAAGTAAATAAGCTTTTTAAAATATTTAAAAAGCTTAATTTTAAATTAAATTAAAATGCAGAGGTTCCTAGACCAATGGCCAGGACCCGGGCAGTGTGAGTGCCACTGAAAATCAGCTCGCATGCCACCTTCGGCACACGTGCCATAGGCTGCCTACCCCTGACCTACACCATTCTTCCAATCAGAGATTTTTCTTAGATTGTTTTACTCCTGGTATCATGTGATCTTCAGTGATACTCAGAGCCGAGGAGTCTGACAGAGGTCCGTGTCATTCAGTGTCTCAGCTATAACTGATCAGCATTGTGTAAAATGAACCTTGACACTGAAAAACAACCAGTTCCAACTAGTTCTTCCCAGATCCTCTTACAGGAACAGTTCCCCAGAGGTATGTAAATGGAAACAATCTGTCATGCCCACACATTTGTTCTTCAGCAGAACTCTCTGCACTTTTTTTTTTCCAGTACCATTGAATTCACAGATTGATAGATGCCAGGGCTAGAAGGAAACATTGTGATAATCTAGTCTGGCCTCCTGTGTACCACAGACTCTTTTCTGAACTCTTTCCAATTTATCTATATCCTTCTTTGAATTGTGGGCACCAGAACTGTACACAGTATTCCAACAATGGTCACACCAGTGCCAAATACAGAGGGAAAATAACCTCTCTACCCTATTTGAGATTCCCCTGTTTATACATCCTAGGATTGCGTTAGTATTTTATCTATACCTGGAAGGAGTTGTCAGACAGCCTCTGTAGCGTGAATGGATGTATGTCACCAGGAAATATGTCCATGATACTCAGCTATATCCATATCAAGTACCTCCTCCTCTTATATAGAGGAGGAGGTACTGCACTGCAGTACTCTGAAGAAATCACACCAAACTCTGTTGTAATCTGTAGTGTTTGGGACTATTACTATATAATTTTGTAGTGTATTTTGGTAAGAACTTCTTCAGGAAACCTTGTTTGAAGTCCAAGAACAAGTTCTGGAAGCTAAAAAAATATTGAGGTCAGCCAGAGACAGGGTCTGTCCAATCCTTGCTGACAGGATTCTGAGTACAACAGTATCAACAAAACACCCCGTGAAGCAATTAACATTGCACAGTATCACTCTTTTTTGTGGGGGACACAAACTGAAAACAAAGGTTTACCTATCTCCGAAGTTATGAAAGGGTTAATGCAATGTCAAGTATGGGAAAAAATCATTGTAGAATAATCAGAAAAATCTTTGATTGTGAAGAGATTGCCTTGCACAATTGGGTACCCACCTTGCCAGGAAAACTCCTCTGATCGTCTCCTGTTGAAATAGCTTCCATTATTCTACATCCGTTAAGCATAAACTGTAGGAAATTAGACATGTTTCAAGGGTCACAGGCTCATTTCCCTGTGATAGAAAGTACAGTGCAAAATGTTTACCTTTAATGTAAATCAGTGTCTATTTAACCCAAGAGTATTTATAAGCATTGCAATACATTTTTTAATTTCAAGCCAGGATTCCAATTACAAACTCCTCCCATTCCCACAGGAAAACACAGATGGGAATGTTGTCTTGGGCAGGAAATAGCACTGAACAACCAGAGGCCTTATTACAAACTATGTTAAACACAATCAAAGTGCAAGAAAAATGATGGTGATGGCTTTGTTAAAGCACCGGACTGGAACTCAGGAGATATGAATTCCATTCCCAGCTGTGTCAAAGACTCCCTGTGTGACTTGGTTCAAATTACTTCCCCTCTTTGTGCCTTAATTCTCAAAAGGAGGGTAAATAACACCTTTCTCTCACCCATTATTTGTCTGTTCTGTTCAGATTGTAACTTTTTAGGGGCAGGAACTGCTTTACTATTTGAATTTAGAGTGCCTACCACAATGAGGCACTTATCCTGGCTGGGGCCTCCAGGTGCTTCTGTAATTAAAAATACACAATAAAACAACGGATTCCTTGCACTTCTGGAATCAGTTGATTGGGAAACAGAATTACACTACCGAGGTCCACGCTGCTTACAATGGGTAGGAGACTACAGTCAGAAGAGCAAAGTACTACTGTTCTCCAAAAAAGATTAAAATTAGAGGTAGCTATATAATACAAAAGTTATTTACAACTACGATAATCAATAAAATAAGCCAGTTTTCTTCAGTGTTATTTGTAAGGCCATATTCTACTTTTATTCTCCATGATTTAGACTGCTGCAGGATATTTGTGCAAACATTTGAAAATCCAGCATGTTTAATGAATATTAGCATAATTATTATTCCAACTCAAAATGTATACCATGAAGTGTTATTTCCTGATCTGATCTCTGAACTTTTTACTTAATTGCATATTTAGAGGATGTATTTTGGTCTTGGACACCAAAATATGTCTTGTGGCATATTTTAGTGTTCATGACGTATCACCAATAAATAGTGACTACACCTTATTTACTGTTTGCTCTTTGTCGGTAGTGCCTAGTTTTTTACTAATTGACTCCATAAAAGAGGGTTTCTTTTTTCTCTTATTTTGAAATAGCTCTGAACAAATTCACCTCTCAGGATTTCTAAAGTGATTTATCACCTCACTTGTAATATATTTCAACATGAAAACTTAATTGTTCTAAGGACTTGCTTGGTTTCATACTCTATCTGTCCTGTGGCTATTTTATACAACTTCTACTTATGTACACCTATCCAGTTTGTTTTCATAGAATCATAGATTATTAGGGTTGGAAGGGACCTCAAGAGATCATCTAGTCCAACCCCCTGCTCAAAAAGCAGGACCAATCCCCAAATCACCCCCCTCAAGGATTAAACTCACAACCGTGGACTTAGCAGGGCAATGCTCAAACCACTGAGCTATTTAAGCCTGAATAAATAAAATATTAAGAAATATATAAAGGACCCATTAATTTAAATAGTTAAATCAATTTAAAACTCAGATCAGACATTCTTCTAAATTAAATGAAATTTATTTAGCGTTGTGCACAGCAGGTGAGGCCGAATTTAGCATCTTGGACATTGCACAAAACCACTGAATGGAAAATAAATAAATAAATCTCCTTGAACTCTCTGGAAGGAAAAGAAGACTTGTTAGTTTCATTCTTCTGATGGCGGTGCAGTTGCATTATTATTACTAGGCCAAATTATGAACTCTTTCCTAAGCTGTGACTCAGTCCTTATCCCTGTGTCTCTACAAACTTGGATTCGCAGCTTGTGAAAAATGTAACCTGACTCCCTTATTTCTTATTCTGCATTAGGGGAAAATATATCTAGCAGAAATGTCCAAATGCTCACCTTTCAGCATGAAAACACTCCGAGACACAGATGAAAAAACCTCCACATCAATGAAATATTTGCACCTCCCCCCAATGCACACATCCAACACACACACACACACACACATCCAAGAACTTGTGACAGACAGAGCAATCCTTTACAGATCTTCCCTTACAGAAAACTACAGCTGTATGACTCCATGGGATAAAGAGTTTGAAGTACGGAGGGCATGTGCCAGAGGATACTATGTTGGCTGCATGCCTATTACCAAGGAATTTCACAGGATGCACGTTCAAGGAGTTTTCCTGAAGGGAACAGCAAAGTCAGTTGGACAGTCTGGGTGGATCTTTTATTTGGAGTAGAAATGAGATCCCAAAATGAAGGTCTGAAAGGCTTGGTTGCCCCTCCCAGGGAGTGAAGGCCAGGTTCAACTGTAGATTAAGACTGAGGGATAGTGTCTTTGATTCTTCTGGTAGAAGCTGGAAATAAGAGAAACCCATTTTATGGGTTTATACTGTGTTTTCACCCATAAAATGGGTTTCTCTTATATTCACTGCTTCTCTTATTTTCACTGTTTCTTTTCTGACCACAAAAGTTAGTTCAAATACAACAGTCTCCATTGAACAGTATTAATTATCAAATAGGGTGATGGGGGTGGGGCAGGGAGAAATAGAGACAGAGGTGACCTCTCTCTTTTATGCATGATTCTCAGCGTTGTAAAGAGATCCAGTAAATACCCCTAGTCCTGGTAAGTTTAAACACTAAAAATTACAGTTAATTTGGTGCCAGGAAAAACTTAATTCCTTTCACCCTGTTTTTGAACAAGATCTGCCAAGCTTCATTGTGCAAATGGCTGATCAGAGGACCCTGGAGGATACTGCTCTAAGACTCTAAGGGATGGAAAACTCATTTACCTAAAGCCTCCATTTCCAGTTAATTCAGACTTTTCCTTTCATTCTGCTTTGTGGCTGAGGATTTTATGTAGACACTAAAGAGTCATTGTGGCCTCATGGAAAACTCAAACACTTCAAGCCAATTCTGCTAATTATATATATAAGAAAGAGAGCGAGTGGGGGAGATGGTAAAAAAAATTCAGCTGGCAAAATACTGATTTGTTACAATCAGAATGTTCCATTGGACTGTGTCAATTCTGACATTTTGCTTAGAAAACAATAATTATAATAAATAAAATATTTTGTCAAAATCAAAATAAAATGTTTTGATTTTATCTAAATGAAGCATTTCAACTGATCTGAAACATGTTGCCCCTTCAAAAAAATTTATTTAACAGGAAATTTCAAAACTTCTCTTTTCCAAATCCGGACCACAAACAAAATTCAAAATCATGAAATTTCCAACAAAATGAAAATTCCACTTACTGACCAACACACTCTCTTTCTAGGATACTACTATTATAGAAATACTACCTTTGTTACATGCAGCAGACTAGATCCTGCTGCTTATTTTCCATTTCAAGTGATTAGAACCCTTTCCACAGTAGCTAGTTGTCTCATGTGACATCATAGGAGGAATATAGGGCACATTCTTCATTCTGGCTGAGCTGCTCTTTGGTGCAAGATTGGGGCTGGAGGCAAAAGTAGCTTTAAATCATTTTTGTGCTTTCAACATGCTAGTCCCTTCAGGCAGATCAGCCCCCAGTGGCCATTCCACAACTGAGACTATCTGAAGTGCAATTTCTTCAGCCATATCCCACTCTTCCCTTCAGCCCCACCCCCATAAACTCCTTACACTCAGGGCTATGAGGAAGGTGGTAGGGAGCCCTATGTTGGCTCTCTGAGTGTGATGCCACACTCAACTGAGGATATGAAAACTCAGCTCTCAAGCCATGTTGTTGGTGGCAGGGCAGGTCATGGAGGAACTGAGATGTCCAAAGGCTAGTAAATATAGTTTCAGGTTGTTTAGTCATTCAGATAAAGAATGGGTTTATAGTTAAGGCACTGGACTGGAAACCAGGTGAACTGGTTTCAATTTCTGCCTCTGCCATACACTTCCTCTTTAGTCAAGTCATATAGGGACAGAGGTTTAAAGGTATTTAGATGCCTGAAAATGCATATAGGTGCCAACAGGGATTTCCAAGACCTGGAGTTAGGCACCTCAGCACTTTTGAAAATTCTATGAGGCTTATGTGCCTAGTACGTTAAGATCTGGACTTTAACCTCTCTGTGACTCAGACCCTCGTTTGTTAAATGGGGATAACACTACTTCTTGTGTGTGTCTTTTCTATTCTGATCACAAGCTTCTGAGGAGCAGGGACGGTACCATATTACATGTCTGCATAGTGCCTAGCACAATAGGCTACAATCATAGTTGGGCCCTCTAGACACTACCATAATGCAAATAAATAATAATAGCATGGGCATATTGTACAATAAGTGATGACAAACTAAGTTACACAATACTGGACTTACTTAGGGATCCTGTTGCCCTCCCAGTGGATAGATTTTAAGTTGACAATAAATGTAACAATTTAAAACTGTAATACATTGTCCCCAGTGTGCTGTGTGAGGAGGGGAAGAGGAGTTATAGCATCAGTAGCCCATAAAAGACTAAATTCCCACACGTCAGTGCAGGAATTGACCCCTGCACACTAAGCCTGCACTCTGTCTCAGGTTAGAGCCCAAACACCACTTCTATCCACACACAAATCAGTCTAACTCAGGCAAGCAGCCTGGACCCAGCTCCAAGAACTTGCTAGGGGAGTAGGTCAGAGCCCAAGTCCCTCAATGACTTGGGTCCAAGTCCTATCCTTTTGCAGTGTGGACATGGGCTGCAGACCCAAATCAGAAGGTCTGCATAGTGCCATATGGATGTGTATAAGTATAAATATATAAGTACCTCTTATCCTCTGAGTACATGTATTAGATCTAAATAATTTATTTGATTATTTTTGCCTATTTTCCTTTTCACAGAATAATCACAAATATATTGTGATTTTCAAATGTATTCATTATTCAAAGTTATTTGATAAAATAGTTGTAAAGTTTATGGTCTGCTGTCCAACATTTGAAATCAGAAATTCAATATAGATTGCTTAGTTATGATTAGTTACATAAGTTACATGCTATTTGCATTTTGAGTATAAATCTTATAATCAGGTTCATGGTATGAATTTGGTGGATAGTGATTTTAAAGTTTGCTCTGAAAAAAAAAGAGCATTCAACTGAACATTCACTGACTGAATGTTTAAGCCAACAATATTTGATTTAGTAAATTTGTAAAGAAACAAGTTAATTTAATATTCACACAGCTTGCAGGGGAGGGGCAATATTTATTCAGGACCTATATAACTAACTTCATGTTCTATTGACATGCAGACATATCTTGGCTAGAATGTTGCGGTTGTTGAACAGTGCTCAGCAAAACTATGCTGAGCACTATTTAGATCAGGAAGGGAAAGAGAAGAACATATCCACTTGAACTTAGCTAGGCACAGAATGTTATCACTTTGGAGAAAACAGGTCTATGGAGTACAACGGAGCAGTTCTGCCTCAAAGAGCCCTGGAAAGCTGAACAATGGCTGAAATTATCTCTCTGTGGACTCCGTGTGGCTCTGTAGTAAACTTTGCAAAAGACACTTAGACCACAAAATAATGTAACATAATAATGCAATCACTCAAATGATCAAAAAGAACAGGAGTACTTGTGGCACCTTAGAAACTAACAAATTTATTTGAGCATAAGCTTTCGTGGGCTACAGCCCACTTCTTTGGATGCATGTAGTGGAAAATACAGTAGGAAGATATATATACACAGAGAACATGAAACAATGGGTGTTATCATACACACTAACGAGAGTGATCAGTTAAGGTGAGCTATTATCAGCAGGAGAGAAAAAGAACTGTTTGTAGCGATAATGAAAATGGCCCATTTCCAACAATTGACAAGGAGATGTAAGGAACTGTGTGTGGTGGGGGGCTGGAATAAGCATGGGGAAATAGTTTTACTTTGTGTAATGGCCCATTCACTCCTAGTCTTTATTGAAGCCTAGTCTGATGGTGTCCAATTTGCAAATTAATTCTAATTTAGCAGTCTCTTCCTCAGCTCTCGTCCCCTAACACTGCTACTCTAAATTCTTAAGCATCACTTTTCTTAAAATTAGCATTAAATCTAGCATTAAATTTCAGTTACTATCAATGGAAACACTTTTTTGTCCTTTCATGTGTGTATGGGGAAATCGACATTTACAGACATTTATCAATAAAAATCTAATTCTTACAAACCAAAGTATAGTATAAGTGTCTGGCACTTTTTAAAGACAGGATGATAAGTTTGCAAGATGGCACTCTAACATGCAGGAGGAAAGATGACAAATTTGGAATTCTAAAATGTAATCCAAACCCAGAAGCCACTGTATTGTTTCTTTGTTTTTCTTTGTTTTTCAGGTGACAGAGGTAATAGTTACTTTCAGTCATATGTTGCAGAAACAAACAGGCAGAGTCCCCATTAGAATTACTATAGTTCCTCTTTATTCCATTGGCCTACAAATGAAGTCCATATTTTGCGTGGTCTGCACATTATTATGGCATGACTCTTTTATATATATATAAGAAAATGATGGACGTGTAACCAATAAGAAGCGGTTGTTTGCTAAATAATTAATTGAATTTCCTGGGGAAAGTAGATGTGCAATAATTTAATAAGGCATATGGTAAAAGTAACCCTATCTTTCTGTTTGTTATTATTTTGGCTAGAGTTGTAATCACCAGTATCGGAGAAGCAGATCGGAGTAAACTAAATCACTAGAGTCCTGCCACTTAAGTACTGGGGAAGGGTTATAGGCCCGATTAGCAGCAAGGATGCATATTTATTATATGTGAGAGTAGAAAATGCTGTAGATGACACTGGGATAAAATTCAAAGCTTGGCTGCTTTGCAGACATAATTCCTTCTCAACAGATATTTCCAAAATAGTCATTTAAAAATGATACAGCAGATGGTAATTAAATTTGCTTAATAATTAAACATTAATAGACCTAGCTCAGCTCTGAAAGAGAGAGCGATAGATAGAGACAAAAAGCACCAGCCCACTCATTTCTTCCAAAACCAAACACATCCCACCTTACACTTATCATTGGAATGTTATATGGCAAAGATCTAAAGGCAAGATTGCCATTTGCCCTACACTCCCACACAGGGAAACAAGAGGGCCATGTATCCAGCAGGACCCAGAATGATGGAGTGAGCATCCTTCATGGGGCTATTATACCCCAGGCTCTCTTGTGGTCAGAATGAGAGTAGGAAGGGGCAAGAGTGGGAGGAGCCTTGATCTGGCCTTCCTTCCCACATGCTGCCCAGCATAAATGTACTGGAGCTCCAAGAG
This sequence comes from Mauremys mutica, assembly GCF_020497125.1. Taxonomy (NCBI): domain Eukaryota; kingdom Metazoa; phylum Chordata; order Testudines; family Geoemydidae; genus Mauremys; species Mauremys mutica. The sequence continues at coordinate 35,213,423 of NC_059075.1, forward strand.
AACCTGCACCACGTATAGGACTAGGCAGGAGGAGGTGAGTCTCTGAATCACAGTCTGGTGCCTTGTCTATTCATAGGGCAGCACAACTAAGCTCTACCCGTGCCAAAGCTATAATGCAGCCCTAAATTAGCTGCAGTTCAAAAAGAGACCCATGCTACAAAATGAAGAGCCAGATCAGGATTTCAAACATTCCAAAGTCTGAGGGTTTTCACACCTGGCATTTTGGTTTGGCTCATTACAAAGAGAGAGTCTAGCTGACAAGTTCAGTTACAGATCTAGATCAGCTTTTAAACACTCACAAAGGGCAGAGGTTTTAGCTCAGGTTATTTCTGATTTCAACATCAGAATTATTATAGATCCAGGTACAATTTGATGAACATTAGTGAATGGTTAATGGAATTTGGGTTTTGTTCTAAGTTTTGAAGATGTTCGGTGTGAAAGGTCATGGGGCTACAGAGGTGTGTACATTCAGATTTGGTTCAAATAAGCAACCCAAATCTTTGCATGCTTATTTAATACTCTTGGGTCTGCAAAATGGGTTTGGAAAGCTTGCAAGAAGATTTGGCGAGTGGGGAACACTTTAGAGAGACACACAGCAGGTCTTGGAAACTTGGGGACATTTTTTGATTTTACCTTTCCCCATCTGCAAGAAAAAAAGTACTCTGTCTGGCTGTGCACCTAAATCCCAAATTTTAAAATGGCTATGGCTGGTGTACAAGCCCCTCTGTCATGAATACCCATAACTATATAGAAATATGCTCATTCATGCACAGTTATCCATGTTCTCATAAATATGGTCCTATCAGACTACAAGCCAGATTTAGCAGACATGTTCTCAAATACATGATTATCAGCTGCAGTGCTTAAACTGGCCATGCTGCTAATATCCATCCATATGATACAGTCCCATAACTTTCTGAATTAGAGGTACAGTAAGGCTTTCCATATCTGTTTTACTGTGAAAAGCCTGAATCAGTATTTATGTTGAGCTTTGTTCTTTTGAACATTATTTCCAAGGCTCAGCACTCTCTGGCTACATAAATTTGATCAACCGTATCTCTGGTAAAAATGTTTGCAGCCCTCTAATGGAGGTGAGCCATTAGCTGCAGTTTGCACTACTTGCCTCTGTCAGAAAACAATCAAAAACTCTCTCTCTCTTCACCATATGAACAACAAGAATCCCCATGGCAGTAAAATGTTAAGAGGTTTTTACTCATCATACAGTTTTGTTTATAAAGCATACTGCTTTTAAAACCCAGCAGGCTAAATGTATCTAACCTAAACTTGTACAAATAACATTCTAGTTTAGTTGGCCATAACATTGGCAGAGTCTTGCCCCAGAAAACTATCCAGTTATGGCCGACCTGTACTGACTGTCCTTTTAGTAAGTAGTAGTGAAGAATGGGCACCAAATACCTTGCTGCTTCTTTTTTTTAAAGAATAGACCACATTTGCCTTGATTTATTAAAGTATAATCCTCTGTCACATGGCAAGTGATGGGGCCATTAACATAACGAATCACTCTTCAAGTTAATAAATGCCGCCTTTAACATATTTCCCTCCAGTACACATCTGTGCACACAGTTAAAGAGCACAGACAGACACTCATTGATTGAGCAATCCCTTTGCAGGCTTTCACATCACCTCACAACCAATTGACAGGCAGATGATAAGTCATTTTAAAGGGGACACTGTCGAAACTGTAAAGGCATAAAAATTGACCTACTTTGACAATGTGTCCTTCTGGTTTGCCTTATGATATGGAAACCTTCCCTCTGGATCTTTTACCATCTGATCATTACAGCTATCGGCAATTATTTTTAAATGGTAGTGGAACATACTACAATGTTCCCAGTAAAGCAAATAGTGTTCATTCCTATCATAATTTTCACATTATGGCATGCTAATAGCAGGTGTCTTTATTTTAATACTCAGTTATGGGGGGAGGAAAATGATGGAAATTATCAAGATATTTTAGATGATAATGGTGAAGGGACATTGAAAATGCCCAAGGGAGGCTGAACCACCTAGATAAGATGTTCTGTTTCTCTTTGGAAAATTTCTGCCTTCCCACGTGCATCATAGAGTCTATAATAATTACTATATTTAATGTTATTCCTGAGGAGAGAGAAGATTTCTCCATATTTTGGATTTTACAAGAAAATAGCAACTTCTCGCCCTATATTCACAAAAACCCTGCAATCCCAAGTAATGGGCTCCCAATATTTCCAATGGAAAGTAAGATAGTTTTGTGGTTAAAGCACTGAAGTGCCAATTAGGAGAGCTGCATTTGATTTCTGAGTTGAGTTGGTTGAAAAATTTCCACTGAAACATTTTTTGCTTGAAAATTCCATTTTTGAGTAAATGAAAAACTTCACCAAAAGTGCCTGCTTACTTAGAAAATGTTTTGCGTTTTTCATCAGAAATCTAAAAAAAATGGTAATTTTCAGCCAGGTTTTGTTTGTTTGTTTTATTTTTATTTTAGGCAATTTTCAACTGATTGTTGACAGTTTTTCAATAAAATTTCAGCATTTTCTAACCAGCTTTATCCTTGGCTCTGCTGTACATGTCCTCCTAGGCAAATTATCTCTTTTTCCTTCAGCTTTCCACTTGTACAATGGGGATAACAATACTTCCCTTCACTCACTCTCTGTCTACCTTGTCCGTTTAAAGTGTAAGCTTTTTAGGACAAGGACTGTCTTTACTATGTGTATGTATAGTTCCTTAGCACAATGGGTCCCTAGCCTTCAGGCACTATCTCTACTACAAAAAATAAGTAAGAGCAATAAATAATAAAGGGAGATTTCCTAGTCTAATGGGAAAATTTTACAGCTTTTCTTACTTATTTAAAACTCCACTTGAATTTTTGATGGATTGTGATGGTGGGATTTTTCTGAAGATGTTTATCAAGTAACTCAATTTAGAAGTTAGAAAATACTTATGGGGTTCGCAGATGGGAAGAGGAGAGACAAAAAAGTGTTATTTCATAGGCACTGGACTCCTCTCTCTTTTAAATAGCAATATTTTCCCTCCAGGAACTTGTCAATTCACTTTGGTAATAAGTTCAATTCACTTTTCCCAGCCAAAGAACTGTGAAGCAATAGATTTGTGTCTGCTGTTTATGCATAGCTAGAAGAAGAGCAGAATAAGTGAGAAAAATATGTTAGCTTGAACATTAATCTGTCATGTTAATGGTTACATTGCTTGCCCTAATAGAGAAGGTCGTGCTTTAATACATCACCTTGAATGGATTCTATTTTTTCCCCTCAGCCATTCTATAATGTAGTATTTGAAGGTAACATTGTCATTGCTCACTGCAGATGCAGGTAGCAAAAGCTAGTCTTTCTGTATGGTTTTCCCAAGCCCATGTGATGCTGTGATTCATTAGCCAATTGTAGTGATTAAATACAGCTATTTTTCATAAAACCTGTTTTGTCATCTTTAAGCTTTGATTTGAATCTGCTGCATTTTCCCATTAGTTATAATTTCTTAGCTACCTTCTCTACAGCTATCTTCTCTTCACTCTTCAGATCAACAGAATTTTGACACCACTGTACTTTTGGTGAAAAAGTAATATTTAGTGTTCAGACAGGTCAGACTAGATGTGTGACTTCTGTTTGATGTGTAGCAATTACCACTTTATTCTAAGAATAGACACTGGAGAAACATTGTCAGGTACCTATCAGTGTCTACAGATACCTATGAGATACATACACAGACACAGGGACTAAGCAAAAGCCCAGTGAAATCAGTGGTCATCTTTCTACTGATGTTAGTGGGCTTTGGATTAAACCCATACTGTATGTGCAGTGACAAGGCACCCTGGGAAGTCAGACCTTGACTCACCACTGCATAAAAGGGGCAACTGTCAGAAAAAAGGCAATTGTGAATACAAAATTATACATGAGTGCAAAATCTTCATGGTGGAGTCTGCACCTTTGGTTTGTAAAATACTATGAACATTTACATTATTACATAATTTACAATAATAATAGCTGTTCAACTACTTTGCATATGCAATTACCACAGTTGCACATGAAGTCATGATCAAAGTGTGTATGTAATCAATCTCCAGTAATAGTCATAATGTTTGTATTTATGAAGCCACAGAATGGTAATACATTCAAATGACCATTTGGATTTGTAAATGTATTTATGCAATTGCAATGATTCTGCACACAGGCACGATAATTGTACATTCATTAGGTGCACGTTTGTGCGTGAAGTTTTGCATATGAAAGCACACCTGCATTTTTCTGTAAAATTTCACCAATAACTACATTTAATTATTATTGTGCCCTTCCTCCTAAAATGTTGTACAAACTAGAATTGGATCTGTACTCCTTTTTCTACCAAAAAGTGTGCAAAGGATAAAGATCTACAGAAGTCCACTAAAAATAGGATGTTTGAATGAATATGCAGCATACCATCCCATCAGGAGGAAAATGTCTTAACCACATTTAGTAGATGTGGTTAAAAAATCCCATTGAAAGGTGCCTCTAGCTGAGGATACCCAATTGTGAAGGATGTGTGGCATTCTATTACTAAGTAAATGTACAGAAAATGTTCTGTAAGCTTTTTGAACCCCTTGAAAAGAAGCAGGAGGTTGTAAATACACACACGTGCTCACGCACGCAGACACACAGTTCACTGGTAGCTTCTGCATGCTCAGAAATCCCCTGAAACCATTATATTATGCAATTACAAGATGTGTGTGTGTGTGTGTGTGTGTGTGTGTGTGTGTGTGTGTGTGTGTGTGTGTCTATATATATATATATATATAATTTCCTTTATCTTGCTTACTTTTGAGTATCATTGGCATAAGATCATTATACCACAGGAAAGTTTTCGCCTTGCATTTTGGCTTTTTTGCCATATGGTAATAAGTTCACTCAACCACATGGAATGGGAATATTACCTCACCCACCATTGAAATGAAGCCATTTCTGGGATTTAGCTTGTCAGCTATCTTAACAGTAGGCAGCAAAACTATTCAACAATTTAGAGTAAGAAGTCAAGATGAATATCATTGGTATGTTATAAGAATTTTCACTAAATACAACCTAGTACTATCCAGTTGAAACTGAAAGGAAAATTCCAGGAATCAGAATGCACAATAAGTAATCAAAATGGAGTTTGATAAAGATCCTGGACTTCAACCGCTACATTAATAGAAATCACCGTAGTCATTTTTAAACTAGAAATTAAGCTGTTATTAATATGTGAAATTTCAGATTCATTTTTTTTATAGTTGAAATACTGAAGTAGCTGCTGAAGCAAATCTTGTGGGTTTGACCCTTCTATTCCTTCCAATGTTGAGAAAAATGTACAAAACTTAGGAATGACACATTTGTTGATTGATGGAATATCTGCTTTTCAAGTGGATGGCAGTGATGCTTTTTGGGATACCAACATCTGAAAATCTACTTACTTCAGTGTGCCTAACAGTCAGTTTTCTTATTCTTACACACTATTTTGGTATCCTTGTACTACAAAGCAGCCTTCATGTCATGCTTAGAGTTTGCATGTGATGGAGAGTTCATGAGCATGACTTTAAATTGTGTCTAAAGCTAAATTTGCTAGGGGAGGGCAAAGTCAAAAAGCAAATCATTAAAAAAGGAAAAGCTTTGATGTAGCATTCCAAGTCAATGTATCACAGCACTGCCAACAAATTGCTAAGTCTGAAATTAAAAATAAGATCCCTCAGAGGGTCCTGCCCCATAATGAAATGGCTGAGATATCAAGTGTCCTAAGATGTAGATTCTTAAAGTCTAGCCGTTGAAAAATAAGAAGCCTATGGAGATTTGATTTTGAGGGGAGGGGGAAATGGTGTAATATTTTTTTTTATTTTTATTTTTTTATTAGCAGGCAAGCCAACTAACCAAATTGTGGACCATCTGGAGATGAAATATAATGAAGAAGGCCAATGAAAACATAATTACAACAATTGGCCTAGAAATAACAACAGAATTTATTAAGAACAGCATGCGCAGAGCAGGCCAGGAAGAAATCAGACTTCCATTTCAAATTCTGCCTGTGTGTGGGAAATGGAGAGAAAATTTCCTCACATGAAGTTTCAACATGACCAGCCGGAAAGACCGAGTAGAATTCATACTAATCCCTAGGGCAACGGACCATGAGGTATTTGAAATTCCACTCATTCACAGGCATAAGAAGTGCTTTGCTTCAAAGGGAAATGTTCAGGTGCCCGCTAAGAATCAAGTTTGTTTTGCAAGAATTAAAATGGTGTTGTTGTAGACATGAAAGGAGAACAGTAAGTGGTGGTGGAGAGAGGGAAGGGTTCCAATATGATAAATATCTACAGGGAAGACTCGTTAGGCATTCCTGCTTTCCCTATCTGAGGCACCAAGATACTTCAGGGATGAAAGCTATATAAGTGCCTGGATAGATAGATTAATCACATAGTAAAGGAACAAGGGTCATTCACTGAAATAAAAAAAAAATCTTCTTCACAAAATATATAATATTTAAACTTCAGTACTCACTGCCCTAGGATATTATTGTGAACAAATAGTTTAATAAAATGTTTTTAAAAAGAGGTTGGGGTTGCAATTTTCAAAGGCGCCTAAAATGATTTAGGTGCCTGGATCTCATTTTCAAAAGTAACTTGGGCACTTACTAGCCATTCAAGGAGATTTAGGCTCCAAAAGGTCAGATTTGGCACATAACTCCCATTGAAATCAGTACCTTGAATAATCTGGGTTTAAGGGCCTAAATCACTTCTGAAAAAGGGGCCGAGGCTCCCAAAGCACTTTAGGTGTGTCATAAATAAACAGATCAGGGTTAAGGTCTCTTTTCCCTGGAAAGGGTTAACATGTAGTACCTGGTGACCACCTGACCAAAGGACCAATCAGAGACGAGATAATTTCAAATCTCTGTGGAGGGAAGCCTTTGTCTGTGTTCCCTGTTTTGCTCAGAGAGCTCTTTTTGGATCTAAGAGAGGTCAGTCATGTCTCCAAGTTCTCCTGGAGTAGTTTCTACTAATTAATAGTGAGTATTAATTAGAAAGGCGAATTAGTCCTATGATTTAATTTCTATATTTGCAATTGTGTGTTTGCTAAAGGAAATGCTTTATTCCTGTTTGCTGATATTGCTTTTACTGAGAAAAGGGGGAGGGGGAATTCTCTCCAGAGATTGATAAGGTTATCCCCTATGAGTGTCCAGCTTGGGCTCATAGAGATTCTGTATTTTCTTTTTGTTCTCTTAATAAATTATTTTCTTTTCTTTGGACTTGGTTAATTCCTTCTCTTGTGGAAATTCAGGGGAAGGGGAGGGGGGAAGAGACAGTTCCTCCTGGGTTTGATTCAAGCAGTTTGAATCAGGTATCTCTTTCCAGGACTAGGGAAGGGGAGGGGGGAAGTGAGTCCCTCTTTGTGTTGAGTCAAGGATTTGACTCGGTGTATATCTCTCCAAAGTGGCTAGGAGAGAGAGAGGGGGGAAGTGGGCTGCTTCCCTGTGTGTAGAGATTCAAGGGGTTTGAATCTGGGTTCCCCAGGGGAAGCTTGGGGGACAGGCAGTGTGTCAGACACTTTAACCTGACTGGTGGCAGCGAAGGAGACCTACCCTAGGATTTTAGGGTGGGGGAATACATGCTGGTCCTCACTTTGAAACCCCCCAGTTTCAAGTGAGGGTGTAGACCATGACAAGGTGCTTCTGAAATTTTTACCTTTTGACTTTATAGTCCAGTTCCACCTTCAGTTACACCACTTGCAAATGGTCTGAGGGCATAATTGGGTCTTTACTGTGTAAGAAAGTGAATAGGGTTTGTAGTTACACTAAGTAGAATAACAGTAATGCCATTCATTTGTATAGCATCCTTCATATCATTGAAAGTACATTTTGTTAAAAAACAGGAAATATTGAACTGTGAAGAAAAATAGCAGGGAAATATTAGGTGAGAAGTATCATATGCTAAATAAACAGGATGGGCCAAATTCATCTTAGGTATAATGCTGTTTGTTTCACTGACCTTACACCAGGAATGAATTTGACTCTAGGAGCTCAAACAAGAAACAGAAGTTAAATCTTTAGAGGAAAGGTATCTTAAAAACTAAACATGTGTGAAATCTGTGCCTAAGCATTTACAGAAATGATTTACAGTCCCAAAAGTAGAATCACAAAATCACACAGTCCTCCAGCTTTAGTGGTCCATGAGGGTTTAGTATATTTTGCTGTATAACCCTCACTACTATTGCTCTTCAGGGGGTTGTGTGAATGTTTCCCCCATTGTATTATTATAGTACCCAGTGGACCCAGACAAGATTAGGGCTCTGTGTGCTAGTCACTGTACAAACACATAGTGAGAGACAGTCCCTGCCTCACTGAGTTTATAATTTCAGAGTGGTAGCAGTTTTGGTCTGTATCAGCAAAAAGAGTGAGGAGTACTTGTGGCACCTTAGAGACTAACAAATTTATTTGAGCATAAACTTTTGTGAGCTAAAACCCACTTCATTGGATGCATGCAGTGGAAAATACAGTAGGAAGATATATATACACAGAGGACATGAAAAAATGGGTGTTGCCATACTAACTATAATGAGAGTAATCAGGTAAGGTGGGCTATTATCAGCAGGAGAAAAAAAACGTTTGTAGTGATAATCAGGATGGTCCATTTCCAACATTTGACAAGAAGGTGTGAGTAACAGCAGGGGGAAAAATTAGCATGGGGAAATAGGTTTTACTTTGTGTAATGACCCATCCACTCCCAGTCTTTATTCAAGCCTAATTTAATGGTGTCTAGTTTGCAAATTAATTCCAATTCTGCAGTTTCTCATTGTAGTCTGTTTTTGAAGTTTTTTTGTTGGGAGTATTGAGACTTTGAAGTCTGTAGTCAAGTGACCAGGGAGATTGAACTGTTCTCCAACTGGTTTTTTAATGTTATAATTCTTGACGTCTGATTTGTGTCCATTTATTCTTTTGCGTAGAGACTATCCGGTTTGGCCAATGTACATGGCAGACGGGCATTGCTGGCACATGATGGCATATATCACATTGGTAGATGTGCAGGTGAATGAGCCTTTGATAGTGTGGCTGATGTGATTAGGTCCTATGATGGTGTCCCCTGAATAGATATGTGGAAAGAGTTGGCAACGGGCTTTGTTGCAAGGATAGGTTCCTGGGTTAGTGTTTTTGTTGTGTGGTGTGTGGTTGCTGGTGAGTATTTGCTTCAGGTTGGGGGGCTGTCTGTAAGTGAAGACTGGCTTGTTTCCCAAGATCTGTCAGAGTGAGGGATCGTCCTTCAAGATAGGTTGTAGATCCTTGATGATGAGCTGGAGAGGTTTTAGTTGAGGGCCGAAGGTGACGGCTAGTGGCGTTCTATTACTTTCTTTGGTGGGCATGGTCCTGTAGTAGGTGACTTCTGGATACTCTTCTGGCTGTCAATCTGTTTCTTCACTTCAGCAGGTGGGCACTGTAGTTGTAAGAATGCTTGATAGAGCTCTTGTAGGTGTTTGTCTGAGGGATTGGAGCAAATGCGGTTGTATCTTAGAGCTTGGCTGTAGACAATGGATCGTGTGGTGTGGTCGGGATGAAAGCTGGAGGCATGTTAGGAGTAGAACCCAGAGCCTCTACAGTGTAGTCCAGTGTTTCCACATGGTATTCCACGTGGCTTCCATTCCCTGAGTTTGGTTTTGAGACATTTAGTGTTGAACAAAACCAAAATGTCTAAGCAAAACTCAGTTGAAACCAATCTTGTCAAAAAACCCTCCAAGTGAAACCATGAGTGATTTCAGCTGAAAATTCTACATGTTCCCAGTTGGCTTAAAAGTTTTTGTAAATGCAGCAAACCTTTGACAAAAACAGTCTGTACTTCAAGCTTGAAAAGAAACCACATATGTTTCATTTGTTCTGGATTTTATTGCAACGGTCTGATAAAATCTAGTTTTCAGTATATTGAGCATCTGAGGGGTTAAACTATAACACTCATACTTTTAATCATGAGAAACCTTGAGACCTTTTTCAAAAGGTTGACCTAGCTAGTGTTGCTGTTGCTATGGATAGGAATGGGAGGAAGGTTGATTTTTATCTATGTGAAAACAAAAATTGTGCATTCTGGGAAGCAGAAAATTTGTGAGTCTCTCAGGTAAACTCTGAAAGCCCAGAAGTAAGAGCATTGATTACAGCTAACAATAAGGATAATTGTGTGAATAACTCCATGCATAGTGCACTGAGGATTTATGTCTAACATCAGAGCACTTGCTAGCCAAACTCATTTCACTTTCATATTAACCTTTTATTATTGTCTGGGTGCTACACTAGGTTCTGGAAACCTTGAGAATTAATATCCCTTTCAAATCTCTCTTTCCTCAGAAAAAACACATTCACTGTCAGGATTCAAACCAAGCCATGAAACATAGACAGCTCTGTTTGAACTGCAGGATGTTCTCTTTATAGACAGAGAACAAACTTCAGGATTCCTAGTGTTCACTTTATTGGCAGCCTTTGACATAGTGGATCATAAGTTGCTAATAATAGAAATCATAGAAATGTAGGTCTGGAAGGGACCTTGATACATCATCTAGTCCAATCCCCAGGACTAAGTATTATCTAGATCAGAGATCAGCAACCTTTGACACATGGCCCATCAGGGAAATCTGCTGGTGGGCCAGGACGATTTGTTTATCTGCAGCATCTGCAGGTTCAGCCGATCACAGCTCCCACTGGCCACAGTTCACCATTCCAGGCCAATGGGGGCTATGGAAAGCAGTGGCCAGCACATCCTTCAGCCCTTCATCATCTGCCGCCACTGAGAACAGCCTAGTTCCATCCTCTTTGAAACCCCCCTTCAGGAAGTTGAAGGCTGCTATCAAATTCCTCCTCACTCTTGTCTTTTGCAGACTAAATAAGTCCAGTCCCCTCAGCCTCTCCTCGTAAGTCATGTGCTCCAGCCCCCTAATCATTTTCATTGCCCTCCGCTGGACTCTCTCTAATTTGTTCATATCCTTTCTTTAGTGGGGGGCCCAAAACTGAACGCAATACTCCAGATGTGGCCTCACCTGTGCCGAATAGAGGGGAATAATCACTTCCCTCAATCTGCTGGCAATTCCCAGACTTATACAGTCCAAAATACCATTATCCTTCTTGGCAACAAGGGCACGCTGTTGACTCATATATCCAGCTTCTTGTCAACTGTAATCCCCAGGTCCTTTTCTTAACTGCCGCTTAGCCAGTCGGTCCCCAGCCTGTAGTAGTGCATGGGATTCTTCCATCCTAAGTGCAGGACTCCTTGTTGAACCTCATCAGATTTCTTTTGGCCCAATACTCCAACTTGTCTAGGTCACTCTGGACCCTATCCCTACCCTCCAGCATATCTACCTCTCCCCCCAGCTCAGTGTCATCCACAAACTTGCTGAGTATGCAATCCATCTCATCATCCAGATCATTAATGAAGATGTTGAACAAAACTGGCTTCAGAACCGACCCCTGGAGCACTCCACTTGATAAAGGCTTCCAACTAGACACTGAGCCATCGATCACTCCCCATTGAGTCTGATGATCTAGCCAGTTTTCTATCCACCTTATAGTCCATTCATCCAATCCATACTTCTTTCACTTGCAGGCAAGAATAATGAGGGAGACCATATCAAAAGCTTTGCTACGGTCAAGGTATATCACATCCACCGCTTTTTCCCATATCCACAGAGCCAATTATCTCATCATAGAAGGCAATTAGGTTGGTCAGGCATGACTTGCCCTTGTTGAATCCATGTTGACTGTTCCCGATCGCCTTCCTCTCCTCCAAGTGCTTCAAAATGGATTCCTTGAGGACCTGATCCATGATTTTTCTGGGGACTGAGATGAGGCTGACTGGTCTGTAGTTCCCAGGATTCTCCTCCTTCCCTCTTTAAATATGGGCACTATATTTGCCTTTTTCCAATCGTCCAGGACTTCCCCCGATTGCCACAAGTTTCCAAAGATAATGGCCAATGGCTCTGCAATCACATCAGCCAACAACCTCAGCACCCTAAGATACATTTCATCCGGCCCCATGGACTTGTGCATATCCAGCTTTTCTAAATAGTCCTTAACCTGTTCTTTCACCACTGAGGGCTGCTTACCTCCTCCTCATACTGTGCTGGCCAGTGCAGCAATCTGAGAGCGGATCTTGTCTGTGAAGACCAAGGCAAAAAAAGCATTGAGTACTTCAGCTTTTTCCACATCAGCTGTCACTAGGTTGCCTCCCCCATTCAGTAAGGGTCCCACACTTTCCCTGACCACTTTCTTGTTACTAGCGTACCTGTAGAAACCCTTCTTGTTACCCTTCATAACTCCAATTTTGCTTTGGCCTTCCTATTGCACCTCTGCATGCTCGAGCAATATTTTTATACACCTCCCTAGTCATCTGACCAAGTTTCCACTTCTTGTAAGCTTCCTTTTTTGTGTTTAAGTTCACCAAAGATTTCTCTGTTAAGCCAAGCTGGTTGCCTGCCATATTTGCTATTCTTTCTGCCAGAGCCGTAACTAGGTATTTTTGCACCCGAGGCAAGAATATAAAATTGTGCCCTCCCCCAGGGCTGGCTCTTCTGTGGCAATTCGGTGGCAGGTCCCTTTGTCCCTCTCGGACGGAAGGGCCTGCCGCCAAATTGCCACCGAAGAATGAATGAAGGGGCGGTGGTAGAGCTTGTGATTTTGGGGGGTCAACTCATGATTTTTGACTGGTTGGGCTGGTAACGTTGCTTCCAAAATGGTCTTTGGTTCCAGTCTAGTTCCAATCCAGAGAGGGACTCACAGGTTAAGAGAGGTGGGAGGTGCTGGATATCAGCAGTGGCCACTAGGGATTAGCAAGTGTCCTGAGAATGCTGGGAGTTCAGGCCTGCAGGGCAGGATCAGGGGTGGCAGTTTTGTAGAAATTTTGGTAGTGCCCAGAACCCGTCCCCACCCAAACTCTGCCCCCCCCCATCCAAGGCTCTAGGAGGGAGTTTGGGTGAGGGAGGAAGTCTGGGGTGCAGGCCCTAGGTTGAGGCAGGGGATTGGGGTGTAGGCTCTGGGAAGAAGTTTGGGGATGGGAGGGGTGCAGAGGGATGGGGTGCAAGGGTGAAGGCTGTGGGTTGTGGCTGCAGATGAGGGGTTTGGAGTGTGTGGGGGCTCAGGGCGAGAGTCGGGGTGAGGGCTCTGTCTGGGGCTGGGAATGGGAGGTTTGGGGTGTGGGAGGGGCTCAGGGCTGGGGCAGAGAGTTAGGGTGTGGGGGGGATGAGGGCTCTGGCTGGGACTGAGGATAAGGTGTTTGGGGTGTGGGAGGGGCTCAGGGCTGGGGCAGAGGGTTGATGGTGCGGTGAGGAGTGAAAGCTCTGACTGGGAGTGTGGGCTCTGGGGTGGGGCAGGACTGGGGATGAGTTTGGGGTGCAGGCAGGCTGCTCCGGGACAGGGGCTAGAGAGGAAGACTCCCCCTAGCCCTTTCCCTGCCGGCAGCAGTGAGCTCTGGGGGAGGAGCCCCCCTTTCCTGCCCCTCCAGCAGCACACTCACCCCCACCACTGTCACTGCATGTGCTCCTAGGGCCTCTCTCAGGTCCAGGAACCTCCCTTGCCTCCCCCGTGGGGGGTGCCGGGGGTGCTGCATGCGCCTCCTGCTGTTGCCCCTGACTGTAGCCTCACTGGCGGTGAAGGATGGGGCTGCCTCCTTGCCCAGCATGTTATTCCTAGCAAAAGGCAGTCTGCCTAAACAGGCCTGCTTGCTTTCTCTTGGGAGACAAATAACAGTGTAATTGACCTGGTTATAAGTTACCACTCATTTCTTTATAAATGGGCATATTAAAATAGAAGCACTACAGAGAAAGCACAATAAAAACAATAAAAGAACTATATGCATGCTAATAAGCTTACCAGAAATCATCCCTCACCCCGCATCTCCACAGGGCTTCTGGTGGGTGTCAGTCCTTGCAACCCTCCCCAAAGGTGGTGTGTATAAGAGGCTTGGAGAGGCAATGAAGGATGGCAAATGCTGCAGATACGGTGCAGGTCACCTCCCTTTGGAGGCTTGCCAGCCTGCCGCCTTTGGAGTGCCAGAAGCGAAGATCCCTAGAAGTGGGGAAGGCCCCTCCCCCAGTCAACCTGTTTCCCTGAGACCCCACCCTCGCTCTGTCTTTTCCTCCTAGGCGCCCTCACTCACTGCACGCGCCTCTCCACCCCGGAGAGGAGCGAGTGGTGGGCAGGCCCTGAGGGAAGAGATGGAGAAGAGTAAGTGGTGGGCAGGCCTCAGGGGAGGAAGCAGAGAGGATCAAGCGGTCAGAGGGCTGGCGGGCCTTAGGGGAGGAGGCAGAGTGTGGGGCAGGAAGAGGTGGAGCAAGAGCGGGGCCTCAGGGATGTGGCCATCATCTAGGTGCCAGTGGGCCCCCCACCCCAACCTCTATGGAACTTCCAGTGCTCGTGTGGAAGCCTCCCCAAATGGAAGACTCATGTGTTGCCTATGACCCTCCCCAGAGGTCCTGTCTGATTGCTGGATCACTACAAAAGCCCTGAGTCAGTTCACAATCTATTTATCCCAATGTCCTTTCTATGTCTGTTGGTTTCTAGAGTATCCAGTCTGAACCCTTAAAGAGACAGTGAAAAGGTAATCAGACAGACAATGGGACCCCCTCCCCAGAACAAAGCTTCAAAGGGCTGATAACCAGAAGAATTACATTAGTATACCCCAGCTGCTAAAGAAGTTACATACAATCTCACAGTAACTCATAAACCATTGCATTTTTAATATAGTGGACCCCACAGGTGTTAAACTTTAATTCAACAAAAATGTAATTCAGTAAGGTTTAACCAGGTTATTGAAGGACATTGTCATAGCTGTTATCCTTCCATTATGTGGAAGACACCCAGCTTTGCAGTTATGCCTGTTCTTGGATGAGGAGCTAGCTACTAGGATCCATACATTCATACCCTCCATAACTCTACTGCATCTCTTTTCAAGAGCTGGCAATCAAGGACCCAGACAAATTCAAAAACATGCTCCTGCTTCAGAACCTGGGGAGAGGATTGCTTTTCACCTCCCTAGGGTACACCCCCTCATCTATGTGGTCCACGAGCACAGGGATCATCGTAGCAGAAAAAAGGAATCCAGATTCTAGCTATAATCAACTTCCATAAGTGCAGTGCAGAACTCGGTGAATAAAGCAACCAAGTTTTTGTGAATATCCTTGTGAACAAAATCAGCCAATTTGCATTGCTGATATTAGCGACCCTCTCTATTAATTTAGTTCAAATTTTGTTACTAACACCAGTGCATTTACACAGGAGTGTAAGAGAGTTTAAGGCATACCCTCAGATCTCTAGGTAGGCACAGGACAAGGGAGAGGAAACCCTGTGCTGGGTTGATACTCTCCCTCCCATGCAAATGTGTACACGTGGAAAAATAGAGTTGAGGAATGGATGAAACCTCAGCTTTGTCCCTTCAATACCCCAACCATTGTAGCTTAGTTGGCATGGAAGGGGAAATAATCTGCCTCTGGTACCAATACTAGATTATTTCCCCCTTCCAGTAAGGGCAAATTCCCTCCCTGGTCTGACCCTTGGGCAGTGTAGCTGGGTGTGGCACCTTATTAGGAGCTGAAACTAAATTTTCAAGATAGCCATTTTTCAGGACCATTCAGATTGCAGTGTTTTTTCATTCACAAGACAATTTACAGAAAGGAAAAGCATCACAGATCTAATGCAAATAAATATCCACGGCAGTGTTTGCATGAAAGAGCTCCTGCCAAAAGCTCTTGTGAATATTTTGCACAGTCAATTTGTCAAACAATTACAAATGTTTGTGTTTCAGAGTGGTAGCCATGTTAGTCTGTATCAGCAAAAAGAATGAGGAATACCTGTGGCACCTTAGAGACTAACGAAGTGGGTTTTAGCCCACGAAAGCTTATGACCAAATAAAAATGTTTGTGTGTAATTTATGTGGAGACACTTCTTGATTGGGCTATTCTGTCAGGGAACAAAAATGATACCATGTTACTTAAGTAACCAATCATAGGGCATGAAGAGTGAATACTCATAACAACCAGTTTGCAAACAAATTTAATGTCCTTTGATATACCAGATTTAAAACTAAATCACCAAATGGTCTCTTCTGGCCTTTAACTCTCTGAAATCTATGAAACAATCTATTGACCAAAAAGGGGCTTGTACTGTTTATTCTAGTGAGCTGTGTTGCTAACTTTTGTCATGTTATTGTGAGCCTTATGATATTTGGTGTATTTCTTAAAGCCCTAACTGCGGGAATCTCAGTTTTCACTTAAAAAAAATAAAATAAAAAATTCTAGCCCTTATGGTAGCAAAGAAGAACATGACAATATGATCCAAATACACCCTGAAGGCTCAGAAACCAGAAGACAAATAAAAATCTCCTCTCTCTCTGTCTCAGGATTTTAAAGTCAATTTCATGATTTTGGTGAGCCTGACTTATGATTTTTGAAAGCTGTTGGCTCGCAACACTGAGTGAGTAGTAAAAAATTTAGTAAAAATCAGGATCTTTTCAATTATAAATTGCAAAGAGGATAGAGGACTAAACCTAAAGCATTTACAACAAAGGATTCAAACAGTTCTAGGGAAATGTACTAATTTGCGGTGCAACCACTTTGTTAAATTGCAGCCTGTGTCATCCCACAATTAAATTATTTTATTGGGCTTTTGCATAGTTTTTGAGTGTTGAGGTAATTTTATTGCCAAAAATTTATTTAATTTATTGCTGGACTGACAGTCTTAAGGATTGGAGTCCTTTATTCATCCACAGACGCCAGAAGGGCAGGCTCTCTCATGCAGCCATTCAATGTACTTGTTTAGGGTTCATCTCTTATAGTAAAAAAGGAATTCAGTTTCCATGCTCCATTCAATCCTTGACCATTCATATGAGTCTGCCAAGAATGACCCTTAGCGTCAATTATAATGCTGTGTGTTGTGACTTGGATACAGTTCCTTTGGGAACTGGATTTCAATCAACACATTACACATAGACAATTGAGCCGAATAGATTAGATGGTAGTGAAATTTTAGCCACTAAACATGACTTTGGCTAGGTTTGAACTTTTAACTCAGACGTGAATGGCTCTATATTTCCACTGCAATTGTTCCTATTTCCTGATCCTTTCAGGCCTTCCCTATAGCTAGTTTAAATCATAGTGGTTGGGTTCTTTTGAAGATCTATGTATGGGTGGTGTTTTTCAGGCCATTGTAGTTCTGTTAATCTAACAAGCCAAACAGAACTTCTACTGGGAGCAAACAGGCAAACAAACAAACTACAAAGATTTAAAAGGTCACACATTTTAAAATAAATTCCATAATGCTTTCATCCAAAATATTTGTATTGCAATCACTATAATGCAAGGCAATAATGCTTTATCTATGCATATTTTGCATAATCTGTTGCAGAATTATTACTGGGTTTTGTTTGAGTTAGCCAGAATTGGGTTTTAGATACCACATAAACCATCAGTAATCCACTAGGCATTTTTATTAATAGGCAGAAAGCATTTACGGTCTAGTATATACCAGCCCAGGATATCAAATTTAGTGTTAAAATCATGGATGTGAGTATGTGTTTTTCTAAATGCCATATATTTCTGGAGGTGCAAGTTCCCTTGTACATGGGAAAAACACATCTGCAGTTGGAAAGATTAAAAGAACAAAGAGCCAGTGGAGAAGCCCTTGCCAACATTAAGAGTATTAGGACAGCACAGGAGAGAGTCAGCAAATCTGGAAAAACACTTTGGAGGGATGGGAAGATTAGTGTAATATCTGAATAGGCCAGGAGGAGCAGTTCCAGAAATAACTTCTCTCTGCCACCTGTAGGAAGGGCTGGATTAAGCATTAGGCTCAATAGCTTTGTGTCTAGATCCCTCAGGCTGGGGAGTTTTTGATCTGTGTGATCATATAAGTGCGTGAGTCCACAACTGAGACAAAAAGCCAAATGATCCCACTGTCCTGACCCAAGGGAGGAGGGGGAAGGAGTTCCCACTGCCCCTTCCTACACAGTGGAGGTGTCTCAGCTGAAGTGATAACTTTGGGGGATGGCACACCACCTGCTCCTGATCTTCATCTGGGTCAAGGCTGGGAAGAAGAGGTATCCCACCTCATTGTTCCTGGTCTTGTGGCAGGCTCACTTTTCCCTTCTTCCCAGCCTGATGTTCCTGGTCTTTGGGAAAGCCAGGGAAGCTAGTGGTTTTCACCACTCATCGGGGCCTTCTTTTTTCTGGGCTGTCACTGCAGCCCAAACAGTGGGCCTGGGATGAAGAAGGGCTCAGTCTTCAGTGGCTGCTCCTGGATACCCTGGTCCACTAAAACTTCTCATCTTTAAGTGTCCCAGGGTGGGAGACAGCTCTGAACCATCATAGTTCTAGCTCTTTGGGTGACACAAGAACTATTGAAATTGCTGGGGTCCCGGAGGGAGGATGGGAGCCTCCAAGGATGGAGACACTGCTCCAAATCCAAGCACTCTGTGTGGAGTGAGACCCTCATCACTCCCTCCCATTTGAGCAGACAGTTCAGTTGCGGGACCTCTCACCTTTCACCATCAGAGAAATGTGATGAACAGTGAATAATAAACATGCTCTCATTTGGAGTACCGATATCTTTGTTCCTGTGTGGATATATATATTCATATAAAGAAGAGCCACCCTTCATATATTTGTGTGAACAAAAAATTCTTTTGTTTACTTTTTTGTAAACAAAGAATTTGAACAAAAGCTCTTTTGCAGTCCTCAGCAAGCTCTAGATGCAACTCAGGACTTGCTTAACTAAGAAAGTTTTACAATACTTTTAAGACAACCTTTTTTTGAAACTAAATTAGTTTAATTGAAAACTCGTAAGGCCTGATTCTGATCTCATTTAAACAAGTTTTATGCAACTTCACTGGAGTTATTCCAGATTCAAATTAGTGTATGTGAAAGCAGAATCAGGGCCACAGTGTGTGTCTGTTCCACTAGGGGAAAAAATAATTCTAAAACATTTTGTAAGACATCTCAAATGTTTGTAAAAGTGAGAAATGTGTACAAATATCCAACCCTGTCTAAAGTTTCCCTTCTGTACTGTGTCTAGAAAAAAAAAATGTGCAAACAAATCAACAGCATTTCCCCCCCTAAATGCTAAGTGCCTCTAATCAAACAAAAATCTAAGATAATATTTGCAATTTTAATAGAAACTAAAAGCAAGTGTATGATATTGTGTAATAGGAAAATCCCTGTAGCTTTTTAATCTGAGCTTCCTGGGAGAGGTTTGTAAAGGTTTATTATGTTTAATGGACATTTGAGTAATAAGGTTGTTTTAATAGTAGTTTTAGCAGCTGCTGAAAGAGCTGTGGGAGGTGTGCAATGAAAGTGTTGTGTGCAGCAACTCTGTCAATCCTGACCATTCCCCTAGTCAGTTTAAGAAAGGAAGTTTTTGCTCCTGGCTCTGAGGAGCGGGGAGCCAGACATACTGGTACCCCTGAGAAAGGAGACTGCAAGTAGTTGGAGATTTGTGCACCAGATACCGGGGTATCATGTATCAGATATATAGATGAAGTTCTTTAGTTTCAAGGAAGCACCACATAAATAAACAGAAAGCAAAGGGGAGAGCACCCTATTGTATGTTCAGAGATTCTAATATTATTACCGGTGACCTGTGGTGAGCACAGGAAACACAAAGCACTGTCTAGCCCAGATGGAGACGAAATATTAAATTCTTCTCATTAAGATCATGGTGTGGAATACATTAAGTCCTTGAGGAAACAGTCCTAAGTGTATTCATTGTAACGGAGACTGTAAACCTTAATGTTTCATTCCTGGATTCTAGTCCACCTCTGGTTTGTTTTTGTTTTTCTCTAAAAAGAAAGATAGAATCATAGTTAGGAGAACTTTGCCCATGCTCAGTTGACCAGGAGTGGATTTGACATGTGCTCAGGTCATTTAATATGGAATGACAATGATGCACGTATCTTAGGGAAAGTGGATACACTGCGTATATTGCTCCCTCTGTTGGATCATAGGGACCATGGACATCATATCTCTGAGGTGTACTTTTAGAATGAAATGCATTTTTAATTCATTATTCTCAGAGCTATCTTTGTGCTACAGACAAGTCACCATTTTTCTTTTTCTCTTACGCACACACAGAGTTAGGGAGCTAGGATCTCTACTGATGGAAACAACCAAGAACTCCTTTAGCTGGCAGTAGAAGTAGGCCCCTTATTAAACTCTCTTTGAGTAGCCACAAGATGGAAATATTGCTCACACACTTGTAAACACAATGACAGTATATTACAGCACAATTCACGCCCAAGGGGATGAAGGCAGGTGTGGAGAGAATGCTGGAAGGGATAGTGACAGAGTCAGTCATAGTAAAAACTATCATAGGGAAATAGCTGACAGCTCACTTTGCTCTAGACAACATACAGAAGATGTAGGGTTTGTACAGTGATAGTTCAAGGTGGAACCCCAAATCCAAACACCATCACATTTTGGAAACCCAAATGTAAAATCTGTGATTCTCCAAAGTGAGTTAGACCAAAAAAATCAAAATGACTGAAATCAAATGACTTTGAGGGTCAGGTGGCAAAGCTGGTGTGGGAAGTGCTTTCAAAGTCCAACAACTTAAAGCTGAATTTTGTGGCTTGGACCCATCTCTAATTTGCTGCCATATTTTCAAAGGGATGGGGAATCAGTGAGGTGGAAGGAGACAGGCAGTTAGCATGGTGATAGCAAACTTCAACAGAGGAGGAGGAATATGATACTGAGAGAAGCCTGGGAGTGCTGGGAGCAGTGGAGTGTGAGGAAGTGTGGCAGGCATTAGAGCTGGAAAAATCATAATAGATTATCCTCTCCATCTCTTTGCAAGTTCAGAATTATTGCAATTCTATCACTGATACCATTGGCAAGGAAAGTTCTGCACTGTTTGTTACAAATACATTCTTAACTTTTCAGGTAGATCTTTACCCTTTATTTTGTAGATACTCTCTCCTTAACTGCAGAATGGGACAAGATCATGTCTGTCAAGAAATCACTGGCTTTCCTCAGTTTACGGAGTCCGTGGGAAATCATGGAGAGCAAGAAGGTTTGTGTCTAGAATGACAGTGTATATTATGCTGTTTTTCCACTGCTTGGTTTGGAACCACATAACCTTTCTCTGTACATCTAAATGGATGCTACGGAGTGATACGTGAGGTTTATCGGAGCAGTGCCACGATTTTTCACACATCTCCAGTAAACTGCTCCTCCAACCCAAGAAAAGGTATCACAGCACTTTCTACAGCCTGTCAATATCTATCCCAGTGTCATTCTTAAAAGCAGAACAGGGATTTGAAACTGGCCTCAATGCCAGTCTCAAGTCAACACCTTAACCATCAGGCTCTCTCTGGTTGGCCCAATGAATATTTAATGATTGATACAAATGGGAACACTTTCAACAGGAGTGACTGAGAGATACAGTGAGACTGACTCAGTAGTCCTATGTAAGCACAATCAGGTGACCGCTTAACCTTCTTGTGGATAAGTTATATAAAATGAGCTTCTTTAGTCTCATTATTAAGCATGTTTTCCAGAGCTTGCATCATTCCTGCAGCTTTTCCTTCTCCTCCTCCATCCAACACATGCCCTATGATGGCAAATACCAAAAGCAAGATGGATTGGCGCACCCTGTTTTTCTGGTTATTTGTTTTATATATTTTTTTTAGAGAGAGACAGAATATAACAGGTATCTTAGTGTACTAGCAACATCAATTCTAATATACTAAATAGGGTTGTGGCACAACAAAAGTAGAAACTGTCCCTAGGGAATTCATCCCGGGTTATAAAATATGATCAGTGCCTGCCAGGGCAGGGCTTTGAGAGTTTAAATAACGTTGTGTGGACACTATTGTAAGCTCTTTGGGACAGGGTCCATATTTTTATACCATGTTTGTTCAGCACCGAGCCCAGTAGGGTCTTGATCTTTGACAGGCTCTCCTAGGCACTACCACCATACGAATAATTATTATTAATAATAATTAATAAAGCGTAGACTTCAATAAAACTCACTATATGTAGACCTTACACCAAGTATTGCTTCTTCCCAATAACCTGGAAGATTGGTGGTATATCAGACTTAAGGAAAAAAATCTTTGAAGGGAATTTGTTTTGGAGACTAATCAGATACAGTGCATTTGCTCATCTTATATTTCTAAACAACAATGTAGTGATTATACATGACAAGAAAATCTAATACCTTGGGTGGATACAGAGGGTTAATTAATGTTATTATTCCTTACTGGGAGATGTAGACGTGCATGTGATACTGTCTCTCCGCTGAGTGGTTGCTAGAATAGAGTTATCAGAGGCTACTGTCTTTTGCCTGTTTTATTGAATTAACAAAGTTTTTTTTAATTGAACATGGTTTAAATGGGACATTGCCAAATGCTTGTATATAATATTTATGTGTTTATACTTTGCATTGTTGGTAATAGGCTTTTAGACACTTTCTGTTCTTCCCAATTTTGCCCTCTTTCATTAAGCAAATAGTTCTAAGTTTTCCTTCTGTGTTGTTCGTCCCAGAGCACAAGTTAACATGACTCATTTAAATTTAATCGACTTCTTTGCTTATGCACCAGAGGCATTAGTGAGACTACTTGGAATTACTGATGATATTATTTACTATGGGCTAGACTGTGACCTATCTAGTGAGCCTGCATAAGGAAGTAAGGTGTGAAAGTTCCCTCCTTACTCCTTGAACAGCCCCCATAGGGACTTCTGTGTCACTCCTATTCAGGCTAGGTAAGATGGGCAGAAAAACTCTGCCATACTCATTCCCCCACAGAGCTGAACTATGCACCAGGGAAGCTTGGAGGGAGGAGCTCAGGTTGCAGGAGGGAAAAGTTTGAAGAGGGCATCAGAAATCTGTGAGCACATGAGCACGTGGCTAGAATACTAACCGCAGTTGCAGCATCTCTATAAGCAGTTCTTTTAATAAAGAGCCAGTTCAGTTTTGGTTTTAGAAATAGGGAGTCCTCATGTTATTATCCAGCACATAATAAATGAAAAAGTTTGCTGTTGGAGCAGTGCAGCTATGCCCATAGAGAGCTTCTGACCAAGCCACACCTGACTCCTCTCTGTATTACAGTAGTGCTTAGGGTACCAGTCAGGACTCGGTTCCCATTGCACTAGGTCCTTGTAGCGAGGCGGTGGGATACCCCACAGCCCCGCTGAGAGACGAGCCTCCCCTAACACCAATGTGGGCGGAGCCACTGGGTCCTGTGCCCGCCCCTCAGAGGTCACGGCGCAGACCCGGAAGCATAAAAGCTCACCTGCAGAGCTCAGTGAAGAACCAGCCGCCGCAGAGGCCAGACGTCTGCGACCGAGCTCCCAGGCCGCAGCCAGCCGGAGCTCGCACCCGGCCAGCCAAGCCTACCCCTTGCTCGCTACCCCGAGGACGACTGGTCAAGCCTGCCCTGCACCCGCTACCCCGAGGAGGAGCCGAGCCTGCCCCGTGCCAGCTACCCCGAGGAGGACTGGCTGAGCCTGCCCCGCGCCCGCTACCCCAAGGAGGAGCCGAGCCTGCCCCACGCCCGCTACCCCGAGGAGGAATGGCCGAGCCTGGCCCGCGCCCGCTACCCCAAGGAGGAGCCGAGCCTGCCCCACGCCCGCTACCCCAAGGAGGACTGGCCGAGCCTGGCCCGCGCTCGCTACCCCGAGGAGGAGCCGAGCCTGGCCCGTGCCAGCTACCCCGAGGAGGAGCCGATGCTGTTTGAGACAGCCGAGGACGCTAGCACGACCCAGGTACCCTACGAGGGGGAGTGTGGAAGTAGCCCGGGGGGCAGCCAACCCCAGTCTGGCTGCAGCACTGCCTGAACCTATGTCAGTGTGTTGCGGCCAGGATCCCCACTGACAGCTGCGAGTCTTTGCCGCTGCTAGGGCCCCAGGCTGGGACGCAGTGGAGTGGGAGGCCCTGCGTCCCCCCTGCCACCCACTCCTTGGGTGGCAGACTCCCCCTTCTCCCTGGCCTGGAGAGGCTAGGACCTCCTGCGCTTTGCCTACTGACTCAGCCCCTGCTTAAAGGCCTGAGTCTCTGACTGCTTGTTTGCTGCCCCACCCTGACCTAGGGCCTGGGCTGCTATTAACTGCTGACTCAGTCCCTGCGTAAAGGCCTGAGTCCCTGACTGTTTGCTGGCAGCCTCGCCCTGACCTAGGGCCTGGGCCGCCATTTGACTATTGACTCAGCCCCCGCTCCAAGGGCCTGAGCCCCTAACCGAGTTATTCCCTCCGACCGCAGAGCCGACGGCTGGTGGACTAGAGCGAGGCGGTGGGACATCCCACAGCCCCGCTGAGAGACGAACCGCGGCAAAGCCGCACCACAGTCCTGTACAAGCAGACAGCAGTACCTTCACTGAAAAGCTCACAGTCAAATTTAGGACAATGTGCAACAGTTAGAAAAGCTGTATGTTGTAACAAATCCACGCCAGCCAAGACTTTATTTTTGTCACTAAAGTGCACATTATAGCTACTCACAGCTTTCTGAAAGCAGATGGGATAGGCTCCAGATCCTCCTGCTGCTAGACCAGACCCCAACAACTATAGCTAATATTGGAGAATCACTGTTAGCTGTTATCAGTATAGGACCTATGACACATAGCCAAAAAGTTCTGATTCCATGTAGTAGGGGACAATAGAGCATACATTCATTTACTCATTCATTAGAATATACTTGGGTTTACTGAATTTAGCATAATTTTAATTTAAACACCAAATATATTGCTTACTCCAGAAGGGAGCTTGAGCTCAGAAATGATTAGGTAGCATTGGATTATGGTAGAAGTTCCTGCCCATAATCTTTCCAGCACCAGCCTGTGGATGATCCAAGAGCATTTAAAGACAAAGAGGTTGGAATCATTTTGTTCTACTACCTCAGTTAATGCGAGTTGGAAATCAGCAGACGGTAGATGAGAGGTTATGCCCCAGATCACGTAAGTTTTGACAGCCATGCACTGGGATAATAAACAACAGTTAATGCTACCTGATTTTATGAATGGCCCAAAACACTCCCTACTGCCTGTTTTTGCCATTCCCTATACTTTTCTACTTAAAGCACAAGTCAAAACTGACAGGGGGCTAATTAGATTCTCATATTACCTATTGATCTTTTACAGGGCAATCAAATTGTTTATTTGTTGAACCTGGCAGAAGGACTGTCTTTATTCAAATATTTTTGAAGACTAAGTGCTCCAGTTTCAAACTGTAGTCCTTGGTGAATGTGGAGATTATGTGATGTAGGGAGGTGAGGGTGAGTCATGATTTAGATCACCAAAGCTTTTAGTAGGAGATAACAAAATGGATCTCCTCTATCATTCTCTCTTTCTGCCACATGCTCGTGTGTGTGTGTGCATGCAAACACTAACTCTCACTCTCTCTAATTTCTCTTGTTAGTTATGTCTCAGAGATCATTCTCCAAATCCCCTGGTCTCTGTGCAGTATGAATTCTCATGCTCCAATCTAGCAGTGTCTAGTATAACTGGCACCGTATTTTCCTAATGTGTTAGCAAAACCCCTTAACTCCAATACGGTGGTCTTGGGAGCGGTTTGTAGGTAGAATCATGAGGATCCAGCCTGGAGGCTTTTTATTCATGGCACTTAATAAAATCTAGTACTGTGGTTTGAGACAGCTGACTGTGGAAGAGGTGGACGATAAGGTGCGAGGAGGTGAAAACGGCCATAACTGCAGCGGGCTCCATGCTTGCAGTGCTGTGGCGTCCGCGCTGTCACTGACCAGAAAAGTGCACGAACAGATTGCCCGCAGGCGCTTTCAGGGAGGGAGGGCGTGATTGACGGTTCAATGATGACAGTTACCCAAAACCACCCTCAACACATTTTTTCCCCCAGCAGGCATTGGAGGCTCTACCCAGCATTCCAATGGGCAGCGGGGACTGCGGGAACTGTGGGATAGCTTCCCACAGTGCACCGCTTCCAAAGTCGACGCTGGCCCCGTTAGTGTGGACTCACAAAGTCGAATTAGTGTCCTTAGTGTGGATACACAAATTCGACTTCGTAAGGTCGATTCCACAAATTCAAATTAAGTTGAATCGAACTACTCTTGTAGTGTAGACATACCCTTAGTGTGGGAATTCCCCTTCATGCTGTTGAAATCTGAAAATTCTGCTGGCACTAACCTGGGACTTGGGAGACCTTGGTTCCATTCCCTGCTCTATCACAGACTCCCTGTGTGATCTTGCACAAGTCATCAAAAGCTGAATGCTCCAAAGAAATTAGGTATTTGGATGCTCAGCATCACAAGCAGAGATAGGCACCTCCTGTAGCCTGGACTTGTGAGAGGGGCAGAGCTTAGCACATACCCATCTAACCAGCATATCTGATTGGCCATCACTATGACTCTCAAAGCTTGAGTTATTCACCTCAGCACCTATACCAGGGGTCGGCAACCGGTGGCTCGCGGCTCACCAGGGTAAGCACCCTGGCGGGCCGGCCCAGTTTGTTTATCTGCCGTGTCGGCAAGTTCGGCCGATCGCGGCTCCCACTGGCCGCGGTTCGCGGTCCCTGGCCAATGCGGGAGGCAGGAAGCCGCGGCCAGAACATCCCTCGGCTCGCGCCGCTTCCTGCCTCCCGCATTGGCCTGGGACCGCGAACCGCGGCCAGTGGGAGCCGCGATCGGCCGAACTTGCCGACGCGGCAGATAAACAAACCGGGCCGGCCCGCCAGGGTGCTTACCCTGGCGAGCCGCGAGCCACCGGTTGCCGACCCCTGGCCTATACAATGACTGGGGAGATACAACCGCCGTGGCCTACAATTCACAAAAGACACCATGCTAGATGGCTAGGGAGCTGCCTAAGGTAGCCAATGAGAGATACCAAATGAGAGGGGTAGGTGCTAAGCCATGCCCCTCTCACAGAGATAGGCACCTAAATCCAAGCTGCAAGGAGGTGCCTATTTCTGCTTGCGATTCTGAAGCTAGGAACCCTCTTTGGAGTTAGGCCTAAGGAGGGAAGGGATGTGAACTGGGATTTGCCACCTCTCAGGAGGATGCTCTAACCACCTGACTATGGGATATTCTGAAATGGTCCTCCCTCAGTTATTCCAGTTGAAGCTGTTGCACTCTGGATAAACAAAGAGTGATTGGAGCAGGGGGAATGGATACTCGGTGTCCAACATGCTGGGTGAGTGGACCAACCATCAGGCTATAGAATCATTCCCACGCTTTGTGTACTTTCTCACTCTCTGGCCCAAATGACTCTTTAAGTCTTGAACTGGGGGTTTCCCACATTAGGTGAGTACCTAACCATTGGCCTAAAAGTTCTGAGGGAGTTATGGCTCATCCTCTCCCCTGGCTTGTTTTGTGTGGAGTTGGGTGGCCAAAGTATGCCTGTTGGATTGGACCCTGCATGTAACTTAGGTGTCCAAACACCTATATTCCCTGGGTTCATGGATCGCTCTGGGAGATAGATGCCTGGACGCCTACAGTGAAGCTGCAGCAAGTATGCCCAGAGGCAGGAACATAGGTGCCTGGATAACTTTACTGAAAAAACTTAGGCACCAAGTGAGTTTAGGCACCAGCAGGATTTAGCAGGGGGATTTGTGCACTGTAGTAGAGCCAAAACTGGGTGTTAGGTGCCTAAAAGAGGGAGTTAGTCTCTGTTCCTCAGTTCCCATGTAAAATGGGGATAATAGCATTTTCCTATCTCAGAGACTTTTTGAGGATCAATACATGAAAGATTGTGAGGTGCCCAGTTTCTACAGTGAGGGGGTGGGGGCTATAATTACCTTATAGAGTGTAAAACTGGACAGAATCAGAAAATCTCAACTATTTATCATAGGCCATATACTGCAATGGAGATTCTCCTTTACTTTTAGTGTCTGGGGAGTTGTGTTCAAAGATTTGACTTCTATCCATGCCAAGAAGTCCTGAAACCCTAGTGAGCAGAATGTTGAAATTGTGACTCCCTAGGTAGCTAGCCACAGATCTGTTACCATATTTAACTACTCTACCTCACTGGGGTGTTGTGTAAGTTAGTTTAAAAATATTTGTAAAATGCTTTGAAATCCTTAGAAGAAATGGGAATATTTTCAAAGCTGTGAATGAGGAATCAGCTGTAATGCATTAATAGTTCATCAGAATCATGTGGCAAAATCATAGGGAATACTTTTAAAATGCATGGCAGGAATGTAAAAATGGTGACCTACCAGGCTACACACCAAAATCTATTATATTCAGTTTATGGCCTGCAAGACTGGGACTATAAATCCCATAGTTCCAAGCTCTAAACTTTGCACTGATCTGTGCTCTTGTTCCCTTTGCTTTCTTGATCCTATTTCCTCTAATCTTATTATCCTAACAGCCGTATTAAATACTTCTTTAGTAATAAAAAATAGTTAAGAGCAAGATTGTGATCTGCCTTTATAGCAGGACATAGGAATGTAGGATATCTTCTTTGCAGGCAGTTTGACCAACATTCATAACTGAATTGTGAGTCTTGTGATATTTGGTATTTTTCATAAAGCTCCAGTTTCTGGAATCATGTGATTACATGCAAATCTCAGCTTTCATTTAAAACACGTTTCTAAACCACAGGATTGTGGAGAAAAGCTTGAAAATGTGAAACCTAAAAATCTCCAAACCCAGGAGAGAGTGACATTATTTTGTAACATCTCACAATATTTTAAGCCAATCTCATGATTCTGGGGGCCTGACTCTTGGTTTTTGAAGGTTTGGGGTTGGCAATACTGTTCAGGTTACAGTGAGCAGAGATGTGAGAGAGCAGCCTCTCCAGCACTACTACTCCCTCCCAGATAGGAGCGGGGAATGGGTGAAGCCTTGGCTCAATCCCTGCAACATGTGGGCCAGCAAAGCTGAGATGGTGTAGACGAAGATGTAATCTGGTACTGGTATGGCACAGTGTCAGGTTGTTATAGATTATTTCCTCTCTGAGGCAAGCCACATTACCCTCCATGGAATGCTCCTGTGGCAGCATAACTACATGCTGCCCCTTTAGCAGGGCAGATTGTAAAGTTATAATCTAGACCTAAAATCCTCTACCAGGTGGATTCATTTGGACTTTCTTTAGATCAGCCCTCTCTAATCAGTAGACGTGCAAGCCCAAAGAATCTTGCTGAGCACGCACACGCATGACAGCCTTAAGGAAACAAGAAGGTAGGAATGAAGGCTGATTCAGAGACCTGTACATTTATTCAGAGCGAACTGATTTTTATTTAAAAGGAAAATGATTATGTTTAAACAATTACATATTTGTCTACTTAATAATGACCAGAGTTGAAGGGCTAAAGATGCCTTTGAAGTTCAATTGATAAATTGTCTCCAGATTCTGGAAAACAATCATAATACAGCTGGCTGGCTGTATATTTAAATTCAATTTGAGACAATCAGAAAATTGTAGCCATCTGCAGACTTCTGCATCTTGGTGTGTGTGTATGTGTGTGCACTAGATAAGCTAAGAGCCTGAAAGATGAATGCCCTAATGCAGGGCATTATATATATATGATATGAGAACAATTCAGACTCTGAACAGCACAAACTTAAATGCTGATTCCTGGTATGTTACCCACACATTGCCAAGATATAAGATCTGTCCCGAGTGAAGGCTGATTATTATGCTATCCTTTCATTCATCTGCATGGAATATATTAGACTACTACAAAATTCATTGGTTAGAATATGTCAGGAGGGTTTTGAGATATCTAAAAAAAGAGGCTATGTTTCTATTTATATTATCAGGCCTTTTTTTCTTAAATGAAAACAGCATGCATCGAAAGCCTGCACTGTACTTCAAATCTGCTTCAGCTTGTACCAGCTATTGCGGCTGCTGAGAACTGCGTAGCATTATACACATGGGCACTGTCATGGATTTTTAAATCCATTTTGTGGTGAGGTCTCTTTCTCTTCTGAACAATGCAATCACTGTCTACTCCTGTACAATGAAATATATGATCTGTTTTTCACCTTTCAGGACACATTTTTGTCTTCCTCTTTCAAAGTGAAAATATACTTTGGTAAAATTGGAAAGCACGTCACATCAGCAATAATTTAGGGACTGTAATTCATAACTCACCAGTTTAGTCACCAGTAGGCAAAGGCTGCCTCAGTATAGATGATCTGTGGGCCATGCCTGGGCTCAGAAATAAGTTTAAAATAACAGGAAATGCAATAGTAAATTTTTATCATAAAATTAACTAGGTGGGAAGGGTGGGGGGAATAATATCTGCAGTCTTTTTCTAAAGAAAAAATCTGCCTGTTCCTGCTTATGCCCCCTGGTGGTCACACACTATGTAAAGGCAGTATAATTTTTCCTTGAATGCATTTATCCTGCAGTTGCTCTGTATCTAAGAAATTACTCAGAAAGATTCAGGCAGGGACAATCTTTACTGTGTAATTTAACAGCTTCCCAAAAGAACAACACCACAACTAAGAGGAGTTTCTCCATCTACCCACCTAGATATTCAGTTAGAGACCGCTCGTAGGACTACCTCCAATAGCTCCATTTGGTAACTTCTCATTATACTACATTCTGCTTAGCTATCACACCACATTACCTGAGACAAATCTTAAGTCTCAATCACAGCAATAGCTTTTATAATAGCAACAATACTTTGTTCCAGCCTGCACTCAGACTTGCCAACCACCTTCTTCTCCCTAACAACAGTCCCTATTATGACTACCAGGAATTGATGATCTCATGCTAGAAGATCCCTTACATTGTCATTTGCCAAAAAGTGGAGCAAAGCCATCTCACAAGTCAAGCATGTTTGCATTAGGGTCTCAGAGTACTCAGCAAAGCGTCACACTGTAGAAAAATCCTGACCTTACCTTCTCCACCACCATATCCTAGCCAGAAAACAAAAATGCTCACACAAAAACATTACCAAATTCTTCAAAAATTACCCAAGACAAAAACCCAACAGCATGAAAAAGAAACACTTTTCAAGGTGATGTAACACCAAATGGATTTGTAATGATCTCTACCTCTCCTTCTCACCATGAGTAATCAGAAAGATTTCATTTGACAGCTTCAACATCACAGCACAAACCACTACTACTTGTACTACAAAAGTAATTGAGTTCACTGGTAGCAATAGTAATCTGTTATCCTCAACCAGACAAACATCTAGATGCAATATACATTGTGACAGCATGATGTACACTCTAATAGCTATGGGTTACACAGTGCTGTTACTTTGGTGGATAAGATGGTCACTAAGAAAAGTGTAGTGACTGGGTTAATAGTATGGTGACTAGGTCTTAAGGGAAGCCACAATATTCCCTCATATGGTATTTTCAAGGCAACAGCTGAAGCAACGGCTGCTTGAATTAATACAATATCAATGGACAATTCCTAAATTCCCTTGTAGGGGAATTTAACCCTATTTCTGATCTGGAGCATCCTCCTTGTAGCATACCTTCCATTTCATCTGGATGACCTTGAAAACTGGAGTAATAGTAATAGGATGAAATTTAATAGTGAAAAGTGCAAAGTCATGCATTTAGGGATTAATAACAAGAATTTTTGTTATAAGTTGGGGACTCATCAGTTGGAAGTAACAGAGGAGGAGAAGGACCTTGGAGTATTGGTTGATCACAGGATGAGCATGAGCCACCAATGTGATGTGGCCATGAAAAAAGCTAATGTGGTCTTGGGATGCATCAGGAGAGGTATTTCCAGTAGAGATAAGGAGATGTTAGTACCATTATACAAGGCGCTGGTGAGACCTCATCTGGAATACTGTGTGCAGTTCTGGTCTCCCATGTTTAAGAAGGATGAATTCAAATTGGGACAGGTACAGAGAAGAGCTACTAGGATGATCCAAGAAATGGAAAACCTGTCTTATGAAAGGAGACTCAAAGAGCTCGGCTTGTTCAGCCTAACCAAAAGAAGGCTGAGGAGAGATATGATTGCTCTCTATAAATATATAAGAGGGATAAATACCAGGGAGGGAGAGGAATAATTTAAGCTCAGTACCAATG
The DNA here is from genome assembly GCF_020497125.1 of Mauremys mutica. Classification (NCBI taxonomy): domain Eukaryota; kingdom Metazoa; phylum Chordata; order Testudines; family Geoemydidae; genus Mauremys; species Mauremys mutica. Next base: position 35,245,346 of record NC_059075.1, read on the forward strand.
TTGACACAAGAACAAATGGATATAAACTGGCCATCAGGAAGTTTAGACTTGAAATTAGATGAAGTGAAGTTCTGGAACAGCCTTCCAAGGGGAGGAGTGGGGGCAAAAGACATATCTGGCTTCAAGATTAAGCTTGATAAGTTTATGGAGGAGATGGTATGATGGGATAACCTAATTTTGGCAATTAACTGATCTTTGACTATTAGCGGTAAATATGCCCAGTGGCCTGTGATGGGATGTTAGATGGGGTGGGATCTGAGTTACTACAGAGAATTCTTTCCTGGGTGTCTGGCTGGTGAGTCTTGCCTACATGCTCAGGGTTTAGCTATCACCATCTTTGGGGTCGGGAAGGAATTTTCCTCCAGGGCAGATTGGCAGAGGCCCTGGGGGGTTTTCACCTTCCTCTGCAGCGTGGGGCACAGGTCACTTGCTGGAGGATACTCTGCACCTTGAAGTCTTTAAACCACAATTTGAGGACTTCAATGGCTCAGACATAGGTTAGGGGTTTGTTGCGGGAGTGGATGGGTGAGATTCTGGGGCCTGTGTTGTGCAGGTCAGACTAGACGATCATAATGGTCCCTTCTGACCTTAAAGTCTATGAGTCTATGACTCTTTTCAATTATTACCTGAAAACCTAACTCCCCACCCCCACCCCTTCCTTATACATCTTAAGCATCCACTATGGGCCTGATCCAGCTCCCATTGAAGTCAATGGCATAACTCCCACTGAGTGATCTAAAACCAGGTGGGATAATTCCCATGAGTAGAACGTTAAAATTGGTTGTTATAACTATTTAGGAAGGGTCAAATAGGCAAAAGGGGAGAGGGAGTAGCACTCTATGTAAAAATTGACATTGTCTATTTACAAGTCACTAATAACTTGGAAGAAAATGATCTTGAATGCTTATGGATCAATGTCGTAACAGAACAGAAGGTGGGGTATTAGTTGGTATCTGCAGACCACTAAATCACACAAGGGAACAGGATGACCAGCTACTTATGCACTTATCAATAATGTGTAGTACAAAAGCTGTTTCATCATGGGGGACTTCAATCTGAGTAACATATGCTGGAGGCTTCATGCTGCCAGTACTAAAACATCCTTGGAATTTCTAAATATTAAAAATGAGAGTTTTCTAACTCAAAAAGTATTGACCCTCTCACAGACCCACAGTATTGGTGCTATGCCCCCAGCTTTGGTATAGTCTCTTGGAGGAACCCCTTTGATGTGCCAAGCTCCCCGTGGGTTTCACTTGTCCTTCAGGGTAGGCCATACTTCCTCACTGCCTCTGGGCTTCAGCACCCCTGTTTCACACTGTGAGCTCTGTTCAATGAGTCCAATTCAGACAGATTCCTAGTAGAGACTTGTAGGCTTTCCAGGGATTAAAGCACTTGACCCAGTATTTTCAGTGATACTCAAGCAGCATTTCAGAACCATTGGGTTTGTTGGTCAAATGGAACACAAGATAGGAAGTCCTTAGGTTAGCACAGAGAAATGAAGGTTAAGTCAGCCAAGAGCCCCAGCCAAGCTGAACTGACCTCCATTTTCAGGCTCTGTGTGTCTCTCTGTCTGACTTCTTGTCATTTCCCAGGTGAGAGAGCTCCCAGCTTTCTCCAGAAGTCAACACTTATGCCCCACCTCACCTTCTAGCCCTTTATTCTTGAGCTGGGGTTTCTGTTCAGCTTCCTGCTGAGAATGTTGTTCATTGAAGATTGCATTGTCTCTCAAGACCCCTTGTTGATCTGGGTCAGTTTCAGCCAGTTCCTTAATGACTCTGCTCATTTTACCCAGACAGGGAGGTGACACACATACACCCCTATGTCTCCCCTGACCTTCCCTCACAGCCAATGTCCTTTCCCCCACAATTGGGTAGCCATGCAGCATATAGAGGAAACTGAGGCACACATAGGATTTATTAAAAAAAATTACAAGAATTCCCCCTTTATCACATATCCAGCATGGGGGAATTCTATATTATACCTTGTTTTGACAGATAAAGAGGAACTGATCACAGAACTAAAAATTACTGGTAACTGAGGTACAAATGATCATGACTTGATCACACGTATAATGTGCAAACAGAATAAAGTCCAGAGAAGTGATAGTTACTCACAAACACACAGTTGGTGCTTTCAAAGGGCCAGTTTCACAAAGCTGAAAACAATATTGAGACAAATCAGGTAGAAGGAAGAATGTAATCAAAAATGGGAATGATAATTAGGAATTGTTTACGTGTATTTTCTAGATGTCCAAAAAGTCACAATCCCAGAATTGAGGAAGAATGCCATATTGGTTAAATAAATGACCTAGTTTGGAATAGAAGTGAAGGAAATTATAAAATGATGATAATAATAATTAATATATAACAAAGGGAATAAAGGGGAAGTTGATAGTAATGAATATAAATCAGAAGTTAGGTATTGTATAAAATTGATAGGGGAATCAAAAGGACACAAGGAGAACTCTATGGCCAGCAGATAAAAGGATAATAAGGAGTTTTAAAATTAAATAAGGAATAAAATGAATCCTAACAATGATGTGGGTCCATTACTAGATGGACATGATAGAATTATCAATAATTGCAGAAAAGAGAGAAATGTTCAATAAATATTTCTTTTCTCTATTTGAGAAAAAAACAGATAATATAGACATGTCATATGATAACACTCTTTCCATCCCACAAGTATCTCGGGGGATGTTAATAGTAATTGCTAAAGTTAGACATTTTTAAATCAACAGGTCCAGATAACTTGCATTCAAGAGTTTTAAAAGAGCTGGATGAGGAGCTATCTCGACCATGACAGGTGATTTTTAATGTCTTTGAATACTGGGGAAGTTCCAGAAGACTGGAAGAAAGCTAATATTCTTCCAATATTTAAAGAAGGTAAGTGGGATGAACTGTATAATTATAGGTCTGTCAGTCTGACATTGATCCTGGGCAAAATCATGGAGTGGTTGATATGGGACTCAATAAAGAATTAAAGCAGGGTAATATTATTAATGCCAATCAACATGGGTTTATGGAAAACAGATCTGTCAAACTAACTTGATATCTTTTTTGGATGAGGTTATTTGTTTGGTTGATAAAGGGAATAGTGTTGACATAAGATACTTAGCTCCCAGTGGGTTTAAGACATTTGACTTAGTACCACATGACATTTTGATTACAAAAAAACCCTAGAAAGTTATAATTTACTTGGCAGACATTAAATGGATTAAAAACTAGTTAACTGATAAGTCTCAGATTGTAATTGTAAATGGGGACTCATCACTGAATATGTCCAACAGGGATCCATTCTTGGCCCTACACTATTTAACATTTTTATTAATGACATGGAAGATAACATATAATCACTGATAAAGTTTTCAAATGACACACACACTGGGGGAATGGTAAATAATGAAAGGGGCAGGTCACTTATGCAGAGCGATCTGGACCACTTGGTAAACTGGACACAAGCAAACAATATGTGTTTTAATATAGATCATTCTAAATGTCGTCAGATGCTACCAGTGTAGTGCTGTGCTCTGTTCAAAGTTGATATCAATCGGCTGCGTGCGTGTGTTCCCTCTGTGTGCTGCCCCACCTCTGCGCAGATAGTTGACACAGCAGATCCCGGGAGAACTCCCAATGACCACAGACTCTAGTAAGGTACGAAGGCACGTCGGCCAGGTTTATTGTTGAAGAAAAACAGTCTCCAGCTCCTGGGCAAACGAAGTCCAAGGTGCTGTTAAGGTGCTTCTAGCCAGTACATATGTGCTCTCTGACAATGGACTCAGCTCAGTCAGTGGTGGGACTTTCCACTGCCCCCTAGCCTGAACAAAGACACTGCCCCAGGGATACATTCTGATACAGAGGTACAAACAACTTACACATCACTCCTGATGTATTGAGGTGCAACCCCTCTACGTAGCAAGGTACAACCCCTCTACGTAGTAAGGTGCCACCTCTCACCTTGTACATGTTGGTTTGAACAAAACAACTCTATCCATCATATTACCCTTTTGGCCCTGTCATTGGGATGGGTCAGCTTGTTCCTTGTTATCTGTGTGGAGTGTACAAGTATGCGAATGTTCTGATATCTGGTGTCCAGTACCTTTTAGGTATGTCTCTTTTCGCAGCATCAGCCCTTTCCTTGCCAGCTTCTGTGAGCAGGGCCTGCCTCTGGCTCACAGCTTAACTTTGCTTTATGATAGCAAAGTCTTGACCATTACTTTAGTTCAGGCCTTAGGCCTCATACTGGGCCTCTGATACCAAGGTTTATATCTCAGGGCCTCCTCTTACTACACTAAATGTATATATCTGGGAGACAAGAATGTAGGCCATACTTATAGGATGGGGGTTCTGAAAAAGATTTGGAAATTGTGGTGGATAATCAGCTGAACCTAAGCTTCCAGTGAGACATTGGCAAAAAAGTCCTTGGATGCATAAACAGTGGAATCTTGAGTAGAAGTAGAGAGGTTATTTTACCTCTTTATTTGGCACTGGTCTGACTGCTGCTGGAATACTGTGTCCAGTTCTGGTGCTAAATTGGAGAGATACAAGATTAGAAAATATGCCTTATAGGTGATAGACTCAAAGAGCTCCGTCTATTGAGTTTAACAAAGAGAAGGTGAAAGGGGTAACTTGATTACAGTCTATAAGTAGCTACAGGGGGAACAAATATTTAATAATGGTCTCTTCAATCTAGCAAAGAAAGCTATAACATGAGCCAATGTCTGGAAGTTGAAGCTTGACAAATTCAGTTTGGAAATAAGGTGTACATTTTTGACAGTGAGGGTAACTAACGATTGGGAAAATTTACTAAGGGTCATAGTGGATTCTCCATCACTGACAATTTTTAAATCAAGGTTGGATGTTTTTTGAAAAGGTATGCTCTATGAATTATTTTGGGGAAGTTCTATGGCCTGTGTTAAACAGGAGGTCAGACTAAATTATCAGAATTGTCTCTTCCTGCCTTGAAATCTATGAGTTGAGTGTTGCAGGATCAAGCTTTATATTAGGAAATTTGTCTTTGGTTGACAACGGGTGTCAGCCACTGGTTAATTCCTAGTAGCTACTTGTATGTAACAAACCAAAGCAATTTAGCCTTTAATACCTGTCTACGTATTTCTCTCTGTGCATCTCTGCAATTGCATAATGTATTGTGCATAAATCCATAAATCCATTTATTACAAGGTTCAGGGTTTCTATTAATGAATGATGAAGTCTATTTAAATGCCTACCTAAAACCTACCTGGAAAATGACTGCCTGCTCAATATTTAAAATCTTGCATTCACATAGTAAATTTTAGACATCCATGGCAAAAGAATACATCATTAAGAAACAAAAACAAAAACAACCTAATGTACCATTTATGAGCTGACCTGTTTTAAGAATATGCCTGTAAAATAAATTTAGCACATGAAAAACTGTGTATGCCAAGGCTCTACATATGGTCAGACTTTAAACAAATACTTACTAGAATAATAACCCACAAAGGAGTTAAACATCCTGACTATAGATTTTTTTTTCTTTGCCCAAACCACTGAAGTTCTGTATTTTTCTCCCCAAGGGCATGTTGTTTTGCTAATGGATTTACCACCACCATTTGGTTTAAGTTCCTGGTGTCTGCTCCAATCAGAGTACAAATCACTACACAGTGAAAACACATGGAGGTTCATCTCTTTCATTCTGGGGCTTTCAAGGAGACAAACTGTTATTTCTTTGCCTTTGAAAGACCATGTTTAGAGATAGGTGAAAGAGCAGACTGAGTGACGAATAAGACTAAACTTTGGTGTGTCTTGGAACTTTCTCCTGGAGAGCAAAGTCCAGAACTGCTGAGATAAAGCAAATTCCATCACAAACCACAGAAACACACATTAGCTTTCCCTCTGTGCCTTGTTTATATAATAATGTGATATTTATTTATTTATTTAATTTACTGGCTTTTGAGAACTTTCTTTGGTCCCCTTCCCTTAGCCTTTACCTTTGATCTCCATTAGACTGAATTAACAGAGAGGGTCTCAATTATCCCCTTTAATGTGGTATTTTTCTTAGAGGCGTCAACTCCTTTCATTGTCTCTGTAGCTTTTTGGTGGAGTCTTCCCTTATGAATGGGCAATTGAGCACTGAGAGATTTTGCATACCTCATCTAACAACCAACTTCATGGAAAAGCAATCAAAGTTCCCCAACTTTGTAAGCTTCACCTCCACACTCCCTGCTCTTCCTATCATGACAAGCACTTGGATTTATAACCATGAGTGAGGCTCACATACTGGAACAGTCCAATGGTCCATCTGCTCTGTTACCCTGCAGAAGTATTGAAAGTTACCAGTACTAGACATAAAACACATGTAAGGAGCCTAATCATGTTAAAATTAATGGACCATTGGGGGAAATTTCTTCCTGATTACAACTGGTGGTCATCTTATGCCCTAAAGAATGAACACTGATTAATAATCCACATCCTTTTTGTAGTTGATGTATCTGAAGATGCTGATCTTAGGCAAATTGATTGAAACTATAATTAAACATATATGAGTGAGTATTTTCCTCTGGATGACAGTTCCATGATTGTATGGGTTTGTTTGTGTTGTTTTTGTTTTATACAAATCCTATTACTTTAAATTTGTTGCCCTTTACTTTTTTTTGAGCACACCTTTATTTTTTATATTATGGGGAATAGTAAGTAAATAGAAACACCACTGTATGTGCCTGAAGGAATTAAATATTCAGTAAAATTAAACTGTTAATAAGCTCCATTATCTTGTGATTCTTTGGTTTCTGAAACACTTCCTGTGTGCCCTCTACTGTTCTGAGTTGTGTATTTCATTTTTATTCTCTTCTACTCTGGTCCATTAGAATGCACCTGCACTGGCCTACTGTCTTACACTATTCATTATTTAATTAGTTTAATATCCACTCCGATTTTTAAAGTAATTTGCTACAGTGATTCTTTAATTCCTTTTGTTTTCACTTTCAATGAGCATTGAGTTTTACTGGCAGTAACGTTTCTGGAAAGCAGATTTCAGAGCCACATCTATAAATATTCAGAGGCAACACATATTTTGATGGTGGAAATGCTTTAGTATTCATCCAGTTACAGAAACAATACCATGTGACTTATCTGACCAATCATAACTAATCAACCCAACACAAATATTGAATTTTCAGAGAGAGCTTTTCGTGATCATGAGGAATACATTATTTTTTAATTATCAAAATATTTGAATATTGAAGAAATCAGGGAATTTTGGCCTATTCATGGATAGCAGAAAAACAGACTAAATCCACTGAATAAATGTTGTATATTATTCATTCAGTTCTGGTACTTATTTGATATTCTATATACAGTTGGTGTTTTTAGTGATTTCTGGCTTGAGTTTCAAATTTAGATTATAAATGTGCATAATTACTAATGCCAAGGAGCTCACTTATTTTTAAATAAAATGGACAAACAATATTGCATCAATTTCCATATATCAAAACCGCACCAGAAGTTACCTTGACATACAGTTTCTGAGTAGATGTGTATTTACATAGGTACGTTTTATTCAAAGAAATTCCTGCTGTTTTCACTGTGCAAGAAATGACAGATAATATTAATCAAGGGAATGTACAAGAAAATAGCATCTGAATTTGTTACCTTTCATTAACTATCCACGCATTTGAAAGAACTTTAATCGTGTTAAGAAATTATATCTTATATTAATGACTGATTTGCAAAGATATCATCAGGATTGTGCTTTATTATTGAAGTCTGAAGTGAGCAGGTCATGTTTTGATTAAACAGAACCTGCCAGAGATCTTGCCCCATGTTCACCAGTCCTCCAAAAAGAGGATAAAATTGCATGTCATAGGGAAGCCTCCAAAATTCTCTTTAGACAGTGCCGAAAGTGGCTATTTATGCGTAATTAATAACCACAATTTCTCATAAAAATACTTAATACTTACAATGGGCTCAACATGTTCCAAGTGATGTGCAACCATTAACAAATTAACTCTACACCCCCAAAAGTAGGTAGCTAAATATTTTATCTTCATTTGACAGATGGGAAAACTGAGAAAGTGATTTGCCGAAGGCCACACACCGAATCAGTGGCATAGATTGTATTAGAATTCAGAGTCCCCTGATTCCATTCCTCCATTCTCATTCCTCCAGACCATAATGTGTTGCTAGAATAATAATATCTTAGCTTCAAAAGTATTTCATAAGATTAAAATATAGATGTATAGGTATGTAGAGGAATTTTACTGGGGTGTAAATGACAGAAGGGATTGGCAACAGATATCAAGCCTCAACTGCTGGGTCACTAGCTCAAGTCTGGCCCAGGCTGATAGAGAGTGAAACTCATTATCATCCAAGGGCTTTTCTGTGATCTACTGAAAATGAGTTTATGATCTCACTCCAATTCCTTGTATTATGAGTTGGGTGAAACCTTGTTATGGGTTGAGTTAAAACCTCATTCAGACTGATGTGTGAATGCACCCTTCACTTAAGATAGTTATAAGAAATACTCCACACCTAAATAAAAAGGCCTAATAGAGTCTGCCCAGAAACGAGAACCATGTGGGTGGAGGGTTCCACTGGGTATTGTGACCAGAGATATTGTGTTTGAGAGAAAGCAGAATAGACAAAACTGGGAGAGATGGAACCAGCTGGAAGAAGCAGCTGACAGCACATTCTCTGACACTAGAGGAAACCTAGGGAGAGGTTCTTGGATCAGAGGTTCAGTCTGAAAAGAGTGAGCAAAAGAATCTGTTTCCTGCTATTTGATTCCTTTTGTGTTCAGAGACACAGGACTTTCTACATTCTTTGTATATAAACAAAACTGCATCAAAGAAATACCTGACTGTCACCAATTTCTACTCCCAACTGGAATATCCACAGGGCCCCAAACTTTGACAAGCCACTTGGGTTGAAAAGTGGTAATACTTGCATAATGGTGTAGACGTCATAAAAAAAAACATACAGTGAGCTTCAGGAAAGACATTATGTATTTAACTAGCTATAGCTATTGAACTCACTACTAGACATGGTTCTTTCAGTTCAAGGCTGATATATGGGCAGGTTGATGCTAGGATGCTGGCACTGCGGCTACTGCTGATGTACCTATTCTATGGGCAAATAAAGGAATTCAGACCAGGGCCGGCTCCAGGCACCAGCTTATCAAGCAGGTTCTTGGGGCGGCAACTCAGGAGTGGGGCGGCACTTTCAGGGATTCGGCGACAATTCGGCAGAGGGTCCCTCACTCCCGCTCCGAGCGAAGGACCTCCCGCTGAATTGCCGCAGATCGCGATTGCGATCACGGCTTTTTTTTTGTTTTTTGGCTGCTTGGGGCGGCCAAACCCCTGGAGCCGGCCCTGATTCAGACACTCCTGAGATGTCAAGACCCCAGTAGCTTTCACACTCATTCAGTTCAGGTGAAGAAAAAGAATTCTTAGACAAACTTATCGCTGTTTCAGTATCTCCATAGCTGTGAGCAGTGTTGGCTTTTCTCTCATTCAGCGTTGACATGGGATTTCCTCATATGAGTCCTTGGAGAAGCAAGTAAAGAGACAAGAAATCAAGCTGCCCACTACTCTTATATTCTCTCCCATGATTTTTTTTTCTAATTATAGACCTTACTGTATAACAACTTTGATCATCTCTGGTCTCTTGTTTGTTATGAAGGAGAGCAGAATTTCTTGCATCTTAACACTCTTTGATTGTTACAAATTTGTTCATCATTCTGAATTGCTCAGCAAAGTTTGATGAAAACAAATTGTAGCCTTTGTTTTGCTCATAAGCACTGTAACTACTGCTTTGAATAGTCTCTGTTGGTAATTTACTATTCAGACTGCATGACTAGTCACCTCAGTCACGTTTTTTTTTCCTGCTCTCTGATTGGATGACTTCCAAATACACACAAAGCTGTCAAGAGTGCTGGGGGAGCACTTCAAGAATGAATGTGTGCAAATATCTTATATACACAAGTATGCACATATTTGCACATCTTCTCAACACTTTTCTTTCCCATTAACATTTTTCCAAACAAAATTTTGTAAAAAGCAAAGTGAAGGGATTGCAAACAACAGAAGGTAATTAAATTTGTACTTAAAGAAAGGTGTGTGCATACTTTTATTCAGCATTTGTCCATATCTAAACTTAACCTACTGTCAAATGGTAGCTTTTTATCTGATTATTTTCTTTCTGATACTAAACACACATTTTAAATGTTGTCTATTGATTTCCCCTTCTTGGTAATTAGATGTAGTGATTGGAATATCTTTTATATTGCACTGCATCTTTCTTTTAATTAGGCTTGAAATCTGGATCTAGATAGCCACAACATTTCAAACAGCAATAAAAATGAGTGGAAAAATGTTTAACATCAATATCCCTGTAGACCAAAGTAAGACAGTCCCTTTAAACAGATGGCTATCTTTCCATGTGCTTATATAGGAGAGAAATTAGATTAAAGATGTACATGTGAGCAATGCCTGCATAGTCATGGTTTACAGACAGGCAGTGAACCCTTCATAAAAAGGTTCTCCCTTCCTGCTGCTCAGCCTTGTCTTCAGGGAATAGATAATTTGCTTCGGTTACTTCTTCTTGTTTTTACAGAGGGTTCAAATGCCAGAGGATATTGCTCCTCTCAGAGAAGATGGTAGAAGTCACATTGATGTGTAAGGCACTAGTCATGACTCATGGAAGAGGCATTGTTTTGGAAGCATTAGGCTTTTACGTGAGCCCTTTCTCACACACAGAATGGCTATACCCTGCATTTTCATCCTTATAAAAGTTGCAGTTGTTTATCTATGCCAGGGGTGGGCAAACTTTTTGGTTCAAGGGCCACATTGGGTTGAGAAATTGTATGGCGGGCCAGGTGGGGAAGCCTGTGACTCTCCAAACGGCCTGGTCCCCGACCCCTGACTGCCCCTCTCAGAACCTCCGACCCATCCAACCCCCCCTGCTCCCTGTCCCCTGACTGCCCCCAGAATCCTATGCCCCTTATCCAACCTGCCCCCCACCCTGCTCCCTGCCCCTTTACCATGCCGCTCAGAGCAGCAGGAGCTCGCAGCCACGTGGCCCAGCCGGAGCCAGTCACGCCGCTCAGAGCACTGGCAGTGTGTCGCGCTGAGGCTGCGGGGCAGAGGGGACAGCATGGGAGGGGCTGGGGACTAGCCTCCCCAGCCGGGAGCTCAGGGGCTGGACAGGACGGTCCCGTGGGCTGGATGTGGCCCGCGGACCGTAGTTTGACCACCTTTGATCTATGCTGTCTTTATTTTTTAACCTGAAGCTCAATGACATTGCCTTTTGTTAGTGTTACAAGAAAATTTCTCTTCCCCATAACCCTATTTCTTTAATAAATAAAATAATAATAAGGTAAATAAATTGCAATTTTAAGTCTGCAGCGCTTGCCTTTTGTGGAGGCAGATTTTCAAAGGAGCTGAGCTCATTCAGCACCCACAGTTGGGGCCAGATTTTCAAAACAGCTCTGCCCCCA